>NC_089145.1:41451369-42651369 GCF_009819655.1 Sylvia atricapilla
TAAATCACCTACATCAGGGACGGTTTTGAGTGCAAAGACTGTACCTTGCTGAGTTCTGGCTTGAAAAGTCACCTTCAGACTTTTTCTTAAAGGCAGAGGAAATGACAAAACCAAATGTATTTCTAATATAAAATATTCAGAATACAGAATCCTAAAATTTTTAATGCTAGAAAAGACCTTTAAGATGACCAAGTCCAAGTATCAATCCAGCACCACAACCATGTTCACCATTAAACGGTGTCTTCAAGTGCTATGTCCAGATGTTTCCTGCATCTCACAAACTCACAGTAGCTTTAGAGAATGACCAGTAGTACTTTTTATTTTATTTGCTAAACAGAACATATAAGAAAAGCTAGAAAATACATTAAAAGGGAAAAGGACAAGATGCATTTAAAAAGGGAATAAAGAGGGGGGGTTTTGATCCTTACCTGGTGTTTGTGAATAAAGTTGACACAGAGCTAATGTCAGAGGCTCTTCCCCAGACAGTTCCTTTCAAGAACAGGACAAAGGGTTAGCCTTGTCATGGTGGCCTAGAGATTAAAGGAAGAGATGAATATCATAGGCTGTGTGTTAGAGTTCATGCTTTTCAGGTCACCTGTTCTCCTGGGACTTGTGTTGGATAAGGTATCCTGCAGAGCGGTGACAGACCCATCCTGTTGCTATTTTGCACTCTGGTTTCCAGCATACCCAGTTTGGGCTTGTCACACTGGTCCCTGCCCTTCCTGTTTACCAGGTGGGATCCAAACTCAGCCATCCCTGAGCAGAGTCCCTGACCTTCCTGTTTGGGTGAACTAAATCAGTCAATGAGTTCCATTGACTTTTCTGCACAAAGTCACACAAGAGGCTGATTTTCATTTCTCTAGCACAATAGTGCATGGCCTCGTGTCCAGCATCATTCTTGATGCCTTTCCTACTCCCTAAATGCAGAGAGCTCTTCATTTTCACCTGGAGAAGAACCAGCCCAAAGCATTGTAGTTTTCCAGGAAATTAAGACTCAAAGCCAATCTTTTGCAGTCTTTTTTCCAGCTTCCCCCCCCCCCCCCCCTTTCCTCTGCTGCTTAATTGGAATCTCCTGTCAGTGTGCATTCTTAATAGACTTTTGTGAACACAGGTCCTGAACTCTACATGGTAATGTAAAACCATTGCTCTGTGCTCTTTATAACAGATGGGAAATATAATCTTCTGGATCCTGTGACAGCATCTGCTCATTATTATATGAACAATGAGAGGAGAAACATAAAAGGTGCAATGTACATTTATTTCCTGACGCCTTGTTTAAAAGTTAATGGGCCCAATTCTTATTCCTTGTAAGAGCTGCTGGGAAGATTTTGGTGCAAGAGACTTCCAACTCGAAAGCAGAATTGCTTAATATGACTGAGATGTATTCTTTTTAGTAGTCTAAATTTCTCACACTTTCCACCTTTTCATATAGCTTGTCATTCAGGCAGCTTTTAGCACTGTTGTGCCTTTATCAAAAAGTGGGTGGCAATGCAATTCCCACAGTTAAGTGAATCTTGGGATATTTGCCTCAGAATCATCTTAGCATGAAGTTTTTTGCTTCTTTCTCAGACCTGAAGATGAGCTGCAGGGCCTTTTCCAGCTGCATCTCTCTGTGTGAGATTTGTTTATTTAATTTTATTTTTAGAAAACATCTCTTCTTGAAAATCTGTCTTATTCTCACACCTCTGAGGCTGTGTGAGAAGAACAGGAGAAGACCTATCAGGATACTTTTAGTGGGGGGAACATCTTCTAACTTAATCTTTTGACTGAGAATCTGGAATCTGTTGGGATGCAAACAATCATCTAATGGAAGTGGATGGTGTCTTTTTCCTTTGATACAGTTTGTGTGCAGTTATCACAGAATCACAGAAATTGTCAAGGCTGGAAGAGACCTTCAAGATCATCTAGTGCAACCATATCAGGTCTATGATGTTAAAAGCCTTGGGGATTCAGGCCAGACTTACTAAATATCAAGCAAAGGAGCTTTAAATACAGCTAGACCAACCAAAGAACTAAAACACTGGTGACATCTTTTCTTTTTCATTCTGCAGGTATTGAAATAGCTTGAATGACAGCCTCCAGAGAACAGTAAGAACCCAGGTAATGCATTTTCCTGTTGGACAATGCCTCCCCTCTTCTCCTTTACTGTGTCCTTTTCTGCCTCTGACCTGTCTGCTGGCAGCAGGCCAGCAATAAAATCCCTGGTATCCGATCTCCTGCTATCCTCTTACCTTTCCTGCCCCAGCCTGCAGATCTCTGTGCTATCTGACCCTGTTTGAAGTCTCAGTGTGATGGACTCCATTTCCCTATCAGCCCTGCCCGTCTAGCTGGTTTCAGCATTTCAGCAATCTTCTATGTGGGTTGGTGCATTACCCATAAGGAGTGGAGTTTCATGCTAGAATTATTATGCCCTACTTATTTTTAACCCCTCTCCACCATGAGCACCTTTGCCAAAAAGTAGAGTTGAGTTTTGCAAGCATTGCTTTGATCTGGCTTTTACCTTAGGTAACATCTATATCAGCATTTGCATATTGATTCCTGGTGGAAGGGTTCACAAGCCAGATTGCCTTTAAAAAAGCAAGAGCTGTTTTCCAATAATAATTCCTTTGTCTACTAATAAACACACAGACACACAAACAGGCACAGCTGGGTTTTGGACATGCTTACAGCAGCTCCCTCCAATCCTGCCGATTCTCTTTGTTTTAAGGGAAAATGAATGACACTGGATTCTGATCAGGAGAAGGTAACTCATCCCAGTTTTATTTGAAGATCTTTCTAAAAGAAACATGGCTAATTTGAAAGCCTAAGCACTTCAGCTATCAAAAGTGTGTAGCTCATCATATTTCTTGAGTCCTAGCTAAATCCCACATAATAAAGGTGCTTTGTAGGTATTACCTTTCCCTTTGTTATTTCACCAAGGATGAAGCCAAAACCATTGTTCCTTTGAATCCTGTTTCCAGGGGGAGGTAACATCTATTGTGAAAACTGCTCTTTTAGGGTGGTGCTGGCTGGAGACAGATGTATATTACAGTGCCACCACAGCTGTGCTGTGACATGTCACGTCACGTACTGGTAATTAAAGGTCACCTTGGTACAGTAAATCCACTTAGCAAGTTTTCCCTGAGAGGGTTTGGTACTACCCTAACCAGCCCCCTCCATGCAGAAATCAGTAGATCATTTTTAAAGTCTTCCCTTCCCCCATTTTCTCGTGTTACTCTGTATTTATTTCTAGTCACTAGTGTAGGAGTGTTGGGGAGGAAAGGAGGAAGAACACCATAAAACCCTGGCTGTTTGTATTTCATAGATCTAATTACTGCATCTTGACATGGAAATGTATACAGGCACGTGAATGTATATTAGAATTAGGCAAATACAGCACAAATATATCCATGTATGTCCTTCCAAATGAGCTAAACCAACTGAAATGTCAGTGATTGATTTTCTAGTGGCTGCAACTGCAGCCTTGCTTATTGGTTTGTTTGTGAACAGATGAGAAAGTGAGATTTTATCCCTTCATAATTTCTGCAGAAAGCAGAAATATACAGTAAATAATTATCCATGAGAGTGTTTGTACAACAAATGATGCTATGTCCTTTCTGAATTTTACTTTTCACATGGGGAATGCATAAGGAAAATGTAAGAGCATGCATCTACTGATGGGCAGTGACAAAGTTGGGATCATGCAGCGTCCCTCACCTTTGACAGAGTGTTATTTCTACTGCTCTGGCAAAGAAACAATAACCTTTTCTATTCAAGAGTCTAAAATATTTCCTAAGATTTCTTAAGGATTTGTCTGTTCACATCCTGTTTGGCTGCTGGGTGTAGCAAAAGCCAGTGTCTTCTGCAATGTGACGTGAAGCTGAGGAACTCCTTGATGCAGGATGTTCTGGTTGCTGGGAGTTGATATGAGATTATGGGGAGACTGGACAAGTTAATGGAGAAGAAATGCACACAGATTTAGTAAACACCAGCAAAGCACCTCAAGCCCCTCGGCTGCTGGAAGTCTGAGCTCAGGCTGCTGGTGACCACGGGAGTGTTCCTGAAGTGTTTCAAAGCCTTGTCTTAGCACCCTAACTTATGTATCTGCTGTAGCCTGTTGATGGAGATGGGTTATCACTCTTCCCTGTACAATCTTTCCATTCTTTGATCCTGTGAGGGAACTGTGAACTCTGTTAATGAAGCTGGGATGCCTGAGTTGTTGTGTCCAGCCAGCACAGATGGGTCACTATGTGAGGAAATATTTTAAATCTTATGTAACCCCTTCTGGGGACAGGTTTAAGTTCTCTCTTGGATCAAGGCAGACATGAACAGACTATTTGTGAGCTAGTTACAAAATGCAGCTTGCATTCCTAAACTGATCCATTGCACATTTAGGAAAAATAGAATAAAAGTGATGAAAACCACTGCCTTGGCTGGTAATTTGCGATCAGACAAAGAGTTAAGATCCTGGAATGATGGCTTTTTCATCCAGCTGCAGTGCATATGTGGACACACACAAAAAATGTCATTGAATATTTTATTCCTATTAAGTTATCAACAAACTCCGTGTGTTGCACAGATAACAGGAGAGACCAATATGCTGAACAGAGGTGCCTTGTCGTCACTCTCTAGGTTTGATTCTACCCCATTCAAATCAGTAAGAATTTTGCTACTGACTTTGGCAAAACCAGGATTTTCATCCTGAAGTATCAAACTGCAGGAATTTATGCACCTATTTTCACATGGTCCAGATTGGAACCAGAATGTTTCTTCCAGTCATATAAAGAGGTGATACATTCCTACTGGCTCATCAGCTTAAATTTCCTCTCACGTATTCTAACAACTAGGAAAGGAAAAAAAAAAGAACAATGAAGCAAAAGAAGTATGTTGAATTAATAATACAATTTATACACTTAAAGGAATTTAAAAAATATATTTCCATAGAAATTGCTTCAGAAATACATCAGAGGCACAAATTAGGCCCTCTGAGGTATGAGTAAATGTGAGGATGTAACACATGGTAATCGAATCATGTCATTTCATAGACATGGAGGTGATCAAAGCATTAATAAAAACTGCAAGGTCACCTTGAATCAAGGATTCAGTTTTGAGTGTCAAACATTTCTTTCGAACATTGATTTTTGGCTTGAGGGACTTGCAATGACTTGGGAGGATTTAGTCCCTGTGCATGAGTCACCATTTTTTCAGAAAAATACCAGGCTGAGGATGTGCCTGCATATCCCACTTGGTAGAGTTGACCTGGCCTACACGAGGCTGTGAGCAACCCCAGCCAAAAGGAAAATAAGGCACAGCAAAGGGATGGGTCAGGCTGATCCTGCAGGATTGTCAGCCTAGTTTTTTTCCTTCATCAGACATAGACTGTGCCAAATATAGACAGCTAAACCCCCAGGGTTTCCAGGTGGCAAAAAAACTGTGGTGGGTTTTTTTTTCCTCTCAGTCTAAAACAAGCCTTCCTCTTTACTTCACATGAACCAGAAAACCTAAGGAAAGACTGTTTTCGACACATCAACACGCAGCGTTTCCGAAATGAAATCTGCTCCCCAGATGCTTCAGCTTCTCAGAGAAATCGATGATCTTGTCAGTTTTGCTGCTGGTAGCAGCTGCTCTGTGTCTCAGGATTTGTGGCTGGACTGGTGCCAGTGCCAGTCAGCTTTCACAGTCCCAGCTCTCCATCACAGACAATCCCCTTCGGCTGCTGCTCTGCTGTCCCAGGACCACCTAGCTGGGGGCAACCTGCAGAAGGGATCTAGCCCAGGGCTGGGCCAGCAGCCTGTGAGGCTATTTGGAACCTCTGACTCCAAAGGTCCCAATCCCATCCCATGGCTATTACTTGGAGACCAAGGCTCTTCTGCCCTGGAGTGATGGATGCCATGCTCCAGACCCAGAGCCTCAGGAAGTCCCATCCTCAGCCCCGAAACCACCCATCTCATGAGTCCTTCCCAAAACTGGAACCCCACACTGGTTGCAGTTCCCCAAGTTCAGGTGTACTTCCTCAGTTCTTGGGCCATGGGGTTTCCATTGTGTCAGATTCTTTGGTTTCTGCAGAGGATATTTCTGACAAAGTGTGAAGGGTTCCCTCAGATGTAGTTACAGCCTCTTGGCCAGGGTGTGGTCCCTGATTTATGTGCGGAAGAATGAGACAAACCAGGACCTGAAAATGTTTCAGTGGAACTAGTTAGGAAATGCCTTGTTTTCATGTTGCAAGAGTTGAGGAAAGTAGTAAATACTTGTAATTTTTATAGACAGAATTTAGTGAAGAACTTTTCTGGGGAAGTTGCAAGGACTTTTTTTGTTTTGAAGCTTTGGTTTTTTTGACGAGAACCCCTTGAAAATATTGAATCAAAATCTGCTCTGGGAAAACTGATTTAGAATCAGAAGACTTTCTGAAGCAATCTAGTTTCCTTGAAGAGATTTTAAGCTTAGTAGAAAATCCAATTTTCTGTTGAGAAGAAAATATTGTCAATTGTTCTGGATTTTGGTGCAGCTCTTCAGTTCCCCTGGGGTGGAATAGTATAAAGTAATCTTGATGGCTATCTGAAAACTGAATTGAGTCTTTCTCGAGGACCAGGAGGTCGTCTGGCCAAGAAATGAAGGAGAGAAAGCTGGACTAGGAGACTGCTGAATCCTGGCTGGAAAGATGGTGTCTCAGTGACTGTAGCTTGTGTTACACTCTGTGTGGTAAAACTTCAGGCTGATGAATTGCAACCTAAATATGCCCCCAGTGGACCATTACTAAGTGTGGAAACATTATTTATATTTTCCAAATAATTTCAAACAAAACAACCCCTGGCTAATGAAAAAGAAAAAATCGTCACTAAATCCCCTCAGTCCTATTAAGTGCTCCTGCTTGACAAATACCATGAGCTGCACAAGAACATGGTCCTTGTAAGAAACGGAATAAAGTGCCTTCATGCTGCTAGTGACCTCAGTTGGAATTCCTGGTTGCTGGAGAAATATTGGTCTGTGCCTACAGGGGAGGCTGTTATGTTCCCAGCCTGCTCTCCTGACACAGGACTAATGGTTGTTTGTAAACACTTCCAGCCTTAGTGGCACAGAGGATGCAGAACCATGTCAGATATTAATTGCGCTGTGAATAAATACGGAGGTAGAAACTCTGGTTTTATCAGTAGTTAGGTAGCGGATATTTACTCTGCTTTCCTCAGTGCTGCTTCTCATCTTGGTTTCATTGCATCAATAAATGCATTCAATAAATGCTTTTGCATCCTCCTAACAGGCTGAACTCTCTTCTAAAATTCAGCCACTGATGCAGCTTATAAACAAAGCAATTAAAGTAGATATTATCAATAAAAGAACATTTGGGGCATTCTTTCATTTCCAAAGACTTTCCAGAACTCATCTTTGCCCTCACATGGATTATGTGTGTGGATGAAATGGAATATGCTGCTATACTGCTGTGCATATAGGATGCATATTCACTCCTACTTTATGGCATAGGTTTTTATAGTTGTTAAATTTCCTTTTCATTATATTTGATTTGCTAAAATGAAGGCTTGTTTTATCAAAACTAATTACATGGTATGTATTTAATGTTCTGTCCCTAAGGTTTTCATAGTAATAAAATTGATTGTTACTGATTAAAATGGTTCTATTACATCAGCTTAATGTCACTTGAGGTGAATGCAGTATTAGACAAAAGGTCATTAAAAATGTTGAATAGGGAACACAGAGGCAAGGATTAAAGAAAAAGATTTTTGGAATGGGTATTCTTTAAAAAAATTAACGATGAAGAATTTAAAAACATTTATGATGGCAAGGAGAGATATTTGAGACGGGTGCAAAATCTTAGTGTTGTTGTTGGTTTCATGCAATTCATTAGATTACCACTCTCCAGCTCCTAGGTAAATGTTCAATATATAACCTTAAAAACAGAGTTTGTATTAATTTCTTGTGTAATTACAGGCCTGCCAGATACAGATAATGCTGTCAATAGGACAAAGTCAATATTTGAAAAATACCTACTTAATGATGAGGAACCCTTATTTCTCTGTCAAAGTAAACTCAAAAGGTCATTAAGTTTTATTACGCGGAGAGGTAGGTTAAGGGCACAGCCACAAGCTCTAGCAGAGTTGTTGGGAAGGTAATGGCAGCAGGAATTGTCCTTGACTCCCTAGGAAGGGACCTTGGGCAGCAGGAGTGCAGAGAAAGCATCACATTTGAGCTTGGAGTGAGATCACTGAGAAAGAGGAAGAAACAAAGAAATTAAGAAAGGAGGAGTCAAAAGAGAGGAGGTGCAAGATTGAGAAAGAGAGGGCACCTTAAAGAGTAAGTCATTCTTAAGGGGAGAAGCTCTGGGGATTCCTCTACTCCTTTTCAGGTCAGAAAACATGAAGAATAGAATAATTTTCTTTGCTTAATTGCTGTTGCAGCATAGCTCTTTCAGAGCTCTGCACTTCCAGTGAGTCAAGGAATCACAAAATCATAGAATGGTTGGGACATCAGTCATGTAGATCCAAGCTTCTCCCACCATGGTCAGGAACATCACCATCACCTACTGGATCAGGCTGCTCATTTAACCTGTATTTGAGTCAATACTCAGATGATTTAGATCTAATTAGATCTAAAGATCTAATTTTTTTTTCTTGAATCTCAGCTTCCTGGGGTCGTATGACCAGCCAAAAATCTGATTTCTTTCTCTCTCTCAAAATCTGGAAATAGAACCTATATTTAGCTACTCAGAAGTTAAGTAAGAGGAACTAGAATTACAAGGACAAGAAAGAGGAAATAGAATTACAAAATTTGCACAATTTTTAAGCTGCCCCTGTAGGTCAGTGTCTTACTTCAGAGCAGCTGCCCAGAACATTTCCTGTCCTCTCCTGTGATTTTTAACTAATTGAGAAGTCTTTGTCATCCGTGCCTCCTCTCTCCCTGGTCTCTGACAGTTTTATTCATAATTTCATATTATTTTTTTTTTCAGATGCAGTGGCTGAATGGGAGTTCTTGATGTCATTTGTAGCTGACTGTCCTGCAAGAAGGTCAGAATGTCCCACTTCCATTTGACTTAAACTAAAGAACTTTAGAAGAGCTAAATTCAGTTGTACGGTTAAAATTAAAATTACTTTAGTTTGAGGCTTAAAAACACAACAGAGTAGGAATGTGTTATGCAAACCATGACTGGAAAAGTGGTATGATGCAAAACTAGAGGAAAAATTTTTGACCTCTGTAAAAGGAGAAAGAGGAAAGGAGGAAAAGTTCTGAAATGGGAAGCTTATAGGGGAAATAAAAAAAAATAGTAACAATGCAATGGTAACAACTAAACTGGGCAGTGTGTCTGATATTTCAGTGAAATCTTCCTAGAAAAGTAAATTCATCCTCCTATCAACTACCCAGGAAACACTCCAGACAAAAATTATTCTTGACACAAAAAGGCATTTTCTTGGGCTTAACAGCTCTGTAGGAGATGATGACCAATAACTGAGGAGCGAGTCTTAAACCCCAATATTGTGAGATGACAACTGCTATACAAATACATAAGGAACGAATAAACTTCATCTAAGGGAATATGAACCTTTTCATATAGAACTCTGCTTTTCAAAAATTAAATAGTGTGGGCACTTTTAAATCCTTCTACAGTCGGTTTTAATCCATCCTTCACATTCTATTAAATTGAAAATATTATTTAATTACCAGAAAAGAGAGCTTTGTATCCATGGAGGGGATGATTCTTGCTATTTTCCAGGAAAGAGTGGTGGGTATTAGGCCCTTGAGGGTAGGAAGATAAAGAGGAAACAAGGAAACAGGAGAATCTGAGGCACTATAGCTTGTTAAGTGTGTGTGCAAGGAGAAATGATTGCACCTTTCCTGTAGCCAAGTCACAGCCTGTCCCAGTAAAGGAGGTATTTTTATACTAGAGCCTACATGTGACTTTATTCTGTACTTAGTCAAGAATATAAAAAAGCTATGAAAAGGTGACAGGTTATGAATTTTGCCATTCTCTGTTAAATCAGCTCTTCTTCTGAGAAGCATTTGGCTGGGTCATAGAGAAACTTTGTTCTTCAAAGTAGTCCTTAGAGGACCAGTAGTTGGTAGGAAATTATCCCTGCTTGTGCTCAGATTAAGGATAACATTTTGGGACCTTTATGTGTGTATTTTCACTGATACACAAATTAGAGTGGCATGCTTTTCATTTAAACATCCTGTTTATTTACTGAAAATGAATTTTTGAGGAAACTAGACATGTTAGTCAGAGCTGGGTTTGGTCTCTTATACTTTCAGATAAAACATGAGTCATAAGAGAGTTCTTTTTAAGTTAAAATGCTACATTTTTGAGTTAAAACCTTGGAGCATTTTGACAAATCATAGAAAATTTAAAACAACATTGGAGAAAAATCCTTTGTTTCAGGCTGAAAAAAAGTATTTAAAACAGCCAATTTCACTGAGACATTCAAACTTCTATTTTAGATCAGTCTGAAACCACTGCAATTTGACTGGGAAACGTGAAGTCCATGATTTACATAATTCCACTCAAAACACAGTTTTGGTACTGGGCAGCAGGACCTGATGCTGAACAGCTGTGCAAATCTCAAGGCATTCATATTTTAAGAGAACCCTGGACTAAGCAAAGTTCCTCACTTTGTCTGATGTATGTTGTCAGGCGATAAAAAGATTTCAGGGGGAAAGTGGATCTCACAGGTATTTTGAGAATATTTGTGCCATCTTAAGGCTTTCTAATAAAGATCCCTAATTTATGAGCTTAGACATATATATTCCATGGGGAGAGGTAAACTCCTAGTTCAGCTCTTAAATCGTCTCTGAAGCCTCCACAGCTGTAAAGCAGCCTGAGCACACCACTGAGATTGGGTACCTAGAAGTAGGAATTATGGATGCCTTCCCTGGATTCCTCAAAAGACCATATTTGTGTGTTTCAGATAATATTTTCAATGTTTAACAAGCAGTGGCTCATCTAGAATCTGGGAGGAACCAGCATGTTGTTTTCCAACAACATCTGGCAGTGCAACCTGTGGGAGGACCATGGTGTCTCATCGCACATTTCACAGTTTATTGGATTTAAGTAGCTTGTAGAATTCAAACCTGGGATACACGTGTGATACCCAGAAAAATTATAGTTATTCCTGTGTTTACAGGTTTAGGGAAAACGGGGAGGAAGACAGAGCTGGGAAGTGAGAAGGCTGGTTGCTAGCAATAATTGCCAGCTGTGCATGCACAGGAAAGGGCAAGAACCTTGTGCCTTTATGAAAACCTGTGTTTAGAGCTGTTAAATAAAGGGGAGAAGCAGGAGAAGGAAGGAGTGGCTCCAGCAATTCTTAGAGCAAAGAAAGGGTAATTGTAACCACAGATTGAACTGGAGCAAAACAGAGCTAATTATAGTTGGCTGCCACTCTATGTCTTGCATTTGTGATATACCCATTACAGGAGATAGTTGGGAGATGTAAGAACAGAGTATGTCTCCTTTTCTTCTCTTTAAATGGAATTTGCACTAATGAAGATGCTACTGTAGAGTCTGCCTAAAAATGAAATCCTAGCTCCTCAGCTGATGTAAATCACTGTAATCCCACTGAAGTCAACACTGCAGATTTAACATCAGGCTAATTGAAGTCAATGGAGCCAGGCTGATGTACACCAGCTGAGGTAAATTCCCCAGTGCATTCTTTCAAACTCTGGAGGGTGTTTGGAGCCTGCTCTCTGGTTTGAGTCACAGAGAGACCCCAGCTGTGCGGCTCAAATTTGGCTCCTTATTTAGAGCTGACCTTTCCTAAATTTCAGTTATAGTGTTGAGACTGGTGGTTTCAATCCAGGTTCATCCCTTCACTTAATTTGCAGGGCTTTTTTCATCTTCCTGGCCCTTGTGGTTGTATTCCCTTGTGTTTGCAGATTTTTGCTTTTTGGCCTGTGTTATCTAATTAGGCCTGATATATTTAGCTGTCACTGAGTACAACAATCTGTAGCTATGCTTCTGTTATTATTGATGGTAATATTGTATGGAAGGATCCCCAGATGGTGTTAAACATAGTCTTATGAGCTCCTTTTCTGGTGTGTAAGCAAATGCTCAGTTTATGGAAGACCTGCTGTCTGATTTGGTCTCTAGCTTCGTTACGCAGAGATCTTTGAGCAAAAGATGTAACAAATTGTGGATGGTCTTTTCTCACTCTCTATAGCTGGTGATAACTCATAGGGCAGAGTATTTTTGGAGGAAGCAGAACTGGGGGATTGAATTTCTGAAGGAGAAACTTTGCTTCAGGATGCTCATGCTTCCTTCCAAGAGGAATGTCTGATATGTCCAGATAACTCAAGCTATTTAGCTTTCTGACTTTTCTACCAATGAGATGCCAATGCCAAAGACCCTTCTCTTTCTGTGTATTGGGGAAAATACTGAAGCAAAAGCCAGACTACACACATTTTCTTCAGTGGATCTTTTAGAGTGTGTGCAGTTGTACAGATGAGTTTCTTTAAAAAACAACAAAGCTTCTGGTGCTGAAGAGGTCTAATCTGAGCATCAAAGGCCTTTTTGCTAATGGTATGAAGGATGTCAGGGTTGGCAGGCTTCTCCGTCACAGGCCTTTGTGCTTCCTGACTTGTAGGTTGGTTCTATTCATTATTCTTCTGGGTTCTGGCAAGATAGGTAAGATGTAGATAGTCAGGAAGAAATACTAGCTTAGTGGAGAAGAGACTCATTTAAAGAGAGGAACTGAGCTTGTAGTGCCAAGCTGTAGAAAACCTCAAACCTAGAAGTCCTGTTCTGAAGCGAATATTTTAATGAGTAGTTTTTTGTTTGTGTGATTTGCTATGTACCCACTTTTGTCTCTTTTCAAAGGAGACAACATGAGAGACTGCAATGGACATTTGGCTAAGATAAGGAGATGACAAATGACTTTTGGGTTGAGTGGGAAGGATGCCCATGTCACAGTTTTAGACAAATGCAGAAATTAGCCACTTGATGTAGATATTTGAAGTCTGTTATATTTGGCTTTTCATAGAATCATGAGTAGTTTGGGTGGAAAGGGACCTTAAAGATCATCTAGTTTCAAACCCCCTGACCCCTTTCACTAGAAAGAAGATTTTTAGTGTTGTCGAAGCAGTCAAACTTTGAGCATTCTGTGCAGAGGTTAGTCCATGAAGAAGAGTTTTGAGGGTTGCATTAAATGTGCTCACTAAAGCATAGACATACACTCAAACACAGGATGGATTTATGTTTCTGCCTTTTTGTACAGTAGATGAGACTGCTGGAGTAGATTTTAGTGTCATATGCAAGAAGTGTTCTGTGTCACTACTGCCTGTATTTTTACACTTTCTTTCAGGACATAAATACTAAGGGCATCGCTGCAACTGATGCACAGAGCCCCTGCTGTGAAGTGCCTTGTGCTGCTAATGAGACCCTGTGTGATCTCTTATCGCTGGAGGGGCTGCCAGATGCCACTAGGAAGAGTCCCAGAGAAGTGGTGATGAACATAAGGCTTGTGAGAAGCATTTTGCTAAGAACAGTAGCTCCACAAGAAACTTGGGGTTTAGCAGTCACTGCCTTCCAGATGGACAATACCTCTGTGAGCAGCTGCAGATGAAATCTTCGGGGTGGAGATGAGGGGAAGGGAGGAGAAAATTCTGCAAGCTGCTGAGACAATGAGAAGCCAGTCATTAAAGTCATAAAATGGTTGAAAGAATGGTGAGAGTGATCCTGCCTAAAATAATGACAAATGTTTTCTTCCTTGCTCTTTGGGATAATTCCTGCTCTGCTGCATCCTGATATTTTTTCTTTCCTCAGGGGATGGTAGTCATCCTGCAATTACATTCTGGTTTTTATGCCACCAGAGGGACTGATTTTATCTGCTGAAATCCTTGGGAAAGCTCCTATGGCCTCTCATCAGCACAGGATTAACTCCTGAAAATGTTATTCTGAAATAGAAGTTGGGTTGGTGTTTCTAACTAGCTAATGGAGTTTTGCTAGGCTGAGCACAAGTTATCTGAAAGCCAAAAGATTTACCTGGGCTATCATTCCTGATGTTGGGAATGGGAATGTAGATGGGTTTTAGATATTTCATTTTATGTGGGAGAATTTTACCAGCAGCAAAGGCTGTCTCTGTTGTCCCAAGAGAGCCAGCCATGGGTGAGAAGAAGAGGACTGCATTGCATAAAACCATCTGTGACTGAGGGGAAACTGTTTTCCCAGGGAGACTTTAGTTTTGCCTCTGGCAGGGTAAAATGAGGAGCAGTAAGATGGCTGCTCTCTGGACTCCAGGCCCTTCAGAGCCATTAGAGTCCCCTTTTGTCACAGCACTGTGCAGAACCCAGCCCTGTCTGTGAGGGTGACAGCACAGTACAGCTCAGGGATGTCATTGTGCCAGGCTGTGTCCATCAGCCTGACCAACAGCTCATTGATGCAAATGGGTGTTGATAAATAGCACACAGCTGATCACTAGTTTTATCTGATGATTACTTTAGTGTACTTAACTCTGGAGCTTTCTCTCTTTTGTGTTGGATTATGACTTCATGAAGCTCCCTGAACAATGCTGTAAGCCAACAGTGTGTGTCTAGATGGGCAAATTTGCAGATATCTCAGGACCTTTGAGGTGAGCTGGTACCAGAGGAAGGAGATCCTGGGCGTCTGCTCTTGGGCTGGCAGATAACACCTCCCAAAATAGGAATCTGACAATATTTATTTGTACACTGTTGTCTTGACTGTATAAAGCCTCTCATGGACACGGTACAGCCTTTAAAGGTGCAAGGAGAAGGTCAGTTCTGAAGTTTACCCAGCAAGAATAGGCGATAGTGTTGGAAAGAGAATTTGCCTCACTGGCACATCTGGTGCCTGGCAAAACCCTGACTAGGTGATTTAGCATTTTACAGTATGAAAGTTTGCACTCTGTTGGCCTATTTGGAGAAGCTCTGGGGAAAGGGAGAGGATTTGGTCTCTTCCTTTGTAACTATGTATATTGCGGGCAAAGAGAAGTGCCTGCTAAGTCTGTTCTGTTCACTATGGGTTTGTCCTCCCACTGTGTTGTGACAGCCTGGCTTGGAGATAGATTTTGACTTTATTATGAGGAGTCTGAAATTTTCTTTAAGAGGCTGGAATATAGTTCTGCATTTAAGCAATTCAAAGCTTCCAGCTGGAAGAAATATGTCCAAGGCTGTGCTTTGCTGTAGACATTTCTGATTCTGCCCCTGCCTTTACAGTCACAAATGCACATGGGTTTGCAAGTTATGTCTATGGTTTAACTCAGATAGCTGAAAGGTTTGCCTTGTTCGCTTCAGCAGAAACTGAATAAAATACATGGATGTCTGCTGCCTTATTGTAAAATTTTCACATCAGCTGTGATTTTACTCTGATTCATTCTGTGCTAAGAACTGTGGCTAGTTACAGAACACCTGAGTGGGTGGATGTCAAGTGCCCATTACCCACCAAACCTGAACACTTCTTTCCATTTCTTCTTTAGCTGATTTGAAAATAAAAGAAAGTTTGTCTGATTTCTGGAGCAGCAGTGAGCAAAATAGAGTGCTGAAAACATCGATCTCAAGTACAGAGCAAGCCTTCATGCTCTTATCCCTCCTTGTGTGGCAAGACATACATTTCCTGGAATTGCTGAGCCACTCAGATGAGCAGACAGGCAGTATTTAACCCAACATGGGCTTTTCAGAACAGATTTATTTTGTGGATGGTGCTCTACTCACTCTCACCACTAGAGAAACCTTTAGTATTTTGACCATTTAGGTCTGCTATATCTTCTTGCTGAGGCTCTGGAAGTGCTTGACAGTACAAGGGCTGTCTGTGGCCCCAGCAGCACTGGACTGTGGCTAATGTGTCCTTTTTGGCAGAGACAAAAGGTGTCAAGGTTCCTATGGGCTCTGTTGGAGGGGCTTCCCTCATGCAGATGAGCACTGTCATCCCCTAAAAACATTCCTAGGGAGAGATGATGGAAACATCTCCTTGTCCACCTTGACTGCTCCAGAGAGCTGCCCTTGTCCCTGGGGATGGAACCACCCCCAGGTCCCTGCTTCTGTTCCCAACGCATGCTGGATACGATGGATTAGAGACAAGCGACAATCCCTCCGAGTTCCCTCTTGTGCATTCAGTCCCACGCTCAGGCACAGCTCAAATCTGTGCCAAGAGGCAATTCAGGTTAGGAAAGGGATATGCCATTTTTCTCTACCTCTGCTTCTTGTCACATTTTGTTAAACGCGGTCATGTAGCATGTAATGAAGACATCTGTTCGTTTTGTAGGAAACTGTGAAAAAGTGCGTGCGTTTGCCTTGTGCCATCTGTTGCCATTCTGATAAACAGTTGAAAACTCTGGCAAACATAAACAAAAACAGTGTGCTTTGGTGCTGTAACTGCACCATTTTCTTTCCTGGTGCTCTGTGTTTGAACCTTCCCTTGTGATGCATGAAATATTTTGGCCTCTGTAAGGTCTGCTGTAAGGAGATCTGATGCTCAGCAAACACCGCAGTTCTGCTTCTGTCTGTGTCCCTCTCCTGAACTTGAGGCAGGAGAGGGGAGAAGCAGGAGCTCCTGAGCTGCTGGAATGATGTGAAATGCTGTCTGTGCCACCTGGACAGCTCAACTTTCTCCCCTCCAGATTCCGTGCCTCTGAGTGGAAACTTGGCTGAATCATGGAAATTATTTGGGAATATGCTACTGATCAGGAGGGATTTAGATGTATTATACAGGATTATTATTTTTCCAGAAGTCTGTCTTGTGAGCAAAGGTTCTGTGTTACAGAATGTGTTGAAAATAAGTAGCTTATATTGGATTTCTGTGATGATGAAGAACTATTACTGTATGGAAAGAAAAAATAAAAGGGCACTTTTTGTGAGGCTCATGCTGTCAGAGAAACAACACAATGCTGGAGAGAAGGGTATGGTGGCCAGCTAAAAGCAGACAGTGGAGAAAGAACACATGCAAACTTTTTATTGTGGCTTTCAATGCAAGACCATATAGAAGATCTCAAATATTACTGGATAAGCAATTTTCTTAAAAAAACGACCAAAAGTGCTTGCACAGGAGTCTTTACCATGTGTTACTTTGCATTTACTAGATCCAATCTACAGAAATAGTTTCCATGAAGGGGATAAAAGACCTCTTTTAACTCCTTCTGCTACATAATTACTAAATATAGTGTTTTCTAGTGACATAGCATTTTTGCTGGCATATATAGACTGTGCCAGTTAACAGCTAAATTACCTTTTGTAGATTTCTGCCTGACTTGCATATAAAGTGAGCTACATTGCAGTTAAAAATAAAATGTACTGTTCTAACAATTATTAAAATTCATGTCTTATGAAATACTTTAAGCAAAGAAGTTGAATGCAGAATGTCTAAGCCTATATTGCAGTCTTGGGACTGCTCTGACATGGAAAACAATATGAATACACAGTGGTAAAAATATAAAGAAGCTAGGAAAAGATCACAAGAGAAATACCAGGTTTTCTTTCGAGACAAGCCACGGAAATGTGAAATTAAGAAGTGCTCTAATGCATAATGACAGGGAGCAGAGGCACACCTCACATTGCAACTACAACTGGGTATTTTTAGGCTGGTTTCCTTAGGAAGGCAGGCTTATGAGCACAGGGAGATGTTTGTGCATGTACACGCATGCACCTGCCTGTGCACTGTCATGACTTCTAAACATGCTGGTCTCTTGTGGATGAGTTTGACAGAGATGGTAATTTGTATCCTGTTGGTTTCCTGAGAGTGAATGGAGAGGGAAGGTTGACTCCATCTCTCGTGAGGCAGGAAGGAATTCACGTGGGCAAAGACTGAAATTACATCCCAGATGCAGGAAAACCTTGAGAGGGAAGGTCTAGCACCTTGTTAGGCACGGGAGAATCTGGCTGCAGGGCACCAAATCATAGGAAAACAGGCTTCAACAGTTCCACTGCTTGTGGAACAACTTTTGAGGAGGTGGGACTTCTGGCAAAAGCTTCTTTTTGGCAACTTCAGCAGACTCTCCTCCTCTGTGGACCAGACAGGGAAGAGAGCATGAAGCACAGACACAGCAGGGGGTTACAAAAACTCTTGGGAATAGAGCTGCTGGGGCTGCAATTTCTATTTCTGAGAAGATGGTGTAACCTTTTCAATTTAACTTTACACTGTAAGTGTAGTGTAAGTGTCTGAAAAAATTCTGAACTTTCATTCTGCAAACATTTTGACAGTCAAAATGCCATTAAAATAATATTCTTCAGAAAAAAATTTGCCAGAATTCCTCCAAAAAGTTAACTTTGTGAAACAACATACTTTTTTGTTAAAATAACCCAGCCTTGTCAGAAAGAGTTTATTGCTTGTAGTCTAACCAATTCAGTATCAAATGATAAATCAATCTGTACAATTACAGCTCTAATGGGGATTAGGTCACAGTAAAGCTTATGAGTACTCAAGACTTAATTAGCTCACTGAAATCAGTGTGACTCTACATTGACTCAGTAAGTCTCGAATCAGGCTCTGAAAGCTTGATGAGCAGGACTCAGTGCTGTGGTGCCTAAATTTCAATGATGTCTCCCCAGTGGGGGCTCATTGTCATCACTCTTGCCTGGAGTCTGAGGAGGGTCAGCGGCTGTTCTCTCAAAACAGTGATCAGATGTGTAACTCCTGTTTTCCCCTTCCCCCATTCCCCATTTTGTAGGACCTTAGTCTGAGACATTATTCAAATCTTCTCTTTACCTGGGGGATGGAGGACCATCATTTCCCACTTGACCCCCACTAGGTCTGGAGATTCTTCTAAGACAGGAGGTATTTGGCTCCTTATCTTAGAGCTCTTTGTTTTGCATGGAGGAATAATCACATTCCCATAGACAGTAACTCTTGAGACTTGTGGTCAGGGTACTTGTAGGACTGAACATCTTTTAGACTCCTTGACAAACTGGCTTGCAATACCTTTATGTGAGACAGGAGCTCCTGGCTTTGGCTGAATTCCACTCTCGTGCCCTATCTTCTGTCATGATTCTGCTTGAGGGACCAAGAAAGGGTATGTGAGTTTTCTGTGCTTTCAGCTGGGTCCAAGAGAGTTTATTCTTTCTTGTTATTTGACCTTGTCTGTGGGCAGACGGCCCTGCTGCATGTCTGCACATTTAGATGAAGGAGATATGAGTTGCAAGCTGTGTTGCTGTATTTTTGTAAGTGAGCTTTGATAAGAGATTCTTTGATATGAGACAGAAGAAGTTCAGCCTCTGGGATAGAAGAGGAATTCAAATCCTGTCTTCCTGCATTCCAGCCAAACATATTTATCACTGGGCTAGAAGTTAAAACTGGAGAGCTTGGACCTTTCATGTTTTGGACAGGGCCTGGTACAGGTCTGTTCTTTGCTTTATTTCTCAAATGCTTTCTTGACTGAAGAATTCTTTCATACAATTAAAAACCCTAATAATAAATTCACAAGTTGTTTTTTACATTGTTGCCTGAGTTTTTATTTGCCCCCTTTTTGTTGTGTCCCTCTCCCCATGTGGCTTTGTTCAGTGACTTTTCAAGTGCCCTTCTGATGTGTTATGTGCTCCTATCAATCTCTGTCTGGCTGGCTCTACAGGTGTGAGGTAGGCTGGGAAACATCTGGTTTGTGAATCACAGTAGGGCAGATGAGATGGTGTCCATCTGCTCCACAACATAAAGACTTGGACAGCTCCGGTAATGCCCCAAACTGCTAACTTTATATCCCTAAAGTTAAGCTGACTTTATCACCACCATATATAGGAACTTTGTGTCTTGAGGTGCCCAAGGGTTAGGTTGCAGTGCGCTGAGAGTGTTTTACCTAAACGATGTTTTTAAAAATAAAAATGACAGCTAGAGGCTCTAAACAAGAACAAGCTCCTAATCATGTTGGCAGCGAGAGAGAATCACTACCTTGAAGTGATGGCTGTCTTGCTAGACAGCAAATGAAGAAAGAATGAGTACAGGGAGTGAGGAGAAGTAATTGGTGCATCACATTTATCAGTGGAGATGAGATTCTTGAAGCCACTGCCTTGTGCTCTTGCCTGTTCTCCTTAAGGGCCATTTTACTTCTGGATCAATGTCTAGATGTGCTAGTAACTGCTGTTTGTCTCTGGGATCAAATTAGGTTCTCAGATGACTTTACCCCATTTATAACTTGCTATTAATCATACAGCAACCCTATGGGACTGGTCAGTATGTGAGGGGCCATGTAAACAGGATAATTTTTCTCCTCATCTCTTTATTAGGTCTTATGTTGTTGGTGAGGTGATATTTGTCTTCTAGTCTCTGCCTTATGTATAAGAAGACACGTCTGTAGAAATAACCATCTGTCTCCTCAATAAAGACCTTGAGGTGCAGATTGCTTATAAAATGAGGCACTGCAAGTAAGACAAGGTAATCATCTAAGATAGTGGGATCACTTATGATCTCCCAGTCCAGTCAGTATTCAGACAAAGAGTTTACAGCTGACTTTGAACTCATAACTTTTGGACTTATAAATTATCTTAATTTTTTCTTTCTTTCATCTGTATTTGTATTTCCTTCTTTTGACCATATATTTAGTGAAGCCTTAGTGTGTTTTGATCCTTGAATGTGTTTGGATCCCTCATGAAGCATATTTATTTATTGTAAAGAGATACTTGTACATTCTGTGGAAATATATTTTACTTCACATACGAAAAGAAAGTAGGCTGCTTATTTATCTTCTGATTCCAGCTAAGGTGGTCACACCTCATGTTAGGAGAACAAAATGTGTGTTGGCTGTATTAATGGCTTTATTGGAATGGAAAGGGGCATGTGGGACATAGTCTCTGCTGTTTGTGAAAGTGAAACCTTTTTGAGATGGTGGTAATAGAGGGCAGGAGTCATGACATGTTGAGACCAGCAGCTCAGGCAGTTTTCTGTCCACCTCACAGCCAGTTTATCGAGTCTGTACTTCATCAATTTATCCAGGAAGATGTTATGGCAGACAAGTTAAGGCAAAAGTCTTAGTGAAGTCAAAATAGACAACATCCGCTGCTCTTCCCTCATCCATCAAGCCTATAATTTCATTGCAAAAGGCTGTCAGGTTGGTCAGGTATGATTTATCCTTCTAGAATCCATTCGGACCACTCCAAATCACCCTCTTGTCCTTCATGTACTTGGAAATGGTTTCCAGGAGGATTTGCTCCAGGGATCAGGGAAGACTGATGGACCTGTTGTTCCCTGGAACCCTTCCTTGGCCTCCTTGAAGGTAGGAGCAACATTTTCTTCCACCCAGTGTACAGGAACCTCCCATCTCCTCATGATTATTGAGAGTGTCCTCACAGTGACATTGTCCCCCAGCATTCATGGATGAATCTATTAAGTCCCAAGGACTTTGTTGTACAGTTTGTTTGAATATTCTCATAATTGATCATCCTTTATAGCAGGTAAGCCTTTCTCCAGACTTTTCCACTGGCCTCAGGGGATTCCTCAAGACCATGCTTGGCAGCAAGACCCAAGTGAAGAAGGCGTCAATAGTCCCAGGCTGGGATTCCATGTTCCCACTGCTAGGATCCTGTGTTCCCACCTACATGAGCTGTGTCTTTGCTGCTGACAGGAAATAGAGTGGAGCTTAGTTCTGTACCTTAAAAGAAGGTATTTAACTGCAAGAAAATAGGTCATGCTCTTTTGATCTTTTTTTCTTTTTTTTTTTGTAAATGTGAAATCTTTTATGTTGTGTTACTGACGCTTGTGAACACGAGTGACAGAAGACCAAAATGTCTGTTAGCCTAGTTATGTCTTACATCCAGAAGAGCATCTATTAACACAAAAGAAAAACAGGACCCCCCATGGCCTGTCTTTTGCATTTGGTTATTCATCCCCAAAAACAATATGGGGAAGTTTTACCAGGTGACTTTGCTTCTGAGGCAACAAATCGCAGCAAGCAGATTGATTGTGAGTTAGTGACTAGGGAGAGGGGAGGGGAGAAAAACAACACCCTTCAGCTATAATGTTTTCTAAAGTTAACACGTCGCATAGGAGGTGTAAATGATATGAGGTCTGAGGGCTGCTGAATTTCCAAAAGCCTTCCTGCAATATCTTGGTTTGGCAATTAATCAATTTTCTGTGCCTTTCAGAGTTTTCCTCTGAACAATGTTCTTCCTCTGAAGCTCATTAGCCATCAAAACCTGTCATGTCTACACATGTTTTTCTTGCACCTCATTAAGAGATTATTGATTGTTGGCTTCTACCTCTTTCAGAATTTGCTTCAGAAAATTAATTTCAACCACGAGTGCAATTTAACTGAATGCTTTTGCCAATGCTTGATAATGACTTCCTTCGTTTAAAACTGTTTAAAAAATTTCATCATGTTTATTTTGTCCCCAGAAAAATAGGAATCATCTTCAGCTGAAGTGAAAAAGGGAGAAAATGTACCTTGATAAAAACGTATGATATTGTCTCAAGATAGACTGAAGCCTGAAGCAGTTTCAGAAATGCAAGAAAACTTCATAATTGCTATTGATCCATTTGTAACAAGTGTATCTTGTGGCCACCAGATTTTTCTTCCTATATGAGATTTGTCAATATAGTCATTCCATTGAGGGAGGAACATAGGCCAAGCAATTAACATTTTTGGGGGGGGGATTGCTTTGGTAATTAGACCCATTTTTCACTGGTAGGTTATTAATTATTCAGGTCTCATGGGGTTTTTTTAATAGGAAACATTGGCAAGTTTTTCTGCACTCATGAACAAACTTCTCCTGAGTCATCAGCCAGTGGAGTTAGTTAGATACTCTTTTGCTCAGGAAGAAGGAATGAGGAAAAAAGGCTTTTTAGGTGTAACATTTCCTGGATGTTACATCCATTCTGGCTAGTGCAAAGGATAGGCTCTTTTTCTAAAGCTGCTGGACAGGCAAAGCAATGGCATACATTTTACAGAGAAACAGCTGAAGTAGAGAGAGAGGAAGGACCAGATTTGTCCAAGGTTTCTAGCTGCTCTTGAGGCTGATGAGAGTCTCAGAAGAGCCCTCATAATGGCAGGCATTAAGTTGCTGTTGTTCCCATGCTGAAATCAAGCAGAAGTGGGATATCAAACCTTCCTGTGTACTTTTGACATTGCAGTGAGATGATTACAGCAGATCATTCTGTAGCACTAAAGGTCTTTCCAAGTGACTCTCTCTTGACTGACAAAGCTGTGCTCAGACGTTTTCCTTGTTTACCCAGCCTCGGTGCTGTCTGTGTATTCCTGCCTCCTGCTTTTTTCACACAGGATCACAGACTCCTTCATGTCTAAATGGTCTATTTTGACAACAGTGGAAAATGGACAGATGAGCCAGTATAACTCAAAATCAACCCAAAAGAACTGTGCTGTGCAGCTAGACAGCAGTGGTTTGTGGAAGGCAGTCTTAGGATCATTAAGGTTGGAAAGCAGCTCTGGAAATTGTCTTATTCAAGTCCCTTGCACCTGGCAGTTTCAGCTAGAGGAGTTTTCTCAGTCCCATATGCAGTCAGGTTTGAATAGCATAAAGAATGGAGACTCCACAACTATGCTGTGCAACCAGTACTCACATTCAACTCCCTTTGCAGTTAATTCTTGGGTTTGAGGGAGTTTCTTGTGTTTCATTTTGTGCCTGTTGCCTCTTTACTGGGCACCACTGAGGTATATCAGTCATCTCTATTCTTCCTGGACAAGTATTTATACAGGTGACAAGATTCTCCTTTCTCCTGAGTATTTTGGGTTTTTGTCTAGGCTAAGCAATCTTGGTGTTCTCAACCTCACCTCAAATGTAGGTAAGTGGTAGTGACATTTGAATCTGGCTTCACTGTCAAGAGTAAGCTTGTGAAAAGTGACTCTAAGGATATCTGATAACAAGAGCATTGGCTTCTGGCTTCCCAGAACATTCTGTTCGAACCTTGCCGGTAGTTTTTGACCTTTGATGCCTCTAGATAGAAAGACTAAGAGTAGCCTTGTTGGGCCTTCCTTCTGGTCTTCAAATCCTGCAGTGGAGATATTATCCTCTCCAAGATGTTTGTTGAGATACACTCCATGCTTTATGTGGCTTCCTCCTCCTATCCTCCCACAGTTAATGATACCTCTCCACTCTCTTGGCAAGAATGGCTGGGTTGACCCATCTGTCTCACTTAAATAATTAGGGATTGGTTGGGTGTGATTCAGACTTTTAGTTTATTTCAAATGAGGCAGGTTAACCTGCAATCTGTGGTCTCCCATATCATACTGAAAAACAACATTTTAATTTTCAAGTAAACAATTCAAGTCCAAATTCAACCACCAGTAATAAGAAAACAAAACCTACAGATGCGTTTGCTCTGGTAATTGTTGTGTGTATCATAGGAGAGGCATTTAAATGGCTTTCCACTAGGGCATATTTTATCTGTATAGTTTTAAAAACATTTAAAATGAAAATAACTTAAAAAATAACATGGGTGGTTGTTTTGTTTCATGGAACAGACAGGCCAGTTAGTCACCTGATTTTATATTCTAACCCCTTGCAGAATGAGCTTCTCCCAACCAATTCCTGCACACAAATCTCATCATGTGGCTGGATACTCAGGGAGTCACAGCCCGTTGCCTAATCCTGTGTCCATTTGCCTGAGGATAACAAATTGTCTGTTGTGGTCCCATGGTGGTCTTTTATTTGACAGACTGCTCTCCAAGCAGGATCCATAGCCACCAGCTGCTCCCTCCTGTTGGTTCTGTTCTGACTATCCTGGCTCCTGCTCAGCTCATACCAGTGCACTTAATCAAATTGCCACCTGTCAATTCTCTATTTCTGGGCTGTACAAGCCAGCAGGAGACAGCCAAATTCATTCCCAGTCCTGCTGCAGCTGATGGCAAAACTACTATCAACCTGGGGAGATGAGATATTCCCTCAGTATTCCATGAGGTGCTATACAGTTATGGAGATCCCTGTTCTGCAAGGGGCTGGATAAGCAGTACCCTGTGCCACAAGGAAAGTCAGTTTGGACTCTCTCAGAGGCCTTGAAGGTTAACAATTACTGGACTTTTAATGCTACCAAATCAAGTGAAATATGTAGATCAGGACTTTGGGTGAAATCCCCTTTCCTTGTACAAGTGTCAGGCTTGAAAAACATTCAGGGTACACACTTCTTACTGCAGCTGGGGGGATTCTGGTACCATAAACACCTGTATGGACCGAGGGCACTGCTAACAATCTTGTGCAGGATAAAATAGACTTCGTGTCTGTGGGCAGCTTGGATAGAAAGTACCTCCTGCTATGACCATGAATAGCCATAGACCAATGTGCTTTGCCTTGAGAGCTCTGTTCCCAAGTCCAGGCACCACTCTCTAAGCTCTTCAGAAAGTGTTCAGTTTTGTCTTAAAAGCAGCTGAACTCATTCTGCTGTGCTGTTCCCACTGACAGGCTGTTTCAGACCGTAATTGCTGTAGTGATTAGGAAACCTCTTTTAATTTCCAACCTAAATGTATTCATGGCCCATTTCTATTAATTTGTTCTGGTGACAGTATTGGCCATTAAGTCAAATAGTTCTTTTGTCTTCTGGTGTTTATCCTCAAGATAGATTTGTAGAGAGTGATCTTCCTCCTTTCACCAGCTATTTTGCTAGTCTAAACAAGCTAAGCCCCTTCAGTCTCCCCTTGTAAAACTGATTTTTCATCCTGAGTGATCTCTCTTCTCCAATTTGAAGTCAGCTGTAGTCTCATACAGGCAGAAAACCAAAAATCTTTTCTGCCTTTAGTGGTTATAGCTCAAGTAAGTGCATTTACTCTGTGGATTGGCCAAGCATTACCATTCTCCTCATGTATCCAGTTCTTCATATTTCTCTGTGAGGAAGATAGCTGAATAATCTGGTTCCATCATTAGAAAGATTTGTGAAGGACACCAGATGTATGTCCTGCTGTAGTAAAACTGCTGTACTTCATTTGTGTTGGACTATGGATAATGCTGAGACTTTAGTCTAGGCTGTTTTTTCTCATGTGATGTTCTTGATCTATCCCTCATATCTCCTGTCCTATTTTTTTGGCAGGGGGAAACCCTTTAGAGGGTAGTCCATGGAGTGGTGTGTAAGAGCAAGCCCTGCTTTCTTCCCGAGTTTTCTTCCTGTCTGCCAGCACAGTTGTGTTCAGCTGGAGGATCATACTGAGTATTTCCAGCTGCTCAGACATCTCTTTGCTTTTCAGAAGTCTGAATTTCCTCTTCACTGGCACAGATTTAAATGCCTTTCATTAGGCCTTGGTCTCCATCACACGAACTATCAGTGGTACATTCAGTTTTCATGATGAAGAGCGATCCTACTGGGAGAACATCACTGAACTTCTGAGCTAAAACTGCTAAGCTTTGAGGATTTTGTTCACTGGTGTTGGCAAGACTCAAGAACAGTTCCCTGCAGGTCTAATTATTTTTACTAGACAAACTCCCATTGCAATGCATGGGAAGTTTGTACTGTACCATGATTTTAATGGACTTTATGCTGCAAGGCTGGCATTTTGGAATAGCATTATGTGCCACGAGAAGGGACTTCACTGGGAGAGGAACATGCTTGCTAGTGTGCCTCGTGTGAGCAGGGCTATGATCTAGCAATGGTTCAAGGTCACATTTTGACTGTGGATATTGTTTTAATTTGCAATGTCTTGGCAGTGCAAGCAGTCACATTTGTTAGTGTTTGAAAAGAACAAGGGAAATTAAATATGCAAGAGCATTAGAGTACATTTCAGCATTTGACATAAACCCACAAAATTAAAGCAATCCAGACATATGCCTGCTTCTCTGCTTCTCTGCATCAACATGCCCTCAGCATCAGCTCTGTGACACCTACCACTTTGAACGGACGGTTCTGTGAGTTTGTGATGATTAAGAGTAATTTAAAAGTGGTACAAGAATGAACTGTGGTGACAGTCTTCTGCTTCAAACCTGTTTCTTCTATTTTCATTTTTTTTGTTCCTTTTGAAATTCCTCACAGCACCAGAGCCATGTGTAGGACTGGCTTTATTCACAGAGTCTGACTTACAGGAGATCCATGTGTCTGTTGGGTTCAGGGTTAACACAGTGTAGACTCGGAGAGAGTTTATTCTTGGTTCTGACAGTGGTTATTCTTGATTAGCCTTGAGTTCCTTCGTACTTTTTTTTTTACCTGTGCTTTTATACCCAGTAGGTGTGTGTGGGAGTGGGGTGTTCCCAAAATATTGCCTGCCATTTGGTAGCCCATGCAACAGTTGTATGTTTGTGTCACAAGTACTGCTGCTTCCTTACATATTCCTGGACCTTATGTATTCCTGGACCTCATCTTTGGAAAGGTTTATTTTTTCTCATCCTGCCAAAATGTAGTGTAAGATGAGTTAGGGTTGTTTGTGTTTTCTGGGAGCTGATACAGAAGGGAATTTCAGTTTCTATGCTGCTGTTAACTTTTCATCAAAACCTCCTAAATTTCTGTGTTCACAAAGAAGTTCTTTGTGAATGTTTTTCAACTTAAAATGTTTTCCATCTCAAAAACTTAAAGGAGAAGATGTTTAACCAGCTCTCCAATATGTTCTTCTTGGAGCCAGTACAAGAAAACCTATTCATATCCCTGATTTGTAGTCTTGGAGCTGGTACACTCCCTCGTTGTAAATAAGTCCTGATGTGTGATGAAGCTGCACAGTGTTCTCCTGTTGCATGTGCTACACCTGAGCTGTGGATCAAGGAGGACATTTGATCTTCAGAGCTCAAATCTGCTCTGTCTCATCTGCTGTCAGTGAAGGCTGGAGTATCTTGGAGCCGAGTCTTGAGAAAGAAGCATAAGTGAAACACTGCAAGTCAGAGCTGACCACGGCATCTTTTCCTGTTTTAAGCTCCAAATTTACAGTAAGAGGCAGCATATCACTCCCGTTCTTCCTGCCTGAGTCTGTCCTATCTCTTTGGATTGCAGGATCCTTGGGACTCCTGCAATTCTTGTACACAGACCAGAATCAAGGGAACACAAAAATTGCTCAGTAGCTCAGACATGATGACAATAAAATATTGAACGGTGATAGCATGGAGATTGTTTGTTAAAGTCAGAGCCCTTAGACTACAATTTGATCCAGGCAGTAGAGATGCAGCTGGACATTACCATTCAGATAAAATGTTGGTAGTCCCAGCGCTACATGCCCCAAGTTCTGATGATTGGTGAAAGATTTACAAACGGAATAACAAAACTCAAGACCTTGGAGGTTGTATCAGGGGAGTGCTCTGGAGGAGTAAAAATGTTGCTCCATGCTTTTGTTTCTGTGGACACCCTCCATTTATTGTCATGAAGCTGAGCTTATCGGCTTGATAATTAATTCATTGATTTACAAATAAAGGGTGAAAAGCATCAGGGTGCACTTTTTTTGTGTGTGTGAGAAAATGCTACATTATAGCTTTCAGGTTATTTATGTGCTAAGTGTACAAAGTTAAAGTATTTTCACTTTGGTCTGTCAGTCAATAACTTCAATGAGCAGAGGCTGTGGAGAGGAGAAAGAGAACCAAAAGAAAACTTCCTACTGACTGATCCTCTGCTTAGGAGTTGCACTTGAAAAAGCCAAAGGAGAATAGTCTGCTTATAGAGAGAGCATCTAACACGGCTGTTGACAACCAGGATCGTGAGAAAATAGCAAAGGGTGGTTTAAATCAATACGGAAGGAGAGGTAATTGATTTTAGGGATAGCGAGGGGTTACTCAGCCAATAATTAACCACCTTATCAAAGTTTTCTGGTAAAACCATAGATTATGTTGAACTCAGAGTCCTGGCTCTTTGAGGAGAGTTCAGATCTGGATTTTCCTCTTCCCCAGTGCTCTTTGCTGCTGATGTGCTGCCACAGTCAGTGCCCTTTGTTCTTTTTCACAGGCAAGGGGGTCTGCTTCTGATACAGCCTCGGCACAGAGGGTCTGGGAAGAGCTGCCACGTCAGTGTGTGGTGGAAGACAGAGTCAGAGCTGCCCAGGAAATGCTTTTGTTGAGTCTTTCTTGCATTTTGTTTCTCTGCATTAAAAGGGAGCAGAGGAATTATAAGATTCTCCAGTCTCCAATTTCTTCAGAAATATTTAAAGAACCATTGTTGTTAATGATGCCCCTTCTCAAGGCACAAATATTCAGTGATGCAATTGTGACTGAGGCAGTTGGTGAGATGGAGCAGGTGGAAATCCTATTGCCAGAGTTTGAGGGTTCTGGAGTGCTGTCTTTATTCCTGAGATTAACTTTCTTTGCAGACACTTGACCATTCAGCTCAGAGTGCAAAATAATCTGTGGGATGTCCTTTTTTATCATTTCTGCCACTGCTATTTCTGACTCATTACTGTGTCTAAACAAAGGACTCTGTTTGGAAATAATATTTTGTTTCTTAAGGTAATGAGTTCATTCCATTCCACTGATGCTCTGAATGAGATTAATCTGTACTCTACTGGGATTACAGTTTGTTTCTGCTGCAGTACTGTGCAGAGCCTCAGAAAAGACCCATTCAGACTTTGATAAACATAGACAATGAGAAAGTTCCTTCTCTGTTTGTAGCTGGCCGAACACTTTTGGTCAGTCTGTTTTCAGCAAAAAGTGTTTTTGCCAAACCAAATATGTATGAGGAAAAGCCTACTGAAGGGGTACAGAGAGATGCTCTTCACTTGCAAGAAATAAAACGTATTTAATCTTGTTTTTCAATAAATGGACTAAAATATGACAGGGCTAAATGAAACACTCAGTATCTCTTAGTCAGTCTGTGACAGAGATAGGGTCTCAATTTTGCTGCTCTAAGCCCTAATTCCAGACTTTTAAACACAGAATCATCTTATTCCTTCTTTATGCCTTTAAACATAGCTTGATCCTACTATTTCCATGGACTCTGTTATGGGTGACCAGCCACAAAAATGTTAATTGTATGCCTGGCTTTCCTGTTGCTGATGAATATTACTCAAGCCTTGTGCCTTGGTTTCTTTAATTATAAGATAAAGGTAATGATGCCACCAGTTCTGCATAATTCCGGAAGTATTGCATGTTGTTGTTATTTTTCTTGCTGAGCACTTGGGACCAAGACCTGTGGTTGTTACTTGACACTGTTAAAATCAAAGGATTATTTGCAAGTTAATGCATTACCTTTGTGGGGACAAACCAGTACTGTCTTAGAGGTCTGTTAGAGCTGTGGTTAGGTCCTGCCCTAGCACAGTATTTACATGTTGCTCCTCTTACCTTCAAAGAAGTTCCTCTTTTGCACAGTGTTTGGCATGCACTGGAATGTCTACATAAATTGGGAGGTAAGAACAGAGGATGTGACACCAACCTTTTGTTGTATGCCTTGCAATGCTATCTTTGGGGGTTGCACAAGAAATTGTGGGCATTAACATTCAGATACAAAGAAGATGTGTTTGGAATTCTAATGCTGTTGTTTATGCTCAGACAAGTCAAACTGTTCTCTGGGTATTTCAGTATAAAGCATAAAAGTTTCTAATTAAACTTATAAATCAAGAACACACGCACTGAAAATATTTCCCACTGCTGGATGCAAAGAATATTTATGCGATTTGCCAAAGAGCAAAAGGTGCTGTATAAGATGCAAGTAGTTGTTGCAGATTGCATATTGAAATACTGGAGGCATACAAGGCAGTTGGTAAAAATAATCTTGTCCATATCAGTAAGCTTGGTCACAGACATGTATTTATTTTTACTTTAGAGTGCATGGGTGTGACGGTCTTTGCCTAATGTAAGGAAGAGAACTCTTTATGTTTGGTATCTTTCCTCAATTATTAGGTGCTCCTCTATTGGGAAAAAAATTGCCATTGAGCTGAAATTCAGTCACCATTCTCAGTCAAAAAACAGAGAAGGAGTAGTCAGATTAACTTGTCTCAATGTGAATGTAATCCCCAGTTGCCTTCCTTGATTCAGATCAAAATATAGGCTGTCAAGTTTTGTTATGCTGTATTAAAACATTTCTTTGGAGACCAGACTAGAATCAGTACCATGAGGATGGGACAGAAGCTTGTAATTTTCTCTTGCTGTCCTGAACTTGAAAAAGAGACAGTACTGCAAACAGATCCATCTAAATATCTCTGTGTGTTTCCTTTTGGACCAATCCATGCATCCAGAAGGTTCAGACTGATATTAAACATTTGGTGGGTTTGGGGGTTTTTTTTTTTGTTTGTTTTTTTTCTTTGTGGGGGGGGGGGGGAGGGATGGTATTGTTGCTGTTTGTAGCTTTTTTGGTGGTTTTTTGCGTTTTGTTTTTTTTTTTTTTTTTCTAAATCAAGAGGGTGTCATTGGACCTCCTGGTTGGTGGATCCTGTTGCTAGGAGTAAACCTGACCCTCAGTAATTAGTGCTGGAGAGCTTTGTTTGGCTTCCAGCTCTGTGAGGAAAGGTTAAAGTGCTGTGATGCTGCTCAAAATCCATTAACCAAACAGAGTCATAAGGAGCCTTTGGACTTCCTGACCTTATCCAATATCTAACAAACAAATTCTCTAAGCTAATCAATGAAACAGAATAACTTTGTGGTCTTTACATCCACCTACTCTTTAGTGGTTCTAATCCAAAGCCCTAACAGGAGGGATTTCCTTATATTATTAACAGAGAGGCTGAAAATCTTCTGAGCTGTGTTGACCATCTTGCCAGGAAGCCCTGTCCCCAGACATTATTTTTAAGGCTCTAGGGATATGAAGTTCTGCTAGTAGCACTGCTAGACCTGGCAAACACCTCCAGCCTTTTGGAGCCTAAAAGTGCTTGACTGGCCTGGCAGAAGGTGAGGTTTTCACAAGCACAGCTGCAGCAACAACAAAACTCCCTGTGAACAGCACAACCATCTTCCTGCGAATGCATAAGCAAAAGGCACATGAATTATGTGTAAATACTGATAGGCTTGAAGCCCAAGAGGAGGGGGTGAGTAAGTTGTATCTCTGCCATAGATGCAGACATAATGAAAAATCTCAGGTTTCTCGGGGACACACAGAAGATCCCAGTGGCCTTGGCATTACGAGGAGGCCCATCAAACAGCATTAGCAGACTAATTAAATGTGCAGCTTAAACTTAATTTTCCTGGTAGCATTAAGACGGATTAAGCATTATTCATTTGGTGATGTCCTTGGTTCTCAGTATTTTTCACTCCTCTTCCCACCTTGTCACTTTGTTTCAATCAGTAATATTACTGGGTTTAGTTTAGGAAATGCGCCTGAGCAGGATTTGAAAATAGGATTTTCTAAGCAAATCTTCATAACTTAGAGCACCTGGGTTCCTATTTTGCATAAGAAAAATACTCCTTCTTTTAATGAAATAGGTTAATTATGCAAAGTGTGAACACAGTGGCAAAGTGGAGAAAATTTGCTAATCTGTAAATGAGGAGGAGGATCTGTTCTATAAATTGCACTTTCTGTATTTCTCTGTTTCTTTTCCTGCCATGTGAACTTGGTGAGACTGTGTATTGGCACCACTATGAAGCTGTAGGGTGCCAAGTGTTTAGATTAAATATAAGGAAGAAAATTGTCATTAGGTGGGTGGTGAGACACGGACATGGGTTTACCAGGGAAGCTGTGGATGCTCCATCCCTGAGAGCATTCAAAGCAAGACAGAACAGGGCTTGGAGCAACCTGCTCTAGTGGAATGTCCCTTCCAACTAAAACCATTCAATGGTTCTATGATAAATATTCTGATTTGTGTTTCTGCTTTGTTTTCTGACACATCTTGCTCTACAGGCAAAGCCAGGTCCTGCAAATTGATGCCCAGCTGCTGATTGCACATGTGGTGAGAGCTTGACAGACATGGTTGTTAATTGATTATATGGGATCTTGAATTTGGACTTGAATTCTTGCATTCTAGTCCCACGGATGTGGTGGTGTCTTCAGTCTATCAGGAGGTGAAACTCTAGACATCATATTAAAACTTGTATATTCAGTGACAGAAAGAGTTCAGACTTTGACTTCTGGGCATCTGCATGCTGGCATGATCTTTAATCACGTTATTATGGGCTGCCTTTCCACCTGAGTCTCTAGGTAGATTAGCAACTATAAAATCTCTGAAAGAGAACAAATTATAGAGTGACCTGAGAAGGATGGTTGTGATTATTTCCATTTTGTGAAATGAATGCTCTGACACAGGGTAGGGTACTGGGGCACCTCCAAGCTAAGTAACAGACTACCTTTTAATTCTTTTTACATGTCCTTGAAATCTGCCATTAGTCTTTAGTGCACCAGGAATCCCCAAACATGTCGTTCTCTGACCTACTGAATATAGCCAGCAAAATCTTCTGGAATGTGATGAGTCCCAGGATACATGGGAGGACTTTTTCCATAGATCTTTTTTTTAATGTCTCTTGTTGACTTATTTATTGAGTGAACACTTGTATATTTTATTTTCCATACCCAGCTCAGCCTGCTGGATCTGAAAGGCTGCTCTCCTGCTTCTACAGCTTCCTCATTGCTGTAATTACACTGTAATAATACAGAGGGAGTTGGTCAAGAGAGGTGTCAGACACTTTCTCTGATTGCTGCTTTTGCCTTATCTGCATTGAATTTTTATTTCTTAGTGGAAGCTCTCAGAAGTGTTTTGTGCTTCACCATTGTAGAAGAAGGAACAGATCCACCCTGAATAAACACATAGACTGCTAGTTGAAGCAGGCAAAAAGAAGAATATAGAAGTGTTTTTCTGTCCAAATCAACAAAATTGATAAAGATCATCAGAACAAGAGGGTGTTTTTAACCATGCTGCAGCATGGAAGAGGTGCAAGCCCACAGCTGGGGTCACAAAAGGGGGATGGGGTGAATCAGGGTGGGCTGTAAGGTCTTCTCCATGGGTTTGGTTACAGCAGCCTTTCTCCAGTCACCTACCAAGGGCACTCATTCAATACTTTGCTTTGTAACTTGAGGGCCCATGGGCAGGGAGAAGATGAATGCTTGTGAAGAGGTGGTGATTGATGCAGGTGTGTGGCTGGACTTGCACGAGTCATGCGAAGCTCTTGGGTTGTTTCTGCCTTTGAAACCTTGCTCCTGTAATGACAATGTGAAAAATGAAAACTATCCTGGTACCCATGCCTTTCAGTGCTCACAAATGCTGTTCACAAGCCTGAAAGTACTGAGGTAATATGTCTGATTTCAAAGAGATGGACAACTTAATTGGGATATAAATTTAGCTCTAATAATGCATATTTTTCTTTGTAATATATTCTGTATACTTCGTGTGTTAGCTGGGTAATTTGTTTCTGCCTTCTACCTTAGGAAGCAGTGGGATGGTGCTATTTATCTTATTTTTTGTGGGAGACTTGTAAAATGTTTGCTGGCCTGTCGACTGAATGCATAAGAAAATTTGCAGTTTTTACTAATCTGAAGCCATTTTCTTTAAGAAGCACAGAATGCAGAATGTCACTTCAACAGACAAAGTACATTCAGTTTGGGACTGGTGCATGAATTTTCCAAAGAGAAGAGCTAATCAAAGAGTGATGTTTATGGAATAATAATGTGATTAGAACTGTCTGATTTATTTACTGATAGAAGTAATGTTGAAAATGGGATTTTGAGAAGCAAATTGTCTGTGTGAAATTCTGCTTCCACACTTCTGAAGTATAAGTTGTATACTGGGTATTGTAAGGACTCTGAAGAGGCTTCACAGGTGAAAAGCAACTGTAGGGCCCATTAGATGAAGAAAATTGTGATCTCAAGATGTGAGAACAGAGAAGATGTGGGGGCTGATATGAAGTTGTGGTTTGAATCCCTCTCCTTCCTACCAAAACAAAGGTACCACTATGAAACTCATCTTTCCCTACCCAAGTCTCAAACATGTTTCTTTGGTTTTGCCTCCTCATGCATGCACATGTACTTGCATATGTTTATATGCAAATAAAACCACAGTGATTATCACTAGGAGACTCTCTGCTGTGCCTGCTGAGAGAACAGTTTATCTGTGTGACAAGTACAAGTCATGTCATTTGAAGTGCTGCTGGAACATGCTCATTTTTCTTCAACAAGGAGCAAGGTACAGAAGATGTTCAAATTAGAATGAGGTGTCAGCTTCATGCTTTGCTACATGGACAACTTTTAATTTTTTTTTTTTTTTAATTTAGGAAGTAATCAAAAGACCTTGCTTCCTCAGCATCCTTTGTTCAGCACATGCCCAAGAACTACTGATGGAGGATAGGTCTGTGCTGACAGAGCTCTGCTTTTCTGCAGTCTTTTCTATTTCATTGAACAAACAAAAGGTTTTGCTGTATTACTATCACCAGTACCATTGCCATTACCATTGCTTTTTACTTGATCTAATGGATTCCCAGTGTCCTCTCTGCAACACAGTCTGTCTGTGTCAGCACTGTTAACTATTAAGTTGTTTATTATTTGTTATGTGTTAAATGCTGACAATGTGACGTGCAAAGGATGTAGGCTGAAAGAGAAGCATTTATGCAGATGTGATTTATGCTTTCTGCAAGCTGTCTTTGTAGGAATTCTGAGCTTTCATATTTGCAAATCTCAGGTTGGTGGGTTTTACAGGCTATTCAGCTAATTCAGTCCCGTCTTTCAAACATCTGTCGCCTCTGAAAAGTTCTCAGTGTAAAGAGGAAACTGTTATTTATAAGAAGAAGCTGTCAAAGATCAGCTATGTTCAACAATCTAAAGCATCGCTTACGTACATCAGCACTAAACTATGCTCATTTGGATAGCATGAATGACTAATTTTAGCTTAAAATTGGAAGCAATTATGGGTTCAGGAAGAAAAGTAGGGCTGTATGTCATTAGTAATTGATTTCTTTTGTGGAAGAGCTTGAAACGAACATTTAAAAAGAAAAAACATTGTTAAGTGATGTAACCTGTGGCATGAAATACACAGATGTTTCACAGATATGTGTGTGTGTGTCTCAGGTGGATGGATATTTCTGTTGTCATTCTCCCACCTCCCTGCAGCTCCCTAAAAATTCTGCTTTCCCACCCTGCATCTTTCAGCTTCTGTGAAACTCTCAAGCTGATGATAGCTCACACTGGGAACATCGTGCGACGGGTAGACAAAGAGGAGAGGGGTGCAGGAGCCTGTGAGTTGCTTGGTAAGATGTTGGGGGTAGTTTTCAATATCTGAAGGCCTTATAAGTAAATAACTCTCCCACCTGTGCATCTTGTGGTGAGCTACAGCAGGCAAGTCCAGCAGAACAGTGGTGTTGTGAGCACTGATGAAGGACAGTGAGAAGCATGGATACAATGTCTGTAGGACAGGAACTGACTGTGGCAACACACTCTTTCAGCTTCAACCCTTCCCTGCTTCTGGGAACAGCGTGTGGTCTTTCAAGGGAGTGGTCCTTGGCAATCTAGGGAACAGCTACTGGGTCAGGAATCCTGACCTCTCTCACATGAGTCAGGTCAAGGAAATTGCCCTGCACTGATTTCTCACTGAAGCTTGCCTTCTATGGCAAGGAGTCATCAGAATGATCAGACCAGATGCTGGGACCAAGCTGTCATTCTTTCTTCTGTCAGTGCTGTAGTCACTCTTAGGGAATTTAAGTGCCAGGAAAAGCAAGTAAGAGCATTGGCCACAAGACTGATGTTATGAAAAATGCCCTCATTGGTGACCAGCTCTAGCCATGCTTTGGGCTAGGAAAAAAAAGCATATTTGGCTGAGTGGAGCCAGCAAGTGGGGAGAGAGGAATGATGAAGTGATTTTTATGTCTGGAAACCAGAATTTCAAGGACTTTGTTGGATCTCTTCTCTGGGAGAAGTTACATTTACATGGTCTTTTGCAAAGAGATGTGATCTGTGAGTCTGGTTTGATGACTTTAAACTCAGTGTTGTGCTAGTATGATGATGTGGCTTTTGGATTTGTCTAGATCTTCTCCAATTATTCTGGTGTGTGGATGGGGTGAGTACCTGTCTGCACAAAATCACATCAGCCTGCTGGTTGAAATCCAGTTCCTCAAGCATTACACTATTTGAGGCCTTTTGAGATGTGTGAGGGTATCCAAGACAACCAGTAAGGGTCTGGCAGCATTAACACAGGACCTACATCTGACCAAAGCTGGGGATGTCTCAGAAAGGCTGAATATCCACGTGAGCCACGTGCCTGCTTGAGTGTCTTGAGGATTGAGGAGCAGACCTGCAACAAATGCCCAACTTTTTATATGTCTGCCTGGGAGAGATGGCCTGCCCTCCAAGGGGCCAGGCTGAAATAGAATTTGCTGTCCCTTTCTCTAAGAGAAGTCTGTATAGAAAACGATGGTCCAGCATGTGGCCAAGAAACTTAAAGTCAGAGGTGTTCTGTGGAGTTCTAGTTTAAAAGACAAGTACATGCAGAGAAGTTGGCTAAAAAAAGAAGGATTTCTAGTTTTCTGAATACTTTTTATTTGGTTTGGCTTCAAAGCTGGCAGGATTGCTAACTTCATGAGCAGCCGAGGGATGAAAAGACCCTTACTTCAAATCTTGGAGGATGTCTGCCAGGTACATCTGCCTTGGGACTAGCACACCCTGCTAGCCAAGACAGCAGAACTGTGAGGAGTCCAGGGTTCACTCAAGAGTCTTTTGTGGATTAGATCAACATTTGTCAAGACATTTTTTTAATAAATTTTTTTTACTCAGTAAGCCATTTTTGATGACCTTGTTTCAGCCAAAAATTTCTAAGAATCTCTGCTTGCAGAGTCTGAACCACACACAGGAGACATTTGCCATGACTGTTTCTTTCCTTAGGACTCTTTATGGCAAGAAAAATTACACAAAGATTCCATTTATCTCATTTTTTAAATTCATAGGTAAGATTTATGAATGCCTCTGACAGGTTGCAGGCTGGTGTCCAATCACTATACCTCACTCTCCCAAAGACAGAAAAAATCTGTGCAAAATTCTTACGGAAGAACAAAATACATGTTTCTATTCAGGCACTCAAATAACTTTCTCTCTTTTAACTATGTTAAAACTTAGGCTAAAGACTCAGTTATATAAAAATTAGCTAGTTTGCTGTCTCAGTCTCTTACGATTTTCTGGCTACTTCATGGTGTTTGGTTTCTATTTCTACAACTGTTTATGTAATGTACAGCTTCTGACCATACCTAATCGGGCCAAAATTTAGATCTAGTTTAAAAAAACCAATACCTCATATTAAAAAATACTGTAAAATATTTAATGTAAATAAATCAAAAAGATAACATCACTTACTACTGTTTCCTCCCCCACACCAGAATTGTAGGCATTTCTTGTTTTCAACCTTGCTGGATTAAAGAAAAAAAACTCCAATCCCTTCTATTTTGGTTTCCCAAGGGAATGAGACTTATGATCCTATTCTGCCTGCCTGTCAGTCATTCTCTTAATAACTTTTGAGTCCATTGGCTGGTCTCAGCCACCTTTGACACAGGGTAGCCACCTCTCAGATATTACATTCCTACACATTTTGTGCAAATCAAGACCTGTGTCAAGGAGAAAGACTTTATTAGAAATTTATCCCTCCCACAGGTCAGCAGCCCCTCAACCAGTCAGCAAGTTGGTACGGGCCTAGTTCCAGGCTGGCTGTCACACCTGGCTGTGGCATGGGGGACCTGGAGATGTGAATCCAAGGTGGATGTGGCAAAGCCTGAAACTGTGGGAAGGGGAGAGGGTTAGAACCACGTGGGTTAGAAAACACAGAACCACAGAATGGTTTGTGATGGAAGGGTCCTAAAAGCTCACCTTGTTCCGTCTCCCTGCTATGGGCAGGGACACCTGCCACTAGTCCTCCAACATCCCAGGGGAGGCTGGATGAAGGGACACCAAGGAAGGTGACTTTATTGCAGGAGTGTGCCTGAAATGAAGATGTTAAAACCAAATCAATAGGGATATATTGCTCAATATTAATACGGATTCAGGCTTCTACCAGTACACAGAGGGGAATGTGAGATGCATTTAGAATTCTGTTTGTGTGTTTTGTATCCCAGCTAACTTGGTGGGTGACAATGAATTGTCAGACAAGTGATTATTGAGTGTTTGATGATGATCTGTTTAATCTTAGTCCAGAGTGAATATATTTAAGGTCTTGATTTTTCTATTGAATATGTTGTGGCATTGGTTGCATACAATGCTCTCTAACATCTTATTAACTAAACAAAATCACAGAGTGCTTTTAACAACGAGTGGTTTGTTTGGCTGTATTAATATAAATTCAAATTCTTTTTACTGTCACTGCATGCATATGAACCACCTCTTTCAGGAAGAGATTGATTCTCTTAGTGAAAAAAATTTAACAGACACTCCCATTACCCAACATACTCCTCTACCTGAGAAAACTTCCAAATTTCAGCAGCTTTTGCAGTAAGTAAATGCAGATCTTGGAATATTTCATAGTATATTATGGACCTGACCTGCCAGGTTTTCAAACCCTCTGCAGCAATTCAAAAAAATGATTTGATATTTTGCTTATGCTCTTAGTGTTCTGGGAGAGGAATATTTGCAAGGATTCACTGAAAGAGAGCACCAAGCTGGGTGTCATTTTAGTTTGGAGAACGCTGTCATTATGCTCTGTTTACTAATCTGTTTTGTGGTGTGGTGTGTTTTCATCAGGAGGACTCTGTGGGCAGAATAAAATTGAGAGTATGAGACAGATCAACCAGCAACTGCTATTTGACACGCTCTGTCCACTGGCCTAGTTTATTATACCTGGAGTGAAGCAACTAAAGCACTAGGTATGAAAATGTCTCAGCATTCTGTAAAATGAACTCCTGGGTTTTGCTGGTAGTGGCTGTTAGTTTTCATATGAAATTAGTAGTGTCTCATTAAATGAAATGCAATTATATGTATTAGCAATAATGATGGAATCATACAAAAAAAAAGTCAACCAAAAAAATATCCCCTATGGATGTAATTTTAGAAATGCATTATGCAAGGGTTAATTTGTGAGCTGGGGTTTTTTTTCTTCCCCCACGTTTTGAAAGCTTTGCTGTAATTTTGTATGAAATTTGAGATCAGTGAGTCTATAATATCTAATGAATAATTTACTATGCCAACAGCCTTTCTGTGGAAGAATACTAAATTAATTAAGGCCTGGAGGAATTTCCATGTGTTTAAGCCACATTATGTCTTCAAGGTTTTACTGCTTCAAAGTCACTGAGATGAACTCCTGGATTTTCAGGTGTTAACAGTCCCAGGAAAACAAGATTGATGCCCTTGCTTTAGCCCAGAAAAATGAAAGGCTCTTGGAGTGTGTTTTGTGTGAATCTATTAAAAAGATAGTTCCTTGCAATCAGTTTGTTCCCTTATTTTTTTGGATGTTGTATTTATAGGAACTGCTGAACCATCTCCCACACCCAGAGGTATTTTGCTGGGTTGGATGGCACACTCTGAGCCAGCTCCTTAGGGTGGTTCATTTCTCTGGGTTAAAGGAGGTGGGCACCCTCTCCCAACAAGACAAATAAGCTGTAGCTGAGCTTACTGCTTCCATTAAAAGCACAAAACTTACTTCTAACCATACCAGCCTGTGCAGAAAGGGACTTTGGACCTGTTGGTCAACCTTGAGAGAATCAGTCAGAAACTTTTTATTTTTTCGGGTCTCAAACCATAAGCATCTCTCATGGCTGATGGTACAACAGAGGCTGGATATGGTGAGAATGCCAACCTGCCACACACACATTGTTTATTTAAACAGGGCAAAATAGCTGCTTTCCAGCTGCTCTCGATGCCCTTGAGTTGAAATGCAAATACAGAAAAAACATGTGCCACTATAACCAGATGACAGCCGTTCCCCTTCCCTGGAAACCAGTCAAGCACAGAAAAGAGGAAATCAGTCCCTCTCTCCCATGGCTAACCACACTCATCATTCTCTCCTTGCTTCCAGCTGCTGACCAACTACCCCAGGCAGGATAATTTGACTCTCTCTGTGAGAAACCCTTCAGAGGTCCCTCATTTAGGCTTTCATCTGGTACACAATTTATTGAACCAGTTTAGTACTTACACATGTCCTGGTCTGGGCTCACAGGTACTATATTCCTCTTACACCACTTGTGTGCTATCCCCACTTTAAGGTTAATGAGCTGGAGTGCAGAAGGTTCTTTGACAAAGGTTCATTAGGACATCTGTGACACATTGTCACGGGCTGTTCTTGCTGAGGTGATGTAACACCTGATGTCTCTGTCCCAAGAGTTCTAGCATGATGGCAGTTGAAGTGAAAGAGAAGCAACCCTAGCAAAGAAAGCAGATGCCCAGCTGCATTCTCTCAGGTAAGCTTTGATCTGAACTCCCTACAAGACCAGGTCTCAAACTTAGCTCCCTCCAAACACTTGGATGGACTGTTTGGACCTGGAGTGCTGCTGCTGCCTCAGAGCCCATGGGCCATGAAGAGTGTTGGGCCTAAACCCTCTTCTGGCTTTTCACTGGGGTTTGGGGAGTCTGGTCCCTCCTCAGCATAGAGCTCTGTCCCTTTCTTAAGCCACGTGCCAAAACACTTTGCTGAATCAGGATCTCTCTGGCACCATGACCAATTTGTACGTACAGTAAATCAGAAGGGAACTGGGGCAAAGACTTGGGATACAGAAAGCTGCAGTGTCTGATTAAACGTGGTCAAATTACTGACTGTGTATGTTCAGGCTACTTCAACAAATTAAAAGTGGGGGTTGGAGGAAGGATAGTCAATGAGGCCTGTATGATTGTAGAAGGTGGGGGGAAGTCAGGCCAGGGGTGCTCAGCAATACCCAAATTGTCCTGTTTGCCAATATCCAGGGATAATTTACACATCAAAAGGAGAGGGCGGAAATGGACATGAAAAGTGACAGCGATTGCCAAGTTAAATAAAAGCCCCTCAGTGAACATGAAGAGCAATAAGAGCTGTTTGGAAAGTTGGCTGGAGAAGAAGAGGTTATGTGAGAGCTTATACCCGACCGCCTTCTTGCCCCCTTGGGAACCAATACAGACATGGAATTCACTTGACCCGCAGGGCTGAGCAAAATATGGCCACACATCAGTAAAGCTTGATGCTTAAGTCATAGGAAACAAAAGCAAGACTGTGCCAGATGCCAGACGAGTGGGATCAGGTAGCAGGAACCACAGCCTGACTTCAAAACGCCTGAGTAAATCTGGGCTGCTAAATTTCCACTGGACCAAATCTGAAGAAAATAAAGGAGAAGGAGGATGCTGTTTTTTTCTGCTCTAGCCGGATACTAGAGAAAGAATATAGGTTGAATTCGAATAAGCAGGAAGCAATATTTCTAAGACAGAGTGTTTTTTGAAATATGAGGTTTTGTAGGTTTAGCATTAAAGCAATTTCTCTTCTTGTCATGAACCACTGAAGGACAGACACTGTTTTTAGGTGGGATATGAACACTCAAATGCTTCCTTGCCTCTCTGCCCTTGATAATATATTTTTAATCTCTTTGCTTTTAGAAAATTCAGAAACAGTCTTGATTTTGCCCATCACATCCCAGTCTCACTTTCTACTGCTGAATAGATGCTTCAGGTACCTTGTCAAACAGTGTGGTCCTGGCTCACTTTGCTAAGAGAAGGTGCAAATGATCCGGGCTTTCCAGAGCAAGCACAACGAGAGCAAAACTAATTGCTGCCCCAAGCAAGAATCTTCCGATGAAAAGCTGATCTATTTTACACAAGTCCAAACCTGAAATAACTCCACAGACGTCAGTGCAATCACTCTAGATGTGCAAGAGAGGCGAATCTGCCCTCGAGTCCTCTGCCTTCTTTCCCGGGGGAGGGCAGCCTGGCTCAGGAGTGAGGAAGGGAGGAAAATGCCGGCAAGGATTGCTGCCTTTTTATATGATCTGCATCAGTTTTGTGATCAAAGGCGAGAAGTGACCAGGGCAGGCAGAGTCCGGGGCTTTCCCATTCACACGGCTCAGGCAGGCTTAACCCTGCCCGCTTAAGGCCGGGCTTTGATGCGGGGAGTCATGTGCGACTCCACCGCTGTGACTCTTTGTTCCAGGCAGTGCCGTGCCGTCGCGGGGGAGAAGCAAAATGGGTTTAAAACCCTGGCTGTTTTGGATACATTAAAGCTCGAATTCAGTCCAGGGTGCAGGGGTCTATGCCTGTACACCCCTGAGCTGAGGTGGGACGAAGCCTCCAGGAGCAGAGGTTCCCTGCTCTGTAGGGAAGAGCCGAATACCTCTCAGGGGTGACTATCTTTGGCTGCCGTACGGCGGGGATTGGATTACAAGCAGCTTCATGCTGACGAGGCTTTGGAGGAATAATAATATCTTGAATGTTATGGAATTTGAGGAATAATAATACTGGGGGGGGATAATAACATCCTCTAGGGAAAGAGGTTGTCTTTCTTCCTTACACCCCTGGTGCAGAGAGACTATAGATTCTTACATGTAGTAGGAATTAGCCATTTCTTTAAGACATATGTGCCAGTTCCAGTTAAAATGTTCCCAGCATGTGTGCCGACACAGCTGGGATGGGAATCTCCCTGCAAAGTAAAACAACTGAGGCTTCCAGAGCTGCTTGAAATCACTCTGCTTCCTCTGCCTGCAAGGCAATAGCGTTTCCCTTGGCACCTGCTCTTCCTTTCTTCTTCCAATGAATTAAGGGCCAGGTAGAGTTTTGCTCTATTGTATTACCTTTAAGGCCCAGGCTCCCATTTGCCATGCTTGTGCATTTCTCCGTGAGTTCAAAGGATCTATGCCAGTGTAATCCAGCTGAACAGGCAATACACCATACAGATGGTTTGGGATACTGAACTCTGAATTCAGGACAATGATGCCGAAAATAAATAACCTGTTTTTTCTTGCTAGAATACAGTTCATTTCTGATGTAACTAATTTGCACTGTCTTCACAAATCCTCTTTACTAGCACCAGATTTAATACCTGAGGCAAAAGGAGAAAGGTTATTTTTAACAGCAAAAGGACATTGCAGCAACACGTCTGGAGGATGCAGGGTTCTAAGGCTTTCTCACAGGGCAAGGAAAGTCCCTGGGATGAAAACCCTACCGCGTACCAGGGAGGTGAGTGTGTGTTTCAGCATTTGCCCTGGCTGGGGAGCCCTCCTTGACTGGGAGAGGTGAGCAGGCTGCAAAGCCCTAGGCAGTATGAGAGCAGCGTGCACTCTGAGGCCAAAGACCTGCCACCCCATGGAAGCCAAAGACCTACAGCCCTGGGAGGGCTGGGATGGTGTGGCTGCTGTCACATGCTGTCACTGTCCTGCTGCACGTCCGCAGCCTGCTCACCTCCCCTGCCAGCTCCAGACGGGGACATGCCACCAACTCAAGAGGCGGAAAAACTCGGCGAAGCATAATACAGAACAGCAGGGAGCTTTGCTGCATAATCCAGAGGGATCAGCGGGCTCAGAGCACTCCTGAGTCTAGGACCATTGGAGGGAAGCGCAGGACAGGCTGGCAGAGGCACGTCCGAGCTCTCAGCGGCAGCATACAGCGCGCGTTGTGGCTCCGCTGCTGCCTGCCGGCATCTCCCCGTACGGAAGAGCTGCTGGCCGGCGGGCCGGCGCCCAGCGAGGTGCGGCCAGCCCCGGCAGCCGCTCGGCACGGCCAGCCCCGGGCCACCGCAGCCGCAGCCGCGGGGACCCGCTCCGGGAGGGCCGGCCCGGGCTGGAACACGCCGCTCCGCACGGGCAAAACACCGTCTGCTGAAAGGGCAGGAGGAACCAGGACAAGGGTGGCTTCTCAGACATGCAGACGGACTGGCGTTTATTTATTTTTCCTAATTCGGTTGGATTGATAGGAAAAAAACCCCACCAAACTCCCCATAAACAAGCTGTAGCACAAAATCGCATCTTTATCAGCTACAGATGTGCACATCTAATGCATAAAGCTAACGGGGAACAGCGACCAAACTAATTTGAAAATCTCCTGGGCTGCTCCTGAGAAAGAAACAAGCCCATAAGGGAGAAACCAAATCATGCTGCCCAGATCTCTTTGTCACAGGTCTCAGGAGAGGGTAGAGAAATTAAATCAAGCTCAGTGGGCTTTTAGCTGCTTTGGAAGGAGTTTCTGCCTGGCATGAAAGCCACAGCCATGGCAGGAGCTTGGAGGTGCCTTTCAGATGATTGCATTAGATGTGGCTCCAGGTGTCCAAGGCAGACAGCTGACAATTACACCTTTTGTTTTCTTTTTCATGTTTGACAGCCAGATGCCTTTTTGATCTGCAGAGTGCATGTGTGTGTATGTGTATATTTATATCTAGCCTTGGATCTATCACTCTGACAGAGTCACAAATTACTTATCTGAACGTTTTAACAAATATAGGGCTGATTTACACACTAGACCATCAAATGAAAGGGTTCCCTTTTGGCACTTGTCTTCCCCTGCAGTTTTAAAAAACATGTTCTTTCCCGTGACACTAAAATTACAAGGCTGTTTTGTGGATTTCACTGAATAAAAGCTGATCCTATAGCTGGTTTCCCAAATAACTGAAGAGTTATATGGCAAAATTTCATTGCTAGACTCTGGATTTTAGAATCTCACAACAAGACCTGCTGTGACTGCATGCATGTTGTGCAGGATGCCCGTCTAGAAGGGAGAGATGGCTCAGGAGCTGAGGGATCTCTGTGATGGGAAAGTAAAAGGCTAAGCAAAGTCACAGAGACGGAGCTCTTTTTGTAGCTCTGTAAATCAGACAAGCCAAGTAATTCCTGCTGACTGCATGTTGCTCAGCCCTTGCCAGAAATATGAAGAAAATATTTGTATTTGTTCAGGTATTGTGAATTACTTTTCCTGCCAAAGAAGAGTTAAAAATCAAAACTCCCAAGCCCCTCTCTTCCCTGTGTGTTTACTACTGGTCACTGCGGGAGACAGAGTATTGGCTTGGAAAGCCTCTTATTGACCTTATTACATTCTTATAAAAAGCAAGTTGTTTTCTGGTTTAGAGTAGAGATTTTCTGCTCAGAGAGAAAAAATCTTTGCTGGTTATTTCTGGCTCTGGAGCCAACGCCACTGCAGGAGCTCTGTCCTCACAGGTAATGTTGCAGCCTGTGGGAGACCATTAAGTGTTGCTCTGAGAGGCAAAGTGAGCACTTCCAGGCTGGAGGTATGACAGAGGAGTTTAAAGCCATGGTGCTCACCACAGCACTCACAGCCTGCCATCAGAATTGCTTCAGAATAAGGCAGCAAAAGCATTTGAGCAAACAGTTGCTGTGAACAAGAAAAAGTCTTGCTGAAGAAGGGGATTGGGCTAATTAATGTGTGACCTTATGGTTCAAGCCAAGACCAAGACTTGCTCAGACTGCGAAATTATGGACTGTCATTATGTAAAAGAAGATTTGTTCCAGCAATTCCTTCTCTATCCAGGGACTATTGGCTGGGGAATGAGAAGCCTGAGGTGAAAAATTTATTTGCTTCTTGGGTTGATATGGAAGTGAGAGTGTTGCAAAATAAAATTATTCCAATTTTTGGGGTTTTTTTTTTTTTTTTTTGCTACAGGAGTATTGATGAATTGGAGGGAAAAAGAGTACAATTAATGATAAAATGCTGCTCTGACAGTGGAAGGTAAATTCTAGATGCCTTAGAGGTACTAGGTAGTACAGAGCTCTTCTGGTAACAAAACCTCTGAGAATACCTAATCCTAGAGAAGAGCCAAAGAGAAAGCCATATATTTCATAATGCTTTGAGAGCTGAGCTACCCTTGGAGGGAAGTTAACACTGGCAGTGCTCAGGGTGCCATATATCCCTGCTCAGCTTCCCCAGTCTGCCTCTGCAGTCTCTGCCTGGGCAGGATGTGAGCAGAGTGATGAGGAGAGCATGCAGGACATGAAGTCTCCAAGTAAGACCAAACTAATGCTCCTGCCTAACTCTATTGTGATTGCACTAAGTTCCTCATTTAATATTTATCACATTCAGAATCCACAGGAAATCACTGTATGTTGTAGTTTTAATAGAACTTGACCCTGTAAACCAACTGATCAAATCTTGGGTCAAGATGACGTGACATATGCAAATCATATGCAAAGCTCATGTACAGCTGCATGTACAAAGACCACACTCCACCATGAGCAAACCTCCACTGACTTCAATTAAAGTTTTGCCCAAGTCAGCTTGAGCTTTGTACATAGAGCTGTATGTGGGCTTTGCATATGATTTGCATATGTCATGTAATGTACAATGTGGTATTGTGTACCCGCTGTCTCTTCCTAATTAATACATGATAGAAAAAACTCTTAGAGAATAATGATTAAGAAAAAAATTTGTGCATAAGGAAATTGCTTGCAAATGACCACACTGGTGAAATTATAACCCAGTAATATTGCAGTCCCATTTATTTTCTGTTAGGTTTAATCACCACTAATAATTCAGTCGAGGGTAATTAATCTTTGCTGATCAAAGTACAGGAAAGGGCTGAAGTACTGTAGCTGCATCATAATGACATGTAATGCTGATGGTGCACAATTGCCTGTTTGCAGAGAGATGTGAAGATGTCCTCATCTGCACACCGTCTATGAATGGGAGTTCATTATCACTCAGTACCAGAGAGAGGCTCAAATAATAAAGGAAAAAGCCCAAAAGTACATACACAGGCAGATGCTTGCAACTAGAGCTCAGCTTGCTCCCTGAGTTGGAGGGGGGTATGTGCAGGGAAGCTGTGGTAGAGACCAGTGAGGGAGAGGACATCCAGTACTGATTTTTTAAAATTGCTTTTTCAGGATAAGGTTCAGCTAATGCTGCACTGTTTCAATTCCCAAACACTCCAGCTCCCCAGCAGAGAGTGACTTTCTCCAAGTTCTTTGTATCAGTCATTATCAACACGGTACTTGTTACCTTCATGGGACTAGCTGGTACTTTCTTGGAAAGGACACCTTCTCTGGGTGAATTGATGAGGCCTAAATGACTTCTGCTTCTTCCCTTGTGGGAGGTGGTTGATGAACAAAGGGAGATGGACTGTGGGCAAAAGATCCTGCAATGGAAATAGCAGGTAGCTGGGAGCTCAAGGTTAATCTTTGTTCTTTCTCTACTGGTTTTTGAAGAACATTTTCAGATCATGACTGTGCTGCTGTCCTGGGCTAGGCAGAAATCCAACAGGACCATTTCAGTCTATATGGCCAGAGAAAAGGGACAGGGGCAGGTTGCCTCCTGAATTGCTTAATGAATATATAACGTGCTTGAACTTGGAAGGCTTGAAGTCAATGCTGTGCTAGGTTAAGTTTTGCAGGTGACATTTAAAAATCCCAGCACCTCATTTATTTAGTCAGGGTTCATTTATTTTAATCTTCCAGCCAAACCCTTGTTTCGGAACTTTGATCTGAAAGCAGTGTTTCTTTTCAAAGTCATAAAACCTCCCCCTTCCATGCTTGAATATTCTATTTAAAAATCTTTTGATATTCCCTTCTACTGAAACTGCCACCAAACATCAGCGGTGTTAAAAAAAACAACACCTATTACTAAAAAGACAGACAGTATTTAGAGCTACAGTGGCCCTGAAGTACAGTGAATCAAAACTGGAAATCCATCAGTTTTTTGGCTGCTAAATGATTTCCATGCTGGGCTGGCATTTATCTTCTAGAATAGAGAAGCCTTTCAGAGAACAGCAAATATCTGGCAGGGGGCCAGAGGCCTTGGATATAAGACAATTAGCACAACAGGGGAAAAGAAGGGCTTCCGGAATTACAGATGAATAAGAAATATTTGTAAAGTGCACTTTAAGTTATTGGTTTGATCACAGCAAATGTTTGTCACTTATTTCTCATGGTTGCAAATGTGCTGTATTACTTTTCTGGTTCTGCTTTCTTCTGTAATTAGTTTCACCACTGAGTGGTAGGACCGGTACAAACCACATTTGTTTTCCTCTACTTCATCTTTAAAAGACTACTTTGTTTGTTTCAAAAATAGGGAAAACAGCACGTTGTTAGTTGTTACAAAGATGGACTGCTCCCTCTTAGTCTGCTGGCTTTCTCTCTATGCACAGCTTTAATTAGACGTGGGGATTTAAGCCTTTACATTCTGAGGCATGTAACAGTCAGACTAATAATTAAGAGGATATATTTAGATGGTTTAAAAAACCCACTCTACTTCTAAGAGTAAATCTCGACGATTAAAAGTGCCGAGGGGTTTCCAGGCTCTTCACAGTATCGTGAGCTGTAAATTTGCTCATCTTATTGACAAAGAAAAATATCTCAATCACAGAATATAAACAGACTGTCAAGTCTTGACTCTTAAGAGGTTTTAACCATCTTGTGCTGCTCTTAGAAAGACAAAGTACGTTTGCATTGATTAAGGTCACACCATCTGAGCTTCTGGAATTTCTTTAGGATTTATCTTATAAAGATGAAGAATTAATGATAATATCATAACCTTAGCTAGTGTTAGGGACTGAAACAAGAATTTACTTGAAAACTAACAGAGATGAGACATTTTTCTTCATAATGAAGCCCAGTTTAAGCCTCAGATGGGATACCATATCTGGTTTTGGACATTACATTCCATGAAAAATGCAGATCAACAGAAGCAAGGTAGGCCAAAAAACTGAAAACATGACTCTGAAAAAATTTGGGCATGATTAGTCCAGAGAAGAGCAAACTGGTGTGTTATTCAGTGATCTTCAGCTGCAGAACAGAACAGGCAGTCTGTTCCCCACAGGAAAAGGGAGCAATAGGCTTAAAGTTTAGTAAGGGAAATTTCATTAAAGTATTAGGAAAAACTTCCTGATGTAAAGGCAGTTAAGGACTGGGTTAGATTGCCTGGGTTAACTGTGGAAGCACATCAAAGCTAAATGGCAAGGAAAAACAATATCTGTTCAAAATTACTTAAGTTGCTGTCCTTGCTGAGATGAATGGCTCTTGATGTGGCTTTAAGTATTGAAGGACTGAATTAAGGTCTCTCTGAGCCTTTTTTTCTCCAGGCTGAACAACCCCACCCCTTTCAGCTTTCCATTCCTCAATCATTTTTTGTGCCTCCTCTGGACCAGCTCCAACAGGTCCAAGTCTTTACTGTGCTGAGGATGCAGTGCCTTGTGTGGGGTCTCATGAGTGCAGAGTGGAAGGGCAGAATCATCTCCCTCCACCTGCCCTTGATGATGCCCAGGATACGATCAGCTTTCTGGGCTGTGAGTACACACTCTTGACTATGTCCAGCTTTTCACCCACCAGTGCACCCAAAGGCACTCTCTGCAGGACTCTTTTCAATCCCTCCATCCCCAACTCCTGTATCGATACAGGAGTTGCCCTGTCCTGGTACAGTAACTTGTACAGGTCCCTCTGGATGGCATCCTGTCCTTTAGGTGTGTCAACAGCACCACTCAGCTTGCTATCTTCTGTAGACTTGCTGGGGGTGTGCTTGATCCCACTGTCTATGTCTGTTGAAGATGTTAAGCAGTACTGGTCCCAGTACAGACCCCTGAGGGACACCATTTGTCACTGGACAAGGGATGCATGTCCAGTGAACATTGTGGACATTGAGCAGTTGACCATGACTCTCTGGATGTGACCATCTGACCAATTCCTTGTCCATCCAACAGTCCGTCCATCAAATCCGTATCTCTTCAATTTCGAGATATGGATATTGTGTGGGACCATGTAAAAGGCTTTACAGAAGTCCAGATAAATGACATCTGTAACTCTTCCCTCATCCACTGATCCATCACAGAAGGTGACTGGGTTGATGAGACTTGCTCTTGGTGAAGCTGTGCTGGAAATCCTGGATCAGCCCCCAGTTCTCCATGTGCCTTAGCACGACTTTGGGGAGGATCAGTTCCATGACCTTCCCAGGCACAGAGGTGAGGCTGACAGGTTGGTAGTTCCCAGAGTCTTCCTTTCTACCCTTTTTTAAGATGAGTACGATGTTTCCCCTTTCCCTGTCACCAGAGACTTCACCTGAATGTTGTGACTTTTCAAATATCTTGAAGAGTGTCTTGGTGACTACATCAGCCAATTCCTTCAGGACTTTGGGATTCATCCTATCATATCCCATGGTCTCTGACGTGTGTTGGTATTTCTCAGGTGGCCATGAACCTGATCTTCTCTTTCAGTGGGAGGGACTTTGCTGTCCTAAGGTCCATTCCCTTGAAAGGTGTGAGAAGACAAGTTTCCAGTGTATCTGTTTATCTATCATGATGAAAATGTAAATGAGAATGAAAATATTTTTCTCTTTAAAGGTTACCATGGGATACTATTGACTATTGAAAACCTTAAAAGTCTTTTTTTTTTCCTAAAAATCAAAGTGCCCCAAGAAACAAAACCAAAATATTTCATTTGGAGTTGAGCCAAACAAAGCCAAAAGTTGTACTTAGGCAACTCAATGAAGAATGTCTGCTCACGTGGGGCTTGTAAGAGTTACAGTTTTGTCTCAGGCCATGCCATGGTCTCTGTTCTTTTGCCTTTTCCTGATGTCTCATTGCTTTTCCTTGATGGAAAGCTGCAAGGCTTCCAGGAGGGAACAGTGCAGTCTGGTTCATGGACACCTTTATGGATCTGAGGAGCTCACACTACAGTTCCTATGGGCACAGAAGTGGCTTGATGTGGGCTATCCTTGTTTCCAAACTCTGAGATACTTCACTTTGAAATGCCAGAATATATTGAATGTTGCTCTTTCCAGCCAAAAAGCACCTCTTTTTATTGTTTTTAGGAGATTTTTTTGAGAGTTTCCATTTCTGACAAAAAGCAACATTTTGCATTGAGAAGAGTAATTTTTCACATTAGAAAACACAGGAAAACAGAACACTCCACAGAAAAGTAGTTTTCAATGAAAACAAGCAAGCAACCACCCCTCTCTTGCCCCTTCGCTGACTCTCAGTCTGACCGCACACAGGGAATTCCTAAAATTAAAACTCTTTTTATGGTGCCCACCACAGAATGAAGTTCTAGGATGTAGCTGGGAGCTGCAACAGCATTCACTCCTCCATGGAATCGCCCTGGGGAAACAAGTTCTCAACTGGAGTGTGAGCAGTGGTAATGGGAATGATCTGTGGTTTGTAATCCCAGTCACTGTGAGGGAGGACGTGGCAAAGCTCTTTTCTGAGTGACTGTTCCCTTGCAGACCTCTGTAAGAGGGAGGTCTCTGTGAAGGTCCCTTGGTCAGGATATTATCAGATCCTCCTGCACTGTTCTGTCAGATGAGTTGGGTCCATCTCCTTCAGGGGACACCTTCCTTGTGGTAATTCTCCTCCTCTGGTCTGTTAGGAGCCCAAGGCCAGACTTCCTGGAGGAGTTTTGCTCCTTGGGCTTCATTCATGGCTGCATTTTTTTTCACCTGTTAATTTTAGCCCCGGCTCTTTGCCCTCTCTGAGACTTTGGCGTACTCTTTTCCTCTTGTTCAAATGACTCCAAAGTGCTTTGAAGCTCTGGCTTAAAGGGCTTTCTTCCCTGCACTGCTAGTAGTCCAGAATAACTGCACCACAGGACACCTTGGCACCCCCCTCATTTTCATCCATGTCAAGAAAAATAAAATAGCTCAGAGCTGTGCAAGAAAAGTCTTCCCTGTTGAGGTTTTAAGCCCAGCTGGAGATGAAACACCACACAGCTGTTTGCTCAGCCTTCCCCCTTTCCTCTCCCCTACCCTGCTGAACTGGAGAGGAGAATTGAAGTAAAACATGTATGTTGAGATAAGAACAGTCTAACAATTGAAAATAAAGTAAAATATAATAACAATGGTAAATGATAATAATAAGGGAAAAAAACAAGTGACATACAATACAGCTGCTCACCACCCACTGGCCAGTGTCAGATCCCCCTTCCTGAACCCAGATTGTCTCTCTCAGGGTAACTCCCACCAGTTTATATACTGGGCATGATGTTCTGTGGTGTGGAATATCCCTCTGGTCAGTTCAGGTCACCTGACTCAGCTATTCTCCCTCTCAGTTTCTTTTGGGAACCTCCTCACTGGCAGAGCATGGGAAAGGAAAAGAAAAGAGTCCTTGACTTGAGATAAACTCGACTTTGCTAAAAAACAAAACATCAGTGTGTTATCAGCACCATTCTCATTCTGACTCCAAAACACAGCACTCTAACCACTACTGGCAAGAAATTAGCTGCCCTACCTGAAATCAGGACATCCCTTTTTGCCATCCTAGTATTTCTCTTGGCTGTTACCCAGCCCTTTATAGGTGTCATGTAGGAACTCTGTGCCAGGCTGGAGCACCAGCCCCTGGATTTTCATTGCAAGAAGGCCTTGTGACATTAATGCAACTGCTGGAGCATAACTGAAGCCTTTCAACTGCATTTTCCTTTGAATAGGGACAGGTAATTAATAGTGTCTGCTATTTGATTACTCATATTAAAGCTGTATGGAAACCAGCTGTCTGTGCCCAAAGTAGTTCCACTAGGAAGAAAAGTGGTGCTAGAATAAACCCCTGCTGAACTGACACTGTTCCAGAGCTCTGGAGTGACCTGTGTCCCAGCCCTGTTTCTTCCACAGACCTGGTGTGGGGCATTCTGGGGATCTGTCAAAACTTTCTTCTCTCCTGTCTGTAACATCAGTGTTTTTGTGTCACTCCTCTAAAAGCTGTTGAGGCAACAGGCATATCCATGGTTACTGTGATGAGCCAAACCTTCCCCCATCCAAACAAGTTGCAGGTTAGTGACAAATGCCAGCTCCAGGCTGAGCCTCATGTCCTGAGTTTGGGTTGGACCAGCTCTGTGTTTTATGGCACACATAGACTATGCCTGGCTCCATGAGGGCAGCTTGAAAAATTAGCACACACCAGGCTGCTCTTTAGCAGTGTCCTGCCTGGAGGTGAGGCCAGGCAACCCAACCTGCTGGGAATTTCAGTAAGGAGCCCTCTCGGGCATGACTCAGTGTGTTGTTCTGTGTTGTAGTTCTGGGGAAGATCTGTCATGTCGGAACACGCAGGGTGATGACATCCTTGTAATTCCTTGGGAAAAACAAAAAGAAGCTCAAGTCAAAGGCTTTAACTGAGCTTCATACTACTGTGCTGGATATTGGTACAGCTTAAGCAATCCAGTAAAGAATGAATTAAATCAAATAAATGGCAAAATAAAGACAGTTGCATGTTAGATACAAGGAAGAACATTGTCCCAGGTATGTGCCTTGATGAGCCTGTCGATATCCTCATGCTGAGTCCAGTCATGCGTGAGTGTCCTCTTGTCTCTACAGTCCCTCATCGTCTCTCTACTCATAGTTCTGGTGTTAGCACTGTGCTCTCACACCAGAACTCTGAAAGAAAAGGGAAAAATAATACGGGAAATTTGTCTTCTTCCTTCTCATACATTGAAAAAGCACTGTATGCATATACTGGCTGTCAACATTTCTAGAAATGGCTCCTTTTTAGAAAAGGGAATCAGGACCCTGCAGTGCCCCTTACCCTGGCTGAAACACTGTGCCTGCTGTTCCTGTACAACACAGGCAGATTTCCAGATCAGAAGTGGGGTGCTGCTTGGGCGAAGAGTTTCTCAGTCACTGGTCAAAGTGACAGAGTCCTGCCATTCCTGTGATTCTTGGCACTCAAACCAGGCGTCTTTTTCACCAGAAGTGCAATCCTTTGCCTGCTACAGCTGATCTCAACTGCTGCTGAGCTCAAACTTCCATGATCGGAAATCAGCTGCTCTCCATCCTTCTCACAGCATTTTAACTGCATGTGGGATATTAATTACAGGTTGTCTTTTTCAGACCTATACTTCTACATGTTGCTTTAGGAGATGAAAAAATGCCACAAGAGACAATGGCTCTACAGTGGCTTTTAGCCTCTCAGGACAAATCCCAGGGCTGACATCATCTGCAATTATGGTGCACAGATTCAACCACTCTGACATAAGGCGGTAAATTATTCATGATTTGGCAGCCACCATAACTGGAGAGTGTGCTTTAAGTAACCTCAGAGTTGCAAGTCTGGTTTGTCACCACAGTCATATTAGGCCAGTGGCCTATCTCTAAAAACAATACTTTGGGTGGAAGTGATAGAACCTTGGCGTACATGTATGTGGGATAAATCATTGATTGATCCCCTTGATTTCATGTGAGTTTCTCAGCTAATATAGGTAGAAGGATTAAAACCTTTCCTGGCTGGGGCCATGTTGCTCCTGCCCCAAAGACTTTGCAGTTTAAACCAAAAGAATGCTAAGTGCAGGTTGAATGCACAATTGCAGCAGATTTGGTGGGCTAGTGCAGGGCAAAAGAAGTGAATTAACAACCTTGGACAGGCAATGTAAGAGCATCTGTGGACGGCAGGGAGAGGGAGCTCTGCAAACCTGAGACACTTATAGAAACGTGGTTTTTTTGTAAGGGTCGAGGGTAACAGGGCCTGCCTACAGCCACCCGCCTCGGCTGAAGGGAAGCCTCAAGGAGAGAGAGAGAGAGGTAAGAAGTAAGAGCTAGGAGGTGGGAGCAGGGTAAGAGAGTAAGGTAATAGCAGGGTAAGAGAGGTGGCAGGGGTAAGGTAAAGTAAGACTGGGAGGTAAGGGATGTAAGAGGGCAAGCTAAAAGGGCAAGAGGTAAGAGAGAGAAGCTACAGGGGAAAAGCTAAGGGCCTAAGAGAGGGAGGTCCTTGTTAGAATACATTGTATCTCCTTTTGTGTTGAATATTCTGATTTATACAGACCAACTGGCACGAGATACAAAACTTGCAAACTTTGCATACAGCCAATGAGAACTACTGAATTACCGTATCATTCTATGTTCTAAACTCTAAAGACTACTTTTCTTATCTACCTTTTCCCGGATACCTTTGGGGGCTACTCCCTCGAGCTTCTTTGTTTACTACCATCCAACCCATGACCAGCTAATCCCTGTCTTCCTGCCTGCCATGCCTACATCTCAAAACCAGCTTTCATTTCCATTTCACTCACAGGTTTTATATTTTTAGTATCTCTTGCCAGGCAATCATATTTGTAGGCTTTTCCTGTCTCACCTTTCCCAACAGGCAAACTTCCCATCTTGTCTGAACTACCCTGTGATCACTCCTGTACTGGCCAAAGATGAGGGACAGAGACCTGGGCCCATTGTACTGAGAGGAAAAACAACAATTATGATAGAAACAGATGGGGACTGTAATTAACACTTGTAAGATTTTAAGATTTAAAGAAATCATGTGAGCAGTGAAAATATACATAATTGCAGCTATGGTTATGTTAAGGACAATTCTCCCCTACATATTGATATCAGATTCCTAGCTCGGGATGGAATGTTAAAGCAGCCACTGTGACTCTTGTAGGTAATTCTGCATCATTACAAAGAGAATTCAGGGAAGACTGAGGCCACTGAGGGGGACAGAAGGGGAGGAAATACTCTTTGTCATCAGTGTTTTGCCCCTGTAGAGACTGAGCACAGGCAGAAGGTGACATCCTGGCTGGTTGTCAGGACATGAGATGGCTGGAGAGGAAACTCAGCACTGCAGCCTGCTGTGGCTCCCATAGGTTTTCTTCTCTTCCAGGAGAGAAACACCAGCAATTTGTGCCTCACTTCAACACATCACTACTGCAGGCCAGAAACCACTGTTCAATCCTAAGAGGCAATTCCTGATGTCTGATAAAATGCATTTTCTTCTTGTTGTTTGTACTAATACTTCTACAACTTTACCATACACTGTCATCATCACTGTAATAAGAAAACATTAATTAATCCAGGAATCCTGGAGAAAAGCAGCCATGCTCTTGTTTCCTTTGTGAGAAATATATCTTGTTACTCACAGAAAGCCCCTTGCATCAACTACTCTACTGATTACTCTGCTCATTGAAGACTTTTTCCACTTATAATCAGTCACCCTATCTAGATGTAAAGTAGAGGCTGGAAATCATTTTTCAGAGAATGTTGAAAACTGCAAATGACCATATACACACAGCTTTTCACAGCCTCTGGGGGCTATTATGTTCTTTACCTTGACCTCTTGTAAAGCTGAGGCCAGAGAATATGACCAAATAACTTATTTATATGGCATTAGAGGAAACATGTTCTTTTTAAACTGCATTTTAACTAGTTATTGCTCAATGTGTGTTTGTTAGATTGCTTTTATGTTGTGCTGAAAATATAGTTTCTTTCCATTCTCATTTAAAATTTCAGTGTCTGCATTTCCTCCAGATCCATGGAGCTGCTGTGCTGGTACTTGATAATGCCAGAGACCCCAGCAGCCTTCTACGGTGCTGATGCAATGGCCTGTGCTCAAGAATCTGTTTGGAGTGTACCCAACTTCTCCTCATAAAGGAGACAGAAAGAAAAATTGCATGGACAAAAATTAGATGTCCTTTCCTGAGCTGAATGCTGAAAAAAGGGTATATTGCCCGTTTTGAAATTATTCCTTCCTGCTAGTGGATGAAATGTGTGGTAGTTGCCCAGGAAAAAAAATAATTTGGTTTTTTGGAGGCAATATAGAGTCTTGTTCCTAATTCAAGAGGAGATAATGGAGGAGGACCTGTTAGAGTTTGTGCAGGATATCATCCAGGCTGGGACGAGCATTGCTGAGCTGCAACAACAGCTGGAGTCTGCATGGGCACTGTTGTGTTCATGACCAAAAACTCCTCTTTGAAATGGAATGTCCTTTTTACACCTGTGCTGTGCCTGATTAATTGCAATGATAGTGCATGACTGGGGGCAATGGGAGAACCCTTGGAGAAAAAGGTGAGTGCTTGGGAAGAGGGGCTTAGCAGATCTTCCTAATGAGTCCTGTCTCTTTCAGGAAAAATCTCTCCCACAGAAAATAAGTTGAAAGAGGGTAAAAGTGATGATTTTAGAAGCTGGAGGAGTAAAATCTGACAAGGTAAGGATTAAAGTGCTGTTTGGCACATTAAAATGATTGTTGTAGCTATACTTGGAACATGGTGCATAGGCTGACTTCAAAGGAAAATGGTGCTATAGTTAATACAGTTAATATCTTCCAAGCTGTTAAGAAGAGGAGTGTCCACCAAAGGATAGATACTGGCCTCAGAGAATGAGAGTTACATGTATTAAAATACATCTGGGTAATAACTTGAATGCACAATGTCTTAATGAAGGATAAATAGAGGCCAAACACTAATGCCCCTTCCTATTAAACAAGATGCACCAGCAACAGCTGAAAATAGAGCCCTTTGCAGGCAGGCCCTTTGAATTTCTGCACCTTTGATGAAAAGGCCGCACAAAGATTGGTAAATGCATTGCCACTTAGCAGCTGTCCAGGAGAACCAAAACATAGCCGCACTACTAGCTGCAGTCTGCCAAATCCAAATCCCTCTGCAAAACAAAATCCCAATAAAACACTAGATTGCAGGAAGTCAATAATTGTATCCAATTAGGCAGGATAAGTGGGCTGGTGCCAATCTGATCTCTCACACTTGAGCAGGGTAGACACAAGTGCAGTAGGATGCTGGTGACAATTTTTCCTCCAGCAATATGTGATGAACATAATTCTTCTTTTAAGTGTGACATTTCTATGGAAGTGGGTAGTCCCTTACCCTGCAATCCAAAAGAAGTGGTTTTGAATTTTTTTTTTTTTTTTGGCATCTACTCACACCTGAGTCGGTATGATTGCTCAAAGCTGGGAGACTTGGATATGAAGCAAACAGATTCATCTCCTCCTGCTGGAGCCATGAATCAGCATTAGCATGTTCCTGGCCTGAAGCCTGTGTCCTGCCCCCACCTTCTTCACCAGAGGAGCTGGAATGTCCAATCCACAGATCCTGTACCAGAGCAATTCTCCAAAACCTTGTCACCCCTTTGACTTTCTCATCCCAGCATGCTGCCAGAGGCCGGCCACTGAAAGAGACCTATTCTCTGCAGTTCACAGCCTGTCCTGGAGAGCAGAAACATGTTCAGTGCTGAACACTGCAGAAGAGCAACACATTTTCTGAGCTTGCTGGTCAGGTCATGCAGGCAGAACCAGTAGCGTTTGCACATATATGGGTAATTTTGCCTTAAAAAAAAGTCCTACAACCAAAAAGCCACCCAGAATTCCAAAAAGGCAGGGGACCAAATTTGATCTTTAAGCTTGTATAAGTTACTGCTCGATTTATGGCTAATCGGTGGCAGGGAGTGGCACCCTTGCAGGAAGAGCCAGTGCCTGCAGCAAAAATCTGTTTGGGGGAAGCTGTAGTGATGCCTGTCACAGTTAAAGAATCTGATTTATGGAAGAGAGTCACAAGCTTTATGGAAGGGAATTGTGAGACAGGGCAGATAGCATGGAGATGTGGGGGAAATAACAATACTCAGCAGTGCTTCTTAAGAGATAGAAATAATAACATGTATCAACAGCAGGCCATCAGCAAATTGCCCAATTTGTAAAGCCCCCCTCACATTTTTCAATTTGCCCCTCTGTGCTTTGGAGGCCTGGTGTGTCTGAAAGCCAGCACACAGCTAGCCCAGTTTCCCTTCTCACCAACACTGGAGTGAGTTTTAATGAGAACTGGAGTGGTGGTGGTGGCAGAAATGTTTGCTGCCAGAGTAACATTCACTCCTGAGCCTTGCTTACGGTAAGAGGGATGCCTGCTTTAGCTTACATTCTTGAATATTTTAAACCTGACATTCATACCCTGTGTTTTACTACCTGCAGGTTTAGCATACTTAATGTACTTTGAAAAAAGCACACCACTACACAGAAACCTCTACAACAAGTGTTGTGTATTAACCACGTATATTTATGACAGAAAAATGTGTATCCAACTAAAGCCTCTGTTACATACACACACGTGCCAGCAACACCTTTAAAGTTTTCAACATTTGGTTTTGGTGCTTAAAATTCAACGATGCTCATGCTTCAAAAACTGGAAGGATAACACGAAGACATGAGGTGCCTCAGGGCAATGAAAGTTACTTCTTAGAGGTATTTGTGACACATGATTTAAAATAGGATGCTTAGCTTTTATTACTCCAGATCATTTCTGTTGGCTGTAGATATACAGGAACAGAATAAATCCATTCCTAGTCTGGTTACTTCTTCGCCTTCACTTCCAAGAAATCCAATTTTTGTTTTAAAAAATGTACATGTAATTAAAGGACATGTAATTCAGCAGAAAGTCTTTAAAATGCATAACTGATTATCTACTTCCTGTAATTGCTGGTTTGTATATTGAAACTTAGATTGAGTTGGCAGACAATAAAAGATTATTTTTTAATTAGATATACTCAGCCCTATCATTTGGGAATAGGGGATACTTTCCACCACTGCTATTCATCCTATCCAGGAACGTGCACTAATCTCTTGCTTGCTATAAATGTCACTTTTTTTCCTAAATGAGAAATAAACAGAAGCTGCTTCTCTTGCAGAAACAGCACAGCTAGGTTGTGCTTTCAGTTTGATAGGATGCTGGTAGCAGGATAGTTTATATGTATAATATGACAAAGAGCAAGACTATGTCCCCTGCCCATTTTAAAGCTCTGAGATTCACTTACAATCCCCAAGAAATATTTGTATTCATTCTTCATTAGAAATTCTCCTTTTTCATCAGAAGATTGTCAGCACAAAATTATCACCCCCAAACTACTCTATTATAGGGTCCCAAACTAATTTTTTTCTTTGCCTTGTGACAAATGAAGCAATTGTTAGCTGTATTAAAAGACATCTCATGTAACCTCTTGCCCTGCAAGCTCCATCTAAAATGACAACAACATCTCTAGAGACCTTTCTTTGCTTGATAATGGGCTCTCAATTTATAAATCTTTTCTCATGTGGGGACAACATTCCAAAGCCATCAATAGGGTCCCCACACCTCTCCCACTCAGCCTGCCCTGCTCCATCTGCATTGCTGTCATGTGGTGACCGAACAGTTGATTTCATGGCAAAGTGGTGGGTGGTTTTTTGGTTTATTTTCAGTTGTCCTTTTCGTGTAATTCAGCTGCCAGAAAAGGAGGAGGTAGAAGCACTGGCCACCCTTCCCAAGCCTTCTGAAGAAGCTGCCATGAACCCATGTGTGCAGGCACAGCCAGCCCTGGGTTCACATTTCTAGATAGAAAAGGATGTTTTGTAATTTGTGGAATGCAGCAAAGCTGTCCCTCTAGCTGAAGCTACAACAAATTTTGCTTGTCCCTAATTTTTGATTAACCTTCTTTCCACACTTGCTTCCTCTTCCAGACTGTGCCTTGCCACAGCACTGCCTGTGCAACTCCTGTTCATGCCATCCCTGATAGCTTTCCCTCTTCACTACTGTAAACCTCTTTCTATTGCATTTCTTTTCCCTGCAGGCCTGTCTCTCTAAACAAAAAGGATGTGATTCTTCTCTCACTCCCACTGGCTTTAACCTGTTGTAGTTTGCCGTGTCATTATTCATGGTTTAAACGAGGCTAAGTGAGAGAAGAATGGTGCACAGTGATTTTCATTACGCCAAAGCCGTGCTATTCTCTGCACGCAGCCTATGGTATTGTATCCCCCTGTCCCTTTACCACTTTCAAAGGCTTCCTTTCCTCCTGATCAAGCTCAATAGAATGCTAAAGACTTCCAGAGCTTGTTTTTGAGCTTGCCTGACCCCGCTCCTCTGATCTCATATCCACTCCCACACACATTTGCTTGGATTTTCTAATCTGGCTATCTCCCGTGGCTGCCCAGCTCTGAGCATCTGGGTGTTTGTGGTTATTTATGCTTCCCATTTGTCTGATGCGTCAAACCCGTGAGTCATTTTCCCTCTCAGGCTCACCTTTGCAGCTTCTCTCACCCTCCCAGCTGGCGGGCAGGCGCCGCTGCCGCCCTCCCTTTCCAGCTCCTCGGGGCTGCACTGGGATGCCTCACTGCACAGCTCTGGTTGGGTTGACCTGACTCCTCTTTCTGATTTCACCAGACTTGAGGGCTTTTCTTTCTTGCACCAAGTGTCCAGAGACCCCTCATCTGCCTGGTGTGTGTATGCACAGCCACTGGGACATGATGTTCTTCCCTCGATGTCTTCCTCCAACAAATCTGCCACGCTGCCCTGTCAGACACTTCACGACAGACTCCTGGCTCCAGCACCCTCCATCCAGCTGATTTCCACCTTTTCTCTGCCCCAAAGGTGTGTGAGGAGGGTGATGGGCTGTGAAGGCACATGTGGCTGCGTCCTGCTGGGCACAGCAGCATCATGGGGTGTCTCTAAGTGTGGGTCTAGGGTGTGATTTAGCTACTGGTGGCACCACACAGGTTTTCCCAGTCTGGTCTGCACCCAGGCACCTTCCTGTGATTAAACAGTGCTAATAAAGCAAGCTTTGTCAAAGTTGGTGTTTTTCAGGCTGCATTTTAATGACATTGTCTCAGGATTTATGTTCCTGTAATAGGATCCTAACGTGTGCAGGCATAGGCTGCTCCTTCCTTTCCTTCAGTAATTGCTCTGCTGCCCTTTATGTGGAGAGGAGAAAGGGAGAGCTGGTGAACAGCTGAGTAACCTCTAGCAGCTACTGCATCTTCAGGAGGCCTTTCGGGCTGGCAGGTGTAACCTTTGGAGAAGACATATGCTATCATCAGTCTTCCTCTCCACCCAGAGAGCTACAGCTGAGGTGATATGTGATCAGATGATTCAGAGAAGAACCCCAGGGCAGGACTGCCTGAAATATCCAGGTGTCAAGTATACTATTATTTCTATATAGCTTCCTTTCTATTAGGGAACATATATTACTATGTGGGTGCCTTACTGCCCAGAGCAGCAATTTTCGTGTGCATATCTAACCCTTGAGAGGTTTGTGCATCTTCCCAAGGCTGGAGCAGATTCTGAGCAACTTTTTTTCTCCACAAAAAGTCTAGCAATATCTTTTGTCTCGATATGACAAAAGCATTTGAGATTACCTAGACAAAAAGGAAGAAAATACTTACATTTCTGTATAAGTGACAGAATCACTGCCAGAAATTATCTTAGGGATCTTTCACAATCCCAGAAGGTTTGATCACACTGACCTGGAGTGACACTAGAGAAGCTGAGCCTTCTTCTGGATTTTACCGACTTTTTAGAGGCTAAGGTGGGCAGATATCATCCTCTGATCATACGTCACTCACCTAGCATCCATTTTGCAACAAGTCTGTGAGTGAAAGTGGAGTTTTTGTGGAGTTTGACCATAGGGGAAACTGTATCAGACCTTCTATACCTCCTTATGCAGAGATCAATCCAGGGAAATGTGAGGCAGTCACCCCATTTGTCTTTGATGGGAGTGAGCATGGCTGGGAAGAAATAAGGTTGTATTCCTGAAATTTCAAGGCACTTCTCTGGAGCTGCCAAGTTTTCTCACAAAGTCAGCTTATCACGAGTCTCATCCATCATTTCTGGCTCTTAAGACTGAGATTCATTGTGCTGACTGTCTGATTAGAGGGTTCAGACCCATTCTGGAGGGTGGAGAGGTCCTGGTTCCCTTCCAGTGGGATACTTTAACCAGTGTTCTGCACACAACAAAGGAGGCAGCACTGCAAGATCCTTCATATCCAGTGAAAATGAGTGTTTTGAGCTATCGTATGCTGACAACATACACTTTCTTCCCCTACAGTGTTGTATTTCTCTGTATTTCCTGTATTTCCAGGACCCCTATTTTAAGTTAAGCTATTCATTACCTCTGTCCAGGATTTCAGAGACAGTTCAAGCAGAGTAAAAAATTCAGATGCATTTTCCGTACGTGCCCATATTTGCTCTGGAGCACATGTGATGTGTCCAGCATTTCCAGGAGCCACGGGCCTTTGGTCTGTACACTGGACAGATGGTCTGTATATGCACAATAAATGCCATGTGTTTCTAAGCACAGACCATCTGCAAAATGTGGGCAGAGCATGACTGATGCTTCCTGAAAACCTGGGACAGAAATATGGCAACCCTTTGGCTGATGCTCTGCAGTGTGACAGAGACCAGGATTTTTCAAAGGGCTTGGGCTTTTCTGCTGCTGCTGATTTCAGCAAACCTTTCAGAGCAGATGCTGAGCAGGGCTTGGACTCCATGAGTGGGTCATTTGGTAGGACAGATGTTGCACATGCTGGATATGTGAGCTCAGCAAGGAAAGGCAAGGAAATGCTTCACTGGGAGGCTGTTTGAAAACTGTGGTGCAATGTGGAAGGCTGCAGAGTGCAGCTGAGGTCAGGAAGATATTTTAACATTAATTCAGTATGATAAAAAGGCTGTATGGCTCTTTTAATGGAGTTCTACAGATACAAAATTGCACCAACTCGTATTGAAAGCTGTTTTATTTATTCACTTATTAATCACCTCTGAAACGACACTTTATTGTAAAAGTATCGCTATTTTCTTCTCCGATGGATACCTGATGTATGTCTTGTAAGCCATATATGCCCAGGAAAATGAGTGATGTGTTTCCCAGCTGATAGCTAAATAATTTCCTAAATGAGTTATTGTCTCAGTACCTCTGGTAGGCAATACTGCCCACTTGATGAGCCCTCCCCAAGCAGAATGAAATTTACTTTATTTTGCACTAATTTAGAATGATACTAACCTAAACATTCAGCAGTGAGAATTTTCCCAAAAGCCTTTCTGTTGAGTTTTCCCGGTTGGTACAACTCGTATTTTAAACTCTCCCAAATGAAAAGGTCATCCCATTTATTCCAAGCCTTACTTAAGACTTTCCTATAGCAAATATTTATATAGGAGAACACCCTCATTAGGCCAGTACTGCTGCCTCTCAAGAGTATTTCGTAGCTTTTTCAAATTTGCAACTCTCCCATACTAAGGAAGGAAGAGAGATAGCTTTTGGAGCAGACAGTCTGTTCTCAGAGGAGCAAAACCCAAGTTTTGGGAATGAAAATTCCCATCATCCCACTGTGTCCTTTACTGTCCCTCAAGTATCTGGCTCCTGGGGATAGTTCAACAACACATCGCAAGGAGTTAATCTTAACCTCTTGTCTTGGCTCATCTCATTAGTCTCATTTCCCATTCTCTTTCCTTTTCTCTCCCCTTTTTCTGAACCCTCCACCTACTAACTCTCTGTTTGACTGTGCTGGGACACTGTGGTCTGCAACACCAAGAAGATGGAGATTCCTCGGAAGGCATTACACTTAGCTTCACACTCAGATGTGATCCTTACCATACTCTTTGTCAGCCATCTTATTATTCTGTAGCACTATTTTCTTTGCTGAAAACTCAGTGCGTGTAAAGTAACCATCTAAGTTTGCAGCTGGAACCGTCTTGGCTTTCAGCTGTTGCCTGTCTGCTCTGCTCCTTTTCACACTGTTTACTTTATTCATAGGGCTGGACAGCCCATTTCTATTTACTTCTGTGTCCTTTGCAACGTCTGGCTCAGTTTGAGATTTTGGATTTTATTCTCAAGCTTCTTGGCCTCTAAAGTACTCTTCTCTTTGCTGATTGTCTTTTTTTCCATTCTTTGTTGGCCCTTCATTGATTGCTATTACACTTTGTTGAGGTAGTTTACCCATTCACTTACATTAACAATAATTTTTACAGGTTTTATTTTTCCTTGGCTTGGGACATGTACTGGAGGTAGTTTCTGTACTTTTGGCTGAAAGGAATCACAGGCCTTTCCCACATTCATGCTTTTCAGCTTTTTAGTCCAGCCGAGCTTGCTAATTAGGCCCCTTAATTTCTCAAATTTTGCCCATTCGAAATGTAGAACCTTAATTACAGACCTATTTTTGTTTACCCTTCATTTAATTTAAACTGAATCAACTTGTGATCTCTCAGTCAAAGGTTATTTTCTTTGATCGCTTCTTCTGTAATGCACTTTCTATTTACCAAAATGAAGCCTAAAATAGCATCAGTGGTTCAGTGCTCTTTGGTGAATTAATTTGTTGGCAATTACATCTAAGACTGTCTGGGCCATGCTGCCAGTAGTAGCTTCTGTGTCCATGTAAACGTATTTATTTTCCTCAAATCTCATTCCTTAATGACATGGTGCATTATCTATGATATTGATAAATAAGTAAATACAATGGTAAAAAATCTAGAGAGGAACAGAGAACACAACAGGGAGCATTTTTAGGTCACTCTGTAATTCTTTAGTACTGTATGCTTTTCTGGTACATCCCGTCCCATAAAGGATACAGAATACACGGAAAAGGGTCAGAGATGGGCAGCAAGGATGTAATATGGAAGAGCTTCTGTGTGAGGAACAACTGGCTGAGATAACAGGCTTCAAGCTGGAGATAATTGGAGGTATCTATACTGACAGCTGGGATGCCATAAAAATGGTAAATAAGCAGGGATTGGTCACTGTACTCCTCCAGATAAGGGAATATAACGGGGTATGAGGATAACCTAGCAGATGGTTAGTTCAAAGGAGGCAAAGAAAAATGTTTCTTCTTATGGTGTGCAGTTCTGTGAAACTTCTTCTTGCAACAGGTTTCTGTGCCTGTTTTATAGGGTTCAAAACAAACAAACAAAAAAGCAAATCAGCCCTAGGCAGATTAATGGAAGAAAAAAAATCGAGTGAAGACTTTGGCCAGTATCTCTGACTCAGAAAGCCTGTGTAGGCAAGGTGCTTATCCTGAGGAAGTATCACCACAGACTTTCTGTCTTATACTCTGCCCTGGACATCTGTCTTTGGCCATTTTTTGGAACCAGATGGATTTTTAATGTGTAGGAATGTTTCTATAAGCCCACGTACAGTGGTGAGCAAAGGACTTAAGCATACTGAGATTTTAACCACTCCAAAATGGTTCCCACTTCATGACTAGGGATAACATAGGAAGATTATAGGGTGGTGAGGCATTTAACAGGTTGCCCAGAGACATGGATGCCCCATCACTGGAAGTGTTCAAGAACAGTTTGGATAGGGGTCTGAGCAATCTGGTCTAGCAGGGAGGTGGAACTAGATAATCTTTTAGGTCTCTTTCAACCAAAATCATTCTATGAATCTATGATTATTAGCAATTTTTTCTTGTTTTTCCTCTCTCTGGATATTGGTAGAGGCCTAGGTTGTGCTCACTTCCGTGTGTCATGTTCTTGCCATTTCTGCCTAATTTCCAGTCACCTTTTCAGTTGGCAATGATCTCAGTGCTTTCTCCATGTCCCTGTAGACAGTGTGTCACTGAGGGAAATGCCAGGGAAGCACAGAATTCTGCTCCAGGTCTTCTAAGGAATAAAGGCAGGTGAGGCCAAACAATTAAGAAAATGTGATTGACTAATAATTATGACCAAGTTAATGTTGTCATGTGTTGCATACCTGTGCCAGTGTTCTTAGGCATCAGGAATTCTGTGAGTCCTTTGAGACCACTGGACCCTGCTACCAACACTTATCCTGCTCTGTCTTACCTCTCTGTTTGCAGAAAATGCTGCCAAAGCTGAGTTCATATCATGCAAACCTTTAACAGCTGCTTGATGTTCCTTTAATCTTTCACATATGCTGCATTCAGCCTCCTTCCAGTAAAAAGCACATGTTTTTTAGATGCTGCAGCCTCCTATAGGAGGTCTAAGTTTTGACTTATGACCTGCAAACCAAAGGTAACCAGGAGTGTGCAGTTGTTGTATGAACTTTGGAGTTGCTCAGACAATGGGATTGTGTTCAAAGGACTGGGGTGCTCCACCCTGCTTTTGGTAACTGGCTCTTGCTTACACAGAGACATAGATCTGTCTTGGCACATGTAGGGAGAATAGTCTGTCTTTCCTGGATTGTTTCCTCCTTCAACTTTTGTCTTGTCTGTTAAGGTCATTAGTTCCTCGGGCAAACTCTGCACTGTTTGCTCAGAGCTTAGAACAAAGAGATCATAGCCAGGCCCCCAGACACCACTGTAACGCTGCTATTAATGATCCCTTTTCAAACTGCACAGATCATACTGAGGAACTCCCACTTGGATGTTTCCAGACTGGTCATATGCACATCATTCTGACGATTGATTCTTTGTGGTTGCTTTGAAAATCAACAGTTTACTATGGGTTCAATACAAACAGAAAAATAAAGAAGCAGTGTTCTTACCATGTCTCTCATGAGATAATCCCCTTTGGATATTTTCCAAGCTTTTTTCTTCTTGAGGATTTTTTTAGAGCTTTTTGGCCTTAAAAAATCTTTGATCATTGTGCCTACATTAGTCTACTTTTGGAGCATCTCAAATTAAAGCTCATCAAAAGCTGCTAATTTTTTAAAATTCACAGATGCATTAAAAAATTCTTTTCAATACCTTCCTACTCCTTCACCTTTCAGAGTTCCTATTTTTCATTAACACATTCTTTTAAAATCTTTTTAATCTTCTTCACCTTCACTGTATCAGTCTACGGCTGATTGATTCAGTGTGTCCTCGGAGCTAAGACTGGGATCCTTCCTGTTATCTTCAGGAAGGCTGAAAAACTACCTTCCTGGTGCTGTCCTACCCTTGTTCTGACTCTGTCATAGGTATTTTGTCCTTTCATTTGTACTGGCAACTTCAGGAAACACTCCCTCAAATTTTTTATGTGCGAGGGCCACCAGGAGCTTGCTGTCTACATGTGGCCTCCCAGTCCCTGCCTCCTTTAGTGGCTTCTGAGCCTGGTTAATAGAGTGACTCACCAAAATATTTTGCATCATGCTGTATCAGTTGAAAGAGCCCTTTTGCATCAGCATGGATTTATATATAAATATGTATGTGCCATCCTGCTAACTTTGGGTTCTATTTACCTGCTCATGTGTCTGTCTATCAAGCACTGCTCTCGATGGAAATTATTTCAGTGTCTCTTCGTTACTTTGAAGTGATTTCTAGACAGCCACTTATCAAAGAATATTAACATTGATGGCAGATCTATTTCCGTATTCCTGCAATTAAAAATTCTATTCATTGAAACCGTTTTTATGGGCCCATGACTGAAGCAAAACAATGAGGAAATTCTGCCTGGGAATGCAGTAATACTTTGTGTAGCAGAGGGCAGTAGGAGCAAGTACAACGAGTGTGGTATTCCAAGAAGCACACAGGGAGAGAGGAATTGAGCTCCACTGAATTCAGTTAGCTATTAACTCCAGCTAGGCAGAGTCCTCCCTCCCCTTCTCCCTTGCACTAAGCAGAGATCCTGAGAGCTGGTCCTGACAAAAGGCATCCTGTAAGCTGTGGTAGTCTTAAATACAAGGGTCTTTTTTCTTCTGTTCTCCTCTTCTTTGATGTGTTACTGCTTTATACATTCTAAAGTTTAGGAACTATCAGGATTTCTGGACCTGATGCTTTTACTTTGTCAATCAGGAGTATTAAGGGGTAGTGTAAGACAGGCTGGTTTCAGCAGACCCATTATTTGACAAAAGCTAATTACTCTGGTTTGGGACATCTAATATAGGTAGCTGAATAATGCAGCAAGGCCCAGTCTTCAGTCACAGGACTTAATCTGGCTGGTTTCACATGAAAGTTCATCCAAATATCATTCTTGAACTATTTTGGAAAATTATGGGATGCACCTCCTGGAAAATTACACAGGGACCTAGTTTGCATGGGGCAAATGGTACAGTGTTTTTTCCTTCCTCATGATTCCCAGAATAGGCAGGCACTAAATCAAGCTCTGCACAGCAGTGCTCACTGCTGCAGCTGGTATCAGTGTGACTGTCACTGCGCTCTCTCTGCAGCAATCTTTTCATATGATACATGAGATGTTCCTGGCCTGGATTCAAAGGGCAAAGGGGAGAAGGATAACAGTACAGGCCCTGGCTTTTGTGCATTTTGTTTACTGGAACATCCTTTTAACCATTTAACAGTGTATGCGGCTGGATTAGGTGAAAGTCATTAATGTTGCCCTTGGTAAGAGGATCAAGTAATAGTGCCATATGCTCCTATGCAGTGACATGCAATCACTATCTAGAAGAATTTTAAAACTGAAAACCAGATTAGACTCATTTGTGCTTATTTTGCTTTACTCTAAGAGTATGCACTATCACTTCACCAGTGTAACTGAAGTATCTGTGCAAAGCAGAGATGTAGAAGAGCCAGAAAATCAGGGTTTTTTTCCTTAAATAACTATTTTCTGTAGCCTAACTTTGTTTTAAAGGAAAGTCTACTTGTCTCCTTATTCAGGGAGTCTGTGCCACCCCTCCTTGTTCTGGAGAGCTGCTTATCATGACTTCATCTCTGTGACCTGAGATGTTCCCTAAAGACCACTGCCAGGCCGCGTCTTCACAGCCATCTCCAGAAGTGCAGACATCCCTGGATAGGTATGAAGCCTTTTTAGCTCTGTGAAGCCATCAAAAAAGGGGAAAAATTTAAACAATGGCCAAATTGGTAACATTGAACCTGGTGTGCTCTTTGCAAGATGCTCAGATCTGTGTTGGCTCCCACCTTAATCCACCCCTGCTGACATGCATCAGGCATAAATCAGCACAGAGCCTGGCCCCTGTACTGTGTAAACATTAACTAATTAATCCTCCTTACAACCTTTGGAGGCTGCAAAGGAGTTATTATTGTACTTCTCTTTATAGAGCGTGTAACTGCAGCAGTGTGGATAAAAGATTAAAGGACACAGACATAACGATTGCTGAACTTGGGTGCAGAAGGACTCTTGGACCTGTCGTGAACACTTTTCACATAATTTTTTAGCAGTCCCAATTGAATAAAAAACGTATGGGGCTGTATAGGCTATTTCCAAACAAGCTTCAGGGCCTTATCCTTATCTGTGCTACGCCTACAAATCCACAGAAATTCTGTTTGCTCCTTTGAGGGGTTTACAGCAATGCTGAAAATTAGAATTTGGCCCATCATATTAATAGAAAATGTGAGGAAAAAGTACCCAACAACAAACAAAGGGCAATGCTGAATATGGATTTGTTACAAGCAAATTGGTTATGTTTGTTTTTTCTACATTAATGCTGTCCAGGACTTCCCTGCGTATTCTCAAGGAAATGACTTCGTTATATCAGTGAAGTATATTGAAAATGAAATCAGTGGCAACACCAAATGTGCCCAGACATGACAAGACTTTTAAATAACAACAAAAGAATTCTATCTCCTTTCCTGTTTGTTCCATGTTAACTTAAGGAGATTGGTGCTGACTTTCTGGAATGGGTGCAGCAAGCTGTAAATGATGTATGAAAATTAAATGAAAAGTCTCTGCCCAGGACACTGTGCACAGCAATCACTGCTGAGGCAAGTTAATAGCTCTTTGCTCCTGTACATTCTGACATGAGATGGAGCCAGAGAAGCCAGCAGTGCAGAAATTGGAACAACTACCCAAAAATATGCTGGACAGGACGTCTGCTAATTCTTCACTCAACCTCATTTTGGGTGGTAGTGTCCTTTAACAGGGTTGAAAGGGAAGAGACTCAAATGTTTACAACCTTTCCTGTACAAGCCAGGTGGTTTGCTCACAGGTAAGGAACAAGTCAGACCATGATGCCAACTTCTCAGATCCTGTTTTCTCCTGCCTCTCTTTCACAACTTTGTTTACTGTCCTCCTGTGTTGCAACATCAGGCCCCTGGGGCTGTGCAGTTGAAAGAGACTTGCATCAAATGGGCAGAATGAAGCTGCTCCATGTGTGTGGGTACAGTTGGCACCTGGTGGTTGTGTCAGCAGTGCTGGGCACGGTGACAGAGGGCAGTTCTGTGACGCAGTTACTGGAAGGCTCCCTGGTAGTCCCACTGCAGTGCAACCCACAAACAGTCATTATTAATGCCATCAAAAATTGATGCAAGCCCAGGTTCTGCAAAGGCTCTGCCATGTGAACAGTCTCTGTGGAGATAAAGAGGGCACTGCAGCAAGGGTAAAGTGCTGATGTCCTGCTACAGATGCACTGGTTAGAACATGCTCTTCAGAGGTTTGGGCCTGACCTACTCCAGTGTCCTTAGGTGATGGGCTGACCAGATGTTTCAGCAAACATCCCTCATCTGGCACCCTCTTTGGGACATTTGCTATGTAGCTGCCTGCACCTCACTTGTCCTTTGTGCATAAGTAACTGCTGCAAGTGCAAACTAAACCCAACAGAAATTAAAAAATAATACAAATTAAGCAAGATACCATTTGTGTGGTACTCTGTCACAGCCCAGAAGCAGAGGGAGATGGGATTTAATTTAGGCCAGTCTTCTGCAGCATTTCAGATAAAGGATTTTTAATCTAGTTGTAGGTTGATAAAAATACCCCTCTCTGATCCTGCAGGCAACTTTTTCTGCCAATTTTCTTTGCACAGAGGAAGAGAGGGGAAAAAATAATTGAAAGAACACTGCTGCATAGAAAATGACACTGACGGAGTAATGCACTTTGGAACTGCGTGCTCTGCCAAATCCTTGTTTTCTACTCTTTTTTCCTTCCTTTCTTCCTTCAGAAATTTAAGGCTATTGGTATTCATCAGCATGATTAGGTGGTGGGTTTTTTTCTGAGCACTAGCCAGGTAGCAGCCTTTTAAATACAAAATTATTTGATTCCTCTATTCTGGAGTGTTATTTCAACTTTCAGAGTACAAGTTGTTCCCTTCCACCTCAAGCAGAAAATTTTCAGGGTTAATTTATTCATCTAATTGCTGGATGCACATGTGGTATTGCAGTCCACAGTGATTTTATGGACTTAAGGCTATGGTAATGACTTTATAAACATGCATGTGTACATGATTTGAAGGCAATGTATTCTCTTGAATGTAACATTTCAGAAAACATGGCATGAAAAATAAAAGGGTAGCCAGAGGCATATCTCAGTGGAGGCGTGAAATGCTGAGCTTTTAGTATTTTTTCCAAATTAAAGACTGTGTTTAGAAAAGGTATTACCTGTCCAGCTTTCTGAAAATTCATGAGCCTTTGAATGATCAAAAAACCCTTACAATTCAACACTTTTTTTTTTTAAACTTCCTTCGCCTCAATGCTCTTTTGAGCCCTGGTTCAGGGTCTTGAAATTAGTGTGCAAGTATCCACAGAAAAGCAAAGTTCAGCTGAGTGAGGAAAAGGAACAGGAGAAGTTTGATGGACAGCTTTCAGGAAGGGCATGTTAAAAAATCTCTGTTGTGGTTTATGAAAGGGTGAGGGAGGTCAGGAGGGAGGGACAAACTTCAAGACCTGTTGATTGAGGGGCTGGTTAATTACGCCACGCTAGCTTAAACAAAATCCAACACAAATGCACCTCTGTTAAAGTGTATGAATTTACACTGGTTGACTGTTGAAAGGAGGAAAGGTTGGACTCTCTAAACATTCGTCAATTTATTATGCTTGAAAGTTAAAACTATTTTTGATTGTCCCATTGTCAGTTGTTAAACCTGATGGTCTGGTCGCAACTTCCCACTTCAGAATGAACCCAACATGTGCCTGGGGATGATCACCCTCTGCATGGCTGCTTCTTTTCTCCTCCCCTACCCACTGCCCAAACCAGGGCACCAGCCAGGATGGGGCTTTGACTGACCCCATATGGCAGCTCGTTTGCTCTTCTCCAGTCTCACAGAGCCATGACATGTGCTGGCAGTGCTGCATGAAGTGCTAAGATTTTTTTTTCTGATGAGGCCAATTTCCACTGGCAAGCAAGCATCTTCTTGAATGGTCCCTTAATAAGTATCTGATGAAAAGTTGGTTCTCTCATAACTGGGGGAGAGGAGCTGCTTGCAATGAGAGTTGTGTTTGTGTACTCAGTCATACTGGGTGGGAGGACTCCAGGTGTTTTAACTTTTCTTTCCCAAGTATATACTCTGTTGCTTCATATATCTAGTGGAATAGTTTAAAATGACATCCAGATCATTAAAACTTGAGACCAGGTGCCAAATGGTTGGCCAATAGCAGATGTAAAATCTTGGAGTCTTGGGAAGGTCTGGATAAGTGTTTAACCATTGCCTAGGCCTGATACCTGCAATACTTCAGAATATTTTCTTTCCTGGAACTGTAAAGGTCACAAAGTTTTTGAATATTTTAGCCCAATTTCGAACAGCATTTGGCTCACTTTTAGCATAGCTCTGGTTTGGATGCCGGAGGCTCACCTGCACTTGGCATCTCTGCTTCCTTTAAGCTGTGACCAGAAAATGTCTCACTGGCAACACTTAGCTGTCACTTGAGATGGAAAAGCCCTCCTTGAACAGTCACACTGAATTAAGCTCCTGCCACAATGGCTATTTTTGACCTTGACCACGCAAGTCCCCTGGGATACCTGTAAGTGTTTCAGCATGCTGAGGATTTGGGTGCTATCTCAGCCTGCTCTGGCTCAGGAGGCTGTTCTGGGACATGAGCAGTTTGGTTTCTGAAGGGAGATGTAAGGAAGGCCCAGAACCTTCAGAGAAACCTGTAGTTGATGGGAAGGAGCATCCTGCATCCCACTGTCCCTGACTTTGTAATATGTATCTGCCCATCCAACCCTGCCCCTGAAAATCTTCCTTCTGCTGAAACTGATTTTCAAGTTTTGTGGAGGTAAATAGTGATGAATTGTTCTGCTTGAGCCACATCATTTTTCTTCCAAAAATGTCACACTTTTTAGAGAAAGATCTGGTGAAGGACATGACTTTGAGTCTCACCCTGCTGTGACTCTGAGGCACAGTCGAGGTTTTCTCCTGCTGCTTCCCTGCTGCCAAGAAGCCAAGTTTAACTCATCTTTCTATTAAAGGAAGGAGATAATGCTGAAAAATGAGCCATGGAAGTGCAAGTCTTTTGAAGACTTTTGTGGTAGTTTTTGTGGAAGTCTTTTGTGGAAGTCTTTTGTGGTAGTTACAGCTGTTGGCTGCCTTGGTGAGAACCGTATCTCCCTCCCCTGTGCTTGATGCAGAACCAGCAAGAGAGTTATTATGGATTTCAGTTGGGTTTATTCAGTCTGGAAGATGATGTGATGAAATGGTCTCCCACTTTCACATTTGCTGTCCTGTATATTTAAAAGCAGGAGAGCTGTCTGTGCATCCGTCTGTCCCTACAACTGCTGTAGGTCCTTGCTCATGGTGTTTAGTGGCTACTCAACCATAACAGCCAATAACACCCAAAAGGGCCACAGGTTCCCCTGCCCTTGGTGTCCAGCACTGTGCCTCCATTCTGACTGTAGTTGTGCTCCCTGCTGCTTCCCTCACCCATCATTTTTCATTTTGCCACTGCTAGTTTTGCTAGTGAGGTGCCATTTGTCACAAGTTCTTTACTGAGGCAGGAGAGAGATTGGGCTGGGGGAGTGAGGTGTGCACAGCTTCACAATGGGTGAAGTCACTGTCACAGCAGCAGATCCCATCAGCAAAGAGCTGAAGGTGACTGCAAACACATCCCAGAGAGTGCTATTCATTATTCCCATGTATAAGCAAGATGAAGCTATTCCTCTGCCCTCTTGGGAGGTGCTATTTAAAGGAGGAAAAGGCAGGTCTTTCTTCAAAGAGCATACAAGCTAACCAAAATAGGCAAGGGTGGGAGAAAATAAATATTTCCGTGACTACTGAGATCAAAAGCAAGGCTCAGAGGTGCCAAATGATTTGCCTGAGTTGGTATAAGCAGTTGTAAAAGAGCAAAGGTGGGAAGTGAACCCAGAGCTGTTGCCCAGAAAACAGTGTTCTCTGAAATACCATGTGGTCAAGAAAATGGCAATTTCATCAAAATCCAGCAGTTGCCTGTGAACTCTGACACCTTAAAACAAGTGACATAATTAAAACAAAAAAAGAAATCTGTTTATTTTTCTGATAGTATTTTTTCCATATAAAAACTGGTTGGTTTTTTTCCCACTCTTTTCATTGTTATTTGTTATTGTTACTGCATTTAATTACTAATCATTAATTATTTTGATAACAAAATACATCAAAATTCCTGAGTCTAAATGTTCCAGAATTCCTGCTCTCAGAAACATTTGCAAGTTAATTCCTTCCTCTGGCTTTGAACTAAAAGGTATTGGAACATGTTGGTGTTTGTCACAAGACAAGTCACATTCTGGTGAAGGATGAAGAGCAATGTGCTTTGTACTATTTTTTAAAGATTGCCCCTTGATCATCATATTTTGCCTAGTTAAAAATAGGAATGATGTTCACTGCATTGGGAAATGCGCTTGCAATACAGTTGTGTTGCTTTCAGAAAGACTGAACTCTTAATTACCTACAAAAAATTTTGCCTGATACACTCAGGCACTATGAATATAACTCCTTAATTAACCATTAAATTCCTCTAAATTAAAGAAAGATCATTTAGAATATTACCATGAAGACATTTGGGTCATTAACACCAGCTTTATCCTCTGTATCAAAAACAAGAAAAAAAAGTTATTTTTTTCCTTGAGCGGGAGTGTAAGATTTTCTTTTCCTGGATGAGCAAAGAAGAGCTTGGTTCCTAACTCTTAATTCTGCATTTCTGATCAAAAAAGACGACACGCTGGATTCATTTTCCCCTCTGTTGTCACAGACTCCCTGGCCCCAAAGGCTGTTGTGTCCAGGAGAAGGAAGTTAAATTACTGCCCCATGACAAACCTCTCTGTCAACCCTTCAGGATATCGACGCCGGTTTGTTTGGTAGGAAAACACCCAAAGTCAACACAGGGAGGCACTGGAAATAGCATTCAGATGGTCAGGGGACACACAGTGGGTCACGTGGAAACACGTGAGAAAGCTGAGCACAGTAAGGAACCATTTAATGGAACCATTTAATGGACCCATTAATAATGGACTGTGTAACCATGTTTCTCTTTGGCTACCAGGATCTCCCTGGTGCACTTGCCCACTAGCCAGTAGTGAACACATCTGTTGTCGGTAGAGATTTTTCTGTTGATTTATCCCAGGCTCAGGTGTGAAACCCCTACCTTGAGGGTAATAACTGCTGCATAGAACAGACATGTGAGGCTGATTAGTTGCAGGCTAGATAGTAAGAGGGTGTTGGTGGTTCCCAGGTAGAAATGGAAATAGGACAGATGCTTTGCTCCTGGCAAGTGTGTGCTTAGACTGAGGCTCATTCCAGAGGAAGACTTGGGTACCTAAAGAAGAACAGAGGTAAAATTAGGTTTTGCAGCCAAAACTGTAATGTGAATCCACCGCTGCCTAACCCCTAGAGTGTCTGGGTTCAATATCTGTTTAAACAGATATTTATTTGCAGCAGCATTTCTGTGTGCCCAGGGCTGCCCTGCCTTATTGGGATCCAGGGAATTCACTTGAAAGTACATTGAGCACCACTCAAAAACTCTCCTGAGGTGTGCCGGTGACTGCTTCAGTTACCTGAAGAGAGGCAAAGGCCATGTTGGTCATATCCAAGGAGAAGAAGCATCCCCAAAGGGTTTTTGAGGACTGCAGCTCTGAGCTGAGGTAACCAACTTCTGCCTCTCTCCTGCTTTTGTGCCTGAGACTGATCTGAGACTGATCTTCAGCCCAGGAGTGAGGAGCAACAGCCTGTGATGGTAGCAGGTTCCTCCTTGGAAGTGGAACCAAGGACCACAGTTGCCAAAGATATTCCCGTCACAAAGAATTGGGAAATTTTTAGTGATAAGAGGGAAGCACACTAGGTTCCTTGGTGATGCTAAGTGCTAGGCTGCAGCTCTACCTGTGCATTAATGAAAAGCTAGTGAAGTTAGAACTGAACTGTATCGCACTGCAGAAGAGCTGGTTAACTGGTTCATGGTTTCTGTGGTTTTCTTTTCTGTTTTTGTTTTTTTCTTGTTATTGTCCTCTTTTTTTTTTTTTTTTTTTTTTCTTTTTAGTTCACAGAGTTGTGCTTTTATGCTTTTCCATTACACAGTTTTATGCCACTAGTGTGGATGAATTAATCTTCTGAGAATGGCTGTGGCTGTCCTTTACTGATGGGGGAGGAGGGCAGCAGAAATGACTTCAGTGCTTCTTTAATTACTGATCTCATTAATTACCCTCCAAACCAAGTGGGTTTTTGCTCAGGGCTGTTTCCACAAGCCAGAATGTCCTTCTGGAACTAGTTTACACCTGAAAGGGTAATTGCTTCCTGACTCTATGCTTAAATATTTCCAAAACCCAACAGCATCTCATCCAGCTTCATCACACATCTCCTCCATCTATAGCACTGGGCTTACCTCAGTTAGGAAAGTCCCTTATTTGGCCCCATCTTAAGACACCTGCCTGATAATAATCCAGACACAGCCTGTAGCTGTTTGAATTGTTTGTCCTCTGCATGACTGATATGGTTAGGACCAGAATTTCCATCCCGTGGTTTATATCTTGAAATAAACGGGACTGTCAAAAAAACACGTGGATGGGTTCAAAATGGACGGTGCTGTGCCTCAGCAGCCTCTCAGAAAACTCTCACCCAGCAGCTCCTTCTGCTGAAATTGCTAGTTGCCTGTGTGCCTGTTAGCCCACAGGATACACTGGTACAGTGCCAGAGAAACAGTCAAAAAAGACAAAAAAGCCAACCCAACCTACCAGAAATCCGCTTTCCTCTGGAGGTCCCTGAGCAAATGTGGTTCTGGCAAGGAAGGAGGATAAAAATGATCCTCTTTGTGGGTGCACTGCACCAGCTCGGTACTGCTGTGTTGCTGCTCTACAGGCACTTTATGAGTGATGTGACAGCTTCCCTGACTGAAGTAATTCCAAGTACTGTAACATGAAGTGTCAAGGCAGACAGTAGAAAACATTTCAATCCTTTTCATTAGAACAAAGCACTATTCTCTTGACGGCTTTCAAATGCATATTGTTTAGCTATTATGTGCTAACCTTGACTGTTATATTCCAAGCACAATAGCAGTGGGAGCTTTCTGCTTTTTTTGTTCATTTCTGATCATGGTAAGAGGATTTCTCTTTTTTGCAGGGTCAGTAAAATATTCAGTTATAAAGGGGGAAAAAAACTAAAAAGAAATATTTATGTTGCAGAAGTAGTGAGAAGGAACTTTGAGGTCTCCTCTTGTGTCTGTTTTCAGGTGGGTCAGATGGCTCCCAGTATGGATTTTTACCCCAGAGTGGCTTGTACTTCTCTTGACAGAAATCAAAGACTGCAAGTGCATCCTAGCTAGACTGCTCGTGTGACAAGTGACAGGCTGATGCTAAAGTGACTGCAATGTCAGCTGCTGAAAGCCTCAGGCAATGTGCAGCAGGTAAACGGTTAATTAAAATGATTCTTCAAGGATACCTTTAAGGGAACGTGGAGCCTTTCCAAATCTCCGCAGGGAGTTATTGATGGAAATTGCTGCTCGACTTTTTCAGCTCAGAGATACACACAGGGTGGGTTACCTTAACAGTTTCTGACATTTCATCTGTCTGACCATGAGGTTGCTGAGATTGGAAGATTAAATTGCTCCTGAAAGAATGAGATGTGACACAGGTGAAAGCCAAAGATAAAGATACTGAAATGTGTAAGCAACACATGAAAACCCCTGATAAAGCCTGGGCTCCTTTTTAGGACAACGTGGGCCATGAATGCTGGAGGACAGAAGTTCTCCTTGTTCTCTCAAAGGGCTTTGTAGCCTTTGCTTGCTCAAGAGCCTGATTGATTTATTTTGTCCCACTCTCCTGAGTTCACCTTTCCCAGTTTCCACAGTCACAACTATTCCTCATACTTTTTTCTCTCATCTCATTCTTTATTTTTGAACAACCTTGTTTTGTTCCACTTACAAAACTCCTTCTCAAAGTAAAGCATTTCCCATCCACATCCAAATCCTTCTTCCTGACCTCTTTATCTGTTCTCATCTCTTCCTACCTTCTCCCTCACACCAGCTCCCACTCTCATTTTTTCCTACCCCAAACTGGAACCCTAAAATTACCCTTTCCCGCTGCCACCCCACCCCTCCAGTGGATTCAGCTCTTCCCTTTCCGCTGTTTGATTTTTCCTCCTTCCTCAGTGCCAACGCCTGACAGAGGAGTCCCTGATTATATGTCTTCATTGTAATTAAACTGGGCCAGAGCCCATTTGCTGGCACTAAGAGCAAGTGGCACAGCCTGGCTCATGTCCATACAGCTAAACTCTCTTCCTCCCATAACAGGATGGCTTTATCCTTTCTGCCTATTGGGAACAGCCCTTGGCAAGTGCTGCTCTCTGAACCCTGCCCAGACACAGTCTCTCAGAGTACTCCCTAGGACAAGCCAAAACTGTGCCAGGGAGCACGCTAATAATTAAACGTTATAGACTGTGCTACAGGCCTTGCTGCTGTTTAATTTACTTGTAAAAATGTAGCTGAGAGAGTGGGAGAGGCAGTGTCCTTGCTTTCAGCCCAGGTATCCTCTCAGTACACCCAGCATGGTTGGCCTCTGTGAGGACAGTGGTCCCTGAAGATAGAGCAAGAACCTCTAGAAGCATAAACTTGGCTAAACATGGGCAAGGTTTTTTTAATCTAATGGGGGTGTGGGAAGCATGTCCTTGGTTAAACTTCTGTCCTCCAGCCATCACTGCCAAATTCCTGCCCCCTGATATAATCATCCAAGCAAGGATTTCCTTGGGGTTTTTTTAATATGAGTTAAAACCCTGTTTTTTCTGCTCCCACCCACCCACCCACCCCCCCCCGAGGTGAGGATAGTAAAATTCAGCTAAAGGGGACACCCACATGGGAAATTGTAACTCCTTTAGTTAACATTTAGCAAAATCTGTATTGGCTGAAAGCAGGGTCTTATTGTGTGTAGGTAGAGTAAAGCATTTTTGTACTGAGTGATAAGAACTTTATCTGCCAGAGGTGAGTGTGGGTATGCATATAGGCTGGGAGAGTGGCGCTGGCATAAGCCCTTTGACAAATCACATTTACATGAGGCCAAAGACATACCAAATCAAAAGTAAGGTCCTAAGCTCTTGGGATGGGTTTGGGAATAATGTTCTGAACAGGGTTAGTGTGAAATTATGCCAAGACAGAGATAGTGTTGGTCCACTAGCTACAAGCCTTGGATTTTGCTCTGACCCAGGGGTAAATGCCATGTGGAAATCCTCTGTAACCAAACTCTTATAGTTACCTCTCATGTTTTTATACCCTGAAAGGGTTTGAGACAATTAGCACATACACATCCAGGTGTGTAACACACCTGGTGCCGGTATATGTATGTGTATATTTATAGCCAGCCAAAAACTAACACTGCTACATATTGAAATGGTCAAATAGAGAGGTAGATTATTGTTGTTTCCATGGCTTTGAAAGTGTTATAAGCAGCCAGGAATAAAAACAATAAATAATTACTGTGTTACTGAATACTAATGTTATTTCTGAAACTACCATGTATATTTTCTGAAGGTTTTTCTTGTCTTTAAGCCTGAACTAGCAGGCAAGCAATGTCTGCAAGACACTTTTTTCCTTTTTTCGTATATATATTTGTAGATTGGATCACTAGTGGGTTCTCTGCATTAACAATGAATAAAAGGCTTGAAAACAGCTTTTCAGTCAGTGAGTGCTGCCTGGAATTTATCTTGAACTGCGATTTCAGGTTTGTCCCTGCAGACAGTAGTAATATGTTCATCATCTCATGCTTCTTGTAACCACCTCCTTGTGTACAGGATGAGAGAGGATGACTGAAACAAAGGGGTTGCCAAAGTGTTCTGCATGCCATTTTGTCCTGGGTTGTCCTTGTTTTTTTTCCCAAGCTGCCACCCTGGGAGTCTGTCCTTTCCCAGTGCAATGAGGGCTGTGTGGGAGGCTGGAGCTGGGTTCTCAGCCCTGTGTCTGGTTGTGTGGTCTGAGGCACAACATTTACCTTCTGCAATGCAGCCCATGTGCCATGCTGCACACCTTGCTCATCCTGTCTAGTTCAATGATGTTGCTTCCTACAGTTCCTTTTTTTTTTTTTTTTTTTTTTACTCCCAAAAATCCTACTGTCTTTGTCTGAAATTGAAATTGAAACAGATATTCACATTACGTGCGTATTACTACACAGTAAGTCCATCCAAGGCAATGGAAAAAACTCTGGTGGGGCTGGCTTGTGTTAGAGAATAAGTAATATTGACTTAGTGTGCTGTGTGGGAACTGACAGGACTCTCTTGCTGAGCAGAATGGCAGCAGAAGACCACCAGTGCACAGATAAAGGAATTGTGTTATCTCCCGGTGTTGTTCAAATCATTGGAAAATTTCCCTCTGACTCCAGTGGAGATGGGAGTTGAGCTGAGACACTTCCCTTTTTTTGGACATGTTTTTCTTTTCAACTCAGAGACAAAGATTTTTTTGGAGGACAAAGGCAGTGACTATCGAGAGAGAAGATGGCTGTGAAAGCAGCGATTGCCTTGGCAAATCTGAGTGCTGTGGAATACATAAATACTTCAACAGGAGGGATGAGATCTTGAAGTTGGGATTCTCATAGGGGAGAAACAGCACAGAGGAAGTGGAGGGAAACACAGGGAAAGCCAGGCAGGCGAGGGGACTCAGCACAGTGCAGAGAGAACCCAAATCTCAGACCTTTGGTCTTGCCTTGGTGTGTCACTTAGGTGGCTCAGCAGGCTCATGGAAGCATGGTTACCAAAACACTGCCAGCCTCTCTGAAAGAGGGATAAAACAGAACCTAAAACACAGAGTCTATAATTAAAAACGTTCAGTCTGGAATCTTGTTCAAATAGATCTAGTGTCTTCTGCTGATTTGTCACCCTTCACACCTTTCTAAGGTGCCTGCGTGAGCACTGCAAGGCTGCAATTTGCAGAGAATTCTTCCGAGGCAAGCTGTGTTTTCTGCAAATTCAGAGCTGCTTTGGGCTCTGCAACTTTGCAGTTTTTGGCAGAAACCATTCCATTTTCTTCCTCCTCCTGCCCTGGGTGGGCGGAAGCTCTGTGGGGAGGGGGAGCAAGATAAACAGGGCTGAGCAGAAGAGCTTCAGGAGGTTTTCCACTGGGGAAATGGAGGTCTTGTGCCGGGAGCCAAGTGTCCTCAGCTGGACCCATTCCAGCTCCTTCTCCCCTGTTCTGCATTCAGGGAGGATTTAAGCCTTTCCAATACAAGCCAGTGGTAATAGCTGGGAGAGATCTTGGATTTCTATGGATTTTGGCTCAGACCAGACTTCTTTCCACCTTCCAAAGAAAGTGCACTGATAGCCTGATTTATGTACCCACCTTTTGCTGGAACTTAATGAACGATTTTATGACACAGAGCTTTTCCAGCAGTATATGCTGGCCTCACTGCACAGCAATAACTGCACAGCAGATGTATGGCCATGGGCCATCCAGCTGATGACAAAAGGTGTGGTGACAGGAGTGACTCTGCATTTCTCTCCTTTCTCCCCAGGTTCTCCCAGGCAGGAAACACTGCCAGTGACAGTGTGGAAGTTCATGTAGCTCTTCTGTGAACTGAACCTTCTTTCTGACTGTGTTCTTACATTTCAGTAAAATAAATCAGCCCTTGAGGGACACTGCAGTGGGCACAAGGCTGTGACTCTGGAGGAAGTGTGTCCTTGGGAAGCTCACTCATTTTGTTTGCTTTTGAATGGCTCACCATGTCTTAAGGGTCTATGTTGCAAAACCTCTGTCCAACACTCAGGGCAAGTAAAAAGAAACTGCAGCTTTTTCTGGCTTTATTTCAGCAGTTTAATATTGTACTTAACATCTCTAGCTTCTGTGAGCTTTGCTTGTGTGGGTGTTGGGGAACCTGTTTTCTGCTGTGTTCTGCCTTTTGCCTGCGCTTTTTACCTCTACTTGAGAAAGCTGCTATTTCCACAGGAGGATCTGGAAATCCTGGCACACTGAGCACTCAATACCTGTCTTTGCTGGTCACCCTGGGGTACTGAAGGCTTCAGCCCCCTGTCAGAGCAAAGGTTTGTTGAGCCAGGGCCTATGAGGTCTCAGAAGTAATTTGTGAATGGTTCTGCTTAAGGGATAGGGATGTTGTGTAGGAAATGCCTTAGTTCTGCTGGAGAACACTTTACCTTGCATATCTTCAGCCAGTCAGCCCCATCCAATCAAGAGAAATTCCCCTCTGATTTTTTAATTAACCATCTTCCAAATTCAGCGCTTCCTTTTTTAGAAGATGTGAAGAAGGCGCAAACCTTAGTTTTTTAAAGCTATTTCTCTGTGAAGACTCAGCAGCAGAATGCTACACGTGGATTTGGAATAGGTACCCAGATTCTCTGTGGGGAAATTGCTGATTTTTCCTCCTTTACTATAGATCCTTGCTCTTGTCAGGAACACAAGATGCACCTCCCAGCACATCAAAAGGCTCTTCAGGCATGTACCTGTCATGGAAACCAGTTCAGGCTGAAGATGCAGGGTGGTGGAAAGGACAGGGATAATTCCGGCAACATATTCCTAGGGATGCTGGAAGGAGGGAACTGACCACACAGAAGTGACAGAACAGCCCATTGTCCAGGGCAGTAAGGGGCAGCCTCCTCCCAAGGGAGGACACAGCCTGGGCAGTGATGGGGTGCAGTCCTACAGGGTATGGAAATGGTGGGAGAGCTCGATGGGTCCATCAGCATTCCCAGAGATGGCAAGAGGTGCACCAGATCCACACAAAGGGTGCAGTCAGTAGGAAATGGATCCAGGTGCAGAGTCAGAGCTGGACACAAGGCTACAACATGGATCCAAAGTCCATCCAAGACAGGACTGGAGACGTGCAGTGGAGTGGTGCAATGCCTACACAAGCCAATAATTAGCACTTGCTTATTTTCTAACCAGAATGCCCTATGATTTTAATCTCTCCAGGGTACTCCTGAATCTCACTTTGTTTTGGATGCTGTATGACAGGAAAACAGTGTGAACTGAGGACAACAGCATGGGGTCTTCCCTAATACTCACTTCTGATTAAAAAAGAGATTGAAATCTTAAAATGGAATTTTATAAAGCTTTTTGAATCTCTGTGTCCTAATTTAAAATAATCGATAACCACGCTAGAATTAGTAGGTTATGGATTTTATTCAGTGCACTACACAGGTCTTTTGGACAAAAGGTTGTACAATCTTTTTTGGATGAATGGTATTATTAGAACTGTCCAGGCAGAGATGATCTGTTTCAAGTATTAGCCAAGACTTATAAAAGTTAATATTCTTGTTATGGTATGTATTGTCCTAAAAACTCAGGTTTATCCAGTAATAACAGATCAGCCTATGTTGAGCTGTCTTAAAGACTGAAGGACACGCATTTGTTTTATTACAGTGTCCTTTTTATGATAAATTTTCACATTTATTTTGGTCTGGTGCTCAGGGGAGCAATATGCACCCTGTTTAATTTACAGATGCTATTTGATACAGCAGGATGAGAAGTAAAAATTGACTATTCACAAAGCTCAGCACATTTCCATAGTCACAGGTAGCATTCCTCCTTTTGCAAAACACTAAAAAGGCCAGCTTTGCAAGAGAAAGGCATAGCTATTACTGCTTATTCTTGTGTTCTCTCTGTTCCATACCACTAATCATGTTTGATTTATCAGTCAAATTTTCCATTATTAATGGAGAATAAAATTCAAGGCTTAATTTCAGAAGAACAAACCCTCTGCTCTTACCACAGCCGTTAGATTGTCCCTCTAATTGTCTTGTTCACCTTTCCCCTCTGCATGGTAAATCATTTCTTCTAGTCCAGCATTTTCTTAATAAATATTTGAATTTTTGGTTTTTAAATGGATAAAATTACCTAAAAAAGGACTTAGTGTCAGCTCTCTAGCTTGTGTAAGAGCAAGGAGAATGCCTGCCTCCTGAAGCTGGCACCTGGGGAGGAGGGAGCCCCTTGGTGAAAAGAAAGTAATGAAGTTGCACTGCGAAGCAAAAATCATCTGAGACCAGAAAGTAGGGCAATCTTTTGAATATGAAGTTGTGAGCCTCCAAGGAGAACCTGTGAGTTAATTATTGTTAGGTTTTCAGTCTCTAGGGGCTCTTGACCGTGTCTTCCTTGCCTTCCTCCCTGACCTGCCGGGGCCTGCCCACATGGAATTCTTTGTCCTGTAGGTCCCTCGGCTTTTCACTACAACTCTTCACCCAGAGATTTTCACCTGCCTGCCCTCAGCTTTGCAGGGATGAGCAGGCTTGTGATATGACTTACACTAAATTAACTTGCTGCTCCCTGTTCCCTTGGCTCTTCCATTAGAAGGTAGTGCAGACATCCCCTGGAGATGAGAGAGAGAGCTCTGGAAGAGCTTGGAAACATCAGCTAAGAAACTGACTGGATTTTTAGAATAAGATTTTAAGATGTTTAAGTGATCAGCTCCTCTCCAGTGCCGTGCAGATTCCCTGTCTGCTTAAGAGTTTCAGGTGTGTGAAATCAGGGCATCTAACCAGTGACTGGTGACTCCAGCTGTCTTAATACTGCAGTGCCTAAAAATGCTGTACAGGGAATAAGAGATTAGATGTAATATATGGAAACCAGACAGCTTTGACATGTCTTTAGGTACCTGACATGGGAGCAGCCAACCCTCTAATGACCCAAAATTTTGGCTCCATAAGTACATAGGGAAGCTGAGAGTTCGGCTTTCATTTAGAAGAAAAATGATATATATACTGTGACTCAATTGTATTTATATATAAAAAACCAAGAGAAATTTTCCATCTGCTTTTAGTTTTGCATGCAGAGAAACTTCAAAGGCTTCCGCAGTGTTTATTTTTATGAATGAACATGTAAAAACACACATACAACTGAGAAAATACACAGTCTTGAACAGAGGAGTGGTGTATGTACATGCACAGTTTGGTGGTGGATCCAAAACTGTGTTTTTGTGCAGCAAACAAACCCTGTGTTTCAGCCTTGACAAAGGGCACAGTCCCTCAGAAAGCACCATTGTGTTAAGAACTTATATATTTTTAATAATGAAGGAAATTCCCATGTTGGAAACTGGGACAGGTCCCTTCCTGACGAGTGCACAGAGGTGAAAAGCAGCTCTGGCCCCACAGGTGCTGCAGCCATCACCCTGCAAACCTCCCTGGGAGTCCTGCACAAACTGCTCGCTGCCTGTTTGGATCTGCCAGCAGCAGTTTTCTGATTCCGAGCACCATATCACTCCCTGGCACACATATTTCCCTCGGATGAACCAGTCAGTGCCTTGTGACTGTTTGAAAAAGCTGTGCAAAGCCTGGCTGAACACAGAAACTTCTGCACCTTGTCTGTCTTGTGTGCAGGATGAACCACAGCAAATCCCAAGTCATCTCGTTGCACTTGGAGTAGTGACAACTCTCAGACACATGGAAAGGGGCCAGCTACCAGACCAGCTCAGTTTTCCTTGTTTAATCTCTTAAGCACATTTTCAAGCTTAACTGCTTGAGTGGCAGAACCCCCATCAGCAATTTAAAAAAAGCAATTATTTTGAATCTCTTCAGAAAATATTTTTATCTGCATGATTCTGCTCAGTAGCCGCATATTGGAAATGGTATGAATCACTCCAAAATATTAATTGATAAGATTCACGACCTTAAAACGTTATTAAGAGCAGGGTGTAAGGCATTCACAGTTCCGTTCTGGCCAGGGGGGACACAGCATTTTAATGAAAGAGTGTTAATTATCACAAAGATGGTAGAAAAATCTTTAGTTGAAAAGTCTCCTATATGATTGATTTTGCTTTATGCCCTCCACTTCACACAAAAAGACATGTGAGACGAGTTATAACTCTGCAAATCCCTACTGAAAAAGTCACTTCTCCGGAAAAGTATTTTTTTCATATCACTGTGCTCTTCTGAGCCACCATAGCAAAGGCATGAGTGGCAGCTCTGTTCCCTCTGATCTTCCTGCTCCTAACAGTTCTGATTTTGTAAGAACGATCTATTGTCTGTAGTTATTGAATGACATTTAGGAAAATTTCCATTTGTGTTTTCCTGTGCATGCAGCGAGTCTTCCAGCATCCTCCACTGGTTATCGTGGAGTCAGAGATAAAAGAGACCCACTGGCTCGCTTAATTTGCTGCGCCTGCCTTTCTCCTGCTCAAGCTTGTCGTATTTTTCAGAAGTGTTTACCTGATTAGCACATACAATTACTGATGTGTGCACAAGGCTCAGTTCAGATTTCGAATGTTCCCTGAACCTTTTCCTCCAGATCAAAGCTCCCACGTCCTCCCGCGCCAGATCAGCCTCCTGCTGAAGTCAGTGTGACTTTGGCTGTTAACTTTGGCCCACGAGCACATTCCCAGAGTGCAGAATTAGGTGAGAGCTCCAGCGTTTTGCTGCACCAGGACCTCTGTTGGAAGCAGAATCCGAGCCTCGGTGTTTTCACATTATCAGTCATTTGTGAATTCCTTATAATTTTTTTAATGACTTTTGCAGAGAGCAGTCAGATGCTATTAAAGTTTTACTGAATTAAATTGGAGAAACTAATTTTGCTCTTAGTATTTTATTTCAGTGTGTAACTTGATTTTTAAGGAGCACTTTGTATCGCGTGGCCGTTTGCGTTTGCTTTATAAGCATAACATAAAGGTTTCCCTGGAGTCATGGAAAAATTGCCTTCTACGTCCCCTATCTAATTAACACCATGTATGTTGCCTAACTCCTTATAATTCACTCCTGAGCACAGTATATAGAACATGATTGGAAAAATAATTTGAAGCAATGAGAAAAAAAATGCCTTTTGTAATATATATGATATGGCCAAATGCACTTCCAATCGAATTATATTAAGAAAAAGAAAGGACAGCACACTGAGATATCTGATGTTGAAAAGAAACACCAAAGGCTTAATTAAAAAGTATGCCTATGTTTTTAAAGGGCACTGTGTTTAAAGCATAGTAATGAAACCCTTCTTGCTGAATAGCTCGGTGACCTGTGTGTGTCTGGGCTGAGGCTATTCAGCTCCCTGGTGAGAGCTCTGATCCTCCATCCCGTGGGTCACAGAGGAGCTGCTAAGCCCCCTGTGTGTTCTGGTGGGTCACAGGTTTCCAGGGGGGAGAGCAGTCAGCCAGTGCACAGTTAATTGCAGGGCTGGGATCTCTGGTGAGGACACAGCAGATGAGCCTCTGCAGTCGAGTAAATCCAAGTATTGCCTCACAGCTGAGGAGGGGGGTAAGACTTTAAACCATTCTAACCAGATTGTAAGCCCTGTCTGACCAGGCTCTGGGGATTTTTCATTCTTTTTCATTTTTTTTTCTTTTCTCCCTGTGGAGCCTGAAAGACTAATATGATTTGGAGAGAGAGCAAGTGTCAGTGGACTCAATTCTTGCTGGTGCATCAGCAGTGGAACGAAATTCCAAATGAGGAAGTTAACCCCTTCCCCTCCACTCATTTATTGAGGTTAATCAGACCATGTGTGCATAAGCCAGGGCGCTGCTGAAGGCAAGAGGGTGGATTTGCATCCTGTGTAAATTAAACGTGGAGGCAGAGCTGGGGCACATGGAAAGGACTAAATCCATCCACAGTTGTGCAGTAATAGTGGTTGTCACATCAACCAGAACCTTTGCTCATGCTGCAAATTTTTTTCCTTACAGGAGGACTTGGTTCTGACCTGCTCCCTTCATATGAGGTGGACACTCTCCTCCACCTTTCCTGTGGAGAGGGAGCTCATGTGAGACCCCACAATCCTCTTGCTTTCAGATGTTTCCCACTGCTGGGCTCTCTGCAGAGCCTGTCACTACTGGTTGTATCTAAGTGTTTTAAGGTCATGTTGCATCTCCTCACTAGAGGGAGAGAAGAAAAAGAGATAAATATATATTCGTATTTTCTATACAGGTACTCAAAAAACCCCATTCCCTTCTACAACTTTTTTAGAAGATGTGGTACCATTTCCTGAAGGAGAAGCAGAGGGGGAAGAGGGTTGAAAAGAAAGGCAACTAGGAAAAAAGTGTTTTTGATTTTAACAGAATTATTGCAATGTAAATACATAATTACGTGTTTATTTTGTCAGAAAAATGAAAATTTCGACCCTGATTTGGTCCTGAGCAGGGGATGTTCATGAACACCAAAATGGGTGGAAATTGTAGACTGTCAAGAAACAAGTCTGTTAGGCTTATAATTTCACTTGGAAAAGTGGACTTCAAAGGAGTTGGATAGATGTCCCACAAGGAAAGAGGACACAACATTTGACAAATTGGTAAGAGCTTTAAAAAGAAAGGTGCCAAGTGCACACTAGTGTCACAGTCATAGTGGTCTAAGGGATTCAAATCAAGTGTTTTGGGAGGAAGATTTTGCATCAGAAATGACTAACTTGGCTTTAATAAAAGACAGCTACAGCAAATGCACCTACTTAAGCCAAGGCTGACAAAATTCTTCCTCACTGTATAAATCCAGACAGTGTATATGCACAAATCCACAATATATCCACGTAGGGCCTAAGATGACTTGACATCAAACTTAAAATAGACCCCTCCCTTTCATAAATTTTGATTCTTCCCCTTCAGGAGGAAACAGTTCTGCCTCCCCTTTTGCTTTCATATATTCAGATGTGTAGTATTCAAGAGCTCTGGCCTCCCTTTCCAGCCTTGGTGTTTTTGCTGAATGGATTTCAAGGCATCTGCATTGAGTGAGTTGGTCACTCTGCCACTCACTGGTGAGGTGCTGGAGGACTCTGCTCTCAACTCAGAAATGCTGTAGACACATGACACGCCAAAGTCAAGTGAGCAGTATGAGATGTTTATTAATTGGGGAATGCAGATCTCATATGCTGAAATGGAGTGTAGAGAGTAATTGGTTCGGGGCACTGAAACACAGGTATTGCTGCCTTTTGCTAAGGGAAGGGATCGCTTGCAAATCAAATTCCTTCCTGCATTAACCAAATTGCCTATTGCACTGGATAGATCTCTTATTAAATCAAATCTCTTACAGCTCTAAACTGCTGCTGTCAGTTCCTGAATCAAATATATTAACTCTTAAACATGTCACCTGCAAAATAGCATCAATATTCTCTCCCAAACATATAGCAGTTGTTTAGAGATCACTGAGCTGATGAAGAAGGTACAAAAACGACTACAGTTTGGGATAACATAAAATGCACCAAGCACCTTCTCAGGTGAATTGAGATCTGCTTTCCTGGTCACTGCAAATGGAGCTTTATGCCTGCAAAGCTCTTCCTTTCAACTTCTCTTTTAGGGCCACTGGTATATGATCACATAGTGTGGCACTAACACTGTTTAAATGAGCTTTGCTTATCAGGATGGTAAAAATGGGCTGACAAGCAGAGCTCTCTAGAAATTGAAGCTTCACAGGAAAAATAGTGTGAGAATGGGGGCAATTTAATTTCCATGATTTTGATGTTTCCCAGAGTGGAAGTAGAAGGCAAAAAAAAAGAAGGACTAGCCAGTGTTAAAATCAAGACAGCTTTAGATTTTCATATTTTCAAGATTTTTTTGTTTTTGAGGCCCATTTATATTCTGTACCTAAGAACATCCCTTGACTCTGTTTTTCTAATCTTCTAGATCAGGTGTGTTTCTTGGCCCCAGGCCTGGATTTTCCTTCCATGGAAATAAGCATCTGGTAAAGGATGTCTATGTCTGTCCAAGCTGCTTTTTGGGACAGGTTAAGAAGTTGAGTGTTTGAATAGAGAAGTATTCCCATCTCACTCTACAAACAGCCTAAATTCCTTGGGCTGCACCAGAGCTTCAGAGTTTAGGGACTTTCAGGCTCCCCACGTCCTGTAAGCCCAGTGAATCAAAGACACTTAGAAAGTACCCTGAGCTTCTGTGGGTGAGTTCTGTTTCCCAAAAATAACTTTCCTTTTGACTTTTAAAAGGACCTCTCTTTTTATATGGAAAGGTGAAAACCAAAATGCTTGAACGCAGTTTAGTGTGCTGGAGAACCAGTCCCAAATATTTAAACTTGATCTCCTTTCTGGTTAAGATCCATGGAGAGTTTCTGAGCTATGCACTCTCAGCAGGAGCCATTGCTGCAGGAACAGTCAGGAGCTGGGCTCAGGCGCACAGTCAGGTTGGGGCTCAGCAGAGTGTGGTTTAATTTCTTGAGCTGACATGGCTTTCCTGTGTGATTCTTGGCAGATCACCAAATCTCCATGGGCCTCATTCCCTGTCTGCAAAATCACACCTCTCGGACCTGCTGCCTTGAGAGAGGGCTGGGGAGAGGCCATTTACTGTTGTGTGTTTATAAATTGGGGGGCTTTCCTTTTGGACAAGGCCCCCAGACAATCTCATAACACCAAGCCTGAGATAAAGCAGGCAGATTATCTTAAATAGTCTGGCAGATGCTGGAGAGGCTCCAGCTATGAAGTGGTTGGGAGGTTCAACACAAGCTGCTTGCACAGCATAGAAAAGACTCACTGTCCTTTTGTAGCTCCCCTTTTGTGAGCAACCCATGATTTATTTATCGAGGAGCAGTTTCTGAGTCACCTTCTTCCCCACATTATGAAAACACTGTGAAAGTGAGTCATTTTGAGGAGCACAGCCTGCAGAACTGAGTTCTCACCCAGCAGCCCAGTAGGTTGGCGTGGAAGGGAGAGGGAGTGGGAGATGCAGCTTCCTTCTCTTCAAGCCTTGTCATCTGACCTTGGGAAAGTCACGCAGGATTTGGGATTTAGACCATAAACAGAATGGTGTCCTGGCTTTGGCTTTCTCAGAAGGGTGTTTTTTATAGAGTGACTCTGTTAGAGATGTGAGACTATCAGCTTCTGTGGTAACAGGGTCCTTTCACAAGCCTTGGATAGGGAGAGTGATAAAAGTGGAGATGCAATAACTGACTCTCTAAGTGTAAAAGGTGACTGCAGAGACAGCCAGAGTCAGCTGTATTTGCAGGGGATTGGAGAAAAGTCTTGAAATTATGGCAAGGAAAAACAGAGCTTAAATGTTAAAAAAAGCCTCCTCGAAGTGATGTGTGGAATGCTGAAATGGATTGTCTGGGGAGAGGGTGGACTCTCTAGCCCTGGGATTTTAACCCTGGTTAGATGCACATCTGTTTGGGATGGTTCAGGTGGAGCTGCTTCAGGCTGCTTTTTCCTGGCTCTGTGCAGAAAGGAGTTGACTGCTTTCCCTGAGCAGGCTGACCTTTAGTGAGATCCTCTACTTCTGACTGCCTCAGCATATCATAATGCAAAGAAGACAAATATTTAATTTGCCTAATTATTTGCTTTGTTCCTTTCTCTCTTGCTGTACTTTGGTATCTTCCCTTCCACTACTGGCACAGTTAAGAAAGCTCAGTTCTTTCCTGTCTGTGTAAAATTTGCCTCTCTGTCCATCAAAGCCTCCTCTCATTGTGTTGTTCCTTGCTGCCCCCTAGTCCATTTCCAGCTGTAGAACTGCCTTCACCCTACAGGCATCATGCAGCTGTTTTCTAATTAAGGTATTTGATAAAGATTGGCCTTTAGAGAGGCCTTCAGGCTTTCTGGATACTGCTGCCTGGTGTTTGGAAGAAGCATTAGCAGGTCCCGAATCCTAAAGTCTTCCTGAAGATTTAAACTCACAAATGGGAGCTTCCTGCTAATGAAGAGCAAAGAACAGAGCACCGAGATGAAAGGCCTCTTCTGTGGCTGGCATTCTTTCACTATTCTCATGATGTAAGCTGGAGCAAGTGTCCCTTCTGTGTCCCCTCTGGCAGAGCTGTCCCTGCTCATTTCCAGCCCATTTCTGCAGCAGAGCATCCATGCAGGCAGTTTCCCTTCTCCCGTCTCTCACCTCTCCTCTGTGTGGCTGCAGTCTGGGCTTTGCTCTGCTCAGGCATTTTGGTCTCATGCAGCCCCCTCCTACCACACCTGAGGCTCCCTGTCCCACTCTGTCCAGGGCAGACTCATCCCTTCTCTCTCCTTTGGCCCACAGGCTGGGGCTGCACACACCATGGAACCTGAGAGACACCCAGGGAGCAGTGTGAGTAGCTCTTGCCTGATAAGTCCCCTCTGGGGACTTTGGCTTTTCCCTTCTTGCCTCTGACTGTGATTTCTCCAGTCCGCCTCGTCCCTTGTGATGGTCTGTCCTTGTAGGGAGCACGAGGGCTGTCCATCCCTTTCCTTTCTGCTGGCTGGCTTAGCAGGAGGAGCACTGGAGCATTACAAATCAAGGTGTCAGTGACTTGAAGCTGCTCGGAAACAACCAGCCTTTCATGAGCAAAGGAGCTGAAGCCTCACTCATGTGCCGGAAAACACTTATCCATGGTGCCCTCTGGGGAACAAACAGCTCCCCAGGCAGCTGCTGGCAGAGTCAGGTTGGTTGAAACCCCAGGAGGTGAAGGTACCATCTGTGCTGTGTTCATGCCATTGACACAAGTTGAGACATTGACACAAGTTGACACAAGTTGAGACCCAGTCTGGACTGGGTCTGTTTGTGAAGGCAGTTGATAAGTTTGGGTTCAGAACCTTTGCTCACTCTGCTCAAGGCGTGTTCAACTGGCACTGCCTGGGAAGACACTTGTGGGAGCCTGTGTGGCATTTCCTGCACACTGGGCAAGGCTGGTTAGGAGAGCAATAAAACTAAAGGAGTATAAACACTGGGACAAAATGTCCTTAGGATACCACCTTGTGTTTCAGCAAGAGAGGAGAAAAGCATCCCTTTCTTAGATTTGCAGACGGATGCTGAGTGCCCTCTGCATCAGCCCCACGAAGAGCTGCGGGCCAGAAATACTCCTGGACGATCTCAAGGACACAAAGGTGTGAGCTGACCCACGGTGAGGGGTCACCACATTGCAGCTGAGGGTTTCCACCCGTCGGAGCTGTGAGTGTCTGCAGCAGTGAGACAGTGAGAGCTGCAGACTAGTTTTGAGACAGAGGTTGGTGGATTTTTGAATAGTCCCCTGGGTCCTTCCAATCCTACATTTCTAAAAAATGTACCAGAGAAAAAGAAGAACCTCAGAGGGGATAAGAGAAATGCAAGCCGTCTTTGAAAAGAGACTGTGAAAAATTAGAAGTGTGGGATGGAGAAATGAAAGATAACATGCTAAGAGTAAAAAAGGAAAGAAAAACCTCTGAAAAGCACCCACACCCTATATCAAATGTTGCAGAGAACGTAAATCAGGCTTTGCTGCTCCCCCTGCTCGTCAGACAGGAGCTTCTAGCAACTCTGAAAGGTGATACATGGCAAATTTATCCACTGAGCCCCACAGAGATGCAGAGCACAAGGAACCTGTGGGGAATGGCTGCCATTAGGCATCACTGAGCCAGAGAGCCCAGCAGGAAGGAGTAGAACTGGATAGAGCTGGTGAGACCGTCTGTGGTTATATGTGAACGGATAAAAATAAGCATTATAAACTTTCATGCTTCCAGGCACAGGCAACCTCAAACTCCTCAGGGTGAAGAAACTTCCCTTATAAATAGGTTATTCCATAACTGTTCATGGCATTAGCTACTGTCAGAGACAGGATACTGGACTAGATGGGCCCCTGGCAATTCCTCTGGAGAAGCTCTTTCCAAAATAAAGACCCTAAAAAAAATTCCCTGTAACAAAGAAGAAATTATTGAGTTGTTTATTAAATAAATTAATTTGAATAGGGAGAACAGCAGTTCCTTTGTTTCCCCCCCCAGTTTGAACTGTGGGTCTCAGAAGGGAAAATGAAACCACTCCTCCGAGAAGCAGAATAGCATCCTCAGCGCTTGCTTCTTCCAGAATAAAAGGCCTATATTTAGAGGATGCCAAGTATTAGAGATATACTGAGCTGGCAACTGGCTTTGGCAAATTTCCAAACCCATCTGATTTTCCACTTAAGTTAGACATTTCAGTAACATAAGAAGTTGCAAAGAGAGCTGAAAATAGTGTTTTGCTATCTTTGCAGCCCAACCTGCTGCAGGCAACACAGTTTGGGGGGGGTGGGGAGGGAATGGGTGGTAGTTTTTGTGTCAATCAATATTAAGCAGCATCTGATTTTAGTATGAGTGTGTTTTTGTGCATATAGTCACGCTCAATTAAGTGCATCACACAATTAGTGTGCATGTATAGAGTGTATATAGGGTTAAAATACAGGCTTCTCTATCAGGTTCACTGTTTGCTTAATTAAGCATTCATTCATTGTCTTTTGACATCTATCTATCTGTCTATCTATCTATCTATCTATCTATCTATCTATCTATCTATCTATCTATCTATCTCCTATCTATCATGGGGTTTACCAAGTACAAGTCTATTAGAGCAAAAGTCAGGCTCTAAGTTTGTGCAGACTTCAGCCTGTTTGATTTAAAAGCTCAAACAGCTCTTTTAAAGGACAAATACAGATGCCTGAGACCATGGTAAAGGATGGAAAATGCCGTGTCTGAATCTCTGTAACAGTTGCAGAGTTCTCTGGTCAATATTTTGCAGATGTCTCACCCTGACACGACAACCATGCCAGGTACAAATTGCATCTTGCTTTAAGAGAAGTAAGTGAGGTTTATAGCCACCTTCCCAAGTATCATAGAGGAAATAACAGCAATTTCTGTAGCGGGCCTTCCATCACTCCTTGTAATCTCCTGTTCCTTCCCTCTGTTTTAAATTGATCATACATTTTGCATAGACCATTTGGGCCAGTGATTCCTATTCTTGTTCTCTATCCAAGAATCAATCTTTTCACAGAGGAAAATTACAGCTTAAGCTTTTATTTCTGCATTGGTCTGATGTGGTTCAAATGTATTTATCTTACCTCTTTAGCTCTCTTTAGGGTTGCCTTTATTATGATGTGGTCTTCCAGGTGCAAACTGCAGCCAGATTTGTATCCTTCAGTATTTGTTCCTATGCCTTGTGTTTCATAACGGCAGTTTCAAAGGCTTAAAATCAGCAATGGAAAATTTTAAGCACAGAAACACAAGTCGAGTTTAGAATAAATCAAGGCTGAAGTAGTTTCAATCTGCAATGAGAGGAACTCAGTGTACCTTGGATACTGCCTCATATCAATAAACATTTAAGGCTGGAAAAAGAGAATCCAAGCAGACACAAACTCAGAAACATCGAAATGCAAGTCGAAATGCATCACAATGATTCATGTAAAAATCATGGTCTTCCTGGGTGGATTGCAGGTGGTATGACTTCTTTTGGTCACGCTGGAGTTTTCCTGATTGCACACTTCCATCCTGGGGTGGTATCGGCCACCTCACCTGCATGTCAGTGCATGTGTGGGCGGCCTTTGCTGCAAACTTGTTGTTAGGTGTGGGTGGAGAGACCTGAGGATAAGTCAGATAGTCTGTCATCAGATATGATGCCATGAGTGCTTCAAAGTCACTCATTCCTGAGTGGCAGGGCCTCCTGACAGAGTCCTTGTCTAATCTGACAGCTCTGACAGCTCCAGGAACGGCTCAGGGAGGAGCCGACCTGTCAGACCTGGGGAAACAGAAAATCCAGCAATGCTCACTAGTCCAGGATGCCACAAAGTCAAAAGGGAGAGGGTGGTGATGTGTTTGAGAGATGTGGGTTTTTCCTGTGTAACCTGTGAACACCAGGACATCTTGGGTCTTCCTCCAAGGGGCTTTTAAAAAGAAACATCCAGAAAAGCAAGTCTATTACCAGTGGCTCGTGTATAAGGCAGCTATTATTGTTAATGTGCATGTGACAAAGATTTTACCCTCTCATTAGTAGGGAACAGTTGTGAGGTCATTGTTAACTAAATATTATCCTAATTTTATCATCTTCTTGAATATACAAGCTGACATTTCTAAACCATTTATCAATTTTTGTGCAGTGCAGGAACACAGCATAGGAAATACAGAAATTTTCCTTTTCTCCAAGCGTTAATAAAAAGATTTGTTTCAGCCTATTCTCATTTTGGTGGGTTTTTTATTATAATATATTAAAAAGCCCTGGCAAATTGCTAGAAATGTCAGCTTAGATCAAAGCTGTATGGCCAAGTGATTTGAGCAAATATATAAATGAAAGCATCTCTTTCAGACACATCAGAGATTAAGACGTGACCTTCAAAATCGTTCAGTGGCAACTAGTTCAACAGACTCAGGCTGTTAAAGCTAAGCAATTGCCTGTATATTGACTCCTGTTTGAAGGGTATAGATAGAAGCCAGGATAACTCCATCTCCCATAAATCCCTTCTTTGTGAATTCCTTGCCCTATTCATCTTTGCTAGGGTTTGTTTTGTTGAATGTGTTCTTCTGGAATAAGGCCTTTTTGGTTCAGTAGAGAGTCCTCCAGTACAGCCATCTGCAACATTGCTTTTAGTCTTTCGTGTTGTTTTATTTTCCTGTTTTCTGCTTCATTATCTTCCAGTTTTACTCCTATTATTTTTCTGAGGAAGGCACACATTCTCATTCAAATACTTTCCATCCATTGATATAAAATGACCATTCATTTAAAGACCTAGTTCTGTCATCTTAAGCCATTCCATGGAAATTGTGTTCTTGTATGTTCTGTTTGCTGTTGAATGATGTTGGAAACAAATTATACTGGCCACCAAATGAAGCACTTGGAGTTGATTTTTTTTTTTAATTAATACCTGAAATTTCAGCCTCACATAATCAATCAGGGCTGGGAAGTCTGGGCTGTGATCTCTCTTTCTTTTGCCATCAATTAAGAAATCTGCTGTCATGACAATGCTACTGAAGAGGCACGAGTTGAGCAGAATGGCTCTTGCTATCTCGCTGCAGAGATGGGAGGAGTAAACGTACTGGAGGCTGTAAATTGAACAGATGTAGAGAGTGTCCACATGGGTCACAATTCTGGGTTTAGAGAACCACAGAATGATTTGGGTTGGAAGGGACCTTTAAAAGCCACCTAGTCCAGCCCCCCATGCCATGGTCAGAGACACCTCCAACTAGAACAGGTTGCTCAGAGCCTCCTCCAACCTGACCTTGAATGTTTCTGGGGATGAGGCATCTACAACGTTTTGTGCTGCAATTAAACTCAGGGGGAGGATTCCATCATGCATCCCACCTAGTGTTACTGTTAGGGAATTCAGCATATATAAAACAAAAATTAAACTTGGGAAACAGGTGTGTTGAGTCAGAGAGTGCTATTTTTCACAGGTGAGGCGTTTTTTTTGTTAGTTTCTTTGTTTAACATTACACTTTAGTAACCCAAAAAACAGTGTTCCTTTTGAAGTTCTGACTTGCTCTTACTGCCTTATGACAAGGCAGGATTTGGGGATAGGCAGGAGCCCCAGGATTTAAACAAAATGCTAGAAAACACACTGGTCAGCGCTTGCTGCCGAAAGGACTTTTCTGTCTTCTTGCAGGGCTGAAAAAATGAAAAACTTCCAGAGCAACCACAGCACAGCATGGGAAAACATGTCAGAAGTTGCACAAGATGCTGTCTGGGTCGATGCTGTATCTTTATGTGCTTGTCTGCCTGTTCAGTACGGACACATTTCTGCATGCTACACCAATTCCTGTGCATATGTACCTCCTGAAGGGGCCTGCCAGCAGGAATTCTCCTCCTTCAGTCCTTTTGCCTGCCTGTGCCCAGATCCTCTCACACACAGCTGCTGCCAAGCCTTGTAAGCGACCTCAGCCCAGCGAGCGCGTGCGTGGGCACAGCTTTGCACTTCTGGTGCTTCAGTGGTGTGTGATGCTCACTGCCTTCTGCTCGAATGGCTGTGATTTGATCACTGATAACCCTATTCAGACTTGAAAAGAAGACAGTTTCCAGAAAGTGCTGCAGAGCACCAGGGCAGGGAGCTGCGTCACAGCAGTTTCCCACAGGAAGGGAGGTGTCTGCACTGACCTTGTGCTGATGAAATCCTTGGCTGATCCTGACAAGGTTCAGCTCCTGGAATATTAGTGACAAAGCTGACATCCTCCGGACTCTGTGAAGCATGACTGGGAACAGCACGAACTGCAGAGCTCAGGAGAGAGAAGCACAATTAAATAAATATCCCGTTTTCCTGAGCACAAAGGGAGAATTGATACCCTGGCCAAAAAGCCAAGTGCTGTTACAGCAGTTCTTCATTACAGGCATGTGCTTATTGGCTTCAATAATGTGTCAGAGAGGATGTCTATGCAGATTTGTGGAACAGATATTAGAACATCCTTTTAAATAATTTATGGTGTAGGGTTGAAGTAGCATGAGGAGTCCAGTGTCTCAAATAACAAATAGGAGCAAAGATGCAAAATGAATCTTTGTTGTTTGATATCACAGTAGATGACTTTACTCCCTGTAAAAGGGGGGTGTAATCATTTGGGAGATCTAGAAGATCTGTACAAGGCACTGTAGGCATCCTTAAGGGAGGAGAGCTGTTTCACAGGGATACATTTAACCCTTTACCTGATGAGAGCTCAAACCATCACCTCTATTTATCTCAGACGTCCAAAGGAATTTTTTTTGGATCTAGTTGGTGAACATGCCATTGCAAACACCTGGCCAGAGCTTGTGAGCTTGTGATGTGTCTCTGAGAGCAGCAACATCAGGCTTTCTCTGAACTGATTTCAGGAATAGACTTCTCCTGACAAAATGAGAAACACAGGCCCTTGTGACTGCAGTGTGAGACTGTGTGCTTGAGTTCACTCAGAACAAGAAAGGCAAAGGTGATGGAAAACATCACCTCTGCTACTGTGCTGACCTGGCTGCTTTTCTGGACTGTATTTGATGGACTAATCAGTATGGTGCTGCTGCAAACATCAGTGGAAACTGCAAGTGTGGAAATTTTTTTCTAATGACAGAAGAGTTAAGCTAACTTTACAGTTGAAATCTTTGTGGCTGCTGAGACGAAAGCACCAATCCTTTTCGTTTTATTGTTTCAAGCACCTTGTATTTCATTGTGCATCTGATGAACTTGCTTGAATTGGGATCTTTGAACAGGAAACTTCCCCAGCCTGAATGGTGGAGCAGTCACTACTTGTAGAGCACAACTTTTTTTTCTTGTGAAATTAGGTGCACTAACCCACAGGCTCTCAGGGTCCTGTGCATGCTCTCTGCAGACTCTGCAATGAGCTCAGCGATCAGTCATGGGTCAGACCCTTCCTGGCTGGTCAGATTTGATCTAAGTCTTCATAGCTACTGAAAGGGGAATCAAATAATTACCACGGAATTAGAGAATGATTTGTGTTGGAAGGGAATAATCTAGTTCCAACCCCCATGTTCATGGACGAAGGTGCTACTCACTGTATTCATTTGCTCAGGACCTCGTCTGCCTTGGCCTTGAACACATCCAGGGATGGAAATGGGATCCTACTTCACCCCTTCGGACCCATGCCCTGGCAGCCTGACATCACCTAATTGACTCCACTGGCACAATAATGTGGTTACTTTTTGGATGTCTCAGGCCTGTGAGCCAGCTCACCATCTGCTGAGCGCAGAGGAGGAGGCAGGAATGTGCAGCTGGAGGTGAAGAGGAAGGCAGAACCGGCCTTAGTGGCAGCTGTGCAGATTAAATAATTTCAAAGTAATCTGTGAACGTCCTAAATGAACAATGTGATCTGGGGTCTCATTGCGTTGTTTGGTACTTCTCAACTCAGATTCAGTGCTACGCAGTGTGGGGTGAGGGCTGCTGCTTGTTCTTCAGCCAGCAGATGCTGGCTGGCTGTGCCTGCTGCTGAAGAGCAGCATTCTGCTGCACAAGCCATCATGTCAGCTCCAGAGCCGTGGTAATTTCTCCACGGCACGCAAAGGAGCCAGCCCTCAGTGAGGGAAGTGGTCATGTCATGCTTCAAACATAAGCTAATTTTGCTCTGGAAGCGGGATGCTGCATTCTCTGGCACTCACACACTGTATGTCCTCTCCTCTGTGCACACATGCTGCCAGCTTTCTGCTTTGAATCCTCTGTGCTGAGAATAGTGATAGTCGAGTATTTTTTCCCAAGATTTGTTCTCTGTGGGGGATCAGCCATTTCCAGTTTCTTCAGAGACAAAACCTTTCCTTCCTTTAACCCTTTAGGGCTGTGGAAGTGACAAATTACTGGAAGACGTGGACAAAAACCTGTGCTAGCTTTGGTGCAATAATTAAGCTCTGGTTCCAGAAACCTTACCCCAAAATGTACAGAGAAGGCACAAACAGCATTTGACTGAAGAGTATCTGTTCCACCAGGAGAGGGGTCACAATGCACAGGCCAAAAAGAACATGGCTTGACTTTGAGCCAGGCTGGAGTTTCAGAGCTGGTGCCTGAAATCTCATTTCCCTGCAGGAGGGAGAAGGTTGCATGGGGAAAGAAGATCTGGTGCAGGCCAAGCACAAGTGTTTGCTGCACCCTCACATGGAATTGCAGCTGCCCTGTAAAATTATGGAGAGGATGTTTGTCTGCATGGCTTGAGCAGAGCAATGTTAGAGTTGAGAGAACTTTTACAGTAATGGACAGTAAGGCTAAAACAGTGACTGCTCCAGGACATGGCTGCTGTGTGAAGCAAAGCAGTGGTAATGAAAATTGTTTTGCTACTAATTAGAGCAGTCACTACTGGCAACCACTCCAGTCTTATCTAAGGAATTTTCAGGCAGTAACTGCATCTTGGTGAAAAGCAGCTCCTCACTTTCTGTCGCTCCCTTTCTGAGCTATTTTGAGTGTAATTGTTTTTCTCCCAGCAGAGGGGTGGGAGTGTACCAATCCAAAACCATTCTTCAAGCTACACTGGCCTGGAAGGCATTTTGGTAAATAGAGTTTTCCACCATGATTTGTACTGCATCAGGCTGAGCTGTTTTGCACTGATGGACTGATTTTGGCTGGTATATTTTATAGAGAAGCAGGAGAATGGTGAAAAGTGTGACCATAGCTTTGGTTCCTATGGTACTGATTGGGATGAAGGAAGCCTCGGTGCCTGATCCATCACTGTGGAGTAAAATAGAGTTACTCTCCATGATAATTCAGCTCTCTAGGAGCAGGTCTGTTCAGGCTAATTTACCAGCCCTGTACTACCTGGCAGTTTCCAGGACTTACATGAGCCATGGTATGTGGCACATATTCCACAGGAGAAAAAATTTTTTTTTTCCTTTGTATTGGGCATAACTTGACCTTGGCTTTTCCACATTATAGTGACATACAGTATCTGAACTCCATTCTAAAAAAAAAAAAAAACACCACCAAGAACCCTCCAAACAATGATACAGTTCTCTGCTAGAAGCAAAATGTTTAAAGGCATCCCCTGGTCAGCAATCATCCTAAATCAATATTGAAAGAGAGAAGTAATTCATTGAAAACACCATTCATTAATTAGAGTGTGGCCTGGACCACAACAGTGTGTTCTCTGAAGATACAGATTTATTTATATTTAGTTACTGAAGGATATGTGGAAAGACTAGTGACAATTGTTGATGATGGCTCATAAGGGAGGCTGCTTGCTGGTGCAAATGCATAAATTATTGAGACAAATTTAGCTGGCTGGAACACTGCATAAACCAGCAAATGATCTGAAACTTATGTGGAATTAATTGCATTTGCCTTTGCAGATGTCTGGTTTCTGAGCATCAGAGCTTTGGAGCTAGCAAACATGCAGCCCTGAGAAGACCTGACTGCCCTCAGGTTCCTGCTCAGCCAGATACCAATAAAAGAGTTCATTTCTCCTGCAACAAATAAAATTCATCTGCATGTCACTGTTAGAAGTACCTGTTTCCCATCTATCATTATTTTGTGAAGCTGTATTTCAGATATTTCCAAAACCAGGACAGTCAAGTTTACCCTAACCCAAGCTGCAAGACCAGCCTGACAAGAACTTAAAAGCGTTGTGTGATATCTACTAATGCTTTATTACCATTCCAAAGTGGCTGCATCTTTCATGATCTCACATTCCTCAGCTTTGTCAGAATCAAAGTAGAGCACTCCTGCTCTGGAAAGTTTTCTGAGGCAATTCCATGGAATTGTAGAGGAAGCCTTCCACGATTTTTTAAACCTAAGTCTGAGTACTGTGTTTAGTGATGAACCTTCTTGTAAAATAACCCCGGGCAGAAATTGAGGCCTAATATATGATGTGAAATCAAAGAGGTAAATGTGTCCAGTGCTAAGTCTCATTTTTTTGGCCTGGTATGAAGATGAAATAGGACTCTCTTATGGCAATACTGTATTTGCACTTACCCTCACCTATATTTTGAAAATCAAGCACAGGAATTAACTCCACTGTTACTGATTGACCAGTGATTTAATGTTTCCTGTGCTGTCCAAACCCTTCAACTAATGTAGCTTCAGCTAGTTAAGGAAGGCAAACATGTATGTTTGAGCTCAGTTCAGCAAAGTACTTTGGCATTCATCAAACATTCAGTAAGTAGGCAAGCAGAATTTCAAGGGTCACATGTAAACACCCTTCAGAAAAGGAGATGGATAGCTCTGTATTCATCTAAACAGCTCCCTCCTTTACAGACAGTTTTTGATTCAGATCATTTCTGTCGGATGCTTAGTGAGATTTCCTGAGATTTCAGCTAAAGAGACGCCCACATAACCCACAGGGAACATGCCCATCTGGCAGAGGACCTGTGTGAGGCCACCTCAGCTGCTGTAGCTCTTTAGCAGAAACAGGGAGCTAAAGCTTTGGCTGAGGAAATTCTCAACTAAATTGAGATTGCCTGGGGAGGCTGGGCACTCTGTCGTGTGGGGTCCTTAGGAATGACCTCCAGGAATGGTTCAGGTCAAGCTGATCCTGTGTCAGAGCAGCATGATGGACCAGATGACTGCCAGAGGTCCTTTCCCAGGGATTTCATGTTCCCAGCAGAGCTGTAACTGCATTGAATGAAAGGTCAAACATTTTACACCTCATTGTGCGAATGTATGAGTAATAACTGTTAAATCAGTTTCTATTGATAAAGCACCAACTATCACTTAATATTTTAATAGGCTTCTCCTCATAAGACTTAAGCTCCAGACCCTTCACAAGCTCTGTCCCCTTCTTTGGACTCACTACAACCTCTCAATGTCTTTCTTGTTGTGAAGGGCCCAAAACTGAACACAGGGTTTGAGGAGTGGCCACATCAGTGCCCAGCACAAGGGACAATCCTGCCCTTGTCCTGCTGGCCACAATATTGCTGATGCAGGCCAGGATGCCATTGTCCCTCTTGGCCACCCAGGCACAGGCTGGCTCATGCTCAACCAGCTCCTTTTCCACCAGGCAGTTTTCCAGCCACTCTGTCTCGAGCTGGGAGTGCTGCGAGGGGTTGTCATGACTCAAGTGCAGAACTCAGCACTTGGTCTTACTGAACCTCATACAACTGGCCTCAGCCTGTCTGCTGAGCCTTCCTGCCTTCCAGCAGATCAGCATTCACACCCAGCTTGGTGTTTGCAAACTGGCTGAGGGGACACTTGATGCCCTTGTCCAAATCATTGATACAGGTGATAAACTGAGCCCTGGAGAACATCACTTGTGCCCAGCCACCCACTGGCCTTAACCCCATCTGCCACCATCCCAGTTAATGATCTTCTATCTCTTCCTGCTTTTCCCTCATCCTTTCCTGCATCTGGAAGGGTAGAGAAGAGCAGTGCTTGTACTCCTGATCCCTCAACCAGTCATCTCAAGGCTCTGAAATCTCTCGATTACCTTTGGATGTTTTGTTGCAACTTCATTGCTGTCTACCTGAAAAATCAATAATAGATAATCTGAGGGCTGTAACAGGTTAGGGAACTTTCTCTTCGTGTGTTTAATCAGGGCTCCAGGAAGGCAGAAAGTTTCCCTAGGAGGCGCCCTAGTCTGAAGTTTCTCTCTCCCTCCCTGTCTCAGATACTCAACCTCCTCGGAGAGCTTTGTCACTAAATCAAGAAGTTCCTCTACTTGGGGGCATCTAAAATAATGAAACTGAACTCTCACATGGGTGAAAGCTGCAGGTGAGCTCTGAAGCACAGCTGAGAATAAACCGGAGCTTACCTGGTCCATAAGAGCATGGCTGGGAATGGCTCATAACTACCATGATGTCCTGGGATCCGTGAAGGGCAGGAAGTCTGTCCCTGAGCATGAAGAGAATGCCTCAACTCAGCCTGCTTGCAGAGCTGTTGGGGGTATGGTGTTGGAGACATCACACCAAGAGACACAGGGAACAGCCCCAGATCATGAAGTTTGTCTCAGCCACATCCTTGACAACCTCCTAGTGAGTGAGGGACCCCTCCCGAGGAAAGCCAAGGTGAGGTCAGTAGGTGAGTCAGGGAAAAGCAGTGACCAAGTGGAACCAGTGTGCGAGCACAAAGCATCATTGCCTGTGACTGCTGAGCTTCCTTCTTTCTTGGAATAGGATCTGAGAGACAAATGAAGTGATTTCCACCCCCTCTCACTTCTGGTGGTCTGACCTCAGAAGGGAGTGGAAGAAAAACCAGCTGGGAGTAACTAGCTATTTAAAATGGATCAAGATTGTAGCTGGGAAACTTCCAGAAAGGACTACTGGGGAGGGAACATGGAAACACCCAGGACATTCAGAACCAGCTAGCCAGTGAACTTGGAAAAGAAACAGTGAAGCAAAGTGGTCTCTCCTCCACTAATCAAGAGAAATAAAGAATTGAAATACCCCCTGGAACTGGGGGAAATCAGGTCAGGAACAGAAATATTCATGCATTTGCTCTACTGGAGGGTAAAGAATTTCCAAACCCAATTTCTTTTGTGGAAACCTGGCTCCCTAAGGCTCTGAACGAGATGCAGAGAATGTCCCACTGCATGTGGTGTGCTGGTTCAGGATCCCTGCCAGGGCAATCACTCCCAATAACAAGCAAAGCAAAACTGAGCTGCCAAGTTTCAAATGTTCATGATAGAGGGAGGCTCATGGCTGTAGAGAGAGCAATGAGGAAGCATGAGTTCATTTACTTCCAAATCAGCGTGAGTGTCCTCACTTGTGCTGTTGCCTCAGATGACATGGGTTCAAGATCAGTTTCTCATTGTTCTAGGAGCTGTACTGATTCACAGCCCAAGGAAAGTACAACTGAAATTTAAGATACAAGGCAGACAGATATGCTGTGGTGGATGAAACCCATGGAAACAGGACACAGTCTGGGGCACAGAGGGGTGAGATGTCTCAGTGTTTGTAGACTCCAGGAGCAGACACAAGGCCCTTCTATGGAGAACAGCCTCCAAGTCTATGCAATACATGTCACGAAAACAGACATATATGAATCTGCATTTGGATTAGAAGGCACCTTTAAAGGTCATCTAGTCTAAATCCTGTGCTTATTGCACATCTTCATCCAGGTCAGGTTTTTCATGTCATTCTTTTTCCCAGATTCTCTCTTTCTGATTCTTCACTTCCCAGGGCTTCCCTCCTTTTTTTTTTTTTTTTTTTTTTTCCTTTTTTTTTTTTTTTTTAATTATGATTACTCTTCTCCCGACAGTCTCTTGGCTAAAGCCAACTTATGTTGGCAAGAGTGTTGGTTCAAATGGAAGGCTATGCCTAGAGATCTCCCCAGTCCCTTCCAAGCAGCATTGCTGTGATTTTGGGGGAGTGCCAAACTCCACTCAGCCCCAGTTTCCCTCTAGATGTGCAGTCTCACGATGGTTTCAGTGATTTTCTGCAGAGACAGCTGTTGTCTTTCAACTGCTCTCTGCCTCTAAGTCATTGCAATGTATCAGAACAGGCACCCAAAAAGTCTGATGCAACTCCTCAACCAATTTTTGTGTCATATTGGCACTTCCTCCCTATCTTTACCTCATTCCCATATCAGGTACACCCGAAGAAAAGACAAGAAAACTTTATTTGATTTGTTTGTCAGCCTGCAAGGTGAGTCTAGGATGATTTAAAAGTTGTATAAAGTATCTGCAAATGTTTCAGATATGCTATCTTCTTTTTAAATAAAAAAAATAGAAAAAGATACACTGAAAAAAAAGCCCTGTGTAAACAAGAAAAATACAGCTGGCTTTGTGTTTTCTGCAGGCTTTTTGCAAAGGAACCTCTGTGTCAGGGACATCTGAGCTGCTGGGGCACCCAGAGTGATGTCTTGTTTGACAGAATAAGAGTACCTCAGCCCTTGTTAAACCTGAGTGAACATTTTGCTTTACCAGCCAAGGTTCTCTTTACAACACCAACCACTGTTCTGGCTCCCCTTCAGTGTAGGACTCTCATTGTCTGGATGACCTCCTGCTCTTGTGATGAGTCACCCTGTGAAGGTGCCAACCTGTCTCTGATGAATGCAGGGGCACTGGGGCCTCTGAGTTATGAAAGACTGTGAACTGGGAGGGGAGAATTTATGAACACACACACATTCACATGGGCTTCCATGCCCCAGGACATTAAAAAGGGATAGCAGCAAGCACTGAGCAGCCTTGTCACCAGCTTGGCAAACATGACTTGTTTACAGCTCAGGGGCTCACACAGTGCGTGTTCCAAGGAGGCAGGTTGGGGCAGGAGCTGGGAGAGGTCTCCACAGCCCCACTGCACCCAAGCCAGACCAAGTTGTGACTCAGTGAGCAAACATAGCTGAGCCCTGGGGCCTCGACTAGACTCGCTGCAGGAATCCTGGAACTTCTGTTTGCTTCCCAAGGGGATTTAGCAGTGAGAGAACAGCCTAGCAAGGAAAGAGAATGGCAGATAATGTTTGCTTCCTTTTGATATAAATATACTTCCAAAACAGGCTCCCTCAGTGCAAGCATTCCCACAAGAGGAAAAAATCAGACCAAGTTATCTCAGGACAGCTGGTAAATGGTAAGAGTAATAACAACAGCAGCAGGAACAACAACCCTTTCAACTATTTCTTTATTTTCTTTTGTAAAAGGGGTTACTTTGACCTGACAGAAGAATGCACCAGGAAATGATGTTGCATCATCTAAGGAAATGGCACTTCTTGTATTTTCACATTTTACCATTCTCTGGTGTTCCATCAGGAATTTGGGAGGCTGGACACAAGAGGGGCAGACTCTGAAGAAAGCACTCTGATCTCATGGTGCAACTTATTACCCTGGAAATCATTCCAGACCCTGGGAACTGAGGGTGCTTTCTCTGAAGAGCAATTTCAACCTACTTTGTTGCTCAATTCATACTATATAAACTTAGTATTCTCTTCTGGTACAAACTTTAATAGGCATATCATGTGGGCAAAGACACGCAGAAATGACCCCTTGGTCCAGCTTATGTCAGCGTTGTCATACAGAGGCAAAAAGTCCCCACCTTCCAAAAAGTCACTGCTTGAAAAATGCAGTCCTTGAGGTTGACATTATTTTTCCTAAGTTTTTATTACTCCTCTTTGTGCATTAATTGCTACATGATGTGAAATGGAAAAAACAAGGACAAAATGAAAATCTTGCACCATTTCTTGCTTTAGACATTTAGCATAATTTCTTATTACTTTGTGCAGAAGTTCAGCATAAAATTGCTTAGCCTCCAGACACTGAGCATTACAGGTGTTGTAAATGTTAGAGAGTCCACCTGAGAGCCTTGACTATTTTTGCAGAGATAAATACAGGTGAAAGAATCATTTGTAATGAATATCATTCAACAAACCATATCTTCCATTTGTGAATTGTCCGTGAAGAGACTGTAATTTTCTTGAGCTGCCTGCTGAATCACTTCTGGAAATCATTCTTCACTAGCAGCTTCTTGGAGAGCAATTTACTGGGAGCATTTCATATTCAAAGTTTGCAACTTGAGCTATTTTTATGAGGTGTGTCGCTTCCCTGGAAGGATCCATTCCCTAGGTGGATGAGTGTAACTCCCGAAGTTTGAATTTGTGTTCTGTGTGATTCCAGTTATGAATATGAATTTTGAAAGTTTGAAAAGGTGTCCTGAATTATTTGTTTGATATCTGTTTGAAATAGATTTGCTTTTTTGCAAATATTGGTAAAACATGGAAAACAAAACCAGCACTGTTGAGGCAAATTCTTTCCAGCATTCAAATGAACATTGTGGCTGCTCTAACCTCCTGAGATCAGGCTCTGCTTTTGGTGTGATGGCTGGTTTGCAATGAGTGGCATATCATCTTGGGTCCAACAGTTTTTTGATAAATGGTGTAATTGAAAATGCAGGGATGAAAGAAAACCCATCAGAGGTCAGGCATAAAAAAAAAAAAAAAAAAGTTAACATTAGTGATGAGTTGGTGCTTCATGTGGCTTATTCAGAATTCCTGACTCTGACATTGCTCAAACACAGCTATTATGCTGACTTGGGAAGAGCCTTTCCTGGTGTCCTTTATCTCTGCCACAGCAAGACTAATTTCCAAATTTTCCTCAGCTGAAACAGTTGACAGGCAGGAGATTAGCTGGAAATTAGGTCATCTGGGAAGAACATCCCTCTCCTCAATACTTCCAGAGATACTGTTCAAACCTGAGGCTGCAGTGGAGGCCTTAATGGTGGATAAAAAGAGAAGGAGGCTCTTTAGACAAGGTTCATGTTTCTGTTGGCACTGCTGTACGAAGCTGTTCCAAAGTGTGTGATGGTGCCAAGGATTGTGTTCGTTCAGGCTGGGCTTGGCTTTTCCTCTTCATGTCCCCACAATGACAGCTCATGTTGAAGGTGAGGGAGGGTGGAGTGTGTGGGAACTTGCTGCAGGATTGTTTTCTCCTCACGGCTCCTTGGTGCTGCTCCAAGCTGTGCAGTGCCCGGGAGGAGAGAAGCCTCTGAAGAGCTGAGGCATGAACCCAAAGACCAAGACAGTGTGCACAATGTGCCCCTCTCCTCTCTCCCTCCCAACATCAGATGCAAATGGCTGCCTATAAAAATTTGCCTTTTACACCAAGACAGCTGAAGGAAGGCAGCTGAAAATGAGGCTTATGGGTCTGTTGAACTGGAAAGGAAAGTAAACCTTTTAATATTTGCCTCTGCACTCTTCCAATCACACAGAGAGGGAAGGCCTTATCTTTTGGTCACAAAAGAAGTACTGACAAGGCCTCAAGTAATCCCAGCAAGATCTGTTCAAATAAAAGTTTGCAGAGCACAAAGCTGTGAAAATTAAGGGGTTCAGTGAGTCTGTCACTCAGTTGGAAGCACGTACTTCCTGAGAGCCCAGAGCCACTCTAATGAACCTGACGGAGACAAAAAGCCTCTGGCATCTCTCATCCACCTGGATATGGACAAGAATGAGACAGGTACCTTTCCAGAAGGAGCATGGAGTGGTTAACAGAAAATCCTCAGTTATAGCTGATCAGGATTCAGGGCTCCTACTAGTGAATGCACTGTTGGCCTTCCCTAACCCAAAGGTTTTAGTTAAAAAGGCAGACAAATGAACTACTTTAACCCAGTAATGATTTCATAAATGCACGTGTCTAAGTAATGATTCCCTGTATTATGCCTTCCTCCCACTCGTATTAAGCCATCAAGCCTGGATAATCTAACACTTTGAATTAAGCCCTCCTGGTTTACCCATTCTGTGCTGAGAAATTCTGCCTGTGCTCAGCAAATCGCTGACCCCTGTTGAGACCCTACAAGTACAAAATCATTCACTTTATTTACACAAGTCATCCTACAGGCCAGATTTATAGGGCAGGCAAAGTAAATGCACCTGTGTTGATGCTGCAGTAATTTCATCATGTTTTGCTGGGGAGTCTGCTTAAAGATGACACTTTCATGGTGCAGCTTGATGGGGTTTGGCTACAGAACAGCCCAGCTGGCCAGCAAGCAGGGGAGAGCAGAACAGGGCTGCATCTCAAAGTGGCTTTTGTGGCTCTTCTATTCCTAATAATGTGTAAAAAAAAAAAAAAAAAAAAAAAAAAAAAAAAAAAAAAAAAAAAAAAAAAGAGAGAGAAAAGATTCATTATGAAGAAGAGGGGAAAATAACTACTCATGGGCTGCAAGAGGATTAACAAGGTAGTTTGCCATAATATTAGAGGGGAGGAAGTCTTTTTATGGAAAGTACTGTGGGGAAGATGATTATTTTTACTTGCAGTTGTTTTCCTTGCCTCCCTGTTGTTCTTTTTTTCAGTTCTGTAGAACAGGCTCAAAAAGTAGTACAAATCATATTATTTGCTAATGTGCCAGCCTGGTGAGTGGAGAATTCTTAGTGGTCTGCGAAGAGAGCTACCACAATTCCTGTTATTTGTTAATCACCTGTGTGTGCTTAACTTTCAAAAGCTGTTTTAAATATTTATCCTCCTTTTTCTCCAAGGATTTGTGTTTTCTTCTAAGAAGAAAATTAACTCTATCCCAGCCAAAATCAGGACAGTAATATTCCATTCCTTTCTGAGCGCAAACCTGGTGGGTATAGAGAAGATAACACTCACAAAGGATGATTTAATGTCTTTAATTTTCCATTTGAAATCTAAAAATGAAACTTAAGGAGTCCTCTATCATGATAAGGAAAAACCCGAACCAATCAAACAAACAAAAAAAACCCCACAGAAAAACAACAATCAAAAGCCACCCCAAATGTTTGTTTAAGTAAGCAGCTTCACACAAACTCACCTTTTAGCATTTCTAAAATGTGTGGCAAGTTACAACTGCTGGGAATGGATCCATCACAGAATAAGCCCTGGCTTGTCACAAACTTGGTGAACCAATAAATGGCCAGTCTCAACACATTGTATTGCAGTTATTTGCAAGTCTACCAATAAATAGACAACCTAACTTGCCTGGTTTTTACTCCTCTCATTTGTCTGCCCAGGAGATGGGAAACAGCTTAATGAAATTAAGTACAGTCAGATTAGTCAGACTTCGACTCCTTTTTTTTCCTGATACATGACCTTAGCTGCCTGCAATGTTGTTGAGTTCCTTTCAGTTTATGTGGTGTAAAGGACCATTAAATGAGTCATTCTGCAGAGATAAAGGAAGACAGCAAAGCCCTAGTGAGATTTGGGGTCCTGCTGGACCCTGGGTAGAAATCCTAGGATAGAGTATGATTGCATGGGATGTTTCTCTATGGAACAAATCACAAACAACATCACAATGATTTTGTTATGGTTGGTGTTTTTTTTTTTTTTTTTTGTGTTTTTTTTTTTTTTTTGTGTTTTTTTTTTTTTGAAAGCATTTCATTCAGCTTGATAAATTGGTTACTCTTTCCCATGCAAACAACTCTGATTATTCATCATGATATTTGTGTGTTCTTAATTTCCCGCAAGAGTTGTATGTGGGATGGAAGTTTTCTTTTAGCATTTGATAAGGGATTGTTTTAAAATGCCCATCATCCAATCAGTGAGGATAAGCCTAGTGATTGAAGTCAGCAATTACAAAATCAGTATACTGAATACCTAAAGGTTACCGCTTACAAACAGTCAGATGACAAGAAAATACTGTGTGATACTAATCACTAATCATAGCTTTCTTAAAAATGACATTTCCAGGAATCAGGATCAATCTGCCAATGATTCATAAACTGTAGAAAGAATTAAATTCATAACATGCATTATTTGAAGTGAGTGTTTTGATCAGTTCACTATCAAAAGCTGATTCCCATTGGCTACAGAGGAAGGAGGTAATCAAAGTCACCTCTGTTTTTCACATAACTTGTTTTTTTCAGTTAAATACTGACATCAAAAGTTAGTCATACAAAGGCAGAGCCTTCTCTCTAGTCCTGTGTTACACACAGTGAAATGCCAGCCCCACCGATTTTGGTGACAAAATTCTCATTCATTTAGCCTTATGTCAGAGGATTGATTTTTATTGACACACTGGGGAGCAATTAATTATTTACCCATCAGCCTGAGAGACCATTTCAAAAGGATTTATTTAAGGTGCTGTTCTTTAAGAATCAGTTATCTTGAGGCATCTGATACCTCATACAGTTCACTCTACTTAAATACCTTCCACTCAATTAGCTCATGTTTTTATTCAAGAGAGGAGATGGATAGGTCTCTTCAGCTGGCAACGCTTTCAGAGTGTGTCAGGCCAAAGGGAAGCTAATTACAGGGAAGAGAGAAAAATGTGGAAAATACGGTTTGCAGAGGGCACTGTAGAGAGGAAACTTTGTTGTGAGCAGCCCTCTCTCACATTACACATGCTGAACATGTACTCTTCTGACCATAAGATTAATGATGCCAAGCCAAACATTATACCCACGTCTCAAGGGTCACAAGAAAACTTCTTTTTTCATCATCTGTTTCTCATTTTGCTGGCCACGAAGGTATTTACTAAGGAATTAATATATATCTAGGTTTAAGTAGATTAAAATAGAAACATGCCACTGTTTACCAGATACATCTGCTCTCATTAGTATAACTTGTTGCTGTTGGCATGAAGCAGTTTAATTAAAATGACAGCATACTTTTCTGTGGAATCAGAGCCTGGTCCCAGTGGGGCTCCTCAGACAGATGTGAACCAGCAGTGCCTGTTGGTGGCTGCAGAGAGAACCCAGGGCAGCCCCTCTCTCTCACCCCTTCAGACAGTCCCTCCAGGAAAGAGCAAGGACAGAGCAGTTCTTCCACTTACATTAGACCTTTTTTTTTTTTTTTTCCCCAGATACTCTTTATTTATTTTAGTCCAACTCATTCCATCAGTGCCTATGAATGTTGTATATCTATTAGTGACTTAGGTGTAGGATGCGTTGGTTGGTGAGGTACTGAGAGCAGATACAATCCAGGGGATGATGCAGGTACCAGTCCTACAAGAAATAAAGTTTCATCTGTCAAATACTGAAAGAAAATCTGGAGACACAGTCTTCTCTGTTGCCCATGTGGCTAGCACAGAGGAGGATATTTTCTCAGTACTGCTCTGCCCCAGGACCCAGACCAGTTCCAGAAAATCTGATTGCCTTGGAAGTTATGAAAAGTCGATTAACAGGGTTATTTGCCTTCTGTTGCTGTGTTTTGAGATGATACTTGGCAAATGTACTTAGAGAGTTTTTTCTACAATGGTGTAGGTTAGAAACTGTGCTGGATCAGGAAACTACTCTGGCATGTGAAAAAGGTGAAAGTTTTCAAAGTATGTGGTCAAGGTATACTCCCATTGAAGTCAAAACCTGGTTGCCAGGCCACTTTTCTGGCATTTTGAGCTGGAATGGGATTTGGGACTGCCCATCCTAACCAGTTTCCCTAGCCAGGAGCTAGGGTTTTCCATCTCTCCTTGGGCAATCCACCCCAGGACTGAAATATAAACATCCAAATTACAGGTGTGGTTGCCCAAAGTTTCCTGGGGTAGTCAACAAAAAGAGGAAGGTTTCTTCAGGGAGTCCTTGAAAGACTTTGGAGATCACTTCCTCAGCATCTTTTTTTTGTTACGGTTTACTAAAGTATATAAATCCTACATGTCAACAAGAGGGTGACTCAGTCCTCTAATGGAATGGGAGGAACTGGAAGATCCAAGTCCTGCCACGTCTGCCTGACAACATAATTTCTGCATCTCTCTCAGAGTTCCACCTTGGACCAGTCACTTGCTGAAATGACACTGTTTTGAAGGGAAAGATGCTGTCATCTCTCAACCACTTTTGTTAGGAGAGAAAATCAGCCACCTACTCCTTACCCAGCAAGCAGAGCAGTGTGGTTAAAACATTTAATAATACGAGGCTTGTGGTGAAAGCTGAGGCCTCTGCTTTCTGTTCTTTCTGAGGCAAGAGCACAATTATGGAGTTGGGTGTTTTCTGAGGTGGTTTCAGATAAGTGCCCGTCCTGCCCACTCTCTGGGCAGGTGCCGGCAGGGCCTGGAGACCTGAGCTGTGCAAACATAGGGGTGCCTCTCCTCCCCCAGAGGACTATAGTGCACATCTAGGATAAGGAAACTTTCTGCTTCATGCTGGCCAAGCAGATGCCGAGGCATTTTGGGCCATCAAAGTGCAGTAGGGCTGGAGCTAGAAAGAAGAGAAAATGTCCTGGCGCTGAAGAACTCCGTGAAGCAGTGAGCCTGAAGGTGCCTCTTCTCCCATCCAAATAGCCAAAAGCAGGAAAACAGATGTTGGCAGACATATGAACTCCTGCTTGGAGTCTCAAGGGTGGGCACTGACAGACCTGGACATAAAACCAGCAGTCCCTGATGGTGTCATGGGTCCAGAGGGCATGGGATAGAGCTTCACTTGCCTATTCTACCCTGCTCTGTCTGCTTTTTGTTTCTAAGTAGCTCTTCACTGCCTCCCCCTTGGCTAGCAGCATGGAGAAGCAGTGAAGGGGAGCCAAGAGTCTGCAGTGAGGATGTGTTTGTGTGGATGAACACACTTTCCACATATAAAAGTAATAAAAGGAAAATACTACATAAATTCACTTGCTGACTGTTTTGCTCGAGTGCCATGGCCCAAGAACAATCACCCAAGCTCATCCATGTGTGAAAATTGTAATATTGGAAAAGGCTCCTGTGTTTGCTATTAGTCATATTTCTTTATAACAACTTTCCTCTGTAAGTGGATACAGAAATAACTCTTTAGATTATGGATTGGAGCAGGGAGCTGTATTTGCTTAGTGGTGTAGCTGCATTGATTGGCATCCCCCTGCTCAGGAGAAATGTTTTTAACCAGCCAGAACAACAAATACTGTTGAAAAACCTACATGGGTCACACTGGCAGCATTCAAATGTAAAAGCAACTAGGTGTTTCAGGAGCCAAAACATGATTATTTTTAATTCACTGTGGTTAGGAATGGTTATTATTTATTGTTTGAACACAGCAGCACCTACTGGCTCCAGTCAGAAATCAGGACTTCACCACAGTAGGCGTAAAAGGGAGTAAAAAATAGGTTTCCACCCCCCTGAGTAGTCTGAGCAGGAAGCAGCTGGCAGAGTGCTCGGATAGAACCAGCACAAGGGAGGAGCAGGAGGGGATGGGAAGACTGGTCTGATTGCCCTGGTTGTGCTGGGCTGGCTGCGGGGTGTTGTGAAGACAGAGGAGGGAGCTGGCGGTGATGAGCTGAGGATGTTTCTGGCTGGAAGGAAAATAAAATCTGGAGGTGTGGCAGGAGCTGGAGAGGTGTCAATCCTTAGTGACATGCTGCAGTTTGTAAGAGAGGAATGTGGGGAGAAAGGACTCACCAGTTGGCAGTACAGTGTGGGATGATGGGATGGGCAGAGGTGGCAGGAGAGTGGCAATGGTGATTTCTCATCCAAATATACTGAATTGGAGGAAAACCTCCCAGATTACCTAATTCTTTATGTCTCTCTCTCTTTTTTTTTTTTTTTTTCCTTTTTCTTTCTTTCTTTCCTTTTCCATAAATTTTTTTTCTTTTCATGGGAAGTTTTTTTTCCAGAAAACCCACTTTTGGAAAAAACTAACCAACAAACCAAAAAAAAGCTAAGCTTTTTGGCTTGGCAGTTAGCAAGCTGGGATGGTTGTGCCAATTTCACATCCTGCCTGCAGGATGCAGGATACCCTGACAGCACCTTTCCCAGCCAGCCCCGTTGGCAAAAGACACTCAGAGCAAGTGAGCATTGGTGTCTCTCCTCTTTCCCCATCCTCATGTCTCAAGATCCAGACCTCTGCCTCTGCTGAACTTGGATGCAAGTCTTTCCATTCTCAGGAAAGCTGTAGTCCATTTCTCCTCCCCTTCAAAAATAACATTGAACTTTTCGCAATAGTTTTGATAGTTTGATTTTTTTTTCCTACAACAGAGAATGGAAATTATCTACAAAAGTGATTTTCTTCCACAAATATTTACTTTTCTTCCCTAAAAAGATTTTTTTTTTCGTAGAGCATAATTCTCATGGAAAATTTTGTGGCCTTAGTGGTAAAACTGCAGTGAAGAAATTTGTTTTTGCAACATTATTTCAAATATATATGGTTAGGAAGAGTTTTGTCTAGGCCAGGAATCAGGAAAAATAAAAAGTAGTTAAAGTCTGTATTCGATTCCATTTTAAGATCTCTCTCCTAGAGCTGTCTCCATATAATGGCTCAGAAATGTCCAGGGAAGTTCTGTCATTTCTGGTTTCCATCTCAGACTGAAACTGAAACAAGCAAGAAGCCTTATAAAAAGCCTTGTTCTTATGATGGGTTTTCCAATTTCCTATGTTTTTATTCTCATGAGGTTTAGATAAAACATCCAGATTTTTCCTTTTTTAAACAGAAGCCAGACTCAAAATCTGCCGAGGTTTCCCCATCACTAATTATAGCATGTATGTGAAATAATCTGCTGTGACGGTGAAGGGTAGTGTGAAATTAAAATTAGATGCATCAAGAACAATGCTTTCCTGTCTTGGCAAGTGTATGGGGTTGGTACTCTGAAAGATAGTTTTTGTTTTGTTACAATATATTCCTAAATAATCCAGAAGGATGCGACCGAAGGGGGGTTGTGGGTTTTTTAGAAAAACAAACAAATAATATCGCTTGGGGAGAAAAAAGTTGTTTTCTGTTTCATCATTTCATTTCATTCTCCCCGCACATACTGGGAAACATACATGTTATTTTTCCTCTCTCCTCAAACTAAAATTCCAGATAAAGACAGGTCTTATTAGCCCACTGGAGGCAGGATTCAACTCGACTGTTCTCCAGAGAGTGAAGGATCTGTGTGTGTGAATAGGGCTCATTCCCTGCTGCCCTGGCCAGGTCTCTCTGGGCAGCAGAAGGGGTTTCCTGGCAGCAGCAGTAGCCACAACACTTCTCCCAGTTGGACTAAATGCGTTTTCCTCACAGGCACCTCAAGCAAAAGTCTGCGGTGCTGAGAGAGGTAGAGAGAGATGCTCCAGAGATGAAACACCACAGTCCTCTCTTGACAGCCAGCCTTGTTCTATTAAAAACCACATCCTGCATGTATGGCTCGCCTGAGGCAAAGCCCAGCATCAAGGCAGCTTGTCCACCCTGAAACCAGCTCCTTGCAAATTGAGGTAGGCACCTCATTCCCTGTGAGTTCCCTGAAAGCAGAGGCGATGATGCTGAGCTCCTCCTAAAACCCTGAGTGTCACGTCTCTGTGCTGGGGGCTGGGTTGGCTGGTCCCTCCACCACTGTGAGCTGCACAAAATTGATCATTGTGCAACAGCATGTCTTTTTCAAAGTTATAGATGATGGTTTGCTGTCCTGGTGATTTTTTTTTTAACTGTGCAAAAAGTGGTTATTTGAGCTTTTTACTTCTTCATGCCATGAAAGCTTTCTGAGTAGAAATATCTGGTGACTTTGAGTTCAAGCTGAACTACTTCAAATTATAAACAAGAGTCTTAAAACACGGAAAAATCTAACAAATGAAAAGACTTTTCAACTCTCACTTTTTAAAAATTGCTACTGGATGGGGTCAGGTAAGTTTCCTGAAATGTTTAACCTGGAATAAACAAAAATGAAAATTTGGAAAGCTGAAGAACTTGTATTTTTAAAATCCATGAATGTTACACAAAGATGCCCAGTATTTCTAAGTGTTACCAACAAGATTATCCTCTAAAAATGGCAAAATGAATGTAGTTCCCTCTGCTCAGTCTAGTAAAAGTTGCAACAGAAGCAAACCCAAATAAATTTGTGATTGTTAATTTCAAGGTGGCAATTGAAAAAAAAAAAAACAACAACCAAAAAGCACAACAAACCACAACCCAACCAACACCCCCCTTCCCAGTACAATTTGTGAGCTGAATTCCCCTGAAATTGCCCAACATTTGATCCCAGTGACACAAATTATAGTGAGCTTGGAATGATATCAATTACTCTCCATTACTACCCGAGGGCTTGCTGAGATACTGGTTAATAAGCCAAATCCTAAGGTGCCCTTTCCATTTGTGGGTAAGGTCAAAAGCAATTAAGGAATGGAGGATCTTTGGTGAAAGCTGCACAAGTGCAATATTAGTGGGTCCTTTTTTTTTTTTTTTTGTAAATCAAAGTCGTATCATTCAAGCAGTGCTGGGTTTGATCAGCAGATGGGCTCCTCCCAGTGCTATCCAGACTCAGAGATCTGTGGAAAATCAGCTTTCCCTTGATTCCACCTGCACTGTGAAGCTGTAACTCATGGCTGTGGCTTATCAAAGATAGTGCCTTAAGGGTGTAGTTAAAGTAAGTAGGTGGCAGAAAGAATCCAAATGATGTCACATCTTTTGAAAATATGAGATATTTTATACAAGACATATAAATCATCTTATAAGTGGACAAGCTGTTCTCTTACATGGGTATCTGTCCTATTAAAAGCACATTCCCTGTGTCTGACTCTAATTTCTGTTTAGCTCCATCTTTGGACCAAGGTACTCTCTGTGCACGTGAATACAGAATCCTTTTCAGAAGGACGAGATGAACTAATCTCTTATTGTGACTAGACCTTCTTGAGGTTCCTCTTGCAAACCTCACTGCTTTTTTCCCCTAAATTCAGAATAATTTTACAAAGGTTTTCTTTTAGCATGGATTTCAAATTCTCACAGGAGTATCCAGAGGTGGTATCTGAAGTCAGCAAAGTTAACCTCCTCAGACATGCTTGTCCTAAGGAAGACAGCATTATGACCGGACTTATTTTCCATAAACTCATCTTGATTGCATTAATTATGCTGCTATCTGTTAATTATTTCCTGATTTTCTCCCTTATCAGATTTTGCGTGCAGTCAATTCCAGATGAACTGACGGATAGTTATGTAAGGTTTTGCCAGTGACCTCTTCCTACACTGCTACAATAGAACTTCCCAGGCTATGTGATTCCTCTCATTTTCCAAGAGCTGTTAGGAATTTCAGGTTTGTGGCTCAGAAATCTGCTTCACAAATTTTCTTAGAAAGCAGTGATCTGCATTACCTTGGCCTGCAGACAAGTTTGGGGTAATGAAGTCCTCATTATATATATTTATATATATATTATATATATATTATATATTATATAGCAGTATAAACTGCTCCATGGGGGGCTCCCTGCAACAATCTTTGGCTAACTGAAAGCCAACATCCAACAAATGATTGTCAGGTGGGCTCTCTCCAAAATCAGAGGACAGCAGGGAATATTGTCAGAGGTGGTTCCTGCCATGCCAGGGGAGCAGGAGCCTCTGCAGATTCCTCTATGTCCCTTGTGATGAAAGAAAAAGTCCACTTCACTCAGAGTATATGGCTGCTTCTTGAACTTTTTTAGGTGTGAGAGGTAGGTCATGCACTAACCTTGTGCTCCCCACTCCATAGGCAACACCCAGAGGATTTGAGACTCCCACCCTGTGGCTGCGACAGTGTCCAGATCAAGACCCTCTCCTGGAGATCCTTTTCTCAGATATGTTCTTGCATGTCTCACCATGTCTTGCCAGCTATTTGTAGCACTCCTCATTGGCATTAACATCTTTTAGTACGGGTTTTATTCCCTAAAGCTGGATTTTTCTTCTGAGCACTGTTTATTTCTTTTGTAAGCCAAATTTGCTTAAACCCAGGGCTTTTAAGTCTGTGGAGGCTTCTGTATGGGTTCCTGGCTGGTAGCACACCCACAAGTGCCTAGACAGAGGTGTGTTTGAGTGCTGAAGATGTCCAATTTAGAGAAATAACAGAAAATAGTCATTCTCAGCATATTTCCTATGACCAGAGCATTGTTCCCCTGTAAAAAACCACACTAAGGAGGCAGCACTGTGGTCAGACGAGGTCCCCCTTGCCCATCTCAGCCTGTTGTTGCCAGTCCCAAAGGAAGTTCTCCAGAGAAAGTGGCCTTTTGTCTCCTCCCAGACTGGGTAGTTTGCATAATCTGGTTAAATAAAATGAATACGCACAGGCACAAAGAACTGTGGGGGGAAATGGTAGTATAAGTAAGGCTGAGTGGTCCATCTAATCTGACATCAATATAATAAAATCGTTTATTTGTGTACACTGGAACAACTCCTTGGGACTGTGGTCTATTCCTGTTTCCCAACAACACTGTCATTAAAACAATGGACACTGTAATTACTGTGATAAAAAGGCATTATTGCTTCAGTTCTTCATCTGGCCCATGTGCAGAAGGAAGAGGTTTTCTTTATAATCTCCCTGCAGAAGGAGCACAGGGACCAGAAGGCTCCTTCTCCCACTGGCTCTGCCATACAAAAGATTTCTCCACACCGGAGACTGCAGTGTGAGAGCCTTTGTCTTAAATGAAAGGGCATAATACAGGCCTTCTGCCAGCACTGGCCACGAATGAAAGCAGCTCCTTTATGTACCAGCTAACTGCTGAACTGCAGACAATACTGTAAAATCTGTACTCTTCGATTACCTCAGCTGCCTTCGCATTGCTGGAGTGCTGCTGAGCCTTGAAAAGGGGCTGCAGGCGCCAGGCTGGAGCTTCACAAAGTCTGTGTCAGGAGGAGAGCAGAAAACCTGCTTGCCCAGCACAGCCACCCTGGTGAGAGTGAGGAGAGTGGGTCAGGAGGGAGATATGATTAATACCTCCAAAACTGTTGCTCCAGCTATTTCTGCACTTGGGCCATTTCATTCTGGCAAACTGCATCTGAGCTTCTGCTCTGCTCAGTTGCATTTGAAACCTGCTAGTTTGGCAGATTGCTCGGTTGCTGTGAGCTCGCTGCCCAGCTCCTGTAATACCAGACTCTGCAGGAAATAGCCCAGAGGTGAGCATTTTTCCACTGGCCTTCATGAAAAGCTCTTTTGAGTGAGTCCAAGAGCTCACAGAGAATCTCTGAACGCAGCCTGGAGAGCCAAGATGCCCCCTAGTTTGTGTCAGTGCCTCTCCTTGCCTTCATCAGATCTGCCTTGCCTGCCAGCCCTGAGGAGTGTGGGCTGCAGTTCTTTCTAGGCTTCAAAGTGCTCAAGTGGTCTCTTAAATCCTTCAAGTTGCTTCAACTGGGACAGTCTGGCTGCTGCAATTCCATATTCCATAAAGCCCCTGCCTTAGGGCTCTGATAGAGTGAAAGACTGACTGGGTTAGGGACACAGGGAGCTGTTCTCCCTGGCTGCAGTGAGAATCATAGAGTTGTTAAGGGTGGAAAAGACGTCTAAGATTGATTCCAACCACTAGCCAGCACTACTGTTAGCACTGCGGACAGGCTGGCAGCAAAATCCTCCCTGGCTGTCTGATGTGAGTGACTACAGGCTAGTGGTGGGGCAAAAGAATATCAATTAGGTGCTGAGATGACCACTGCTATTGCTGACAGCCTCTTTTAGAAAATGTTTACCCCATTGCAAGCATTACTGATGTAAATTGAATGTGTCAGGCTGTGTAGAAGCACCTACCCCCTTCCCTGAGCTGCTCTCTCCTCGTTTGACAAGGTACAAACAGAGAGCCCGTTCACATGTGAGCAGAGAGTACCAAACATTGCATCAAAAGGCAGGAGCCATCCTGTTACAATCTGCTGCTTGTCAGGATTTGACAGCGTTGTTGAAATATAAATGATCTCTGCGATATCAACGCCTGCCTCAGTCACTGGTAAACAGCTCCCCTCATTAAAGAGATGCTTTAGAAATGACAGCACCAAATTATGTTAATATTTTTGAGAAGTGCTCTTCAGCCAGAGAACCTAAAATGAGGTTGCCACTTGTTCGCCAAAAAACCCCATTTCTTTGCAAGCAGAGGCAAGTGGCCTCCAAATTGAAAATCTGATGCCATCAAACAGGCTCCAATTGGTACAAAAATTGTGCTGTTTGAAAGAAAAGAAAAAGAAAGGACAGTGAAGGAGGAGATGAACTTTTCCTAAACTCTTTTTTTCTTTAGAATATCCTCTGTAACCTTTTTAGCCCCACAGATTGTCTTCAGTTCTGAGTTTGTTCAATGCCTAATTCAATATCCTTAGCCATGACAGTAACTCATAGGTCCATTCCTGCAATACCCTCTTGCTAATGGTTATAAATGGCTAGATCTGGAACTTGCTTGTTCTGAGACTATATTCTACTGTTCAGTGCCCTCTGCAATCTTGTTAAAAGAAGAGATTCAGACGTAGCCCTTAGGAAAGAGTCCTGAGTCATTCTGCTTCCCTCCTTAGCATTTGGATTTTCCTTGGAGAATTTTCGGTTAGGTTTTTGCCTTGATTTTCCTTATCCCTCAGATCTGGTGAGATCAGAGTCCAAGATGGAATGGCTGCAATAAAACCATTACAGATTCCACCTGCATCCTTCTCTGAGTCAGAGAGAAATTAACAGAATAATACAGGCTGCAAGTATTTCTCAAGTGAGAGATCACCGAGATCAGTCCTTGTCAGAAATATCACTAGTAAGAACAAGCTATACACAGTGACAGATAATATTTCATAAGATTTCCAAGCTTCTTTTTTTAGAGGATGAAAATATTTGATCCTCTTCTCGTCAGCAGGCTTGCTCTGAGCTGCTTTTATAGTAACATTCTCCACTAAAGGTTCAGTTTCTCTCACTCTGTCTGTTGCTACCCTTCAAAAAGGATCTGGGCTCCTCTTCTGCAGAGCTCTGGCTCTACCTGCCTGTGCACAGGAGCTACACAGAGATGACACCCTCCACCCATTATCCTCTGTAAGGGGGATCCAGTGCAGGAAATTCTCGTGTGTCTTTAATGTGGCAGTGAAAATCCCTTCTGCTGTGGACAGGTCCTGTCAGTCCTGCGTGCCATATCTTCATTACATTGTTCAGTTTTATATTATCTGAAGATTTTTAGCAGTTTAACGAGTTGGTTAAGTTCTTCCAGGAGGTGATTTTCTTCTCTTCGTTTTCCTTTTACCTCTCAGAATCCCATGTAATGGTTATATTATATATACTCTATATAGCTGGCTATAAACTCCATATAGCTCTATATACTCCAAATTGCTGGCTGCAGCAATGTTAACACAGTTTAAAAAAAAAAAGTAATAATTTCTACTGATGCATCTGAAAGCAACTGTAGAGATTCCTATTCTTTACTCTGTCAAATTGTATGTGTGTTCATACAAGAACTTCATGCTAATTCTGTGTCTTCGTTTTCTATGCATCAAGGAAAAAAGTTTTGAGTTTTTTTAAGCACAAATATTCCAAATTACTTTTGGAATTATATTTAATATATAGCTTTCCTATTTACAAATATAGCATATGGATGCCAAGTGTAGGAGTAATCATGGTGTTATACAGCAAAAGAAGACACTGCTTGATTCCATGACCACCAAAGCCTGGTATATGATGCTGTACTTACTCCCCCCCGCTAACCTTCCTTTTGGAAATGTTTTGCTACTATCATGCCCAGGCTTTTTGAAGAACTGATGGTAAATTATATGTACTGTTTCTATAAGTGGTAGGTGTTAATTTGTGTTAAATAGCTTTTCATTTTTGAAATGGTCTCTGCCAACCTTCTGATGAAATAAAATAACTTCCCTTGCAGTGGCATAGAGTTAGGTAAGGCCTTCACGTGGACAGAGAATTTTGATTTGCTCCATGTGACACCCATGCCTGTTTTGACAGGTGGAGACCACACACTGCCTTTGATGTGTTACAATTGGTATCTTCAGCGAGGTGGGTGAATCGTTTGGCTGACACCATTGTAAGGCTTGAATATGGAGGAAATGTATATTTGAGAACATTGTTACTCCAAGGCTGAGATTTCCAGGGGTGATTTCCAGCTACTGGAGTTGTGCAAGTGTCCCGCCAGCTTTTTAGGTAGATGAGACAAAGGAGGGATATCTGTAACTAAAGATGTTTCTGCACACCTGCGCAACCTGCATTTTAACAATGTCTTTACGTTTAACCTTGACATTTTGTTGGCACCAGGAGAGGCTGCAGGTTAACCACGGAACTGCGGGCACTCCCCACGGGACACTGGCAGCCTGTTTGCCTTCAGGGCACGGAGCAGAGCGGGGTGCTCTGCAACACAGCTCTGAGCCGGCCTCACAGACAGAAAGGAGAGTTTGAGAGGGATTTCATCACCTGCCTGTGCTGGTCAGGCTGTCCTTCGTTTGCCACAGGCTGGGAAGGAGGGTGCCCACATCTTCAGCATCCACCCATAGACTTGTAATGCAGCCCCTTTGGGTTTGCCTTTCTTGCAGTGTGAACGGTCTCCGGGTGTTTGAAAAGCACTGAGACTGTGTTAGACACCACCGCAAACAGGTAACAGCTATTGCTACATGTGATGGATTTCTTCCTATTCCTACAGCACAGGATTGCTTGCTTCACTTGGTGTTCATGACTGCCCACCTTCCCACCTTTGCTCTCAGTATTAATGAGATGCAATTAGGACTGTTAAATCAGTACAACTATTCTGGTCTTTTTTTTTTTTTTTTTTTTTTTTTTTCAACCAGCATGTTTTCTAATAAGCTAGAGTGGGTTTTTTGGGTTTTTTTTTCTAACTTACTTGGTTTGAAAACACAGAATCCTGATACATTTAATCTGACAAGGAAGCCGCAGCTGTCAGAAACTGTAGTAAGGTGTGAATGAAAAGCTTATGCTGACAGAGGAATCTGGGCTCATAGCTCTGATTTCCTTGGGCAGGTTCAACCGTAGCCCGCTGACAACGGTTAGACATTACACAAGAGCACAGCCCCTTGCCAGGTTGCTTTTCATAACAGTGTGGTTGTTCTTTCCTTTCCTCTGCCCTTGAGATGAGGGAAACAACCATCCAGAGGAAAGGTGGTGAGAGAAAATCCAGCCTGCCTGACCCAAGGAAAGGCAGGACTCATAGGGCTTGGATCACATTAAGTGAAGTTCCTAGGGAAAGAACCTGACATTACTCAATGCAATGTATGCTGAGAACCAAAAATTACAGGTACAACTGACAATGCCTTTCTTGCAACAGTTTCTTTAGATTATGTCATGTTGGTCAGTTCATGCTAACAACTGGGGTTTGATCCAGTATGAAGGGGAAGATATTTACTCTGTTTAGGAAAAGACTATACGAGAGCACTTGGTAAGTTATCATCTTGAAGGTGATCTAGTTTTTAACAGTGATGGAGCTCCCCCTTGACTCTGGGGAGTAGATGGAAGATGAAGTGCTGTGTGTCTGAATGAAGCCATAGGTTCCAGGCTTGCTCTCCAACTCTGCACTGCTGATCTTATTACGGAGGAATGGGAATCAGTCTGCCTTTCTTGGTTTGAAAGCCCCTGGTGTTTATCCTGTGTCTGTGGATGAAATCCAAGTCAGACTCTTGGTGTCAGTGGTTGTGAGGGATATGGACAGGAACTCTAGCTTGCTGCTTGCCAAGAGAACCTCATAGCCCTGCATTTTGGAAACCACAGAAGCAGAAGGTGGATTTCCTTCATACTGGCCTATAGGCAGTGAGAGCTGCCTATGCAAGACAGCTGCCATTCCCCAGCTTCAGGACACACATGAGAGAGTGGGGGTTGTACAGCCTGCAGAAGAGAAGGCTTCAGGGACACCTTGAAGCACCTTCCAGTACCTGAAATAGCTACAAGAGAGCTGGAGAGGGACTTTGTACAAGGCAGGTAGTGATAGGACAAGAGGGAATGGCTCAAACTGACAGGGAGCGGGTTTAGATAAGGCTTCTCTGCTCAGCTCAGCCTGGAAGAGACTGATGGCAGACCTCTCTGGGCTCTTGAACTTCCTCATGAGGGGCAGCAGAGGGGCGGGTGCTGATCTGTTCACTCTCATGGCCAGTGACAGGACCTGAGGAAATGGCTGGAGCTGTGTCAGAGGAGGTTCAGGTTGGATATCAGGAAGACGGGTGGTTGGGCACTGGAACAACTCCCCAGGGCAGTGGTCATGGCACCAGCCTGGCAGAATTTGAGGAGTGTTTGGACAGTGCTCTCAGGCACAGGGTGGGATTCTTGGGGTGCCCTGTCCAGTTCCAGGAGGTCGACTCAGTGGTCCATGTGGGTCCCTCCCAGCTCAGGATACTCTATGGTTCCATGAGCCAGGATGGGAAAATATGGAAAGAGCTGTGAAAGGGGGAATGTGGGAGAACTTTAAGTCCTTGGTTGAATCCTGGCTTGCTGCGATGTGGTAAAAATCTTCCCTGCAGCTGCCCAGACTGCAATCTCTGTCAAAGAGAACAAATGCTGCTATTCTGACTGAATTGTTACATCTGTGCTATAGTAATGCTCATGTATATTTCTAAAATACTCAAATACTGTTTATACACATCATAGAAAATTATAAATATGTGTAATATTAACTCTACAACAGACTTCTAATACACCAGTGACTGAGTGTATAAAAATACACCCACAGTCTTATCATTGCTCCTTTAAAATAACATTATTTTTTCAACAAAGCCCAATTAAACCAACAAGAATTCCACCAAGAATAGAAAGTTCTCTGTCCTCAGACAGCTAATATATCTTGCTTAGTCTTTTGAGAACCCTAAAAGCAAAATTTAGTATTTTGTTTTCAGCAACACTCTTCTACAAGGGAGAAAAAGAATAATTTATTTTTGATTCATAGGAGAAGTGGCTGAGCAGGGGATAACCAGCTGGTATTTTGATTACTATCTTTGTGGAATATATTATAGACTTTAATTAAGTAAACCATCTCGCATGTCTATAAAGTTTAAGGTTCAGTGGTGGAACCTCTTGCCTGTGGAAAGAGTTGGGTTGAGAATGTATCAAAGACAGTTATATTTGTAATAATTCTAACTAGAGTTCTTACAGTAAATGCCAGATAAGGTTTGAAATGTGTTCAGGGGTTGGATTTAAGATGAATCCATTCTCTTCTGGTTTTGTTTAGCGTTGTTTTACAAAAATGCACATCAGTGTTCAGCTAACTGCAATCATTGGTAACAGTCATGGGAACAAATACTGCACTCCTTGAGGTGCTGTGGTCCTGGTCAGAACTGGGGAGGAAATATTCTGGAGTGAAAAGATTTAATTCCTATCAGGACTAACTTCCTTGCTTGCTTGCTTCCTTCCTTCCCACTGTCTTTTCCCACTTTCCCTCCCTTTCTCCCTCCCTCTGTCCCTCCCTTCCCCAACAGTCCATCTTTCACATCAATACTTCAAGAAACCCCCAATTAATCTCAGTGCATCACTGACAGCTTGTCTTAAGTGTCACAGCTATCTGGGATTTTGACATACAGTGAAATGAAGATTATATGATCTTTCTTTAGCCTTTTTTCTTGGCCTGGACAACCCTGTCATAACGTTCAGTTGCATTAAATCAGTACATTTGGGCTATCACCATAAATAAGATGCACTATACATGTCACAACAAGTTCTTACGCAACCCAGATCTCTGTGGCTTCATTTACTACTTACACCCTTTATAAGTCATAACAGGGAATGAAGCAGTCTCTGTGATATGGAAATTTCTTCTCAAGTGCATAAATTATGTCTTAATGCTTCAATTGCTTGAAAAGTGGGACGGTCCCACAGGTCACCATTTCCATTCCAGCTATGAGATTTGCAAATATTAACAATGGTTTCTGTTTTATGGACAGGATTAACTTTACAGGTGTTATGGTTTAATGCCAGTCAGTGATGAAGCCCGACACAGACACTTGCTCACCCCCAGCCTTGTAGTGGAATGGGAGAGAAAATTATGAGAGCAAAAATGACAAATAAAAGTGATTCCTGGGTTGAGATGGTGGGACAGAAAAGAAAGAAAATAATAACAATGATGGTAATAATAATGACAAAGGAATTGGATATACAAAATTGCTCACCACTTGATCAATCCTCTGCCAGTTCCTGACCTGTGGCCTCCATCCAGCTTTCCCCACAGTTTATGTACTGAGCATGACCTCCTATGATATGGAATATCTTTCTGGTCAGTTGGGGTCATCTGTTCTGGCTGTGTTCCCTCCCACCTTCTTGTGCCCCTCCACTTTTAGTTGAAAAGCCCTTGACTCAGGGTAAGCACCACTTAGCAACCACTTAGCTAAAACATCAGTGTGTTATCAATATTTTTCTCACACTAAATCCAAAACAACACACAGTATTAGCTACTAGGGTGAAAATTAACTTTTTCCTCTACAAAACCAGGACAATAGGCATGTTGGAAAGAAAAGTCTTAAAAAATAAATTAGCAAAATCAAGTAATGATGGAAGCTTTACTTGGTTTTTAGGGTTCTATAAACTCTCCCAGCTCTGAAAGGCTAAATTATGCTCTCAGCTCCAATGTCAGAACTTTGTGTCTTTATCTTCAGCCCAATGCCCATGATGGGTATAAGAGGGACATGGACTCATAAAGCAGATGATGCTGCACAGGGACCTGCCCTCTCATCCTTATGTGCCACATGTTTGCCACGTGCACTCTAACCAGCTGCCTCTGCTAAAACTTATGGACATGTCCTTGATTGCAAGCTCCCTTGGTTCTTGAAAGTCAGTTCTCCTATAGACCCTATAGGTGTTTTCATAATTGATTTCCCCTGGAACTGCAGTGGTTCAGCATCTCTTGCCACTGAGAAGAGTGTAGTTCATCAGGAACATTTCTGAAACTCCAAAAATATGTGCAGATTTGCTTTGGTGTACTCATTTCTCCTGGTTTGAGCACTAAAAGTGCATTCAGGCAGCCTCTTAAAGTCATACAAATAACATCCATTGAAATGGAAAGCAGGAAAATTATGAATATTGTATAATGCAACGTTAAATTACAAATAAATAAAACATCTGGGGCCAGATGTTGCTGTTGGATTCCTGTGTGGAACTGCAATTCCTTTCAGCAACGTTGTGTGTACACTTCTGAGAATGGAGTTTGGCTCTTGATGTAGAGAAGCCGTGTTTTAATGCAATATTGATGGAGGATGATTTCTCCACTAAAAACTTACATTACCAAGGTAACTTGGTAGATGGAGAGATTAACATATTTTAGGAAAACAGTTGAGAGTTTCTCTAGAACAACAGTGTGGGGGGTTGTATTTTGGTTTTCTTAAGGCTAAAAGGACAGAAAACAAAACTGAAAGAAATTGGAGAAACTTCTACGCGGTACATATGGTGAGAATAGGGAACAGACAGTATAAGCAATTTACTTGAAGCAAATCTGAGTGTTCAAACATCACTCAAGAGTTTTAAAATATAAAAGAACAGTGACAATATGTACAGGAAGAAAAAGACATCTCAAACCTTCCAGCCTCAAGTAGGCCTGTCAAGTACTGAACTCCCATTTTTCCTTCTTAAAAGTCTGTTGAATCTTTTGCCAATGCAGAATTTACTAATACCCCTGGAGCAATTGCAGGAGAAAAATGGCCATTTAATCAGGGGGGAAAAAATCCCCTTCAGAGATTTGCATTGTTTAGTTGTGGGCAGGTTTGCAGAATTTGACCTGTAGTAAGATCTTTTGCACGCTTTTGCTAATTTCTCTGTAGGTTCCAGCGTGATGCCTGTACTTGCAGGTGCTGCTTTGTCACTTTTTCTCCTGGTCCCCTTGATGCCCCTTCCTAGGCTTGTTTGCCATGTGCTTTTCAGAGCTGGCAGACAGCCTTTGGGAGTGCTGGCTGTTTATTTTCAAATGTCTTGGAAAGAGTTAACTTGTCAAGAGACACATCCCAGTTTCCAGCTTGCAGCATTGCTTCTAGGTCCACAGGGTGCAATGCTGGCATCAAACTTGTTGGATAACCAGTGAAAGAAATTAAAGATCAGGCAGCAATTCACAGCTTCCTGCACATCTTTTTGAACATTTTATTAAGGTGCTCTTAGTCTCCATAAGCAGTTGTCCACTTGCTCCTGCCAATTCCCCTCTCTGCATCACAGGGAAAAGAGGATTTTGCATTATCCAGCTCTTGAGCTGTGCCAGTTGCCTGGTGCCCAGTAGTCCAGTCCAGGGGAACCTGGCAGCTCCAGTCAGATTGAGAGCTCCCAAGTTTCAAAATAAAGGCTCAAGTGCATCAAGCTGCATTGTGAAAGCAACAGCATGCATCTGACCCTGGGCAGCATCAGCACTCCGTGACTTTGGAGAGGAATTGAAGGAAAGGTGCATATAAGTCATCTACCTTTTCTAGAAGTTATTTATTGAAACAAAACTGAAGCAATCAGTGACCAAGAGAAGACTACAGAGTATTTTATTTATTGGTGACAGAGAAAGAGAAAACTCACTTTTTTGACAATGTCTCTAAAGTTTTACAGTCCTATCTTCCTGCTGCTGCTTACTCTTTTCTCTTCTAGACCCATACCAGCCTGTGCAAATTCAGTGTTCTGCTCAATGTTCTCTTTCCATAAAGTCCTTTAAAAAAGCTGAATGTTCTTGGCCTGTGGTCTTAACTCTCATTGCACCTACCTACAGATGACAATTTCCCAAGTCAAAGCAAAAAGTCTTCCCTTCCATACAGTCTTGCAACCTGGAAATAATTTTCTGGCACAGCAGGGGCAGCAGGTTTGCTATTTACTACTTTGCATTTCCTTAAACTGAAAGAGGAGATATGAAAAAAATCTGCTCAAAACCATTTTTTTGGTCACTGCTGTGAGAAATGACATCATCAATAACCCAGCCAGATGGGGCTGAGCAGTGTGTCTGTGAAAATGTTCATAGGAGCAGTGAGCACCTTCAGACAGACTCTTTCCATTAGACTAAACTCAGGTATTGCTTTTAAAAGTGTGCAAGGAAATGGAGCAGGAGACCAAAGCCAACAGTTAAACACAGCTGTTCTTCAGCCTTGCTGGCCCACCCCAGTTATTTTTTTTTTCAAGAAGTGGGCTCAATCAGGAAAATGGAAAAAATGGTGGAGAAGTTCTGTGTATGTCCCTTCAGCACTCTGGATATTATAAGGTAACCTTGAAGTTTCTCCTCCAGTTTTTCTTATCCAAATGTTATCTACACAAAATCCAAGTGCTAAAGCTGGAGGGGGAAAATTGGATATGCCACTTTTTGAATGTAAGAAAATTGTGCCAGAGCTTTTACAGGGCCTTTGAAAATGGTGTCTCTAAGTAACACCTGCACTGTGTATTTTATATGCCAGTGTTTCAATTTATGAAGTTTCCTTTGGCTATGGCTGAATGCTATCCTGCTTTTTATATCTGACAAGAACTTCTCTGCCATGCCTCTGGAGTTTTTGGACTTCAGGGTGTTAATAATGAACATCTTATGCTTGTTTCAGTGCCCATGTCTGACAAGAACAGCCCTGGCTTTTAAAAGCCCTTTATCTGAGCTGAGTGGAAAATGATGTTCCCATGCCATGGGACTTTCTGTGTCTTCAGTATTTTCTCTTCCCGTGCAGAAATAAAATACATGCAAAGTTTGTGACAGATCGGTGTGCTGCAACATAATTTTGCTTTTCAGTGATGTCTGCTCCTTCACACAGAATTATCTGGCCAAAAGGAAATGAAAAATGCCCTCTCCAGTGTGTGACACAGGTTCCTCTGGCCAGGCAGACACAAGAGCAGCAGCAGGCGCTGGTCCATGGGTCCATCGCTCTCTCTCTTTTTTGGGTCTCTGTGTGAGAATGGTGACTTTCTTGAAGCTCCAAGGCATTTCCCAACAGGTCTCTCACAAGCCATGAGTTTCTGCCAAAAGAGTTTGTTTTCTTGAATCAGCTTTTTCAGACTTGGAATAAAAAATTTCAATCGCTTCTGCTCGCTACAAATGGACAGACTGAGAGTCCCTGGGAGAGGGACTTTACCCATCACATCCAGTTCAGTGTGGGCCTGAGAAATACACAGTAACCAATTAGCTTAATGGAAATCTCCCAATATCTCAGCGTGGAGAAGAGCTGATACTTTTAAAACAATTGCATGTTTAAAAATACATGTTTCAGCTATCTCCAGCAGCCTCATAGCTAACAGCATAGAGCTGTTCCAGCAGCATAAAAAAGAGAAGGTTCCATTATCAGACACTTCAGCTATTTCCCCTGGCTAGTCTAGAAAGAGAATACCAAAATCATTGAAGTGCCCTAGGCAGACATTTAATAGCAGTACAGGCTATTTCATTGCAAGTAGCAAGTAGCAAGTCTATAATAGCCTTTTAAGTATCATTCAGCCTGAATTATCTGCTTAAGACATGTACATAAAGCTTGCTATATTACACAATATTTTTTGCCCCCTTTCTTGAATTTTAGTTCCTCCAGCTCAAGTTCTAGAAAAGGAGAAAATTAGTTTTCCTTCAGTTACTCATCAAAGCCAGTGGGATGACTCAGTTATGCCAGGAATTTTTGGCCCAGTTTTCATATTCGAAGGAGTGAAATTCTATCTAATGAAGTGGGAGAGGTGTTACAGAAAGAGGAGGCAGTAATTGATTTATTATCACTCATTTCACCTTGCTTGATTTTATGTCACTTATCTGCATGTGCTCTACACTGTTGTAGTACCTGGATGATCCATTGAGAGTCATCTTCACATTTCCCTTCTGAGGGAGGATCATGTCCTAATGATGGGCCATTAGGAAAAGGATTTTAACTACCTTAATTCTTAATTCCAGCTCTAATTTCCAGCTGTTTCACATAAGTACAGTGCTTGAAAGGAGTTCAGACCCCACTGTGCCTGCTGTGGCACCTCCTGTGCATCTCCAGTGTTTGCATGGCAAAACCAGGATAAAATATGGAAAACATACCCAAGGCAGGGAACAGAACTGAGACCCACCTGCCTGGATTAAGGCCTCAAGCATCAGCCTGCAGGATTTACCTTGAATGACTGTCCTTTTTTGCTTTGTGAAGTCTTTCATTCTCATTTTCATGAGGACTCAGGAAAAGGCATGGTCCGCCTGAAATTCCAAAGATAGCTGAAATATTAGAAGTTGAGTGAAAATTGGCAGCTGTTGGAAGGACACCTCTGAATTATAGCCCCACATGAAGATGGGAGGTACCAGTTCCTGGCATGCACCAGGAGGGCGGCAGTCACCTGGACAGGCAGTTCATGGCATCTCAGAATTGCTGAGGATGGAGATTATGAGGAAGAAGTTGTCGCTCTGTGGGCTAGAGGGTAGAAGACACAAACCCAAGGAAAACTGGGTCTTGTTAGTTCTGCTACACCAAAACCATTTTAATGTTCTCTTTCTGGGTACTGCCTCTGGGTTTTAGTCTCATTATAGTTGCTTGCTGGTGTCAGTTTTTCCAGTTCTCTCTGTCCCTGTGTTGCTGCTAAGCTGAAGCAGAAGCCATCTATACTCACATGTACACAGGCAGAGCTGTCCAGATTTGCTGTAGGAAAGTCTGGTGAATCTATTCCTAGCAAACTGTGGAGTATGAGGAGTGATATATTGGGAAATTTTGGCACTGAGGCAGCGAGGCAGTGCTGCTTACAGCCCTGTTCCCGCTGAAGCTGTTGCCTGTCTGTAGGAATGTAGTCCCCCAAAGTACTGCAGGAAAGAAGATGCTTCTTTTTACTGGTAGAATGGAGCAGAGAAGAAAGGTAAGTCCATTGCTTGTAGGGCTGAGATGTGACCTGACCATGCATTAAGTGGATCACAACAGCCTCAGGGCACAGACATGTCCATTATGGGTCTGTGGCCAAGAGCTGTTAGTGTGCAAACTACTGCACTATCTTCCTCCCTGGAGCCAGCACACTTAAAGTGTGTTCAGGTGATGTCTCTTCTAGTGATCCAACACCACCATTAACACTGGATGGACATGCTCTTCAGCCACCCATCCTTCCCTTTCAGATGTGAAGAGCAGCAGATCCTGCTAGGAGTGAGAAGACAAGTTTCTTTCCATAAACGACTGGACTGCCAAGAGAAAATCCCAGGCAATCTGCAGCAAGGTTTGTATGATTCTGACAAATGCCCACTGGGAGCACGGCTGCCAGCACCACCTCATTCTGCAGAGGCCATCAACAGCTGTCAGACAATAACAACTTGGGATAATTAGTGTCCTGAAGGGCTTGAACTGAGGGCTCAGAAATGAAAAACTGCATTAGAGAGCAGCTATTGCCTCCTCACCCCTTGAGACCGGTTGTGTACGTCGAGCTCAACAATAACATTAATAAAAAGCAATCCTAAGAAAAGCAATATAGCAGGCTAAATTGCCTCTGCTGCGTCTTGGGCTTACATTTCATTACAAATACCTCCTTACTCAGGGTATGGTCTTTTTAAGTCATTAAGACAAGTCCTGAAGTCCTCTCTCAGTTTTCACTCATACCTCGGATTCTTTCTGATTAACTTCAGTGGATGACTCTTTGTCTGACTGGAAAGTGAAAGGGGGCCTTGGGATTTGAACTGCTGGGAATTTTGCTTGAGTAAGCAGCAAGAAATGTGGCCATGATAATAACCTTTTTCTTTTTTTTTTCTTTTCCCCAATTTCTTCATGTCGCTTTTCTGACAGCTCTGAAAGAGTGGGAGGAAAGCCGTTAGGACTCACCACCTTTTTGGTTTGTTTTTGAGGACTTGTGAAATGTTTTTCTTTTGAATTTCTAAGCAGAAAGACATTTCAACTGAAAAGCCATCATATCTCATTTAGAAGATGTCAATTAACACTGGTAAGGGTATTTTTCAACAGAACCGACATGAATATATCAGGGTAACTACCAAAACATTTAGGTCAACAAAAATCTAGCCTTTGTTTTTGATTATAAAGGCCACAGAAGTTTTAACTGAAATTTTTGCCCTGCTTTAAATTGAAAGTTTGGTTAAATCATTCCCATAAAGACTGTGTTCAAACAAGGATATGTTTACATATCTGCCTCTGATCATACAAGATAGTGCTGGATTATGGGATGTGCTGTCTTTCCAGCCCCCAAGAGTGGTGTGTCCTCCCCACAATCCTGTCCCTCACCAGAAATATGGACTACTTAGATAAGAAGAGCTTCACTCCCTCCCTGACCTCAGGAAAAAAAAAAAAAAAAGCCTTTTTTTTTTTTTTTTTTTTTTTTTTTTTTCCCCTCAAGGAGAAAGTGAGACCAAGGGCAAAACTGTATTTCAGCACTTCTGGACACTGCAGAGAGGCTGCCCCAGTTTTATCAACAGACGGTGAAGTGTTGCATGGGAAAACTTCATTACCGGAAAAAGTTTACTTTTGTCTATTTTGAATTTGGTTTAGAAATCACCAAGCGGTGACTAAAAGTCAGCAAAAGTGTGGACAGATTTATCTAAGATGAAATAAAGAGTGGCCAGCTCTGGAAATGGGTTATGCAGGTGTAGAGAAGGCAGTGAGTAACCACAGGTGTCTGGGACAGGAGATGCTCATGGGAGGGCCACATTGCCTGGGGAAATGAAGAAAGGTGACAAAAAGCTGTTGTAGGGCAATAACAGCTTCAAACTAACACAGCCATCTCTGCAATTAGTGTCTGAATATGCTTAGCGGTTCCTCTCCTTTACCTGTGGTTTTAACCTCAAACCTCTTTTTTCCTATTCCATGCAGCTGTACTGCTGCTTCACGACCCCTCTGCTCTGCCAGAGGGGCTCAGAAGAAGCTGTGGTAGAAGTGACCAGCCATTCTGAGAAGATGCCCACGCCAGTCTTCACAAAGCAAGTTCCTTCTCATACACGAAAATGTAATAATGTGTAATAATGGACATCGTCCCTCGCTCAGCCTCATTTAATGACCCGTAACTGAGTGAATAATTCATTCAGCGCCTAGAGATCTCTCGTGGAGACTTGTTTTACCACAGGGCCCTGGGGAATGAAAACAGCAATAAAGTTCCAGCTTTTAACCCTCCCATTTACAAAGCCTCCTGATATTATTGCATCTATGATCAATTTAAATGAACTTGCTGGAGGTTTACTAGTGGCCTTTCTGTATTTCATGCTTCAGTACAATTTTTTTCAAAGCATTTATGGCTTTTACTTATTGTTAGTTTGAAGGGAATAGAAAATTCTCGCCACAAAGTCACACTTTTATTTAAAGCTTTAATTGTCTTTAAGAAGAGCCTGTCTGAAACCCAGCCCTTTTGGAGTCACTGATGTCGTTTATTATCCAGTAAACTCTTTTAGGCTTTGGGACAGGTTAATACTCCTCACTAGCAGTATAATTTTTCTTAGGCTGTGTTACTGTGTTTATATGAGGATCTTCATTTTGCTTTGACAGCAGAATTTCTTTTCTGCTTCTGTAGATTGAAAAAAAAAAAGAAAGAAAAAAAAAAAAAGGAAAAAGAAAAAAAAAGAAGCCTTCCTAAGCTGGATTGCTTTGCAGCTGTGAAAACCTATAATAACTTCAGTCAGATTACAACCACATCAAAGGTATTATATATCCCTGAGTAACATATTTACTGGGCTTTTCAACAGCTGTATAATTAGCTCTGGATGACTACTTTTTTCCTTCACATCTTTAAATAGCCATATTCCAAATTCACAGATATTCAAAGGGAAGGTGGTTTTCCCTTTCACAAGAAGGTGCAGCCCACCAGATTTTTTTTCCTTAGCCTTTTGTTTTGTTTTGTTTTTTCCCCAGAAGAAAAAATAGGCTTCAGCTTCCCTGTCCCCTGGTAACCAGACCCAGTGTGTCCATCACGCCTCCCGGCTCACTGTGGCTGCCTGATTGATGAGGGAAGCGGTTCAGGCAGGGGATGGGGACAGAGTCCTTTGTGGCGTCCCCAAAGGAGGCAGCTCAGAGGCAGCAGCTGTCCCCAGAGCCGGTCTCAGCCCCCTCGGACAATGAGGGGTGGCAGAAGGTGAGGAAAACGCTCGTGCCTCCACAAGGAGGAAGAAAAGCTCCATATGTCCCGGGCCCCGGCAGATGCTGGTGCGGGGTGACCCCTGCGCCGTGCGCTCCCCGCCGCCTTCCGCGGGCAGCATCTCCATCAGCGGCGCCGGCAGCTCCCGTTCGCAGGGACATTCCCAGCCCCCGGAGCTCTGGGCAAGGAAGGGGATGTGAGCACCGCTGCACCCGACAGCGTGTGGTGTCAAAAAACCCTTCTCCCGCCGCACCCGTCCGCTGTCATTCCCTTGCAGACGCTTTTTTTTTTTTGTTATGCAATTACCTTCTTTCTGGGAACAGGACGGAAAAGAGGCTTTAAAATTCTCTTTAAGGCTAGCTGAGTTTTCTTTGCAGATTTTTTTTTTTTTTCTTTGCCCTGCGATGAGTAGTAGAAAGCAGCTTCTTCCCCCCGTGAGAATACATCACAACTTGGTGGTTTATGTTGTGCTGATTGCTCATTCCCATGGCCAGGACGGCAAAGGAAGGGGTGAGAAATGCTTTTACACATCCTCAGTAGAAATGCTGATTTCCTCTTTTAATTTTTTTCTCAGCTGATGGGACTTTGAACTCAGTTTTCTCCTTAGAAAGATTTCCTAATGTGAGCTCCTAGCCTGGAATTGTCTGTTCCCAGTGGCCTTGAGATGTGTTGGCTGGCTGGCTCTGATGCACAGGAAAGACCCAGCTGGCTGAGCACTTTCAGGACAAACAGATAAGACAATTTACTATCTGATTTTATGAGGGCCATTTACACTTCGCAGAATTTTTTAAGCAGCAAGCCCTTAAGAAGCATATTCTGAGCATGATACCTAGGAGAATTGCACACATATTTCCTGTCAGCAGCCGGAGAATTGTGTCTAACACCTGCTATGAAGAGCTTGAAATATATTCTTAAATGGCTTGATTGCTCTGCATTTCCCCTGAGATGAGATGAGACATTATGGAGCAGTTTCTTTTCCGTGAGGAGACCGACTGCAGACACTTCTCCTGCGAAGCTCCGGAGCCCGGCTGAGCCCCTGCTCGCTCCTGGATTGGCGCCTGTGCTTACAATCCAGTTTATGCTCACAGGCACCTCCAAGACCAGCAACTAGAAAACAGCAGACACGGGCCAAAGGCAATTCAGGGCAAGATCCTGCCGTACAAGGGTTTACAGAGCAGGTTGAGAGCAGGGCTAAACACCAGTAGAGAACCCCCTCAAAGTGTCCTTGCTGTAAGCATACACCTGCCACTCTGCAGTGTCTGTTCATCCCAGCCACACTTGGGAAGACAGCAGGGATAGAGACCTGTTTTGCAAGAGAGGTGAAAACACCCACCTTGGTTTCCTGGCTCAATCTGCTTTTTTGGAGCATCCTGCTACTCCCATCCAGGTGTACTGCAGTGTCACCAGGAGGAAATCCACCTCTGGCCAGGTGAGAGCCAGCATTCATTGTGGGGTGGCTGAATACACCTCCCCCTGCACCCTCAGCCTCTCACACTCCACCAAACCATCTCTGACACAGTGAATATTCAGCTACCCAAGCACTGGATGAGTAGACCAGAGAGCCTTCTAGGCAACACCTCCCAAGAACTAAAGCCTCAGCCTCTTTGCAGCACAGCATGTGGAAAGGAGGGGTGCTGAGAGTGACACACGCCTTTACAGGGGACCTTTTTATTTCAGCATCTTGAATGGGAGCACATTTCCAGCCCCTACCTTGCAGTCCTTACATTCCTCTGGGCCAGCTCACCCCACCACACACCCACCCTGTGGGCTGGTTTATGGTGTTCTTAGAGGAACAGCTAGTTCTTAGAGGTTGCAGCTGGAACTGGTGGGAGCTGGGAGCATTCTGTCCCATAGAAAAGACAGTGCAATCCAATATAAATTTTATATGGAAAGAAAACCTCAGTGATTTTCTATTGCAGAGTGTTTGTGTTTTGAGACACCTGAATATATACTCTGCAAAAGAAAGAAGGAATCTATTAGGTATGTAAACATTAATATTTATGAAATAGATCCTGAGGTTTCAGCTCTTCTTTGGTTGTGGATGTCTTGAAGCTTATTCCATGGAGGATAATGTTTTTCTGCTAATAGGTAAAATGGTGGAAAAACCAGGACAGGCAGAAACTCATTTAGAATTTCAATTAACAGGGAAAAGAGCCTGGAATTTGAGTAGCACTTTTTTGTAGCTTTCAATGAATATTTTCAAAGCTTTCTCAAATAATGGAGTTTTCTTTGAACTTCCATTGCTGAAAGTTGCTCAGGAATTTCACACAGATAACAAGCCTCTATCCTCACTGCCACTCCTATACCTGCAGGATAGTTCAACTGGGATTCCTCATCCCTGTCTCATGTTCCCTGTGCTTTTGCGTGGACCTTTCCCTCCTTGCAAAGGCAGCTGGACCTGGGTACTGCAGTGAGCTGCTGGGATGGTGAGTTCCACAAACTCCAGGCTTAGTGAGTGTATTGTGCTCTTGCAAATTAAAAAATGCAAACATAAAAACCCACAAAACCCAAAACCAAACCAAACAAAAAACCCCAAAAAACAAATAACAAAAAAACCCAAACAAAAAAACCTAGCCCCCTCAATGCAAAAAAACAAAACAAAACAAAACAAACCAAACAAAAAACAAAAAACAAAAAAAAACAAAAAAAAAAAAAAAAAAAAAAAAGAGAAAAAGAAAAAAAATAAGAACAGGTGTAAGGATGTGTTTGTGGGACAGCTACAGACCTTCTCTAATTATTTTTTTTTGGTCTGTGGAGGAGTACAAACTGATCCTTGCATAAACTTTTTGCAAAATGGAATTGAGCCAAAATGTCCTTACTTAGGGGTCCCTCCATCTGGCAACAACAGGAAAATTTATCCTAGATTCTGTCCAAGGCTCTGTCAAACATATGTGATGACGACAAAACTGCACATTTCAGTTTTACCCACGCTTCCTGGTCAAATGCAATAAATTTTATTGTCCCTATGCCAAATTTCTTAGTTCTTGGGAAGATAACAGCATTTATTGTAAAATAAGGTGGAAAAGGCCAGCTTGGGAACCAGCTCTAGTTGATCACAGAGAGCCCCCCTTGCTGTTAGACTTCTCTGACCACATCACATGCTGTTGTTCATGCCCATCAATCCTGCATTTCAGAGCTGGACAGAGAGGATATGGCTGGTGGAATTCTATGCCCATGATTTCTGATTTACAGCCATGAGAAATTTGATACACCTCCTCGCTGCCCCTAAGATATCTCATTAACTGGCATAGGCCAGGAAGCTTCCAGGGTGGTGTGAAGCCAGCTGTGTCCCAGCAGAGCACAGCCTTTGGCTCAGGGAAACCAATGCCCTTCCTGATATTGGTGATGCTGTGATCTTCAGAAGCAGTACAAAGCTGAAATGCCTGGAGTTGGTGCTGAAATATTAGGTTTTAAAGGAAGAGTCTATTTTTAAGCCTTTAAATTAATGGTCAACTTCTCTGTTGTGGTTTGGCAGGCAGGGGAGAGGAACAGGGGAGAGGAACAGGGCCATCCCTTCCTGCACGTGGCATCGTATCCCCAGGAAAAGGGCCCGTACATCAAAGGACCCTTCACATGCTGAGCTGCTGGGATGCACATCCCTGGGGAAGAGCTGTGTCCCCCCTCACTGCCAGCACTGCACACATGGCCACAGCACAGCCTGTCCTCTCTGGGGTTCCTGCTCCACACATCCCACAGCACGTGTGCCACAGCTGAGGTGGGAGGGAGTGCTCAGCAGCCAAAATGACATCCAGAGGGAAAGCTGCAGCAGGGACCCGCTGGGCTCACTCTTCTTCAGCTGCTGTAGCTTGGTGTAGTCTCACTGCTTACTCCTGGGATGATGCCACCTGGCATCAAGTGAGGGAATGGCCCATCAGAATCTGATTTTCAGCCATGCATTGACTCATAGACTGATAGAATGGTGTGGGTTGGAAGGGACCTTATAGATCATTTCATTCCAGTGGCCCTGCCATGGGCAGGGACAACTTCCACAGGCCCAGGTTACTCCAAGCCCCATTCAACCTGGCTTTGAACACTTCCAGGGATGGGGCATCCACAACTTCCAGGGTGAGGCATCCAGGGCCTCACCACCCTCACAGGGAAGAATATCTTCCTAATACCTAATCTAAATTGTCCTCAGCTTAAGCCATTAGCCCTTGTCCTATCACTCTGTGTTCTTGTAGAACACCCCTCTCCAGCTCTCCTGCAGACCCTCCAGGTACTGGAAGATGATGTAAGAATTCCCCAGCACAGACAATATGTTGTTGTGGCTTCCCTCACCCATGGCCCATGTTAGAGTCCCTGAGTCACCTTGATTTCCATCAAGCAGCATATTCAGAGTGAGAAGATCTGAATTTTATCCTCTGTGTCACAGTGACAGTTTTGGCTTCAGGCTTGTGTAGGGTGAGGCAATGAGGAAGTCCCCAGTTACTTGTTGAGTACTTACCTTTTAATGGAAACATATTGTACCTTCCCAGTTAAGGGATTCAATCCCCTGATCTGTATGAAAGTAAAAACGACCTTATAGAAAGGTAAGCATAAGGGCAAGCATGCTAATTCCATGTCCTCAAGATGTTTAAGAGAAAAGACATGAGCTTTGGGTTGGTACCCCTACATAAAAATAGATTATAATATCATTAAATCAATAAAAGAAAGAAAGAAAAAAACCTATTAGAGGAAACAAAAACAATTCAGAAACTCTACATGGTGGTTTGTAATGGATCTGACAATCTAGTGGCTACTTCAGCAGCATAAACACATTCCAGGATGCATTATGTTTTATATTGTATGTGTTAAAATATTTAGTAACTACGTTGCAATAAACATTGTTTTGATCTCAAAGTGCACCATATTTTAAAGTCTGTTGTACTGCAGGAAGAATTATATTCTCCAGCCTCCTTAATATAAGCCACAATCTATGATGTTCTTGATGTGCACGGACTACACAGTATGATGACATTCTTCAAGAAGCCTTTAATGAATTAATGCCTCTCCAAATGGTTTTAAGCTTACAAAAGAAGATGTGTGCATGGTCCTAAACCATTTGGAGCCATTTTATTCAGTGCCTATTGATTTTAGTGCCAGTAAACCTCCCTGCTGCCTGCCTCTGATGAGTATTACATTATACCCTCCGTAGCACACAATGGAATTTAGCGGCGCCAAAAATGTAATTTCAGCACAAAATACAGAAGTCATTATTGCATCAACTCTCCTTTTTCTTCCAAACTTTCACTATCTGAGGATCTAATTTCTGAAGAAACTGGTGCTATTTCTCTGAAGTGGTTTCAGAGAACTCACTCCTCCATCTTTAAACTAATCAGTGGGGCTGAAATGGGCTTAAAAATAAGAAACTGAAAAGTTGTTGTTTTTTTTCCTTCAAACAGCCTTTATATGGAGTCATTACCCTAATGTTGGTAGTGGCACACAAGGATGTTTGCCTCTGTGATTGTTATATGTTTTTAGCAAGGAATTCTCTCTCTTCTCCTCTCAAGGCAAGTCAGATGAGGTGCTCTGAGCAACAGAGCTAGAAATGGTTTCTCATCCTCCCTTTCCCTTTCCCTTTCCCTTTCCCTTTCCCTTTCCCTTTCCCTTTCCCTTTCCCTTTCCCTTTCCCTTTCCCTTTCCCTTTCCCTTTCCCTTTCCCTTTCCCTTTCCCTTTCCCTTTCTTCTTTCCCTTTTCTCCCAACTCACAGAGATATTTATGCTACTCTAGAACTTCCCCAGTGCATGCCAGCAGAAGCCTCTTCCCTTCAGTTGCTGCTAAAGGTGAAGATGCACCTCATTTCCCCAACTAATGATGCATCTTCTTCAGCTGTAGCTAAGCAGAAGGACACAGCCAACATCCAACCTCCCAAAAAGTGTTGTTGAGAGCTGGAGTATCCCCAGCTCTGAAGTTCCATGGTTTTCCCACTGTTTCAGACCTCATGGAATAGACTTCGATAATTTCCAGCAGTAGAAGAGATAAAAAGAAGAATCTAAGAAAGAGAAGCCACAGGCAAAGGAGCTCCATACCATGGGAAAAGTCATGGATCTAAGACCCATGGAGATAAGGGTTATATGGGAAATGGAAATAGCACCCCTTGATCTGCTCTCCTGATGAAATACCAGACGAGGGAAGAGACATGGTGTGAATACACCAGTGAAAGAGTCACCCCAGGAAAATACTGATCTTCTTTGATTTCAATGACAATTAATTGGGCAAGCTTCAGTCCATTTCTCTGCACTTCTGGTCAGCCCAGTCACTTTTATGGTTTTCACTTGGTTTTGGAATTTTTTTCCCCCTAGATTCCTTTTCTTCAAATACTTCTCCTGTCTGTTTACTTACATTTCTTCCCTGATTTCAGGATAGGAATTTGAGACATTTTGGCAAGGTTTAGTCCTTTCCTCTGCCCCTCATTTCATCCCAGTCCATTTGGTTGTAATCACCTCTCAGGATGGATGTGAGGGGTGGATTTTCCCACCCCCTGCCTCACTAACCTTCTGCCTTCCGGTGATGCAAATCTGAGAGAGGAGGGTGTAAGAGCCTTTCAGCAGGCAATTAAATCACAATGTTTTCTGCAATATATAAACAAAGCCCATTAAGCCTGACTTTAATTGGGCTGAGATTCTATGATAAATAATTGAAAAGAACGCTTGAAGTGAATTTCAAAGAATTTTTTTTCCATGCCTTTAAATGTATTTACAATGCTTCTATACTTTATATAGCTTGAATATTTAATCAATTGTCATTTACAGAGAGTTCTGTTCCTGGGTTTTAGTGATATATATGTGCTAAACAAGCCAGTTGAATGTCAAAACCATGGAGCAGCAGCTCTTGGGTTCAGGCAGATTTGGCACAGCTTGTAGAGGGCTGTGCACGGGAATAACTTGCTCTCATCTCTGCTGGTCTCTCTATTTTAAAAGGTTCTTTAACCAGCTTGAATTCCTCCTGCTGTAGTACAGATAGGGTGACTGGAGAGTGACCTTCTAACTGCTCACCTGGTCCCCAGTTCCAGCCAGCAGCTGGAAAAAGCTCTGGTTTCTTTATCAATGTCTAGGCAAACTCCTAGCCCTGCTTCAACAAGATCAGAAGATCAAGGAGGCAGAACAGGTGGATGGATGAAAGGAGCAACTGATGTTTATTGTGCACTAAACATACTTGTCAGGTGCCTTGTTGTAGGTAGTTTTTTAGGGCTGGTGGTGATTAAGGATGTCAGGGATGATATGCTATTTTCTTCTCAGTGAGTGAGCATTTATCCAGCTTCCACTGGCCTGACGAGATGGAAATGTCCCTCAGTGCCTTTCAACATACACATTGAAAATGTCTTGTGAGTTAGACTCTGGACTTCCCATCCACTGTGCAGCTGCCCTCCCTGAGACTAAACTGGCACTGCCTCAGGGATGTCACTGGAGTTTCACTACAGCCTCCACCATGATGTTCAAGACCCCCAACTCCTCTTCTTGGTACTTATGAGTCCCTGCTGACCTGTACTCAGATCAAAAATATATATAACTCCATTTTGCAGAGAAAAAGCTGGCTCTCTCTAAACCTCAGAGCTCAAGAGCACATTTAAGCCACAGAAGATTCTTTTAATAGGAGATATTTTGTGAAACCTTTCACACATTTTAAGGTGCTGCTGAAGTTCTTTGGAATTTCAGTCATTCAGAAGCTTATTGATGTCCTCCCCCAAGCTTCACCTCCTACTGAAACGGGACTCAGTGGAGAACTTTCACAGTTTTGTTACTGTCACATGTCCTTTAAATGATTCTGTTTCTGCCCTGCAGTGTTTTTGCTGACTGGGAGAATGTTTGTTCCCTGCCTTTACTGGGCTCTATGCAGCAGTGATCTGTCCATGACATAGCACGAATTGAATTGGCACTAAAGGAGTTAATCAGGAAGAGAGGCCTTCTGAGATGCGACCAGACTGGCACAAAATTCTCCGTGCTCAGAAACACAGCAATAAACACACAGATGGGTTTTAAAATAATATACATGGCTATTTAAAATTACAAAAACAAGCAAAGTAGGATTCAAATAACTAGATACTCGAGGCAAAAGGGATTAAATCCTGCTCTGAGCAGCTGTGCTGGAAATGGTGCAGTGTAGTCCCAGCTTTGCACCAGTGTGCATGAAATCACAGCTCATTCCCACAGAATCCCCTAATCATCTTTCCATTAACTCATATAACTGTGTGGGACTGGAGCAGATTTCTCAATAAAAATGATGGATAAGTAAATTGGGAGAAGCACTCTATCACTTAGCAGGTGTGAGAAGATTGACAGTCCCAGCACTGCTGAGGGAGGATTGTGTGCACCGACTCAAGGCTGTCGCTGTGTGGAAACGCTTGTGCGTGGCTGGGGAAAATCTGCCACGGTTCTTTCATCAATGAGAAAGGGTGATGCGGGAAGAGGTGGTGCTGGAACAGGATGCAGGAGAGCTGCAAACAGCCTGTGAGCAAACTGTGCTGAACAGCATGGACAGCAGGCAGGCAAGGAAGGACCAGGAGCCTCCAGATGTTGAGAAGAGAGTTGTTGGAACAGGTTTCACAGAAAAGCTGTGGATGCCCTATCCCTAGCCATGTTCAAGGCCAGGCTGCGTGGGACTTTGAGCAACCTGGTCCAGTGGAAGGTGTCACTGTCCATGGCAGGGATTGTAATGAGATAATCTATAAGGTCCCTTCCAGCCCAAAGCATTCAGTGATTTTCTGTGTCCCAGAGGATGAGTGGGAATGCTGGTGTGAAAGCAGTGCACCAGTGTGGAAAATGGCACCGGGGAGGATGCTCTTGTCTGTGGCTGGAGATACACTGGCCCTTGGAGAACCAGCAGGATTCTGCAGCAGCAGGCTCAATTTAATGGATAATGTAGTAAATTAATGGGAGGAATCCAATGGCCTGCTCCTCTCTCCTGGTTAAAACCCAGCCTGAGCTCCTGCCTTCTCCTCAGAGTGGGAACTGGGGAGAAGGCACAGCTTTTCCTGTTTCCCCTGAGGACTGGCAACCTACAGGAATGGGAGGAGATTCCCGAGGTCCCATAGCACACCTGGATTTGACTCTGCTCACACGTGTCTCCTGCTAAAAGCGTGTTTTGAAAGACAGGTCCCCCTGTGTTGTGTTTCTCTGGGGAATGGGTTTTCCCCAGGACCCTTGAAGCCTGTAACTATATAGTTTGACCCTTCTTTCCTCTCTTGACCCAACTGACTGAGGTCCAGCTATCTTTCCCTGAGCAGACTAGACAAGGTCCTGTTCTTCCTTGTTCTTCCTCTTTCCTCCTCTTGCTCCCCTGGAACCTTCAAGAATAAAGTCTTGGACTAACCCCGGGGGTAAGAGCCTCTTTTGGAATCTTTTGTCTTATCCCTGAGATATTCCCCCAAAGCCTCTCAAGGAATTGAGCTAGCCAAAGAGCCCCGGAGCCTGGGGGGTTTATTTCACCCCTGCACTAGTATTGCAACCTGCAGCTCCTCTTCAGTCAGCACTTTTCAGAGAGCCACGAAATCCTCCTTGTACTGAAATTCCCACCACGGCTCTCCCATCCAGCATTTCTGAGCATTTATATAACATGCTCAGCAGCGAATTAGCAAACGTCAGTGACATCACTCAAAGATGAAAACAGTCTTGCCATCTTCTTGATGAATCCAGAGAGGCAGAGACAACAAGTCCTGGGTCTCCGGAGGGGCACTGTCACACTGTCCCCTCGCTGTCCCCACCAGGGCGGCTGCTTGCAATGCGCCTTCCCCGGCGCTGCGCTGTCAGTACAGCCTCGGGCTGCGGGCAGGGAAACACCTCCGTGGATGAGAAAAAAAAGAAGTGGGGGATCGGGATTAATTTTCCTACACGGTGCCTGGAGAATTAAGCGTTTGTTGTAAAGATTTATTGAGTGAGAAACAATGCTTTGGCTAATCCCTTGGCAGGGGGAGCCGCTCTGGCTAACGACTGCTCGATAATTAGCGCTGGGAAATTCCCTGCTCCCTGCTCGCCTCTGCCTCCCAGGTATCTCAGACTCTATCAAATCTTACACCAAATCGCACCCCGGCGTGGCGAGCAGGTCTCGCCATCCTGCAAGCCTGTCAGGGCACTCTGCCAGCTGCAGAAATAGGGACTGGGGGCAGGGAGGTTGGCTACTGTCTGTCCCCTTGGCCACCCTTCAGCTGCGCTTTCCGGCAGCGGCAGAGGAGTGCTGACAGCTCCGGGACACACGGACAGGCTTGCTGGGATGCCACGGACTTCCCTGAGCCTGTCTCCCGCGGCTTTTGCTGGGTCTTGATGCCTGGCAATGCCTGTTTTCTTGTTTTAAACACAAAGATGTGGCCGTTGTTAGCTACAGGCACCCCATGGGTGGGGGCACCTCCACCTGGGCAGGATAGAAAAGGGAAAAAGTGTTTTCCAAGTCCAAGCACTGCAAAAAACAGGACAAACTGCCTGTTACGTGGCTCTGAGCTGCTCTCATCCCGTGAGTGATGAAGATGTGAAACAGGAGGTGTCTCCCTCTTCGATGGCAACAGCATTGCTGGACCCACATCTGCTGGGAGAGAGGTGACACTCCTGTCCCAAGCCAGCACCAAGTGCCATGATATGCAGGGGAAAGCAGTGGTCAGACCAAAAAGAGACAGGTAGAAAGACTGTAAGTGTCAGGCAATGCAGGCAGCTGGAAACCACTGTGATCACACCGTATCATCTGCTGGGTCTCCGTAAGTGTCATTCATCTGCTGCAGTGAGCAGTTCCCTTACAGATCCCGAGGCAAGAGGCAGCAGAGAAACCCAAGATGTGCTCTGGGGTTGCACAAGAATCAGGCAGAGTCCTGCTGAAAAATACCCTGAGGCTGGGCTTTGTTTGCATGGCTGATGTGCAGCAGCCAGGAGCAGTGATGGCCATACGGTGTGTCAGCACCACACAGCTCCCCTCTGCAGGTGTCCAGGAATGGGAAGGTATTAAAGGAAAATGACATTTGCAGAGTAATTCTCCAGTGTTGGTCCTGAGTGAAAAGCACTAATCACTTGGAGAAGTGAAGGTTATACCTGACTCTAGGAATTTGTCCTCCACCTTTTGCTTTTTGAACCTCAGCAGTTCCTGCTGCAGAGCAGCACAGATTATCCCAGAGATGTAGCACCCCATCAGTCTTACTTAAGACTAAGGTGGGTGTCTATAAGCTATTCCCAAAATACATTTTTACAGTTTTTTTCCTTCCCTGTCTTTTTAAATGGCAGTGCTCTGACAAAACCATCCCCACGAGCCAAGATTTTCAGAAGTGACTAATGGTTTGGATGGCACTGGTTGAGTATTTGTGAGAGTGAGCTGCTGAGGTATTACTGTTCAGATCTTGTGAGACACCTGACACTTGTGAGAGACCTTGACCATAACCTCAGCATTATGTTGGCTGAAAAGTCACACAGCCAGGACAAGCACAGGAGACTACCCTCCCAGACAAATAATAAACTTGGGGAAGGATTCAAGAGAGGAGATATGTCTTGGGACAAGTTTCATGAGTACCTACACACAAATCCTACCATATGACCCTCATTTTCTTCTTACATAAAATGTCCCCATGCTTTTCAAATGATGCAAAGCAGCTCTCCTGGACCACACTTTGCAGCTCACCAGATGCATGACAGGGATTTATCAAATGGACACTGACAACAGAGTTTTTCAATGAGACTGCCTGCTTATAACATTTTCCATGCATTTCCTAGTATTTCTGGAGAGCTTTTCAGCTCACTTGATATATTATTAAGAGTAGCTATGAAACTAATTAACTGAGGAGAATGCTATTTAACTGTCAATAAACCTTTGGATCTCTGCCCTCTTTCCTCCAAATTTAGACATTCATTCTGCAAAGCCTTCTCTTTTCTCTACCCCGCAGCTTTTCTCCCTTCCCTTGGTGGCACCTTTTTGCTTCATCTGGCCCATGCTGTTTGTCTTTTGCATTGCTCCAAAACATAGGGGCTGCCTGCTCTCCACCACAGCTTGTCAGGATATGATATCTCACTGCTGCTCCAGTCTCCCATCACCAAAAACCTCCATGTGGTTTTCTCCCAGGCTGGAATCTATCCCTGATCATCCCTGATTCATCCTCAGGCCTGTTCCTAACAGGATTCTGCTGGGAATTACAGTGGTGCCACAACGTGAAGGTTGACAGATACAAATGGAAAAAAATAGAGGGGTGAATTTACCATCCAACCAGTGAGCTTCCTACGACAACTCTTGCTGGACTGTGTAAGTTTAAGCCCGTTTAAAATACAGCCCCCTTTATTTTCCTGACTCAGAGGGAAGCAGTTCCTTTCATTCCTCCTTAGAACATGTCTCCCAGCAAAGCTCATCACTGCTGATGCTCATTCCCCCTCCCCCTGGGAAAGCACCTCCTGGACCCACTGCTGTGGTGGTGCCACTGCTGAAGGAGCCCCAAGGATTCTGTGTTTTCCTGGAATCATGCAGAAATGCTCTTGACACACAAATAATGCCCGATTTCTCTGCACAATGGCCCCATGCATACAGTGGGCTCACAGAGAACAACAGATGACTGTAGCTTCAGAGCAGATGTGCGTGTTGTCCATGTCAGGGGTTTTGAAATATATGGAAAACAAGGGGGGAAGGCAGATCCTTTGTGAGAAAGTGTGAGGAGCCTGGTAAAAAAAACCCACAATGCTGAAAAAAAAAAATACCTCTGGTATCTTCATGTGGCAGGCTTTGAGAACCTTGCTGATTCAGGGCTGTCTGATATCTGTTTTCCCTAGAAAATAACCCTTTCTGTATTTGAAAGGCAGAGCAGAGCCTGACTTTAAGGTATAAAATTACTCCTGGATTTGCAAAGAAGACAGTAAGGTACAATTTCTATTGCTTCTGGGAGAAAGTAGCAAGGGCTTTCCTCCTCTTGCACAGCTCCTCAAAGCCTGGAAAATGAGATAGTGAACTGAACTTTTTTGGTTTAGTTCTGCATGAACTATATTAAATCATGGCACTGTGCATCTGAACTGTCCTGAATGACAGCAACCAAAGTAGGTACCTGGGAATGGTAATTTTTCACATTTGAACCCTGTGCTGGTATTTCCCTGCTGAGTTTTGAGGTCAGAACATCTGAGTTTGGGATCAATAGCCCGGCTTTCTTGGACACACTGCAAGAGACAATATGGAAGAAGCAGCAGCCAAAATAGCAGTAACAGAAGTTGCAGCAGGCAGATTAGTGGCTGCAGCAGGCTCTGATCAAGCTGTTCTCCTTCTGTCACTATTTTAAGTGTTTATTGTTCAACACTCCAAACTGCTGCCGGTTACAGGGCTCTACCAGCAAGAAGGGATAAAGGACAGTACAAAGCCCCTGTAGGAATGCAGGAATCCTCCAGGCTGCTCCATGCCAGGGCTGGATGCCTTCTCTCCTCCTCATTCACAGCATGGTTGGGCTCACCTGACTCCTGTCCAAGTCACACATCCTGGGGAAACAGTTGATTTTTCGCTTCCATGAGCCCAAGGCCTGAAGACAACGAAGGTTCTGCCACTGAACCACTCATCTGCCCGTGCCCCCTGCATTTCCCAATCTGTTGGCCAATGGCAACAAACTCTATCAGGGAGCTATGAAACTCCTGCAAGTTTCATAAAGACAGGAGGCTGCACTGAGGACGGCGAGCTGAATCAATGCCCATGCATGCCTCCACAAAGCTCCTGGCTGCTGCAAGTCCTGAGCTTTGTCCAAAAGGCAGAAGCAGAGAACGTGATCAGAGCATCACCACGGAAAGCTGAAGGGGAAAAAGCACGCAGGACATGAAGGTGATCAGAAGAGACCCCTGGGAAGGAGAGTCTATGTAGAAGATGCTGTAGGAGGAGATCTGATGGCTTTCTGTGGGAGACTCCAGAGGCAAATCTGTAGGAAACCAGGTTTAATTGTTTCTGCTGCTGACAGAACAACTTAATTATGCACTGAGGGTCTCATTTTGGTTTGGCCTCCCCGTGCAAGTCCAGATAAGGAGGAGCACAGCTGAATGCCCTTTAGCTCCTCAGTTATCTTCAGTCAGATTTCGCTCTGATGTGCTGATATGGGATTTGGGGGTGGAGCTGCAATTCCTGTTCGGGGATGATCCTACCCCAGAGCAGCCTTAAGCAAGCCAGAGATAGAGTCCCAGGATATTCAACTGTGCTGGAGTGCTGGGAGCCCCTTGTGCTCCCCACTGACAGAGGAACAGTGATCCCCCCTCCTCCCACTGCTGCTGGAGCTCCTGCGGCCTAGAGTGCTGCCTTCCTATTTTAAATAAAAATCTGCATTTGTGAGAGCTGGTAAGTCTTTTCAGGGTCTGCAGCTGGACTGTGAATAGGCTGTGAAGCCCTAATTTGAGTTCAGATGAGAGCCGTGTTGGCCTTCTTCCCCTGAGCCCTCTCTGGTTCCTCAGGGACACCTCAACAGGCTCTGCAGGAGCTCAGCTGAGCTGCGAGTGGAGTGCAGGTCTGAAAGGGAAGATTTATTTTTTTCCTTTCTCTCAACTTTAGAAAACAAAATAGAAGACTAAAAGGCTGTAAACCATCCAGTCTGCTACTAAATTGCTTTTTTAAATGTCCCCAGCTTTACAAAAGTTGCACGTATTTTCATTAGACATCCCTTTCTCTGTTACCTACTTACACCTCTTCAAAGCTGAATGGACAAATTAATGCTGAGCCTCCTTCCCCTCATAATCAAACATTACAACACTGAGAAATTCAGAGTGAAGATTACACCGAACAGCCATTCCATAACAATACAATTATGATGAAATCATTTTAGCATCTTTGGTCTGAGATGAGATTAAATCTATTTTACTGAGACATTAAATGGGCTTTTTTCTCCCATGTTTTTTTCCTCATGGCGCCATTGCAATGCAGAGAATTTTTTTTTAAGTTACCTCGGTTTGTGAGTTTTTCTTTGCTAGAAATCAATATTCTGTGAGGAGAAAATAAACTGAGAGTATTGCAAAACTTCTTTTTGTGCCTAAATTACCGATACGCTCCCTTCATGCTGACAGTTTCTTTTTCCTGAGAATTTCTGCTTTTCAGGTTTTTTTCCCCCCAAAAAGCATTTCATATACTTCCTGCATCAGCAAGGCTGCTTTAGAGTTGATTCACCAGGCTTCTGAAGCTGCCAGGGAGCTCCATCTTGCTGAGCTGTATTTATAGCAGCTCAGAGTCACAGAAGCAGCACGGGGGGCTGAGAGGCCTGGCAGGGCTGGCTCTGACCGAGGTGTTTTGGAGGGCTGTGCGTCTGCAATGTCTGGGAATGGCAATGACTGTGCTTCCTGCAGCTCAGTGCCCAAGCTGTCCCTCCAGCCTTGCCTCAGTTTCCCAGGACTCAGTGTGTGTGACCTGGAGGTGCAGCACCGTGGTTTTCAGAAGGCCATATATCCACAGGGTGTCTGTTCAAAAGGTCTTGGCCCATGCAATATTTACAAATTATTTGCTCTCAAGTGAGCCAGAAGGTTTGGTTCTTTTTTTTTTTTTTTTTTTTTTTTTTTTTTTTTTTAAGCAAGCCTGATTTTGATGGCAAAGTCTGGGCTGTTCTCAGATATCAAAGTGAACCTAAGGCTCTTTAGGGAATGATATGGTTTAAAAAGGTGTGGGCTGTCTCCATCTCTCAGCTGGGGAGGGCTTTTCTGTCTTTGCTTCATTTACCACAGCTTCTTCCCAAAGGCAATCTCCTTCCCTTGATCCAAAATAAACTCTGGGAAACTGTTCACTCATGGATCGCCTTCTGCGGTGCTCTCGGTGATTAATCTGGCCAGCATCACATTGGGGGGGTGACCAGCTGCCTGCTCTTCCTTCTTCTGTTTTGAAGAATCAGGTGGACAGATGGAAAAGATCTTCCCAGGGAGCAAATTGGTTCCTTCAATAAACTGCTCAACTGTGAGGGCAGCTGGAGGCTTTGACTCGGGTACCTCTGCTAGAGATGGATTCAAAAACCCCTTATCATCCCTTAAACCTACCAGCACAAGGTGCTCCTAAGGCAACACATTTGTTGATAACCTGCTCTGCAAGAAAGCAAAACAAAAAAATTAGATAAAAGAGAGCTGCATTCATTGATCAAAGCAATGGGAAAAGAGATGGAGCTGATGTTACAGATCATCAGCCAGCTGCCTCTGTTGGAAAAAGGGTTTTTTGCCTTTAGAGAAAGAAGGTCTAATCAGACACGTGCCAAAGAAAGGGAAAGCCCCAGTCTCCATCTGAAGGCAGAAAGGAGTTCCATGGAATCGCTTGGAGCCCTTGAGTTAAATACATGTTGAGAGGAAACTGATAAAGATAAAACACAGCAATGGAAACCTGTCTCTGAAAGAGCAGGTAGGTCCTCGCTGTCAACAGTAATCTGAACCTATACCAAGAGCTCGTTTGAAAACGAATCCAACTGAAAATGAAAGATTAAACAAGTACAACAACGTAAGAATAAATTGCACATAAATCTCTCTGGTATTCAGGATCAAAGGAAGATTAAAGAACAAGTTATGGAAATGTGGTAGAGGCAAAGAGAACCTATTAAGTCATATCATTTAGTGAGTATACGAGTAATAGAGAGTTCACATCTAAGTTTAGAGAAAAGAGAATGAAACTATAGCTGTTGAAAGAGACTTTAAATGATATGTGTCATGAATGATATATGATGAAGAAGGTTCTATAGCCAAAACCCAACAAAAATATGACCCAGGATCAGAGCTGGTATGAGAAAACTCACTTACAGTTGTGTTTTAAGGATGATGGAGAAGGATCAAATTATTCCAGTCCACCTTGCAATTTTGAAAATGGTGGACACGAGCTACATGAATTCCTCTTATAGCAATGACATCCAAGTAAGGATGCAGGTGAGTCACCAGGGCAGTGAATACTCCTGGGATTAGCAGGGTACATCATCTTCCCCTTGAAGCTCTTCTTTCCCTGTCTTCCTCTGTGCTGGGCTGAGGCCACAGTCTCTTCTCCAGTGATGACGTTTAACAGGGATTTCTTTTCCTTCAGGACACCACACTAAAGTACTTGTCTGTGTGTGTAAGGCTATGCATCTATGCAAGCATGCTCTTTTACAGTGACAATATTAACACAGAAAGGCTCCATGTCAGGTACTTTGGCATCATACTTAATAAGCCTCTGACTCTGATGATATAAATAAATCAGAATAGAAAGAGACCCTCTTCTCCCTGCTAAGACAAGTGAGAGTGTTTAGAAGAGGCATGTTGTCCCAGCTCATGCAGAATCTACAGCAAAATCAAACTTGAACCAATCAGAGAATCATCAGTATTTTTTTACTGCTGAAACATTGTCTCTATCTTTGGGGAAAGAGGACAGGGGTAAAAGGTGCTGGGTCTGCTGGGAGGTTTAAGGGACTTCACCTTTATCCCATGTGAATGCTCAATGCTTATCATCACTACAGTCAAGAGATAATCAATAAACCCATTGATAACTCCATGTTTGTGTTAATTTCAACCATTTAATTAATTTATTATTATTATTATTCTTTTCTGTGTAGTCTGTAGTTTTCTTTATAAAAATTTGTCAGGAGAGTTTAGGAAAGGAAGAAAATGCAACAAGCCTTTGTCAATATTTTCCCATTGTGAAACCAGCTGGAAATTGAAAGAGACTGAAGTGGGGAAGGTATTTGCATGTGCAAAGGATGATATAAGTGCAGCTGAGATTATATCAAAGTAAAGAGAGTACAAGGCAGTCAGAGGGAAGGTTTTGCCTTCACTTGGCCTCCCCACCCAGGCAAACAACAGTCTTTGATAGCTTTGAAGGTTATTTCTTGCTCACACCTCAGATGGGTGTGCATTTGCTAAGTGCATTGCCTGCGGGCAATCTGATATATGTTCAAATGTTTGCAGTACATGAGGTGCACGCAAATCTATTTTTATGTATGTATTTATTATCAAGGCATGCACAGCATAGGCTTTTCAGCCTACACTACACAAAACAGCTCAAAGCTCTGCCTGACAGCAAAAAAGCATTGTGGAGGTCCTGACTCAAAAGACATTGTATAAGTCATCCTCACATAAGCCCAACCCTGAGCAACAAATGTCTGGATGTAGATGTTCACATCAGTGTCTCCACCTGTGGAATCAGTGAGCCTGGGGAGGGAGCAGGAACTGTGTGTGAGGTCCAAGTCTGGGGGCACGGGTGAAGTGCAGGCATCTCACATCACACACAGGGGAAGGGAAGGCCATGTCCCAGCTCAGAGCTCGGAGTTGTCACTGCCCCTGGGACCTGACCCCATGGCCAGCACTGACCCCACCAGGCTTAACCTACCCTGAGGCACTGAACACTGCTCCCAGAGAGGAAAGTTGTTCGTTTAGTGGACCCAGTGCATGTCTCATGAGGCAAATTCTCCATTGCAGTGTTTGTCACTTCATCCTTGTTTGGACTTGCATTTTTTTGGCTGTTATATAGTCAAACTGCATAAATAAAATATATCCAGCATTTTTCATCATAAACAGACTTCTCACAGCACTTTTCATTTTTAGACACTTCACCTTTTCAAATAACTCATTAAATATTAATAAATTAATCCCTCTCACACTCTTCTGACGCATTCAAGACATTTTCATGATGATCGTCTTATGTTCTGTTTTTTATTTGAATATGAAATACATCAAGTAGATGTATCATTCAATACAATTAGCTGGCAGTTATAAACAGTGCCAGAAACCAAGCATGGCAGGCTGATTTTTCCTACATGTGTTCAATTGGCACTTAAATACAGGAAGTGAAAAAATGAAGAGCTAATGGCATGAAGGACTTTTTGAAAGTTTGTGCTCTTCAACAGATTGTTTATTTGCTTCCTTTTGTTTCCATGAGTCCTTTCTATGGAAGTTATTAAAACCACCAGTAAGATCAGCAATTTTTTCTGGGCTGAATGCTTGTATTGGGATTACATGGCAAGGTTTTGGTACAGTGGGGCTACAGGGGTGGCTTCTGTGAGAAACCGCTGGAAGCTTCCCCCACGTCCACCAGAGCCAATGCCAGCTGTCTCCAGGATGGTCCCACTACAGGACAAACCTGAGACCATCAGTGACTGTGGCAACACCCCTGGGATAATATACTTAAGGGGGAAAAATCCCCCAAACATCAAATGGAAACTGCAGCTCGGGAGAGGACTGAGAACAAGAGAAACAACTCTGCAGATCCCAAGGTCAGTACAGGAGACGAGGAGGTGCTGGAGCAGACATTCCTCTGCAGCCCACCATGAAGCCCATGGTGAGGCAGCTGTGCCCTGCAGAGATCCATGGGGATGCAGAGATCCACCCACAGCCCCTGAGGAGACCCGCACTAGAGCAGGAGGATGCCCAAAGAAGGTTGTAACCCCATGGCAAACCCATGCTGAAGCAGGTTTGCTGGTAGGACTTGTGACCCCATGGAAGGAACCCACACTGGAACAGTTTGTGAATAACTGCAGCTTGTGAGAGGGACTCGTCTTGGAGAAGTTAATGGAGGACTGTCTCCTGTGGGAGAGACCCCAACCTGGTGCTTGGAAGAGTGTGAGAAGTCCTTCCCCTGAGGAGGAAGGAGCATCAGAGAAAGTTCTGTGTGATGAGCTGAGTGCAGCCCCCATTCCCTCTCCTCCTGCACTGCTGTGGGGGAGGAGGTAGAGAACTTGGAAGTAAAGCTAAGCCTGGATTAAGAAGGAGAGAGGGAGAAAAGTGTTTTAAATCTGAGGGGTTTTCTCATTATCCTATACTAATTTGACTGGCACTAAATTACACTAATTTTGCCCTTAGTTTTTTTTTGTTTTGCCCCTGATGGTAACTGGTGAGTGATTTCCTTGACCTTATTTCTACCAGAATTTTGTTATATTTCCTCTTCCCTGATGAGCAGGGGAGTGACAGAGCAGCTTTGATGGGCACCTGGCCTCCAGCCAGGATCAACCCATCACAGTGCTCACCTATATCTGGGTAAGATGCTGCAGCCACAGCAGCATTTCTGGACTAAGCAAAGGTCTGCATGATGTCCCTGGGAAAGGGACACTGCCACCACCCTCTGCGCTTGGGAGCAGAGCCCCTGAGTACAAAGGTCCTTTAGACCTCATCATACACAGTATTTGTAATGCCCAGCGTGGAGAACCATGCTATCCAGAGCCATTTGCAAGAGTTACAGAGAAAATGTACTTCCAGGCTCTACTCCAGGGACTGGTGGCCAAGGTTTGGATGCTGAGAAGGTGAGGACACTGCTGGTCCTGGAGCCAAGCACAGCTCTCCAGCTGACAGTGCTGTCTCTGCACTCAGGAGACTGTTTCCTGCAGGACAGGAGCAGTGACTGGCTTCGGACAAGCCTGATCTCACTAGCTTTTATGTACATCTCAGACTTCAAAATGGGGCAGCAATAACTGGGAAAATTGGCCCATTCTGAAAGTCGGGGTATCTAGCAGGGGTTCAAACCAGTTCATGTGAAGCACAGCCTCCCCTGACCCTGATGTCTCGCTCTCAAACAATGATGAAATCTGCTTGTGTGTGTCCTGGCAGAACCCTGGCTTGTGAGAAAATGCTGAATATGTGGAGTGACAGGCCGGCGGTGGCTTCCCAGGGAAGTGTCAGCACTGCTGCCCATCCGACCCTTCAGATCTACACAGCAGCCCGAGGCTTGTGATTCAGCTGGAAGCGAGGCGAGGTCTGTTTCTACCATGCTTTCTGTTGTTTTCTTTTGGCACGCCGTTTAGCCTTTCCTTGGGAAGGTGATGTCCCTCTGGTGGCGCTCATTAGCAGGCTGCTGGGCAGGCAGGATTTCAGCAGTGACAAAAATCCCAGACAGCCCTGTGGCAGGATGACTCCACTGGCATCACACAGTCAGCGCCCTGCCACCGGGTACCCAGGACTCTGGCGGCAGGGAGTGCAGGTGTCACTGCCACAGGCACTGCAGCCCCTGTGGAGGCACTTTGCTGGGCTGGAACGTCTCTGTGCATTGCTCAGGCTGGGTGTTCCCATTTTCCTGGTCTCCCTCACCCTGTCGGTGTTGGACTCTCTGGTTAGACTTGTCCCTGATACCTGAGGGCAGAATGCTGGTGGGAACAGGAGCAGGCTCATGCTAATGCGAACCGATGGGATGATATTGATTCTTCCACAGCAGAGATCAGGGATCTGGGCTGCCTGCAGGCCTGTGGGAGCCCCTGGCCAGGCTGAGCCACCCGGCTGCCAGCCTCTCACTGGGATGAGCTGTCACATTCCTTTGACACTGAATGGAAAGCAGGCACGTCCGAGGTGTGCTACACCTGATCTCCTTCTGACATCTGCTCTGGAGCGAGACCAGTCAGCCTCTGCTGGTCTACCTTGACAAACTACGGTGGGAGGAGAGGGTGACTTGCTCCAGGTTAGGTGAGGTGAATCCCAAACTAGGTGGGGCAACACCTGTGTCCTGTTTTTGGTCATCCTGATGCACCAGAGCCCTGCTGGCTGTGGCATCTGCGTGCTGGGTTGGCAGAGAAGTGCTGCTTCTGGAAAGCACAGCTGAAAGTGAAGAGGCTGTGGAGGATGGATACACATGGGGATGCAGGGAATGGGGGGTAAAAGCTTTGTTAAAGCTGCACCCAGGCCCCATCTCAGGCTCTTTGGAAGGATTAGCTCTTTTAGAATTTTATTTTGGTAAGGCAAAATATAGGATAAACATGCTAAGATTGCTCTCTCAGCAATGTGATATTCGGAATCACTCACAGCCAAAAAAATACTTGTTGAAAATGGCATCATCTGTTGTCTGAATTTCTACCTGGTCAGCATCATGCAAGACCATGTATGCATAATACAGCGACTTTATGCAACCAGTTTTTAAAGAAGTCCTTGTGCAGCTCCTCTCATCCCCATTTTCAGCCAGGCACACCACAACTGTCAAGCACTTTGCATTAGCAGAATTTATGAAGTTCTTACATGTTTTCAACTCACTGGGCACCCCATCTCATGACTGTCAGACAGTCCTGTTGGTCTGCTTTGTGCATCACCGTTTCAGACCATCACCCAGTGGCCTCTCCCAGCTTTTGTGTGTAGTGCCACCATGGCTCTTGCACCCGTGGCCACCTGTAATTACCTTTTGGCTGATAATTGTTCTGCTGCAGCATCCCCATTTTCATCCCCATTCAAAACAGCACTCCAGCACCAGGGAAGTTTTTGCTCTAGCACTCTGAAACTGGGAAGTACAGAGCAAAGCCAAAAGGGAAAGCACTTAAATAGGAGGAGGTTTGCCAAGCTGTGATGTTACAAACAGCTGCTTTGTTGACAGCTCTGTCACAAGGAAATTACCTCCCCCCGTGCTCAGTGCTTCTAGAAGTGATGTTGTTGAAGCAGATTGTGTCTTTTTGCGTTTGAAAAGCTGTTGGGTGCTATACTTCAGGAGAATATGAACTGGAAAAATCTTGAAACCCTACCAATACTGTAAAGGAAAGCAGAGATCTGTGCTTGCTTTGTGCTCCTTGCCCCTTTCCCCCTCCTTCAGTGCTCTCACACTGACACTTGGTTCATATTAGAGCCAAATGCTCTTTCCTCATATAGGGACTTACTCTAGCAATTTTTAATATAATCCTGAGCCCAAGAAACAACATGAAATGCTATCTGCCCCTTGGTGGAAGCACTAGTGAGCAGCAGCACTGAGACAAAGAGGAGGCTGGAAACTTAAGTTTGCAACATAGCTAAAAAAACTCTTTATGATGCAATTCAGCTGCTTGGAGCAGATGTTTGACCTGCCCACTGCTTAAAAGGGAGACACAGCTTGAAGAGGGCACAATCTTAGTTGCAGATGATTAACACAGAAAGCAATAGCCTTGAGTACCTAAACATTTACAGCGGACAAAGGGATGAAGGGCTCTGTTCTTCAGCCTGCACCATCCTATAGTGCCTGCCTTGGCTCCACATCAGGTGTACACAGGTGGGGCGTACCAAATTTTGGTATCACGCTGAATGACTTGGTGAGTTCAGGTCTCCAAACTTATGGTTATTTTATTACCCTAAATCACCTGCTTACCTGGCTCTGTCCAGGATCCATTGTACCCAGGGCTGGAGGAGTTGAGAGAGGTGGGAAGAGCTTTTCTTCATCTCCTGTTTGATCTGCAGTCACCTGGCACCACCGGCAGGCTTTCACTGCTCTTCTTAGCTGCACTTGCTGGAAGTAGCCCAGGTGTGGTGCAGGGTAAGAAACCAGCTGAGCTGCCCTGGGGAGGCTGAGGGCTTGTGGGTTGCTGAGGGTTACAGCTTGACTGAGCAAGGATCCAGGTCTGCTCTTATGTAAGGTGAAGTTAAGGGAAAGGATGTTGACACAAACTTAATTACAGGTGTCGGAAAGTTTTAAGTCTCTATGTATTGGAAACACTTTTACAGCTCAGCTCTTTTGTAGTAGCTCTGGATCATTTAATTAGGGTGTCCTCTCACTCATGAGGATAATTTCAGTTGCACAATAGCTGTTGCCACAGCAGCTTTCTATTTAATGGATTTTACTTCCTAGATCCCAGCTGGTTTTGTATTCCTCATATACCTGTTCTCCTGTATACACATACACATATTTATATGTATATTTGTAGTTATAGAAAGAGGAGAGGCCAGGAGCCTGTGGGGAGATGTGCACACTCTGCACAAGGGCTGCAACAACTCCAGTGATAGGTACAGGCTGTGACATGTCCCTCTGGCCAGCAGCTCTGCCAAAAATGACTGAAGTTGCCATGTCAGACTCCAGCCATCCCCACAATGCCATCTCAGATAAGACAAACCATATACCAGGCAATGTCAGCTGGAATGTGGCCACCGGTGTGAAGCTTCCTCCCTCCTCTCCTATGGAATTCATATGGAATATTATGCCCAGTTCAGGTATCTTGGTTCAAAGTGGTGTAGAGAAGCTTGAAGGGTCCTGTGGAGATGAATCTTAGTCTCCATGAGGAGATACAAGGCAGCTGCACTAAATTTTCCTGACCAAGAAGAGGCTAAGGACTAAGCTGATAGCAGCCTACAGGAAACAGTTACAGCTACAAAGGAACCAAGCTGTTCTCAAGCACAGGGCAATGGCCTTAACTGTGGTTTGGGAAGTTCAAGGTGGACAGAGGAGAAAATGCTTTGCAAGGAGGTTTCTGCAGCCCTGGAGCAGCCTGCTCCAGCCTCAGCCCCTGGAGATTTTCATAGCTCTGCTAGAAGGATCCATGGCTAACTTGATCCAGTGCTGTCCACAGTCCTGCTCCAGGTGGGAGGTTTGACTAGAGACCTTAAGAGGTCCCTTCTGGCCTAGACCACTGTGAACACACGCAGAAGTCCAGCACAGCCACACCACACTGGCTGTGCTTGCCCTGAATTGCCACCAACAGCTGGCTGTAAATATTTTTCTCTGTTTTTCCTTTCCTGGCTATGATCCTGTCTGTGTGGATGAGGAGATCTCTGGGACACAGCTCATTTTCAGATCTGTATCTACCATGACCCATAGCATAGTGAGGCACTGTGTACAATTCAAAACCAGATAAATCCTGCAGAGGAACATGGCTGCAGTTACTTTCCACTGCATGAGTAACTCAGCAGAAAACGGAATTAGGACTTCACCTATGGCAAGACTTGCTGTAACCACTCATCAGCTGTGTTTTCAGGTGTGTTTTCCCTGCAGCAGGGCACCTGCAGCCATTTCCCCATCAGTGAAAGTCTTTTCCAGCCAATCAATCTTCTATTTAAAATCATGAATGCGTGCTGACTCTTTAGCAGAACCTGACCCTTAAATGTTTGAAATGAGAGGCTAACTCATGTGGGCAGGTGTGTACATGTGTGCATCTTTGTCTGCGTGTGCGCGTGGTGGAAGGGAAAGGTCTGACCAGAATCAAACAAAAATAGAATCCTAATCTCTTTTCTGTGTAGAGCAAATTGCAGCAGATAGTTTCCAAATGAAATCTGAGATGATGCCAGCTGCCTGCAAACTGTACATACTTTAAAAATAAAATCCCACTGCCTGCAAGTCATCCTCATCTCTGTCTTCTCAAATACAATCTTCTTTTACCCAGACTGTCCCATAAGATGTGGGTATTAAAAAACCACCATTTTGAATTGAACAGGGCTAATTTTAACCACTGGCTGAGGGCTCTGGCCCCTTTATGTTCTGCTTCCTTCAAGGATTATCCCCTTCTTCCCCAGGAAAACTGCTCTCTTGCAAAGAGAAATTAGACAAATATCAAATAAGGGCTGCCTTTCACACATCTTGAAAAAGCCCTATGTGCCACCAAAAGATCCCAAGCAGCAGAACAACTTTTGTGAACAATAACCAGTGGAAATGTTAAAGCAACTTTATAGAAACTGTAGAAGAAACAAACAAGCCATGAAGCTCAAGCATATTGAATAAAGGCTTTGCACATTGTTGTAATGAGATTCAGCTGACCGAGACGTTTATATGAGGAAGAAATCATGGCCTCATTGCAATCAATAGACAAGTTGCCACCGACTAATGGAGCTCTGCTGTCATGATGTTTGTATTGCAACATAAGCCAAGATGCCTGTGAGCTGTCAAAACCCTTTAGAGCCATTTGTCCCAACAACCCCACAGTATCATCCCCTAATACTCTATTATGCAAAGAGACCCCTTTTATTTTTATTAGAGCTAATTCACCAGATGGCTTCTCCCCCCCTCCCCTCCCTGCTTTGATGTAGCAAATGCAAGCAAGTGATTTTGCTGACTACAGATCAAGGCATAGATCAGTGCTATTTGCCATGCACAGAACATGAAAAACAGAGCAGGGACTGTCGGGCAAATCCAACATGTTTGTAAACAGTGAAGAAACCTTTGCAGACACGTGGGCTCCCTGCTCCCCTGGTGCGGGTGGGCTGCAGGTACTGCTCCTAAGGCTCTGCAGGGAGTCGAGTGGGCAAGCGGGTGTATTTCTGCATATTGATGAGAGATTAGACCTGCTGGTGATGCTGAACGAAAATTAATGAGGGAGCTGAGAAGTGCCTTCAAAGAAGAAGGAGTAGAAATAATGCAAATGGGTGACTCTGTCCTAGAGAAATGCTGATGGGCATGGACACACAGATGGATGTGTTCCAGTGACCCAGCCCAGGTTACAGTGCTGGTGTCGTGGCTTTCTTTTCACATAACAAGGCTCTTAATTGCAGGTTTTAAGAGAAACAACAACAGAAAGCAAATAATGGAGCCAGGAAGTCCAGCAGCCAGAAAGAACATAATTAAGAAATAAAAATTCAAACTCCCTACCACTGTGAACATAGCCTTAGCAGTCCTCACAGAAATCATGTCCTTTGCTGCAAAAGCCTGTTAAAAACAGAAGAGTAAAACCAATAATCCCCAAACCTCATGTAGGTTGCCTGCAAAAGACAGCCCCCCAAAAGCAAGTAAATTTAATGCAAAAACCCCACAGCTTTCTCCAGGTTGCAGTACCAAGCGCTGAGATAAGAATCCTCCCTGGGAGCATTGTGCTCCATTACTGATGGTGCAGCCCTGTTTGTAACAAACTTCCCAGCCCCACATGAGGAGCTGCAGTTGCTGGAGGTGATACCCAGATGCCTACAGCCATCAGGGTGCGGTGTCTCGCCAGAGTTATTTTCCCTGCCTGCAGTAAAGGTTGTTCCAAAGACAGCTGGAATCAGGTGTGGGAGCTGTGTGTTAGGTCTGTTTAGTGTCTGCAGTCAGGAATGTGCACATCATCTTGTGCCACACACATGGTGTAACAAATGCCCTCGGTACAGGATGGGCACAGGTTTTTACAGCATATTACAGTGATCAACATGATTTTAAAAACGTATATGCTTTTAATCCAAGACCTTAATTTTTATGCAATGCTGAAGTCAGCTGGGCTGGGCTGTAGAACCAGCAGTTGCATGAGCAGAACATGACAGCATCCTGCTCATTTGTGCGTGTCTGCCTCCTGCATGGACTCTCTGCTGTCTAATAAGGCTACAAGCCACAAGAGAAGGTTTTCCAGCTGTTGGGACATGTTTGCTGCAACAAACTCCCCCGTGTCTAATTAAGCTCATGGCTCATACTCCCCTTTGGTGATGGTGCTAACAGGTTCTCCTCTCCTCTGGTGGCTGCTTATTTTCACGAGAAATGGAGTGTAAAATCACTGGGACCTCTGCTGCTCTGGGAGATCTGATTAAAATCCTGGGTTTCAGGATTTATTAGGGAGAGGGAACTGGCTGGCAGACATAATAAGTAAGGCATGACTTTGCCCACAATCATGTTGCTCTTGTCAGGAACCAGGCTGGGGGAACCTTGATGCAGCCCAGGCTCAGGAGAAGAGCCAGAGACTAGAGCACAAGCATCTCAAACAACCAACCTCAAAGACCAGAAAGAAGTCCTTGGCTTTAAATAGGGTGAAATCATCCCTAAACATATATGCCTTGTTTACTGCCTTGCTCTGGAACTGTCTGCCACATAGTAAAGTCTATTTCAGTGAATCCCCTGAAGACTGGACTCCCTGACAGTTTTACGTGCACCTTGTAAATTGAGGCAAATGGGTAACATTTTCCAGCTCCACCATGAAATCTGTTCCTTCCTGGAGAGAGGGATATGGAAGATCTCAGGACAAAAAGACATGGTACATGGACCAGGGAGATCTGATGCTGCCCAGAGCACTTGGCTTGATTTTTTTTAGACCGCATTTGCACTGCCATAGTAGGTAAAGGGATTTGTGGGTCTGGGAACCTGCTTAAGGTCTGTGGGAAGACACAATTCCCGCTCTTTATTTTGCATCGCTCTATAAAGCAGCACAGGAGTGGGAGTTCAAAGCCCTTTTTCTGGGAGGCAGGAGGGCCTCCCCACCACTGTCCATATCTGGGGAGTCATGGAGGAGCCCACTGAAACCCATTCTCTGGAGAAAGAGAGACCTCTACACTGAAGAGACAGGAGAGTCTCATTTAGTCAGTAAAAATTCTCTTTCACCCTCAACAGATGAAACTGTAAAACGTTTCTACACTGCTCTTGAACTTGCCCCATCAGAAGGCCCCAAGTTCTTTCTCCCAGTAACACCAACAGATTTGAAAGGGAGTTGCTGTTTTTTCAGTTTCTCTCTCACAGATTTTTTTCCTGGCAACACCCCTCCAGAGCAGCACGTTTTCACAAACAAAGTTAAACTGCTTGGTTTCCATTAGTAACATGAGCAGTAAAAAATAGAGGACAGGTGTTTCTTAGGAGGTGTGAAAGATTAACGGGATTTTCTTGGATTGTGGATGATGCTGTCACTGTAGGCTATCTGCTTTTTCTTTCCTCCACCAAAGAATATAGGAAAATTTTCAATAGCATTTACTGGTGCTTAGTGAAGCTCAGGCAGGTTTGTGCCTGCTGTGCTGCACTCCCTCCAGGCAAAGAGGAATTGCAGCAAATAACCCTCTCCTTTGCCCATCTGGATCCAGATTCTCCTCTCAGAGACATCTTTGCAAACTCTCAGGAGCAATTAGCAGAAGACCTCAGTGGAAGGAATTTCATGGGGCATGAAGGACCTCAGCACAAGCAACTGAGCCCTGGCATAGCAAATAAACAGGAAAATACCCAAACTCCTGTGCGAGTTCAGCCCTTCATCTGGGATCCCCAGAAGAGTTGTTAGTCGCCCTTAGGAAAAGGTGATACTCTGTGTAAAAAAACCTGCCTATAAGACATGTTAAAGATGCATTTTCCCAGTTCCCACCCTCGAGATTCCCTGCACTAGAAGTCTGGAAGACTTTTCCATGCACCTTTGTCTGAGCATCTTCTCCCAGTATCTTTCACTGAGGGTCTGGCACAGCAGCTAACAAATGGTAAGGGTAGGGAGACTGTGACTTCAGCCCTTGTGAGTTTACCTTTCCCTCTGTGCCAGAATTGCTGTGCCTGTTCACTCCATGGGCTCTGCAGAAGTGGAGCATTTTAAAATAAATTTTAATAAATACAATTATTATTTTCCATAATGTGAACCAGCACCAGAAAGTGCCATTAAATACCCCCCTGACATCAAATGCACAAACCGTCTGAATGAAGCTACTGGGCCCCATGATTGTGTACAAATCTTAAATATCCTGTTGAAGTAGCTGAAAACACCACCGTGAGCAAAAGCCAGCCAGGCATTTCCCCCCTTCCTTGCTTTGTTTACCTCCTGCTCAAATGGTGTATCAGGGCTGCAGTGTAATATACAGCATTTGAACTTCTCCTTTGTAGTGAACAGTGTCAACAGACTGCTTTTCCTGAGGAAAAGATCCCGAGCCCATAAACATCACCCTGGCGTGCTGTACATTGCTCCCATTGTATAAATCTCCCCACAGTGCTCACCTCTGCTCCTGTATCATAGCGAGATAAATGTGGTGCTTAAGGCCTGATTTATTTCAGTCAAAGGACAAATAGCTTGATATCAAAAGGAGCTTCACAACAATTAACATGACAGGCAAGGAGGATTAGCTGTTGTGATTTTCGGTGTGGCATAAGCAGGCAGGTGCTGTTATTTGGGCTGCTTCCCTCCCCCGCACCCCTTCTCATTAAAGAGATAGTTATTGTACTGCTGTGAAAAGAGCAGCTGCTGTGCCTGAATTTCCCTATCAGCCACTGTTTCTAGTGTTGGTATGAATTGGGGACACATTGTTGGGCTTTAATTAGCCCTGAGTCCCACCACCACAGGGCTGCCCTGCCCTGACACACACCCCATGATGCTCATGTTGAATGTGCATTAATCTCCTCGCTCCTGATGGCTGGGACACAACCTCTCCAAGGGGAAGAAAAAAAGAAAAAAAAAAAAACGGAGAGAAAAAGATACCTTTATAGAATTTGCAAAACGCTCAGCTTTATGCTAGGCAGCCAAATTAAATATAACCTTCACTCTTGACTTCTCCAAGTCCCATTATAATTTTTGAGATCTTTGCTGTTGGTGCCGACTCTAAGGTTTCAACAGATGAAAACCTACTTTCAAACAGGTGAAAACCAGTTTCCAAACCTGAGCCTAAACTTCAAGGGGGGAGCAACATTTGACAGGCATTATTTGGCACTGACTTCTTCCAGGGGTTTTGTGTGAAGCTGGCTTCTGAGGCAGAATGGGCACATTAAGGCAAGGCAGGTTGCCAACAAAACTAAGAATGATGGATCCCACATAATTATTGTGTTTTCACTGTTATCACCAAAGGTTAGTTTAAAAACAAAGAAAATCCCAGAAACTGTAGACTATCTAGAGGAAAAAAACAGTTGAGGCAGATTTATTGGCAAGATGCAAGGGTTTCTCAGCACCTTCCTTGATCACATTCCTCTTTGTTTCTTTGCTCAGGTGAGAAAAGCACGCCTTGTTTTCAGACTTGTGGTATTGCCAGCAGCCTTTTCTTGTCATCCTGGTACCTCTGCTATACTGAAAATTTGGGCCAGGTCAACATATGGACAAGGCATATCTATAACAGAAAGTGCAAAGTCTTTCTGGTGGCCTGCTTCTGATCATGGCCAAAAATCAGTTCTTGCTTAAGGCTGTAAGAGCTGGAACCAGTTGCTCCAGTAAAGCCATACTGGAATGACTTACCAAAGCAACTATGCCGGGTGCCTATATCCAGATAAGGATTTTACAGTGTTTCATGTAGTCTAACTCTAAAAACACTCTTCAAATTCTTAAGTACATTGTGCCTAGTAAAAACTCCCAACCAATACTCTTTTTTTCACCTTTACCTCAGACTGCCCCTGAAAACATAAAACACCTGAGGAAAACAAAATTCTTGCCGTGCCCTGGAGAGTTAATCCCTCTGTAAGTTGTCTGCCAGCTGGTAGGAAAATCTTTGCGGCACAGCAATGTTTTCACCTGCTGTTTGTGTAGCCTGTAGCAAAGATGTGAGCCAGAGTATTTTTGTGGGGAAGTTTTGCCAGCCTGGACTCTCCCACAGGGAGTGCTCTTTGGCTGAGAAAGGGTGTGCACATGCATGCAGGAAGACCACCAAAAAAAAGTCTTGCTAGAAAAATATTGCAGGATTTCTCAGGTTGAGCTTGCAGAGATGTTCTGAATAGCCTTGAACTTCAACCAAAATCCTGGTGTTTGCTGCTGGTATTTCTTTCATCACTTGTGTCTCCGTTCTGCTTGAGGAAATCTAAATTTATTCTCCCCCAATGAGGTCTGTTCAGATCAAAAGTAGTGCTGGTATGGATTCAGTCGCACCTGGTCCATGGGAGATGAATTTGGCCCAGAGTTGGTACAATGTCAGTTATTGATATTCTGTTAGTCTTTGGCTTGAAGGTGCATGGATGTTATTTTACTGCTTCTTTCGAGGAGATCGATTCTAAATCTGTGGTTTTTGTTCTGCCCAGACCATACCTGCAAAAATAATAACAGCAGAGTTAGTGTCTTCCCAGTGAGTGCTGAACTCTCTAACACAGCCTCTACAGCCCCATAACAGTAGCTGGCATCAGATCACAGCACTTGATTTAAACTCCACTCCTTGTTCAATAGACCAAAAATAAAAATAATGCTGAGAGATGAATCAAACCCGAGTTTGTGGGCATTGGGGGTTTTATTTTCCCCTTTCCCTGAACATAAAGAACAAAATATGTTTTTTAGTCTAGATGACTTGTCTTCCAAAGAGATGAAAACAGTAAGAAACTAGTACCAAGTCCCCCAGGAACAGATGAGAACACAGACTCACTTTGTAACATTTGTCATGTGCCCTGAAACATCCACTGTGGGGTCTTGCTGAGCAGGAGCTAATTTCCGCACCCTGCAAATATTTATTTATTTTTAGATTAAAAAATAATCCAGACTTATAGAGAGTAAAAACATCAAAAGCAAAACATACATGAGAAATGAAACCCTGAAAAAGCCAGTACATATCTCAGAAATATTTCTCTTTGACTTGAAGCATCCCTAGTTTTAAAATAACTTTAGTCTCACTAGTATAATTAATTTTCTAGACAGAAAGAGCAACCAGCATATTTTTTGTTTTAATATGCTGCTGGTAATTCACTGTTTCAAAATTCCCTTCTGTAAAGGGAAAAAAAAAAAAAAAAAAAAAAAGAAAAAAGGGAGGGGAGAATAAGAAACCTGAAAAATGCATCAAAATTGACCATTCCCCACAAAGCCAGTTTTCATTTCTACATATCAGCATTTTTGAGCAAAACAAAGCACTACACAACTTTGTTGAGCAGCTCTATTCAAGCAGGACCCGAGGCCAGCAGGGACACTGCTTTAATGTCATGATGTAGTTGCAGAGAACAAAATGATTCTCTTTCCCCCAGCCTGTATAGCAGAGAAATTATAAAGGGGGGGATAGGGGGGGAAATTGCTATGGTAATGACCACATAGCTGCTGCGTGTTTATGCAGATTGATGACTGAGGAGCCAAATCCCAGGGTCTTTACGTGAGTAAAGCTCTGCCTGCCTCCTAAAAATTGCAATCCAAAGAATTTGTCCAAGAAATCGGGGGAGAGGTATTTTTTCAGTGGATTTGAAAACATTTCAGTGGCATATTGGAATAAACCCCATTCTTCATGTTATTTTTAACAAGTCAGAGCTGCTTTTCCTAAATGTGGAAGGGGAAACTACCCTGAGTCCCCTGGAAATGGCCATTGCTTAGCCTAGGATTAAACAATACCCATTCAAGCATCAGGATTTTCAGGGTTAAAATGACAGGGAAGAAAATGGGATCTTGCCTGTTCCCGTTCCCAGTAATGTCTAGCCAAGCTGACAGGAAAGATAAAGTTCACTCTTCCCTCCACTTAACTGGTGCTGGGAAAGAGATTCACACCCAGGAGAAAAGGAGACATGGCATCAGTCGTGACTTCTTGGCATAAATGAAAGGAAATTTTGACAGGCATAAAAATGTTATTTTCTCATGAAAAGCTGCTGCTTCAATACACGAATGGGGATGCTTCTCAGGAAAGCAAAAGAAAGGGGAGAAGAAAATAGCAGTCTCGGTCTGGTGCCAGTTTATAATAATTCACAGTGTTGCCCATTTCTCACTGCATAATGATCTTGGGTAAAGGAAATGATGAACTCTTATTTCTGGCTCCATGTTTTAAATATAAAAAATAATTGGGCCGAGGAAAGGTCAGGACTTCCCACTGCTGTTAGCCATCCTCCCACCCTGGCAGCCCAGGGCTCTTGTGATAGCTTTTATCACTATGGGAGGATTCACACTGCTGGAAAAACCAGAATCATCCTGGGAAAGGGGCTGGGAGATTGCTGGTGTCTGCTGGAAACTGGAAAATGTAGGCTGCCACATGTTACTGGATGTCCTTCATGCACCCAGGTGTGAGCTACCTGTCATGTGCTGGGCTTGGTGCAGCCAGCAAAGCTCAGTTCCTTGTGTAAAAAGCTAATCCCAGGATCTCAATCAGCCATACATTGACCTCAGCTTGGTCAAACATCTAATCTTCAGTTTTGTCCCCTTTTGGAGAACCTACAAGCCAAACCCATGGCCTGAAGAGCAAGGAGCTTGCAGCTGCTCTGACCTTTTTCTGGCTGGCTCTGCATTCCTTATCACTAACTCCAAACATGGGTTTGTGGGGACTCCTGTCACCTTCACTCTGCTTTGTCCCCCTCTGCATGTCTCGACACTCATACACTCTGACTCGGAAGAACCCCACATACCCCTGCATAATCTTTGTCCCATCAAGTCCACCTTTTCAGCTCTGTCTAGATAAACCTATGGGCCTTAATCCTAAATCTTGCTAGTAAAGACCAAAATGTGACCCAAACCCAGGACAATCTGAAGTCCTACTCTAACCCTAGGCTAGGGATGACTGAACACCCACTCCCAACTTGAATAATTTAGATGCTTTCCCCTATTCCCGCCTGACTTCAAAGGAACCCATCTCTAGCTGTTTTCTCTAAGTCCTGCACTCTTGTTCCAAGCCCTACAAGCCCCAAGTCGGGGCTCAGCAGAGCATCTATAAATCAGCCACAGAAAGAATCACCCTTGCAATGACTGAAGCTCTTTGTGCATTTGCAGGGCTTGTGTGTGCATGTTTGTTTGGTTTGCACACACACACAACATACAGGGCCACTCTGAGAGTCTGTGCCATGGAGAGGAGACAGCAAATTTGCATTGCCCCAGAGGCCTGGGGTGAGATTAACTGTAGGACCTGTGATTTGTTGCTACCTGAATGGTGTGCATACTGTCAGTTTGGTGTGTCTTTATTTCTAAGTGAGTCATATTATACAAATCAATTGCTAATTCAATTAATCATGAAAAACATGCAAAAGGACATCTCCAGGAGCTGATTTAGAGCATGTTATGTACGGGTGATTGAGCAAAGAAAGTTAATCTGGGTCAGGAGACTTTGATTTTTAATTCTTAATGTCACAGATTTCCATTCTTTTGAACTAAAATCTGACTTACAATTTATTTTTCTGAGGGTGCAGCTTTATAGCTCTATTGACATTGGCATGTGTGGTCATGCATACTGAGTCTGTTCTCTTATGCCTGACGAATAAGAGCTTTTATGGATGCACAGATCAATACAAGCTTAAGATCTATAAAGAGCTGCCTGGCAGTATTCATATGCAGGACACATCTCATTGCATTTATCCACAAAGTTGTTTACAGGAGATTAAATGATGATTTCATTGCATTCATGTTTCCCCATTCTGTGAGAAACGACAAATTTGGATCTTTTGTGTTGCTTTGCAGTGTCTGGCCTAAATCTTACGGGGGGAAAAACAACCCAAAACACCAAACCACCCCCAAAACCAAGAAACCCCAAACTAACTCAAAAAAGCCAGGGGAAGAACATATTCGTTCGTTGTGCAAAATAATGTCTCCATCATGGTTTGTATGGACAACACTCCAGGAATTCTACAGAAAACAATTGTTTCCACTTCTTGCAGAGATGTAATAGGGGTATAAAGTGACTATAGTCCATTGTGGGGAAAACTCACATGGTGGATTCGTCCTGGAGGCCTGAATTAGAACTTTTCAGGGTGTAGGAAGCTCAGCCATGACAAATCAAGTGTCAAAGATTTCAGGCTTGGATGCTAACATATGCTTTAGTCCAAAATAGGATGCTGAGCTCCCTCCTGACAGCATGAGAATCTGACGTTTCTGTTTTGTGGATAGCCCTAGGAAAGAAACGGGGCTATAAATAATGTGTATGAATGCACAGAGTTAGGGAAATAGGTGTAAGAAGCTTCTGCTTGACACTGAAACTATGAACAATCCCAGCCCTTGCTTGCCCTTGAACGTGTGAACTGCTGCCTGGCTTCTGGGAGAGCCCTGGGGACAGTGGGACCCTTACACGGGGCTATGTCCCTCCTGTGCCAGCTGCTGGTTCCTGATTCCCTGCTGCGGTTTTGGGACTTGACCCAGCCAGGGTGACCTTAGCTAGTCATTAGGTGATTCAACTCCAGTCATCACCTGTGTGATGAGATTCAGTGTTGCTCCAGGTGAGACAGATTCCTTGCCTTTGTCGGGAGGGAGGAGATACACAGCCCGCACTGGGCAATAGCACAGCTCAGGTCAGGAAGTGATACAGCTCTGGGGTCCAGACGGATTTATTATTTCTGTTTCTCCATCAAGCTTTTCACTCAGCCAGACTGATTCCCAGACTGGAGCTGGTTGCCATCCTGGCAAATCTGATTTAATTCACTACTGAGAGGTGGTAAGAAGCAAAAGGGATCTGCAGGGAACCAGTACATGGAGTTTAGCAGGCAGCTGCTAGACTCGCTCCCATATGTGACATGTACTATTTAGGTTTTCCCAGATAAAGCACAGCATCATGGAATTTGAGAAAACTACAGGTTGGAAGTGATCTCAGGAAATCCTTAGTGTCTCCAGCAGTGATCTGCTGAAAGTGGTGCCAGCTGTGAGACAAAAGAACTTTCACAGTGGGTGCTCCAAACTTAGGACAAAGCTCCAAACCTGTGTGGACTGAGTTTTTTAGGAAATACATGATGAGTCGCAAGAGATATGATTATTCTGGGAAGAAAGCTATTAATTTCAGATGAGGAGAAATCCCTAAAGGACACAGACTGTCTTCATGACTTTGAAGAAGGTCAGCAGCAGAGAAGCTCTGCATGGGGAGGTTTCCAGTTTCAGAAAGAGATTTTCTTTCAACATAATTGAATACACAGTTAATGTAGGGGGCTGGAAACAAATGCATTAAGGAGGTGAATAGAGCATTACCAACACTTCATAGAGCAGAACTACTCCAGGAACATGAGCAGGTAATGCAGGTAATGGTGATGCATTCCTTTGTCTCTCATCTGGGCAGGAATGGCTGGGATGCTACTCTTCTGAAAGGCATAGAAGTGCTTAGATGGATAATCAGAGCACAAAAATGACCCTGCAAGAAGAGCACAAGCTGCTGCTCCTCTTTGTAACCATGTACCCCCACTGCTGCTTCCTCAGAAGGAAGGTCAGACCAATTTTTGACAACAGAGCTAGGAAAGACTTTAAGAAGCCACTGAATCTGTTTTCCTCTTCCCATTTCACTGGCAAAACATGATTATCTGTTTAAAGTAAAATTAAGCTTCTTGAGCCCACCAAAACTGATTTGTGAAACAATTAACCTAGCTGTCCCTGGTGGGCCTGTAAACTAGGATGGTGAAGAGATGCCAAGCCTAGAGGAAGACAAGCCTAAAGCTGCACAAGAGTTTTAATCTTCTGCCTTTATATTCCTGCATTGTGTTCTGAACAAATCACCATGTTCAGGAATTTTCCCAGCTAAGTGCAAAAGTTTTAATGATTGCTTGTGTGAAGTATGTTATCCAAGAAAAGGTTTGAAGAAAGGTGCATGTTTCCCTATCAATCATCCTCTGCACACATGAGCACATTCAGTGCCTTTCTCCTCCCATAAACAGTTCACTGTTGATTTATTCCCCATGTATTTCCTTTTCACTCACTGACAACTCAGTGTGACAAAGGATATATTGCTTATTTCTTTGTGGATGCCTAAGAAGATGAAACAACTTCATAACCAGAAGAATTAACCACAGTAACTCATCGATGCAATGGGTGATCTCACCCAATGGCCAGTTAGGTCAATAGCAAACGTGGCCTTTGGCCATAATTTACAGCTGTCTGCACAGCTGGAAACTGATGATTTTCTACAGAATACTTCCCCAGTGTTGATACAAGATGCAGTGCACTTACATATTTTCTACTAGCAAAGCTTTGGTTTCTTTCATTTAGAAAGACCCAATGATCAGATTGGAGCCTTCCACATCCCACCTGTTTTGCTTTGATGAATGTAGTCAGGAGAGGGGATCTTTTTTTGTAAATACCTAGCTTTATATACTTGGAACTTACAGTACTGTAGTGGGGGTCACAAATTCCTCAACTTTGGGCTCCTCTTCATTCATCTTTTTACAGCTGCTCTGCACATGCAGGGATCTGCATGTTCAGGGCACATCTCCCACTGACATGACAGCTCTGCCTCAAGGCTGCCAAGGGAGGCTCCTGAAGACTCCCTCAGGAATGATTTTTATTTGGGTTTCATTGTGTTTTATTAGCTTTTATGTCAGTATCCACTGTACATTTAATTAAAGATCCTGCAGCATGGCTGAATGCTGAAATCAGGATCTGAAATAGGTTTGGTCTTGGAGTGAGTTTCCTGTCGGGCTGCAATATGGTGCTGATAACCAAAAATCAAGTCTGTTTCTTTTTCCCTGCCTATTTCCCAAATCTCTGCATTCCCTACAGTGGCAAATGTCTCCTTTGGCTTCCTGGGGAGGAGGATAATTCTCCCACAATAGACATTGATCTCTCATTAGACTCCATCCTGTTAGTTAAAAGCTGTTTTTACTCAGACAATCCAGAGCTCATTTCCAATCTTAAAAGGGTGCACTGTTGGATACTCATCGAGGGTATAATTTTTAACCACTCTGTTTACTGAATTTACAAAAGTAGTTATTGGAGCTGTTTGTATACAGTAATTTTTCCTTAGGCTCCCAAGAGCAAGAGCAGGTAACCCAGCATTGCTAACTGTGGTAAAGCCTTTTCCTATTCAAAGGAGACAATATTCTCCCATTTGACAGAAAGTCTGTTCATGCCATGACAGCCTGAGGGTTGTGCAGAGCAGATCAGGGCCAGTATCCCAGCCAGGGGCTATCACTGGATCTCCTCTTTGAGTCAGGCAGAGGCAAAGCCACTGGATCCACCCTTGTGGCTCATCCCTCACTGGATGAGCTGCTGCTTTCATGGACATACTGCCTTAATTCTTAGACATACAATAAAAAACTTCCACACCATCAGGACACATAAATGTAGAGTGATCAGTGAGGTGCAGCTCATGGTTCATAAACATAATCCTTGCCTAGTAACTAACTGGCATATAACCGAATGAAACCCACATTTAACTCAAGTCTGCACGTGTTCCTTACAGCTGCACTGTAGCTTAAGCATCAATTATTGAGTTTTTAGACGAAGGTACCGGTGACACAGCTCAAGACTGGACAGGTGCAAGAAGTCAAGGACCTATCTGGGAGAAGAATAGCTTAAACTGGCTCAGTCTGCCCTGGCTCCTTACCCTGTGCTACCCTGTCTACACTCACAGCCAGGGATGCTGTGGCTTCAAATTAACTCAGCAAAAGGCAGAAGAGTCTTCTTTCTCGGACATGGTCAGGGCTCTATCTGTGTGTACCTGGCTGTGCGAGAGTGAGCACTGGGATCATCTTTGGCATCTCCAAAGATTCACTTATTAGACTCAGCCCTGGATTTGGGGCAGGAGAGGCCTTTATGGCCAGAGATTTTATGCACAGGCCCTAATCAGTGAAGAAGCTGGCCTTTTATTTTCTCCTCTTAATGAAGTAACTGATAACTTTTTAAATGAACATTCTTTTCTTAATCCTTTTTACCCCACTCTGCTGTTTCATTGTCTTTTTAGCAATGCCAGCTGCTTCACTTCGAGAATTGGTTTTCTGAAAGTGAAATGCCTCTCATCCTGAAGCATCTCTGGATGGTATCCATTATTGATTTGGAGCTGATGATGGTTGCAGTAGCTGTCTCTGACTCCCTGAGCCACTTAGAGCATTTCTCCTTCAAGATAATAAGCAGCAAAAAGCAAGGAAGAATCCAAGGACTAGCTCTACACTATGGCTATGCATGCCAGGCACACCTTGTAGAATGCATACCAGGGCAGCTCCATTCTCTTCCATTTCCCTGGGGTACTGTGGGATGTTATTTGATACATATTTTACTCCTTAGAAGGGCTCAGAATACATTTACTGAGCACAGTGCATAAATTTTCAAGAGGGGCAGTTTTGACTGACATGACATTGGCTCAAAAGACAAAAAGAACACCCTTTACTTGCAGGGGACATCAGCTGCAGTTTCCAAAATACAGATGATACTGGGAACTCTGGACCTCTACTTTCCTTTTTATATCCTCAGGCAACAGGGACAGCCCCATGCCAGTTGGCCAAGTACCTCCAGGCTAAAAATATCTCTTTTTAACCGGAGCTCTTGCTGCAGATGCTGTGAGAAAGTGACAGCTGAATTTGTCGATTCTCCATGGGAAATCTCCTTGGCAAGGTTTTGCTAATGGCCAAGGATGCCACACAATGTTCATCTCCTGGGATGACAGGGAAGAACAGCATGTGGGCAAGAGAGAGCTGTCCACAGCTGGGTACAAATGCTTCTAGTTTGACCTCTCATTCCAGTAGCTGAAGCATTTAGATGGAAAATGAAGAGGATGAAATGCTTCTTGGCCTATTTAGAAGTGGAAATGCAGAATTAATAAATGCCCAGGAGATCATCTGCAGCTCTGCCATCCGTACAAATTATTTTGTTACTGACTGGCCAGTGAGAGCTCTGAGCCAGAGATGATGCCCCTGTGCAGGCAGCAAAGAGATTCGAGAAGAATCAAAATTATGACCTCAGCAGCAGGGAGCTTCCTTCTTAGTTTGCAAGCAATCAGACTAAAGCATATCTTTCCAAACTAATTTATCTGAATGCAGCACTCTCAAAGTGGACAAAGGATGAACATCCTGAGTGCTAATGTAAGAGTGTGGGACCACCATTTTGGGACTTTGACATCAGGTTGGGCAGAGTTGTCTGAAGACTCTGCACTCAAAGGGGTGGTGACAGTGTGTGCAAATATCTCTACATAAGTTTCAGGTCAGGAACCTGACAACAGGGAGCAAACAGATTGAATTACAATATGAAGTAGATGCTGAAGTCCCTGGGGTCTTGGAGGCGCCCAAGGGGTCATGACTGAACATGCATTGCCTCTGTGGCACAGGCAGAGGAAGGTCAGTGGGAGTATTTTTACCCCTGCTCCAAACACTGTTTCTGGCTGCAGTGCAATGGAAATACATCTCAGTCCTTTGCGTTGTCTCTTATTTATCTTCTCAGATCTCATTAGTAGACTCAGTAGCAGGAAAGCTTTGTCTTTGTTTCTGTTGTTTTTTTTTCTTTTATTAACACATACCTTTTCTATGACAGGTCCTAATGAAGGTTTGAATAAAACCAAAGAACCTTATAGTAACTAATAAACCTGTCTAATGAAGTTGCAAGGTGTCTAAGTTTTGCTTTCAGAGGGGTGTGCCAAGGCAGCCACAGGGCTGTGGTGCACTGACAAGGCCAGGTCTGCAGCACGGATAATTTCACAGGGTATAATGGACTTGCAGAGGGCTTGTGCTGGTTCTTGTTTGTTGGGCATTTGGCCCAAAGCTGATAGCAGATTTCCCCAAAGGAATCAGTGTGCTCTCAATTAAAAGGAAAAAACTGATATTAAATGTCACAGTAATTGATGCTGCCTCTTTCTAATTAACTTACCTCTTTTTCCAAGTCCTTCTACTGCTTTCTCTTTCCTGACACCTTCACCTGCTATTTACTGAGACTGCCTGCAAGCAAGAGCAGAACAAACCTGCCAAAGACACAAGAGTCCCCCTGGGATTTCCCGCTTTGTCAAAAGCTGCCAAGTTGCAGGTGTGAGAAGCACACTGGCCATGATGTCATGGCCACTACACTCATCCCTTTTAAAGCTGATGGCTTTAAAAGCAGTATTTCCACATTAAAAAAAAAAAAAAAAAAAAAAAAAAGACAAATGAAAACCACATGACAAGGGAAACAGAGGATCTAAATAGGGAAGCAGAGCTGTCTCCTAAAGCAGTCTGCAGGACTTGCTTCTCTGTTCTCCTGCCTCTCCCCTTAGACACACTGTGAACGGGGTCCAGATGTGGCTGGGGTCTGGATGTCACCTGTCCCATTCCCCTGATCCATGTGTTTGCAGAGGCACTTCCTCCAGCTGTCACCCTGTCCTGGTTTCAGCTAAGGCAGAGTTAATTTATTCTCAGTACCCTTTACTGTGCTGTGTTTTGGAGTCAGAATAAGAATGGTGTTGATAGCATACTGATGTTTTGGGTTTTTGCCAAGTTGTGTTTCTCCTAAGTCAAGGACTTTGGGTTTTTCCCTTCTCTGGTGGACTTGGTTCTGCCAGTGAGGAGGTTCACAAAAGAAACGGAGGAAGCATAGCTGGGACTCAGGTGACCTGAACTGACCAAAAGGATATTCGACAACACAGAATGTCATGCCCACTACATAAACTAGGGAAATATCCTGGAAGAGCATCCAGTCTGGGCTCAGGAATCAGTTCTGGCATTGATCAACAGGTGGCGAGCAATGGCATCATGCATCACTTGTTTTCTCCCTTTTTATTCTCATTATCATTACCATTATAATTTTATTATCATTATCATATACCATTATTGCTGTGTTTTACTTTCAATAATTAAGCTTTTATCACAACATAGAAGCTTCACTTTGATTCTCCTCCCCATTCCACCAGGGTGGAGGGGGGGAAGAGAAGGGGGGTTGAGCAAATAGGTGTGTGATGCCTGATTTCCACCTGAGCTTAAAACCACAACACATCCCATCTTCACCAAAGGCTTTTCCCAGCAGAAAGGGGAAATATGAAGGGTCCTTGTGGCTCTGAACCTATGATGCAGCAGCGAGGGTTTCACTGATTTCTCTGAGTAGGTCTGTGTCCCACCACTGCTCAAAGAGCTCTGGGTCACAGCACTAAGGGTTTGTCTGTTTGACCCAAGTAGACAGGTTGAAGACACCCCTCTGAGGGCTCCTGGAGGGAGCCCAGAGCAAACAAACTTAGAGAAAAATGTCACTGCAGTGGAAAAGGACATCATGATTCTATCATACTATGCCCTTGTTTCTAAGACAGCAGCAAAACAAGAAGGAGAATGGAGAAAAAAAAATGGATGTGTCACTGAAGTCACTGCAAAGTCCCTGTTATCAGCAATGAGCCTCCTTTACTAAGCATCCTGAATCAAAGTGTCTGATTGAGAATAGTTATTAAGACACATGTTCAGCATCTTCTTATCCAGTATCCTGCTCTCAGATTTAGCCAAAATTTAGCATCTTTTTTACTGTCTTAGTGGGTCAACAATGCCTTTTGCTGGAAAAGATGGGGAAGGGTAGGGACATCTCATATCAAATAGCATTTTTTCTTGGCAGTACAGTAAAAGTGTTAAATCATGGATTCAGCAATTGACTCAAAACTCACAGGTAACAGCCATAACTGGGACACGAAGATAATTTTTGGTCACTAAATTATTCTTATTGATGCTGGATGTCTGAAGAGCCACAATCATAAAACCCAACCACAGGCACAGCAGACATATTTAAGATAAATCAGTTCCTGAGCACAACATGGTTTGGAGAAGAGCCCCATGCTTTCCTTTTCTTTTCTAAAGGAAAAGAGCAGATTGAGGTGATGGATGTTTCCCTCCCTGATGCAGCTGATTTGGTGTTCTTCAAACCACAGGTCAGCGTGGTTTCATTTAGATCTGCAATCTCTTTTCTCCTGGGCTTTATCCTAGGAGTTGTTATTTCAATACAGTTTGAACCAAGTGTCTGAGCAGAACTGAGACCCCAGGCTGTCACTGGCATCCATGAACATAATAACCTTGCATGAGTAATGCAGTAAAGCCAACAGCTAAGCTATCTTATCCTTGGACAGCTGCAGGGTTCCAATAACCCTCATCAGACCACATTCTCCTTCAGGGAGTAGAGAGAAAAAAAAAGGAAAAAAAAAAGATAAGTAATTTATAATATGTTCAGACTGGCACAGGAACTCAGACACTGTACAGTGCACTATTAATTGTGGGATTCTTTTTTGTGCCATATAATATTGATTTTCCTGCAGATAACCAGATATCATTAGTTTGATTAATGCTACCACAGCTTGGAATAACTGGCTGGAAAGTTCAAACTAGGGCATTTTTCAGGAGAAAAAGATAAAGCACAGCTCAGAACTTCTCTGTTCATGCCTGGGAATATGCTGGCCAGAGGGTTTCAGGGGTGTTAAGTTAGACAGTTAAGAAAAAGCTTGGTAGAGGAGAGCTGGAACTGCTCTACACAGCCTGTCTGATAATGTCAGGCAGTTCAGCCACACTCAGGGATGAGTTTATTTTGGTACCATACCCCTAGGTTTTCCTCCTAACAAAGGTTGTCACATTTGCAGGCAGAGCTGAGTCACACAGGCTGCCTCAGCCAGAGCTGTGCTCCTGTGCTGCTGGGTGTGCAAGCAGTGAGGTTCTGAACTCTCATTCTCTCTGATTGCTTCAGAAGGGAAAGAAGCAGATGAAACTCCCAGGGACTGGTTTATGAGTTGGCTGGTGCCAAGAGAAGAAGTGTGTTTCTTATTGGCTGAGCATGTGCTCTGCCATGCAAAGGGAATCAGCTTTACTCTGACTGACTTTCTTGGAGGAAGAAAACACTGAGATATATCAAGAGCCCCACTAAGACCCTACAGACTCGTAACAAAGAGGTCATCTTGAAAAGACGTGAAAAAAATCCTGCAAAGAAGGCTAGGAACAACTTACACTGATTCTGAGTGAAGAATCTCTGACATACCTTAAAGTTTATCAATGCTACAGTGTGAGACAAGGTATCTGGTATGTGGGCTGAAACTACTGCACTAATTGATGGAGTCTGTCAGCTCAACATCAGCTTGCTAATGTATATAAACCTCCTGTGGTTCTCAGTCTCAAAATAATGGCAGAAGGAGCAGAACAGTCACTTGATCATCACAAAGGTCAGGAAATGGAGGAGTAGATGGAGAAACCTATTTTCTTTCTTTTGGCACAGTGGGAAGTTAAAGATCACTGTGTGAGTTTTGGCCCGGGGCGTTCAACAGAAGACAGGCCAGAGAAGATGATACCGGTATGTGGGCTTTGGTGAGGGGGTGGCCACTACACACCAGTGTAGAGCATCTGTGCAGACCCTTATATGCCTTCTAACTCATGAGAACTGTCCTAAAATAAGAAAACCCAAGAGGTCTGATCTGATGATAAGATGTGAACAATGGAGGAGCCAGAGCCTGCAGGAGGGCAAAGCCTCAGCTCCAGCAGTGTGTTCTGTTTAAAGGTAGCAGTAGGTTTGTCTTGGAAAAAAAATCAGACCAATTTGGGCAGATGCTATCTGGATGGCATTGCTCTGCTTTGGTGTATTTGTTGCAAAATAGTGCCATTGCCCTTAAAGGAGAAGAAACTGCTCTTGGTTTCATACAGAGCTACATGAAGAACAGGCTCTCAACAGTACAATAGAAAGCTTGCAAACTTTCTTCCTCATGAGTCTTATACTATAAGTCTTGTGTTCTCCTTGCTCTGAAGAAGGGCTTATTAGTGCAGGTACTAGCCAAATCAGACAATTGGTCCCTAAAAACCTGCTGAAAATTTTGCCATTGACTTCCTCCTGTTCTTCATCAGATAAGCCATCTCTGAGCTCATAAACTTCAATAAGAATATAACTTGCAGTAACTGATTAATTGAAGAAGGAATGGCTTATTGTTCTTATCTAAAAATGTCTTTGAAGGTTTCCTCAGCATTTGTTGAGGTATGACTGGTCAGCTGAGTGAGGAGTGTTTTCCAGTTCCTGTTTGTAGCACGGAACAGGCAATTCTGTGGGAGCACCAGAGCACTCCTGATGAGTGTGTCAGTACTCTGACTTCAATACCTGCCTGGACTTCTTTCCTTTACGATTTAGACAGCCACTTTCACAAACCTTTAAACTACCTAATCATTCAAATATCCTCCAAAACCAAGAATGAAATTTGTGAGTATTGTTGAAACAAAGCAGTTTCACAAACCCAAATATACCAAACATTTGCTTTGTATTACCCCCACTGTCCTCACATTTTCCTCTTTATGAGTCCAATTTTTGCAGCTCTGACCTTGTAGAACCTTTTCTCAGCCACAAGTGTCAGTGATCAACTTCTAGTCTGTCTCAAAAAAAGTGGTACAATGTAGTCTGTCTTTCCTGCCAAGTATCATAAAGTGCATTGATACTTTCTGCTGTTCCATCCTCTAGGCAACCACACCTCATCTGCATTTATTGCTGCAGAGAGAGTGGGGTTCACTTTCGACAGGCTGAATGGGAACTTCAGCTGAGGATTTTGTGCAAGCACCAGAAGTGCAGAACTGTCTGACTCCCTTTTGGAGACAGGACTGAACAATCACTTTTTCTTTCTTTTTTTCTGTTTTCCTTGTGAAGAAAAGTAAATTTTTTTAACGATTTGCCAATCCTCCAAATAAAAAACTTTGAAACCCCAAAATAAAGTAAAGGCAGGTTTTGGGATATTTAACAGCTACTCTTAGCAACTGTATGCTGCCAAAGATTGATATTCCTTCTACCAAACAGGTTGGATATAAAGAAAACATAGGGTAATAAGAAAGAAAACTGTTATCTAGTCAGTACAAACTGTTAACTAAATCAATAAATTACAGACTCGGGAACTTCTGTAGGCTAAATTATTGCTGAATTACTTCTCTAGAGAGCTACCTCCAATTTTAAAGTTCATTTACTTTTACAAGATATTGGGTAGGAGTCTGCAAGGAGAATGGAGCTACCTCATTTATAACTGAAGGAAGTTAAAATGCTGAAAAGAAAAATTATGAGTAGTAGAAGTGCTGAGCAGTATCTACATTTCTTACAATGTGCAATTCCCCGTGTGAGTGCAAGAGTCATGACTTACAAAAGTGATTTGTGTTTCTGGGATGCTCATTGGAATTACCTTACAAATCCCCGTTTTCGGAAAGTACTGAATGAAACTTCTGAACAATTAAACTCCCATAACAAATGTCACAATGAACATACAGTGCCACTGGTCATGTCTGTGACCTCTGCCTTGCTGTTGCCAGCAAGTGTGAGAACAGTTCAAATTTCCCACCCACTTTCCAACTGGAGGGATTTTATGGAGTGAACGAAATAGTTCTTTGCGGCCAACTTGATTTTAATTATACACGTCCTAACCTTTAGAAAATGTATTTAGATTTTTAAATAATAGTGTGGGGGAGAGTGACAAGGGAAATGTATGCTTGAGCTTACTAAGGGACCAAAAACATTTTCTCCAAGTGATAAACAGATGTGAGAATGACAACATTACACATGAGCTCTTGGAACAAAGGGATCATCCAGATGAAGAATATTATGTTTCTGCAGTAGTTTAATCCTGTAATCCTTATGTGAAGCTTTGATTACAGAATAATATGATATCGATGAGGCCTTTATCACTTGTGGTGATGAGATAAGATTAAGTGACCCGCTCCTAGTCATGGCAAATCTCTGGCAAGACTGAAGCTGACCCCATGCTTCCTGACTCTTCGTTTTCATAAATTTTCAGGTAACAGCTTTTGCCTTTGTCTCAGTCAAAGGGTTGTGAAAGGAAGGTGAGAATGAAAGGACCCTGAGAAGCAGGAAAGAATTATTTACATCCAACTGGAGTGGGGTTGGGGGATGCAAATGGGAAATCTGCAACCTCTTGCTCTCTAGGTGTCACAATCAAATCCCTTCCTTGTGTGGAGCAGATGTTTTCAGACCACAGCTTGCACTCAGATGAAGTTTTTACACAACTAAAAATACTTGCATTGTGTCTGCAAAAGGAGAGAAGTTGTTTCAGGTTGTTGTGACATGTGACCTTGAACACCAGCAATCCAATATTAAGATTAACAAAACTGGTATCCAGTCTGAAATATTTTGCAAACACTTTGTATTTGCAAAATATTTCTGTAATTTTTATTTCCTATCCTTTGTGTGTGTCCATATGCACAAAGACTCCAATGGGATGCTCCAGAGCCAAGTTATTTGCAATCAAGAGAAACACGTTCAGTCCTTGAAGCACGTGCTGAAGTGCAGGCAGAAAAGCCAGCTTGAGCATTTGAATCCATGACCATCACTTTTTTGTACTCTTGCTCTTGCTTATTAGCCTAGTGGTGACTCACAGCATCCATGCTGAATCAGGTTTCCCATTGGTACCCACAGCCTCTCACATCTGAGAGTTTTCCTACCCTCTTGACTCCAAGTGTGAAGATCTCCTCTTCCCCTTCTCACATTAGCTGGTAAAATGTACCATGTGGCTCTGACCTAGGATCAGGACAGCAGCTGTTGATTTGGAATCATAAAATCATTAGGTTGCAAGAGAAATTAAAGATCATCTAGTTCCAACCTCCTGCCATGGGCAGGGGCACCTTCCACCAAGCCAGGTCACCCAGTGCCTCATCCAACCTTGTCATTTAGGACACGAAAGAAAGATTAGAGTCTCCAAATATTTCAGAAGGCAAAGAGCATAGAAAAAAGACTTTATTGTCTAATTCTTACTACTTTTTATAAGGAATTCCAATACAGACTTAACATGATTGGTGAATAGGAACAACACCTCTCTAATTCCATTGATTAAACTAGAGAAACATCAATACACCACCTGGAGAAAGATTGTTTTGAGAAAGGACAGTTGTTTGCCAAGATTGTTTTGAGAAGAAGCTTTCTTGAGAAGTTTTTCCTTGGGAAAAAGTAAGCAGCTAAAATCTCTCAGACCCAGAAATATCAGGCCCACACAACCTTGTCTGGAACTCATCTTCCAGAGATGGCTCATCCACAACTTCTCTGGGCAACAAAGAGACGGACGTTTTTAAAATGCTGCTCTTGAATGCATAGAGTATCAGAAATCTGTAGTACCTCTGGATGACCAACCCCTGTCCCTACCCTTCTGCCACAATAAATGAATGTATAGCTGATGAAATGACTTGATCTCAAATACCAGATGCTGAGGAAATATGGCTGCCTGCTTGCAACATCTGAATCCTCTTCCTTCTGTGTCTGGCTGCCCTGGGCCAAGCTGGAGGACTCAGGGATTAATGAGTCTCTGATGTGACCTGCCAGAGCCATTCCTCAGTCCTGCTTTGAGGCCACGCCTGTAAAACTTACAAACTCATCATTCTTTTTATGACAAAGTAGATATGGGATTGGAGGACCAGCCTAACAAATGTGAATGCTGTTTGAAGCTGGATCCAACCACTCCAGCCAGCTGCCTTCAGATGTCAAAAGTGACTGACTTTGTTTTATGCGGCAGATCTGAGGCAACCAAGAGCTGGTCTAATTGCAGATCTCCATATGGCAAAAGTCTTTCTTTTAAAAGGGCATCAAAAGGGAAAGATTAAAACATTTAGAACCACATGGAAGGAAAAGGAAACAACTATTTGGAGTAGATCTGGCTTCAGGAGAGTAGTGAAGGCTGAGGCTGAGCCGTAGTCTGGCTGAAGATTTTGTCCCAGATCCCTTTACCTTGCACTGATTCCCCATGCCCTCCAAGAAGCTCTGTTTGTTTACTGTCACCCCCATGCCTTTTTGTGGTTGCTTTGCTCTTTTCCAGCACTCCAGGATAGTTTTCTGATGGTGCTGAGGAGCATCTTGATGCAAATATGAAGCCAGAAGTTTCCGCAAATGCTGACTGAAAGAAAGTGTATCATTAAGAAGAAAGAAATGTGAGACAGAAGAGCTCCATCACACTACAAAATTTGCTTTTCATCATCCTCTGATAGATGAGATTTTCCTTTGGCTTCTCCTGAAAATTTCTGGCACTAAGTACATCAGGATGGTCACCAAAGGTCCAGCTAATGCAAAATTTTTTTCTAAAAAAGTGGCTGAGGGTTGGTGCCAGATAAGCAATAAGATAGAGTCAGGTATGCACTGACAATCTCCCATCCTTCAGAGAACTAAAGCCCTGTGAGGTACAGTCCCCTGCCTGCTGTGCCTCACCATCTGCCTTCAAGAGATGATCAATACATTCTTTTGGAGACTCTCACAGAAGCACAGAAACAGTTTCCATAGAACCCAAGGACAGCATCTTCATCTTCATTTTTGCTAGTTCATTGTCAAGGAAGACTCATTTCTTGCTGAGTATTATAAAATAATCATAGAATCATTTAGGTTGGAAAAGGCCTTCAGTATTATCAAGTCCAACTGTTAACCCAGCACTGCCACATCCACCACTAGGCCATGTCCCCAAGTGCCACATCTACATGATTTTTAAACACCACCAGGGATGGTGACTCCACTACTTCCCTGGGCAGCCTGTTTCATTTCCTTCCTCAAGACCACTGTAAGGGATCTTACAGTTCCTGAAAGCTCTCCAGGGGCAGCATTCATCTGCTGAGTTCCTCCCTGAACTGGAAATTCTCCTGCTAGGGGCAATTTTTGTGGAGTCTTTATAAATGCCAAAGCTCATAATAACACACAGGTGTAAGGCATTGTGGCACCTGGTTTGAAGGACTGAGGTGTTCTAAACCATCCCTGTTAGACTACTGATTTCCCTGGGACATGCTTTTGGATAGCTGGGCATTTGCTTCATGTGACCTGACAGAGTAGCAGGACTTCAGAACACTTTTCTAGAGATGTCTTATTCTAAACAGAGCTTCATCTGCATCCGCAAAAAATCTCACCCATGTAATGACACAAGGAGTACTGTGCAAACCTCCCAGGAACCACAGTGGGCAGGGGTGGCTCGACAAGCTTTGGAGGAAACCAGTGGCAGGGATGTATCCAGCAGACAAGAAGGAAGGTCACTCTGACAGTAGATCCCTACATCCTCCTCTTTTGAGAAGCCCTCCCACTGGCACATAGCCATGCCTTGGCTCCTTTCCAGAACTACAGCATCTCAGCCAAGGAAAATTTGTATAGAGCCTGAAGGGAGATGGGGAGCTCTGTAAAGCCTCCAGCCCAGACTGTTTCTGTTGATCCGTGGCAGCATGCGTTGTACGTCCTGGTATCAATGTGATGAATGTTGTGCTGACTTCTGCATTGTGTGTGCCTTGTACTAAATATTGTCTGCTGGAAAGTAAATAACAGCAGATGAGCAAATGGGGCTGTGATGACATTTCAGTGTCCATAATGTTTCCATCCACAAAATGCAGCAGTTATGCATCATTTTAACGGTGGGAATAGAGAAGCAGTCAGCTATCTGCATCCGGAAAATCAAAAAGGAAAGCAACATTAGAGGAAATAGATAGGCAGTGGGTGTTCAAGGGCAATGAGTCATCCTTGCCACAAATAAGGCTCACAATGAGGAATACTAATAATTAGGCAGGATATTTCAAAACTTCAGCTCTTTCCTCCTTTCCCGAATTATCTTTTATGCCCTGGGGATGTTTTGGAATGACGGTGTCTGCTTTGGGATGTAGACATGAAGAAAATCCACTGTGAGAAGAAATGACCAAACAGCCGAGAAAAATAAAGTTGGGCTGTAAAGTTTCTTCTTTAAACTCAGGAGGCCCTTCGAGAGGAAACTGTCATGATTCTGGTCAGCCAACAGAGCAAACACATCCCAGGGAAGGACAAAGCCTGTGGCCACTGAACTCAGCACTGGCAGGAAGCATCAACAGCACCTGCTTTTCCCCTTTCCCCATCATTCTTATTCCCCTGGGCTTGCTCCGACCTTCTATCGTTCAGGGAATGAAACGGGTCCCTCTAGTGGGTGAATCCAGGAGGAAAGAACGTGCTTCCCATTTTGGTACACTGGCTCTTCTCCTCTCGAAGTTCACACCTTCTGTTTTACTTGGGTTGAAAACAAAGAGGATTTTGCCTCTGAATCAGGCTGGGTCTCAGCTAAAATCCCGGACTCCCTAAAGCTGAAATTTCCAAAGAACAGAACTGGAGAAAGAATAGAGAATCTGCTGTGACTGTCAGTGCTCTGGCTTCTTGGAGGTTAGAAGCAAAGATGAATGACAGGTGTTGTCCTCACTTGAGAGGATTTGTGGGAAAGAAGTCTTTCTGAACCTTCAACATTTCTGACTATGTATCATAGAATCAATAAAGTTGGAAAAGACCTCTAGGTCATGGAGTCCAACCTATGACTGAATGTCACCACGCTCACTAAATCATATCACAAAGGGCCAGGTCTACTTGTTTTTCTAATGCTTCCAGAGATAGTGACTTCACCACTTCCCTGGGGAGCCTGTTCCAATGCCTAATCACCCTCTCCGTGAAAAAAATTTTTCCCAACAGTTTCCTAATAATGACATAATTAACATTTAGTCCTAAAACCTCTGAACCACAGAGATGTTTTGGGCCTATCCTAGGTGAAGAGTGATCCCTTTCTGAATAAGCCTTAAACCATCAAACAGGAGTTTTTGTGAAACTGCAGGGCTGCAGTGTCATCCCCATTCCTTCCCTGCTTCCCTCTGCTGCAGAGCTCTGATTGCAGCAGCCTGACTTCAAGCACTGGCAAATGTCATCACTGACACTGCTGTGGTGGGTGCACACCATCATTATAATCTGTATGCATTTAGCCATCCCAGCATGATAAGAGAATGATTAGGAGAATAGTTAGAGAGTAAATTAAAAACTCCCAGCAGTTTCCTGAGTGAAGGTACTAACTTACAGGCATATTTTTTCACCGCATCACTGAAAAATGCCATTAGTTATACCTGTGAATACATGTTAGATTTAAACCCCCGGTGAGAATTTTTATTAATATACAAATATGTTAGGGCTCTTATGCTGCTTAAAATGTAATTAACCATCTTCTGAAGATTAAGGGTGCATAATCATAAAAGAAGTGCACTCTTGTGCATTTAATTCTTCTAATCTGCTTTATGTTGATGTTAGTGTGGAAGAATAATCGCTGGTTTGCCTAAATAGTTTGGGTTTGTGCTGTAGGAAGAAATTGTTATAAGATGCACTTCTAAACTTAAAATTTGGTAGGCTTACGGTGACAGAAGATGATGAAGTGCACAGAGAGATTAGGTAAAAATGCTTCTTTTATTCTTTGCTGCCGTTGCAAATGCCCTGCAGTGGTAAAGCTGTGTTTCTGACAGTTTCATTCAGCAGACAAAAAGGAGGAAGGACAGGCACACCCAGTGAATGTCAAAGATAAGAGCAATAAACTTTCACTAGTCTCCTTAAGTACTAATTTAAACACATAATGTGTCATGTGGGGATTCAACAAGATTTTCTGAGAAGTATATGGAAAATGAGCAACCAACACAAGGCAGAGAGACTTTTGATTTGCTGTGTTGTAGTGAGAGAGCTGAGTTTGTGAAATGCACTCTAAAAACATAAATTGATGATTTTATGTTGTCATTAAAACATGCTATTGGAGTAGTCCATCCTCCCAGAGCTGTTACAGTCCCCATGAAATGTTGATCAGGTTTATTTGAAAAGAGGTGAAGACCTTCAGGGCCATGGAGCATGGCTCTTCAGGGACAGTTTTTTCCTAGCAACATGATCCATAAAATCATTAGGTAACTTGGAGAGCTCCACAGAAATATTTTTTGTTCCCCTTCCCTCCTAGCAGGACTTCTTGCAAACTAAGAAGACACGAAGAAGGAGCAGTGGAAACTGGGATGAAGACATTTGCTGATAGTCGTAACTGCATGAATACACACTGAAGTTATTTAGTAAGTGTGCAGCCCGTTCCTAGCAGAGTCAGTGGGGTAGAAACTGCCATGGGAAACATGGGATGAAGAGCTCATGCCACTCCTGCTTTTGTGGAGGAGTCAGAGGGGCTGGAGACTGGGTGGTGTTCCATGAAGACCACCAAAGAAGGGAGTTTCCTCGTCTTGAATAAGCAGGGGCTCTGCAAGGTCCTTTAGGAAAAGCAGCTTCCAACATCAATTTTAAAAACTGAAAAACAATTGCAAAATCATTCCATACTTTCTTTTTTAAGACTAATTTATGTTAGGGGGGTCCTTTAGCACTCAGTTGTTTGTGGGGCCAATAACAGTTTGCAGTAGATTGTTGTGGCCAAGTGGACCCTGCTCCAGGGCAAACTGGTGACAGCATGACCACAGGGAACAGTAGCACACAGCCCAAGGAGGGCTTCTTGGCTGCTTTGTGCTTGTTTTCATTATTTCCAAGGCAATGCAGAGGCATTATTGAAAGTTGCTTGTTTTCATTGCAGCTTCCTTCTGACAGGTGTGACAGGCAGCACAGACAGGTTGCTCTGGGCCCTTCTTGAAGCAAAGCTGCTTTCTGTGATTCCCTAAAGGAGGCAGCTGCCAGGCTCCTTGTGGCCACCTGTGCTCAGGAACCAGCATGCAGCATGTCAGGGAAACCCTTCCTATGGAGAGCACACACAGATTTTCTCCCTTGCTGCTGACAGGGAGCCACAGAAGCTGCTACTTGAGGAGCAATGGCAAAGGAAACTGCTGCTTCCAGAGTCAAAACCCAGCACGACAGCATAGACATTCCCTCAGGTTTTCCAACTGGCCCACAGACCAGGATGCTGCACAAGGACCATGTTGCATTTCTAGTCTTTAGCTGGCAGTCCTTTACAAAACAGCAGGGAAATACTGAAGGTTGTTGAAGCATGAGTAGTGTTTCAGATCTGTTTGATGTTTTTGTCCCAAGCTGATGTTCCCCACTGCCTGCTTCCCATAGCACTGGGTGCACACTTCATCTCTGTCTCGGCAGGTGCCAGAAGCACCAGCACAGAGCTGAAGGGTGCTGTCAGACCAGAGCAGGCTTCAGCCACGTGCATATCCTGGCTTGAACCTAGGCTTTTCAGAGAGGCATTAAGTAGGTTCAGTCTTAAAATCTTACTTAAAATTGCTGACAAGTTGAGTGCTAAATTACCTTAGGATTTGTGAGCAGGTGGAATATATGTATCCCAGCCAATGGAAAGGACACCAGATTCCCATTCCCACCTTGTTTAAGGACTGCTGGTGTGAACAACCTTGGATAAAGTGCACTTGAGAACCTGATTAATTCTGTTTGCCATTCAATCTTGCACTAAATAAGACATGAAGCTCCAGACACAAAACCAGCCATTCTTCTGTAACAGTTTGCTGTCAACACAAGACAATAAAATAAGAATATTTTAGATTCAAAATGCAGACAAATAGGAGAGAGGAGCTGTATTGTGCTTTAAATGCATGGCTAACTCAGTCATGCTAATGTGATTATCTCACTGAACTTTTATGCTGTCGCTTAAGGGTAACTTTGCCTTGTCTAGCTGGGGTATACATATTTGTTTCACACAGGCCTAATGTCTTTTTTAAGTTTGTGGAAATAAGGAAATGTGATTTCCCTCATCTGTTACAAGGTAGAATCCTTTCTTGGCATTAAAGTCTTGGGCATAAAAAAATCATAAAATGGTAGAGTTTTTGGTTCTTGGAGAAGTAAGGACGGTGGTTAGCAGAACTGCCATCCTTGACTTCCAGGCAGCAGATTTTTTTCTGTTTAAGAGATTGATTCACAGACTCCCTCAGGAAGCAGTGCCAAGGAGCTCAGGAAGGGCTGGGGAGTTCATGAAGGCTGGAGATTCTTCAAGAAGGAAATCCTAAAGGTGGAGAAGTAGGCTATCTCCAGCTGATGAAAGCTGGCTAGAACTCAGGGAAGAAACAAAGTTAATGACCTTTTGAAGAAGGAGCAGGCAATTCAGAACTACAGTCGTATCATAAGATTAACAGGGTCAAAATTAGAGTTTAAATGACAAAACTAGAAAAACATCAGAAATAGAAAAAGCCTAACTGAAATTTAATTTGGCTACTACAGTCAAGGGCAATGAAAGATGTTTCTTCAAGTACAAAATGAGAGCTAAGGAGAATCTTCATCTTTCACTGGATGTATGGGGAAACATAATGACAAAAGATGAGGAAAACACTGAGGTTCTTAATGTCTTTTTTTCCTCAATTTTTAATAGTAAGACCAGCTGTTCTGTGGGTACCCAGACCCCTGAGCTGAAAGACAGGGACAGGGAAATGGTCAGTGGCGTGCTACACTACACAGGCAGACACAAGTCTATGTAGTCAGATGAGATCCAGGAAAGCATAGTGCAGGAGCTGGCAGAAGTGCTCCCTCAGCCCCTGTCAATCATTTACCAGCAGTCCCAGATAACCCAGGAGGTCCCAGGTGACTGGAAGACAACCACCTTCTATACACCCATCCTCCTTCTACTCCCAGAAGTAGATTGAAGGAGGATAGGGAAACTGCAAGAAAAGAAGAAGACCCCTGCTCAGCCAAGCCATCCTTCTTCCCTGGTTGCCATTGACTACTCCTGTGATTTTAGGACACGGCTCTTCAAAGGGGACCAACAATCATGGAGCACAGAACCTTCAAAATCGGGTCCCCAGGGGACTTTCTGGACTTGCTCCTTCAGCAGCCCAGAGTCTGTTCTCTCCATATGCATGTTCAAAGTTTTGCTGGCAATTGTATGGACATTTGGCAGGTGTGTTCCACAGACAAAGGGAATGATGGCTGTTTGTACGTCTGTCAGATAAATGGGGAAGGTGATAAAGTCTCGGGAAGTGTGAGACTTGGCATGACGTAAATGGGTTAAGGAATGGATATTCTGGTTTTACTTGTCAGTAGCTGGTCCAGTGCTGTGTTTTGGATGCAGTATGACAATGGTGATGCTCTGGTTGGTGCTAAATGTCATGTTTATCCAAAATCAGGGACTTTTTGGTGCCCCGTGCTCTGCCAGTGAGGAGGTACAAAACCCGCAAACCCAAAAAGCTGGAAGGGAGGAGCATAATTAGGACAGGTGACCCAAACTGGCCAAAGGTTTATCCCATATGCCATGGTGGCCAGTATATAAAATGGGGGAGTTACCTGGAAGGGGATCGATGACATGAGATGATAGAGATCAATGTTTAAGAAAGGATCTGGCATCAGTCAGCATGTGGTGATCAATTTTATTGTGCATCACTTAAGGTTTTGTTTTTTTTTTTTTCTCCTCGTTTTTATAAATTCTTCTGATTTATTTTATTTTAATTGTTAACCTGGTCTTATCCAAACTTACTGGTTTGCACTTAGATTTTCCCTCCAGATTCAGCTTCAGTGGGAAAGTAAAGGGGTTTAGGGCTGTGGGGATGGGAATGGGGAGTGCAGGGTTGGGGATGGGTGTATGGGGTGTGGGAGTTACGGGCTTTGAAGTGCTCAGCTGCCAGCTGGTCAGGACCTCACAGCCTCTTTTCCTGAGCTTCCAGCAGAGCACCACAAGCAGCACCAAGATTCCAGCAATGGCCCAGAACTGCCATTGTAGCGAGGCAGCCCAGAGCACAGGTCCCCATGCTGCACCATTCTGCTCCACAGCCTTGTGCTCCAGCTCCTCCAGCATCCAAGTCATCTGCTGGCTGAGGAACTCAGTCCGGTGCTGCATGCGCAGGCGTGTGTCTTCATCCAGCTCATCATTCACCACCTTTGCATTCTGGAGGATGGTTTTCACCAGTGTGACCAGGAACATGACCTTTAGGAGGACAGAGAGAAGGGTTTGGCAGCTCTGCCTGTGTGCTGACCCTCTCCGGCAAGTGTGCACGCTGACCCTGTTTCAGGCTGGACTAGGACAGCACTGCCTGCTGCTCTCCTCTACACCTGCCCCTCATTGTGATGCCCCTTGTGATGTCACTGGCACCAAAGACATCACAGCCAGGCCAGCCCTGTCCTTCATGATCACTCCAGCTTAGACCCTCACAATGGCCCCAACAAACCAAAGTCCTGACACCTAGCCTGCCAGCTGCCTAGTCCCCTCTCCTTCCGGCCCATTGTCTCCCATCCCTCCTTCCATCACTGTCAGATCCCTTCATTTCCCTTTTCTTCTTTGCCTCCCTTCTCAGCCCCACTGCACTCCTCTCCCTCCTCTTACAGGTTGTAATGGTCATACTACTCCTCATCTGGCTTGTGCAATGGATCTACCATTACATCAATGAGTACCTGGATAAGGATGTCAACCAGCAGAGGACTCAGCTGCTGCAGGAGTTGGCCCAGGGAGGGCCAACTCTGGAGCAGAGGTCCTGGGGAGCTGTGCTCTGGACTGCCTTGAGGAAATGGCTGTTCTGGGTCGTTGCTGGAACCCTGATGCTACTCTTGGCACACCGGTGGCTCAGGAAAAGCATCTGTGAGGAGGAGAACAGCAGGGACTCAGAGAATGAAGAAAGTGAGGAAGAAAATCGTGCTGAGATGAATATGATCTATATCTTCTCAAGACGCTTCCACCTGTCAGTGCCAAAGCTGGCCTCGGGGAGACGTGCAGTGCAGGAGCTGCTGAGTGACCTTCTCCAAGTCTCCCACAGCCTCTTTTCAGACAGCTTCTTCCCAGTGCTGGAACCAGCCATTGGAGTGGGCAGTGCCTGTGAAGGATGGAGTCCCCAGAAGGAGGATGTTGTCTACTGCATGTTTGTGCCCCTGAAGCCCCCCCATGGGTATGCCTTCCACCTGGAGCCAGACATCATGAGGGAGATGCCACAGATGAGGATGCGCGTCCGCGTTGAGCTGGTGTGCACTTGTACCAGGGAACAGCCCAACCAGAAAATTCTGTGCTTCCTCCACAACTCTGCAGAGGAGCTGAAGAGAAATCAGGTGGCCAGCCTTCTACACACCCTCTGCACTGGCCCTTACCTAGATGGAGAGAAAATTGCCCTCTGGTTCCAGACGTTTGTGATCTCAGCCTGGTCAGTGTTGCCTCAGTCCCATTACTACAGCATGAAGGTGCTTCCCTCCTGCCGCTCCTGCAAGATGAAGCTGATGAAAGCCTCTGGGAGAAGCTTTTTTGTGGAGGTGGTATTCAGTGTGCAGCAAGGTGACTCAGACATCTTCCTGAGTAGCCAGCCTACAGAGGCCCCATTCCCCCCAAGCACGACATGGCTGGAGAGCTATGCTGTGGCAGAGGCAAAGTTTTTCAGGCATGTGTCCATGCAGGCCCCACCCCACAGCTGCCACCTCAAATGCCTGAGGCTCTGTGCTCGCCTTCTGGAGGGCTCAGGCCTTTCAATCTATGCCTTGAAAACCACAGTCATGCACCTCCTGACCTTGATCCCCCCATCAGAATGGCAGCACAAGTATCTCCTGATGCGGGTGGATGACACCATGCATTACCTGCGCTGTTGCCTAGAAGAGAAATGCCTCAAGCACTTCTTCTTTGGCAATGAGGACATGCCTGAGGAGATCTCCTTGCCCCCAGCCTTCCAAGAGGCACAGCCTCTGAACCTCTTCCAGCACTTGGCAGATGATCCAGCTGCCCAGACTGAGGCATTGAAGAAGTTTGATAAGCTACAATATTACCTCTACTTTGGGTTCTGAAAGTGACAACTGCAGAATCACAGAATAGTAGAATTGTAGAACTGTGGAAGAGTAGAATAGTTTGGTTTATAGGAAAATACTTCCAATATCATTCTAACCATACTTTGAGCTTCTGGGAGCTTTAGTTGATGTAAAGTTTACAACAACTGGTGGGTTTGAACAAACACTGTATCTCTGAACATTCATGCATCACTTTGGCATGGAATGTTGCTACTCAGCTACCACAGAGTAGGAAATTATTTGGTTGAAGACCTGAGGCAGGACTCTGGTTTCTCTGATTCCCTGCCTATGAATCCCTCACTGTTCACTCTCCTGCACTGGGGAAATAGAAATAATTGGTCACCCTACACAGCTGTACTCACTGCCAAGTGCCATTTAATGTTGCTGCCCTCCAGTCAATGCCCTTTTTGAGACAGTCCATTCCTTCTGTGAGTAAAGCTCACAGAAGGGTACAAAGATGGCAATAAATTATATATTTGAGCTAACACTTCATCTGTGAGTCTCCCTGCATCACTCTGTCAGGAAGCACTGGCATAGGGTACTGGCTGCTCAGGTGCTGCAGAGTCAGGGAGAGTTTTGTAGAAGAGCTGCTAGGTGGGCTGGATATAGCACTTGAGGACAGAGTGGGCTGCCTGGTTTCAGGATTCCCTGTTGTTGAGGGTTAATCCCAGTTGGCAGTTTGGCATCACACAACAATTTAACAATTTAACAGTTGAAAGCAAGTAAATTAGAAGAATTTATAAAAATTAAGAGTAAAAAATAAAAAAAAAATAAAAGAAAAGTCATGCACAATAAAATTGATCACCATGCATTGACTGATGCCAGACCCTTTCCCATACACCAATCAGCTCCCCTTCCAGGTAACTCTCCCATTTTTTATACTGGCCATCATGGCATATGGGATATCCCTTTGGCCAGTTTGGGCCAGCTGTCCTAATTATGCTCCTCCCTTCCAGCTTTTTGGGTTTGTGGGTTTTGTACCTCCTCACTGACAGAGCACGGGGCACCAAAAAGTTCCTGATTTTGGATAAACATGACATTTAGCACCAACCAGAACATCAGTGTGTTACCAACACCATTGTCATACTGCATCCAAAACACAGCACTGGACCAGCTAATTAACTGTTTCCTGGCCAAAACCAGAGCAATATACACTCCTTAACCTATAGCATTTGCATCCTGCCAAGTCTCTCACTTCCCCACTCAATGACAGAATGGCTCCCAGAACCTCCTTTTATAAAGCAGGACAAAGCTCCCCTGAACCCTTGGTGAACATAAAATTGGATTATAAAATTCCTAGATGTTTTCCTCCTTGAGATGCCCTGTGGTGAGATTGGATCAGTCCCCTTGGCATTCATCTTTGTCCTTGTGGGAGTGCTCTTTGGGCCTTGGTGATACCCCTGGGTATGGGGTCCAGAGAAGGACTTGGGGGTTCTTGTGCATGAAAGGCTGGCCATGAGCCAACAGTGTGCACTCACAGCCCAGAAAGACACTGAAATCCTGGGCTGCTTCAAAAGAAACATGGGCAACAGGTTGAGGGGGATGCTTCTGCCCTCAGGAGCCCCACATGGAGCACTGCATCCAGGCCTGGGCTTCCCAGTACAAGAAAGATATGGAGCTATTGGAGCAGGCCCAGAGGATGCCATGAAGATGATCAGAGGGCTGGAGCACCTGTTCTGTCAACATAGGCTGAGAAAACAGGGGTTGTTCATCCTGGAGAAGAGGAGGCTCCATGGAAACCTCACTGCGGCATTCCACTACTTGAAAGGGAGCTTACAAATAAAACAAGGGAGGGTGACTTTTTACACAGTCGGAATTGTGATAGGGCAAGGCTGAACAGTTTTGTACTGTTCAGAGGAGATTTAGATTGCATGTTAAGAAGAAGCTTTTTACTGTGGTGCTGTGAGGCCCTGGCCCAGGTTGCCCAGAGCAGCTGTGGGTGCCCCATCCTTGGGAGTGTCCAAGGCCAGGCTGGATGGGGCTCTGACCAACCTGGTCTGGTGGAAGGCTGCCCATGGGAGGGGGGTTGGAGCTCTAGATGAACTTTAAGATCCCTTCCCACCCCAACTATTACAGGATTCTGTGATCTTGGGTGGTGTCTTCAGACATGGGCCTGATGCAGGAGCCAGAGGGGAACCTGTTGCTGTGGGGATCAGCATCCTGGGGCAGCTGGAACAGGGGTGCCAAAGGCTGCCTGTGCACAGCTGGACACAGCAGAGCTGGGGAAAGCTCTGGAACACAAATCTGAGGGAGCTGGGAGTGTGTGTGTACCCTGGAGAAAAGGAGGCTCTGGGGGAACCTCATTGCCCACAACAACTTCCTGAAGGATGGTAGCGAGGTATGGGTCAGCCCTTTCCCCCAGGTAACAAGTTACAGGACAAAAGGCAATGGCCTCAAGTTGCATGGGGAGGTGGCTTAGATGAGGTATTTGGCTTAGATGAGGTATTTGGGAAAGGTTTCTTCCCAGAAAGGGCTGTCAAGCATAGGAGCAGGTGTCCCAGGGATGTGGTGGAGTCATCATCCCTGGAAATGTTTAAGAAATGCTTCAAGTGCCTGGAGGTAGGACTTGAGGACATTGGTTAGTGGTGACCAAGGTGGCTGGGCTTGGTCATCTTAAAGGTCTTTTCCAACCTTAACAAATCCATGATTTAGGAACTGTCAATATATGTTAAAATACATTCACATATACATACTGTATGCCATAATCTCTGACTGCTCAACTTACGTAGAGCATTTCCTCTTGCTTGAGGCACAGCAGTTTGCAGAGAAGTTACTTTTGCCCTTTGCATCTTCCTGCATCAGGTAGACACTAGAGCAATCAGACCTTTTGTCATAACATCTGATGTCCTCTCTTAATGGGAAGGTACACTGATGCTGTCTTCCATTTCCAGGGCCTCTGCACACCATTGCTAAAACAATTACACAGATCTTTTTTTTCCTACTGAAGAACTGCATAGAAGTCTCGAACTATGTTCCAGCTGGGAACATGCTATTAGTCATCACATGAGATAAAAATATCATGCTTCCTATATGTCTTCTGATGTTTGCCTCATTTACAGGTGTCTTTGCCTTGGATTCCCGTGCCTTCTGTAACAGAAGAGAAAGGTGGGCCTGATGTTCTCCCTGCAAATCTGTGGATGCTAGCCAACACTGGAGATAACCAAACTATTCACACTTTGAAATCCCTCACCAAATCTTGCTGGCTGTGGAACAAAGGAAACATGCAGCTTTTTTATTAAAATGAATGACTAATACCTGAATAATGAATATCTGTGATTAAAATCCCCAGTATCACAGCCCCATCTAATGGACTGGCTGAAAGATATTCAAAGGACCTACAAAAAGTCTATTTGTTCTCTAGCAAAATACGTTATCATGATAAACAGGACCCTGTGGCATATTAAACTCTTAATTATGGCACAGGAGGCATTTTCTCTGAAAATTAAAAAGGTTGCAAAATGGCTACGGCCTCTGGAAGGCAATTCTTAGAAGCAAAATGTAACTCAGTGTTAGTGACTCCTTTATCTACTTCCTTCAGTATTCTCTTGGCACAGATTAACGTGGAGAGGGGAGTCTCCATATTTCTTAGTCATGTTATCATCGTGCCAATGACTCTGGAATGCCATAATCCTACAGAGCAGCTCAGGCCCAAGGGAAAACACAAGAAAATCACTGAGAGAAGAGAGTTATCAGTTAATCCAGACTTCATTTGCTATTGTATAGTTGAGACTTTTTTTTTAATTTATGAAAAAATGGCAGATGGTGTGTGGCTTCCAGAGAAGTGGCTTGGCCTGCACAGTGTCAGCCTTGGGGAGGATCAGCCCCAGGGCTGCCTGTGGGAACCTACATGCTGTGGGATACATCTCTGTAAACCCTCCTGATCCTGAGGCTGGTTACCAGGCTTTTATGTCTCATAACCAAAACCTAGTGGATCAAACCTCACTGAATAGGTACAGGCAGCAGGATGCTGAAAGTAGTGGTGTCATGAGTTTTACATCCTAATCCAGAGCTCCTGAAGGGAAGCAGGAGGAACCTTTCAGTTTCAGTGGGTGATGGATGGAGTGAATACTAGTTTCTAAGCATCTGCAAAGGTGTTTTAGATACCAGTAATTTTTGTGATACTAGGTCACTAGGAATTTCTAGTGCTTCTTCCTTGGAGCTGTTCTTAGCTTCTCCAGTAGTGACAACTGAAAAAGTATTTCTTCCCAGATGACTCAGAGCTCTGAGCCCACATCACACCCAGGAGTGCTAATTAGGCCCCTTACTCCTGGAAACAGGAAGAATTAGGCAGCAGAAGCCTTTCATAGGTGTTCTCCTCCCGAGAGCCCACTCTTTTTTCTCTTCTGAAGGTTTCCCATTGCTTTGCTCACCTTGTTAAGAAAAAGGCTCAAGCAAGATCTCTTAAAATTTCCTGTGTTCCTGAGACTGAATGTCCAGACACAAACAAGGACTTTTTACTCCAAATCCATAAATCACTGCTTTATTTCACAGGAGTTCTGAGCTGGGTATCTGACTGCAATATTTATTACACACTGTTACCTTAGGGCCTAGTGTGGACTATGGCAAGTGGACTTTGCAGGCTCCATAAAGCTTGGTCAAGGAATAACTGAAGCAGGAACATCTGCTCATCTTAAGAGACTCCTAAATAAATCCTTACTTAAGCCAAGTTCATCTGAAGGGATCACTTCAGATGGAGCAAATGTGATTTTCTGTGCTGACTGTGGGTGCCTGTGGGGCTGGAATGACATGGTACAAGCATTAATCTTTTGAATGCAGAGCTATTTCAGCAGCCACAAAAGCTCCCTTGCCCTGACCAAGTGTCAAATTCCCATTTGAATCAGTCTCCTTGTTGGACCTGTACACAAGGAAACATTTCAGGTTTCATTTGGGAAATGTTTCTGCCTGGGTTAATAGCTTTGCCAGGAGGCTGCTTTGGATTGATTCACCCCCAAGAGGCAGTGGGGTCCAAGACTGCTGCACCAGGGCTTGGGCACTGCATTGAGCTGTATGGTCACAGGAACAGGGCCTGCAGGTACAGGCTGAGCTTCGTGTCATCTCCTCCAGAGCCACCACAAAACCAGAGCAGAAAAGGCAGATGGATGACACCATCCCCTGTTAGTGATCAGCACTGTCTCTCCTAATTCCACATTAAGAACAACAGACTCAGCTAACTGTAAAGTCATTAGGGAAGAGGAGGCTGAAGCAGTCAGGATTTCTCTTCAAGTGTGAGTCCCAAATTCTGGCCCTGGTTGCTGCATCCAGGCAGATGCCCCGCACTGGAGCAGTCTCAGAAAACAGGGGCACCTAGTGGCTGCGTCAGAAAGTTCAATAAACACCACCATTCCCTTGAAAAGTGTGAGAGCTTTTCTTTCCCCTCCCTCTCAGCTCCACAAATAAAAATACTTTATGCCGTGACATTATCTGAAGAGAGAGGGAGAGGCACAAATTCTTGCCAGATTTCACACTCTTGGAGCAGCGTTTCTGACCCAGCTGTGACATTTATGACAGTGTAACCAGATTAAATGAAGCTTTTGCAGGTTTCTGCTGCAGCTGCTGCTCTGGACAGACACATCTACATCCCTGGGACTCAAATCCCTTGTTGATTCATGGCAGGGGAAATGTCGCCTCTTTCTGTTCTGCCCAAGGCAGAGTCTGGCCCCTGAGCAGCAGCTGTGCCCTGCAGGCACCATCGCTTTGTGTGACAGCCACACTGGCCTGGGGTCCTCTGTGCCTGGTGCTGCCCAAGGATTGCATCTGCTGGTGATCATCCCCCTGCGCCACGGAGCTGTCGCCTGGGTGCAGCCAGGACACCTCACCACGGTGAGTTAGGGGCAGGGAGGGAAATCAGGGACTCTTAGCTGATGGCCCCAGAGTACAGTGAGACATTGCAGCAGCTCCTCCTTCCCTACTCTGGAGAGGGGGGCCCATGTTTTCCTTCTACACAGGTACCTTCCAGACCCCTGAGGGTTTTCCTCTGCAGGGAAGAAAAGGGAAATTATCAGAAATGCAGGTAAGGAAGTATTGTTTGCTTTAATAGTAGAGATAAGTTACAGCCCCAGGTATAGCTCCCTTATACAGTGCTCTGAGCCTGCACATGCAGCCCTTGCACACAGCACTTTTCAACCTATTCACATCCCAGGAATTGCAAATGGGACTATCTGGAAATTAATTGCCCCTTGGCAGTGACAGCTTTCAGTCCCTCTTGCTCTGTTAGGTTCTCATCAGCATCACCGGCATAGTGTGATCTGAATTTACCTGAATTCTCCCTAATGTGTGGACAGAGCTGGCATATTGCAAAGGGACTATCATGCAGGAGAGTTCCAAGTTTTCCTATTCAATGGCTAAACAGAGGGCAGCCCAGTCCCCTGAGTTATCAGGCATCTATCAAATGCAAAAATCATTATTTTATTAAGCAAAAGGAATAAGGGAGAAAGCACAAAGCAAAGAACTGAGGGCTGAATACTAATAGGGCTATTGCTATTACGCAATTCTCTACAGAAAATCAAGACAAATGATAATACTGGAAAGGCATATTATTATTTTATAGGCTTAGTCCCAAAGTGAGAGGAGAGGAGAAGAGAGAAAAACATGCACAGCTGTTTTTCCCTTTTCTAGCCATTTTGATGCACTTACAGGATACATAATTTTGCAAGGTCTGTACATGCTCCCTGAGCCACAGCTCAACTCACCAATGAACTCCAAAGCTTGCATTCCCCAGACAACCTATTTTGTGCATAGATGTGAACTCTATGTACAAATACTATGTATTTTGATGAATTTAGCAGGCTGGCAGTCAGCTAAGGAAAGAGAGGTTCTTCAAGGTGGTTACTGCAGTTCAGGTAAATGAGGACAAGCTCAGGTGAGGACACACCCAAACCCTGCAGTGGGTCCATGCAGAAGAGAGCACAGTCATCAGCTGCTCTCAAAGGTAGGGAAATAAATCATCCCTGAGCTCAGCTGTGCTGGTTACAACAGAGGATTAGAATTAGCTCAGGTGTATCATGAGGGATCAGAAATTCCCTCCTTTTCCTGCTCTGCAATAAACAGACTTGCAGGCTGGAAAAATATTTGAAAATCTTGGGGTTTTTTCTGTCTTGAGGAGTTTTTATACACCCATACCCACACACATACAGAAAAAATACACAGAGATATGATGTGCCAGATGAGGAAACACTGATAACAATTTTGATAGCAAAGCTTTTGGCGAAATGGCTTTTAAATGGAAGTTCAGCCTTGGGATCAGTTACAGAACAGTTACATGTGAACAAGGACATTTTTATTTGTATCCCTGTTCCAGTGTGGAAAATCGCTACTGTGATGACCTCCCCTTGGCGCACATCAGAGGATGCCATGTGGGCACAGACCACGCCACAGAGAAGCAGCTGTCCAGATGGCTTTTCCTTTTCTAGTGGCTCCAGCCAGCTGCACGGATCTGGTCATCTTTTAATACCTTTAATTCAGAAAACTGAGAAAATAGCACACAAATGTGAAAGAGAAACTGTCTTTTTCTGCTCGCTCCCGATGAGAGGAGTTGGAGAAAGTCAGTGCAAGACCAGCAAGGACCTGTCTCACTGGAACTCATGGCATAGGCAATGCTCATTTTCCAAACAGCCTCAAGACCTCCAGATGTGACACCAGGGACTTACTGCTGAGTGTGAAGGTGCATCTTGGCTGAAGAAGACACACAGTGGTTCAGTTTGTCTCCATTGGTTGCTCTGAACTCACTTTAATCTCTGCAGTTGTTGACCTGAGGTAATGCTTGATTTCCTTATTAGTGGAATAAGTTAAGCAGCATTCTGATAGAAAAAATTTGTTGTAGTAGGCAGGGACTGCTTCTTGTTCCCCCTTTTGCCTGTGCAGCAGTGAGAATGTTGTGTCTCTTTTCAATGTGTAAACATCCTCTGCATAACCTCAATACTGAAAAGAATTTTATTATTCCAGGAATGGCAATATTTACTGTAGTGAGCTTAAAACACCCTCAAATCCACTAGAAGACTGTCCTGGAAAGCAGCTCCACCTCTCCAGGATAGCTACTCTGCCCAGCCAGCTCTAGAGCTTGGACAAGAGCTTGACACTGGGGCAATGGCAGAGAGCTACCACAGATCACCTACAAGAATTAACTCTTAGACCACGCTTTTCTCTTGGCAGTTGTCCACCAACACAGTCACCACAGCTCAGGTGACAACTCTGCCATGTGTTAAGCTGCAGGAACCCACGTGTATTTCTGAGCTGCAGCAATATGCTAATATTTTAAACGTTTTGATCTATTGCTTATCCTCCAGCTAAACAAAAAGGTCTTTTTCACATACTTTTAATTTCTTTTCCATGCTGCTGAAAGCAGTCGGCATCTGCTGGGGTGATGAATGACCTTGCTGAGTGCATATAGAAGCCAACAGTTCTGGGTAGTCCAGTTCAGTGGTGCCTGGTTTGCTTTCTTCAGCAAGGGCTTCAGGCACTCTGCACCAGTTCCTCATTGATCATTGCAGATACCGGGAAAAAACACCTCTTCCCCCTGGATTCAGTCAGGAGCTGCCGTGTACTTCATCAGATGTGAGACTGAGCCTGGAGCAGGGAAGCTTGTGCTCTGCTAGGAGTCTCTTCCATTTGTTTCACTTTTCCAGCTCTTTGATAACATGCCCAAGGCTAGGATCTTTCAAGGCCATTGCCCACTGTCCTCCTGGGAAGCTGATCCTGGTCTGTCAGTGTGACAGGAGAGGCAATGGCAAACCCTTACAAAGCCACAGCCTGCAGATACTGAAAATCTTGTCACTCTTAGAAACGAGACACATTCAAGCCCCACGTAAGAGAGACGCAAAGAGGGCCGCCCCCTGCTAGTGGGAAGCTCACAAATCTGTGTCCCAGCAGGCAGTTTCAAAGCTGGTTGTTTGATTTCTAGAATTCAGTGAAACTGTGAGAGAGGAAAGGCTTCTGGCTTTCAGCAAAGACAGGATTTTTGTAGGCACAAATGTTTAACACACACTTATCTCTGTCAGTTACTGAGAGAAAGAGAGGTCCTGGGGTTCAGATGTGTGCCTGGGATGCTAGGAGCTTTGCAGATTTTTATTGGCTGAAGTGATCATCCTAATCACCCTAACTTTTCACATAACAGAGAGTAAAGGAGCGGCCCCAGACCTTTTTCAGCAAGGATGTTTGGTTACATTGGCTTATCTTCCAGAGAGAGGCCTTTCCTGAAATGTTTGGAATGTAGAGCTCTGCTTGGTCTCTAGCACTGGCACAGGCTGAGGGTGGCTCAGTGATGCCCTCCATGCAGGTCTGAACTGTGGGATTCAGGAGTGCTGAGGATGGTGCTGTGTGATACGACATTGATGCCTCGCTCTCCCCTGCATTAAGTGAAGTCTTAACCAGGGCGGCACCTCTGTGCATCTCAAACCACAGCACTGGGGAGCTGCCCTCCACTTCAGCTGAAGGCAATACTCTGCTGAGGAGAAAGGGATGCATCTCATGGCTCAGAGCCTTTAAACACGCTCCACACCCTCTCCCCACTCTCACATAGCGAATGTGTCTTGAGGGTGACTTGCTGCCCTGCTCCCCTACATCCTATGCAATGACTGTTAAAGCTTTGCTTTAATAACAACTAATCATTGCTCAGTTATGAAGTCCAACACTACTTGCACAGGTCATGTGAGTGAAACAGGACCCATAGGCCAAAGGGAGATGATGAGCAAGAGTAGGTAAAAGCCCTTTTGACCACCAGCTCTCAGATTTAGCTACACTGGTAGGATGGTTTGCAACACTGGCCCAGAAATCTTCTCCAGTGTTCAACAGTTTTGTGCTAGAGCACCATGTAAATTATTGAAGGTTTCTGTTCAGATAGGACTTTGATTAGAATTTTGTTCATATTATTACAAACTCCCATCCTTCATATCCTTCCCTGGCTGGAGAGAGTTCAGCCAGGGCCACCTTTGCCGCATTTAATCAGCCTGGGCATATTAACTACAAATTCCTGCAACACTTGAAACACTTAGGTCTTAAATATGTGCCTATAACTGATGATTACTAATTTTTTATTAGGAAATTTATCAACAGGATTAAATAATTGTTCATCTCCCCACTCCGGTTGGCACTGGAATGAATTACATTCATTCCCAAAGTTTTGATAGTGACCTGAGACATTCCCTTCAGTGTTGTATAGGGATGTCTTACACACAGGAACTAAAAACCAAGCTATGTCAAACAGTGACAAAGCTTTACTGTAACCGTCAATGAGGTACAACAGTATGATAACCTCATTTTAATGAAGAAAACTGAATCCTGACATTTCCAGCCCCAGGCCAGCAATCCAGTTTGCTCTCTTCCCTGTGCTTTCTGCGCAGACTTCACCACAGTCATGGAGCTGAGGGACTGCAGTGTTAATTTCTGGATTACTCGCCCTGTTACACAGCAGTGGCATCTTTTCCACCACCTGCTGGGCATGTGTTTCAAAAAACAACGTTTCAATATAGATGCAAGGGGAACGCTCCTCTCCGAATGTGACGGTGTTCATGTGCGGAATTAAATCACTTGACCTCAAAAATGCAGCACGTTTGCATTACTACTGGCAGGGCAGATGGGTGGGGATCACAGTGGTCTAAATTTGCAAAGCCCTCAGTCCTGTCAGGTGTCAGAGTTTCAGAAGGTCGATCTTGAAATGCCTTCAGGGCCTCACTTAGTGAGTGCTTAGACCTCTCTGACAGTGATGCCTTAGGATATTTCAGGCTGGTGACTGGCTGGGGAAAGTGCAGCTACAACTTTCCCCTGGTAGCAAGAAGCAGAATTACCAAGAGCTGAACCAAAGTTTGGCCTATGACTCCTAGAGTAACTAAGCCTGAATTTTGCCAAAGTATCTCCCTATAGCAGTAAAAACAAAATAAATTAAAAATTCAGAGTGTAGTAGGGACTGGATCTGTCTTCAACCCCTGGAACAGTTTTGCACAGAGCTTATTTTGAAGCAGAGGGATATACAACTGTGCACAGAGCATCTCCAGGGGGAAATAAAAATAGTCTTATTATGCTAGTGATAAAAATGTCTGTTTCTATGTGTACAGATCTTTGAAACTCTTCTAGTAAAAAATCTGCTCTGCTTTTGTGTCTCCACTTATAACACTCAGATCTGACAGTCGTTGAATAGCTGACCTGTGTTTGCACAGCCTGCTTCTGTAATTAAAGAGGCTGAAATGGTGGCTATAGGGGCAGAATTTTTGAGAATATTCTAAGGATCATACTGGCTAATCCAGATATTCATTGCTCTAATCCCATAAACAGTATGGGCTATCATGCCAGGAAGAGTCCTTAATTTCCATACCACCCCTGCAGCAATTGGAAAAGCACTAAATATTCCTCTCACTGTCTTCACTCATTTCTCTCTGATGATGTTTTTAAAATATTGTCCTGCAAATATGTCGAACCCAGAGCTGTGTCAGGACAGCTGCTAATCATGTGGCAGTGATGCCTTTTCTGATGGATGTTTCTGTTATTACAATTGAAGATTTGTCTCTTGAAATTAAGAAACAATAATTAACGTATTTAGCGCCATGGGCTGATAGAATTGTTTTGACACTGGTTCTTGAAGAAACTGAAGCACTCCATCTTCCCTCCCAGCACTGTCTTATATAGGGATTTCAGGAAAATAATTGAGAATTGTAAGTCATCTGAGGCTAAAGCTTGATTGCATTTGAGGCGACTTTTAAGGGTGAAGAAACATCTGACACCTTTTAAAATGTAATGTTGGTGAAGAAAATGGAGAAAAAAGAGATACTGGCAAGAGGTGGTAAACATACAACCACTATGAAGGCAAAAAAAAATAATGTGCCATGGAAGATTTTTGTTTGTTGATATCATGAGACACTCAGCATCCCTAGGAAAAGCTGTTAGAAACAGACAAGTGGGATAGATCTGAAGGAGCAGGTTGGAGATAATCCTTCAGTCTCAGGTCTGTGGATTCTCTTCATGATTACGACAAACAACATAACTCTGCCCTACTTTTTCCTCTGTAAAAGACACTATCACTGACATGCTGCAGGGCTTAAATCTTTCCTGTGGTTATGATAACTCACAAATAGGTGCAGTTGTATGTAGGCACAGTGTTTGAGGTGGCTCAGAATTGGATGAACCAGAATAGGCCAGGGCTACCTCATGTACATGATGCAGGCTATGACAGCAAGTGTTTTTGCTTCTGGAAAATAAGCAACTTCCTCCTTTCTGAATCCGTTTTCTTTTGCCCTCTCCAAAAATAGCAGGAGTGGAGCTACTAAACTGTAGCAGACTGTTGTCATTTTCAAGGTGCAAGACACAAAACTGTCTTAATTTGCCCTGGAGGAGCAGTTAGGAAGTGAAACATTTAGGCATCTAATTCCTTCAAAAACACTGGACTGTTTAAGAACAGTCTTGATGAAGGGGACCTTGACCCAGAAAATCAGCTTCTTTCAGGATAATACATATTAAGTGTTCATCTAAGTACACCTCTCAAAGCTGGTGCAGCCAGATCAGAAACAGCAAGAGAGAAAAGAGCAAGTGGTTTTGAGCACGTAGGAGAACCAAAGAAATAATCAGCATGGCCCTCTAGTAGAGATAGCATTGGAGATGGGGGCTGGCAAAATGATAACCGTGAAAGTACCAGGCTCTGGGTCTTGTGAGCCTGAGAGGAGGTGACAGAGCTGTACAGAGATACAGCTGGGGTGTTAGATACATGGCACATGGAGGATCTGTCATTTCAAGAGAAGCTGTCAGGTTGAAAGCTTCGGATGGGGATTGGTTTTTTTTTAGTTCAGAGGCTGTGGATATAATTATGACAATTTGCATAAAAGTCATGCCCCTCGTGCAGTTTAATGGGGCTTGGCAGGAGGGTTTGGGAACACTCAATGTGCTGGAGAGGCAGAGAAGAGTTGGAGCAGGAGCTGCTGCTTGTGGGACACAAGGCTGTGCCCAGAGCAGAGACAGCAGAGCCACAGCCACAGCTACAGCCTGAGTCTCTGAAGCAACACCTGGGCTTTCTAATGGAATATTTCTAATTCACAGTGTATCTGAGGTCCCATGCTCACCAGATCTCAGTAAAGGCTGGCAGCTCTGGAGATCTTGCCAGCTACTTAAAGCATGGAAGAGCCCTTCTGCAAACTCCCTTACAACGGGGATTTTAGGAGCCTGTGGGGCTGAGTGCAGAACACGGCCCTGTCAGGAGTCAATGTGAGCCATTGCCACCTGCCAAAAGTGGGTCTCATTCCTCTGTGGGTTTCCTCTCACTGCTCCAGGTTTTGACAGCCAGGAAGGATGAAGAAAGAGGGTCTCAGTGGGCTTCCTCTCTGGCACACTGCTGCATGGTGCTCAGCACTTCTCAGGAATAGCTCCTTTATCAAGAGAAGGCGGTGACTAAGTCTAAACCTCCCTGTCACCCATGGGGAAAGAGCCAGGCTTGACATGTTGAGGGAGTTGATGCCCTCAGAATATTCCTCTTCTTGCCTGGTAGGAAGTAAACCAAATATATCTTCTAATCTATTGAGCGGTGAAAGATTGTTTGGGGTTGGGCTTGTCTGTTTGCTAGTACGTGCTGCAAGTTTTCTGGTAGCAGTGAAAAGAAGGAGACAGAAAAATAAGGACTTGAGTCAATTTTGGGGTGAAGGGTTACAATACAAGCTCCTACTATCCTAAGCCATTCAGAACCAGAAATGGGCTAAACCATGCAAGTGGATGTTGTGGTTTTAGTACAATCATAATAAAAGCAGTGGGCAGTTGTGCAAACTGGAAATTCATTTGAACCATTGCTCCATAAGCACCTTGACATGGAATTAAGACCTAATTCAGAGCCCCCAAGAGAGAAAATTCTGGTTTGTACTCTGCCTACATACATTCAAATTAATGCATAATGCAGCAAGTTTTTTTCTCTCTCTGCCTGTCCCTTTCTCTTTCTCACACACACAGACGCACACACGCAGCTGAACTCCCACACAAGTTCTGCAGGGAAATTACAGCCTGCTCATGTCACTTCCTTCTTTGTCACTGAAACAGTGCCATAGGTCTGCAAAGTGCTGTCTCTGTGCAGTACCCAACTTTTTCCAGCTCCAGAACATCTTACTTTGATAATACATAAATTAGAGTTTTCTGTGTAAATCAACAAATTGATTTTTTTCCCTCAGAAGCTGGATTGCACCAACACTAATCGTAAATTGTAGCTTTCATGTTTGCAAATTTTTGGGAGCTAGGCATGAAGAACCAAATTTTCTGTTGTCAGGTCACATTAAGTCCAGGATTTCTCACAGGCAAATTGTGTCTTGAACACTTTGCATGATTCAAAAACACCAAAAAAGGCCCTTCTTCATGTAAAGCATCAACTTCCATTAAGCAGAAGAAATAAACCACTGTATGCAAAAGATGTGAGCACGTGGCTTGTGAGTAATCAGAAGAAGTTTAGAAAAATCATCTCAGAGCATGGCAGGCAGCAGTAAGACACTTGGTATCTCTGATCCTCCAAGACCAGTGCAAGTGGCATCCTCTTGGTGTTGAAAAGAGAGCACACATCATAGCACAGGGAGTGGGGGGTTTGGTGCTGTGAAGCTGCAGGGAATCCCAGTGGTGGAGGTGAGCAAGGGGGAAGAATGAGCATTTGCCTCAGTGCTCAGCAGGAGCCAGGGCAAGTGGCTGCCAAGGGGAAACAGTGGAAATGTGGAACGTGGGAGGCAGGAACTATGCGGAAATGAGCTTGAAAAAAAATTTATCATTGTACACCAGGAATGACTTTAGAGAGACTGAGGGCTATACATCCATCAGCATAGGCCACTAGCTTAAAAACATGCTTCCTTCAGTATTTCATGAGGAACCTTGTCTAAATACTCCTGCTCCACTCTCTTTCTCTTTGCATTGTGGCAGAGATGAGCAAAGTTACAGCCCAAGGCATCCTTCCATACTAATAAAACACATTCACTTAGGACCTTAGGAAGTTTGCTAATTGCCTGCAGTCCCAACCATAAGCCTGCAAAATATCACCCCTTTCGACTCCCAGTGGATCTTCAGTACTTGCTGCCATCATATTGCAAAACACAGAAGACTTTGCCCGTGTATACCAGGTGTCATCTACTGCCCTGCGAGATGTGTGCAGCATGGAAAAATATGCTGCCACAGGTGATAGGGAAATAGTCATGGGTCAGGCCCAGATTAGAAGGTTGTGCCTCTTAGAGAAGATTAAGAGAAATCCTACCAAACATCCTGTGTAGTGGGTTTTACCCTTCACAAGGCATATACCCCTAATGGTTTCCTAATGTTGGAGTTTATTGCGGCTTCTTCCTATCAAATGGATTGTAGATGTTAATGACTCCACTTATTTCAGCCCCCAAGCAGGTATTCCTATCCTCAACTCTGTGCCCATTGAACATCTCACTGAGTCTCTTACGGTTTCTCTGCCAAGCTTGAGAAAATGGAGGGGGTACACCAATATTCCCAGGTAAATCATGCCAGTGTTGACATGTAAATCTCAGAAACTTTATTCCTTCAACAACACTGGGGAAACTCATGATTTTAGACATGGAAAATACCTGACTTCACCATTTTTCTTGACATGGAAATTCAGAATGGTTCTTCCAACTTTTCCTCTAGGACATTTGGGAAAGCACCACCAGAACTTTACCTGAGAGCAAAACTCCAACAGCAAAGAGATTTCAGCAACATTGTCAGATCCCTCTGGAAGGTCATTCCTTGGCCTTGTAGATCAGAAAATGACAGCATTCAAACATTTATGTGCAGATGAAAAACGAGAATCAGTTAGTCCTGTTCAGACTCACTGCAGCCAAATTAAGTAGAAAATGAAATATTTTAAGAAGCATCCTATGGTAAGTGAATTTGAATTAGTTGCAAACATGGATGATTTTCTTCCAATCACCAGACCACACAGAATTGCTGCTTGGATTTAATTCCCCCTTCATCTCACATATGTCTTTCCTTTATTTCCTGGCATAGATAGATGTGTGATTAAACTATCACTTTCAATATCCCAAAAAGCTGAGGAAAGAAGATTACACTATAAATCATAAAAATCCTCCTTTCCACCTGTTTGTGAATTTTAGACAGCTTTAAATTTTTTTCTGTTGTGATTACAGCAAATTGTAATAGAGATAAAACATAAAGTGTTGTAAGTATTTTTTAGAGTGTTGGATTCATGAGATCAGTTTATAGACATAATTTTGTCAACAAATGCAAAGTCATTTGGGAGTTTTTACTTGTTATGAAAGCTGTTAGATTAAAATACTGCTTAAACTTGTTGCTTCTTTGTGCTAACACAAGTGAAAAGATGGCATTCCACTGAGCTGGTCACTGTCTCATTTTATTTTGCGTTTTTGGGGCAGGACATCCCCAAATTCAGCCTCCATTTGTTGCCTGCTGCAGCTGCCCCCACAATATATCCTGCACCTCGAAGTCCAAGACCATCAGCAGCACTGGGTGTTAATGGGGACTTTGCTGTCAGATTCTCTGTGGCTCATGGGGAGTTCACAGAGGATGACCCTGAACATCTGTGCTCAGGGGCCCCAGTCCAAAAAGAAAGACTCTGAAATGGTAAGATTTGAGCTGAGTTCTGGACCAACTCAGGGTGGATCAGCAAATGGACACAGAGCAAACACAAACTCAGTGATTGGGACCTGATGCATACATGAGTCACCTCATCTGCTGCTGAATTAGAGGCACAGGGAGGATCTCCAACAGCTGCACTGTGTCTGATTAAATTTCACCTGCTGAAATAGTACAGCTTTCTTCACTTGCAGGACTAGCACAGAGTGTCAGTCAGGTGTGTTGGATCTCAGGTTTCTCACAGTTTGCAGGTGGGTCTGTAGATGGGGTCAGGTGGGAGCAAGTTCAGATGGAGTCAGGGCATCCTCGCTAGCCAGGAGAAGTTTTCATTCAGCCAGTTTGGACATAATTGTGGACTAGACACTCCATGTCCCATGTACACTTTTCACTGTGGCACCATGAATGAAGAGAAGAAATAACAGCATCAGGTTGCTGATGAGGAAATATTTCCATGAGGAGAAAATATTTTGTAGAATGCAGCCAACTATTAAATGCTGCTCCTGGCTTCCTCCTACACTTCCCTGCAGCTTGTGGGAACTCTGTGTCCATCTGTATGTCCTCCATATCCACACACTGCTTCTCTAACCTTTTCTGTAAAACTAGGACAACAGGTTGTTCCTAGGAGAAGAACTGTTCTTACCTGGTGATCTGGCACAAGATCTGATGAACATGGTACAGGGACCAGGAGAGATGGACGTGGACACGGACACAGGGCATGATCTTGGCATTAGAAAGGGTAAATGGCATTTCAGGAGCTCACAGAATGGTATGAGAGCACATTCCCAATGAACACTTCAAACTGAATGAATAATTCAGAATAACATTTATGCTACTCACTTTGCTTGCTTTAACTGTGAGTAAATGTCAGATTTTTTTAAGGGATGCACTAACCTCAAAACTATTTATATGGTCACTTCTCTTTTAAGCCCTTTTAACCCCAAAACCAAAGGACTACTCACAGCTATATAAAAGACCTGCTGGCTCAGAACCCTTAGTCCCAAAATAACGATGCAGTCCATTGGTCACTAGTGATCTGCTTGCAAAGTTTTTTTTTGATTTGTTCAATTAGGTTCATGGGATAAATCTCAGGAGGCTGTGTTCAGAGCCATTAAAAAGTTGCATTAGCTGTAATAGTTATAATAACTGTAATGCAATTGCAGACATCAGAATCCTTCGTCTTATGTTTTGTTACTTTTTCATCTTGCCCTTGGCCAGACCAAGTATTCCCTGGGCAGCCCCAGGCCTTGGGGAAGATGCAGAACAAGCACTAGGGCAGTGTGTGAATGTTTTTCAATAGAGGGGTGAACACCCACCCTCTGAGAGCTGAAAACCACACAGGATGAAGATATGGGGGTCTCATTTCTGGTATTTGGCTGTTAGCACCAGGACAGGGTTGCATGAAGTGGGACTCCATGGGTCAGATAAATATCTACACCAGTTTGTCCTGTGGAGCCAACTGGATTTGCAGTGAGTACCAAGTGAGAGCTGTGTGTTGTTGCACTGGAGCATATCTCTAATTATACAACACTTACACTTTCCGGTACTTGCAGTTATCATTAAATCTATAATCAACATATTCCCCACATGTTTGAGAATCTTTCCCATGCTAATACAATATAATTAAAACAGCCTCTGTTTCAACAGTATCTACATTAAAAAAGAACACCAAAGAGATCATAATAGGTGGAGAGAGGTTAATAATAGGTCATGTGGTTAATCTTCCAGTTACAAGGGCAAACACTAATTACAGGACTGGGAAGGGAAAGGGCAGCCTGATTGCAATATGATTATAGTGACCTTGTTAAAGAGTGATCCAAGTCATGATGGGGCCTCAATAAATAAAGATAATAATCCCTCAGCACCTCCCAGTGAACATCAGACAAATGCTGAGAGCAGCATTCGCCCTCTCTGCAGGCAGGGTGGGAGCTTGGATGCTGAGTTGTGTTATTCTCCAGCCCTGTCTTCACACAGCAGGATTGCTGGCTTCTCCTTCTGCTCACTGAAAAAAACAAAAGCACCGACCACTGATAACAAATACATCAAGTTGACTTCTAAAGGGCTCTGCAGTACAGCATGTTGCAAATTACAGAAAACTTCAGCATGTTTGAGCTTGGGAGATGTAGCAGAGCAATGTGATTCACCACGTTGTCAATGGCATGGTGGGGATTCCCAGGGAGCTGCAAAAATACTGGTTACCGTTTTAGAAAAATGGTAGAAACTCAAGCTCTTTCAGCTCTTTTTTAAACCAGAAGCATAAGCTCTGCTGCCCAGGAAAACATGTCCTACAGATTATAACAGTTTCATTATCTCAGCAGAGAACTCACTGTCTGTGCTGTAAACTGGTCCATGGAGAAATTAGCAGGCTCCCAAATTTAATTAGGGCAGGACTCAGACAGGGAAGACAGTGAGGTTAACACAGATGTCTGTATGTCCCATCATTCTCACATCCTGTAATAAACAGGCATTTGGGGAACAGTATAGGTCAGGGCTGGAACCAAACAGCCCTGCATTATAGACGTGAGCCTGGTGCCTGCTGAACACTCATAAAACCACTGGGTCATTGGTACAGAAAGTCTTCTGTTAACCCTGATGGTTTTGGATGTTAATTGAGGATGGAGTTAATATGACAATCAGTGTCTCCAGACACATCAGGGCAATGTAGAGCTCTGTGGTCTAGCAGCTTCTGAGCTGGGTGTGAGTGGAGCAGGAGCAGTGAGTGGAGCTGTTCAAACTCTCTATATTTCTGGTTTTATACAATGTGCAAAAATGCTGTCTACTTTGGATTTTATTTTTCAACTATTCTTTCTTTTACATAAATCTATACTTTGTTAAGTACAAATGTCATGGTAACTGCCACATGCACAAAGAAACCATTAAACCTCTGGGTTTAGTTGTGCCTATAAAATAAACTTCTGGTTTAGCCACACAAAGCCCTTCTCTTGGGTGTCCAGAAGGTACCAGGGCATTTCTTTAGCATGCAATGCTGTGCTGAAGGGTTTGGATGACCACAGGCCACCAACTAAAGTTTCCAGAAACAGTAACAGCACTGAAGCCCTGAAGTTGCAAAGGAAATCTGTGCCAGATGTTCCTGTGTAGGTGCGTGTCTGCGTGCAAAAATGCAGAAAGCAATTAAACCTTGACATTTTTCTCTGGGATTCTACTCATGAGGATTTCCTATTAAATATTAAAATTAACTCCAATTAATTCTTTCCATTCTATCCATCCAAGCTGCCTTGCAAGTGCTGCTGGAAAGCAACTTCACAATGATCACAACCAAAATACCTTTCCAGGGCTATTCCACTGACTCCCATTCTACCTTTTGCAGTGCCAATTACCTACCTTTGAAACACCCACCTGGATGTTAGAGAAAGCCAAAACAAATGTATCAGGATAGTAATTTTCTATTCATGCCCTTTCTTTCTACTGTTATTTATGTCAGGTGCGAATACCCCAGGAGCAGAAACGAGTTTGCAGGAGAAAGGATCAGGAACCTGGTGATTTTCCAGGCTTGAATTTTCAGTTTCCCCATGCTGAAAGATGAGCTGCTTTGGGAAGAAGAAAAACTCCTGCAAGCACCTGGGGTGGGCACGAGGGAGGGAAAGGCCCAGGAGCCAGGATGCTGCAGGGAACTGCTGTTACCTTGGGTGAATTTTGCTCCTTCTTCAATGACACAGACCGACATTTTATAAATTTTGAGGAAGCTAATTCTGCAAAGATAGCTAAATTGAACCACAGTGCTACAAGGAGAGCTCAAATACACCATTCTGCACCATACAAGCTTTGAATTATCTCTGATTTGAGGATTGAACATGATTGTATATAATAAAACAATTTATTTCTTGTGATAAAGCAAGGATTTTGTCAGGGTTGCTAAGGGATACTGTTCCTTGTCTTTTTTATTTGAAGACTGAGGAGTAAATAGTTCTCCCTAGAAGCAACTTAATCCATGATTTTTCTTTGCAGAGGATGATATTCTTAGTTCAGCTCTTGCTGCTGCTCAGTCCTTCTGTTGCTACCCTAAGTTTAAGCATGACAAAAGGAAAGATAAAGGCTATGAATTTTCCCTTAGAGTAAAGTGCTATAAAAACCCTCCACATTTAAAGCATGTTTTGAGAGAAAGAAAAGTATTATTCAGTGTAGAAGGGATATAGTTGATCACCACGGACTCTGAGCATGCCTGCTATTTTTAGCTTTATCATCCCTAATGAAAGCCTCAGATAGTACCACTGGGCTTACCCAAGAATCTGGTGTATTAAAGCAATCATAAGCCTCATCAGGGCTGTGAAAGCAATGATGAGTCTAGAAAAGCAAGCTGTGATGTGCTACCCAAACAGCCACAAAATGAAAAAGATTATTTAGAACAATCTTTTGGCAAGTGGAAATATTTATTCTCTGCACTCTAGAGAGAAAATACGATAATATATTCAGTCCTCTAGCTGCTCACCTGAAGGATTTACAAGTCTGACCTTGGTCCCCTTGTAAGTAGAAACTGTGCCATGATAACATTGGAGAATAGAGGAACACTGTAGAGCATTTGAATACCTGCTAGTATTTTTGTCTTATGCCTGAAGCAAGTGAGTTCACAATAGCTGCAATCCTAAAGTATCTGACTCCCTACAAGGTCTGTAGACTGGTAATGGAGTGCCCTTATTATCCACTTCTGCTGGACATGGAAAGGTCTGCATGAACTAGAGAGGACTTTGGGAGGTGAGACTGAGAGTGAAGCAGAGGAAACATACAGGAGGTGTTGCAGATAAGGTCTGGAAAGGGAAGGGTACAAGATTTTGAAAATTGTAACCAGCATAAAAAGAGTATCAGCCCATTTGAGCTGTGCCTCTGATATGGCTTGAGGGAGTGCTGGGATTTGCTTTCATTCAGGTGCCCCTCACACAGTTTTGAACCTGCAGGCCCCTGAAGAAAGGAGAGGGACATGGGTGACACAGATGAGCTGATGGGCTGGGTCTGGGTGACAGTGCCATGTCACTACTAAGCTTTAAACTGCCAAGAATTTGGTCTGTTTTCTGTATGGCATGTAGATAGTCACACTGAGGTCTGTAATGTGTGGAAAGGGCTCCTCCTGAGCATGAGTGAGTTTTCTTCAGGTGAGATGCTCACTGTGCTGATGTGGGGAGAGGAGGGAGAGGGGAAGTTTCTCTTTTCTTCAGTCCACATAAGGGTGGCTTTACTCAATATTTACATGAAGTGCTTTTCATGGACAAGGAAAAACTTCTTTACTTTGAGGGTGATAGAGTACTAAAACAGGCTGCCCAGACAGGTTATTGACTCTCCTTCTCTGGAGATATTCCAACCTGCCTGGACATGATCCTCTGCAACTACCCTAGGGGACCCTGGTGGAGCAGGGAGATTGGACTAGATGACCTCCAAAGGTGTCTTCCATCACCAACCATTCTGTGATGATGTGACTGAGTTTTTATTTATTAGGATGCATGTTCTTGGGCAGACTGTGTGTCCCAGAGGGACTTGAATGAATTAATCAACCCACACACTCTGTACCACTGATCAAACGTAGGAGAGGAGCAGAAGGCCACATTCAAGCAATTTCCTGGCAGATGGGTCCTATCCACCATCTTTTACTTATCCAATTTAATGCTCAAACCCACAAGCAAATTAATTGAAAAACAGTATTACACACACATGAGCCCTCTTTTTCTTCTTTAATTCCCTTCACACCAATTGAATAATAAGTGGTAACTGATGTATTACAGAGCCACACTGCTTGCATGGAGACTAATAAAAGCATAACTTTGATCTGTTTTGACAAACACAAGTACAACTTTTGAGTCTTTAATAATTACATTAGTCAAAGTCACTGATCACGACATGCGGCAGTGTGTTATTTAGAGAAAGGGAAACAGGTATTCACGTCACCAGGGTGGTTTCTAATGCTAACTAGAGTGTGAAGGTGTTTTTACCTTCTTTTCTCCCACTTCCTTCATGGGAAAAGAAATCAAAGAAAGCCGAGGCCAAAGGCAGTAGTGTCCTGTCCCCAGGTTCAGTTCTTGATTTCCTGTTGGAGCAATAGAAGCATTTGGAAAATACTCTTGGGGCACATAGTGTGACTTTTGGGATGGTTCTGTTCAGAGCCATGAGTTGGACTCAATGATCCTTGTGAATCTCTTCCAACTCAGCTTATTCAGTGGTTCTCTAATATTATGTACAGCTAATAATTTTCTCACACAATATTTGAAGATGTTTTGTGAATGTATTGCCCATAAAAATGTTCTTCACCCTCATGCTTGAGTGATGCAAGTCAACTGACCAGGTGAGAAGCCTGACTTCCATGCAAAGGGGAGAAGTGCTGCTTTCCTCAGACTGAAATGATCTCAGCATGGTCACTTGGTGTGTTGCAGCTGAGGGGTGGTACCTTCCGGAGGAGTTACTGCTTCTCCTCCCCTGAACATCCACTTAAACCTTCAGGTCATCGAGTTCTTGCAGTGGATCAAGCCCTGGCAGATGCTGTGCAAAGACAGAAATCTCTGACTAAAAAGCTTTTTGTCTAAATAAGGGACAGTAGCTGGAGACAGACAGACTGACGAGGAGGAAAAGGAGAAAGCAAGAAATAAGGAGACAGTATTGGTCAGGACGGCGGCTAATAGTCTCAGCGTTTCAGCAGACTGACTGATGTCAAGCTGAGAGCCTTGGCAAAAGGCCACCCTAGTTCAGCAGGGAAGGAAGGCAGCAACTGGAAATAAAATAGCAATATATAATAAATGGATAGAAAGAAAGGAAAGTAGCTAGCAATCAATATAAATGAGAAGTTAATAGCTGCAGAAAAATTATAAATGTACATAAGGCACCAGAGACAAATCCATCCCTAAGAATATTATGAAGAGTTTTTAAAGAAGGGCTGCCAGGAAGAAGAGAAAAGTGAGAACTGAGGTAGGCCAGTTTCCAGAAGGAGGTTTGGAGATGGGTATTTGTGGCCCAGACCAGACATAAATGTACCATGAGCACTGTTGTTCTGTTATGAGGAGGAGCTGGAAGATACACCCATGTCTTACAAACTTGACAAATTTTTTCTGTTCTAGGCTAAGCAGCATCCAGACAACTAATCAATTAAATTATCAAATGAATAATTAAAATATCACAAAGCTATAAAAAATATTTATATCATGTAACAGTGTTAATGTAGTAAATTAAATTATCAATCAGTCATCAAAGCAATCTTGTTTGCCTGTTGTTCTGGGGTTACTCTAACAAATTGAGTTTTATCACAAAAAGGTGCAAAATCTGAAAACACAGAAAGCAGATTAAATTTATATGGAGCATGCCAAAACTATATGCTGCAAAGCACTAATTCTGACAAGGTTGTCAGATTCATAAAGAAGAGGCAGCTCAAGTGTATCACATCCTGTACTCCAAAAGACGTAGTAGCTGGAAATTTTCTAATCCGATCTTTAGCTGAAAAACCAACAGAGTGGTGAAAAGAAGCAGAAAAGGAATTTGTTCTCCATGCAGGACACTGAAATCCAGTGCAAAAAGCAGTGCTGGAACCTGCATGCACCTTTTGGTGTTAGAGCTTCTCAGAATTTGAGTGAACTGTAGAAAACACGTATGAAATGATGGGATGGCTCCTAAAAATGCCTGTGTATCCAAGTTCTAGAGGGATGGATCCCTCTGAATTACCAGAAGGAAACATGACAGTTGATTGTGGTATGTAGATATGCTACTGGAGAAAAAACAGGGACCACCACATTAGTGAACTGAACAGACAAAATGGAATGCCCTGAGCTCTTATTGGGAAGCCAGATAACAGGATTTGCTGGTTGCTCTTGGGCTTAATACTTGTGAGTCTGTACCATCTGTGGGCAGTTAGAGGAGATGGCATTTAGTGGAGGATGATATGGTAGCTGTGCAGACAGCAACACACAATTCTGTTTAATGGGAAAAAGGTAGTTCCATAAAAACCTCCAAAAGCACTCAGATGAAAGTATAATGTGGAAGCAAAGGAGAATGATCAAGTAAAAAAGGTCAGATCAAACCAGGAAAAAACTTGAAGCCTTACCAGAAGAAAAGGGAAAAGTTTAAAGCAGTGGAGAAGATGGAGCCAGTGGAGTTGGAGAGTGATCAATCTCAAAGTGAATATCCAGGGAAATCACAATTTACAGCAGCATTAAAGTACCTAACCCAGAAAGAAATGTGTAAAGAACACAGAAAAGCACATTGCAATTCCTGAGTTGTGATTATCAGCCAAGTGTATGAGCACTGAATCTTGCAAGGCAAGGCTGTATGTGGGAGGTGGTCTGGGGAAGAGATGGGGGAGCAGAAGAAGAGGAAGAAATACAGAGGCAAGGATGTTTAAGAGCCGAAAGAAGTGACAGACAGGCTAATTCTTGGTAAAACCTTGTTTTTGCTGCAATTCTACCAGCAGAAAATTTGCAGATACTGTAAGCACCACTGCTGGGCACTGCATCCTCCCAGCCATTGACCTGTCTTGTGAATTTAGGTTTTCTTAAAATAGCTCTTCTTAATTTACCTCTCTCATTCACTACCAGTGCATGCCAAAATACCTGAATTTCTGCAAAACTCCAGCCCTGTGTGACAGGACATGTTCCACAGGGAGCGCTTAGATTAATGCAGTGAATTTTTCAGCCATCCTTCCGCTCCTGGTGGGGGATCCAGAGAGAAGGATCAGCATTATCTCTTCCCCTTCCAGCTTGGAAAAAGAAAATTCAGCTGTAAGGTTTCTGAAAGCTTCTTCTGCATTTCTTTGTGAAAGCAGCTTTGGGAAGATATAAATATATATATATATATATATATATATATATGTATAAAAAATCTTTTTCACATTGCAAGAAAGAAAAATGTCATTGAAAATGTTCTTTGTTATGTATTTAAATTTCTCTTCACAAATTTAAAAAAGTTTGCTTAAGCTCTTTTTTTAGAAGGAATGAAAATGGAAACAGTTCCATCAAAATTTGTAAGTCATTAAAAAGTCTTTTCTTTTAGTTGAAAAATACTTAAATGGTAATTTTAACTAGGATCATTATAGAAACAAAACCAATCTGAAAAGGAGTAGGAAAAAGAGGCTACTTTAGCCATTACACAGTGCTCAGTGTTAAATTCCCAGTTTGGGGTCATATCTATTTAGGTGTGAGTCTTCCCTCCTCCCTTCTACTCTGGAAAAACTAGTGGTGCTCCTGTGCCAGCCACAGCTGTGTGGAGCTGCAAGGAGCATGTTCCCACTGTGATTGACAGCCACAAACCTCCAGGTAATTCAGTAAATGTTCCTGAAGAAGTACAGATGAAAAGACACAGGAGAAATGGGTGGTTATGAGGCAGGGGAGAAATGACAGCCATAAGATGGAGGCAAGAGGGGATTTTCTCCAGATGTGAAGAACACATAACCTGACTGCTTTCCCTCACACAGGGACCCTGAGAGGGAGAGGCAGGTGCTGCAAGACCGATTGCACTGATCCCATGGTCTGACCCTGCCTAGCTAATCATTCCCAAAACACTGAATGAAACAGCAGGCTTGGCACTGAAAATGTCTTCCCCATGCATTACACTGCAGGGGTCAGCCAGTAATTCCTGGAAATGGTTAATTGCTGGCCAGCTTTGATCTCCTTGAAATAGAAATCAATTCTCATACTGACAGGTTCTCAAAGAAGGGCATGCCTCAGCACTCAGAGGCACCCTGCACTGGTGGATGTATCTCCTGTCTCTCCACCACTCCCTCTCTGGCTCTTGGGAAAACTCTGCTTAAATGGCAAAGGTGATGGAGGGACTGGAGAATGGAGCCTACAGAGCTACTTTTGTCATTCCACTGAAGGAGGAACTCTAGCTAGAGGGAAGAAAGCTATTAGACATTTCAAGGGCAGAGACCCTGTAGATACAAGCAGCAAGACTCAAAATTTGAGTGTTTTCATGGGATTCAGCCTCCAGGACTGATCACAAACTATGAGAACACTGATGTATGTGTGAAGAGAACAGAAGAACATGGAGCTTGTCTTCAGTTGCCCAAATGTAGATGTCCAGTGTCACCTGAGATGTTTTGAGTTATCCTATCTGATATCTCCAGCTGCTGTCCCAGAAGAGTGTGAATGTCATACAAATCCTGTATCATACCCACCTCAGGTAGCTCAAAACATGTGAACTGATTCTGAACACCTCAGAGGCCTCAGAGGAGCTCATGGTGGTTTTCTCATCAGGGTGTGTGTGTGTGTTAGAGGATTGAAGCCTGCAGCACACATACATGAAGCTGGAGCACCCCCATGGCAAGAGGTGTGAAGCAGGGGAACCCATATTTCCAGAGTTCCTGTTGGTTCCCACCTGGCCTCGGGGGTGCTCACAACTCAGTGAGGGTGTAGCTGCAAAACTGGGATTTGGGGGATTGATTATAGAGGTATTTAGAAGTCCACAGAGTTATATTAACCTTGTATAAGCATCTCCTATTGTGTTTTCTTCGTTGCTGTTTTGCTAATATTAACCCTGATGCGGTTCATGGATTGCTGATTAATTAGGTTTTTAACAAACTAATAAACACTAACTGCTTAACTAAATCTTTATTTTGGTTTAAAATGCATGAATTGATCCGTTTTTCCTTGCACCCCTTATATCTTTATAGCCAGAGTAGCTTGGAGAAGGATTTGACACAGCTGTAGTAGACACGTGAATGCTCATCTCCCTTGGCTCTGCTGATGGCATTGACCCACTTGCCCTGACTGGAACAGCAGTGTAGACAGATAGTTCCTCTAAAAACACCTCCATTTACAGGTACTTTAACCCCAAGTTAACCATCTATGTTTAGCTGTCTGAAAATGAGCTACTTGTTTTAAACTCCTGAGACTGCAAACAAGAGAAGGAGGTTTTGCTGGGGGGTCAATCATCACATCCTAAACCAGGCATCTGAGCTGAGGTGATTTGTCTCCTGCAAGTGCCTGTTTCCCTCCATCGGGTACATGTAGAGGATTCATTTGACTCAATGCTTGGTCCAGTGGATGACCACAGAGTTGTGGCACCAGCCAAACCGGGGGTACATCTAAGAGTAATCTAGTGCACAGAGGGACACAACAGCAGTGACTCACCACGGCAACATGAACTGCAAAATTCTTCTTGTTTACTTGGAAGTCTCTGCTTCAGTCACATGAACTGCTACTACCACTCCAAGGAAGGGGAGAAATGAAGGAAACTTATTGGTATTCTGGAAACCAGAGGTAGGTGGCAAGAGAGGGGGTTGGTGATGCCTTTGGCACATTAACAAATAAACTCTCTTTTAAACCCCATTTGGGAAAGTCTGGCTCTCCAAATAAGCACTGAAGTTTGTATCTCATCATGTTGTATGCTAAGTTAAACATTAGCCTCTCCTACACTCTGTTGTAGCTTAGGGTAATGCCTTTTAAATGTACTTTCATTACCTTCAGGAATAGTTCAGAACATAATAGTATGTTTTTCTTTTGGGCAACAAGATTAACCTTTCCTGGAACAACAAAGAATGTATTATAACATCTAGCAGCAAAATCAATACATTATTTTCTTGCCTTATGTTTATATATGCCGTCTTGTCATGACATCCAAGCAGGAAAAATTTTTCTCACAAAGAGACTTTCATGCCACATCAGGCCCCTCTTTTCTCTGTTCCTCTTCTTCCATTACAAGCACCAGGTCTTGTCATTCCCAGACTTTTCCACTCCCATCAAAGCCTTCACAAACAGTAAGGTCAAAAACCTCTAATAATGTTTAGGAATCGTTTGCATAATCCAAATAGTTACTGAAAATACTCTGGTTCACTTTGTAAAGAAGGAGAAACATTTGCTTAGTCAAATCACTTTTCAAATCACCCTACATAATGGGATGAAACTTGTTAAGTTCAACATACAACTTGTTTCAAAAGTCTTAAGATGTTGCTCTTTCCCAAGGAATTGAAGGAGAAGTTAATATTAGTTGTTTGCCCTAGTCAACCACTGTCTGTATCCATATGTAAAATTATTTAGGCTGTAGGGAATTGCCTTATATTCTGCTTGCTATTAAAAAGCTTCTATTTAAACACTAGAGAATATTTTTTCAGGCAAACACTGTGTCATTAAAAACATCTCTTGTATTGGTCAAATTATCTTATGTTTGTCTTTAGAACTTGCTCACAGTTTTACTTTTATAATTTTTAAGCACTTTTCATCAGGAAGTGATTGCCACAGACACTTAGGGATGCTGCTACTTCAGTCCTAATAGGACAACTGCAGTGTCTGAAAAGAGAGCAAGTAAAGAACAGCAAACCCACCCTGTCTGGGTGAAATTCATTCTCATCTCCACCCCCGCCCCCCCTTCCCCTGGGACCAATACTCTCCTTACACTGAGCTTGAGAGCTCAGAAATGGATGAAGTGGTTTCTACAGAAGTGTGCAATGTTTTTGAGCTCTCTTGGGGACAAGTTTTATTCCTGAAGAACAGCCATTTCAGCTCTCTGTTCATTGAGAATAAATATGAGGTACATGAACAAAACCAATCTGAAGAGTCCTTGGGGATGGGAGAAATAGCTATCAACGTTTTTCCATATCAAGCAGCTTGGTTCTCTGGAACACCAATGAAATGGTTCATCCCCTCACTGGGATTTCTTTTTCCATATCTGGCCCTGGGAAACAAAGTTTTTAGCCTCATCCTCTGGAAGTGCCCCTCTGCAGATTTATGCACTTAATCCAGCTCCATTGCCTTTCCAGGTGTGGGAGTAGCATCAGCTTCTTATTTCTAACACTTCGATGTAAGTTCTTCCAGCTCAAATGATCACAGGGCAAAAATGGCCAGGAAATTTGAAAAAAAGCAATTTAATTCCCTGTTTGTGTGCAAGAGTGTGCTCTGCTCATTCCATATTGAGACTCTTGTCTAGCCATGAACATTCCCTATAATGTCATTCTCCACACTAAAAATAAATAAGAAAGGAGACAAATCTCTGATTTATTAAAGATTTTAAGCAAGAAAAGGAATTAATAACTAGCTCCCCAACTAATGAATTAGAACTGTCAAAGCTACATCTTGAACTATTCATAACATTGCTAAAGAAGTTTTAAAAGGATAAATAGAAAAGCCCATTGTTTCTAGTTCGTAAACAGAAAAGCAATCTATTTGACATAATGCATGTATTCTAAATTAATATGTCATCATTCAATAGTTTTACTTCTTGAGAATAAATTGTTTTCTCTGTTAATGGACCTGGGTATGTTTCATCATCAGTAGAAGAAATATCTGTAAATTTACCCCACAAGAGTTTTTGAAGCACAGCATTTTTATTTACCATAAAACTTCCTTCTCTACTTTCAGGAGAAACTCTGACTGAAGACATAATGAAATAAGGTAACACCTGAGCCCAGGTGAGAGATATTCACTGAATCACACTTTGGCCTGCCTTGTGTTTTTCTAGCAGCTTCAATGTGGGCAGGAAATGACAAAGTCCAAACACTGCTGGACCTGTAAAGTCTGGGCATACTGGATTTTTCTCCTCAAAAAGCAACTGTATCTCCAAGAAAAGGAGATACCTACAGATTGGTTGTGTGAGTCACAGTAAATATAAACTAGACACAAACACAGACAAGTGCAAAACCACCCACTAATACCACCCCAAGCTCAGCAGCCTTTTCCAGACATCTGGGGCATTTGAAGGAAGGTTCTAAACATCAAAGCCTAAAGAGATGCTATTTTATAGGCCTTGCACTCTCAAAGGAGATCTCCATGTGCCCATTATAATAATCCCTGAGATGATAATTAAGTGGGCACAATGCCAGATAGGCATTTTATAGGTACCTCTCCTGTGAATTTGCAGGAGCAAGATGAGATTCAGAATAATGATAGTGTGAAAAGAGTGCTGTGCTCCATTAGAGGGTGAGTGTTATATTTAATACACGCCTATAATCCAGTAAGCACATAAGCTTCCATGTATTTAAAATAGAATATCTTCAGGGTTTTCATAATAAATTTAATACTTCAAAGACACATTGACTAATGGCTTTCAGATATTACAGAGCAGGCTCTTCCCTATAGGAAATCAATTAAAGTTGAGTCTTATTGATTTTTACCCATTTCTCCATACAGTGATAAACCAGACTTTGAACTCTTTGGATACAACCCCAATACTTTATTCTCTTCCATAGCTGAGGTAGAAGCAATTTCTAAATCTGATCAGATAAAATAAAGGAAATATTAGCCTATTAGTTTCCTCAGTTTTAAAAATCAACAACTTTTCTTCTATTTAATCTATTTGAGGTGAAGCAAGATAAATTCCAGGTGACTCTGCAACACTAAGAGCTAGAAACAGGCATAATTTGCACATGCTTAAACCTGAAGGCTCATATGGGACCAAAGTGACAAATGGACATGGCACTCACTCTCTGCAGTGAGGTGAAAGTAATTTCCAGACATCAACCACCATTTGCAGATACAGAGTGAAGAACAGGGTTGAATCATCCTAGGAAGTACTCTTGATGGCCAGCATCTCTACAATTTTCTCATAGTGGTTTTTTTCTTCTATAGGTTAAACTATAACTTGCACCAAATAACTTTGCTAGATTAAGTGGTGGCTACTCCTGGTCTGTGAAGATGCACGTCCCTTAAATTTTGATTGAACTGGCCATCCAGTCTGAAAGGAAGAGGCACTGCTGTGAGGTAGTTCATCTGGTGTGTGCCAGACATCTGTTTTAAGGGAAGTGATTCACATTGTGCTAGTCTTCATTTCTCTCCTTTGACCATACAAGCATCACTGACTGATGCATATATAGGTGTGCACTGCAGATGCCTAAACCTGGGCAGATTATTCCTGCCCTGTATATGTATCTGTCTGCAGGGAACACCTTAATCTCACTAACAATAGCATATTGAGATTTTGTAGCAGGATGATGAAGACAGATAAATTCAGGTAAAGGATAAGGCAGAAATTTTCAGCTGTTGAGTTGATTAGAACAATTTAGTTTGTGAGGTTGTGAATTCACCATCACCTGAAGAACCTATATCAAGTTTGGATTGCACAATATGCTCCAGCTCACCTAAAACCTTTGGAAAAGCAGAAATTGCTGTAGAAGCAAAGGAGGCTCTGGTATCTGTCAGAAAAGCAGTGAAAACAGTTTCTTCTGGAGCTCAGGTATTTTCTTCTTCCAGCTACAGTTCACACAGCAAATCACATAGGAGAAAATACTCTGTGATCTGATATGACTTCTGTTGGCAAACTGTAATGAGATGAGAGGGAAACAACATCCCCAATCCAGGCAGCATCAGCCTTTGCAACCTGCCTCATCCCACTGTGCAGACTTGTGCTTTGGTCTCTCCGGGCTGAGGGCACTGGGAAAGCTGCCTGGACATACCCTCGATATCACTGGCTGTTTTTGGCTTAGGATTGCCTTTTTCCTGTCTGGAAAACCATGGTTCTGGAATGGCAATCTCCAAAAAGCCTTGTAAAATGCCATCCAGAGACCCATGTCCCCCCAGAATGTTGGTAGAAGGACTGAGCAGTCATGGTGTGGATGTTCCCACTGGCAGCAGGACCAGGCAGAGGGAGCAGCTCACTGGTAAGGAAGAATGGCCACGTGTCAAGCTCAGCACAGCAATCCCCTTAGGACAGAGAGTCACAAGCTGAGCATTCCTGCTGAGTGTCTCTACGTGAGGATGGCCAGCACAACAGAAACCAGAGTTTGGCCAGAGCAGTCAGCCAAGGGCTTTAAGTCCAGCTAAGCTTTGCTTAGCACAGGTTTTAAAGGACATGCAAAGTAAAGATGATTTAAAACTCTCTTGTTCCTTCAGAAAGCTGAGGGGTTATTGGCTCCTTACCACTTTCAGGCCAATTCTCATTTACATCAGCAGAAAAGGGCCCTCTGGCTGACTACATGCACTGACAGAGAATGGATGGTTGGTCCAAACACTCTTGCTGGCAGCTCTGAGGACAAAGCAGGAACAGATGCCACTTCCCTTTCCCACTGGAGAGAGGACTGCAGATCTGTCTTGTGCTCTCAAAACTTTGGAAACAAAATCAGCATTGGAAATAAATTCCAGAAGCCATTAATCTGTCTCGCTTCTGACATATGAAAGGATAAAATATAGTTCTGTTAAAAATAACAAAAAGCTGTGAGCAGTATATTTTCATTTTCCAAATTACTGAAAGAGCAGAACATGAATCCTTGTCTGTCAGCCTGAGAAAATATTTTATTTTTCCCATGAAGGAGATGCAAACATAAGCAAGTGGCAGAGAGAATGCAGTTGGATGAACTGCAATGTGGTGCAGCCATCAAAAGACCCCAAAAGTTGGTGATGAGAAACCTTCAGTAGATTTTAAATTATTTTTTTAAATTTTTATTTTCCTCACTTCAGTTACTATGTCATTGCGGTACAAAGGGTTTATACAGCAAGGCCAAGAGGTCTGCACTGCACAGCCTTATGAAGGACAATAGCTGAGATGGTATTGTCATGGATAAGTGATTTAAATCCTTTAAAGAATTACCACCAAAGGTATTATTAGCAAAAGTGGCTTAATATGAATTTGTGAAAGTGCAACTGACAAAGTTCGATGGCAACGTTCACTTTATTATTTGCTCCATGGAAATAACATACACAGGAAAATCAAGTTAGAATTGAGCTAGAATTATTATTAAACAGAAGCTGAAGATGCAAGAGGGTAAGTGAGACTTTCCTGTTGAGTCACAAGGTTCAGAGTAAAATGTTTTGCCTTTTAAACCCCTGATGGAGCTTAGGTACATCTTTGAACCCATATCATTCTCAGACTTGGGCACGGTTTTTGTCTAATGGATTTGGCTCTATGGATTTCTCTGGTGTGAATTCAGCTTGCTGTCAGTCACTCCCTGAGGACCTGTTGTACATAAGGGGTCAGTCTGCCCTTGGCTAGGAAGAATCAGTCTCACCTGGCCTGCAGTCCACTTGCAATTCGTAAAGAACTTGAATTGGATTAATACCAAGATCTGTTATTAGTAGAAGGTCACTCTTCCTCAAGGAGAAACCTTGAGAGGTGTCTCAGCTCCAGGCAGATCCCCACCATGCAGCCACACTGCCTGGCAGGGAGAAGGCTCACTTAGGCTGTCATATTTATGGAATAAAGTGGTTGGCTTGTAGTCACATTGCATGCAATGGGAAAAGTGTGCATGAAACTCCTTGTACCCACAAATTTCTTTGTTCCTTGATAAATGAATCTTGGAAAAACCACCCTCTATTCATCTGTTAATTGCATGATTGGTGTTCCCAGCTCATATGCATTGATGCTCACTGGGTCACTCTGTTCCTTTGTGTGTTTCCTGGAGGAGTTCTTGGCCCATCTGTGGCTCAGGCTTTTACCCGCTCTGGAGAATGCACCAAATTTGGCTAAGGGGTGTGCATCCATCACAGGTGTGCAGTGGTACACAAAGTCTTTACAGATCCTGCGTCTTTTATTTAGACCTTTCACTATTTTTTTCCTCAAGAGAAATTAAACACTGTCATTTTTCCAATATGTAAATATTAGCATAGTGACTAAAAAGCAGGCAACTATCTCCTCTTGAAGGCATCTAACTATAATAATGAAGGGTGAAAAAAATGCAGGTCACAGTGTCAAAAGTCCAGACTAGAAGAAGCCTCTTAATTAAAGATGATTTTAGTTGTGGAAGTTGTAGGGACATAAAATATACAGAGGCAGAGAATGGGAAAACAAAGTATAAGCAGATGAATTTATAAACAAATGAGTCATTGTCTCACTCCAAGTGGCAAGTGGGAGGCAGAGGGATTTAATGAAAAAAAAAGAAAGAGTGACGAGGAATAGGAAGGAAGGTCACCCTTTATCACATCTAGCCTTGGATCACTGCCATTGGCTGTGAGGCAACGTGTCTGAAAGGAAGCAGCAGGAGGACTGAGTGGGTGTTGCGGCCAAGAGTGGATTTCTTTAAGGCATAGTCCTAAATTTGCATCTTCTTGACTTTCAGAGGTGACCTCAACACAAAGTTTGGATGGCAGACGCTCCCCCTGTAGCAATTTCTATTTGCTCTTCAGCCCCAAGGAAGGATTGAACCCTCCTGAGGCAGAGATCCCCCCTAAACTCCCAGAGCCTGCCCATGCTGTGGGTCCAGCACCACCGAAAACTCCTCCTCCAATCAAACCCAGCTCAGGTGCCCCTCTCTAAGCTCCTCTGGCATCAGGGCTCCAGCAAGAGCTCAGGTATTCACCTGATCCTGGCTGCAGCAGGTGGGGTGTCCCAAGGGATAAGGCCCTGCAGAGGACATCCCTGCAGGGTCACGGCCTGCCTGGATGGTCACTGGGGAGGGAGAACATGGTCTGATCCAGGGTGTTCTCAGCAGGGACCATGTCTGAGAGGACACAGGTGTAGATTTGGTGGCTGCCCCATATGTTTGCAAGCATTCAGCCATGCCATGTATTATGAGGTGCTCACATGGTGTATGAGAGGATGTTCTGCAGGCATGTGCAGCACCAGTAGGAACAGTGGGCTGCTTTTCTGCCCATCTTCTTCCTTTGCATGTTGTATTTCCCATCTTGTCTTCACTAATCCTTATGCCAAGAACATGGGAATCCTGCTGGGACGTGATTGCGTTATGTTTTTATTTTTCTTCTTGAGTGTGTGCCGTGCTGTGAAGAGAGGAGTGGCTCAGCATACCTGCCTACAAGGGATAAAATCAACATTTCTGACATTCTCCATCTGGCTGCCCTCCATACACAAATTGCCTCCTGAAGCAGAAGTAAATATTCTTTCTTTTTTTTTTAGTAGGGCAATGAATACCAGTCTTCCAGTATATCATCCATATTAAAATATTTGCATATAAATATAATCCAGAAAGGCATCTAGAGTCATGGTTTCCTAAAATTAGTAAGAGAAGTTATGATCTAATTTAATTTCCTGCAGAGCAGTAGCTGCAGCGTTTCTCCCTGTGATTCCTGCTTTGATTTTAGATGATTTCACACAAAGAAAATTCAGGCTTGAAGGTTGCAGAAGTTTCTTCCAAGCATTTCCTTGCTTGCTGGAGTTATTTTTCCTTTCTTTTTCTTCTGATGTGTTCCCCTCCACTGCTCTTGGATGAAAAGCATGAGAGAAGCACAGGAAGAATCTCTGTGTTCCCTTTCCTCTGACCCAAACAGCTCCCAAACTGGAGGACATGGGCATGCCTTTGTTACGCAATTAATACAAATAAGCAAAAATCTTCCAAATCCTTTATGGAGCAAGGAGAGCATTGCAATCCTGTGTGAAGGTAAGGGGATACATCCCAATATATTTATCAAACTATTAAAGTGGAAGGATGGAAAGAGAATTGGGAATGTGCTTTGAACAGCCCGTAAGCAAGAAAAGGAGTCAGGTTGTGATTTACCGACAGCTCTCAGTGCTCATGGTGAGCTCCCGCACAGGTGTGGTTGTGGTGGGACACACAGTCATAGAATCTTGAGGGTTGGAACTGACTTCAAAGTCCATCTAATCCCAATCCCCCTTCCATGGGCAGGGATGCTTCTCCCTAGACCAGGCTGCTCCAGGCCTTATCCAACCTGGCTTTGAACACTCCCAAGGATGAGGCAATGGGTCATGGCACGGGCCAGCCAGTAGCAACCATTCCAGGAGCCCAAGGGCCAGAAACCTGGCTGGAGAGGGTGTGGATGTCAGAGTTTTCAGGGCCCCAAAAGGCTGTTGTGAGGCAGGAGCCAATAATCTCTTCCTCACATCCTGCAGTGATAAGGCAGGAAGGACAGGGCGTAAGGCACAGCAGTTTCCTGCAGCCTTAGAGGATTTGCAGCTGATTCTCATCTCTGGGGGTTCAGGGCTAAATTATCAGTCCAAGAAGAAAGAACAAATGAGGCAATTGTCTGGAGCATTTATGGGATGCCTTTAGAGCCAGCTCCTGATTCTCCAGGACGAGGAAGGAAATGGAGAGAAAAAAGAGTGAAGGCAAAACCCTGAGCAGAGAAGAAGCAGAGCCTGTCTGTCAAGGAAAGTGGCACCCAGCTGAGCAGGGATGTGGGGCCAGGGAGCCCCTGTGAGCCTGTCATGGTGTCAATGGGGCCCCATCCACTGGTACCTGGCTGGCACTGCTGATCAGGCTGGCTGTGTCAACATCCTTGGTCTGACTTGTCCAGCCCTCAATAAGGAAGATCTCGTGGCTGACAAAGGAGCCCTCAGCACTCTCTTTCCTGGTGCCATTTCAAACAGGAATGGCAATCTAAGCAGCCCACCCTGAAGAGCCAAAATTTGATAAATGCAGGCATCAAAACTCATGGCACATTTTAGAGATATCTCTGGACAGCAGGGACAAGGAACTCTGCTGACCTGAGACACTCTAGAAACAAGTGGTTTTATTGCAAGGGTTGTGGGTAAAGAGGGCTGCTTTCAGCCACCAGCCTTGGCTGAAGGGAAGCCCCAAAGAGAGAGGGAGAGAGGGGGGCAGTATGAGGTAAGGGAGATAAAAAGCTAAGAGGGGTAAGAGAGGTAAGAAGAGTGCAGGCGTCAGGGCGGTAGGAGAGAGCGAGGTAGAAGAAGCAGAGGGAGAGAGCGGGCAAGAGAAGGGGTGAAGAGGCAAGAGAGTGAGGACCTTGTTCCAACACATTATATCTCCTTTTGTGTTGAATATTCTAATTTACAGTGACCAACCAGCGCAAGATACAAAACCTACAAACTTTGCATGCAACCTATGAGAACTACTAAATTACCATATCATCCTGTATTCTAAACTCTAAAGTCTACTCTTCTTATCGACTTTTTCCTTGTTGCCTTGACAGGGTGGAGACGATTGCATTCTTGGGTCCTTTTGTTTTCTATCCTTCACCCTATCTCCAGTTAATCACCATCTTCTGCCTGCCATGCCTACATCTCAAAGCTGGCCTTCATTTCTATTTCACTCACAGGTTTTACATCTCCAGTATTTCTTACAGACAATCATATCCATAAGCCTTTCCTGTCCCATCTTTCCCAACAGCACATGTCCCACCAGGCTGAAGTCTGATGGGCAAACATGCTGCTTTGAAATTACTGGGTTCATTTTATTGGGGTGTAACCAAGTGGACTTCATCTAAAGGCTGGATTTTGAGGGTTTTTTTCAATTCATGAAAACCTATTAAGACAGCTTGTGGTTTGACCACATCTCTAGATTATGCTGGTGTAAAGCCAAGCATGATGTCAAGTTGTTGTTGCAAACAGGAATGTCAGAGGGACTGTAGCTTTCAGGTAGAAAGCTCTTTAGTAGCTGAACAGTTAAAGATTATGTTCACTGTGTTTTCCTGCCTTGCAATTTCCTCATTCATAATGTATGAGTGAGATCATTAAAAGCAACATATTGGCTGATACCATCACAGCTGCTACCTAACTTTAACACTTCATAGTGAGGAATAACATTTCTCTTATGTGTGTCTTTGGAAAGGGAGAAAAAAAAGAGTTGTAGCTGTAAGAACAGGGTAAAATGTTTAACCTCATAGAAAAATCTTCACATGTTGGGCAATTGCACATTTGCTGGGAATGTTTTTTAAATGAATAAAAAATATTAATCTCTTTTTATGAAGCCTTTTCACCTTTTGCAACTATCACAGTATGGCAACATATTTTTTCCCCTGCACAAAATCAATATTACATTAACTTCCCTAATAAAAAAGCATTAACTCCTACAATGAACAGAAAACTTCATCTCCATCCAGGGAATCTTAAATTCTACAATCCCTGACTGTTTAGAAACACAATGATGATTATTTTATGCCAAAGATGGGATGTGTCAGTCATATCAAACAGAGAGAAAGATGTCTTAGGGCTTCCAGGCATAAGCTCTGTGGTTGGTGTTTCATTTGTAGGCTGCCTAGGGTGCTGATCTGGTTAAATACATTAAATAAAAGTACATTTAGGTTGACAGACAGTAACTCTTTTAGCTGAAGGAAGGCATTGTCCATTTTTCATGGGTAATCTGAATCTTTACAAACTGTGGGCCTACATTTTTATTTTTTACTTTTGAGGGAGAGGAATGGAAAGCATCTGCTATATAAAGCTGGCTTTTAATTTCGAAATATCTTATTTCATATTCCAACCTGAGACAGACACTTATTATTTATAAATCATGCATCACCTCTAATAGCTCTGTTCCATCACAAATCTGAGAGTTTCGGGGGGTGGGGTGGGGGGGGGGGAGAAGAAGAAGGCCAAGTCCAAACCATCATAAAAAATGAATTAGCTGCCTTTGAAAGAGAGGGCATTCCCTCTGGGTGTGTAGCAACAACTCTGGACTAATCCCAGATGGTTGGTCTCACTCTGAACCACCTCAAGTCTGAATTTGCACATCTATGCCCCACACTGAGGTGATGCTCTCCCTCCCCTCACCCAGGCTTTGCACAATTCCAACACCAGTGGCTTGCACTGGTGCACATGGAGATTGGGGCCCCATGGGTTCATTAGTTTTAAACTTTGAGTCAAATAGCTAAACTGGGATGAAAGACTTCCCTTCTGTGGCAAATTCATAATTCATTGTAAGTGTGGCACATGAAGCTGAGGCAATAACATGGTCCTTTCCGAAAATCTTCGTTCAGTGTTTTAATTGTGTCTCAGAGGAATAAATGCAGGAGGGTTGCTTTCCTCCCTCCCAACCCCCGTTTTCCTCTGATAACAGCTTGGTTTTTACTACCATTACTTATGTCTTTTATGATTTCCAGCCTCTGACAGAAGTGCTCCACTACCCTTTCCTGTTCAATAATGAATGGACACATTTGAAGCTGCAAGTATTTGCACTTATGAGCTCATCCAAGCAAAAGATACAAGAAACGTGACTTATCTAAACACCAAAAGCAGCCAAGGAATCAAGCAAATCACACACTCCCCATTGCTGTTCCTTTGCTGCTCCTTTTCCCTTCCTCCTCGGTGCTCTACATAAGAGAAAGAAGGTGACAAAGTCTTGCATCAGATTTTCTGCTATTTCTCCCCAAACTGCCTCAAGAAAGATCTCAGGGAAGTTACATCAGGTGTGCCCTGTCAATCTGGTTCCATCTCAGCTTCTCATCTTTTACAGCCAGTGGAGAGCAACAGGCATTTTTGGCTCGCAGTTTATTTACCCATAAGGAAGGTTCCCAGAAGGGGCCAGCTGAAGCTCTGTCCCTGGGAGTGCCTGTTTCCCTCCAGGGAGCTGTGGCCACACTGCAGGTGAGTGAGGAGGAGGTCTCCTCACCCAAAGGGGACAGGCAAGTGCATCTGAGGACAGAAGACAGTGCTTGTGAGCTTGGCCAGAGCCTCAAAAGGAATCCATAAAGACACCCAATCTGTAATTTCCTTGTCAACGCTGATGAGGGTGTAGAATAATTGCTCTCTGTGTAACCACTGAAGTCAGAGTTTAGCAGGTAATAAGGAGCAGGCACACAAAGTAGCTGGAAAGGTGCACTTAGAGTTCCTCTTTGGGGTCACTAGAAAGCTGCAAAATGGTCATGTGCAGTCCCTGGAGCAGGACAGGCTCTCCCTGTGGTTAAAGCCAGGCTTATGCCAGAGGGAGCTTTTTCCAAATCTGTGAGAACTTTGGGTGCTCTTAAAATTCTCACCAACCCCTAGGGTCAATAAAAGACCAAATCAGTGAAAAACCAGGTGTCTACCTGAGGGCTTTTTCCATTCAAAGCACAGAGTTTGCACTTTTCTTATAAAACACAACCAAGAAAGACACTTTTGTCTTGCATCACTGTCTAGACTTTTATCTAATAGTCTTAAAGGATGCACCTCCAAAGCAGGAGAATCAGGAGCAATTTTGCTTCTCACCTGAGATGATCCAAGCCCTTCTTTTACACGTCGTGGGGAGGAATTTAAAAGCCCAGAACCTGAATGTGAGGAAGTGCTGGCCGTCACCTGAGACACTCTTCTGTAAGTCAGGGATGTTGGTGAGTAGGTGATTGGGAAGAAGGGGCAATTAAGTAGAGATCCCCCACGTAGAGAGTGGAATAACCACTAGCCTACACCAGGAAGGGAGCAGAAAATATTGGTAGCTCAGGATGGCCATGTGTGCCAGGTCTGCCCAGCAAATGTTCCTCAGCTCTGAGGGGGTCTGAGGCAAAAAATGGGTTTGAATCCACATAGGCCTTTGGCATACAAGAGACACCATGCTGATGAACATCTTTCCTGAAGGACTTCTTCCATGGCATTCAGCCAGTTTGAAGTTCTACAAAAGGGGCACCTCTGGGGTTGGTTGCCACCAGGGGTCCTGCAGGGGGCCAGACATGTTCAGGTGCAGAGAGCCACAGGAGTTCTTTATCTCCATCTCTATGCCTCATCTCCACCCAGCCCCCTGTCTGGCTTTTCATTCCCAATCCTGGAGGTGACTCACTCCTTAGAGAAAGTGGAAGAATTTAGCATTGCAGGATATGTAGGGGCTGTTGCCACAAATACCCTCAGAAATAAACCCAGCCACTTGGCAGTGTAATACTCAATAGTCGGATGCCATGTGACTTTAGGTTTGTAAAGTGAAAGCTTTAGAAACAGCTTTTGCTCAATCAAATAAGAAAACAAATTACATCCACTGGAAAAGAATAATGAAATACTCTGTTCCTGGACTGCTTTTTAAATTCCAAATTTTATTTGGGAAGGAATCTTTTACAGCCAAGGCTGAAATCCCAAAACTGGGAACAACTGGCACAATATGCATGTAGTTTCTCTAGTGCCAGTGGGCACTGCTGCAAAAAAATATGGCTGGTGTTCATGCAAAAGTCCTCCTTTTTCTCTCCCCTCACTCAGGCAAGCATCAGGAGAGCTTGAAATGTAAAACACATTCCTATGTGACAATGAAAGAAAAATCACTTAGAAGAAGACAAGGAGAAATTGAAGTTACTCACTCAAACAAGTCAGGCTGACAAATTGCTTCTGCTGTCTCCATCCATCCACATAATGGCTCCCCCATTCCCTGGCCAGTTATAGAAGAATAATTATCTCTTTCAGATCAGCTGCCTTGGCTTAATCATAAATCATTTCTTTCCTCCCCTCTTGCACTACCACTGCCTCCTTCCCATTTTTATCAACATTTCCTTCCCACAAGCCTTTCAAAGTCCAGCTTCTGATTGACTAAATGCACCTTATGACCAAAAACCTCCTGTGAACTCACCATTTCTGTCACTTAACCCAAAATCCCTCTTTTCCAGCCATGTGCATGCCTGTGATGAGTTCACAGAGCTCAAATGCGAACAAGCTGGTCATGTGACATAAAGGGTAACATGAGATGAGTAAAACTGAGCCATGCCTGAACCTGCAAGGGGAATTTCTGGTCTTTTCAAAGCTGCACACGAACCTCACACTGCTAATAAGACCATGATCCTTCAAGCAAAGCATTCATGCTTGTGTGTAATCCCATTAAAAATGTAGAAGTCACTGCAGAATGAGGCAGGTGGGAACAGCCTAAGGAATCATCATGCAAGTTTAAGTTCATTGCTGAGTGTTGGCAGAGCACATGGATGCCATCTAATTTGGGATGGACTTGCCCAAAATGGGCTGAACCTTATTAATTAGGAGGGCAGGAAATGAAGCCTGTTCCTTCCTCCTGCAGGACAGATGCTGTGTCAGAGCCAAAAACAGCTCTCTGCTTCTCTTTTTGTCTTGGCTCCCTTTGGCAGTAGTCAGTCCCACACCCTGCACTACTCAGACAATCCTCTGCTTCTGCCATCCCAAATTGTTCAGTGCTGGCAGAGAGATGCTTTGACCTCCTCCTTCTGGCTGCTTTAATTTACCCAGCTGACTGATGCCTTCCCACTCTCACTGCTCACCTCTCAGTCCCATTAGCCTCACACCTTCAGCAGCCAAATCATGGCTCTGCTGGAGTCAATGACAAAAAAAAATCACATACTCCCAGAAAGCCCCACTTTCACTGGAGCTGTTATCAGAACAAATAGCCAGAGGGCTGATGCCCCAGTGATGGACAGAGTGCCTTCATGTTGAAATGCCTTTTCGTGCACAGTCCATTTGCTTCATATGATTCCATAATAAAAGCTCTTATCATTTTTTTTTTTTGCCTACTATTGTGTGAAGTTTTCTAGTATTATTACAGTATCTTGGCTACTTTAAAGTTTCAAAAGGGCTTTTTAATATGTGAAATGAGCTGGTCAAAATTCTGTAATTTGCTGACAAGAAACAAGGGGAAAAATATCCAGAGCAGCCACTGTGGATTTCCCTCCTTTTCTGTCTTTTTTCTCATTCTGGTTTTCTGGAACACATGTGGTAAAGCCGCCCTGCCTGACAAAACTAGATAGAGCAAGAACTCTTAGGGATCCTGATGAAAATAATGCTGGATGTTCTCAGCAGAAAACTCTAACAGTCATTTAAAACCCAAAAGGCCAAATGGCCTAGTGACATTTTTTTTCTCTTCTTTTATTTACGCATTCCAGTTGTTAAAAATGTAATAAAAGAAGCTTGACACCCTATTTGGGCAATAAAAATAAGCTCCCACTACTGAGTTCTGAGTGCCTGAAAATAAATTAAAACAGACTTATATTTCTCTTTACAACAACAACAGTCCATAAACAGTGCTTGGGGTGAAAGTTTTTTTCCCCAAGGCCAGATGCTTACAACCCTTAATCTGTGAGTTTTGGGGATTTCTGTGTTTTTTGAAGGTCCTGATGCAAAGCCCCTTGTTTATAGTGTGCATGGTCCTGGTTAACAGTAAAACACTGCTCACATGAGGCACAGCTGGTGGCCTCCAGAAGGGCTTTGAACAGAAGAGAGAAGGAAACAAGCACTTCAAATGGGAGCTGATGGATGGTGCCAAATCTATTTGCAGCACCTTGGCTTGTTTTTCTCTCTCTGATTTGACACAAGCTCTTTCCATGGGGTGTGGTGGGGGCAGAGTGGGCTGAACCAGCACCAGGCTGCAATCAAGTGGTGCTCACCCATTTCCCTGGAGAGCCTGGGATGATTGCTGCTTTGGGGAGAGGGATTCACATGGACTTTGGGAAGAAGTAGAGAGGTAAGAGTTTAATAACCCATATGATAAGCTCCTCAGCATTAAATGCAGGTTCTGATTTGTATATTTCGTGCTACCTCCTTCCTTCCCCAGTCCCTGCCTCTCTTAATTAGATGTCTCCAGTGAGAACAACAGGTAGATTCATTGTGCTTGCAGCTAAGGCAGGAGTAATTACATTATTCCTTTTTCATGTCACCTGAACATATATTCTAGCCAATAAGTCGTACTTGAGAGATAAATCATGAAGGATATTGCTATATTCCTTCCCTCCATTGTCTCTCTCCCTTGCTTCATGAAGAGCACAAGCAGCTCTACTGCTGCCTTCAGACATAGCACAGCTGAGATACTTCTCCCATCTCCCTGGATTTTCTGAAAGAGCAGATTTCTCCAATTTTATTTCAGCTCCCTGTGAGAAGAGGGAGGGTAGCCCTACTCCTCAGTGTGGCTGGAGAGCATGAAGCTCCCACTCATCTTTCTGCCCACCTCGCACAGTTCTCATGGCAGCTGCTAATTCTCCAGACATCCCTGTGTTTTTTCCCTGTAAGGGACATGCCAGCTGCTGTAAGAGTGTGTCTTTTTCAGAGCGCAGCTAAGGCCTTTTAGATCCCAGTCAGCCTCTCCAGGAGAGAAACTGCTTGAGAAGAATTCAGGCAGCAATTCAAGCTCACACAACCACAGGTTACCAGGGCAGCTCAGCAGAGCTCAGAAGGCTCCCAGCCCCGGACCAATTTCCAGCAAGCCTTTATTCCATGTGCCGAAGGTGAATCCAGAGCCAAAGAGGGTGACCATGTGTCGCTGTTTCGGACACACAAAGGACGAGGCAGGCAGTAGAACGTCAGGCAGGAAAGCTCTATTTTAATATTTCTGACTTCATTTATATGCACTTTTACAGAAGGCAAAAGATTGGCTACACAGGATTGCCACCTCTTCAACCTCGTAGGGTGAACATTACTATTAATCATATTTCCCCTCCCAGAGGACAAATATGTAAATAAAGTAGATAATTCTAAATATTTACATGAAGCTGCTTGAGAATCTCCACCACCAAACTGCAAACACTCACAAGGCAAGAAAATTTCGGGCGACAGCCATGTGGTTTGTCTCAGTTATATAGTGTCTTGGATTCGTGGGTGGTACGAGGGGCAGGTGACCATAGGGAAGGGAGGAACTGGACACCAGGCCCTATAACCAACGGGGAAATAGGGAAAGGGGATACCTTTTGGTGGGAGGAGCGATGGACTTGCAAAACCCAAAGAAAAGACTGCACAATGTTTGCAAGGAGCCAGGGGTGAAGCCTTTGTTATAACTGGGAGGGATAATCTTCACTTTTCCAGGGCAAAGCAGTCAGAAATTCCTTTAAGGGCACAAGGGACTCCATGAGCTGCCAGCGTGACTCTCTGGCTTCAGGTGACGTGTCCCTTTTCAGGTGATGTGTTCAGACCCCGAGGCCACCATGGGTCACGCCGAGTGAATGCTGGGGTGGCCCAGGCCTTTTCTTCCTGGAGGGGATCAGCCCTTCAGCTCTGGAAAGCCAGGCTTTACTGAACAGAAACGAAATGCTTGAGTTCTAAAACAGAGAAATTGCACAGTCACTCGGTAAGGCAGAGCAGAAATAAAAAGGATTTATAGCCCTATCTCTCTCTCTGTCTCTGCCCACTGCATCCTTCCTTCCAGGCTTGCACTCAGCCAAGTCCCTCTGGCCCCTAGAAAGTGCTTTCCCTTGAATCCTTTAACCCTGTTGCTGCAGAAAACATGAGACTTGCTACAATGATCTTAGAGCCTTTACTTGTTCAGGAATACAGCTCTGCTCCTGGCTGCTGTCTCCATCTGGAGAGCTGAGATGTGCAGCAGTCTTGTGGGAGACATGCACAGCTTAGAGCAATTGTTGGGGCCCTGGCACAACTAACAGCAAGAAATGCCCATCTCCATCAACTATATGTAAGGATTTAGGCCTCCAGACAGAGGCACCCTGAATTAAAATTCAAATTTGTGCCAAGAGCACAGGAGAAACATCCAAAAAGGGGAGCAAACGCTGTAGTTTCTCATCTAAGGTTGGTTCTGCCCCTTGTGCACAAAGCCAGTGGGAGAGACAACATGAAACAGTCCACAGCAGTGGGTAAATTTGGTTGTAGGGCAAATTCATTACCAAAGAGGAGCATACCCACCTACAGATGAAGGAATTTGATGGCTAAGGGGATGTTAATTAGGGTACAGGCAAAAATTTGGTGTTTGGATTTTGTGGGTCCTTTAAAAATGTCTCACAGAGTGGCCCCAAATGGAAAATTGGACAGAAATTTCCATACTCATAGGTAGGGATAGGTTTCTGGCCCCAGGAGGTGCTATCCTGCTCCCTGAGTGTCCTGACTATGTCAGGGGATGGCTCTCAAACCTTTGCAACTCTTTCTGTATGAATTCCTGATGCCACAGATTCTGATTTTGTAGTTTATCTGCAAGGAAGAAATTTAACAACCTCTGCATTTTTATTAGAAAATTGTCAGTTCCAATTTTTAGCAGTAATATTGAGATCTAACCCGCAGCTTTTAAAATGCTTGAATGGGGAAGGGTTGAGGAACATAAAATTGCAGCACAAGGCCACAGCAGAATATTTGCAATTCTTAGTGTGTCTGAGGAGCAACGGTACAGCTTTGGGTATGTGAAAGAGGCGATCTACAACTTGAACCAAGTAGCCACAACTGGAGATAAAAGACTTATCCAATAAGAGATAAAGAAATAAATCTGTCTAATCCAAGACAACAATAAAAAACAACTGATTTTGTTTACCAAGGTTTGCTAACCAATTTCACCCCATGACCTACAAAACAAAGCTTGTATTTAAAATCCAATTCTCCGCTCTGCTGCAAAAGAACAATTAGGAAATAACTCTGCAATAGCATTGGATGTACCAGACTGAGACATATGCTCTTAATCACAGATAACAACAATATTTATGGGAGGGTGGGGTGTTGATATAAATTGCCCTATTAAAAAAAAACACAACCAAAAAAACCCATTCTGCTTAGAGAGTTAGTGAGAGGGAACTATAAATAGGATTTGAAAGAAAACCACCAGCACTTTAGCTAATGCTTTTGTACAAAGAATGAACCAGAGCCAAGCCAGACACATTTGTGAAAACTGGGCCATGTGGAATTAGACATAGTGCTGATAAAACTGCAGAAATGTCTACCAGCTGCAAGAGAAACTGGGTGGTGTACAAAATGCTAGATCTTCATGTGGTAAGACAGCAGATATGGTGGCCGTCTTACTTACAGCTGGGGGTGGAAAGAAAATACATTCTTACTCTCTTTTACATATGAAGAATCAGTGGTTGAAGAGGTGATGGCTGTTGCCTTAAATAGATTGAAGCCTCTTCTCTGGATTTTAGAAAATAACATAGCTCAAACCCATGCTTTTAATTACTTTTCTCTTCAAAATACAGTTCCAGTTAGCGCAGCACAAAGCCTGACATATCTCAAATGGTGTTTGGACAATGTTCTCAGACACACGGTGTTATTCTTTGGATGTCCTGTGTCAGGAGTTGGACTTTGATAATCCTTGTGAGTCCTTTTCAGCTCAGGATTTTCTGTGATTCTGTGGGATGTCTCCCAGTTTGGAGACCCAAACTGTGACTGGGCAAGGCTGGGAGAGGCTCTCTGGGCCAGGCTGGACCACGCCAGGAACCAAGTGAGAACATGTTGTTTGAAGTGCCCCATCACTGTCACCTTGGTACACACACTTCTTTTATCAGTATTTTAAACATCTTACAACAGACTAAGCCCCAAATCAACAACCAGCAGGAGGCTGCTGATATTCCTCAACAGACCCTCATTATGCTGCCTTTATAAAGGAAAAAAAAGATAAAACATAGCATTTTGCCTGGAGCAAGACTACAGACTTCGGTGTCTGGCCCATAACTGTCAGCAAAGGCAGAATGTTAAACTGAGCCCTGCTCCCCTGCTCCCACCCAGCTTGGGTGAGGGTGCTTACATGCCTCATCATGCTACTTTCATATTTTATTTAACTGAGAAGTCCATAAAGTCCCTTTAAATAGAAACAATTATTTGAATAATTTATCCAGGAGTAATTTCCGTTTCGCTCCTGAGCCTGCCGACGCCAGTATCGCCTGCTGCTGGGAGCTGGCACAATGCACGTGCTGTGGGCTACCAGGAAGCTCAGAAGGCACACAAACCCCCACGGTGCCCATGCCAAGCCTGTTCCTGGGCTCCTTCCAGAGCCTGAAGTCTCGCCTGCCCTTGGGAGCAAACCCTTCCAAGGTTTGCTGCAGGCCCACGCAGGTTCGAGGGGAGCCCCGGCCCCATCTCTCAGGAGCTGCGGGGAGGAGCGCAGGGATGCGGAGGTTGAGGTCTCCTCTGGCTCTGCACCGACCTTTGCCAGCACCCGGGAGAACAGCTGGGAACGGGGATGGATGGATGGATGGATGGATGGATGGATGGATGGATGGATGGATGGATGGATGGATGGATGGGGAACTGCTCTTTTCAGGGCCAGGCAGAGCTTGGAGGGAAGCAGCCACACACAGGTGTGCAGCTTGGGTAGCCGAAGCTGATGGTGGGGCAGGCTGTGTTTATCAGTGTAACAGCCCCATTGTAGGAACCAATTAGCCAGTGCTTTCAGATGGCTGTGATAACACACAGAGGAAAAACAATTAACCACGGAAATGAAATTTGCCAATTCTGGGTCCTCAGTCCTGTGCCTCTTCCTTGAACAAGTAGAGCTTTTAAGTGTCATGTTAATTCTGCACAGCTTGTTGGGGTTATAAAGTACTCATTGTGTGCTGTCTGGCAGGGAAAAAAAAAAAAAAAAAGACCAATTTTTATTGCTGTGTCAAGGTTTGTGCTGAAAGCTGACACTGTTACCAAAGAGCAGCTTTTCTAGGTGTTTTCTACAGTCAGATGAAGAATGTAAACATTCTTTTAGCGTTGGCTCCAGCTGAAAAACCTATCTGTGCTGGTTGGACCTGAATCTTCATTTTAGTTGTGAAAATAACACATTCTCAAGACACATAGATTTTTACTTCAGGACAGAATGTGCAGTACTCAACATCTCATAATTTATCTTGCTGAAGGCCAAAAAAATGCAGATTTAGTAAGGTCTTGAAGAAAAGTGCATAATCCAGAATGCTCCAAGGAATAGCTACACAGCATTATTTCTGTCCCATTTGTGATCTTGAATAGATAGATCTTCCTTTTGCATTACTTCTGACTCAGAAGTCAAAGAAAGGGTTTATTTTCAGCTAATTAGACTCCCAGAGATTGCCTCAACTCTTCAAGAACTACTAACACTTTTTTTTTTACATCTTTCGTCTTCAATCACAGAGAAAGCCTTTGTGCCACACTTGTTTTTTCTCTCGTGAAGTGATTATTGAAACATCTAACGATTTTACTCCTTTGCTTGTTGAAAAATCTTTTGTAAGTTTATGATAAACAGGCTTGTAAATTAAACAGATGATCAGACATCTGCATTCCAGAAGGTGAGTGGCAAAGTGTTTTCTCAAATGGCTTGATGACTGTGAGAACAAAATATTTGTTTATGGTGTGTCTTGGAAAGAGTTAGAGTTTTCCCAGTGTCCTGCACCAAAAAAAAACCAAAAAAACAAAAAAACAAAAAAAAAACAAAACAAAAAAAAAAAAAACAAAAAACCAAAAAAAAAAACCAACAAAAAAACCTTGTGTGCTCCCTAGTAAAAGTCCTTGATAAGATTTTGGGGCTGGGAGAAGGGCTGGGAAGGTGGAAACCTGGACTCTCAAGATAGTACTATAGAACTTGATATTACAGCACTGCACAAATGAGACCAGGGTACTCCCAGGGTGGGTTGTGCTTGTGGCATCACATCACTGATTCTGAGAGCAAAACCAACAAAGGTGAATGGAGAGATGTCACATTTTGAAAGCTGCTTAGGCCTTGTAACACCTTATGGTGCTTCAATTTTATATGATTTACAGCCTTGTCCAGTTTCAGGAGTGTTTTGAGAAATATACTTTGGGGGTAGATACATTCATTTCCAAATACCTTAAATGTCTTTTAAACCCTGGTCCCCAGACGTCTGCACCTTGCAGGCCAATGGGAGATGAAGTCTTGGCTCTGTCACTTTTGATGTCCCTGCTATGGTTTTTAAAGATGAGCTTTAACAAATGAAGTTGCAGCCACCTGAGGTATTGCCAGCTTCTGCCACTTGTCTCCCCTAGCTGCTGGCTAAGCTGGCCTAAAGCTGGATGGGAGGTTGAGATGTGGATCCTCTGTTTGGGGCTTCATCAGCAGTACAATCTCCATCACCCTTGCCTGAAACACAGACCCCTGGCAGGGGAGGGAGACAGATGCTGAGAGTGAGGGGATCTGCCTCTGCCAAAACCATCAGGACTTGTCTTCCAGAACATGGTGTCACTTTGGCATTGCAGGGCTCAGCACAGTGATGCTCAAACACTGCTGCAGTTCTGGGCTGTGAGAGACATGCCTGAGCTCATGCAGCAAGTCAGCAGCACCCCGCGGGGGAAAGACAAGTCTCCTGACTCCCAGCCCAGTGCTGCATCCAAGGCCTGGCTTTAACTTGTTTTGTGCCCAAAAGCATAGCTATTTGTATTCAGTGAAATAATTTGCATTATACATGTCTCTTTTTAAAAAGAACATCAGAACTCCTATTCATAAGCATATGATTGCCTTTTTATTCTTCAATTTGTTTTTCTTTGTCCCTGAGTTTGTCCTTAACATTTTAAAATGAATGGCAAGATCCCATTTCATTAAGATGGTAGCAAAGGTAACTAATGGAACAGTCTGGCCAAAGGCTGTGAAAAACATCCAGAACATTCAGGACATTAATGTTGTCAACACAGAACTGTAAGAAACTAGGATGGGAGTCAGATGGGTCAGGTTTCTCACTTGTTCTTGGTTTTAAAATGCTTGAAGGTGGAATTTTTACACAGGTTAGAGGGAGCCATAGTAAGGCAATGCATCTCTGTGGTGAGCTAAATCTGCCAGGAGGCCACTCTTGCCACAATCACAAGTCTCTCCCAGCAGACATCAGTATTTTTTATCACACCATCTGAGCTGCACCATTCTGGTTTCCTGGTCCTGTGGAGCTTCAGCTTAAGTGCAAGAGGCTGCAGGGTCCCTCTGGATATTTCAGGTTTGCTTGTCTATGTTTGCTGCACAAAGACTTGTAGCTGTGCTCCTACTTTCTTTCCTCCATGGTGTTTATACAGAAGATTCCCAGTAGCAATAATCGCTGACTTTTTACAGGTTCTGCCATGCACAGGGCAACTCAGTCTGCTTCCTGGTCATTTTGCTCAGATAAAGAAAACCCATGGCAGTCCTGGAGTAACTCACCTCTCCACTGCAACCTCCTCTCCTGGATCCTGGAGCAGTCAAGCTCCAACAGCATGTACGACATTAAGCATGATAAGCACTTCTTGGGTGTCTAAACATGCTTAGTTCCTCCTGTCTGGCAAAGGCCAGAAGGAGACCCAAAGTGGCACTTAGCAGCTTGTCAGGCTCCGTGCAAAAGCCCTTGGGGGCTGCTGCTCGTGCTTGCGTTTAAAGATACTCATCTCTTTTGTCACGGGACACAGGTGAAGGGTTGCTCTTTCACTAAGGTGTAGCTGTTCATCTGGAGCTGATGGAGCCTGTGGAGCGTGGAGCAGCACCGTCTGCATGTAAGGTGTGGCAGGATGCTATTCTGGATCTCTTTTCTTTGTCTCCCATCCAGGCTTGTTTTTTGGTCACTGCTTTCAGGCTGGCTCAGTAGGAAAATTGGGACAAGCAGGAAGAGATGGTTGAAATCTGGCCCATGGTCAGTCTCTTGTCTCAAAATGGTTTGGTCACAGAGATGAACAAACAATACCTTAAATACCTGGTTCTACCAGAAAGTACCATCCCAGGCCAGATTTTTTTTCTCTGTCACATACAAAATGAGGTGATGGTGATGGGCTCCATGACACCCATCACATTCTGCCCTTTGAGCAATGCTGCATCCCCTGAGGAAAGCCAGGTGAAGGTGCTTCAGAGACTTGTGCACCATTTCTGGGTATGAAACCAACGTTTTCTCTAAATATGACCTAAAAAGGGAAGCAAAGAAAGCCCTAAATGTGCCACACAGATGCCAACAACATCTCTTTGAGCAGTAGGAATTAAGAGCTTGAGGGAGTGCCATTAGTGCCAGTGGAGCTCTCCCAGCTGATGTGGTCCTCTCTTTCCGTGCTGTCTGAGCACAAAAACCATGTGGAAAGGGATAGTCTTTGAAGACTGCCACTTTACTCACACTGGGCCTTGGCTGTCACTGTGCATAATAATGAATAAACAAAAATTATAACTCACAGTAACAGTGTGTAAATGGTTTTTATTTTGGTCAATATTTCAATGAGGTTCCTACCCTCTGGTGGGTTTGCAGGTCAGGGAGGGGTCAGGCTGATGCAGCAGAAGAAAGCAATTGCTGGGTGCTGATTGATGCTTTATTGGGCTGAAATACCAGAAACTTCTGCTTGCAAAAATCGGATGTTAGATCTGTCTCTCAGGGTTTTATTTTGCTAGTACCTATGGGAACCAGCTGGGCTGGCTGCCTAGAGAAAAGACAAAGCAAGCTAGTCAGGAAGTTTGTGGTGATTTAAGCTAGCTGCTGATTACTGATTCACATTTGTCTGAATAATAAAATAAGTAAAGGGAATGGGAACAGTTTCCAGTGTATTTCTCTATTGCTTCCAAAGCAAAAAGGGAGCTGCTGTGTATAAGGTAAGGCTGAGAATTTTCCCACTGCGGCAGACCTGGTTTATTGCAAAGGAGAGAGCAATACCCTGGAGAGAGAAAGATGTACAGTACTGTCAGTGTTAGAAATTCTGCACTGAGGACGTTTGTGTTAGTGAATTCATTGGGGGAGGCGGGGGGAAAGGTAACTTTTTATTTGAGACATAAACAAGAAATATTCTCTCAGGGGCAAGTGACAGGCTGAAAAATTTGGAACAAGACCCCATGGGCGTGCTCTTGCAGTGGGATAGCTGCAAGAGTATAACACTTAAAACCCTGCTCTGGAGGGACAGGGCTGGTGCAATTTGCTCCCTAGCTGCAGCCCTACAGCACTGCTGCTGGTGTGGGTCAAGAGATGAGCAGCCTCTCATTATCTCTTTTCTCTGCTAGAATTCAGTCAATTATGGGCAAATCCTCAGAAAAAGTTATTTGCTGGGCTTTATTGTGAATCTTTTGAAATGTGCTGTCTTGTTTCACTGCATGAAAGTACCATGATTTGACACCTGAAGCTTTATTTCCTGCTTTTAAAGCAGAATGGGTCATTTTTCAGCAGACAGTATCTTCTTCAAAAGACTATTGTACTGCAGAATTAAATACCCTGCCTCAGGAAACAGCATTAGAGACTCTGAACTTCTTAAGTGACTTCATAAAATTTGGAGGTTAAGAAAAGAGAGACCTGTTGGTTTTCAGCCTGGCTTTAGGAAAAAAAAAGCTTCTTTCTGTAATAGAATCAGAAAAGTTCTGGATTCAGACTGATGGTGGAGGAGACCGTTGAAGGCTGGTGCAATTTCAGGTAGAGCCAGGACTTATTTAACACTGAGGTGAGCAGAGCCACTGCCCTGGAAGGGAGGTTTCACCAAAGAGACTTTTGAGTCTGACCTGAAGTTTCTTTCTCTTAGTGGCCAGAGGCACCCTGCTATTGAGGCTGGATATGTCAGGTCCAGCTGATCTAAAGAGCACCATGAGCTTTTTTGGAAGTCACATCGTCATTTGTTTCCAATCTCGTTTATAGAGCTGTTTGACACACTGCATGTTTTCTGATGGCTCAAATAGCCTCTAGCTTCTTTTCACATCTGTGATTGCACTTCTTGTTGTCTTCTTTCCTTTCCAGTGATGAGTTTGGACATATCATCTCCTGCATTTATTTCTCTACCTTCCCTTTTTCTTTTTCTCTGTCCTCACCAACAACTTCTGTCCTCTTTTCATACTTTTTCCCTGCTTTGGGATTTCTCACCAGAAGTCACTGATCATGTGAAGAGGATTTGTCCAAGCCTGGGATTTTGCTGCACAGTCAGAGTGGACTCTCAGTGTTTAAGAGAGATAAATCATAATGGAAAATAGCTGCAGTATTCTAGTTTTGTTCACACAGCTCTTAAAATAGAAAGAAAGGACTCTTTGTAGGCTGCAGTTCAGATATTTGTCTGATGCCATGCTAGAAGGACATCTGACTCATGAGCCCAGTTGGATTTAGCTGCAGCATTTAGAGATGCCACCATGCTGAACTGTCTGCTCTCCCCTTTGACCAGTGGTTATTGTCCTTGTACCAGAAATAGAATTAAATTATTGTCCTCATCTTAACCTCCCCATGCTTGTCACCATCCACAGTATCAGCTCGGGGCACTGGTGATGACAGGTTTGCTCTAAAGAGCTGCTCTGCCAGTTGAGGAAAACTTGCATTGTTTCTGCTGCAAGGTCTCTAACTGAGGCATGGGGGTGCAGAGGGCACTTGGGATTATGAGGGTTTGACTCCCACCTGCACAGAGTAGCCCACAGAACAAAAAAAGTATGACCTACCAGGAGCCTTCTGGACATTTTTTTGCATCTCTGCAGTCAGCAGAGTACTGAGGGGGAGCAAGTCCTCATGAAATACAAGTGCAAGCTTCCTGCATCCACCTGGAGTCATCTGTGTGGAGGGCAGAATGGAAATGCATTTTGAATATGAATTTGACTTTGAGATAATGATTGAATTTTTTATTGCATCCCTGTGTGTGCAGCATTGTAGGTGTAGGAATCAAATGACAAGATGTTGTTTGCAGCATCTGCAGACAGTGCATACAAGAACAGGCTCATGAGGATGGCATGAGCAGGGTTCCCAGCTCTGGCTAGGGGCAGGCAAGGTTGCATTCCTCTGCATGGTCCTTCAGGCAGCTGTGAGTGGGGCAGGGGTTCTTCTTTTTCCAGTACTGTGAATCCAACAACTTCCTGCAGCACTGAATTGTCTCTGCATTCAGCCTGGCATAGATAACAAAAACAGACATTCATTTGGGTCACAGAGAATACATAATTCCAGGCTAGAATGTAACTTAAGCTACATAAGAAATAAGAGTCTGAATATGAGTGAAAAAGTTTTTTAATTTGTCCAAGCTGATATCTTGACCCCATCCAACCACCTTGAGCAGAGTCTGGCCTGGTCACAAGCCCTGGTCAGTCTGTCTAGCCTGCAGATTCTCACTGAACTCACTGGCTTTGTCTCAAGCACAAGACTGGGACAAACTGGTGTCACCCCCAGCACTGGGCAACACTGTGCCATGGAGCCTGGAAAGAGTGAGGAGCCTTTCCCCTGCCTGGATCAGGTTGTCCCTGTAACCATGGGAGCTCAGAGGATGTGGGAGCTGGTGACACGGTGCCTTGTGCAGCAGAGAGGGGAGTGAGGGGGCACCCAGCACACATCAGCTGGCTGCAGGTGAACCATCTGTTGCTAATGACTTCCCCAGACTATTGCTGTGCTCTGGGTTTGAGCATTCAACCCAGAGGTGAAAGGCTTCTTCACTTACTGGGCTATTAATTGTCCAAATCACCAGCCCAGTTCTTAAGTGGAATTAATGGAAAACCAGAGCTGGAGTTTATAACTGGGAGGAGCCTCACAAAAAAAGATTAATAAACAGTGGAGGAAAGGGCTTGGGAGGGCATGAGATCTGGGTAGTTCATGCACCCAGGCTATTGTCACAAACTCTGAGAAACAGCTGGCCCAGGCAGAGAGTACCACAGGGCCTCTGTTTAAGCCCAAGAATTTTTTGCCCTTTTCTGAAGAGCAATTTTCAATAAAAGGGAACTCTTCAGCATTTCAGTTCTGCATTTCCATTCAAAGCCATTGCACAGCCTGGATTGCCTCTGCTGTGAGAAGTCCACCGAGGTAACACAGCAAGAAATTTCACTGTGACCTGCTACAGCACAAGACTTGGGTGTTCATCCTCAGGTTAAAAGCCACCTTGTTTATGGGAGAAAAGATTCCAGTGCAGTTTCTAGGGTTACCTCTCTACAATTTATATCTCTTTACCATTCATCAGACTCCTTATTCTGTGTGCATAAGTAGGCTCGTTATTTACAGGATATGCTCCAAACAGCAGGAGGAGGGAGCTGAAATAGGGTTTACCAGTGACTTACCCACTCTGCAGATGTTTTATATGATACTGATCTTTCCCATCCAGGGAAATATGCTCAAGTGAGCAGAAGGTGTCTGCTCACTAGGGACACTGCTTAGATGCTGCCTGCCAGAGATGCATGCACACACCGAAGATGCTGTGACACTCAATGCAACCAAATGCTTTAGAGATGGGAAGGTATTTGTTCAAATACTGCAGGATAATGGGGTCTTTTCACGTCTTTGGGACTGGGTGATTATTTTCAGTGGATCTTTTTCTTACATTTCTCTTTAAGCACCAGAAGAAAGCTGTTTGAGTTTCCACGAAAGAGGAATAAATAGCATGAAGAGCCATTTCACAGAGGACCTGACTAACCTGGTCAGCCCCATGTGTTTTGGCTGTCATGTTGCAACCCTGTTTTCTCTAGACTTGAATGGTCCACTTGAATGGTGCTCTCCACCAGCACAGCCTTTGAGAGGGATTGATGGGCACAGGCAGCTCCTGATAGCTGAAAGTTTTATTCAAAACTTGTTGGCAGGGGGGAAAGATCCCTGTTTGTTGATCACATTCCCATCCTTCCCACTCAGTGTGGACATAACCTCTTGTCCATCTTCACAGCTGATTATTTTTAACCAAGGGCAACAGCTAATATTAGTGATATTTGGTGGTGCAGGATGTGCCTGACATGCTGGGAAAACAAGGTTATTCAACACACAATCCATACAGATCTTCAGCAGCTTTTCTCAGCATTAGCCAGGCTCATGCATCAGTGATTTCTCAAGTGCTCTGGAAAGCATAACAGTGATGTAACAGAAATAGTTAGTCCGTCAGGCTCTCTCAGAGTGGCAGGGCCATTGTTTTCAGACCAATAGAGCTGGTAGGTGCTGTAGCTGTGTTTTAAGACCACAGAAATTTCACATCTCCACCAAAGTGTTTACATGGTTGCTACAGACAGGGCACAGCCATCTGTAGTGTTAGTGCAAGTGCTTTTCCATTCTTTGCATAAATTAGGAAAACATATTATTATGTTAACTGCTGCTTGTACAAGTTTCAGCAGAGGAGCACGGTTAAAACATATATATTTCTTTTTTAATGCATATGAAGTGAAAAATAAGGGTTAGGGCAAAAAGTCAACCCCAGAGCTATTTTTCAGATTACAGGGGGAAAACATAAAATTTTACCAGCAACGAAGAGAATCCCTGGAGTTAATTATAATGGCACTTTCCCATAGCTGGAGTGAAGCTCTGTGTGTCAGCACTTCTGCTCCTCTCAGGGCTTGACAAATGGTGCCATTGTAGGTGCCAAGACACACACAAAAGCAAGATTCAAGGGGAAATAATTCTTAAAGTTGTAATTTTGGAATGAAATGAATACCAAAATGTTGACCATTTATATGAAGTTTTCTCCTCACTGGCATCCAAAAAGATCTGCACTGGATGACGTAGGTTAGCAAACTGGGGGGGGAAATGCCATTAGCACATGACAGACCCTGTTTTATTTGTTTATTAGTGGATGTTTCATGTATGTGGTGAGACAGGAGCAACACTTCACGTCTCTGGCCTCTGTCCAGCTTTGAACCCCTGAAGGACATGCTTCACTTTGAGCATCTTAATCCTTCTTAACTTTAAATGAATGAATCCAGTCATGTGCTTGTCACAGAGAAAAGGGAGAGCATGGAAGTTGCTGTCACAGGCATAGGGAAATGTGATGGCAACCTGTAGCTGGAAAAGAGTGCCCAGTATGCATATATATGCATAAGTTTTATCTGTATATGCATAAGTTTTATCTTTATCAACCACATGCGTAATTAATATTTTGTTTAAACTGACTAGACCATATTCTCTTTACAACATCCTCCATTTCTGGGATTAAACAATTCTGTGCATCAGAACTTGACACTTCATTGGTTTATTTCTCCCCATTTGCTTAAATAAGAAGAAGATAAGCACAGAAAATTTCTGCTTAAAGGTTTTGGAAACTCCATATATTCATTCTGTCCTTTGAAGTCATCAGGTAAGGGATATGACAAGGCATAAATGTTGCTTTATGGTTTGCATGATACGCATATCTCTTAACTGGCTAATTCCTCCCTCTCTGCACTGCAGTAATGAAGGTGATGAAAGTTTTAATAGGTTAGACCCAGCTCCACCTGCTTTGAGAACCAACACAGGTTTCCTGGTCCAGCTATTGTGACTGATATGTTTAGGGGCAGACGTTTGCATTTGGAGAGAACTGGCATGTTTTCCAGCTCCACACTCATCCTCTCAATCTGTTTGCATTGTTGTTACCTCCTCCCCAGCTTTGCTGGACCCAGTCCACAGCACAGTGAGGAACAAGCAGGTGATGCTGAGCCATGCCAACCCCCACCTCCTGAAGTGGCCACAAAATGCAGGGGAAATGCTACCAGAGCTGCCTTATCCCAGATCATATGCTGGAGGTTGAATAGCTGGTCCAGTTTCCACCCATTTGTGCTGCTAATAAGGCACAGAGAACAAACAAAGCTGCCCAAATGAAGCTGTCAGAAACTCCCCACAACAACAGGAGCTTTCTTAGGTGACAACAAGCTGGCACAGGCACCTTTCTGCCAGCCTATAAAATTCAGCATTATGAGCGAGCCAGGGAGAGGATGAGGCTGGCTGTGTGGCACGCTGGCACATCCTTGGCGGCAGCAGCAGTCGGAGGCAGGAAAATGAATTCATTGTCCCATTAGAGGCACTTGACTTGCTGGCTCATGTCCCTGTGGAGCCCTTTGTGGACACAGCAGAGTGCAGACATCCAGGGCAGCATCCAGCCCTGCTCTAAATCACTTTCTGACAGGACACTGCCGTTCCCCGGACTAACAGGTGATGAAAACAGGATGGTGTGAATCTTCCTGTTTACACCCCCCTTAATCCATTCGAGGTTTCGCAGATTTCTGTTGTGCCTGTTCACCCTGCACTCTGCTGAGCTAAGAGGGACCTCAGAGCAAACCAAATCCAAACCCTTTTATTTAGATAACCCTGCCCCCATAAAACCCAACATCTCCCCAGCTCAGGTAAAACCTTCTTTTCTTCCTCATTTCCAGGATATGTTTAACCGAGTTCTGCTGCCTCCTCCTCTCCCTCCCTTGAGCAGCTGCCAAGGGCATTTGCAATGCAGCTTGGCCCTTAACGTTTCGCCCTGAGCAAGCAGCCAGGACTCCAGCTGCCTGACTCCACTGCAGCTGGATGCTCACAGAGAGCTTCACATTCCCAGCACCAGATAAGCCAAGATAGCAAGGCTGAAAATACATTCAAACTGAGGCTTGTATCTGGGTCACAGAGCTGCCAAAACCACCCCCGTTCTGTTGAAACAGCTATTGAATTTGCTTCTAGAAGGAAAAAAGACAGTAACATGCCAAGTGACACTAATTGTTAAGCAGCACTGAGCAAGGATAATGTGCTCTTACAAATTATCTGGGAACATATTTTTTCCCCCCCCCTTTTTTTGTAATGTATTTTGAAGGAGGAACAGGGAAGTTGATCAAGGTGAAGGCATAATCCATGAAAATCTGTGGAAAGGTATAGTTCTTCCAGGGATACACTTTTAGTAGAAAACTATTACCGGTGGCTTAGGTAATTGTTGGGGATACGTTGAAAAGTTCTTCCAGATTTGAGGACAGCAAAATCCATGTAAACCACCAAAACCATCATCAGCTTCTGTGCCAGTGCTACTGGGAGAAGCCTGGCTTTCCTCTGCACCATTTTCAGCACTGATTAGGAAGGTGGAGATGGCACTGGGAGAAAGCCAGCCCCTGCTTTGGAAATTATGATAAACTACAGATAATTCAACAGTTCCAGTCCTTTCCTTCTCTTAAGCTATACACACAAACTTATTTTCATCATCATGAGTTTAGAAAAGAGATTCCAACCTATCAAAAAAGAATCCAACAAAAAGGCCAGATTTGCTCTGGATTTGGTTGGCATGGTGGATTTGTGAAAAATAATTTAAAACACACTTTCTTTCTTACTACTGGCAATATCCAGCAAAAAAATCCTGTTGGATGAATTATATACTCTTAACAATTTTAGACTAACAAATTGGGGGCAAGTAAGTTTTGTTTCTGTTTCCATTACCAAGCCTTGATACAAAGCATTTCACACCTGCATCTGTTCCTCTTTCCCAAATTAAGCAGTATATTCAGGCAGGAGGAATCCAGATGACTATTCAGGGACAAAAGAGCTGTTCAGCTTAAATAAAGGTGGCAGAACTTGGTGATTAATTTGTCTCCTTTGTTTCTCTCGTTGGAGGAGAAAAAGACAGGAAAGGAGTAATTATACTTAACTGTACCAAGAGAGTTTTGCAGTCCCGAGTTCATGAGTGTTTTCAAGTTGATGGAAGATAACTACTTATGAGACACTTCCTAAATACAGGGCAGAGCTATGTGAAGGCAGGGACACATGACAACAGCAGCCAAAGAGCGATGCCTTCAGCTTGTTTGTGTTCAGCCCATGTGTGCTTTCTGTTCCTTTTTTAGAGAGCTGTATATGAAAGTTGCAGTGGTTTTGGAATGTGGCATATGGAGAGAGGCTGTCATGCACCTGCCCTGGCTGCTGGGTAATACAGATGTGCTGCAGATGTGGGTGTTTACACTGATGTTTGGGTTTTACTTCTACCACTGACTCTTTTACAGGCAAAAGGTCTTTGGAGAAAGCATAGACCTGATATTTAAACTTGTGACTGAACACTCCCAGCTGCTGTTCTAAGTCCAGCAGAGTCTCTGGGAGACTGACTGTGGCAAGACTATAATTTCATCTTGAGAAGGAACGTGGACATTTCACTTTATCCATTTTGCCTTCTCATTAGAGGAGCCTTGTTTAAAGCTAAGAATGTGTACAAGTCTCCAAAGCTTCCCCTTCAGAAGGGGAAATAAAAGGGAAGCAGGCTTCCAGATGAAATATTAGAACAGCATCTGATGTGAAATTATTTGGGATCTCCTCCTGTGTTCCCTGATCATTGCTGGATCTGGTATGAGAAACTGGAGGCTCCTTCTGGAGGAGCAGTGGCAGCAGAGCAGATTCATTGCTCAACAAGCACTGACACCATTTAGAGCAATGGTTCTCTACCTCAAATCCAATTGCTCTCATGCCTAAAGCTCACACTGATTTTCAGTGTTTTAACTAGGGAAGAAATGTGCTCTGGTATGCAGGTTGTTTTCTCATTTATTTACACTCTTTCCAAGTGGGAAAAAGGAGGAAATAAAGGAAAAAGAAGCAGCAGTGGCACAGCCTCAATTCTTTTACAGTAAAATGCAGATGTAAATAGGAAAAGGTAAAGTCCAACTTCTGCAGTTGAGCCCTATTCAAAGTACATGAAATAGTCTTGATCTGGACATCTCGATCCAGGGAGCACTGAAAAGAAACAGTGAACTGAGCCAATGAGCCGTGTGAATTTTAGCCCTTGTAAAATTCACTACCGTAATTTCCCATCTTTAAAGGTGGTGGTGGCTTTGTTTTCCAATTTGAGTTTGGAAAAAAACAGAACACTGAATACCATTGTCGGAACTGGGTGACACTTGACAAGAGCATAAAATAATTTTATTCCTGGGTAACTCTGACAAATGATTTGGCCTGGACAATTTAACAAGGCCATAAGAGATTGAAATCACTACAGAATGATTTCATGGCCAATGGGCTGGAGGCAGCTCTGTTTATTTCTGTCTAAGCTGTGCGTCATTAAGGATGTATGACAAAATACGTTCCAGGACTGAGGATCTGAGAAGCCTTAAGATGAAATGGTAGCAGCTGCTCATATCACAGACAAGGAAGGAGATCCTTTTGCTGGCAAACTAGAGAAGAATGTTACCAAAAGATGAATTTTCCCTGCGTTTTAAATCTGTTGTGTACATTTCTGCATTGTTGCCAGCCTTGGCTGAGGTTTAAATTTGCACTGCGTGCTTTTACAGAGATATTCTTTGGTTTGCAGAAGTGCCTTTTAAACCTTTTCCAAAGCATGCTTTCAGTACAACTAACAGAAACACCTTTAAAAAGCAATAGCCACTTGGAATCGACATTTCTAAAGAACGTTTCCCCTTTCTTTGCCTTGTGCTGTTCAACCAGCAATAGCTGCCCCTGTGAGGAGCAATAGAGCCTCAGGGGACCATATGCTGCTACTAACAGGCATTTTCTGTATGTAAATTTAGGAGGTCGTCACATAAGAAGTCTCAGATCTGTTATTTATTGCTTCTCAGCACTTGGATCCTCTGGAGCAGGTGCCCAATCCAGTATCTATACATCATCCACAGCAGCCTGCTGCCATTCAAGCAAGGTAATGTTTATTTTGGCTTGATTTTGGGTTGTCTTTTCACACATCTTGTCCTCCTTTATCCTGGTTTTGCTAATTACTTCTTCAATTAAAAAATATTTTTCTGTTGCTACAGCAAATACTTCCTCAAGCATGTGTAAAGTTGAGCATGTAGGAATATTTTGCTGAGTCAGGAATTCTTTGCACAGTGATATCCCTCAGTCTGTGTACAGACAGAAGGCTTGAGTGGGGAACACTCCTGGATGCTGCTATGGGAAAACTGCCAAAAATTGACCTTTTACTTTGGGGCAAAAAGCTCCTTCTTTAATGTAGTTATTACATTTCTCACAATTAAAAGTTGCCATGAGAAGAGTCAGCATGGAAGCTGAACTGTAATGATGGCTTACCAGTCTTTCCTAGTTGTTATAATGGCTGAAAACAAAGCTTGTAGTGCTGAGGATGTCAGTCTTGTTCAGACTAAGAGTGCAGAGCAACCAAAAAAAATCCTTATGAGGGTCTCCATGTCAGAGAGATCAAAGCAAAGGTGGAGTGAACGGTGATTCTCAGAAAGATTCAGTTCAAGGGAGAAGAACTTTTCCCTTGCCAAGGGTTGAAAAGGGTTGTGCCATTTGTTTTTCCAATAAAATAAAATAATATTTTTTAAAACAATAAAAACAACAACAAACCACCTACAAACCAACAATGTGCTACCTGGTAATAACATGAAAATAGAAACTACTGCCATCGTGATGGTGTAATGCCTCTGCCTGCCTTCCAACTCACTCTGCTGTCTGCAGATTATGTGTAGATTGCCTTACACCAATTTAGGAGCAGTGACAAACACTTCAGGTGCTCCAAGTGCAATGCTGTAGCCATTTATGTAGAAATATGGTAGGGATAAGCCATAGCATATGCTACAAGAGTAAGGAGACAACTTCAGTTCTGCAAACAGGTCTCACAAGGCCCTTTTTGGAACAGTTAGGTCCATCCTGTTTTCTACATTTCACAAAGGAAGTTGAAAAATTTAAAAGGGGCTGAAAAGATCTCCAGGGTTACTTAAAACTTAGAAATACCTCCCAGTGTAATACATCTCACTCATCCAAGAGCCTCAAGATATATTTAATTAACCTCTATCTGAAGTTAAAAGTTTTCTTCACCATACTTTGCAAAAGTCTGCCCAGGGAAGTGTCAGACAGCCTTTGGGAGCTTGTGTTGGGAGCCAGTTCTTAGAAAATGAAGCTGGAGCAGGTCACTCTCCTAATGAGACACAAGACCTGTCAGGCTAATTTACTGTTTAAATAACATATATAGGGATATCATAGATCCTCATAACATATATAGGGATATCATAGATCCTCATGTATTTGATATATTGAAGCCTAAATTGCATGTTTTTGAAATACATAACACAAATAAGAGTGATGAAGTTCCAAGAGAGGGATTATGAGATTGGTCCTTTTACCCCTCTTAGGAGGCTGGTCAGCTTAGATCATCAGAATGGTCTCTCTGGCCACAAAAAATGTGACTCTCATGTTTCCTACATCAGGAATGTGGGCAAGTGGAAGATCTAGGGGTTCGTACAAAGCTTAGTGACCTTACCACATGCCCACAAAACAAGAATATCTTAGCTGCACTGTTGTGTCAGACACATCTTTATTAAAAAGATACCTTCTTATGATCAGCTCTGCTCCCTCTATCTGTGTAACATAAAATAATGCCTCCTACTCCATTACCTGCTCTCCCCAGGAAGATAGTGCAAGGTCTCACAGGAGAATTAAGAACATTTCCATTACACTGTGGTTTTCTGCACAGGAGTCTCAGATGCTTGCTACTGACATTTCAAATGCCATGTAAAACCAGGGCAATAGAGTGTGGCCTTTTCCTTCAGCCTTTAGCTTGAGAGGGGCCACTTTGCTATAGGTATGGAGACCAGGTATTGTTCTGTACACTTGGATCTTTGGCAGAAATAGAAACTCCGCTTTGACAGAAAGTTACTCATCATATGCTTAACACCCTTAGTATCAAATACAATTTCTCATCAAAAGCTTTGGCACTTACTACAGGATTTGAATTATCACTTGGAAAACTAATGGCCTCATGAGTGCTGTCTGTTTTGTAAGTTAGGAATCTTCAGGAAGTATGGAATCCATTCTATTTTTTTTTCTGCACCAGTGGGGACTCTTTTACAGATTTTGCTCTTCCAAAAGCTCTTATTTTTTCCTTTTTTATCTCAAGGAGCTCTTCTGTATCTTCTCTAAGAACTCTAATTTCCCATTTCTCTCAGGTTTCAATTTTTTGGCTTAAAACATTTTCCAACATAAAATATCTTTTTTTTTTTTTTTTTGCCTTAAGTCATCTCTGAGTGCTTTAATTTCTTTACCTATTCTCACAGCAAGTACAAAATTCCCCCTTTCTGAAGAAGAGAAATGGAGCCCACAGAGATTAAATTATTAGCCCCAGTACATCTGTCACAGAGCAGAAAACTGAGATCAGGGCTTCTAAATCCAAGATTAGGCCCTCACCAGTTGAACAAATCATGCCAGACAATTAAGGTCCTGTGAGGTCCCACAAAGTCCTGGTAAGGCACATAGCCTTGCCAGATGTTCAGCAAGAATCTCGCAGCTGGAAGCATATTTTGGGCCTTTAAAGATACATTTTCTGAGCTGGCATTCCTCAAGGGTAGAGACATTTCAGGACTTCCTGGTTATTTTTGCCTTTCTTCATGTATTGCAGTCCAGGTTGCTTTACAGCGTGAGTTCAGAGGGCTTCCAAAGTTGGCATAAAAGGCCTGCATCTGGCCCAAAACGACTGAAAAAACCAAAAAGAGTAAAAATAAGGCCATTTTATACCAGGGAAAAAAAAAAAAAAAAAAAGAAAAGAATGAACTAAGGCCATTTTCTTTCTCTATGCAAAAATGGGCAACAGAAAAGCCAAGTGCACATTCAAACTCTCCAAGTGAGAAAACAATGACTGGAATTATAAAAGGAATTATCAGCAACAGCACACACGGAGAAGCTCCCAAACCATCAGCTACGTGGTCTGACTCAAGATCAAACACATTGATATTCAAACACAGGAGAGACTCCCATTTACATTCAACAGGGATGACACTTAGCAGCCTTTTGCTGATGCTCTCAAAGGAGTGTTAGTTGAGATAAAAGAGTTATATCGTGGGACTTAAACAGCAGCTATTACTGTAAGTAGAGAGCAGCCCGGGGCAGATAACAAAGGACTGAAGAGACGATGGACTGGCTGAGGCTGAGAGAAATACCTGCAACATGAAAGGAGACTTAAGTTTTTCCTTTTGATCTTCTTTAGTAACCTTCAGTATAATTTTGTCTGTTTATGTACTCCAGCCACTTTCACTGCTGTAATGTCTACAAGCCTGGCTGCTTTTCAGAAGTCCACTCTCGAAGTGCTGTTTCGAAGGAGAGGAGGAGTGGCCCCACAGGTAAAAAGCAGCACTGGAAAGGAACAAGAAAGGTGACATCTTTTCCCTTAGAAGACACGGAGATGCTCAAGTCACAACAGTTTATGTGACAGAGCCTGGCAATTAAAGGAAGAGTGGTTTGTAGGGGATACTCAAGAGGTAGGATTTACCAAGAAAGTCTGATCACTAGAGTGAGATGGTGATGAATGAAGAGAGAACACAGATATGGAATATGCAAGCTTGAGAAATATATGCATGCTATCCATGATCCCTGGCTGTTCTAAGATCTTGTTTCACATGTTCTTGGTTCGTACAGATCCCTTAATACTGAAAACCTCCTTTCAGTTCCTAAAATCATTAGATATAAAGCTGTTTCTTGGCTGTTGAAGATATGAACTTAAAAGTGACCTGAGTGCAAAGCCTCATGGGTTCACATATTCTGGCACGGAGACCCATGTGGTGGCCTTTCAGTCATCAGCTTCTCCTCTAGCAAATCCACTGTGCAGAGCAAGGAGGATTAAACACAGTTCTGCATCTTTTAAAACCCAGACGGTTTTCAGGAGAAATTATCTGTCACCCTAATCCCTGCAGCTCTGTTTATCTCTGATCAGAAAGGGGAGTGCCAAATTGGCATACTGATTCATGTACCAAAAAAAGAGCGTGCCTATAAGCACAGATCATGATTTGCATACTTATTAGCCTTGACTGCCAGGGAACATTCTGGTTTCTTTGTAAGCACAGAAACAGTAAAAATATGCTAATAGCAGCATATCAAATTTGGGCTTTAGCCAATCTGTCAATATTGAAATTACTTGCCTGTAATACAGTGAGTAAACAACTCGTTGTATAGGATGATCCGAGGCATGATTTGAACTTGTTGAAATTTAGTCATTTTGTGCCTGAAAAACTCACAGATCAGCAAGCGAAACATAAGCATACATGCAAGACAGATGTCACACTGACTTTCTATTCTCTTATGTCTTTGCTGCCTTCTTTTCTGCTTTGGGAAGTGGCTCATTCAAGGGCCTGGGGGTGGGGTGATTTCCAGAGAGAATCACTTAAATCACTGTCAGTGTATGTCCTCCATATAGACCCCATTTCTTCTCCTCTATGTGCAATAAAGACAAAATGTCTCCTGACATAAACTTGATATAAACCCAAGTCATTCTTTTCTTACCACAGACAAATAAAGCTTTTCCCACAGCAATGATCATCAAAACTCATTGAAAGTTAATGATTTCTCCTTGACTCTCCAGAGCTCTCCCATCTCTGAAATCAGTAGAAAAAAAAGGAACTACAAGGTTACCAGCTGAAGCCACAGCAGGTCTGTGCTATCTTAGCCTTATCCTCTGGTTTCTCTCTGTGCCTTTATGGAGCAAGAAGTTATTTTTCTTCATCCTTGCTATTTATTCTTTCACCTTTTTCTTTTATTTTTCAGTTGTCTGGCATAGTCTGTGCTAATTGTCCATAGTTAGTTTCCCTTTCTTTGAGGACCATTCCAGATAGAAGGAAGAAAGATGATGGTGTAGTTAATGAAATATTTTTGGCCCAACTCTCTTTACTCTGAAAGAATGGGACTGAAAGTTTTGTTTCTCTGAGCAGAGCTATAAAAACCCCAGAAAAACAACAACAACAACAACAACAACAACAATAATAATAATGATGACTCAGAAAGACTTCGTGATGTTCCAAGACTCCATGAAGATCTTTACCATATCTTTACACCCATTCTTCTCTAACCCTTATGAAACAGATCAAAATCTCCCAGTCCCAGCTCTGCAGACCAGGAAAGCCCTTGGATTAGAGGCACCTCTCCAGAGATTTCCATGGAGCCGCTTGGGCAGCACCTTGCACTCATTCCAGCTCCATTCACTCTATGGAAAACCTTACATGATCATTCAGTGACCTAGAGATGAGGGTGCCACTGATGTGAAAATAAACTTTTCCTAGCTCTTGGCCTGCTAAACAGCCACATGTGGGTCCTACATCCAAAACCAAGGAGGGGAACCACAGGAAGAGATAAGCAGGATGCATTAAGTGGAGAAGCTGGTGGGCAGGCTGAAAGCATTTCCCTTCACAGTGTAAATGTGAAAAGTCAGGGAAACAAAGAAGCATCTGGAAGGGAAAAGGAAGGTCAATGCTGATGGAAGAACGACATCTCAGCAGTCTCATCCATGATCTAAGGAGCTGCACACATTCCACATTAGACACAGCAACAAATGTCTCCTTCTTTTCAAAGAGAAGTGTGTGTTTGCCAGAGACAGGAATCATACAGGTTGCAAAGAGAAGCACAACCTGCAAGGCATCCCTGTTTTAATGATGAGATCCATAGTACTTAATGCCAATACCTCAACATCTGAGATCCCAGTCATTGACTGAAAAATCTCAGAGCTAAAGACAGTGTTTCCAGCTTTAGTAGCTGAAAAGAGAAGCATGGAAATGTGTCCTCTCAAAACCTGAAAAGAATTAAATAATCCAGTTTCAAATCCCGTGTAAAACCTGTTGTTTGGGGTCCCCCATATGTTGTGTTCTGAATGAGCCCAATTTTAAAGACCATCAACAAGTTTTGCAGCTTGTATTTGTGCACAATCTCCATTTATTTATATGCCAGAGGGAATGAGCCTTATTCTCTTGCTTCTTCCCAGGGGATGATTCTAAGTTTCACAGCCAAGGATGAAAAGTAAATTAACAGGATATTCTATGATTTGCCACAAAAAAGGCAGTGTGCTGATATCTGAAGCACAGCAGGCCTTCCTTGTTCTTCACAGAGATAACTAGGTGGGGTATCTCACATAGCACAGGGTGGTAATTGTAGAGAAAAGTTAACTTGCTAATAGCAATCACTTTATCTTGTTTGTCAGTGATTAGTTATGTAAATTTGTTCTCCCCTTCAATTCCACACCACTGCATCAAGGTGACATGCCACATGTGCATAATTACTGCCAGTGTTATTTCCAGACCTTGATCTACAAAATGCAAAGTGCCACTTATTAGGAAGTCCACACAATCAAAGAGGCTTCTTTCATTTCTCTACACATGTTTGCTGTTCTCTTTTGATAGGCACAGCATGCAAGAAGCCAGTGGGAAGCAAACGCAGCATTCACAACGTGGCTTCTCCTTTGTTAATTAAGTCAGGTGCATAATATTGCCTGTGTGACTCCTTGAGAGTCCAGGACATTGCTGCTCTTACAACACAGGGAAATGCTGCTTTATCCAAGTCTGTAGGACAATGAACATTAAAAGGGATGATAAAAAAATTATATTTTATTTATTTGTTGCTTACACAGTCCCACAGCACTTCACAGGCAGATGATATGAGAATCTCAACACCCAAGGAATTCATTCTGCACAGGCCAGATTCAAGTTGTGTTGCTCTTTACTCTCTGTGTCATCTCTCTGAGTTTGGGTTGATTGAACAGAAGTAACAGCATCAGGACCTGGCTTTAATTAAAGAAAACTTTAGAGACTAATAACCAGGACTAAATAAAAATGCTATTGCCTCAGCTCTAATTCATTTAAACAGGAATGAAAAAAAAAGAAAAAAAAAAGAAAAAAGGAAAAAAGGAAAACCACTAAAGAGCTTTCAGCTGCAGCCATGTTTTAGTGCTTGACATGCAGAGTCGTCATGGCTGGGACTGACTTGCAGAGTCAGACACTCAGTTCGGTGCCCACCACATCTAGCTGTAATAAAACTAAGCTGCTAATGACTTAAAAGCTCTAATTAGCATATATTGCTGAAGAAATGCATGCCATTTGCTGATAGTCAGGAACAGGAGTCAAAATCTCATCCAGCTCACAGAACGAGATGGATTCCATCCCAAACTATTTTTGTATTCATTCTGCAGACTTTTGTCTCATTGTGTACCAGCAGCTCCCACTTCCAGAATCCAGAGACAAGGCAATAGCAATCCCTGCTCCTCCCTGTTCCAACAACCCACCAGAGAGACCATGTTTGACCTTGTGCAGCAAGGTTTGCCAGTGGGAACACAGTCTCCATGGCAAGCAGTGGGATGAGGTGCTGGAGACCAGCAGCAGCTGCTGCTGTGTTATGCAAGGACCCAAATTCCAGCTGGGATCTGCTTGTGCAAGTCAAGCAGGAGAAGGCAGCTGGACCCATAAAGTTGTGACTGCTTTGATTGGACCAAGTTCAAGTACACATCTGTTTCAAGACAGAAAGAGCTTCTTTGGAAAAGTTGCCCAACACTAGGGTTCTTTGTTGAAGTGGTTCACCTCAGTGGCATGTGTGGCTGCTGGGAAAGTCCATTCTAATTTGATTTAAAAAATGGTGTGTGAGGAGAGGGTCAGAGATCAGCACCACACTGCACTGCACTGTTAGAAAGGAAGAAAAATTAGTAAATTAGTGTGATAAGAAAAATATTGCATTAGTCTAAGCACAAATGCAGCCTTACAGACAAAGAGACCTTACTTGAAAAAGAGCTAAGGATAAAGAGAGGGCAGAGCCAGGGGAAGGGGTGATAGGCTTCCAGGCAGTCCAAAGCATGTTTGAGTGTCTTCATTCTTTTATTTGAAAAAAAAAAAAAAAAAAAAAAACAAAAAAAAAAAAAAAAACAAAACCAAAAAAACACACCCCCAGAAAACCAACCAACCAACCAAACAAACAAACAAAAACCTCACAAAAACAAAAACAAAAACAAACACCCACTGAAGAGGAAGGAAAGTGCTATTTATTGAAGGAGGTAAATGAGGCATGGTACAGCTGACTGACCCCCCCATCAGTGATATGACCTGCCTAGGAAGAATCCAGAGGTAAGATATGAAAGTGTTTTGGTAAAGGAAACACCCAGGGCTGTGTGGCTTCCAGCTGCTTAGTGAAGTACACAGTTTGGTGCTGGGAGGGACGACAGGCTGGTACCTAGTGAAATTAATGCTTTATTATAACAATGAAAACAATCAAGCTTCCTTTCCCAATAGGAAGGGACCCTGTTGTGTCCAGTTTCCCAACCTTTGTCTGGTTAACCTCCATTGGACTCTCGGAGCTTTGTGATCCTTTCTGTAAACACCAAGCTGTACCCACAGTGTCCCCCTTTCCACGGTAAGGGCAGGAAGAAAAGCATTTCTCCTTCCCAAGCGGCCCCAGAGCATTTGCTCTATTCTGAGCCAAAGCAAGAGGCTGCTGCCCTCCCAGCCCAGCCCAAGCAGTGCTCAGCAGTGCCTGGCCACATATCCTCCTCTCAGATGCTATTTTGGGGTCTGCCATAATAGCTGGCTTTACCCACTTCTCAGTCTCTGTGGTCAGCCTCGTGCTGAGGGGTTTGTCAGCCCCGAAGGATCAAGCTGTTCCCGATTTCCTCTGGAGCTGGAAGGCAAGGACAGATAATCTGGCCCAGCCTGTATGATGCAACTTTTAAATGTGCAACCTTACACATCCCAAATTTTTCATGGTCTGTGGTGAGGCCTGGTTCTGCTCTCAGGCAAACTTGTTGTTCCTTTGAAGACAATGAACTGGCTCCAGATTCACACTGGCATGAGATGCTTCTGGGTGAAAACAAAGGAAAAGCACTGCAAGGTGCTCCACAAGACAATTTAATCTGAGCATGTCAATGAAAAGAAAGGCAGGCAATGAAAATGCCAGGCAAGATCCTGTAATGCTGGGGCAAAGCACTTGGCTCCCCACAGCTCTGCTCAGCTGGGCAGATGCAGCATCTTGAGCAATGTGTGAACACCAGTGGAGAAAACATCCCCCTCTCTTGTCCTCTTTAGCTGCTCTGCCAGCATCTCCCCTCTCTGGGGCTGTGAGCTGGAGGAGAAGGAGCTGCTCCTGTCAGGAGCTGCAGAGATGGGGGAGTGCAGAGATGGGGGAGTGCAGGGCAGCAGGGCAGGGACTGTGTGGGCAGCTTTTGACCCCGTGCTCTGCCTCTCTTTTCCGTGTCAGGGAACTGGGGAATGGAGGGCAAGGAGCAAATGGGACTGAGGCCAAAGGCTTCAGCAAAGGAGTTGCCTTCCTCTTACAGGCCAATTCAATTAGAAACACCTTAATGGAGACTCGTTTCATAGCTCCCACTCAGCTAGGCAGGACTAAAGGACATACAGGACTTGCTGCCACATTACAAGTCTGGGGTCTTCACCTTGGTCCCCTGCAGTCATCCAGGGAAAAGCAAGAAATAAATACAAAGAAAAGGGCAAGTTTAATAACTCATCCGGAGAGAGGGCAAACCTTTGCTCCGACCTGGAGCACCTTCTAACCTCAATTCTACTCTGTCCTTAATAACAGAACTAATTGAAGTATCAGGAGATGATCATAGTCCTGACAGATAAAACAGCAAGAACACCCTTGCTTTTAGATGCAAACTTCTCCTGCCCCTGTGTGCATCAGCAGAGAAATACATGCATGTTTGCAAGCTTTAGAGAGTGTATGCTTTTCCCTGTTTGAAGCCCTGTAGAAATACTCCAGTCAAGATGAGGATGCCTTGGAGAAATGGGTTATTTTTGCTTTTTGAATATATTCTTGTGTGTTTCCCAAAAGATCTTATTAGGCCTTTATATGTTAAAAAAACCCCAAAAAACCAAAAAACCAAAACCACCAAAACCAACAAACCCAAAAGAACAAAACAATCACTAAACAGCTTAAGGTGGTTTGATAGCAAGCAAAGGTGAGCAAGAGCTGAGGAAACTGTCTTGTCCAAACTTTTTCACCCTTTTCCAGACAAATGGCTTCCTTGTACTCTGCGCAGTGCTTGCAGACAAAGTTGCAGTATTATTAGTAAGGTTTATTATAGCATCTTGCCTTGAATGGCAGCAGCAGAGGAATCCCCACTGGGTGACCCCGGGTGCAGATGAGTGTAGGAGCTGTGTGACTCATTGTACGCAGCTCAGTGTGAAATATTCACAGCAAACTGTTTGGCTGGGGAAGAACTGGGACCTTTTCTGTCTTAGGGCAGCTAAAACAGAAACCTCTGATCTAGATGGCATTTCCCAGGGTTGAATTATGCTTTATGACCCTGTTTCCCAAACATATTTTTACCTTTTAGAAATGTGTATACAGTGAGACTGCCAGCCTTTAAACTGAAGTGCTTATAAGGGAAGATAGGTCAGGTAGAGCTATTTCTGTTCCTCAGCTACACAGTCAAGTACTTCTAGGACAGGGAGTACATCGAATAATGGAACCATAGAATAGTTTGAGTTGGAAGGGGCCTTTAAGGTCATCTCATTGTACCCCCCTGCCATGGGCAGAGATACCTCCCACCAGACCACATTGCTCAAAGCCCCATCCATCCCTGACTCCTAGGGATGGGGCAGCCACAGCTTCTCTGGGCAACATCAAGAGCATTCATTCATGTGAATGAATTTTCAAATTATTTTCTGAGAATATTAAAATGTTTCCCTTTGTTGTCTTCAGAGGTGATTTCAAACTGGGTTGACTGTTCTTCTTCTCTGACAGACAGAGCTTGCACCAAATCTGCTGCATTGACTCAGAGCTAAAGTCAGTAATTTCATTGCTTAAAAAGGTCAGTGATAATTTGATCACTGAGTTGATGTATCAGTGAACTCTAATTGTTATCACTTCAGTTTAAAAACAGATGGCCCAGGTAAGGAGTAAACAACAATCAACCAGTCTTGTCAAGGCTGAGGTGCCTCTGAGTATGCCCTAAGAATGAGCTTTAAGCACCTCTGAAATCTTAGTGTCAAACCCCACAGTGTTTGGTTTTAATACAACAGGTACTTCCAGAGAACAGCAGCAAGAAGGAAGGATTTTCAGGATATGATTTTGATCTTACTGGCACTAGTTCCAGAGTTGGCTCTTCAGTCCTCTTCTGAATGTGGCAACAAGGCCTTTTCCAAAGGAACAGTGTGCACTTTAGAGCTGATTTTAAAACATGTCTGAAGAACTGAGCATGGGTAGGAACTACCAGTGAGGGAGGGGAAAGGAAGATAGAAAGGAGAAAATTTGGAGAAAAATAAAACAAGGCAAAAAAAAAATCACAGAAAGGAAGGTATTTCCAAGGTCCTGCCTCTCACAAAGCTGATCTGGGAAAGGTTATCAGAGGTTGGAGAAAAACAGGTTATTACAGCCATCCATGTAAGGCAACGCCTGTGAGTGATGCATACATCTGTTTGGGAGGATCTGTTCCCACATTGTGTGTGTATAAAGAGTTAACAGAGGTCTAGGAGTCACTGGTGCTTCGCCTCTTTGGTTGAGGCTAAGGAGTCTGCCCAGGAGCCCACAGGCTGGCTGGAAGGAGGAGGGAAGAAAAAATACCTGTAGCAGAGTAGTTAAGGGAAAGACTTCAGGCAGTTGTGAGAACCGGAACACAGTGATTATGTGGATAATTATAGCACAGTATCTAAATAACAACAATGTCTAATAACTCTATCATCTATTACAATGGATTGTCATATAATCGGATCATGGTGCTTCCTGTTGAATCATGATCTTCAGTGAGACCTTGCCCTCTGAACTTCCCAGAGAAGTCTTGGTGCAGCTTGGTGCCCTTAGTCTCACATTGAGCCAATGGTCCATGTCTAAAGGGTTGTAATAGAAGGTCTGACTAGAAACACACATATTTGCAGTCTTTGGCCTTGCAGAATTCACAAATACAAAGCACCTATGGAGTTTAGCATTTTATCTCTGCGTTTGACCAGATCTTTGTGCTTTTACTCAACTGTATATGAAGTGGAGGAAGAGTTAGAAGGAGGGAATCCATGCCAAATCTGCTTGCAATCTCTGCAAGACCACTTTGCCCAGTTGGCCAAGTCTCCAGCAGCATTTTATCCCCTTTTGCAGGCCAGTATGCACCCAAGTCAATCATAAACAGCTCAGCTGCCCCTCCTCTGGAATTCATTAGTTATATGAGCATCCAAACACCTCCTCCTGCAATACCCACCTGGTACTCTTACCTTAGGACAGACCACGTGGCCCATCAAAGGCTTTAGAAAGAAGAGTACGTGTATATGTGTGTGTCTGTGTGTGTGCCTCTGTGTGCAGAGTGTGTGTGGGAAACATGCACGAGAAGAAAGATCTGACTGTGTTTCACTGCCATCGTAATATCTCAGAAGACAAGATGAGGAAACTAGGATGGATATAAGTGGGACATGATGTTGGTGATGTGGGGTGGTCTCTGTCAACTGAGGGGATTTTGTGTCACTGATAATTTCAGGTTTTAATGTGAAAAAAATAAAGAAAATGTTTGCTTACTGTGTGACTGCCCTCTTTGCAATGGCTTCTGCTTAAGTGACACCTCTGCTTCCTGCTACCTGTAATAGGAAAGGGCACACCAAGGATTAGTGGCTTTACCTGTATCAGCCCAAGGGGCAAAATTTTGGGGCCCTGGAGATGCTCCTGAACAGGTTCTGCACTTCCTCCTCATCACAGTGTATTCAAGATGCATGGACCAGGCTCTTGCTGTCTCTGTGGCAGACACCAGCAGGGACAATGCCACACCCACCACATTCCTTTCCTTTATGGAGACAAGGATGCCCAAATTGCCCATAATTTCCATGTAGGCAGTTCAGTCATTGCAGCAGTTGTTTTCCTCTTCTATCAGGTAAGAACACATAAAATTAGTTATATTTCCCCATACTGAAAATCATTCAAGAATGAGACCAAAGCAAGAGTGACACCCTGATGGCAGAGGAGAACCCTTCTTTTTCTCTGTGACCTCCCTGTCTGCTGTACTGCAAATACTTGTCTCAGGTTGAAGTACTCCATTTCCTTCCTTAAATCTCTTTCTTATGCTAGTAATCAGGGCAATATAAAATGTTCCTTTTAGACCATCTGGAAGCCACAGGAAACATCAATTAACTGCATATATTTGAATCATAAGTACATTAGGCTAGAAATTTCTACATACTCTAAAAACAAAATCCTATAAAGATTTTTGAGCTGTGCAATATTTAATTAAGTGATGGTCCCAGAGCATGGGGAGCAGAATCATGTCCCTGGGCCATGGAGCAGGGTTTGCCACAAACCCACACAAGCCAGTCTCAATCAGCAGAGCAACTATAAAGTTTCTTTCACATAGTGAGCTCCCTGTATAGCTGGTGCAGCCACATCACAAGCATCTCATTTATAGCCTCTTTTAAAACGCAGAGGATTTTTTTGGGTGGCTCCAGCTGAGCTGTTGAAAAGTAAAGGAAGTGTGCTCCCTACTGTCTGGAAAAGCTCTCAGTGAAGCCTGCCAGTTTGATTCAGGCACACTGGTCTAAAAGACCAGCAACAGTTTAAAATGTAAGCCAAGCCCTTTCTATGAGCCCCTGCAACGCATGAGGATGTGCATCAGAGCCCAGCTCTCAGCTGCAGCCAGCCCAGCCACCAGCCCTTGGGTGTCCTCACGTTCCAGCGGGAAGGTGAAGAAGAAGGAAGTGCCATTCCCACCCTTCCTGTGGGGAGTGTTGGCTTTAGTTTTGCTTGGTGACCTCGAGCAAGTCACCGCACCTTGCTTTGCCCTTCCCTGTGGCCAAAGCAGGATTTGAACCCTGTCAGTGGAGCACAATTCCATGATCACTCCTGGATCTGTGAGCTGGCTGCTCTAAGAGCAAAGGGGTTTTTCTGCCAGCAAGGGCAGCACAGGACCCAGCACGGGTTCCTGGTTGCAGCATTCCCTGGCTCTCTGGAGAGCAGGAGGGGGCTGCAGGGGAAGGGCTGACCACTCCACCACCACTTCCCTGGCAAAGCCTTCAGAGTTATGCTCTGTGCAACGAAATGGATTATGAACAGACACTAAAGGGGAGGCTGGATTTGCTGCCCAATTCACCTGACACTGTCCTGTCCAAAAGCAAGGTGAAAAGTCACCTCTGGTTGGGTTTCATTTCACTTGGGAGCAAGCCACAAAAAACTCTAACTACTGTTATGGAAAGTGTATAGTGGAGAAGGAGTTGGCTAAGGGGACGTGGCAATGGCTGATGTTAAGGTGAGAAATATGTCAGAGAACAGCTGTTAATTGAGATCATCAGAGACAATAATGAGTAATATTGGCATTAGTGAGCTGAAATAAATATTATAAGGGCATTATTATTAATGGCATCTTTTGATGCACAAAGGTAGGAGCATCATCCATGGAGAAAAGAATTAAGGATGCGGTACGAGAAAAACTGAGTGAGTTTAAGGAACTGGAGTATTAATAAAAATACTATGAAATTCACAGTACATAATTCACAGTACAATGTTCAGGGTCTCGCAATGAGGAACTGATGACAAAACCTTTTCTATAAGCTGCTGAACTCATCTGCTAGAATTGAGTGAAGCAGATAAAGACCTGTGCATATGAGGTTATTATGGGATGATTACATGCTGCCAGTGTGATGTAGCTGTGTAAAAAGAAAATGTGGTCTTAAGCGGTGTCAGGAGAGACACCGACTGTTGTACAAACTGACAGTAAAGCGTCACCCCCGTGGTATGCAGCGGAGCCTGATGAAGACAGATGAACCGCTGGGAAAGATGCAGCGATGGAGGGGGAGGAAAGTGCGCTCCAAAGGGAGGCTCTGAGCGTTTTCCCTCGCACAGTGCAGAGACGGGAACGCGCCTCTGTCTGTACAAAACCCGTACCAGCGACGGACGGGACCTGTTCAGGTCCACGCCCAATGTTGTTCCAAGAGAGAACGGGTGTAAAACCCGCAGTAAAGTGCAGCTGGAAGCCAGGGGGGTCAGAGCTGTGGGAATGAGCGCACCCGTAGACGCGCCCGTGGCAGCCGGAGAGGAAAGGCGATGCTGGAGTGCCATCGTCTGTGCCCTCACAGCATTGCAGGGATCTCGGGAGCCTCAGACAGGATTCCTCGCGCCGTCGGTACAGAAAGAACCCGTGTGAATTGTGTTTTGGACCAAAGCAGGGCAGCAGATCCTGACTCTCACCTGGGAGCGCAGCTGGATGTGCCGCTGCCCCAGGGGGACACGCAGAGGGGACAGACGGACAACACAAGAGGGAATCTTCCGGCTGGCTTCTGTTAACTGCTGGAAGAATTTGTATCGTGTTCTGAATTAAATCAGCAGAGAAAAATAATAACAAAATACCCACAACCTCTGCAAGGAAAAAAAAAATAAAAAGAGAGCAAGAAAAGGGGAAAGGGATAAGGGAAAAGGAGAAAGGAAAGAAGGAGAAGGAAGGAAAGGGAAAGGGAAAGGGAAGGGGAAGGGGAAGGAGTGAATAGGCCCTAATCAGTTCGTATTTCTAAGATCGACTTTACCATGCAGTGTCTGAGCTCACACACCAGACTGTGTCACCTTTTGCTCTGATAGTGGGGATAGCACAGAACAAGTGTCTCTCTGCCACTCATCCCTTTGGTTGTTATCTTACACGAGGCTTTGTGTTAAAGAAAAACTGCAAACATTTTCACTTCAAGTACATGCTTTGGCTCATTAATCCTCAACAGTATTGATTTTCTGTCCTGTTTTTTTTCAGTTAATTGTTCCAAATGGAGAGAAGCTGCCAAGGCTGTAGTGCTGATACATATCCCGCCAACCACACACCTCAGGAGAGGATGGAAGGCCCATTTTTTAGCTATTAAGTGTAGCTGTAACACAACTCAAAACCAGCTGTCTCTGTTTTGCATTTGCAAACATTTTTCAATGTAGGTTAATGTTAGGGCCTGCCAGCATCTGCAGCAATGCTGCCAGCAGCTTATTAACAGGCCAATTGCCAACTGCTCAGCATTGTCATATTACACCAGAGCCTAAAAGTCTCTGCAATCAGAGCATCCATTGTCAACATCCCTTGCATATATTTATGATATTTTCTTCTCATAAAGTGCCCTGTTATTCCTCTGCTAATTACTCCAGCACCCATTTGGTGAAGAAAAGCATTAAGAATAAAGAGAACTGTCACTCAGTACCACATTTCTGAAAGTAAACCCATATATGATGGATCCTTACTTAGCACAGTCTCCGAGTTGGTGTGAGGAGTGCTCATCCCAAGAAGAGCTTTGTGAGGTTTGCCAGGTGAGGAGATCAAACCCCTGAGACCCCAGGCCCTGTCACGCTGCCTACAGCACTGACAGCCCTGGGGAGGATCAAGTGGAGGACTGGGGGAATATGTCCCTCCTTGCAAAATTCATTGGAAGCCTGGAATGCAAAAAAGCTCACAGCAGCATGCAGGACAAGGCCAGAAGAAGGCTGGTGTGTGAGGCCGTCTTGCAGTGAGCAGTCAGCTGGCAGGAGCAATGGAAGTGCCAGGACACATCAGGATGCTTTTGGCACCTTAAATGCCCAGGTCTCACTGCAGCTGGTGAGTCAGTGCTGTTTCCAGAGCAGAAGTGCTGCTCAACAAGTCTGCAGGAGAGAAGGGACAGGACTTCTCAGCTTTTGCTCTGCACTCATGGCCAGGATTGGTGTTGGAAGCTTCTGTCTCTCTCTGAGAACAGCCAGTGCCTCTACTCCTGCCTGTCCAGCATCCCTGATACTGCTTGTCCTGACCTCTGCAGCCCCTCCTGCCCTGTCCCCTGGGACAAACACTGCACAAGCTCCTAGGCAGAGTTTTGGTGCTCATGTCAAAATGTGCCATTTGGAAAAAAAAAACCCACAAAACCAAAGACCCCATGAAGGGGCCACTCATACTGGCAGCACTAAACTCCCGGAGAGGATGCCCAGGCCTTTCAACATGTCACCCTAGCATGGCATCCTTGATGCCAAACCCCTTCTCTGCAGGATCATCCCATGGCACCATGCCCATCTCTGCACTGGGAGGTGAGGGAGGGCAGCCCTGGAGACCTGTGGGGAGGATGTCTCCAGGAGAACAGCCCTGGTGACCTGACAGGAGGGAGGGCTGCTTGTCTCCAGAAGCAGCACATGCTTCCCTTAGACACTAATTAAACATTCCCTCCTGTGCCATATGCCACAGATAATTGCCCTTAATTTCACATGCTTATGCAAAGGAGAAGTAATAACTCCAGAGCCTTTGTTACCTGCCACGGGCCTCATTACTGTCAGAGGATGCTGCCCTGGATGGGTGGCTGTGGTGCACCATGGCAGTACACCCTGACAGACCCCACTCTGCACACCCTCCCCTTTCCCCAGGGCTGTTGAGGGCAGTGGGGACTGGTGCTGCCAAATCATCCCCCATGGGAGCCCTGAGCTCCAGCCCCGGAAAGAAGGCAAGGATTTGCCAGCAGGCCTCTGGCTGGAGCCACCAGTATTGGAGTGGGATGTTTCCTGTCAGTGAGCAGAGAGCTTTCTCCAAAGCATTCAAACAGAACCACCTTTGGTGGGTGGAACGGAAGGACATCCCTTCCAAAGATGTGTGCCAAGTCCACAGGGAAAGTGCTCCACACATTAGCTCATAGCATTGAAGGTGTAAGAGACCACACAGCAACCCACATGGGTCCCATGTAAGAGGGTTTATACACTCCAGCAATACCAGAAATTAGACAAATTCAGATTATCCATGCTCCTTAAATATTTTTCTCCATCTGTTACTCACCTTTTACACCTAACCATCTCCTCCACCCTACCAGGCATTCCTGTTCATCCCTTCCCTTCACAGCAGCCCCATGCTGTCTTCCAGCTTTTACTTCTTTGCCTGTTAATCTCCTGCTTTCTGTACCCTCATCTCTTAATTCACAACAGTTCAGGTCATTACAGCCATGAACAAAATGTGTAAACCTTGAATTATGCTCTAGGCTCAGAATGGGTCTGGAAACAGGAAGGTAGAGATGTTCCACAGGTAATTTTCTCAAGCTTAGTTTCTCTGCCTAATCTAGAACACCATTCATTACTGTACTCCTGTCTGATCTGAATATCTCAACCATTAAGAGAACCTTCCTGGAGACTCTCCTACCCTTGTCTTGCTTGTTCCTGAACAGAAGTGGTTTCTTTGTGCTAGGACTCAACTGCCAGGGACCATCACTTATTTGCTAAGGCTGTGAGAGAGCAGTCAAAGAGGTTAAAAATACAGGGAAATACTCTTTAAAAGGATTTTAATTATCTTTTTTTCTGAAGGTGTATCATGTTGTTCTTGTTAGGGGATAATTGGGCCTTACCTGCCACAAGTAACAGAGCAAGGTGAAGTACTACTGAGAAATTGGCAGTCAGACATGTTTATTACAGAAGGAATCCAGTAGTGCAATATCTAGTCAAAGAATCGGGATCTTTCTGCAGCCCATGTTTACAGCTCAGCCCATGTTGCTGAGATCTGTGGCTCTGATCCAGCAAAGCACATATTTATCTCTCAGCATGTGAGTAATCCCATTCACTTCATTTGTACCACTTACACACTTCAAGATAAACAAATATTTGTGTGACTTGTCGGATGTGGCTCTCACTGAGCCAGAAGGAAAGAAAGGGAGGTGATTATGCAGTTCCATGGGGAAGAATGTTTTGAGATGTTTCTCTCTTCTTCATCCTTGCAAAGGATGCTGTATGAATTAGAACCCTAGTAAATGCTCGGTCAGTGTTCATAGTTACTGCCACTGAGTCTGCTTTGGCTGATAGTGACAGGGGTCTTTAGGGATTGCCTTCCTTTTTTTCAATGTCTGCAGTATTATGTTTTAGTTAAACAGATCTCAAGCCTGGGAGAAGTCTTCATGGGTGCTTTTCATAGTGTTCTGTCACTCCTATAATTAAGTAAGCCCCCTTCTTGAGCTCAGTAAGAATATGCTTAACTGGTCCTTGTAAAACATGGATTTTTCTGCATTAATATAGGTGTCAGTGTTCACACAGCTGTAGCTGGTGTGTGTGTTTATGCAGATAAGTATTTTGGGCAGGGAGAAGCCTCTGTTGGCTGCACACTTGATCTCCCTGCTGAAATGAATGACGTGAAGTGCTGTAAGACACGTTATTCCCATTCTTGCCCCAGGCTGAGATTGCCAATGCTCACATTACAGGGAGACCACTTGACCCATCTCCACTTACGATGTGCACACAAAATGCGCTTCATGGTTTTACTACAGGCTGTGTGATTTGCCTCCATGGGTCAGCCTATCATCTTTCATAAATTCCAAAAAGAACAACACCTTCTGGGCAGCAGCCAAAATAAGGACTGCTGGGGAATCTGATATTTGTTTCATGTTTATATCAGGAGAAGTAAAGCAGTGATAGATCTCCTATCACTTCACTCAAGTTTCTTGCTCTGGGTTATGGGATGAGAAGCCAGTTGCTCCAAACAAAGTTGTGTAAACTCGTAGAAACTGATAAACTCACAGCCCACGAGAATAAAGAGTTATTAAAAACTTCTTTTCTCAATTGGTCTTTGTGCTTAACACTGAACATTATCTCTTTTACTTTCCTGTTTTCTCATTTCAGGGAAAACAAAAAAAAATACATAAATCCAGATTTTAATACATTTTGTATTGACTTTGTGTGACAGAGTTTATTGCAGAAGCTTGTTGGGATGTCCTGACTTATGTTACTTTTGGAAAGGCTCTTTTCACTCCTTGCAATTTGCAATTTAGTTTTCCTCCATAGCTACACCATTTCTTGTTGTTTGCCCTAAAGACTAAGGAAGAATGCAAGACAGCTATGTCCTGATAATAGCTTTGCTATCTACTGCAGCTGCAGCTGGCATAATAAGAAGTGAAGTGATTTCTTCTGGGGTACATAAGTTAATTTTTCTCCAAGAGCTCAACGATGTACAATTAAATTTGTGGTTTAATGAGACAGAGAAATGTCATATCATTCCCATGAATTAGAAAGGTATAAAGCACTTCCCAATGGGCCAAGTCAGACTTATCAAATTTTAAATTAGCCATCATTATAGTTCAGAAATTATCACAGATTATTCTTCCAAGACCTGTTAAAATGAAGATTTAAAAGATCACATAAATAATGCCACGTGCACAGTTTTAACTCCCAAATTTTAGGCCAATAGAAGGCCTCGGATGGAGTCTGATTAAGCACATGAGCCATAAGTGAAATGCAAAACCTCAATCACTGTCAATGGAGCCAAAATTCCAGTTAAAAACTCTGACACTTTGATCCTTATAGCAAAACTCTCATTTTAACCACAATATTTTTCATTTATTTATGGTCCAGTCTAAGTGTCTTATGTAACCTGGGCTGCTCTCTTACTCAAACACAACTAATTGCTCTAATCATGCCAAGTTCCTGATTCAAGAATGTCTGGTACAGTAAGTAGCACAGGCCAATCCTACAGTACATGAAAGCTATTTTTACCAACCTGAATCTCCTGATCAAATGAAATTAAATTTTGCTTATAAAATACCTTCTGTGCTTATTAAAAAAAAAAAAAAAAAAAAAAAAAAAAGACTGCCTACAAAGAAAGCATGTTAACTGCCAAAGTGGGCAAGAAGAATGGTCATTTCATAGAAATTTGTTTGCATTACTCAGACTTTAATTTCTTTTCCATTTCTTCTAACAACTCCATTAATCTATTGTTAGTCTTCAGATCTCTTAAACACTCTTTGCAATGCTTTTGTTCAAAGGCACCCCTACGTCAGTATAATTCAGTTTACCCTAACTATTACCCTAACTATTACCCTAACTATTACCCTAAAAAGTCTGTGGACAATATTAATTTTTAGCTCTTTTCATAGTTGGATAGATATCATCTTCATCTTACATTGAAAAACTAAGCCTCTGGTATTTCTTTTTGTTTGCTTTTCTTTGCTTTAATCTACAATGTTTTCACACGTACAGTCTGGGTTTTAGCTGCCAAAACCATAATTATTTCAGGAACAGTAAGAGTTAAGTAGTGAAAGAGGAAATTTAACCTAGAGATTTCTTCCTTGACATCCCACCAGCCTCCGCTTTTCACATGAACTTCTCTCCTGTTATCCCAACATTACCCATGTCTGACCTGTTCCCCACCCCAGACTCCCTCAGCAGGTAGTTTCCACCACGACCTGGGCAATTTGTGGGCTATGCAACCACCCCATGAAGGTGAGAGTGAGTCAGCCTAGAAGTATCTGAGGGAAAATTAATCTTTAAGATATGACACTTAAAAAAGGATAGATATGGGCTATCTGAATCACAGGTTATATACATATAAAAATATGGCATCAAAGAAGCTCTTTTAACAAACATTCTTTCCACCTCTGTTGGCACTTTTTATCTGACTGAGGAGCAAATTAGGCAGCAGCAGGAACAAGCAGGAGAGCCGTCAGTACAACACTGAGCACCTCTGAACCACCAAAACCCCCGGGGACCACCGCAGTGTGAATGCTCAGCCGCAAAAAATCCAGATCAGATGTGCTCTGTTGGGCTTTTCAGAGTCTGCATAGATATTCAGTACTCTCTTCAGATCTCTCAGATAGCAAATTCCCCAGACCAGATCTGTAGTGGTGTTGTGTGGATCACCTTTCTTCACGTTAATGGAGATTAGGCACGTAGGAACAGTCAAACCTCCCAGGTTGCTTATTCCATTCCCTTGCCATCACTGCTAACCTTCCCATCCAATCACCAACACAATCTTGTTTTAACAGCACATCTAATTTGTGAGAATATTCCAATACTTAAAACAAACTAGATAACTAGATATTCTAAGATTTTATTTTATAAATTTCCACTATCTCAATTTTTCCCTTCTGAGACATCCTGAACATGAAAATTATGGTTTCTTAAAATGCCCTCCAACTACTTACCTTTTTTTTTTTTTTTTTTTTTTTTTTTTTTTTTTAAATTTAGGAAACATTATCCCTAGCCCTTTAATTAACCACACTGCCCATCTGCTCCAAGCTCTCATCAAATAACATCACTCTCACAGCCGTGCTCTTCATCTAGTGTTCAGAGCTATCACACTATCTGGCCTCCACGATAGCCAGCCTGCTGTTCCAGGCCAAGGAATCATCTCTGCTTCCATTCCCATGACTGTGTTACTCTCAGGCACTTTGCTATTAAAAGCCTGCTTTCTCCAGTGAATTATTATCCGAGTCATGAGCACAGGCAGGATGCAGCCTGATCCTGTGGACCCTTCCCAGGAGCAGAGACAGGCAGTATCAGTGTGAGTCAGTAGATGGCTCTGTTACAAGCCATTGCAACAATTTTTGGGTCTGTGTGTGTGTCTGTGTGGGATGATCTTTTAGTCCTGCATCTTTCTTGTTGCAAAGTGGGGTCATATCCAAATCTGTCTCTCCTCTGCATGTGTCCTCTGTAGGTAAACTGTCCAAAGAATAGAGCTCATCAAACCCAAACCAAATCAAATGTGTCAAAACATGACAACCCTCATATACCCCAGGTACTTTTCAGTCAAACGGTAAGAGAAAGTGCTGTGACACCCCTGAGTATTAAGCTATCAGAATGACAAAATTAATTACCTCCATCTTCCCTCAGTCTGTCCTTGCTGATGCTGCCTAGAGTTTGAAGGTGCTCAGAGAGGTCACAGGTTTTCATTATTACACTAGAGACACTGATCTTTGCTGCACAATATGATTTTTAATTGCAGTTAGATATAAGAATGGCCATACTGGATTAGATTAATTACCCATATTGTCCAACGTACTGTTTCCAACAGCAACCAACAGTGAATGCCTAAGGAGGACTATAGGAAAACGTCAAGGAACTATCAGATATCCTGAGTAATTGCAGCCCTCAGCCATTCTTGCTCCTGGGATATTCTAAATTGGAGTAGTCTTTACCTCTTCAGTAACCTTCAATAGATTTTTCTTGCATGACCTTGTGCAGCTTCCTCTTGCCCCCATTTAAGGCTTTTCCACCAACAAGAAGTTCCCCACATCTAGAAGTTCTACAGCTCATCTCCACCACCTGTAGTGTACCTCTTTTCATTTGTTCAGAACCTTTCCCTGCCATTTTCATGTGCCATCCCTAGCTCCTGGATTAGAAGACTGAGAGAACAGGCAGGCTCTGCTCCCCTTCTTTGTGTAGTTCCCCATCTAAGAGATCTGTGTTGCATTTTGTTCAGTCTGTGTACTTTCTGCCCATGTCCACATCACAGATCCAGTATTAGTGCTGGAGATACACCCTGGCCAGGTAATTCACATCTTTGTGTGCCTTGCTCAATTCCCACAGCTCAAAAATCAGGATATTCTACAACTGCGCCGAGACTGAGGAGAATTGTGGTGCAGTTCATGACATGGCTTATAAACACATTGCTGCCAGCACCACTGCACTCCAGCCCTAATAATGTTTTTTCCCTACATTTTCTGCCTTGAGCACCAGTTCAGTTTGATTTTGGCCCATGAGAAAGAGCAATTCTCACCACAAACTAGAACCAGGTCTTAGACTGTGTTTCTTGTCAGGCCAAAATGACATTCAGTGCCATTAAAGGCAATTTTATGGTAGTTCCTGCTGAGTAGTCATGGACACCAGGCACTTTGTACCTTTGGAAATGTCTCAGTAATAGTGACATGGGGGGAGGAAGGAAGAGTGTTCCCTGTGGAGCCTGAGACATCGCTAATTCAAGTATGATTAAGTCTGGCTGTCCATCAGAGCCCTGTTCCCTGTGCTCTGTCCTTCTCACTCCTCTGGCTTTACCTGTTCCTTCTCCAGGTTTGTGCCTGACTCTGCTCCTGGCTGTGGTTCTGTCCTTTGGGAAACATGCCTCTCCTACCTCAGGCCCTCTGGATTTCTTTGTAGAGTGTATTGAAAAATTGCCAACTCACTACCCTAGATCTGCCTTTAGCAAGGGAAATATTAAAGTCCCCACATCTAATCTTCTGCATGGTAAAAATACCTATCCAGAGAGATATGGTTACTCCAAAATCCCTCTGTGAAATACCCAAACTAATACTTACATACCTGGACGAAGGGGACAGTAGCACTAGGCACGTTGCAGAGGTTCTTTGATATGAGAAACATGCAAAGCTGGCAAGAGACTTTTACTCAAGAGAGTTTCAGCTCCTCTGGCTGTTTTGCTCTGTGGACAGGCTGTAAGGCTTTGTGCTGGACTGCAATAAACAGGAAGCATTAACAATAGCTCTGAGACAAGAAGGCTCCCCTGAAAGTCTGTGGCCCAGATATTTGGCTGGTGCTAATCAGAGCCATTCAACTGGGCCTTGGGGAACTGCACTGAGTACACCAGAACTAGTCCCAGCTCACATGTCTCTCGTGGAAAGAATGGGTGACAGCAACAGAAGGTGTTGGGGAAACATTTTATTGTCCAGCTGGAAGTTTCTCACAGGTCAAAAATAAGTTCACTTTCCAACCTCATTGCAATCCATGCAGTAAAATATCTGCTGTTTCGTTGGCACTTTTGAATCACCCAGAGGAGACGCTGGCCTGGTGCATCCTCTGGAAGGTTGGATCACCCTGTTAATCATTTCACCACAGGAAAATGATTCTTTTCTGTGTTAGTTCCCAAGTAGCATCTGATTCATAGTTTGCAAAACAAACTAAAGGAGCCTGCTTCCCATAGCCAGCTTTGGAAGGAGTACGAGTGCAAGAAGTGCAAGGCAGGAAAATCTCTAATTACCGTAGTAAGTAAATAAAGATGCATTTCCACTTCCCAGGGGTCAGCTTGCTCAGCTCAGCCACCGCTTGTCCCCACAGCAGCATTTTATCCTTCATCTACTTCATCTAGAGGCAGGGGATTTTCTCTTCAGGTAGACGCTGGTGCCCACCACAGCCCGGCTCAGGCTCCCGGCTGCCTTTAGGTGCCGCTACAGCACAAATAAATACAGCAGGGTTCGGCTTGGTCGTTCTGTGCGGAGCCCAGCCCTTGCGCAGGCTGCCCTCACGTCAGAGCCACGGGCAAAACAGCACCGAGTCCATCACAATTACACCAAGCAAGAATCATAAACCTCCCGTGGCTCCCCGTGGAAGAGGCTGCTGCTTTGGTGTTTTTTTTTTTTTCTTTTTTTTTTTTTTTTTTTCTTTTTTTTTTTTCCCTGAATTCCAAAACCTGTTAAATTCAAGTGACCTGATAATTCCCAAGCTATTCCTTTTCCACGTAGGACTTTTTTGGTAAGTAACTCCTTCCTAGAAACGGGGCATTGCAGTTCAGCTGTCCTGTCCTTTGTGCGGGCAGCCCCACAGATGTCCAGCTGCTTGATCAAACACTTCCCTCCCTCCAGCCTTGCACGTGCTGTGGGCTTCAACTCACTCCTTCAGGGAAGTGACAAAGTTATCCAGACTGTACAAAGTGTGCTAAAAGCAGTGATCCTTCATCCTCACCAGTGCCAGAACTACGAAGGCTGAGGTGAAGTGGTAGAAGAGCAGGATGGAGCTCCATGCTGAAGTTTACCACTCCTGAGACTTCTGTAGGTTGTAGTCAGTGTCCCAAGATGGCCCTCAGCTGCTGACTTTTCCCATGGATCAGGGGATCTCAGTTTCTCCATCCTATGCAGACAGTTTCTCTGATCCTCTGCTGTGAGAACGGCTCCTTTGCTATAAAAGCTTACCCTCCTGTTCTTCTCTTCTGCCCTACTTTCCTCTCCCCCTTTACATTTTCTTAAAGTGAGAACATCCTGGTTTCTTTTCTTCCCCATCTGAGTATTCTCCCTTTCTCTTCAGACGGCAGAGTTTCAGATCCCAGGCCAGATTCATCCTCTGAATCCCTGGCATTCAAGCAGAGCCTGGAATGAGAGCCTTTTTTCCTTGCTGCATAGCATTTTGCCATGATGTGGACAGAAAGAGTGGAAATAACTCAAGGATACTTCCAGGCTGCAACAGGCTCAAACATAATGTTCAGTAATGCAGTGATTTCATTAAAATAACCCAAATGCATCAGTTATGCAAAGCCTCTCCACAGCACAGCAGTGACTCAATTGGTGAGGTTAAACCAGAACAAAACCCTGTCCCTGGGATGGGCAGTGACTTGCCCACAGCCGCAGAAAGAACACGAGCAGAATTTGCTTTGTGCCCACGGATATACAATTTCTGCCCTTGAAATCATTTCCTCGAAGGAAAGGGATAAATTAGAGGCCCTGCTTCCCTCTCACGATGGGGAAAGCTCTGATGTTGTTTTGCCTGAGGCATGTCATGAGCTAGGTTGGAATTGTTTATGTGAGCATCTCCTGCTCACCTGTAGGACCAGTCCAGGTTGTAGGTGCTGCCAGGGGAGACCTGGGCAGCAGCAGTGGCCAGACCCAGACACACCAGTCCACGAGCATGTGCCAGACAGGTGTGGCAGAAACCAACCCCATGGAACACCTCTTTCTGTGAGTTCAGTCCTCTGGGGGCATCCCTGAGAATCTGATGCCAGAGCTAAGGCAGTGGGGCCTGTGGGTGTGAGGGAGCTTCTCTCAGGAACCAAGTGCAAGTATTGGAGCTTAATGTTGTGCACCCAACTCTGTAAACTGTGGCCAGAGCATTTTAACTAGGCTGGGTAAGGGCTTGCTTCTCATATTGCTTCCTGTGCTTTTGTGCATTGTTACTTCTCGAGTTATTCAAAACATCTAAAAGAGGCTGAAGCAATTACACTGCAACTAAAATAAAGTCCTAATTTTGTAATCCACTTCCCCCCTCACCCACACAGAAAAAAATCCACAATGAAATATAGTGCATGAGAAAATACAGAATATTCCACCTACCCTTCAGCAGAGCATGTATGAGCACAGCCCTATCACAGCCAGCACCAGGCTGGAGAGCTTTTCATTAATTTGATATATATATGGGCAGAAGCTTGATAAGCAAATAGCAGTGTTCCCAGCACACCAGCCAAGCCCTATGAAAACTAAAAACAATAAATTTATTGAAACCTTTTTTAAAATAGGAGGAAATTATTACTCATTTGAATTCTGTTCATGTTAAGGTCAATGGTCTTTTTTTTCAGATTCTGATTGTTAATATTAGATGAAAGGACATTTCCTTTACATTGTATTTATGAACTCTAGTGGCACAAGGAGGATAACAGCCACATACATTGCACACCAGAAACATTTCTCAATTTTGCATTGTTTAAGAATTAGTTCATTACTCATTTTCCTTTGACCTTTAAGTTAAAGCCAGGGTTATTTAAATATATTTGGCCTGATTGTGGTCCTAGAATTTGTATGTGGATACTTAATTTGCATTCAGTCAATGCAGCTTAGACTATGCCCATGCATAAGACTGTGGTTTGAAGTATACTGGTCTGAGGAGATTCAGTTGTCTCATATTCTCTATGATAGAGGCAAAAATCCCAAGAGGTTTTAGGATGGGACAAGTATCTTCAGTATCTTCTCTTGGGTTTGACAGAACAAGCCCTGTTTATTTCCCAAAGGTGGAACACTACAGCATTCAGCTGAATATGCCTGGCTTTGCATGCTGAAAGTTGCCTGCATTGCATAGTATCATGGGTATTCAGGAGGAAATTTGTGATTGCTCAGGTGAGAGCTTTCACAACACTGCACGAGCACAAAATTATGGTCTTAGATTTGCTGTGGCTTTCTGCTAACAGCAAACATAATTTGACAAGTGAAGGTAGCCCCAGAGCCCTTTGTGTGGTCTGTACCATGGAATAATTATCCACAAAACAATATACTCCTGGTGACACTTCCACTGACCCCAAAGTTGCCTCCTTTCACGTAGGCATTTCATGGAATGACAGCAACACTAGTCAGAAACTTTCTGTTCGTGTGGCAGAAAAAAAAGAAGCAAAACCCTCTCAGGTTTGCCTGTGTTTAGGTGCTGGATATTGCTCAAGGTACATCCTTGCACTGGGTGATTGCTAACAGGCACCAAAGAGCTATCCACACTGTCAGACTTTCACTCAGCAGCGGAACCATGTCAGACCCGCCCTGATGTCTGTGAGAACCAGGTTAGGCTGGGGGTTTTCCAAGTGCTCCCTCCCTTTACATCAGCTGCCAACTCTGCATCTTTGTCAGCCAGACAACAGAACTGTGTGCTGAGCTCCAGCATTGCTGGCAGCTCTGAGACTTCCACCAAACACCTGTGAGCAGGGGCTTCCTCCTCATCTGGCTGCTGAGACACTGCTCTCATTTTTCTGAGTAAATCCAGAGTAAATCCTTTTCCTCCTGAAGTCATGGCAGCCTGTGAGCAGCATAGCTGAAACACCATAAAATTTTTAGGCCAAATCCCTTCCCCTCATCTTTTCCTTTTCTTTTAATTATAGGATGAATGTGGCCTTCTCTTCTCATGTCCTCATGCACCCACCTCCATCCCAGCTTTGGCAGTTCTGAAGGAAATGGAGAGTATGTTGACCATTGTGAGTGGTTTAGAAAGATTCAGAAGTCTCAGAACCATGCTCCATCCCAAATGATATCAACACAGCAGCATCTCAGTCTGTGTCCTGCAGTAATTGTTAATTCTAGAAAATGCATGAAATTAGTAAAGGCATTTTCTGGTTTGATGCAAAAAACTCTTGTGTTCTCAGATTCAGAATTCACCAATAAGCTCTGTGTTTGGATCTCTCTGAGAAATGTTCAAATGTAAAAAAATTATCAGCATTCTGACAGAATGAGGCAGGGAGCCTTCTCCTTCCACTTTCTAATCTCCTCTGCTCACAGCAAAGCTGCACAGAATATTTTGAACAATTTTAGTTTATGAAGAACTCCACTAAAATGTTAGTCTCAAGTAAAATTTTAGGGCCTCATTTGGATTTCAGAGTTTTGGCCTAAAGAAAACACAGGTTGCTAAATTATTAGTAATTATCTGGACAGCCACAGCTCATTTCAAATTAGCAGTAACATTGCTGTTGTGATGAACAGTCATAGATTTTGTGTGAAAATTTGCAGAAAAGGCATTTGGGGGGTGTTTTGCAGTCTTCTGAAACAGGGCAGAGAACACTATTTTTCCCCTTAGCCTTCCAAACTCACATGTCTAAGGGCAACCTCAAGTGAAAGACACAGTGAGGGTGTCCCGAGGCCGCCCCCACTCCCAAATAGCAATAATACACACAAATAGTTCAGCTATTGAATAGGTTTGGGTAATCCTTTGTACTTTTAGTATTTCACCATCTGCCATGTCTAAAAAGAAGTACATGTAGCCAGGAGCACTTTGAAAGACAGGCAGGCGAGGGATCATGACCTCTGCTTTTGACCTTGATGCTGAGAACTCCCATCTCAAAAGAGATCTAGGGCTGCAAACCTGTCACTAGTCCTGCCCTTCGGAGCCAGACAATTGGCAGGGCAGATTTGTCTCTGCAAAAATGAGAAACTGTTGTGGGGGGCTTAAAGGGGAGGAGGGAATGAACACCAGAGAACAACAACTGCATTTCAAATAACCTCACTTATTCCTCTCAGCCCTCCTATCAGCATTTCCCTTCTCTCATTTCCATACCCAAGGCAGATATAAAGCTGTGAAAGATGTTCAAGATGTGGCACTCATTTGGAAACCTCCCAGGCAGTTGTACTGACATGTTTTTAAAGACTGCCTGTAGGTCTTTCATCTGGATTAGCTGCACATTCTTCCTTTGGCTCCTTTTCTGTACCCAAGAGCTCACTCACTTTTATCCATTGCAGGACAAAGTTCCCCTTAAATCCCCACCTTAGAACTCACTAATTTGCACAGCAGAAGAGACTTGCTTACCACCACTTTGCATCTGTATTTACACACACGAGGGGCACCTGGATCCAAGTGAAGTTCCTTTTGGGCATTGACTTTCCTTTGCAAATCAGGGGTACATTCCAGAGCTTCACTCACTTTAAGTTCACACCAAATATGCAAGTTCAGCTGGCTTGCTCATGAGAGTAAGGCAAGCAAGAGCTGGCCTCCTGCTCAACCTCACAAATGAGCAAGGCCTGTTTTTTCTTTTTTGTAAGTTTTTCTTTAGTGCCAGAAGTAAGCAGAAGTTTCTACTGTCAAAGGAAGGACTGGTGGATGCAACACACTGATCTTGCTGTCCTGGTCTACTTCTCTTTCATTAGGTTGCTTTTTTATTATTGTAGAGAAAAATAACAGATGGAAAAAAAATCAGGAAGGCCTATGCCAGACACATAAGGCTGAGGTGTTCATGTTTTTCAAACTGTTTCTTCTCCTGTCTGCTCATAGATAATGGAGTTTTTGACATCGAGCCACAGAAAAACAAAAAACAAAACAAAACAAAAAAATTTGCCTGCCTTGGCCAACCTATTGAAAGAAATCATCTCCTCTTTCCAGTTTGTTTCCATTCCCCTCATTAATCCTTCTTTCCTGCCCAGCTTAACTCTCCCATCCTGTTATCTTCGCTTCGTTGTGTTTCACCCAAGACAAGGCTGATGCCTACCATAACAAATTCCTCTGAGAGACCTGGCAAAAAGAGAACATGACAAGAATCTGCAGGCAGTTAGGAACCTGAATGGCTGGCCTTAAGCTATATTGATATTTCTGTAGTGATATATACAGAGACTGCAGTAAAAACCTAGACCTTTGGCTCACTAGGGACAGTTACTTGCTTTTAGATGTGGCTGCTAATCAGTCTTTCAAAGGAAAACAAAAAGTCCCTTATTACACTGAGCTCTGTGTATTGCTGTGGAGAGGAATTTTTCCTTGACCTCACAAATCAGCAAGATATGTCATGCTTACTCTGATATTCTGGTATCCAAATACCTACAAATATTATCAATCAACATCAAATAACCAAATCCTACTCAAAATCCAGGGTAACAAATATGTGTATGAGACTGTAATTGGGTCGTTGGTCATCATGTGCTGTCCTTTAAAAATGTTGTTTTCCCTTCATTTTGGAAAGGTTGAAATAAATTATCTGATTGTCTCTGACCTAGCAAAGGGAAATGAAATAAGAACAGCTGGGTAGGTCAAGAAGGAGATGAGCCATGTTACATTCAACTCATCAGGAAGGGGCAGAATTCTGGACTACAGGAAATAGGACAGCTGAGAGGGAGGAAAGCAATTGCAAGTGTATTGGACTCTTATCCAAATCCCTTAAAATGGCCTTTGGTTCTAGCAAAGTCAGCATAAAGCTGGCAATGTATTGTTGGAAATGCTTGACAGAAGTGGAAAAAAATTGCTTTTAACACAATGTTCAGTGGAAAATGTCATTGCTTTATTTGAAAATATGGGCTGCTGTCTTAAAACCTGGAAGGTTTTAGCAGACAAATTGTTGCAGCAAAATACAAATTAATTTAGGTGAAATCAACAATCTATCCGAAATGTCAGATGATTTCTTGACCTGACTTGATGTAGACTTTTTGGATTTCTTATCACTGAAATATATTGTACAGCCCTAAATCAATATCCTGAAATACTGGCAAGCATCACCAACAATACATATGCTTTCATTTTACTATTAGTGGCATTAATGTTAGAAAGAGCAAACTGTGCTCTTTTATATGTATCTGATTACTTCCATTTACAAATATGGATTTGCTTTAATGGTGTTCTTCTAGAACAAGACACACCCTGCAATGCTTCTCACTTTTCTCCCTATAAATCATGCCTAAACTCCTTCCCCTGGCCAAAACTGACTGCATAACTTCTGATCACTTCCACTATTTCTGCATCTTATCCACTCAGTTGATTCCACAGTGTCCAGAGGTTATAAATGTCCTAGTGATGCCTCAAACCAAAACCAAACCACTGTGAATGAGTCAAAAAAGCTCCAGAGTTCACAAGAGCACAGGTAATGCTCCAAATACAACTGTGCAGCAAGACAGCAAAATAACTGAAAACTTTTTTTAGGTCAATGAAGATCAGGTAAAATTGGAGGCAAGCAAAGGCAGGCAAACAGTTTTTGGATTAAGCACACGGGTTTTTTGCTCTATGATTTTGCCTCAGGTTCATTTTGAAGTTTATAAGTTTTTATTTTTTTTAATTATAGCTCCAGTGTTTGAGGTTTTATTGGAATTTGGGGGTTCTTTTTTAATTTTTCCTGGGTAAAAAGAATATCAAAATAGGATAAATGCTCAGACAAACTGACAGGAAATATTTTCTGAAACCAGGAGAAACAAAGACGAAGATGAAAGTACCAGCAATTCACACTGTCCTTACTAGTCACTCCAGCACTGAGGTAACTTTTTTCATGAGGAACAAGAAGGAATGCAAAGCCTCTGAAGGACCAAGGAGTAGCACTGTGTTGCCCAGCACACAAACTCCTACTAGCTCACTGCTGAATAGCTGCATGGTGGGATGTATTCAGGTATCCTACAGCATCAAGAGAGCAATGAGTGCTTCAGACAGCGACTGTTGTGGAGTCTCCATCCTTGGAGGCACTCCAGTCTCAGCCAGGTATGACCCTGAGCAACCTGATCCGACTTTGAAGCATTTGGCTTTGAAGTTGGCTGTGCTCTGAGTGGGCGTGTGACCAGGTGACACTGAGAGGTCCCTGCCACTCTAAAACGTTCTGTGATTCTTTCTAAAGCTGTTGAAATTAGTTTCCTGTGCAGCCAGAGTGACACAAAGCAAGACAGTGATAATGCTTTAGCACAGAACCTGTAGCAGCAACAAGGGTAATATCTCTCTTTCCAAGGGTGAAGACAAGATGTGAGAGTTGCAAAAGTAATGATGATCTAACGACATAAACAAGGCAGTTGCTTGGAAGGTGAGATAGCATCTCTTTATTAAGCCAGCTGATAACGGTGGGAAAACAAAGATAAGGTTTGGGGAATGTAAGATTTATCAGGTCTGCTTTTTTTCATGTCAGGTCATCTTCAGTTGATCTTGTAAATAATCATAATTATTGTAGTGCTAAACCAAGGAGAGACGGTGACTCTATGCATATAATTACTTGAGAAAATGAAGAATGTGAGATTAGGCGTTAAAATGTGCATTAAGGAGATGTACAGACTGATGAAAAAAGAGATTTGAGCTTGTTTTGAAATAAAACATAATGTAAAGGGAAATTCTGCAAGTTGGATTTTTAATTTATTTTCAAAAGTGATTTTAATTTTCATTTCCTTGGGAGACTCCAGTTTGCATAGACTGCAAAACTACAGTTCAGTTCACTGGAAATGGTGGTGTCTGGTGAGGAGAATCTCTTGTCTGGGACAGCAGAGGACATTTCAGGTCAGAACTAAGAACTTTCCTAGCAGTGATGGCCTTCAAAGAGCTCCTGAGAGATGCACTTGCTTCATGTCAGCCCTGTGAGTCACTCTCTTACACAAATAATAAATGTATCCAGATTATATATACTTAATGCAAGAAGCCAGGCTTTATATATTGTTTTTTTAAAGGTGTCTGATTCCTCATCTGTTCGACCTGAAGACATCTGCCCAGTGCTATGTGGCAGCTGTGTGCATTCTGAATTCTCTGGGCTGTCTGACCCAGTCAGGGTGGGTTTGTAGTTCAGACAGATTCAAACCTCCCATAGTTTTGCCCTTAGATTACCCTCTAGATTATTTGTGAAAAAGTCCCTGCTGTTCAGCAGCAGAATAAATTACTTGTTTAGAGTTTGAGGAGAACCCCAAAGCTTCCTTCCCCCTCGTTCCATGCAGCTCAGCACCTCTCTTTTGCTGCCTCTCATTCTGTGTGGATCAGCTGAGGGTGAAGTTATCTCGACAGGCTCCTGGGGGGCCTCTTGGGCCTTGTTTCCAAGTGTTGATCTTTTTAAAGAATCCAAGGTTATACGAGGGGTGGGCTACACATGTCCAAAATAGGGCAGGCACTCTGAGAAAAGTGAAGATGTGCTGGTTGGAAAAGGCACAAAGGACCCACCTCCAAAGCCAGCGGATCCATGGGAGGATGTGCAACGCCCTGATCTGATGAAGCGCAATGAGATGCTCAGAAGCTGAACCCTTTGATACCTCAGCCCTGTAGCAAAGATTCCCTGGATGCCATGAAGGTGAATTGAGGTTAGCAGGGAGCAGATAAATACAGGAGGGTGCAGACTTCCATACACCTGATGAGGGAGCACAGTTTGCTTTCATCTAAGCGGGGCCCTGTGTTTTCTAAACACTTCAGATGCTGCGTTCTTGTTTTGATTTGGTTTTCATTATTAAAAACGCAGCAAATGAAACCCCCAGAGAAGAAGCTGGAGGGAGAGCTGCTCCCACATTTTCACCTCTAGGTGGATTGCTTGACCCTGCCCACAGTCCCACCTCGAGTGAGTAACAAAAACATAAATCCCTGTGGGACATGGGAAGATGCAGGTTTTACGTACCGGCAGAGTGTGCCTCGGGAAAAGGTATGAAATCATTGCCAAGGAATTTCAGCGTTTATGTGCACCTCCAAAGTAATCATCTTCTGTTTACTGCCTGGGTAAAACCCTTTATTTCTTGGGTGCTGCATATTTGAGTTCCTACCTATCACAGACAAAACAGGCATTTTGTTCTTGCAGCTGCACTCTGTGCACTCAGAAGTGCCCTGTGCTCCCTCACATTTTCCCTTATTTTCTCTTTATTGGCATAATTTCCTTCACTGAAGAACTATAGCAACACATTTTTTGCACAGGAAACAATGACATATACCAGGGCTACCATGAACATCCTGTTATCTGTGCTCCCTGTGCTTGTTTTTCACCAAGAATACTTCCAAATTTTCAGACCAGAATGGCTTGAAAACTCATTAGTTTACACAAATCTGTCCAGGCTTATCAGGCCTGATATTTCTCTGAGTATAAGCCTATGAAATTTATTTTCAGTGAATTATGTCTGCAGGCTATCAAAGGCCCTGTAGGGAGGGATGAAAGTTCCCTGTAACTCTCAGCTCATGATTTAGGCAGTGACACCGGTGCCAGGTGCTCTGCCTGAGGAGAGCAGAGTCAGCAGCACAAACCACCCTGTTCCCTGTGTACAGCTTCAGCACGTTTTCTGCAATGAAACAGCTGATGGAGAACACCTTTTTGACCCCTCCACAGACTCCAAATCTTTAGGAATATGGTGTCTTCAGAATGGGATGAGAAGCAGCATCTCAACTGATACATGATTTGTGCCTAGCTTGTGGCTATTGGTCCTTGGGTGCCAAGGCAAGGAACACTCAGGCTAGGAAGACTGTTCATGTCCTAGACACAGACCCCCTCAATCCTGGCAATGGCAAGCTAAAAAAGTTGAGGGCATTACAGACAGAGAATCTCTTCCTGGGTGCCAAAGCTGTCTTGAATGAGGCTCAACATAAAACACCATCAACTGGAGATATTTACTTGAGCAACAAACCCTGGCATTTCTTATCAGAAGCAAGCTGTGTCCCAGACAGTGCTTAAAAAATTCAGATCCATCTGTGTGTCCAGTGTCTCCTGCTCAGCCATGGTATAGCCCATCCCCACATGGGCTTGTGCCCACCATTGGCACGACTCAAGCTGTCCAAAAAGTTTGCTGATTGATCTCATCATGCCAGCTAATGAGACACCACTGGTTGGGTTCAGGTGGTGGATGCATTTGCTCAGACCACAGCACTCAGGATGACTTGGATCACCCAATGTGCTATGATGAAAACCCTGTAAAACACTTTGGCAAATACAAGTGTGCACTGTGTGAATGTTACAGCCACCAAATTTGTTGTGGGTCCCTGTGATTAAGCAGAGCTCTAAGATTTTAATAGGTATTTAATTTTGTAGTATCTCCCAGGGGCACGTGGGAAAGGCATCCTTCCTATAATTCCTTAGACTTTGGGGGGAACTGAGACCTGTGTAAGTATTAATCCCAGGTAGTTATTATATAGAATTTTGATAAAAAAAAGGGACAGAGATTTCATACTTGAGCACTCTAGAGGTAAGGAGAGCTGACCTAAATGTCCAATCTTCCACAGACCCTGACTCACTGGTTCTAAGATGTGCTGGGGTCTGCGGAATGGCATCATCTCTTCTCTGGTTATACCCCAGGAGTCTGGCAGAAATGACATGGCATCCCCCTGTCCCCCTGCCCTTCCCCTCATCCTTCTCCTCCATCCTCCACCTTCCCAGCCCAGTGCTTGCTGCCTGCAGCTGGCAGTCCCTGGAGCTGGGGCACAGCTTCCATGCTTTGTGGCTGCACTCCTGGACATGCTCCTGGTTTTAGGGGGCTGCAAAACGCTGCCATACTGAATTAATGTCTCTTGCAGTCTCACTCTCCAGCTGTGCCGCTTCCAAATCACAAAGAAAGGTTTGTTAACACAGCACCAGCTACTATGATTTTAAAAAATCACACCTTTTGCCTTTGCTGGGAAATCTGTGGGCGTTGGGGCAAGGTATATATACACATACACTCAGAGTGTGTGCATGCACATTATAGAGGTTCTGCATATCTACATATATATGGATCTGTATCAGCTTACACATATGTATGTATACATGCACAGGTTAAGCCTTATCTGTAGAACAGGCTAATATGCCCCCTTTTCTTTTTGAAAAATAAACATTTATTGCTGACTTGTCAGGCATTCCTTTTTGTTGTTTTTTTTTTTTTTTTTTTAACTTGGCCAGTTCTTAGAGTACAATAGTACATTGGCCATCTGTGCAGAGGAGAAGAGGGGTTTAATGAATAGACAAAGCAGGGAATGATTGACTGATTGGGACTGTTTCCCAGTCTCATTCATACCAGCCATACAATGGAATCACTCCCCATTTACACCGCCAGAAGTGAAAGGAGAATCACGTCTGTTTTGAGTTCATTCCTCAGAAGCTCAGATCATCCTCCTGGGCAAAAGACTTTAAAGCACGTGCTGCTGAAGCCAGGCTATCTGGTTTATTCAGAACATGCCCCAGCCTTTTATATGTGCTAGTAAAATTAGCTTCTCCTCAGCCCCTCTGATGGTGTCATGCAGCAGACGTGGCCTTTGTATAGGGCTAGGACAGTTTGTGTCCGGACAAACTTGTTTATGCAACCCAGTATGCCCCTTCCTTTTTTTGTCCCCATGTATAATGACAAAGTTCTAGGCATGTGGGCAGATCACTTACTTTCCCCTTTTGTCAGAGTACAAATTTACAACAGCCTGTTTGCATACCGTGCGCTGGATTTTAATCAAGTTCACTGTAAGGAGAGATAATAAAAATGAGAACCATGATTACTTCACAGTTGATTTCATTTGAATAAAGAACTGCTCAATGACAGATGGTTTCTAGAGCTGCTCTATATGTGAGCTGCCATGATGTTGAATAGTAAGGAGAACAAGAAAGTATGCTGCTGTGGTCTTTGGGTCCTTACTTTGTCTTATCTATATTCATGTTTTATTCAGAGAGGAAATTAGACTCCACACCATTTTTTATTCAGAAGAGAAGGTTGGAAAGGAATAATACACAGTATGCAAACCTGCCAGCTTCTCTCGGATCAGGTCCACATCCCTCTACTCTGCCAATACAGCTTTAACAGTATTCTCCACCAGCAAAATGCCTTATTGTGAATGTAGCTCATATCAGGGAAACTGCGCTTTTGGCAGTGTGACTTGTTTCACCTCCACCCGCAGCCCAGGGGCAAATGTGTTATCCCAGAACAGTAAAGCAAGGGGCTTTGTTTGTAAAGACCTGTGTGAGGAAGGGGTGTCTCTATTCTCTGCCTGATGTGGCTACACCAGGGGCACTGCAGCACCGACAAGCTGAGAGTCTGTTTCCGCTGGCTTTGAATTTGGCTACTTCTATGGGTTACTTTTGCCATATCTAGCACAGTATTACACAAAACTGCTGAAGACTTTGTTCTCAGAGTTTTACTCTGTGTCAGAAATGCTCCTCTGGCACATATTGAAGGAGTATATGTAACCTGTACAAACCAAAGATGCTTGGTGACATATCCTTGTATGAATGAGTCGTCTTTTATCAGCAACTTAGAGCAATTTTAATCTCTCCCTCACTGCATTTTTACCTGATCTCACCTGCATTATTCTGAGCTGCAATGGAAAATCATTGACTTGATGAATTAAAATGCTAAAGTTGCTTTGCATTTGGAAAAAGTTTTCCAGAAAAGGCAAAAAATCTACACCTTTCCAATGAATAGTGAGAAATGCCGAAATGGGTCAGGACTAGGAATAGCTTTTCTTAGACCACCTACTGTGCTTGGAAGGAGTAGACAAGTTTTTAAGGACACTACCGAATTTCAGAAAGTTCCAATCTTCAAAAACAGGCAGAGGTTGAAAAGTGTTGCTTTGAAATCTGTTAATACAGCGGGAAGAGATATCGCTTGAGATGAAAGGTAGCTGGTGCCTGTGGCTTGTTGGTGTCAGAAGGGACTGCTACTAAAAGTGGAGTCCCAAAGGGCATTAGCCTGTGTGGTTCAGAGGGAAAGAGACAAGTAATTTATCACCTCAGGAACACAGAGGTATTTGCTGAGAATAGTTACTGAGGGATTAGAACATGCCATAAAACCACTGTCTTTATTGCATCCACAAATTTTGCATCCAATAATGATTAAAGCCAAGAGGTAAATATTTCAGCTCCTCAGGCCTCATTAATGGGAGTCTTTCCAGTGCCTTTTAAATGCTTTGTATTGTGCTCACATAGAGCACATTCATCTTGTGAGCTTTTGGACTAAACTTTTTTGGCTGTTGAGTCATGGATTCAGCTAGTGACCACCTGTGACTCTTGAGATCACTGTGATTATTAGCTTAGGCAAATGCACTTGTCTTCCATTCCTCCTTCCTGTTTCCATTTATCCTACCGGGGTATTCACCTGTTGTGTACTGTCTAAATCCTTGATTAGGAGGTCTCTGGGTCAGAGTTTGTCTTTGTTTCCTTTGTTAGATCTCTTCTATATTAATCCCTTTCACATTGGCAGTATATGAAAGGTGGATTCCTCTCAAATTCTTATTAAGTACCCAATTAATAAGAGCAAGAGCATGTTAAGAGCGCAGCACAGAGACAATGCTCCATTCAGATGCTGCATGAAGTCTTGATGCTGATACTGTCACTTGAGTGAAATCTGTCTAGGGCTGGGAAGAATCCCATGATAAGCACTAGGAAAATATTATTAACAGAGCTGGACACATTTTATTTATTTAGTTGGAATTTGGTGTGTGTGTGTATAATAAATTAAAAATAACAACTGTTTTCTTTGTTTTTCACTATGCACCGTTTATATAGACTTTAGAAATTCAGACACAAATTGATCCTGGGTAAAAAAAAAGAAAAATTGGCCTAAGCATTAGCCCCTGAACCTGAGCATGATCTTCATTCTGCTTTACAACTTCTCTGGAAACACAGAACACACAACAGAGAATTTTATGGTCATTTGGAGAAATATTGGAGAGAAACAAGCATCCTCTCCTGGGATGTTTCTAGGGGACTCATCAGTTCCCATGTGCCTAAGGATTAGTGAAGCTCAGACATCAGACCCAAAACCCGAATAGAACAGAATATTTAAGAGCATCAGTGATCTAGTGAATAGCAACCTAGTAAACAACATTCCTGCCCATGGCAGTGGCGTTAGGACTAGATGATCCTCCAACTCAAACCATTCCATGACTCTGTGACCAGAGTGAACATTGTGGCAGATGATAGGCACTAAATAAGAGAGGGTTGTATTGGTCTAAGAGATGAGCTGGGAGCAAGATTGCACTTTGGGGCAGTGACAACAGGGAATTGGCAAGGGTGAGACTTGCTCAACTGACTGTGAGAGCAAGCAACATGAAGAAGGGAATCCTTCATCTGGTATTCCTGTTGAGAGAAAACTCTGGGTTTTACCTGAAACGCCAAAAGAAATAACTTGCCAAGCTACAAGATTTGCTTTCATAATAGATGGCTACAAATTTCCAGAAGGAGGCTCACATCTGAGGTGGGTCCAGTGAGAGGGCTGAGAAACCCAGCCCTGCTTCCAGGATCCTTCCCCCTGCAGGCCTCCAGGCTTCCTTCTTCCCTCTCTCCACATCTCCACACACACAGAGGTCAGAAAGCACAGCCACACATGGAGTGCCTTGAGCTGCTGACTCTGCCGTGGCAGTGCCTCCAGCAAACATTCCCACGGTGCACCTCCGGCTGTGGATGGGAGGTGATGAAGGCATGTCTCTGTGCGCTCCCAAAAGGGCTCCCAAAGACACTGGGTGCTCCTTTTGCCCTATTCATTGCCCTATAGAGCAGCCTTTAGGCCGCTCTGAATGGTAACAGGTGCTTCTGGCCCCATTGTGCCGTCCCAGCTGTCAGGGATTTCTGGGGACCAGTGAGTGAGATTGTGTAGGAGTTGCTTTAGTGGCTCTTTGCCATTCAGGAATTCTTTTGCGCCAAGGGAATCCTCCAACAGCTGTTTGGGCTGGCTTGGTGACAGCTTTGTGCTGCCGGAGCTGGGCAAAGCGGCCCCAGCTGGGCCAAGTATCTGGCTCCTTGCGTGTAACTTGCTTATTTAGGCCTGTGGCCCTGTTCTGTAGGTAATCACTGCTACTGGTGGTGAATGCAGCAAGCTGCTGAAGCCCGTAGCCTCTGCCAAGGAGCAAAACACCGACTGATGTAATTGGAATGTGAGATCTGCAACGCTTGAAAATTCTGCCAGAAAGTAGTTAAATGGAGATGGCATCTCATTAAAGGGAAGAATGGGGTCTCTGTGCGTGTGTTCTGTCCTTAGACTGGGCAATGGATCCCCAGCAAGTTTCCTCTGCAAAAGATAAGCATTTGAAAGAGGGGATGGGGAAGAGCTGGATCTGTGGGTGCAGTGGGTAGGTGCAGAGCTACTATAGTCAAGAATGTGACATCCAGGTGCAGCAAATGAAGGCCTGGCTGAAGGCTTACGAACAAAGATAAGCTTTGCCACGCCATGGTTTTGGTTGTGCATGTGACCTGAATGTCTGCCCTCATCCCTTTGTGCTGCTGCCTATTGAGGAGCCACGAGGAGCAAATCATAAGGCCAGCTAGCGACTGTCTCCATATCTACTGAGTCACGATTGGCAACGCATGCCCCGGGGATCAGCTGTTTGATTATCCAGAGAGCATGTGGCTTTACTCAGCTGCTCCAGGCAAAAAAAGCCAAGGAGGACAACTGACTGATTGTCAGGAAGTGTGGACAACGAGGCAGGAGCGGGAATCCATGTGACTGGTTTCTGAGTGCAGTCCTTCAGCGCCCAGTCAAAACAGAATGGGCCTGGGCTGGCTGATGACCTGCATATGTAAAAATATTTGTCTTTATTCAAAAGGGAGTGGGACAACATATACTGTGAATGGAACAATGCATGCAAGCATTTGGAAATCCAAGATGTGCCTTGCAGCTAAATCATATGAAACGACATTATCTCCCCCAGTGTACTGTTGGTTGGGTAATCAGGTTCCAACAAAGCTGCAAAGAAAATAAAAGTGGCACAAAACAAACTCTTGCTAATGAGCAAGCCCATTATTTGTCTGCTGCTAAATATGCAAATACTGTAGCAGTTTAAGCAACAGTAGTTTAAAGATAGGTATTTTTCTGTTCATTTATCTGTATTTTGTACCCTAATGGATTAAAGTGTAAAGCTGACAGGCTGCTTTAAAGAGATGTTCCTTGGGGGACATTAAAAAGTCTTTATGCATGACACTAGACAAAACACCCACAGCACTGTCTTTGCTCTGAGTGAAAAAGCGGTGCTTTTTTTGTCTGCTTTTTATAACCAGCTACTAAAGAATACTCTTTATTTTGGTAACTAGACAAAGGAAGGATGTGCAACAGAGTCAGACATCATCTAGAAATTACACGATTTTTTCCAGAATTTGAAATACCTTTCCCTCAGGACTGTTCACTTCCCTCACCTCTGCTGCAAACACAGTTACAGAATTATTTGACCTGGGTTCATCCAAAATAATGCCTCGAGGAGATCTTCCCAAGGGAGGTGCAGTAAATGTGATCCCACATTACTCAGCTATTTCCTTCTGGACCTTAGTGAAGACACTGTCTGCAGTTGGTTCTCCTGAGGGATGTCAGGCTGGATGGGCCAAGTGGGTCTGTCCCCAGACAGCCTTCCAAAGCTTACCTAGAAAAGGCTGGAGCCCCAGCACAGCTCCATGTCTGGTGGGGAGCAGAAGGGGACATGTGGTGTCCAGCCCATGTGGACTGTTCTGTCCAGCTTCCCACGGGATGGAAGAGAGGCTGGCTGGGTTTGGAGCCAGGGCTTGCAGCTATTCCAACACAAGGATAAACTTCATTTGCACCCAGAGCCAGCATGTGGGGGGGTTGGAAGAAGGGAGGATGGATTCTCCCTGAGGTGATATCCTCCCTGCAAGGGACTCTCCAGGGTTTTTAAGCGTAGGCTGCAGAAATACTTTTGATTCGTAGATACATGTTGCTCTTCCCTAAAAGAAAACAATTGCCTTTTTTTGTTTTACCCTCCCTCCCTGGGCTACTTTAAAATTTTCTTCGCTCATGAAGACTTTATCCAAAGATAAAAGATTCCTCATTTTATTAAAAAGAGCCCTTCTGGGTATAAGCCATTGCACCAAATTAAAAATAAACCTGGAAAATATTGGCAATAATAATAATAATAATAATATGGTGTGAGAAAACGCTCTGTAAGCAGATTAAAATAGGAAAGCAAGAGAGAGCTTTCCTGAAGTGGATCCACAAGAATTTCTTAGGGCAAAACCTGAGCATTGCTGGCCCAGCTCCTGCCCCTCCACTCCTACTCCCATGCTGTAGAGTCCTCCCACTTCTCCTGGCTCTTCCCCATCACTCAGGGACTCCTTTGCCACATGAACTGCTGTGCCAGATCCATCCCATTGCCCCCACACTAGGAAATGTGGTGGTTCTTTGTATAAATCTTGGTGCGGATTTACCCTGCTCCAAAGTTAGAGCATAGCACAGATTAGGAAGAACAGCTCCATACTCCTCTGAAAGTCTGTGTCATCACAAGCTGCTACTGAAGGGAGAGGGCCAGCTATTTAGTAACTTCTTTTGCAGTGCTTTTTGTCAGCTTGAGCATGAGTAATGTAAGATCACTGATATTTTTCATGCTTTAATAAAATGCATCCAACACTTTTGAAACAGTCTGCATCTACATTTTTTTCCTTCAGTCTCAGCCACCCTAAAAAGCAGCAGTACCAAATGCTAGGCAGTTACCATGACCGACCTACAGTCACTGGAGATGATGGACCAGATAGGAGAGAGAGAATACTGTTTTCTCAGCACCACTTTTATCTCACACTTTAAACCCCCATCAAAGAATTTCATACATATTTCTCTACGTATTGCAACTTGTTGTAGGGGCTGGACTTGGATTGCCTTTTTAGTTAATTGCTACTTCACTTTATATTTTATTTAAAACACTCCAGTTCTAAGAAGTTCTGCTAGGAGGTCATTGTCTCAGGCTCTGCATAGATGTCAGCTATGTTTTCATTTGCTCCTTTATTTCTATTTCTTTTTTTTTTTTTTTTTTTTTTTTTTTTTTTTGGTAGTATTTTTCTCCAGGCCATGCCTTCTTCAGGTTCAGAGTCCTCAAGCCTCTGTTCCAGCTTCTTTACTTTCCAGCTCGGCATCCTACTCTCATTCATGGTGTAGTTTGCAGATGCACACATTCCTTACAGCTGAGATACGAATCACTGGGGTTTTCTTTGAGGAGCTGGTCTACTTTTGGCCTCACATGAAAATGTTGCCCTTCATAGGAAATAAATTTGCACCACTTTGATTCACAAATTCATCTCTCCTGTCTTTGTGCACCTAATCCTGTAATTGGATCCCGACACAGAAGCTACATGTACACTGGTAAATTAAACATGGGCAGCAGCACTCCTAGGCACTGCAGCCAGTTGGAAAAGGCAGTGCCTGTGCTAGTGAACTGCCTGGTTAAAGCTGTTCACATGGCAACCACTTACTGCAAATGGACCCTGGACTGGTTTAAGTGCTGTGCCTGAGAACAGAGTTAGAACGGGCAAATGCCCTGAGAAGTTGTGGATGCTTCATCTCTGGCAATACTCAAAACCAGACTGGATGGAGTTTTGAGCAACCTGGTCTGGTGGAAGGTGTTCCTGCTCATGGCAAGGGGGTTGGAATGAGATGATCTTTGATCTTTAAGGTCCTTTTCAACCCAAACCACTCTAGGGTTCTAGGATTCTATGAAATTCATGTTGGGATGTTCTAAAAGTCTGCTAGTACAGGCACAGCCCAGCACCTGGGGATGCTACTGCCATACCTGAATTTACAAGTGCTGCTGCCTGAGTCTCTTGCTACAAAACCCATCCTGTGGGAGCAGCCCATGAGGAACAGCTCACTACTTTATCTGATGAGTGGTAGTACTGTGGTACAAACCACGTCTGCTGAGTGTTACAGCACACCACGGGGGTCTCAACTGCATGTGAAGGTGCATTTGTCTTAGGCTTTGTAAGATACACCATGAAGCTTTAGCCATTGGTAAGTGACACATATTATCTGGGTCCGTAGGCAGGCAGGTAGGTAGGTTTGTAGACAGCTAGATAGACTGATAGATTAGGATTCCTCATCCTCTGGCTTTTCCCCAAAGTCCAATTAGAGAAGATGATGTGGAAGGGACCTCAAAGGGATCTTGGTCCTCACTGCAGAGAATTGACATAAAACCCTTACACATGGCCAGCCATGGGTCCAGGCACCCCAGGACCTTCTCTCTGACAGTGACCTACAGCAGGTTTGTGGAGTCCAAAGCAGGGCACAATGCAGTAATCCTGTGGGCATGGCTTCCTCACAGCTTCTGGCAATCAACAACTCCCTCAACTTCTGCATTAGTAGACTCTAAAGGAATTTTTCATCATGAATGTTCCTGTTCTTTTCTGAAACCAGTTATATTCTTGGCCTCCGTAACACCCTGGGCAAGGAGTTCCACCAACCCATTAGATGTGGTATGAAGCAATATTTCTCCTTATTTGAATTTGCTGCTTGATCATTTCTTTGCATGTGTCTCAGTTATTCTATTGTAAGAACAGCTGTCTTTATTTACCTTTTCTGTGCCATTTGGGATGGAAAACGTTTTTTCTCAGATGTTGCCTTTCATCATCACTTTTTTTCCCCATAAGGTAGATTCCTTTCTACTTGTTCAGTCTGTGCATAGAAGTTATTTCTCCATAAATATCACACCATATTATGTCACAGTTACAGATGTAACATAGTTCTGCTCTGTGCTTTTCAGATGGGAGGACCAGAATGTACTTTGATTGGAGTTACGGCTTAATAATATCTTTTTTTTTTTTTTTTTCCCTGTGTTCTCTTTCCTGTAATTACCAACAACCTATTTGCCTTTCTGATTGCTACTGAGCATTCCCTGGTACTGTGATAATCTTGTAGTACTGTCTCCAGTGACTCAAGTTTCCCTTTCCTGATTGGTAATTGGTATATTAGAAGCCCTCATTACCTAGGTAATATTCAGATTGTTTTTCTCTGCAGTGCATTACTTTGCATTTTTCAACACTAAATTCCATTTCTGTTTTATCATCTGGCCACTCAGTAATGCCAACCCCTTCTGCAATTCTTTGCTGCCAGCAGTAATTTTGACAGGCAGGACCTACCATATTTGGTGGAAACAACCAAAGCTGACTCTTGACACCTTTAATTCCTCTCTTAAAAAAAAAAAAAATAAATAAAATCAATTCGCAGAGGAGATCATCCATTTCTTTGCATACTCTCTCCAACCTACACACTATTGCTGTTGTCCAAACAGAAATCTTGATGTGGACTTGCCATTCTTATTCAGTTGAGGTTGAACTAATTAATTAAATCTCTTAGTAAGTTTCTGGGAATGGGACTGGACTTCTCCTACTCCATAAATGATACACTGTGCTCCATTGGCTCCCTGCAGCAGTTTTCATCTCCAAACATCAAAGTATTTGCAAAGATGGGGGAGTATCAATGTCTCCAGGTGACAGCCAGGGAAACTGATACCCCTTTTAGCAGTAACAGTATGCAGTGTTCTAGAGTGGCCTCAATGCTATTTGTTGAATAAATTAGTTAATGAGTAACAGCAATAGTTGCTAATTAACATACTCAATGAATATTTATGCTGGCATCTTGCCAGTTGCACATCTTATACAATGTGTCTTTGACTCTCACTTTCCCCTTATTTATTTCATACCGTGTGCTCCCATCGGAAACGACCTATCCTGGCTCTGCCTCCCCAGCATCTGTCACAAGGAAAGCCAACTTCTTCTTCCCACCCTGCAACAGCCAATTATGATCAAATGTAAGCCTCAAAAATCATCTCCAGCCTCCCTCTTTCCCTGCTTCCCAAGGCAGCAGTCGATCAGTGGCTCTTCCAGAGCTTCCCTAGGATTTACAGAGTCAAACTGTACAGAAGAAAGAAGACCCCAGCTCATGGATTGGACAGAACCAGCAAGTGACCTGAGGGATTCAAGCCACACATTTTTTGCCACTGTCATAGACCAGATTCAGAAGAATTGTGCCTTCAAAATGTAAGCATCCTGGGATATTTAAATCTCCATAAAGACAATCAATAATTTAATTTCAAAGTGGAATCCAATCCACAGCCTGCATAGCTCCAGGCCCATTGCTGTACCCCACAGCATGGATTAACTCCAGTGCCTGGAATAGCCCCAAAGCATCTGCATTACACCCAGCTCACTAATCAGGCATTTCAACTCTCTGCTCCCTTGAGCAGGATGAAGCAAGAATTCATGTCTGTAATTCAAGAAATGAGCTGTTGGTTACATCTCTACTTCTGAGATGTCCAACACACCTTTGGTCCTGTGAAGAGCATCCTATGGGCAAAAATCCCAAAGCTTGGTGGTTTTTACCTTGTATTTCCCTAAGGATGAGACCCTAGGTATTACCCCTGCATTAATCTTGCCCATTTGCTAAAAAGTGAAGGCTGACTCTGAACACCCAAACAGCTGATGCTGGTTGTGAAGAGTCACAGAAAATCCCACTCAACCAGTGACTGCAATCTGACATTAGCAAAAGATGAAATGGCAAATAAAAGTTTCATGATAACAAATGCAAACTGACTCTTACAGAGCAAAAACACTCCCTAATAATGTCTATACAGTAATGGACATTACATTAGTTACTTCCTCTCAGGAAGGACACTGCCATCTCTGTGGATAGTGCTTGTAAGTACATAATTCAGGGTCTAGCAGCACTCAGAAAGCAAAACTGAGCATCAGAAACTAGGAAAGAAACAGAGAAAGAAAAAAGACACCTGTTCTCATCCCTGTGTTGCTGTGTACATTGATAGTGTGTACCCCTGCAGGCAGGGCTGCTATCTGTGCCCAGGAAAAACAGAGCAGTGGCAGAAATGTTCACAGGAGATCAACAGGGATGATCAAAGCTATGGAAAGGCTTCAAAATAAAGAAGCATCATATGGGCTGAGGCTGTTCAGCTGGAGAAGAGACCACTGGGACAGTAGATGAGAGAGGTGTGTGAAATCAGGAATGGCCTAGAGAATGTGATAAAAATATGTCTTCCATAGTGTGAAAACTGGGGAGACTTTACATGATTAAGTGCCAAGTTTAAAGCAAAGACAAGCGATGAATAAGCATTTTGTGACATCCATTGCCACAGGATGTCATGGAGGCCAAAGGTATAAATGGGTTCCAAATTAGAACAATTAGAAAATTCTTGAAAGAAAAGTTCATCAAAGGCCCCTAGACTTCAGAGATGAAGATACAGCTCTGGATCAGGAAGTCCCTAAACTCCAGACTGCCAGAAGCTGGAAGGATGAAGTAGAGGAAATATCTCTGTACTTGTCCTGCTCCTGTGCTTTCTTGCTGAGCCTTTGCTGCAGACTGGTCAGAGACAGGATGCAGTGGAGGTGACCCTCAGCCTGACTCAGCACTGCCCTTCCTGGCTCCTTTCCAGCTGGGCTAATTCACATGATGGCTGCTCAGAGCCTGTATTTCTTTGTGTCCTGCTGTCTTGTGTAATTTGGGTTATCCAGAACACAGGATTTTCTCTGCCAGCTGAGACAGACCCTCACTGGGATCAAGGCAAAGTGACACAAGTTTTCACACACAATGATCAGAGCTGAGAAACTTGGTACTATGAGGTCCTGATGGAGATGCAAAAGAAAAGCGATGACAAAGAGCAAAAGTGGGCCTGCTACAACCTGACCAGTACTCTGGGAGGACTCATCAGGGCGTAGGAAACTGTGCTCAGACTCATTTCTTCTGAGACAGTCCCCATCACAAACCAGTGCCATATGGAGTGGGAATATGGACATGTAAGGAATTTTGGATCCATGCCATGCCCAGCACTTAAACAGTTTCTGCCGACTTCACGTTCTACCAGGGTATAACAGCTCTGGGTTTTGCACTGGGGTTCTTCACTAAACAAAAGAGGAGGAGAGCATGGCTCCAGGCTCACACCAGGCTCTCTGAGACTACCCAGCCTTCCCATGGCAGATGCACAGAGCTGCAGGAGGTTCAGATAAGGCCTCACTCCAAAATTAAAAAAAAAAGGCCAAAAAACCAAAACACAAAAACCCACCAAAAACCCAAACCACTTGAGCACCCAGGTAATGAGCAGCACCTGTGCACCTCAAGGCACACAGTGCTTCCCAGCTGAGCCCACAGAGCTGCTCCACGTGCTGGAGATGATGTCTGCACTTCAGCATTTTGTAGTACTGGGGTGTAAAATGGTGCAGGAAATCCATCCTTTGCCTCACTTAGCAAAGCTACAGCATTTGCGAACACCGTGCTGCAGATAAGTAATTTAAGTGCATTGTAGCAGGGCGGCTGCTTTTGAATTACTAAAAATCCCAGTACAGAAGCTTTGTCTGTGATAAGCCTAATCTTCTCTTCTCATCATTATCAGGCTAGAAATCACGCTGGAGGCCTCTATAATCTGACTTCATTTTGCATTAACCATAATTGTGAGAACTCGCTTTCTGCATGCGTGTTTAGGCAAAGATTGTTTGCCAATGACTATACAATTATTTTACTCCCAGAAGTATGCAAGAATTAATTTTTTTCCTTGACTTTAAAAGTAAGAGAAAGAAAAAGAAAAAAAAAAGGAATGATCACAGAAGAAAAAAGAAAATGAGAAGAAAGTCCTTGTTTTACAGCACAACTCTGAAGTGTACAGCAGTGGCACAAACTTCTGACTTAGAGATACTGAATAACCAGGGTTCACCAGTCAGTTGGATGTGCACTGCTTCAGTGCACATTTCTGTGACAGGTGAGATCCCCACACACCAGCTCTCAGTGAGGGACACACGCAATGACTTCACCTTTATCATTCTCTTATTAATACAGGTACAATGTTGGGTTTGGACAGCTTTTTCATTTTCTTCCACTTCTACCAAAATCCACACTGTCTGTTCACTCGCAACTTTTTCCTCTACAGACTGTCAGGAGTTTGCCTTACCTCTAGGGACTGATCCTGTTCCTTTCAAACCAGCACAAGACCTTGCAGGAGGGATGGGCCAGGGCCAGGGCCTGGGCTGGGAGCTGCAGGAGAAGCTCTATAGAGTCACTCAGAAGCTACAGGGATCAAAGAGCAGAGCCAGTATCTGCAGCTGCAAAGCAGACCTGATGCTGATCCCAACCCTTTTAGATCCCAGTCTGATACAAGAAGAGAAATTTTCATAGTCTTTCCATTAAACACCTTATCAGCAATGTTAAAGCATGTGGAGTGACGGGTGCTGAGGGGGAGAGACTCGTCAGGGGGGGTCATAAAGAGGAACACCTAAGGACATGAAACCAAACGTAATATTATGGCTAATGAAACAAAGGCATTTGATTAATTACTGACATCGCAGAAGTACATTTTTAAAAGTGATTACTATAACTAGAGATGTTGAACATGATAAGATGCACTAAACAACATACAATAGGGCAGGAGGAGATTTATGAGATTCCCCTGCACCTTGGATGCAACAAAGTTCATCAAATCCCAGGAGTTCACAGGAAGAGACCTGAAGAGCTGTGAGTCTTCTGCAAGCTCCTGGAGAGCCACATGAACTAACCAGGACTGTCAGTGATCCAGATAAAACACTGGGAGTCTGCTAGGAGGGGTAGAAGGCAGCAATGCTGCTGGGCTGGTGGGCTGTTCCCAGTGCAGGGGTGTGGTAGTTTGACCATCAATGTCCAGAGAATTGTCTAACAAGTGGCACATGAAGAAATCGTGGTGCTCAGGCTTTGATGAGTGCTCAGGCCACTTCTTCCTGGCGGCCCTTATGGAGCAGTTTGGAGGTGGGAGGGTGTTCTGCCATGGACGGGTAAAACTGAATTTTCCTGAAGGGATTCACCATGAGGAGAATTTCAGCAGACACAAACTTAGTTGTCTGTTGGTGCTTACAACCATTCTGGCCATGCTGGAGTCATAAAGCTTCCCTCTCCTTTTACTTTGCCTTACAGCCCTGGGCAGTTTCCTCAGGGAACACAACTATTCTTGAGCCTCTTCCTCTGCAGGGGAGGGAATACATCCCACCTCCATTGACCACTGCAACCCCAAGGAGATGGAGACAGACTGGCCCAGGGAGGGGAAGCCCTCTGAAGATGAACTCTTGTAGCCTCCTACTTCTAGATCAGGGTGGTTCCAAGAGCTGGAGCTACTTGCATTATAGAAACAGGGGATGGGAAATGGGTAATTTTTCATCAACACCTTGTACATTACCAGTTGCAGCATCTGGGTCAGATTAGTCACTAGTGGCTGGCAGAGCAGGCTGGGGACTATTTGCTCTGTGCTGCCCTGCTGTTATCCTCTTCCTCAGACACTGGCCCCTGGCTGCTCTCTGAGAGCACCAGCACACAGCCAAAACTCAGGTTACACATTGCATGTTAATTTGTAAGCTAATTTTGCTCTCTTGGCTCTGCTCGTGCTCTGGCTCTGAGCTGGTGCTCACAGTCAGGACTAGCCCTGCATATTTAGACAGTGACGGTGAGGAGGGCAGAGCTCAGGACAGGCAGGCAGCCGGGACTTGAACATTTCCACCTGCATTGAGCTGAGAATATTACCTAGAATATTACTGCTCCTCTCTGCACTCTGCACGGAAATATGACTTTATTGCACACAGGGGTGGAAACATAGTGTGCCTGAAGTGGCAAAAAAATGGTGATCACAGAACGAAAAACAACTTGCATTAAAAAAAAAAAAAAAAGTCAGCTATAAGAAGACAAGTTGCAACACTGAACACTGGGAACTTGTCCAAGGGCCAGGAACTAACCCAGTGTTCATAGGTGCTCTTGGACAACTGTAATGTAAAGATTTGGAGCCAGATTCTCTCTCAGAGTAAGAAAGCAATGAAATAAATAGCACTAATGTGATTTACAGCAACAGAGACTCTGCCACTAAAAGCACAGATCCCTCCAGAAGAGCAAGGGGCATCGTTGATGAGTTGCTGCATGACAGCAACTCCTTACGCACTGGAAAAATATCTCAGTGATTTCACCGGCAGACACATGCCCAAAGGGAAGTTTCAAAAGGTGAAAAAAATAACAATATCCTTAAGCTACCTATAACAATTGCTAATTTCCAGCTACTTTCTCTTTTAATCATCGAGACTGGCGTATGTTGACACTCCTCTATCGTTGCTGTTAATCAGATTTCACTATCTCTGTTTAACTACCACCTTCATATGCCCCATGGCATTCTTTTGCCTTTGTATGACAGCTCCATTACCTTACCCTGCACTGACACGGAGGGAAATTGAACACCTCCAGATGAAGGTGCTAATAAAAACCCCGTTTGCAGAGGCAGAGTGGGAGGGAGGGAAGGAGGGAGATCCCGGGTCCTGCCCTGGCCAGCAGAGGTCACTGCAGAATGGGAGTGTGAACATTCACCCACTTCAAGCTAAATAGCTAAAAACGAGTTTCCCTGTTCTCAGGCATGCACATGATAACCCACACGCATTAGGTATTTTTTTAAAAATAAAATATAGTCTTGTGGGGATCTGAATGCAAACAGTGCCAAAGCCTCCAGGTAGGACAGTGGATTTCCCCAAGCTCAAGTGACCAGATGCATTTTTCCAACACTCCCTTCTCCTAGTTGGCCAGATCACACTGGTTTTAAGTGAGGGCACCCACTATAGCCAAAAATGGTACATTTTCTAACATAGCAATACATTTTAATATCACTGCTAGCAGATTGGCTACTGTTGATAGCAGATCTATTGTGTGAAAGAAAAAGGGGCCATTTTTTTTACTTGTTCTTTATCTCAGTTTTGGAGACGCTGATGTTGAATGCTGTAATCTCAGGGAGATTTAATCCTGATTACCCAGTATGGAAACACTTCTCCCATTCATCTCTCTGGGGTATATAAACACATTGTGACTATGGACCATATGGATTTCCCAGTGCCCTCAGGGTCACACAAAGGTTGTCAGAGTAAGGACTAAAGGCACTTGGCATGGAAGATCAACTCTGCTGTACATTCAGTTTTGCCATGGGAGCTTTCATGATGGTCATCTGAACTGCAGTACAACCATTATACGAAATCATCTACCACGACCTCTTCCCCATCTTCAGATATTGCAGAAGACATTTCAGGAAGTCATCCACTCTAGATTTAAAAGAAAAACTGAGAATCCAACTTTACTCTAGTAAGTAGTGGCTAATTACCTTCAATTTTTTTTCTTGCCTTCTTTTTTGGATGTATCTAGCATCAACAACCAACCACTAGATTTTATTATGGGTTTATTTTCTGCTTGGAACATCTGTTGTATTTTCCCCATGCTCATACTTGTAGACCACAAGCAAGTCACCCCTCAGCCTTCCTTCAAACAGAAGAATTCCACTGAGTTCTCAGTCTCCTACCATAACGTTTTTCTGGATCTCAGGTTGCTCATGTACCTTTCCGCGATGCCTTTCCAACCTGTCAACATCTCTTTTGAAGTATGGACTTGAAAATGGGACAGAGCGTTCCCATGGTTGCCCCGTGCTGTTGTGTACAGAAATAAATCCAGGTCGTGGCTCCCCCTGTGCATGTTCAGGACATTCTGCACAGCAGCATCACACAAGGAGATGACATTCACCTGGTTGCTCACTGTCACCCCTACCTCCTTCCAGCTCCCCTGTGGGGAAAGGGATGGAGTCCATTCCCAAGGGATCTTTGACCTCCCAGCACTGTAATAAATGGCCAGCCCTGAGCTCGGGGAAGAAAATGGCTCCCCTGATCCTTGGACCATTTGGCTTAGGACCAACCCAGGTTTATGTTAGAGCCTCAAGGGAGACTCCCCAGCTGCAGCAGCACAAAAAGGATGGAGCTGGGAGCAAGGGTGGAGCCTGCATTCCTCAATCTAAAAGGAGACTTTTAGTCTATTCCTCACCTCCCTTTCTTTGAAATGTCTCTCTAGAGATGGTTAGAGAACAAAGGCGAGGAATGAATAAAACACACATTATCAGTACTTTGTATGAGTCCTGCAGGGAAAGGTGGCAAGCTCCCTCCTCTTCTCCTCCCTTTCTTGTTCCTCCCTTGCCACAGTGACTCTCCCAGCTCTGGCTTGGAGTGACTCTCTGGCTTGGCATCCTCCTTGCCATTCTTTGCAGATCTCTCCTTGGAGACACTGGAGATGCTGGCTCCCTCCTCAGAGGGGCCTCACTGCTTTGCTGCTGCTTATTGACATCCCACTTAAAATTGCCTCCACTGGAATGACACAAATGGCAGTAGCATAGGAAAACACACAAGAATGGGGACAAAATGCTGCACAATGATAAATGAAAAGCCATAACTTATGGGGTGGTGCACACCATTGACTCACTGGGGAGCAAAGCAGAGCCCTATCACTCACTGCCATCAGGAAAACCTGGAAGAATTAATGTTATACTTTTGAACAATGATATTTTTTAAATGAATATATTCTTTTTTTTTTTTTTTTTCTGTCTCTTGCAGCATGTTTTTGAGAACTACATTGTCCAGTGCTGGACCACAGTCCTTTTTTTTCTTCATGGGATTTTAATGGAAATTACTTCCTTTCCAACCCATAGAGCTTTATACACAGTTTCTCCAAGTATTACACCATTACTGCCATGCAATGGAAAACCAAGCCCTACAGATTGTACAAATTCTTCAATTATTTGTATAGGCCAGAAAAATCTTTTGAATGCTTTCTTTTATTAGCTATTAGGGGGGTTGTGCCTTTTCCAAGAAAGTTCTGCAGAAGATGAGCATTTGCAAGTCTGCAATACATCAGCACATCTTCATGGATGATGTGAAACCAAATCTGAATAATGCCACTGGTGTTAATGTGTGTGGCTGCTTAACATCATCACAGAGAAGCTGGGTAGGGATGGACTGTCAGTTGTTTTTTGCTGTGCATGAACTAGGTTCCAAACAAGAAGTGGTAGTTTTGCACGCAATAGATAGCAGATCTATGGAATTGCTTGCCAAAGGATGTTGCGGATGATACAAGTTTTTAAGGGTTCAACCAGTGACTGGAAAAGTTCACAGTAGAGAAATGCACTGAGGTTACTAAACAGGCAAACCATACCTTGCTCAGGGAGCCCCTGACCTTGGTACAATGGTACAAGGCACATTGGTACAATGCAGCTCCCTATTTGAAAACAGCTGATGCTGGAAGGTGAATGTATCTTACAGGTTTTCCACTTCCTTCCTCTTCCCAAGACATCTGTTTATGATTTCAGTCCAAAGCTGGATGCCAGTCAAGATGGACCTTGATGTGACCTGGTATAGCTGCTCTCCTGGTTTTATGTTTGTGGTACAGACACTGGTGATAAGGAAGCTGTAGCTCATGGAATCAGAGAATGGTCTTGGCTTGGAAAGGACTTTAAGGATCATCTCATTCCAACCACCCTGCATTGGCAGGGACATCTCCACTAGACCACTCAAACCCATTTACTGAAGTGTTTAGTTTTTAAGGGAAAAATTACTTGGATATTTATATTTTCTTCTACCATTACAGTATGCTTTTAGTTTATGCATGGCTTTCAAGAAGTAATGTTGGTTAATGGCAATGTTTCTTATATTTTCTGTGGATAAGTTTTATCTTTTTTATTCACATTCTCACAAGAAAATCAGGGGAGAAAAAAAAGAAAAATTAAAAACAAAGAAATTGAGTACACGTGTTATTTTGACCCAAAACAAGTCCATGACAGCTTAGTACACACAGACATTTCAACAGGCATGTTGGCTTTATAATCCCTTTTTTTTGGCGTCAGCAAAAGTGATGAAAGGTAGCCATGTGTCCAGATAACTCCATATGAGTGATTAGAAAACCTGGTCATTTTTTCCCATGGCACAGGCTCCTACCTGCCTTTTTAAAGACAGCTTTCATCCCAGATGCTTGATGAATGCCAGCTTGTTTCAGTATTAGCAGTAATGTCATATACCTGTGAATGTGCAGTCCAGCCCTGCAAGAAGCAAGTGCCAGGGAAGAGGATGAAAAGCAGACCCTAAAAGCCTGAATACTCCAGATGGGCAGGCTGTCCCCAGGGAATAGCTCTCCCCTTGTTTCTATCATCAAGCAGAGGGAAACAGTTAAAAGAAACAGGCCTTGTTTGCATTAATATTTAGAGTGTTTTGCCCAAAATGTAGCTAAATAATGAATTTGAAGGTACTAAACACTGTTGTGTGAAGCTGGAGCTCACACGAAACAGAGGAAGAGAGGTGTCAGGAAGGCAACTGGAGGAAGCAGAGACTTTGCTTGGCTCTGTATGCCATCAAGATATTTCTGGAGGATTTCACAGAGACCAGACTGTGAGACCATGACAAAACCTGACAGCAACCCCAGGTGGAAACACTGATGCCAAATTAATAGCCACTGGAGAACTTCAAGTGAAGCAGATAAGGGCTGCAGCTCAGCTGACAAAATCTAGCAAGGACTTGTCTATCCAGCAAGCCAGAATCATGTGCTGAACCAACCACTGAAAGCAGGAAAAGCATCACTTCCCTGAGGGACGGACATCACCTGGACTTCCCTAACGCTGGTCGACAGAACAGTGGAAGAACGAGCTCTAAATTAACACCCCTGTATGGGATGTTCAAACTGCAGGTGGAGAACTGAGCTCCAGAACTACTGACAAGATGCTTCTGGGGGTGGGAAGCAGCAAATCTCACTTAGCAGCCACAGATTAGATCTAGATGCCGACACAGATATTGTTGGTTTATTAATACGCCTGCTCTCGAACTGGGTGGCAAGTCCCCCGAGGGGCTGGAGTGCAGAGGGTTGAATAGTTTATCTCTGAGAGGGAGAAAGCAAGTCTGAAGCAAATCCCCCACAGTGCTTCCCTCTGTGTTACTGCTTGGATCAACCAGAGTGGCTCTTCCAGGGTGCCAAGCCCCACAGGCCACATCCCATGTCCACCTGGAGCCCCTGGTCCTGCACTGCCTGTCCTTCCCCAGCCAGGAATGTGCCCAGCTGCTCCCACCATGGCCCTGGCATTGGCCTGGCTACATTCCCACCTCTGCACCAAACAATCTACAGATACTCTTCCTGCTCTCCCAAATTAGGATATTTTCCCTGAGGATTGCTGTCTGACTGTCAGTTTTTCCAAGCTGAGGCTATGCCAGCTTTGCATTTCCTCTTCTTTCCTCATACGCTAACTCAAGCTTTGTGGGAAGCTTTCTCTCCTAAAAGCACCTGGTGAATATCCTTGTTTTCCTAGGCTTCTGGGCTAGGGCTCAGGTTGCTGGTATTCATTATACCTGATGAAATCACTGGGCATGCCAGTGTCAGCCAACAGGTTGCAATATCAGAGTATGCAACAGCAATTTATAACAATGAATAATGTATAAAGACTGACCAAAGTTTGAGATTCCATGCCTGATGCAGAGGTGTTCCCACTGCAGAGAAAAGGGGTCTACACTGATCTGCAATCCTGATTCTCCCAATTCTCTCTCACCTGTTTTATTTCTATTCATGCAAATATTTTGTTCATGCAGCCTCTGGTGAAAGAACTTGGTCCTGGGTGTTGTACAGGTGCAGCCATAGCAGTGTCCTTGTCTGTGCCCAGGGCAGAGGCAGAGAGCCATTCTTTCCCACCTGGACAGTTCTGGAGGAGGAGCCACCACATTTGTCAGTGGTGTCCCAATCCTCCTTCAGTTTCTGGATCATCTGGAAGAGCATCAATGCAGAAGAGGTATGAGAGTGGGTCAGAATACAGGGGATTTTTTTTGTTTTCAGTGACTGGATGCTGGCTGAGATCCTGCCAGAGCCCATGCGTCTTCTATCACAGCCAAATGGTTGGGCAGGAGGTGCCATTGGGATTATATGATGGGAAACTGAGGCTGGAGGTGGGTTTAGAGACCAATGAACAGACCAGGGGCACAGCACTGGAAGTGCATAACTGTTATAATAAGATCACCTAGTGATTGGGGAAAAGGAGGAAAATATTCTGCCTTAGCCTCTCCTGAACATCACCACAAGTTGAAGTCCTGAGTGTAGGTTGGAAGAAGGCTCTTAATTTTGCAATGAGGAATGCAGAGACTGGATTTGATGCTGGAGAACTCACCACTGCAGAGCTGGTGACTTTCCATAAACAACCCCAATCAGCCGAGCCTGACGCCACTTCACAAAGAACTGAATTTCATTCTAGGCAGATATATTTGTTTTGGAAAGGTGTCTGTAAAGCTGAATGTGGTGCAAGTATGCTGCTGGCGGTGAATTTTCTGGCACAGTCCCTCTTGGCATGCAGCACAGTTACCAGTCCAGCCCCACCATTCATGCTGGGCCTGAATCACCAGCGTGTTGCTGCAGCTTTGTGCTGGTACCATTCCAGAAAAACGAGTAAGAGGCTCCAGAGAGTTCCTGAGCAATGCCATGTCCTGCCTGCATGGCAAAGTCCATGGCAAAGCTATCTGCCAGCGGCTGGCTCTTTGCAGGAATGCTGCTCCAGCCGTGTCAGCATCCTCTCAGTGTCATTCGCCATCTGCCTGCCTGTGCCTTGTTTTCTCTCCTGGTCCAACACCAGGCTGAGTGGGCAGGGAGTAGACAGTGAAAGGGATTAGTGGCTGCTGTGCCTCCTCTAAAAAGCAAGAACTGTGTCCTAGATGTGCTGCAGAGGGGTGATGACAGGGAGGCCACAGTGGAAACTGAGGAGAGGCACAGAACCCTGGTAAGGCTGGCATCTGTCCTGTGCTCAAGGTTAGCAGACCCCTGTCTTGCTGGAGGAAAGAGTCAAGTGGCTTCAAGTCAAAGGTGTGCGTTGTACATGCAGGCAAAAAATCATTTTGAAGCTAAAATCCTCAACAAAAGCTTGTATTAATGGGATTTAGCTCTCACCACTGTCACAACTCCCATGTGTCACCCAACATTGTTAATTCTCTGTGTTTCAGTTCCTTCCCCATGGAATAGGGAAATTTTCTGTCTCCAGCCCTTTGCTGCTCCTGCCTATTTAAACTGCAAGTTGTTCAGGCCAAGCAGAATTTCTCAAAAGGTGTACACACAACAACATATTCCAGTGCATATTCCTTACATCTAGGAATAAACACAAAGACTTAGGATTCCTGGGAAACTGACAAGTCTGGATAAGGGACATGCTCACCCTGCAGGCTGTGTCTACCAAGTGGCTGCATATGTGGCCAGTGCTTTGAAAGACATTAATGTGATGTTTCCTTATGCCCTCAGTCTCTTGGACTCTGTGTGCTGCCAGACATCCATGGCTACAGCGAGCCTCCCTAATCACTGGCTGCTGGCAAATACACAATCAGTCACCAGCCACTTTTGAAGTGTGCCAGACACATCGTGGAATATGTGCTCCTCTCAACCCATCTGCACAACAGGCTACAGATGCCAGCTGCTTTTCTTGGAGTGGCATGGATGGGAGAGAAAGAAGGGAAAAGGAGAAAACAGAGTAACTGAAAACCATGTTCTCCACACTTCTTTTAACCCATTTCCCTCTTGCCTGCATACTGCTTACAAATTGTTGCCCTAATTTTTTTCTTCCTTTCATTTTTCCATTGACTAATTAGACTGTCGTTAAGTCAATGAGATTTTAATCATATGACAATGAAATAGGAGATGTTCTTAAACTTGCACTGCCGTTTTCTTTGGGAATACTCCCAATTTAAAAAAGGATAAGATAGATAAGAGCACTGGGGATAATAAACTTTACCTTCTTGTCCCTTATACCTCCCCAACACTGCTCTGTCTTCACTGACCATGATGACAGTATTATTGTGTTGCAACACTGTTAACAGGGTGATGATTTCACCAGGATCCTTGTGCAGGATCACACATCTTTTGTGCCAAAATTTTAGGAAGGAAATGTACTGAAAAATTGTTATCACTCTGGTGCAAATCTACATGCAAATCCTCTTAAAAGAAACATAGCTGGGTATGAAGTCACATGAACATGGCCGAATCACCTGAATGAATCCCATTTCAATGGGATTGAACTAAAAACACCACACAAAGTGCATTGCAACACTTGGATATAGGTAAAAAGAGGAAAAAGATCTCACTGTGTGCAACTTTTCTTTTTGAGAACAAAATTAATGAAAGCAAGCAAAGGTTAATTATTCCCTGTGCCTTCAGATTAAAGGTGCTTGATGAGTACAATAAGCCATCCTGGGAATTCTGTATTTTTTAGAGCACAACTTTTAGTGGAATTCTCAACGAACTCTCATCCCCCACATCAAGCTACCCAGCTTATCTGGGGGCCCTGCAGACCTTCCCCTCATGTGTAATGAATAAATCAGGATTGAGAACAGCAGAAGCCACATTTCTTCTGAGTAAGGTCTGTCTGCACAGACACACCATATGAATGGAACCATTTTCAATTCACAACTCTTAATAATTTGGTGACAGAGGGGCAGAACACAAGTCTGCTGGGTACAATGAGCTAATTGGATAAAAGGCATGTGAAAACACCATACCTATAATGTACCTTGTTAGCATATGCAAATGACATAATTATACAGGCTGATAGCAGTTAGGCATAGTAATACATCATCCATGTGAACTGTCCACAAATACTTTTGAGATCAAGAAATAAAAGTAAATTCTTTAAACATCCTAATTGGTTGCCAAAAGGAAATTCATTCCAACTAGAACTTAATTCAGTGTAAAGTAACGTAGCTCATTTGATCTCAATGAAGATCAAAAAAAACACAACCATACCCAGACAATCTTGGATTACAACACATTGTTTGTATATGTTTACTACATAAAGTTATTATGCAAAAAACAATCTTAGTGAGATGAAGGTTCTGTGAAATCACTCAGTGCTATTTCTTATGTGTTATTTGTGAGTCAAACACAGTCCTGTTCGTGCAAGAAGACACCAGGTCTTACTGTAGTCTGGGTTTGCATGCAGGATTTCTGCAGGCCAAATGGAGAGTCAGATGTTTCTCATTCCCTCAATTGCACTCAGTGATTTTGCACTTCAAATTTAGGCCAGCCTCTCACCTCTCAAACTATTAAGGTACCTCAGAGACATTTTCTACGGAATTATTCAGGTAGACAACATTTTTTCTACTTGATTTGCTATGAAATGACAAGCACTGTTAAACCAAAGGTTAATCATTGATTGAGTTTAATGACACTAAAAGAAACAGGTCATGTGAGAAAGCAATTGCACTTTCATTTTTGCTGTCACAGGTCATTTATAGCTTTTGATTCAAATTCCACCCCACGCAACGAGTTGCTAACAACATCCTACTTCAAATTCTAATGTACTACAACTGCAGAGCAAGCATGTGAGCTGGCAGTAATCAGGTAATTTGTAAAGCATACACAGATTCTTTCATTCATCCTGGCCATTAAACTGTTTGAAAAGATTATTTTATTGTTCTGCATTAAGAGGCAGTGCTTTTGACAGCTTGTTTTACAGAGAAGTGCCCCTTTTTATTTGTGTTCAAGGCTGTTCTGCCATTTTCATCCATTTAAGAAACTTACAATTACCTGCAGTTCTTCCCAGTTTGGTATGGACACAAAACAAAACAAAGCAACAACAAAAAACAAAGCAACAACAAAAAACAAAGCAACAACAAAATAGGAAAATAGCTTGGAAACAGATAATTTATTTCCCTGTGACGAATAGCTCTTGTGCTCCAGAATACACGAGGACTTGAAAAGTCAACTGTAAGAGTTTATTATTCTTTCAAGGATGGCTACATCAGCAGGGAGCTGCCCAGACAGTAATAGAAACTCCTTCTGATCTCATCCTCCTTTGTACCCTTCCATATCCATTTGGTTCCAGGTCATGACTCTTCCTTTACACCACCACCAAGCAGATCAGAATCAAAACTTCCACCTGCTGAGGGAGAGTTAGTGCTCATTGTTAATCCAATATTCATCTATGCTTTGGCTCACTAGACAAAATAATTAGCCCTCTAATGAAGAAAGGACCCTTTAAAAACTTAGATATAGGCATAAAATAAGCAATAGAAGTAGATCATGAGGCTTTATAAATCCTCTGTCACCTTTCTTTTCTTTCTTTTCATCCGTATAATAAGACAAAGAAGGGCCTAGTCCTCGAAACTTTTGGGTGCTTACATCAGAACCCACATAACGGATGCACATACGTACAAGAATTTTCAAAACTGACCTTGTTTGAAAGAAGAAAACCATAAAGACAGTGATATAAGCTTGACTTAAAAAGTCAGGATTTTTGTTACAAATAGAACTTACAGGCAAAGAACTGTACTTTCAAAAAACTAATGGTAGGACAAAAGACATGAGATTGCCTTTATTTGTACATGAATCCAGGGGTGAGTCTGGCTCTTTGGAATTAGCCTGTTGCCAGGTGCAAAGCTGCAGGGAACAGTTTGTCTCTGAGGCAAGCACTGATCCTTCCTGCAATGGGCAAACGACTCCAGGTGTGACTTGATGAAAATGGGCTGTTGGTAGAGACCAACTCCAGAGTATCACCAGAGCTCATATCAAAAAAATGGCTTTAAAATGGTAGTAGAAGTGATACAACAAAAGGAATGCCTTGAAGCATTGTAGTATTTCTCTTTCCAAAGAATGCAGTGAGGATTGTTCAAATCTATAACACACGAGGAGAGTGCTTGTTCTGCAATAGTGACAAGATTTTTTTCTCTTTAAATCTGATTCAGGAATGACCATAAAAAGTCTGCATTAAACTTCTCATTTTCAGTGGGACAGATCTGGACCATTGCCATGGATTTTTTGAAGAGTCACTTCACATCCACCTCTATTTTCACCCTTTCAACCCAATTCTACATTGTTACTGCTGAGTGGTGGAGCTGCCTTTGAAAACATACAAAGCAGGTGATTTTCAATTGTGTAAAGCCATGTTTGACTTCAGGCATTTGAATTCATGGGAACAGCCTTTCAAAGTGCCTAGTCCAAACCATAGTGAAGTCAGTGGAAAATCTTCAGGTGACTTAACTGGACCTTGGATCTGGTCCAAACTGTGGAGCCTCAAAGTCTGGAAGTCTCAACTGGGCTTGAAGTTAACCCTGATTGTTCAAAAAAGGAATGAGAATTTTGCTAGGTCAACCTCCTGCACACATGCTGTGTCCTATTTTGCAATGGCTGGAGAGTCTTCTTGATGGCTGCAGGCATCCAGCACCTTACAAAATGATCCCCCATCCTAGGATGAACCTTCTCACATAAGCCACTGCAGAAGATATGCAGTAGTTTCATTACACCGTCTCGATCCATCTCTGCCAAAATTCATCCAGCTGAGCAGTTTAGTCACCTTTAGCCACAAGTTGTGGTTGCAACTCATTGCTAAATTTAGCAAGCTGCATGGAAATTCACTTCTAGGAGTGTATTCCTTCCAGGCATTGGCTACAAAAACTAAAGGAATAAACACAGAAATACAAAAATTTAAGTTAAAAATGTGATCTGGCTTCTGAAACAATTCTTTATCCATAAAGTTCCCACTCAAGGAACCAGTTACATGTTTCAAGGGACTATATTGTTTGAAGAAACTGTAAATGCCATGCAGTTAAAAGAGAGAGATGCAGCTAGATTTAGTTAAACAATTGACTAATAACTCAGTCAACATTATTCTTACCCTAGGTAGTAGTTATCAGCTTAGACAGCTGTTACAGTCTTTCACTGTAATACTTAAAAGGCAAACCACCAAATTCAATACCATATTGTTTGTGTAGTAGTGTTTGTTTAAAGGTAAATCACTCATAAAAGTGTAATTTCCTGCTGATACATAATGGTGGATAGTGGCAGGAAGTCGGTCAGAGCAGACAGACCCTGAGATATGCAGTGCTAAATTGCCAGCAGTAGCTACCCCAGCTTTGAAATGATTGTTTTTACACCCAGTCACACCTAAATCAGCATCAGCCTATTAGGCCTTCTTGCAGACGCCTCTTTTCTCTTTGCGCAACAGCACATGATAAGAAAAAGTGCTATAATTGACATAATAGAGTCATGTTGCTCCAAATAAAGATTCCCTTCCTGCTGGGGAGACCCTGCTGGGCAAAATTCCCTCCCTAGTCTGTTTTTATTACTGATTTTCAACAGAATCATGCTTATATTTTGGGAATCCTTCTGCTTGCCTTCGGCTGATGAACTACCTCACAGGATTCCATCATTTTTGGAACTGCTGATTGAAGCTCCCAAATTCACAACATTTTGGCTTCTGAGTGTCAGTGGCACAGACAGAGAGCAGCTGCTGCTGGCTTTGGGAGAGCTGCTCTAGATTCATGCCAGTATAACCAAATCCTCAATTAACTTGCCAGCATGTGCTGATCCTTCACCCACTGGCCCCTCAGCCTGTATAGGGCCTGGCAGTATGAAAGCCCTGGGGAAGCTCCCAGGGATTAAGCCTGAGACACCGACACAATTATCAATAATGGGATGAAACATGCCCTGAGAGAAGTAACTTTTTGTTTCCAGCTTGGTCCTTGGAGCTGAATGCTTTTTGTTCAAGTTCATCTGCCTAAATCTTAGGTTGCTGAGTCCAAGCCAGCTCACTACATGATTAAATTATAATCAATGAAAAGAGAAGCAGAAGGTAATTCATGCTGGGCATTCCATCTAACTTTTTTTTTTTTTTTTGGCAGAATGAATCAGCATCCATCTCTCAGATAGTCCCTAGTGCCCAGGGTGGGTGGATATGTATTTTACTTTCTTGCATTTCTCTAAAGAGATTTCCTGGGATGCCATCAGTATGTCTTGATGGCCTGCTGCCAGAGCACTCCCCAAGTGCCATAAGAATGCACTGGATAAAATCACACAGCCTGCAGCTCAAGCCCACGCAGAGTGGGGAGGAAAGGACTCTCACTGCATCTCTCACCCTTTCTCTGCCAAAGCCTAATTGCTCAGAGAGATTAAGAGAATACAAACAATGTGTGTCCTCTGCTTGCTCTTACCCATCTATACCTGAGAAGCTGGACCCAGACAAACCTGGATCTAAGCCACAGCATTCAGAGGAAGTTTTGACAGAATGAGGATGTTGAGCCTCATACGGTAGGAAGGGCAGTATTTGTACCGAGACTCTCTTGTTCCTCCTTTGGACAGGAGAGACTTCTGATATGTGTATATACAGATATTTTTACAGAATTCATTTTAGCAGTCCATAGAAAGGAAATAGGAGTTCTGCAAAGATTACAGAAGAGTGAATTATTATGCTAAATTTAAATTCATAAAACATTAATAGAAGAATAAATTGGAAATCAGTTCCATCTTCCTCCATCTGCCAAGCTCTACTTTCTCAGTAGCAAAGCACGTAGCTCAGGGAAATTCTCCCATCTCCCTCCATTAGGGTTTGATGTTATCAGCATTTTCCTGTCATATACAAAAAATTATCTTTAATTAGCTAGCTTACAGCTACACTACCGAGATTGGAAACTTGTTTTGGGATATGAGGAACTAGTTGTCTTCTCAAGTGTCTTATGAATCATTATCATCAGCAACAAATACATCAAAGTCCTGCAGCTCAGGAGTGTTGTCTGGCATAACCGAGGCCAATGCTTATCCACGGAGATGGGGCTCCAGTGCCCATGCCATGCCCACAGTTCTTCATCAAGTCTAGTTCAGCCATCATTTCCCACAGGCTATCAGCACTGAGAGGAACAAGAATCAAAAGTTACCTTCTGTTTGAGAGCCAGCAAGTTATCCCAAACTTGAAGAATTTTATTGCCTAAAAATGCTGCTTTTTTCACCAAATTTCAGTTTGGATTTTTCTTTGTTTTAATTTAAAATTCAAAATGCATTTAGGAACATGAATTTCCAATTTAGCATGAGCTGCTCACATTCCCTGAAGTTCAAGTCATTGGAAATGAAGGGAGAATCATTTCTGGGTAAGTTGGACAAAATCCTTTTGCAGGTTGCATTAGTTCACAACTAAATAAAGCACTTGTCAGTGCCTTCCTCATCCGGAGGAAGAGAAGGTTGTCTATTGGTTTCTTTTTCATTAAACAGAGGCTAAAATAAAAGGTCTTTGTTTAATTGAATGCTTCTGCAGACCTACTCAGGCTCAACTCCTGTTTCTTCAAATAAAAAGATAACAAAGGAAACATGGATCTGCCATATAACCTCATCATTTGCTTGGAGGGGAAGAAGAGCTACATGCCAGTCACTCAGTGCTTCAAGGACAGAAGGAGCAGCTGCCAGTCTGGGGGCAGCAGGATGGAGGAGGTTCACATACTCTATAAAAGCAGAATAGCATTTGGAGAGAAACTGCAATCAACAGGGGAATGGTTTGGAAAAGGCTGTGAGGGACACAATTTTGTCATGGCAATTCTCTTATCTTGGGCCATCAGGCTTCTGCTGTGATAGGTGGTTCATCACCCAAAAAGTAATCTTGAAGCTCAGAGAGAATTTACAATGATCCTGGTGTTTGTGAAGACACCATAATTTGGCTTGTGCAAAATGTAGGTATTTGGTATAAGGATTCAGCTACTGAACCGAGTCAAGGACTGGGTAAATATCTGTCCTTTCAAAAATAAATATTATGTTTGTACTGCAATCCTGAGTGAAAACAAAACCTCTTCACACTTACAGAGGCAGACCCTGCCCCTCAAAACTTGCATTTGAAATCAGTGAGTGGATGTTGTATGGCAAAGATAACAGAAATGAGAAGGGAAGGATTAAGCTATCATAAGTCACACAAGAGGACAGTGTCTGTGCCTGAATGCTGATTTTAGGATGCTAATGATAGAAGGTAGGAGTATGGGGAAATAGTTACAGAAGTCCCCCAGGTGTTCAGAGTTAGTGATGAAATTCTGGGTTTCTGAATAACACTCTCTAATTCATAATAACAGAATTCAGAATTACACATGAACAGTAATATACATAGAGCCACAGTTTTGCAGTCTGTACTCCAAAAAGCATAGGGATCTCAGACTTTCACTTTTCTTAATTGATCATGAATTTGTTCTCCTTTCAGTTACATTTGGGTTTACTTTGTGGGAAGCCACTGAGTTATACCAGAATGGAACTCAGAAGAGAACGGACCAACAGCAAGTCCTCTGCCATGCAGTGGCAGTGACACTCTGCCTGCTTTGCTGCCCTAAGACATTTGCCAGCCTGTAAATTATGGGAGCCTGAATCTCCTCATCCCTTTCTCCCCACCTTGAATAGGACAGCACAGGCAAAGCCCACGCTGATCTCAGGCTGTGGCAGTTCATGCACTCACAGCTCATGATCTCATGATCATTCAGTCTGACCTTTGGAGTAATTCAAGGTGAAGAAAGTCATGCAGAAGCTCCTGCTCAACCCTGTGGTCTCAATTTGTGGTTGCTGGTGGTTTAGAAAAATATGGCTTGCTCCAGTCTCCTGATGATGGAGAATCACCACATCTCTGGTCAGGTATTGCTGTGGTTTGCTACACGCAGTGAGTCAATTTAACACAAAACCCTTCAAGGCTCACGGGCCTCCTATCCACTTGCAAATCTGGAAATCAAGACAATTTGCAGATTCTGTTCCAGTACAATACAAATTAAAATCTCATGTTTGGTCTACAATTCTGCCTAAAGCATCCACCAGAATATGTGGATATTCTCTAAAGAGTGTCACTGAACGCAGGAAAACCTATTTTCTACCTCCATCGCAAACTTAGAAGTTGATGTATTGGCGAACTCAGACATTGTTTAAGCCAGTCTTGGCCTCAGAGAGACAGTCTAACTTTGCTAAGAGGCTCTTAAGGACATTGAAACTGAATTTCTTTTCCTATTTGAAAACATCTCTCACTGAAACACTCTTTGAGGGAAATCACAAACACAGGAAACAGCAACTACAGCGCTGCATGTTTGTCCGTATAGAAGGAATGTGATGATATCATTTTGGAATGTGCTTTCTTTCTCAGGTTTTTGTTTTGGTGGTAGGAATGTCACTTTCTTAAAAAGTAAAGCACATTCTTGGCTGTTGTCTCCCTCCCCCTCCCTCCAAATTTTGCCTACAAATCAATATTCCCATCTCCTGCCATGTGTTTTTCCCAACCTGTCAGATACCGTTCTCATGTTAGTAGTACAACCATCTGATCTCAGGCATCCCAACAGGCAATTAAAAATAGTCATTTGCTATTAGTTTGGAAGGTTTATTTCCACAGATATAAGCTTCAAGACGTTCTTTGCTGTTTTAACTTGAAAGTGTTATTTATTTGCATTTTGCATAGAGAATGTGATTGTTTAAAATATGTCCATTTCCACCATGCTGTAGTAGAACCCTGAGACAAACCTTTGTTGTCTGAAATGATCTGTAAACACCTCATTCTTTCAATTTTCAGAGGAGCCCGAAGGCACATGATGTGTGTAAGTCTGACTGGGTACTTCTCTTTGACAGCTCTGCCTGAGAGAGCCCATTGGATATTTCCTTATAGTCATATATAGTCATATATATATTATCCACTGGATAATTCCCAGTGGATATTTCCTTATAGTCAGTCAGTGCAGATGAAGCTGGCCAAACAAGGAGATCTGCTTTGCTATGATTTTCTGTGGAACTTTCTTTTTTTTCCCCATTTATACCTTATCCATATGCTATGTACTGCTACTCTATCCCCTAGTACATCATGATCTTAAAATTCTACTTCCAATTACTGTTAAGACAGACTAACTTAAGGATAAGCAAGATCCTAAACCAGTTTGTCAATGCCCCCAAGGGACTGAGATGCTGGAGAACACACCTGCACTTCCAAGAGGCAAACCCTGCATCATCATGCCAGGTTGTTGTCCTTCCATCCCATGGAGCAATGAAAATGCAAAATTAACCAGGAAACAAGCCTTCAGACAGAAAAATATGAGAATATAACACTATTTTTCTCACCTGAATAGACCTCACACTGAGGATTTCAGTGTGCTTTGCAGATGATCAGGAAAGGAATGATCCGTTCAGCAAACACCACACAGGAAAATGTACATGGTTGGAAGGTTCCCTTGTCCACACAGGCATGATGAGAATGGCTTTCTGAAGACAACTCTTGCGCCTCAGGAATTTGTCCTGCAGGAGCCCAGGACCTCTTCAAGTGGCAACTGGTTCCTTGGTGGTTGGAAGAACAAAATGAACCTCTTGTCCACCCCAGCAGCTGGACACACAGTATTTAAACTTTCACATTGAGAAGGGCAATGCATATCAAACCAGTGAGTTGCAGGAATCCTACTGATCCAAAAATCAATATGTTTTCTGAAGTGTGTGCTTCAGCAATGAACATCTGGTAAAGAATACAGTAGAAGAACAGCAGGGCATTGCCAACATGGCAAGCAATTCAAAAGCAAAAATGCTGCATCCTGTGTAAATGAAGCTGATTCCAGAAAGCTGTCTAGGCATCTTCTTGTCCTAGCATATCTCATGTCTCAGAGATGACATGGTGTGATTTCTGGGTCTTTATTCTCAGGGAACAGTAACATTAACCTCAGTCACACTGCAATTTCTGATCAGGATCTTCATGTTAATAGGAATGAAGCCGTTTTAGTGAAACCCAGCTCACTGATCTAACATTCTGTCTGATCTCCAGGGTCATTTCCAATGAGCATTAGTGTGGTTTTTTTATCACAGAAGTCCTTTTATTGAAGAATGTTTGACAAAATGCTAAGGGTCTGTAATTTGCCAGAGAATCAAAATTATCTATATTATCAAGGACACTGCAAGATCAAGTATTGACTTTGCATAAGCAAAGCTGTTGCTACAAAAGAATTAAGAAGCCTGGCTGGGCAGATGTAATCATGCAAGCATCAGCCAATACATTTTTGTGAGTCTCTGTACAGGCTACAAAATGCTTATGCAAAACCAGAGGCTTCCTACTGACTTAAATCAGGATTGTGTGTGGGTGTAAGGGTGTGCCTTTGCTGGAGCAGTTTAGATGTCAGAGGCTGAAAACCCAACTCTGTATTCTTTAACAATTAGATAAACCAGTAATAAGTTCATAATTGTAATTCCACAAGGTAATTTCATGTGCCTGGGAGATGACAATATGCATACAATTAAAAGAAGAAAGCTTTTCATCCCTGCAAACTGCATTACTGAATTCTGCAATCTTTTCTATTTGCAGCATGCAGGAGAAGGGAGGGCAGGGGTCACCCTGCACAGGGTGGAGGTACCAGGAGAGGAAGAGGGAATCCCTAAGGCTGTAAATTCACTGAGTTCAGTTCAACAGAAAATATGGAAATGTAGGTCTCTCCTATGCTACCTCTTTTAGCAATTTTCATCTTTTTGGTCATATGCAAGAGGAAATGTCCTGGGATAAGGTTCTTAGATCTAGTATAACAAATAGAGTATGAAAAATCCCCTTTACTCTGACCATCTTTGAAATAACAAAGCAGCTCAATTTCTGAATTATTATATTTAAGCTGTCTTTCAACTTTCCTTTTTCCCCCAACAGTTTTAAATCTCTCTGTGGGTGGAGGTCTAATGTCAGCACATGCAATTCTATACTTTAATAATTTTTTAACTACAAGATCAAAGGAAGTAGGTTTTTATTACTCCAGTGTCCGATACTTCAACTTAACTACTGAATATCAGGCAACAGCTCTTCTCAATGCACCACATTAAAATAAATCTTTCCAGCTACACTTCCACCAAAAATGTATTAAACAACAAAAAAATTACCTTATTAATCATGTGAAAATAACTAACTTGTTTCTACATTTACTCTGGGGGTGTGCAAGCAGCACACTGCCTAAGAAGAAATCCCATGGCAAGCATCATTAATATTCTCATCTTATTTTCATTTCTAACACTTTTCTTCACTTTTCCTGCTTCCACACAGGAACCCAGAGAAATTAATACCTGGCCCGTGGCCAGACTGTCTGGGAGAGCAGTCCCCTGGGCTATTATTCCTCTGGCCATGGCAGTGCAGAGCCAACTGCATGAGAAGAATGAAGGAATCTTTCACCCCCCGGTGTCAACCCCTCCCTAACTGTGTCCAAATCCCATCTATGGTCTCTCTCCACTACCCTGTCTGTGGGAATTCTTCCCATCCATTTGCTGCTGTCTCACTCACATGGCTGGGTTTCACAGGAATAGTTTTCTGAACTGGCTGCACTATTGTTTGTCCTTTCGTTGACACCGCCAGTTTTGCATTTGGGACAGTAACTTCAAGACAGGGCAGAAGGTTGATAATTCATTTGGCATTCAAGATAGGGCAGAAGGTTGATAATTCCTTCATACTTCTGGAGAAAAGGTGTCACTTACAGTTACACACGACATGTTAAAGTATTCCCTACTGCTCACAGGGGAGCCACATACTCCTGCTTAGCCCAGATGAATCTTAACAGTGTCCTAGTGTGATTACAGCATAAGCTCTGAGCCAACTCTCCTGCCCATGAACACCACTTTGGGCACGTGGGCAGTCCCACTGACCCTCACCATCCGTCTGCTCTGCATGGACAAGGATGTGCTGGGCAGTGTTTCCATCACAGCCATGGACACACAAAGTCTGCACTTTGTTATCCTCCCAAATACTTCTGTCACAAGCTGTTCTAATTAAGAAGGCATGCAATAATATCCTTAATTACGTTTTACTTTGATGAGAGATCTAGGCTTTTTTTTTTTTTTTTTTTTTGGAAAATGCATGTTGTAGAGGGTTAGGAGAATCTTCATTTCAATTCTTTGCATATTTTGGCACGAGCTGTGTCTCCGCCCTCGACGGGCTCCAGGCCCTGCAGGGCACGTGCATCCCTTCTGCTCCTGCAGCCCAGGCTCTGGAGGTCAGACACCAGCAGAGCAACATGGGGCTGGTTTTTGCTGACTAACCCCAATACTACATCTGTGAGCTCTGACAGCTCCAACACAAGAATCAAAGAAGACCCTGAGCAGTCTAGGGTCTAGATGGAAGGGTCCTGCTGTAAAATGCTCCCTCCGAGCTGTCAGGCTCAAGCAGGCACTTGGAAGGAGATTTATATTTTGTTGATTACAATGGTAATAAGCCACAAACACAAATTCAAAGAGTAAGACTGAACCAAACCCATGTTCCTTTTGAGTGAGATAACATCTCTACCTTTTACACGCCTATCTATTGATGTGTTCCTGGATAAAATGTGTAATTTTAATTAACTTAAAGCACCTGCCTTTTATATTGGACTTATTTGGTGCTAAAAAGAAAGAAAATCACACAGCAAAAATGCCATGCTGGCTGAGTGCATTTTTCTTTCATGCTGAGGAATTGATGTGTGCACTGTTTGCCTCTCAATCAATGCACATTAGTGTGTGATTGGTGACTATAAAAATATTCCCCCTCGAGGTGTTCAGTGTCAATTAGCATCACTTTGGTAATTCTCTTGCCAAACAGGCATGAGAATTTATATGTTAAGCTTCTCTGATGAAGGCTCCATAAGTAATTTTTTTTTCTATTAGTGAAGCAGCTACAGGGACTGTAATTATCCCCAAAATGAGGAAGGAAAAGAAGAAAACTTAAAAACAAATGTGCCAATACAGAACTAAAGTTAAGCACAAGGAAATGAGATTCTTTACGGTATATTGTTTTATACTATTCTAGTATGAAATATTTCTCTCTATTAATTCAACTATTATGTCAAAACCATGTCCATTTAAAACACATATTTTTAAGTATGGATGGAGATATGTATTATATTTATCTGTATATACTTCAAGAGTGCTGTGTTTTTGTTGGATCTCAGAAGTATTTGGTCAGCTCAGATTCCTTGATCATACTAAGGAAGAATGTTAGGTCAAGAATTTATATTTACAGTGAACCAAGTATCTGAGCAAATGGGTGTTTCATTAGAGCTAACTTTTAATCTCCATCCAGGCCCAAGTTTCAAACACTCCTTCCTGGATATCCTCTCTCTGCCCAAGGGTTTTGCCATCTCACTCTCTCTTTCAACACCACCCTGTTGTTTGGCTAGCAAGACACGTTGTTTCTCTATCTTGACCAAGGATTTTGCCAAGTCCTGTTGCTTCCACTTCTGTAGCATATTTAGAATTCCTCCAGCCCTCTCTATCTCAAAATTCTTGGCCCTGCACAACTGTTTTATTTTGGCTGCTAGAAGCCCAAACTAACCTCACCAGATTTTGGCTGGCAACACAGATCTTTTTAACCATGTCTGTTTTTCCCTGGGCACATCCTTGTTTACTGAGTCTGCTGGTGGTGGAACCAGTACAGTAAAACTCAGCACACAAAGATACCGAGGAAAATCCATGCTGAATCTTTAAAACAAATAGAAGTGCCACAAAACAGAGATGAGGACATGGCTTAGCCTAAGTCTCAAATTTTCTTTGTTGGGGTTTTTATTTTTGAGGATAGGCATGTATTTCTACTGACTACAGCTTCTTTTTAATGTTTCCAAAATGCAAGCATACAATGCACAGTTTTCATTTTTTCTGCCCAGTTTGCACACAGGTGAATGCCCAGAAGCAATTTTCCCTGGATAAGGGCAAACATGATGCAGAGGCTCTGTGATTCTCTCACTACATCTGACTGAACTGGGCTATTACAGCTAATAATGTCTGTTAATGTATTAATGGACTGCTGGTTAATGTACGCTGAGAGATAAATGCACGTGTTGGTATTGGTGATGGCAGTGATAAAATATAAGAGTACAAACATAGTCTTCTGCTGCAAATCACTTTTTCCTTTATTACCTTTCCCAAGTAAAAATCATCTTTGATTCTAGTAGCGAACTTTTAAGCAAAGCTCAGATAACACTTATCCCAGACCATTTTTATCACTATTATCTTCCTTCTCTGGTAGGTTAGATAGAGCACCAACTTCAACAGTTTTCCTGCATACGAGGTGTACAAGGTTGCCTTCATTGAAGAGCTGCTTCAGTGACTTACTAAAAGACAGAGTTCATTTTTTTATTATTATTTTTTAGAACTTTTTATAAAACCCATTTTCACTGCACTTGGAAAATGTGACTGTACAATGGGAAAGTGCAGACCCTCCTTTTTTTTTTTTTTTTTCTTGTCTGAACACAATGACAGGATAAGGGAGGCACCGCTCATTATAAGGAATACACTTTAATCAAGTTGCCCAGCACCAAGTGTTTGTCTTCCACCACTTTAGATGCCAATGTTTGTTTTCTCTCTGGAAGAAGAAACAGACAACATTTTTAATTTTAATAAAAATCTTTCAGAATTAAGCAAACAGATGACCTAATTTGGAGGATCCACTTCTTTGCTTGAGTTGCAAATAAAGGCAAAGATGACTGGCAGGCTCCCATACCGCATTGCTGGAGGAGATTTAACACTTTCCTGCTCAGTTTGTTGGCTGGGAAGTGTGAGATGGATTGCCATACTGTTTGATTCCACTTTCTCTGCTCCAGCAACAGTGTCCTTACTATCACATACTGCTTGGCTTGAGTGGGAACCGCAAAATACGCTGCTGTGACTAAAGCACCAGTTGAAAAGGTGGAAATCTGATTTTATTAAACACATGTGGACACTTGTTAAAATTACTTCTGCAGCTAAAGCCAAGACTTCATCTTCAGTTTCATAAGTCTCATTCTCTGGTATGAATCCATTGTTTCCAGGCTTAAGGATATCAAAGCAAATCTTCTGATATGTTTCTTTAACCTACAGTACTGGGTGTCTAAGTAGACAAAGAAAGAAATCATAATCATGAGAAAGAGCCATTTTTCACCTAAATAATTCATTTCAAGCCTCCATGTTTGTGAAGAAAAACTCAAAATTATTAAAGACTACTAGTGCAGGGAAATTGAAATGTTTATTTATTGTGAATCCTCATGGCCAATTCCCAGGATTTGGAACTTGAGTGCTACATTTTTTATGCTGTTGGCTGACCACAGATAACATTTGAGGGCTTAAAGCATCTTGTCCTGTCCAGATGTAGCATCCAGCAACAGCAGAAACTTACTCTCTGTGACCAGGTAGAAATAACTGTAGCCTGAAGACTCCTGTTGTGTTCTAGGATTCATCTCCTTCAAAGTCAGGTCTCCTGCCCTTTTCTTCCAGCAGCACAGAACTCCCAAATTCAAGGGAGGGAAGGACAAAAGGAAGGGTGAAGACGCAGAAACATGAAACCTAAGTCCTCTTTCACCTACATCACCTTGAATACCAAGGGAGCAGCCCTGCTGTCAGTGAGCTGCAGTTTGTCTTCCTGAGGGTCCCTGCTGTGAACACAGGAGGGACACCAGAGGGGACAGGAGGCGGTGGAGGACTGGAAGCAGTACATTTTCTGCCATGCACTTCTCCCCAGACAAATACCTACTTGCCTTGCTCACAGTCTGTAACAGATGAAACTTGATGTAATCTATCAATTTGTCTATAAATTACCAAAAAATACCATACTAATTATCAGCCATGAAGTGGTTTCTCTTGGAACTTCTGCTCCCCTGGTGAGTGATGCCCACTGTTGGAAACACACTTCTTAATTTTCAATTAAACTTGCCTTACCTGCAGCTTCTTACTGCAACTTCTGGCTATTGCAATGCTACAGAGCATCTCCCTGCAAGGGTGAATTGGGCAAAACCAAGGCAGTCCATGATATTGGTTTTTTTGTTTATTTAATTTTGTGAACAGATTCTGGGACCTGCTTTACTGCCTGCCTGCACTAGATCATACAGCAGGCATTACTGACAGTAAAGAGCCTTTTTGGAGCCCCAGAGTACTGTGCAATGCAGCAAATATACAAAAATAAATGGTCTATTGCACCGATCTTGCAGTGATACCTGGCTAAACAATGAACACCTTGAGGGGGGCACTGACTGATGACGAGCACGGGATTCAATCTTTGTCCCAGATCCATCCATGAATGGATGAGTCCTCATTTTCATAAAATCATCGTTTCTTCTACTGGCCCACTAATTGCTACGATTAAAGCAAATGGTGCCATGTATGGTCTTGCAAAGTATCAACAACCTTGAGCTGCTCAGCACTTAGGTGTGCAGCAAGGTGCTGCACACAAACACCTCCACCCAGAGGATGGGCATTTCTTTGATTTGATTCTCTGCTTTACCTTTGATTCTTTGATTCTCTGCTTTACCTTTGCCATCTCTTAGGGCAGTTCCCCCCACGGGCACTATCCATAGACACCAGCTGCCTTCCTGTTTTAGCCAGCAGCTGCTACCAGCTCTGCGCTGTTCATTTGGCAGAGCTCTCACTCCTTGAGCAGGTTGTTATGGTTTATGGGTATTTTCCTGTGTTGGAAGAACCAATGGAATGAAGGTGCCTTCATGTGGTTTTGGCCCATATCACCTCTGTGTCACATGGAATATCCAGCTCTCTGAAACCACATCCCCTGTTTGCTGCTGACATTGGGGAATCATTTGGATTCCAGGGGACAAGATGTGATTTGCTATGTACTTTTTCTCCCAGACACTGTAAATCACCTTGGGAATTATTTTATCATTTATCTTAGTATTACCAGGGGGATGTTGGATTAATATTTTCCTCTACCAAAACCAGTAACACTGTCAACAGAGAGTTTGTGCCATAAACTGGATGGGAGCTGGACAAGCAGGACTCCTGCATGAACAGTGGATTGTTCTGGAGAATAATCTGTAGAAATTCTGCTGTATCTCACCCACAGAGAGGTGTCAAAGATCCCAAGTTGGGGCTAAATAATAACTCCTGGCATCCAGGATAGATTCCTGAAGACTTCACTACACACAAAGCAGCCACTAGGGTAATCAACTCCAGCATAAGGGTTTCATATAGATAAAACAGTTCGCAACAAACACCTCACCATTCATCAGTTATGCTCTTTTGTCTTTTTTTCTTTTCTTGTTGTGAGAAAATGGGCAGAAAACAAGTGGAGAAATATAAATTTATTATCTATAGACTGGAAATTTTTTTTTTTTTTCTGGTCAGCTCCATTCCTGAGTCAGCTATCTGTGTACACTGCTAAAGGAAGTAATGGAAGTTGTCCATACAAAAGAAAGGGAGCACAAATCAACAGGAGAGAAAATTGGGTTTATCTTGAGCCACTGGCAAAAACAAAGCCATCAACCATGTGAAACAAGACAGGGCTCACTGCAGAATTGCAGAGCCTCTGTAGTGTATTGATGATATCTAAGTTGTGTGACTGCTTTGCAGCTCTTTTGCCTTTAATCCAAATAGTGTCAGCCTTCAGATTGCTTCTCAGCCTATGTGTCTGCCTGCAGACACTACTGCATTACTGCATTGATTTCCATCTGGTGCGTGTTTTAAAACTTTTCCTCACAACCTTAAGGACTAACTGCCTTTTTTTTTTTTTTTTTTTTTTTTTTTTTCACAGAACTTCAGATTCTGAAGCATGCTGAGGAAAACAATCACAGCAAAGAAGCACCAAATCTCCTGCAAACTCTCCCCTGATCAGTGGGCATACAAAGATCTACCAGCAGCTGTTAATGTCGTGTTATGGATGATTAGCAGGACTTCCTGTATCTAATGAACATGGCTCTTTCAGTGAGGAGACACAGTACAATGCTGTCCCAGGAACATAAAAACGATGGAACATTCAGTCAGGAATGCATTTACTACATGGCCTGGAATGGTGAATTGATCTCATGCTTCTCTAACAAAAATCTCATCTGTAGTCCCCATGCACTGCTGGCATTGGCATGGCTTCAGAACGAGCCCAACCATCCTGCTCCCAAAAGGAACTGATTAGGAGAGGTTTTGATAGAGGAGCTATTTGATACAGGCAGCACAACCCAGAGTGCCATTTATGGTGCAAAAAATAAAAGAATACAGCAATCTTCAAGTATTTTTATGTCTAAGTAGGCCAATGGCATCTTCTAACTGACAGTGAAAATAAGCATTAAACACCCCTATAACCATGGTGTTCCTGGATTTGAAGCAGGTAGAGTGGATGGACAGATGTTTTGGTGTGAGCATGGCACAAAAGAGAAAAAAGTTCAGTTTGGTTTTTGCTGCTTTCCTCTTGATTTTAACTGGAAATATAAAGGTAGGTCCATTTAAAATCCCTCTGCTCCTATCTCTACATCTCGTTTCACACACCAGGGATCCAGGATATCCAGGGATATGTAAAATAAAACATAAAGTTGTGAGATGATCTATATGGTGAAGGGAACAAGAATGATGTAAATAACACAGGCACCATGTAAGAAAGCTTTCAGAATCTTTTGCCAAATATCCAACTTGTGGCAACAGTGCAAGCAAGGGGGGGTGAAAATGTACTTGGAGTTTTGTTTCGTCAATACTATAAAATAAACCCAAGTTAAAATGGGTGCTGCCCAATCCAATTGTCAAACATCACTGCTGCAATACAAAGACAAATGTTTATTGGCTTAACTTTGAAACTGCAATAAATGCTCTTCTATTCAATTAGATAAACAAATACAGGACAGAGTATATAATAGGGTCCTTTCAAGTAAATTATGCTTTCTAAGTCACGTGTAAAAGAAAAATTACTTTAATGTTTATATTCCTGTAAAGTAAAAAACCATCAAGGCTCTCCTTCTGCTATATTCTAAATGTAAAAAAATAAAGAATGTTTAAATGATGTCCATTTTATGACAAAGTCAGAAAAGTAAAGAAGCATAGCCAGGCTGACAATCCAGCTTTTCTTCTCACTACTACAAGAGAAGGAAAAAAAATTCTTTATTCTGTTCTCATTTACAGTAGCACAAATCCCCAGGAACTGCACTGACTTCAGTATGTTATTTTGGATTTACAGCACACTCAAAGAGATTAGAATTCGGTCACACATGAATGAAGAACAGAACATCCACATCCATTCTAAACATATTTTCCTATCTTGTGTACACAGAGCAGCAGTGCTGTCCTTAGCAATGACAGATTATTTGCTGTGGGTTTACCTGCTTGCCTAGAGGTGTTTATACAGGTACCAGTCAGGATGCCTCAGTGATGGAAACACTTTGTTACCCTCTCCAGCAAATGCATCCCCCATTTATGTTCAGAGAGAACTGCCTCCTCTGCAGCATCAGGGCGTCAGGCAAGGGGCTAAAACATGCTCACAAGCATTATGCATCCAGTGATGAAAACCACCTGTTTGTGAGCCTGTTTTATTGTCTCTGCCAAAGACTGGCTCTAAGTCCTGACAAGTTCTCATGCAGATATATTAGCATACATGGACTGCATATCTTTAAAATATGAGCAGAAAACTGTAGTAGTTGCTGGAGAGCACTGTGGTTAAAACAATGTATAATTCCTGATCTTGATGGAGAAGGGCATTTTCTTCCTACAGGTTGCTTAGTTATGAGAATCTCAAATATAGCCTCAGCAAAAAGGCAACACAGTAAATAGATCCCCACTAGTTTAAAAGTCATGTTTAAATTAGTCTAGTTTAAAAAATGATAACCCCCGCACAGCACAAGCCAACTTCATACCCTGACACCCCATTGCCTTGTCCATTGTGTTCAGCTGAGGTACAAACTCACAGGAGCAGGGAACCAAACAAACAGAGCCTTTCTTTTGGTCTTGACACCTGTCAACATTAAACACATCCGCCTCCCCTGCTCTGAAGGCTTTCTAATGAAGTGGCTGCAGGCAAGGAACAGGCATTAAGAGAGGGAACACTGCAAAAGTAAAACGAAAATAGGCTGCTCCAGGAGATAGACAGAGATTAGGGCTGGATATTCCTGGGCTCAGTTTTACTGTGAGCATACTAACACTCACACCTCCAATTGAAATGCTCTGGAAACCTTCTCTGCAGCCTCCAAGAACACAGTGCAAAATAATAATTCCAGTAAGATAGATCACAAATAGGAAAGAGGAGGAAGGATTGATCTTTGTGGTTATTTTTTTTTCTGAGCTATAACTAAAGAATTGAAAAGTATGCAGGACATTTATTAAAAAAAAAATTGTCAAGGTTTCAAAGTCAAGCACTTTCCTAAGTTAGGAAAGGTCAGTGCCAACAGTTTTGAGAGTCCAGTATAAAATGCCTAGGATTTTGTTTTTCAAAACTTTCAGATCCAATCTCTTCCAGACCCAATCTTTTAAAGACCCAAATTCTAACTTTCCAGCTAGCCCTCAAAAACTAATCAGCTCAACTATCTGCAGGTTACTTGCTAAATCATTTCAACTGACTCAGTCCAACCCTTATATTGTTTCCTGACTTCAAGTCTCTGATAATGAAATCCTGCTGCTCCATTTCTCCAGCCCATGTCCTACGCTGCCACAGCACTCCCAGAATCACTGTCTGTGCTGCCATTCAAACACGTTTTTTGAAGAACAGTTACAACTCCTTGAACTAAGTTGTGGGGCGCTTACCTCGTCCTTCCTCTGAGCAGTTCTCCAACTCACTTCCAACCACAAGAATCTCACTAGAGCATTTAGGCTGTTTTGTGCTGTGATTCGATACTGATGAGGACAATAAAGCTCTGGGTTCCTAAGAACTGCGCAACAGAAATAAACAGGAAAATAATATAATATGCCAAATGAAGAGGTGGCAGGAAAATGGCCAGCTGTGTCTCTCTACCTTTCTATCACGTAAAGTACATATATTTATATTTAAATATGTTTAAATAGAAACCATGTACCTGCTCCCTACATCTGGTGGAAAAAAATATCTCTGACTATATTTTTATTTTGGAATGTCTCAATTTACCAAACAGAAACATTTAATCCAGACAAGTATTCAATTAAACTCTTTTGAAAAACAGGCAAGCTTCCACTGGAGCTATGCCAGTCCCAGCTTCTGAGCAGCCCAGCTGGTAGTCTCCTGAGGGCCAGGGCTTCCAGCTCCCACAGTTTCAACAACTCTTGCTAGACAAATTGCCTGAATATTAAGGACCCTTGGGCTTATAATTCCCCCAGTTCAGGACAAAGTACCAGGCACAGCACAGTGTTGTGGTGACTGGAGAGCTCACAGATACCAGGGTGATGGCTACAGCCACAGCCAGCACTCCAGTATCCAACAGCTCTGGCTCCAGTCCTTTTTTACAGGCAATTTCAAACTGTTGGAACATCAAGGTTCCCTGAGAAATCAAAATACTTTTCTCCTTCCAGCTCTATTGCATACATATGTGGCAAACAAAAGAAGATTCTTCATGATCTTTTGCTCTCCTTCAGCTGTTCCTTATTACTGTACATTCATCTTGTTTGTTCTTTTGTACAAATTATTTTTGCTGCTTTTTTGTGAAAGATGCCATCTTTCTACCTGCATTTGAACAGTTCATAGCATAATGAGATCCAGATATTGGTTGTACATGGTTCTGTAATACAAAAACCACGGTGTTATCATTTTTTCCCCTCCTTAGAGAGAAGTTTATTGAAAAATCAAAGCCTTCCCTCTAATCATTTTCACTCTGTTAGCTGTAGGCAACATTTGTTGTGGAGTAATTAATATAATATAAAAGTATCTAAATTTTGCATGCATATTGTTTCTTATTTTTTCACAGGCTGTGTGTTTGTTCTTCCCCCAGCTGAAAAGCTAAAAATGAGAATTTACTTCCCATGTTCTCACCTCCCCTCCTCTACTTTATACCATATTGCAAGTTGTCATATTGTATTGTGAATAACTTAAGAACTATTTGACATATTAGTTACACATTTATGTTGCAGAGCTTTTTTCCTTCACTATTTTTAGACAGACCAATTTTACATGTCATCATATCCATATCTATATTTATACTGAATATGTTTAATTTTTTTTCTTACCATATTTAGTTCAAGACTTTTACTGATGATAGGCAGGAAAAAAAAAAGAGCTATTTATCAGACTTTCATTTCACAAGGTAGATGGATAAATTTCAGCTCTTCTGGGAAATCACACTGTTTTAACCAGACACAGGTGAGTCTCCTGCTACAGCCATGAGACAGTTTTTGACTTTGCAAAGTAAAGGCACAGATAGTAGTTCTCATTAATAGAGATACACTTTTTTTGCAAACAAGGCAGAGCTCATCAAAACATCTAAGGGAAACAAACTGACATATTCCTCTAACTCACTGTGGTGCACATCAGCAATACCACACACCATGCCTGTTTTGATCATGCTGTCAGTCCTTACAAACCAAATACAGGAATAATTGCTCCAAGTTCTTCAGGCTGAGGCTATTCATGGATTAAAGCAGCCCTGAACCAATTGATGGTGAATAAAATTGTTGGAACATAACGTTATGTACTGCAGTGTGGATTTCTAATTTTATATTTTGCAATTGAAATGTAAATAATTTATTTAAAAAAAAAGTCGTCTCTCAGAAAAGTTACTACTAAAATCAAAACAAAATTCTCTAGGGCTCTATTTACAATGCCAAAAGAATTGCATAAGCACGATTCCTGACTTTCATGAATGTAACCAGGGTGGTTATGCCCTAGAACTGAAAAATAATTAAAAGTCAGATATTGGCAGCTTCAGGCTTGCTTTTCCCCAGGAGCCTAAGGGGTAAGCTTTAGAAGGCAAACTTCACAACAGCCACTTCATTACAGAAAGAACATACATCTGATCCCCAGAAAGGCACTCAAAACTAACGTCTCTGTGGCGATGCAAGGATGGCCCACATGAAGAGGATATGATTTCATGCTGTCAACCATAAGGATTCCTAACATGAGTTTACAAAATAGATTTAATTTCGGACACTTTCATCCATCTTTCTCACTCACCCTGTACAGTAAAGGTGTTCAACTCTCCTAATACCCCTATGTGAACCTTAACAAAAACTGCATGTGGCCCAGGGAGCTGAGGAGGAGGAGAAAGTTCTGGAAGCAGTTTCAAGGCAGAATTCAATGGCTTTGATGGCATCCCAGCTGGTTGGGGCTGATGTGGGCACACAGCCGGATCCAGTGCCTCTTGGCTTCAGCAGCCTCTGCTGGCATTCTTCTGCCCAGAGCTGGGGATTCAGGTTATCTGTCACCACCACAGCAAAGCCTTTCTACCAAACATGAGGCATCACCTTGGCTTAATAGCTCATGAACCATTAAGTTTTCCATCATTTACATTCCCATCATTTACATTTTCCGTATTTTTTCCCTGCAACCATGAGGGTTAGAAATATCTTTTTAAAATGAAATTTGAGAACTGCAAGTCAGCATGCCTCTAGTTGTTGAGGCTTTCATACTTGTAGTGTCTTAGTAACTACTGTACTCACAGGTATCAAAAGTAATGATACTCTGCAATATATTAAGGAGTCCTCTGGAGATGAAAGGCTCAGGACCTGGTAACTTTTTGTTCATGAGCCATGGGATGTCAAAGAACAAAGTGAGCCTGGCAGGGATTGACAGAGATTAAAAGTACACGCAGACAAGTACACACACAAAAATCATTATGGAAAATGTGCTGCCTAACTGCAATGACTGAACCCTACAGCTCAGGCACCTCGCTAAGCTCCAGTGGGAAGAGGGAAGTACTGGAAATGACTTTCCTGGGTGTCCACTCAGTGTAAACCCGGGCGGAGGTGAGAGGGTGTGCTTGGCTCCCGAGCCACGACGAGCAGAAGGGCGGCAGCACCGAGCTTGCGACGGAAACATTCCCGGTTGTGTCCCAAAGCAAACAGCAATAAAACAAACTGCTAATGAGGATGCAACCTGACCCTCTGCAGAGTGCACGCCCAAGGACCGCGGGACTGTGAAGGGAAGAGAAGGACTATGGCAGCAGAAACTCCAAGAAACTCCAAGCTCAAGAGGATTTTTTAAAACGGAAAAAAAAAAAAAAAAAAAATTTGGGTACTTTGCTGGTAATAAAAGTTACTCGCGAAGTAACACAGAGTAAACACTGCTAAGGAGAGAGAAATGTGCTAAACAAAGAACTTTACTCTGCAGAAAGAATTTCTTTTTAACACTAATGTTAACATTTTATTTTTTTAGTAAGACATACCAGTGAATCTTCCCTTAAGACTCCACTCTAGACAGGACACTTCTCTTTTTTTCCCTCTCTGCCTGCTGATGTACTCTCCTTTCCAGGAAAGCAATGAATTTTTATTCACACTTTCTGCTCTTCTTCATTAGGCTGTTTATCACATTGTTACACAAACACATTATCAGAGCTATTACAGCCTAGGGACAAACACCTAGATTTTACTGTTTTACAGCAGGAGACCAGCAGCTCCAGGAGACTGAAGAACCCATGAGCAAACCACCCATAACAGCATTCACAACCTTCTATCAGTCCTTTTAATTTTTTTTTTAATAATAAGAAAAAAAAATCCAGAAGCCACTGCTAAGGGAGATAAAGGAACATGTTTAATGTATTGAAAGGCAATCTGTCCTTCTGACACATTCTTGGTTTTCTGGAAGCCAAGTTAACAATCATACTTGGCAAGGAAGATGTGATACAATAAGGCACTTGGCTGGTGGAAGGACATCAGAGCTATTTCAATTAGAAGTGCAGTGATAAACCTGGATAGCGCCCTACAAAGAAACTGTGATAGCCAAGAGTAATCCAGGATCTAAGAGGTTTTGGAACTGATGAACTAGAGACAGGATCATAGAAATGTAAATGATACTGGAATAATGCTAATCAAACCCAAAAGATTCTGCAAGCAGTTAAACATGAATTTAAAGATAAGTATTGGAAATGTCTCATTGAAGGTAATAGGCATGAACACAGTTCTTTAACACTTTGGAATTATGGACGTGTGTTTTCCCAAGTTTCTGGACACATACCACTGATAGTATTCCTGCTTTAAAAAGTAGAAAATGCATAGAGATGCCAAGGAACACACAATAGAGTAACTGGGGCAATTCATTGCGCAAACATGCCACGTCCTTTGGAACCCAGGTGGGAACAGAGCTCTGCTGACCCCTGAGCTGAGGGGCTGAGCAGCATCTCTGCATTGTGTCATCTCCTAATCCGTGCTGTGAATTCAGTGCACTTAGAGCCAGGATGGTGTCACTGTGCCAGTCAGCCACAAAAGCAGTGAAAGAGAATAGGAAAGCAGGAGTGTGTCTCACCCACACAAAAGTAAGTTGCTCCCCTTTGTTATTGTTCCTTTGAATAACTGGTAGCTGAGAGAAATTTCCTTCTTGGGATTGTTCCTGGACTAGCAAATGCAAAGCCACTTGCTGCAGAGGGTATCTAAGCCTTAATAAAGAACTAACAAAATTCAGGTCCAGGTGCTGAATGATAGTCCCACTATGCAGAACATATTTTTCCCATTTATTTTCTTGCTCAGATTTCACCTGTAAAACAGGAACACTAAGGCAGCCCCTCAATCTCAGCCTGTTAAATCCTCATTTCAGCTGGCACACTCACAACGATTTTCCAACAAAGGAATTGCAATTACAACAGCAGAGCATTCTGAAATGCATTTTCCTGTGTCACTGTGCTCAACTGTTCCAGGTACATTAACGAGATCAGGTCTGTGACACATCACAACCCCAAAAGCTTCCCACCTAAGCCTAGGAATGGAATAAGCAATCCATCATACAGTGTGACATGTTCCCCAAAACACACACACACTCAAAACCTGAAAGTGGTGTCAGAATGTTTATTGAAGAGGGCAATCTGACTGGCTGAACCGACCTGGGTAGCCGGTAACTTTTAACATAAGCAAACAGAGATACTGTAAACCTGCTGTGCATGGAAACTGTGTTTATACTTAAATTGGACTTGGAAGACTGAAATAACTTATTAGAAAAATATAGCTTAAGTTCCCAGGAGCTCTGAATGACCTTGAGATCATTCTGAAAAAACCAGAAATATGTAGACATATACAGTGATGCAAACAGAGTTACACAAATATTTTTGAAGTCAGCTAATAAAATACATTTCCTTGCCTATTTTTTATGATAGCTTTGCAAACATACTTTTAAAACCACACTTTTCAGCCCCACCAAGCATTTTTTTGCCACTTGCGTTATCAGAACTAATGGTAAGCATTCTGCAATGTAAGTGCTGCCTCATTTACTTCTTAGTGAGTTTTGTAATTGCTGGATCTGTTCCTTTTAGATAGGCTGCTGAAATTCTTACTACCACAGCACAAGACAATAAACTTTCTTAGTGATGCAGTAGAAGCACAGAGGAAGACAAAAAAGAAAAAAGATACAAGAAACTTCAGATTTTTCTCAGTACGGCCAATACATTGACAAAATATTTTGATTTATATGACCTAAACTGCTTTACACAGGCAGATCTGAATGGAAAGTGATCACAAATCAGAGACAACCACCACCACAAACTGTGAGCTCTGTTGCTCATGAACCTAGAAAATAATTATTAGGTGTATTAAAGCACCCACAGTAATGTAACTGTTGCATAACTGTGATCAAACTTGTGCAAAAACCAGGGAATTGCTGACTCTAACAGTATCTTGCTTAAAAAATAATGACATAAAAGGAGAAGGGATAACTATTTTATAACTTGAAAACAGTCAGGGGAGTCTAACCAAGCTGCATTTATTCTTCTGCCATGGGCTGGGTGCATGGCCAGCACTGGAAGCTGACTGTGAGAAGGAAAGCTGGAGATGCATCGAGCCATGGATTGTAGGTTACCCATGAATCTGTATCTGTACCTGCACTTTCCACACCACTCATAAGATTTCCACTTAGCATGAATGCACCAGGCATGCAAGCAGGCAGAAGGGACTGTGCTTTTCACAGCAAAGTGCTCATCCTCCAAAGCCTGATAAAGTCCAGGAATGGGATAATCTTGGGAGCATGTAGATCGCACCAAGGCTTTTGAGGAGGGGAGTGGGATTCAGTTCAGTGCCGGCAATACCCCATAAACTTCGGTGTAAAGTGTGGGAACAACTGACCCTCTGAGAACATCCGCCAAGCTCCTGAGAAAACAGGAGATCGCAAATAGTGCAGTAGGTGTTTCTGGAGAATACTCCAGAATCTACTCCATCACGGGAGGTTGTGGTGAGGTGGGTGGGGGCCGGTCTCTTCTTCGTGCCTGCAGTGAGAGAAGATGAAAAAACATGGCCTTAAACTAAGAGAGGAGAGATTAAGAATAGATACTTAGAAACATTTTTTCACTGTTTTGATGGTCAGACATTTCAACAGGCTGCCCAGGGAGACGGTGGAGTCGCCAGTTCCAGAGGTGTCTGTCTCTGGCGATGTGATTTAGTGCTTTAAGGGTTACAGGGGTAGCGTTAGGTGGATGCTTGAATCGAATGATCTTAAAGCTCTCTTCCAGCCTTGGTGATTCCGTAAATAACGGCGACGAGGCGGCTGTGTGCCGGTGTCGGGGGTGGAAGGCAGCAAGCCGTGATTCCGGCTCCCTCTGAGGGCAGAGGCCGCAGAGCGCCGCCGCCGCGTCCCGTCAGCTCCCGGCCCGTCCGCCGGCGGCTGCGCGCGCCTCTGCCCTTCCTCCTCCTCCTCCTCCTCCTCGTCCTGCCGCGGCCGCTGCCCCCCGGCAGACATGGAGGCCATCGAGGAGCTGGCGGTCCAGCCCTGCACCTCCTCCCTCTACCTGCGGCCCTTCCGCCTCTCTTACCGGCAGGTGAGTGGCGCCGCCGGCCCGCCCGCCGTGCCCCGTCCGTGTGGGGCCCGCCAGCCCCGCCTGCGCCATTTTGGAGCAGCGCCGGTGTCACCGCATGGAGCCGGTGTCGCCTCATGGAGCCGGTGTCACCTCCTGCAGCCGGTGTCGCCTCCTGCAGCCGGCACCCCCCCGCCCGCCCTGAGGGGGGCCCGAGCAGGGCAGTGCCGGTGGCCCGACAGAGCGCGGGGTCGCTGCCGTGCGGTGCCACCGCTTCCTGTGTCCCCGTGGGTGTCCCCTGTGCCCGCCGCCCACGCCGGGCTGGGGCCGGCACTTTCACCCCGTGCTGGTGCTCGGGTTCACCTCTCCATTTGGGCGTTGCCTTGGGATTGTTCACGTCTCGAGCCCTTTGCTGGCCAGACCTTAGCAGGCCATCAATTTCATCCACGAGTGTTTACGGGTCTGGGGCGTCTCTCTGGTGAGGACAGACAGTGGGAGCTGGCCTGTTCAGTCTAGGGAAGAGGAGACTGAGAGGAGATCTCATTAATGTATATTAATGTACATAAATGTCTCAAAGGTGGGTGCCAAGAGGATGATGCCAGACTCTCTTCAGTGATGCCCAGTGACAGGATGAGGAGCGGTGGCCATAAACTAAAGCACGAGTTCAACATAAGGAAGAATTTTACAATTGAGGAGCAGGCTGCCCAGGGAGGTCATGGAGTTTCCATGTCTGGAGACATTCCAAACCCAAGGGGGCTTATTCCTGTGTTACCTGCTCCAGGTGACCCTGCTGTGAGAGGGGGCTTGGACTGGCTGATCTCCAGAGGTCCCTTCCCACTCTGTCTATTCTCTGATTGTGTGGATAGCCTCAATGCCTGCAGGTGGGAAGCAGGGAAGGAAATCCTGTCCTTTACCATGTTTATATCAACATGAGTCACCTTTCACAGGCTCACTGAGAACTGGTACCTCCAACAGTGGCAAGAATGCGAGCTTTGAAAGGAAAGTCCCTTCTCACAGTGCAAAGCGTTGCATGTTCCTTGGATGCTTTCCTTGGGCCTGGTTGTTGGCTGGTCCAGGGTGAGCTTCTACCCAGGCAGAGTGATGAAAGGTGGAAGGAAAAAAGGGGAAGGAGAGTTTGGACAGCCCTAGAAATGGATGGTGGAAAACACATCTCATTCCTTCTTTGCTTTGCTCCTAAACACATCAGTTGGAAAGGCAGAACAGGAATGTATTGAGCCCAACAGTGAGATAAAGTACAGAAAATAAATAGCAAAAAATAAATAGGTTTCATAAAAGCAGATGAGCTGATTTTTAACATTTAAAAAAATACATTTTGTACATGATTTTCCTCGAGAAAGCTCTCATTGGTTGGGATAAATAAACCATTTTGATTAATGAACAGCTGAGAGCTTTACACTGAATTATGTCTTTTTAGGTATCAGAAGTAAACTTGAAAAACATTCTTTCACATTCTGAATTTTTGTTGGCTTAGTTTGCAAGTGATGGGTCTTACTACTTAATTTCATTTTCATTTCTGAGTCATGCTCTATTTACATGAAAAAGGGGATTTAATTAAAATGTTTGAAACAGTATTGCAAAATTACATTTAATTGAATAGATGTGCCTTAGATGTGATGAGTATTCTAAAGAAGAAATAAGGGTATGTTTGGTCATGTGCTGTGGATTGACAGAGACCAGCATTGGCACTAAGTGAAATAGACTTGCCCATCTTGCTGCTTCCTCTCCTTGCACAAGTGTCTGTGCAGCAACTGAGTGAGCTGGACCCAGGTCAAACCTAATCTAGCCAGAAAAAGAAGTCAATTTTAAGCTAAACAAGATCAGTGATTCAGTTCATTATGCTGGCAGAGGAGAGGTGGTAATGTGGTAGTTAGAGATGAGTGTTTGGGGCCTGGTGAGGGCAGAGATTGTTTCTCTTGGCTGCAGCACTGTCTTGAAATGAACTTTAAAATGTAGTTTCTATGGCATCTGTACAGAGGCTGGCTTGGGTCCAGCCTGCTGAGAGCATTAGCTGAATGTGAGCACAGCTCTCTGTACCTGACCTGAGAAACAGGCCCTATGTTTATTGAAACCCATTTTGCATTTTAAAACTGAGTTACTAACCAGAGGAAATACTAAATATTTTCACTCATTTGACTAATCGTTTCAAAAGCATTTAGGTCTGCTGAAAACCCCATTAAACAGTCAAGTGTCTAAAATCCAAGAGTTAGATGCCTGCTCTGCTTAAGAATTTTTGAAAATTCTACCACTCCTCTAAAACTGACAGTTGTTTCCAAAATCTAGCCCTTGATCTTAACACTTTTATGCTGAGTAGGTCTTCCCTTGTCCAACTATTTTAATTCACTTGCTGGAAAAAGAAAAGAAACTTTTGTTCTTCCCAGTTCCTAATTGATGTATTTTACAGTAACATTAATTTCCCCCTTCCATGAATTCCCTGCACTTGCTTGCTGAACTTGACCCAATCTAATAAAAAAATTTTTCTGAGTAACAGAGTAATCTAATGGGGAAATCTTGAGTAATGACATTTGTTGCACTGTGAAAACTAAAACTAGTTTGGATACTTAAATTATGCAGTATGTGGCATTATGCTGTAATTGGAAGGCTTGGGGTGGTCTTATAGGTACATTTTGTGAAGCTATGACACATCCCCTATAATTCATTGTAATCCAAAGGAGATTAATTGATGCATTTTTTCGTGTTTATATAATATTAATGAAGGATAATTTGGGCCTTGAAGACTGACAATTTGAAATCTATTTTCAAAGAGAGATATTCCTAAAATAGGCATTGATGTTTAACATATATCTTCTGTCCAAGGACATACAGAGAGTGAGAGGTTTTTTTATTCATTTGTTTTCTTTCACAACTACTGGTTTTCTGTACAAATAGGAAATGAAAGGAATTTTTACATACAGTGTAGAATTTTGATATTATTTCTAGGCATTAATAAATGCTTAAGTAACAGCATTATTTTCTGGACATTTCATATCAAAATTATGCCACTTATGTGGAGATAATTTAAACCCTACTACTATATCTAATACAGCAAGGCCTTCAGCATAAGCATAAATTTTATTATTTTAAAGATAAATCTAGATAGGTGATTTACATTTCAGTGTACCCTGCTAGTCTGATTTTATCCATTCAACCTGCACCCCACTGAGCTGTAAACCACTCTTGTTCTAGCAGCGTTACAGACCACTCAAAATATGTAAGACATGAAGAGATGATCCATTTGGGGCCTGAAATCTAAACGAAATGCTGAGTAAATTAGCTCACTTGGTCCAAGCATGGTGCTAATAAAATCAAGGTCACAGGCTCAGTCGCTGTATGGGCCATTCACTCAAGAGCTGGATCAATGATCCTCGTGGGTCCCTTTCAGCTCAGAATATTCTGTGGTTCTGGAAATATGTTTGTAAACCCACACAGGTTACACATCTGAAGGAGGCTGTGGTCACACCTGATGAAGAGTGGAGCCACAGACTCAGATCATTGTCTGCCTGCTCTCAGAGGCATTTTACACATTTACAGTTGAAGCACAAGGATTGTATTAATGTTTTGGCCAGCTGAGTATTTTCCTTGGGCATACCGAAGCTCAGCCAGGGAGCTGTGGACAAACACGAGAACAGAGCTGTGTGTACTAGAACCCAGGCAATTACTGTCATCTTAGAGAGAACTGCAGCAGTGTCCAGGTTTGTACTTAAGTCCCAGGTTTCCCTGTGCTGTAAGAGCTTGAGTCATCCTTTAGACTGTATTTGGTTACATACAGAAACACTCTTCCAAAAGACCGTGGGAAAAATGTCGATTTCTGGCTCTTTCACTGAAGTGAGGATTGTAAGAAACCATGGCAGTTCCTGAAGTTACAGCAATTTATGCCCATGGCGGATTCTGTTCTTCCCATGGAGGGTCATGAGAGCTTTTCATATGAAGTGTTTCATCATCCTCTCCTTCTGCCCATCTGTATTTTAAATGAATGCAATGAGCTCTGAATTTTTCCTGTAGAGCATAGAAGTAGGTGTATACCCTTCTGAAAGACTTCCAGGTTTCAAACCTTGCAGATTGAGGCACCCTGTCACCCCAAGCTAGCTTGCTTTTCATTGTTTGCACTTTATTCTCACGCAGCTTCAAGAAAACCGTGTATATTTTTAAAACTTACCTATTTTGTTTACGTATTTCTCTTCAGGGAGGAGAAAGATGATTAATGGTGATGTTCACCAACAGAGTCAAAGAGGTGGCTACCTGTGTAGCCAATCTTCTGCCTTCTGATCAAAGTGTATATAAGATGAAGTCAGAAAAATAAAGAACAGAACTTTCCTGCTGCCTGCTCGTTCTTTTGTGTCCATAACAGCGACAGCACCCTGCAGCTTTGTGTTGGGCATCCAAGCTATGGAGAATAGCCTGGCTTGCTAGACAAATCACTGTACCAGTCACTCACTGGTACACCAAATGATTAGTTCTGTCTTAGTGTAGTGCAAAGGTAGAAATGGAAGTGCAGCCAAGGAATTGTGGAATTCAGCAAGCTGCAGTCAGGTTTTGGTGAGGGCCAATATGGAGGAGTAAAATACAGATTAAAATTGATTATATTCTTCAAAATAGGTGTCTGACAGAACTTCAAAAGGGACCTCAGCTTCTGTATGGGATTTTCAGCTGTCAGCTCTGCTCCAGGTGGGCTTCTTAGTCAAATCAACCATGTTTGAAGTGAGGTAGCCTGAGGTTGAGAGCTGGACAAGGTACCTCACTTAGTTTGAGAAATATTCTCTTCATTTTGTCAGTAGGAAACCTATGTTCCTATATATTTTGGTTCTGCTTGGTACCGAGAGAAGAAAATTCAATTTTCTCACATAGAGGATAGCATCTGTCTAGTTTGATGTATACTTGCCCCCAAAGTGCAAATGGATTTGTTATCTAAATTGGCTTTTTTTAAACATACATCACCTCCTGAAGAATTGGCTTATTTACCAGGAACTCCATGGTAAATCTCTTTTCACTTTTTCCTATTGAAGTTTTTTCTGCTTTTCATAAATAATTTATTCAAGAGACCAGAGGGATGGCTAATGAGAGATTAACTCAATGCCCAAGGGCTAGGGCATTTCCCTGGGATGTGGTAGAGTCAGGCTGCAAGATCTCACTTCAATTAATATTGCTTCCCACATCACAGGAGAGTGTGCTCACTGCTGGGAAACACATTTGTGTGTAAATCTTCAGCTCTCTTTTGTGTATGGTAGCCAGGCACTAGCCTATATATTAGAAAAAAAAAAAAAAAGGCAAAACAACAACAACAACAACAACAACAACAAAAAGTGCAAGAGCTCTGCTGAGAATCCATGTCATGGAAGTGGACTCTGAGTAGCAACAGTTAAGGAGAGTCTTTTAGATACTGAGCATCATAAAGTATCCAAATGGGATTTGGATGCAATGAAGTCTTCTTAATCAGTACCTGAGCAGGGAGGGGTTTCAGAGGTTCTGCATGTTGGATTTGGATCCTTACACATGGTTTTGACAGAGCTATGGTGGATCTTGCTGTAGCAATTTAAGAAGTTACTGCGTGCAGGTTTTTCCCTGTGCTAATGGTTCTTACCCCTGGGAATCAGCAGAAGGTGGCTTTGCTCCAGCTCTTGCTCTGTTGTTCCAATTCAAACCCACTGCCATCAGTCCTTTAAGCCAAATCACTGAGCTTTACACAGAACTAAGTGAATTGCCTTTGCATATTCTTTTTTTGTGACCTCTGTGCTAGGGACGGCACCCCTCAAAGGGGGAGGCAGAGCATCCATCAGCTGGGGGGAAGCATCTAGCTGGGAGAATAATACCTTGGGCCGTTACAGAAACTTTTGTCCAGGGCTCACATATCAAAGCCTTTGTGGCCCAGACTCCTGTACCTTTGTTTTTGAAAGTTGTTCTGGCAGGGCAGCTCTTGCCACTGTTTCCTTGCATTGTATAAACATATATGTGCATTCTGCCCAGGAACTTTTAGAAGTTTGCCACCAGACTAGAACCAACTGTCAGTAATTTTCCCAGTGCGTTTGTATGTGAGTTTGTGTTTTGAGTCTGTGGAATGGTTAATGGGCATCTGTTTCAATGATGCCTGTGGGATAAAACCCCAAAACTTCGTGCATATCGACTGAATCATGCAGTCAGTAGTGGTAAATTGGAACTATTTGCTCTTTTCTGAACTTCGCATTCCTTCCACACTTCAGAGTAGGTCAATGCCTTAGCATCATATTTCCTCTATTGATTTAATGCTTAGAATAATTTATTTTAAAGTTAAACATGAAAAATTCTCCCTTCAAGTTCTTTTTAATGCATGATGTTTTTCATTCACTGTTAAGGGAACTAAATTATTATATCTTTGAGTTTTGCAGTCATTCTAAAGCAATTTTCAAGGCTGCTGTAAATTTTTACACCTCATGAACTTTTTAATAGGTAGAAAATGTGCTTCATGAGCAGGGTACAGTTCATCAGTGAAGAAAGAACTTCCGATCTGAGTTTGCTACTGCTTTCTTTTTTGACCATCCACTGTGTCTTAAAATTTTAACTGTCTTGGAGATGTCATCAAGATTAAAATATGTGTATACATGGAGAAAGAAGTGAGGCCTGTATCATTAATGCCATGAAAACTTTGAAGATGAAAAAGCAAAGCAGGGCAGTGTAGCAATAATATTAACAATCTTACTTTGCATTTAGGAATTTTTGTATATGGTAATAGCAACATGAATGTGCCCAGCTGCCTGAAATATTCTCTGGAACTTCCGTCTGCTTTTTTATAAACATAAAACATTCTTTTCTGTTTTGACAGTTAAAAATTATGCTGTTGAGGGAGTAAACAGATTTTTAAGTTACCTGTTCAAACAAGTAAGTCTTCTGTTGAATCTTCAAAAGGTTCCAGTAGTAGGAAATATGTTACTAAGTAACACATTTATTTGCAGTTCATTTTTTAAAAGCAGTAGTACAGTGAAAGGAGATGCCATTTTTTCCGTGTGAAGTTTGTCTCATTTTCTTCAGCTTGTCAAGTCTGTTATGTCAGTGTTGAGTATTAATCCTAAATGGAAACATACTGCTTCCAGCTCAGGGAGTCCCTGAGCTGCAAATTGCAGGAGTCTGAGAGTGTTTTAACAATATATTCTTCCTTGGGCTTCTTGCCTTCTGTCAGAGGTAGATCCTGGATGAGACTGATTTTTGATCTGACTGCTGCTATGTTAACAGTGAATGCTATTGAGGTGCAGTATAATTCTTTCATATGAGTGAAAGAAAAGAAAGGAAAGTTTTTGCATAGACAGCATTAGGGAGTTAAGTACTGAGGGAACATAATTTCCTTTGAGAGAAATGGTGTTCTCTGCAATTAGAACACAGTTTTAAGAAAAGGAACTAAGGAATCTAGGCATATCTGCTTCTGGCTCTGCCATATGCTTTGAATTCAACTCTGAAAATTTGTACAAGTTATTTTTGTATAAGACATGTATGAATTACTGAAGGGGGAAATGAGAAGCCTTAGTTAATAAGAGCACTATTAAAAGTGAAAAGAACACTAATACTTGTTTTTGTTTCAGTGAAATTATGTCATGTTAGTCTTAATTTCTTTATCCAGCAAGCTTTGACAAGTGAATGTAAGCTTTGAAGTAAATGCACAAGAAGTAGTTGACAGTGACAAAACTTCGTTTAGGTCAGTCATACTACGATTTAACACAATTGTGACAGCAAATGTCACATAATGGAAGGAATAAGGCCTTGCTGAGCACCTTTTGTAGCTGAAATGTGTCTGCACTTCCATAAACGATCAGTACAATCTCATTTAATACCATCAGAGTACTTGGGTTACTGCACAGTAACTGTGAAGTTACGACTGAGTGTAGGAGGAGGTACGTAAGTTGTAGTGAGCTTAAACCATACTTCTCAAGTTCTGATATGCAGCTCACTGAGGGCCATTGGAATACTTGTAAGTCATCCGTATGAGGCAACTAAGAAAAGCAGATCAATTATCAGCAGGCTTAATGTGCTACCAAGGCCTGCAGCTTCCCTGGAAGGTGTTTCCAGGTCTGCAGATGAAGAAGTTGAAAACCATCAGCTCTGGCAATACCACTCCAGTAGCCTCATCGGCAAGGACTTGTCTGCACAGGACTTTCCTGATTAACTCCAAGTCTCATTCTACAACAAAGAGTCTGGTTCTGTTTACGTTAAACCATTTTCAAAGTACAATTGCACTTTGAATTCATACCCTACCTTAATCCGTGCTAACTTTCCAGTGTGTGCCCTAAGGGAGCAGTAAACTAAACTGGATGACTGTGTCCGCACAGGGGTTTAATGGAGTTTAAGTAGCAGAATTCAAGTTCATCAAGGTACTTATTTCAGACTCATTTTCTTGATGTCCTGGTATAGACAAGCCCTAAGAATAAAAGTGGTTTAGTTCTAAATGAATGAACCATGTTAAAAAATCCATCACTGAAGTTCTATTATACGGTTGTGGGTGAAATACAACTACTGTAGGGTATAAAGTAGGCTTTTTTTGTCTTGTTTGGTACCATCTCTTTTGTAGTAATTGCAGTTAGATCTGAGAAATAATATAGTGCTCATGTTCTTCCAACAACTAAGTGCTGTATTTGTTTTTCAGTTTGGATCAAAATTCACATGTTTACTTAAATAGCAGAAACTTTTTCTCATACAAAAAATGTGTCATCTGAATCACAATCTCAGCTATGACATTATGTGTATTTGATACATTTTAAAGCAGATGAACACTGTAAAATTTTAAGTATTTGTAGCAAATCTGAATATCATGGAAATTAGACATTTTCTGTAAATGGCGGTGTTCTTTTAAATGTCAGAGTTTGATGTTCTAGAGAGGATGAAACTATCCTACTCTATTCCTGAAACTAAGTGTATTTTAAATCATTTTATCTCAACTGCTGCCATATTTAAAATACATTTGTATTTTCAGCTGTAACTCATAAAAGGTCAGCTCCCATGCTTTGAAAACTCTAAAAGTTGATACTGCATAAATGAGCATGTTTTACACAGCAGGCATATAATGTTATCTGCCCCTTTGACTTGCACTCAGATTAATTATTCTTCATAATTTTTAACTAAAGTTAAAGAACTTAGCTTTTTGGCACTGTCCTTCAGACATTGATTTAAATCTTGTTAATACAGTAACACTAAAGTTTACTGAAGTTTAAACAAAGTGAGCTCATTTTTTTTTAGTGGTCAGCTCATGTCACACTAAAGCACTGATCACTGATCAAAACAACATTAATTATTTGTTTCACGTTGAGGTTGCTGTGTCAAAATCCTTTAAATACCTCCTGGAGCAGAGAGGGAATCTTACGGCCTGTGACAGAGCAGCTGGTGTGGACATGGGCTGATGCCCCAGTTGACAGGTTGTTGGATTAGAAAGAATATCAAAGGCAGTGAGTAAGATTAGGGATAAGTGAACATCTGACAGCAGTTTGCAGCAGGGGAGAACAGATGATAAACAATGGGAGCGGGGTGCGTGGGGGGGTGAGAGGTGAGAAGGCCATGGGAAAAGTGTGGCGGCAATCACTAAAGCTCCAGGTTGCTGAGCCTCATGAATAGAACAGGAAATGGGATTTGCTGGGACAGATGTGCTGAGTGGTGATGAATACATTATAGGGAAATGAGGCTAAACTCCTGAAGGTGAGAGATGTTCTTTCTCTGAAAATAGAAAATATGGGAAAAGAAAAGTTTACCCCTCTTGAAAAGTAATATAGAAAGAATAATGCTAATGCTAATTTTAATTAAATTATTATTCCGCAGGAGCGTTCTTGATAAACTCTAAGTCATGTACTTCCAGCATAACAATCTTAAAGTGCAATTGCAGATATAGGATTGAAAGTGTTTATTTTAGTCATAAGACTGCACAAATGGTGGAATGGTTTGAATGATGGAACAGCCTGCAATGGAGGCTCTGACTGGATAATGCTTAGAAGCATATTCTGTATCTGGCATGTATTACATAGCACTCACATAACATATGTTTGATCCTGCCACTGTTAAGGGACTTGTACTGAGTGATCTTGTGAGGTCCTTCCAGCATTAACATTTCTTCAATTCTGTAAAGTAATTGAATGCTCATAGAAAATCATGCGTAACTCTTCCTGTTCCTTAGGGTATTGTTTCTTTACTTCTTGGACTTCCTTAGTTTATATTCTTGATGGATCCTTTTCCAATATTTATGATATAGTTATGTTAGAAGAAAGCCAACAGAAACTTTGTGCATGTTTGCTTACAGGGCTGTATCTCAGTTTTCTGACTTAGAATTTCTTATGAGATTTTTTTTTTCAAATTTCTGTAACGAAAAACTCATTAGAAAACATCTCACACTAACATTTTAATAATGTATTACTTTAGCTAAAGAGAGGATAAGCAGAAAGCATAATTGGTGTTCTGAAAAAGTACCAATAAGATTTATTCACAAGACATCTAGAAATTTATTCCACAATGTATTCTCACAGTTTGAGTTACAAATACAAGCTTGGTAAAATAATGTAGAAACACAAACTGTGAGTCACCAACTGGAAAACATAAAGCTCAATGTTGTAAGGACAAGAGGTGACTTAGCTGTAATGGGAATGCCCACCATCTGTCCTTCCTGACCTCAAATCCCTCATATGTGCTGCCCCTGTCCTCAAGTTGACGAGACATGAGGCTGGCCTCCTTCAGTCCCTCTTTACTCCTAGCCGTGTGTACTGGAACTGTAGCTCTCGTTTGTAAAAGAACAAGGAATTGTAAACAGAATCTTGGATTAATGTGTCCCATAGCCCAGCTTTGTGGAATTGGCTGTTCACGTTTGAGAAATTCTGTGTTCAGTATCTTGACCACACTGACATCACTTGAACACAGAAGCTGAAGAGTCGGTACAGCTTTGGAGTTACAAATGTTCCACAAAATTAGCAATCAATTAAATTTGTCCTTCGGTCAACCATAATCAAAGAAATAAAATTATGGTGAGCAGAGCAAAACAGAGACAAAAAAAAAAATCTGCTCTACTATTTTAATTACCGTAAGAATAATTAGATAGGTGTGTTTTCCATGAAACTGTGATCTCTGCATTTGTGTGAAACTATAACCAAAGAATTTACCGTTTGTTGTAGGCAATTTCCAGTTTTAAACATCATTTACAATCGGGTTGCATAGCTCTTTACTTTATATCCCAGTATTGAAAAAAGTTACAGCGTCATTGTTATGCAAGTTTCAGAAATACTGCAATAACTGTATATAAGTCACTAATCAATTAATCACCAATTCATTAAATTTACTGAATGCCAGTAGTATACGGTATTTAAGTAACAGGTTCCTGTCTCACTAGCAGTGCCCTCTATTAGAATGGATGACAGATTAGAAAGTGTTCACAGGTTACTTGAATCTTTCTGTGTATTATTTTTTCCCAATGGGAAGATGGTAAGAGGACTGCCTCTGTGGGGATCAGATTTCAGTTGAGTAGCAAAATTGAGAGGTAAAAGTGAAGTTAAGAAAAGAGTAGAATCTGGAGCTAGTTGCATCTGTCACTTTGAACTGATTTTTGGGAGGGGGTGGGGAGAAAGGACAGGATGAAAAGCCCTGAGGATCTTTGTGAGGAGGGTCTGTGAGAAAGTCTTAGGAGAAAAATCTAAAGATTGTTCCTAAGCCTTGGCTTCTGTTAGCCCCCTGCTGCTGTTCTTCATCAAGTTGTTTTAATGGCTTTCAAAGCAAGTGAGTGGAAAATGGTTTCTCTGCAACTTTAAGGAGCCTGAACTGAAAACTGTCATTGCTTTATAAGTAAAACACATCAAAGATTGATGGAAGAATTGCTTGTTAAACACATTGTAGATTTAATTAAAAAAAATGGCTGATATCATAAAAGAGATATCAGATCATCATAACTGCCTAAAGGTGAAAGTTTAATGGCTTGTCATCTGCTCAGGAACCTGTGTTAAGTATCTCTTTCATAGCTTTTTTGACCCTCTATATGTCTGCAAGATGGGTTTTTTCCACAAGTGTTGCGGTTTTTTTCATAGTATGTAGATGGAAAAGTACCAAAGCATAAAAATATGTAGGTGGTCATTATTGTGCTTTTTCATTTTCTGTGTCTTTAAGGATGCCTTTTTCTGGCATTTTTAATTAACTAGTGCTTCAAATTCTTATCTATTTCTGAAAAAGTTGTTTTCCTTTGTGTTGCAGTGCATAATACTTGTTCTGTGTGTTCAGTGTGTGCAAAGTGCATTTGTGTATCATCTAGTAATTGCATGTTTCTTCTGGAACCTGCCCTCTCATTTTCCTCTCCTCTCCCCACTGTCAATTCCCTCACATTCCTCCCAGTCAGAACACAGCGTGTTTTTTAGTGTTGTGTTGTTGAGCTCATGCAAAAAAAAAGTGAAGCAAAAAGGTGTGCATTGAAAACAGTGTTTTCACTGAAACTACGAGCCTCATTTTTTTAAACCAGATGTTTTTTCTGATCTCATGCTGCATGTGATCAAGGTGCACATTTAGTAAGGAAATACAAATAATTCTTTTTATAGAGTAAAAGAATTCCTCAGTAAGCTGATAAAGCACAATATCCATCTTCAGATTTCAAAAATATTCAGTGTTGTATAATTTTAATTCACAAGTTCTTTCTGGAGTAAAACAGCTACACCTATGCAGGATCCGGACTCTAGATCTGATTCTGTGAAATGTAGGCTCCCAAAAGCCTAATATGTGATGACTGCAATTACTGGATTTTCTGCAGATGATGAGGCTTAGAAATGGTTTGTTTCATCAAAAAGCATGACATTATTTGAGTGAAATCTCTAAGTTTTTCATGATGTACGAGATCATTTAAATAGGGAGTAAGAGTATTGACTATCCCATCAACTACATAGAAATTGGTCACTTGATGTTATTGTTTTAAGAATTATTTTCAATGATATTTGTCATTTTAGATGATGTTTTAATTAGCTGTAATGGTTATTTGTGAACTTAAAACAGATGCAGCATTTTGGTTTGCTGCATAAAAAGATTCTAGACAATAAGTGGGTCTGGGCTGATACTAAGTTCCTTGGCATGAATTTTGGTAACTTTGTGAAATTCCAGCCTTGCTGGATAAAATGATATTTCAGTTTTTCTCATTGATGAGGCCAGGTCCCTTACATTGTTTCTATTCAGTCCTAGTTTGAGCAAATTCAAAAGCAGTTTGAGTAACTTTATTTCTTTTTTTTTTTTTTTTTTTTCTTTCTTTTTTTTTTTTAAATTTAGTAGGTAAGCTGATTGGAGTAGCAGCAGCTCAGTGGTTCTTAACCAGAAATTATATATTGTGACACACTGAGCTGGAAGTCAAGATGGGATAAAAATTGGGGAAAACAGTAAATTCGTGTGTTGACTATAACATAGAGTAACTAAAAAAATAGTAAGGCCGTGATGCTAGCTTTTGTATATATCCAGAACAGCTGAAATAAACTATCAGTGTTGACTTTGTTTAGTTTCATTTTGGCTTCAAGACCTACCTTTGTTATCATTATGCCACTTAAACTTGTTGAGCTTTTGAAGCAGCAGGATTAGAAGAAAAAAATTTGCTTTCAAAAATCAAACTTTTTGCAAATCTGCCTTAGAATTTCATCTGTGTGTCTGCACTTAGCACTCTGCTTTCAGCGTTGTAACATTTCTGACACTTCAAAATACAGGGCACAGGCAATTTCTGCCTTAATTTGCAAAGCTGTGTTGCTCTTCAGATTGACATTTCCACAGCACTGCAGTTTGTACAGCCTAAAATTTTATCTGTAACTCATCTGATTAGTACTGTTCAGATAAATTAAAAAACAGTATGAGATTATTTCATGTAGTGTTAGGACAAGGGAGAATGACCTTTAATGGAAAGAAGATAGATTTAGATTAGCTAAGAAGATAGATTTAGGTTAGCTATTAGAAGGAAACTCTTGGCTGTGAGACTGGTGAGGCACTGGCACAGGTTGTCCAGGGAAGTTGTGGGTGGATGCCCCATCCCTGGAATTTTTCGAGGCCATACTGGATGGTGGTTTGAGCAACCTGACCTGGTGGAAGGAGTCCCAGCCCTTGGAAGAGGGTCCGGAAATTACTGATCTTGATGGGCTCTTCCAGCCCAAATCCTTCTTAGTATTGGCTTCCTATTCAGTGAAACCAATCACTAATCATTAGTACAGAAATTACTGCTATAGTATTTTAAGGATAGCTCCACCAAATCTGAAGCACTAATGTCTTGTGATTGTTTCTGTAACCCACCCTTATTTCTTATCAAGGAGAGGTGGTTGACCTTCAGTCTGGAAAACTCTGTTTCTTTTTATCTCATTATTTTCTCTTTGATCTGTCTAGGAGTTCAGACCTCTTGACAGAAATCTGACAGGACTCATGGGAACATATGAGCCTCCCTAGAGCAATATGGGACACTCCACAGAGAAAGATTCATTTGTTAAAGTAATAATATAAACATCAAGATTCTAGTGTAAGAATTACATTGGATGGTGGAAGAACAGAGATTTTTTATCACACCTAGGGGCTGAAAAAAGTCAGGGGAACTATTTCACTAAAAGGAAAAATTGTCAGGGTATTTGCTTTTGAAGTATTTTGAAAAAAACTAGATGAATGCCAGTTGGCATTGTGTTTTCCCTCCTCTCTGTACAGTCTTCTACAGCCCATAGGATAGAGCAGTGTCAGGCCTTCCTGTCCTGCACTAAGTGGGATGATAAACCACACCCAATAGTTGTGCCTTGGGGAGAGGATGAAAGGGAGAAGAAACAACTTTCTGCACTATATGTTATATGTTATATGTTATGTTATATGTTATATGTTATATATACATTTTAGTGAGAAAAGTGTGTCTTGCTCCTGCAAGGGAAGGTGTGTAATTGCCTGTAGTAGTTGTGAATGTTGAATCTTCATTCTCAGACCAGCCCTGCTGACCCACTGTGGGGTGAACTTGGGACCTTCATTCTTTGTCTAAGATTTTGGCTCTTCCGTATATGCTGGGTTCCTGCTGTTGCATGCTCAGAATGAAGTCGCAGAGCTTAAAGTGTCTTGGTATTCTACTGAAGGAGCCAACAGAAGCAGCCAAGGAATAGTTTTAACATACTCACAGGATTCAGTATGGCTGAGAAGATATGCTCAAAATCCTGGGACCCTGTCTGTGAACATACTTGGGGAAAGTGGTAGCCTTGAGTTCCTGTGGGATATTTGGTATATAGGACGTGTCCTCCCCTGCTCTTACTTCACCATGGAGGCACACCAGAGCTGCACCTGGCTTTGTTCCCAACTTTTTTGAGTCTCAGGATGTCCCAAGTGCTGCCTACCAACCTTAGTCAAGCTTATTAATGCTGGATCTTTGTTGGCAGGTAACAGCCTGGTGTGTGAGGCAGGGTGTGTAGTTCATTGAGCTGTATTTGCTGCATTGATTTGAATGCTGCATCAGAAGTATTTTGTCCTTTGGGAGTTATATATATAAATGAATAAATTTGTTAACTATTTTAAAATCATACTCACGTGATCTGTGATATTTCTTATCAGGTGCATTAGGAAAACCAAGTAATTTGGCAGTTGTGCATGACGGATTGTTTTCTGTGTTGTTTGGGGTTTTTTTTAAATCAAATTTTAATGATACAACAGTCTATGGACAAGGTTTTTCCTTATCAGCATTGTGCTTCAGGTGACACAGTCAGTAGTTGGGATTTTTTTTTAAATTAGAGCAGTATTCATCAGCTGCATAGTTTTTGAATGCAGATTTAATATCTGTTTGAATGTGGAGTGGCCCAGTATTGTGGTAGAAGCGGGATAGTTTTATTTTCCCGCTGGCTCTTTGTCAGCCAGAAAAGATTTTAATCAGATCCCATATAAGTTGCAGTGGATTGTTAGAATGACTAAAGAGGTAATGAGAAATATTAGACAATTGATGGTGGTGATTAGCTTTTGGCTGAAGTACCAGTGGCAACTTAAACTGTGGTTTTATGATGTTGTCAGTGTTGTTTTCCTGAATGACATAGCAAAACTAATGATGAAAGGACAGTTTCTTTCCTTCCTCTCTTGGATGAGGGTCATGACCTAGGGTAGCAAAGAAGAAAAAATTATGGTTGTAGGCGTAGTGGTTGCCTTGGGACTGATGATTTTAAGATTCATTTACTCCTTCTACCTACTATACTTGTGTTTGCTTCTCTCCCTGCTGTGCCTGCAGAGATGAGGTGAAAGCCCTAAATCCCAGCAACGTCAGGGGCGTGAATCTCTCTCTGAGTCAGAGATCCCACATGAGGCTGTGCTGTACCAGTAACTAGCCATGAGTCGTGGGAATGTGATGTGGACCAAAGCAGTGTTTGTCCTGTGTGTAGCATTTGGACAATTCTCTTCCTAAGGGTTGAAAGGTTTTTTGGACTGATGCATGCACAGGATGAGTGCAGGAAGGAGCTCAAGAATGTTCAGTGAGAATTCTCATCAACTGTGGGGTCTCGAACTTGCAATGGGTACTTTATATTGAATTTCACTCTGTTTTGAAACAGCTACTACAGACAGACATGATTGATATAGGTATGCTATGATGAGTGCAGAATTATTGCCCCTGCCTGTCATTAAATATCACTAGTCTGAAATTTCAGTCAGGCCCTTTATCTTGGTAACTCGTCAAAAGCAGCAGCTGCCAGTGGACAAGAGAAGAAGGAAACAAGTTTTCTGGAAATGTTCTTAATTCTTCTGGTCTCTCTAAAAAGAAAAATTAAAAAAACACATTCACACAGTTATGTGTGTCTCAGTAAAATTTAGAAGTTTGAAAAATGTTGTCTTTTGTAACTTAGAAATTTAAGTGCCATTTTCCAAAGGAATTTTCAGGAATCAGTCTCAATTTCACTAACACTTCCTCAGGTGGTAGAGCAGAAATAATTCTGTAATTCAAGAAAAATACTGCAGGTAAGGTCCCACCACAGAAATTACATTATTCAATAAAGATGTTTAGATGCAACTGGGGGGTTCTGGCATTTGGCTGAAATTGCAGTGGTCCAGAGTAAAGTCTAAAATCAATTCTTCCATCTTTCTAGTGAAGGTCTTAAAGATGAAGGTTATTGAATGCTAAAAAGTGCTTTCATAAATCTCATATTTTGAAGATATTAATGAAATATTATAAATTTGGAGTAGGGCTGTGAACCCATGTCTGTGTTCCCCAAGTTAATTTATTACTGAACTACAGAGGCCATGCTTGTTTGTTTGTTTGTTTCCAACTGCAACAATGTGCAACCATTTATACAAATAAGGAAAACTACAGGAAAAGTACTGAAGCACAGAACACCTCAGCAGCCTTTGGTTGAGGTATTTTCTTGGCTTTTATTCTCTGAGCTGGAGGCAGCAGATCTGCCTCCTGAACCTATGTTTCTCACTCAGCCTCCTGTTACAGTTACTGCAAATTATGTGAGATTTTTTCTTAAACAATAACAGAAAAATATTGGTAAAAGATTAGAGAAAAGGCCTTTGTTGGCAAGGTGTTCAGCAACTGTGGGTACAAGTGTGAGATGTGCAATACATCTATTTGAAAGCACAGCACTTATTTACAATAAAGTATTTTGCCGTCACATCCTTTCCAAATGATATTATCTCTGTTAAAACTTATTTTGTTATAAGGAATGTATTTCTTACCTACATCCAGTAGTAAGTTTCAAGTTTTATGTATTCCTATAGTGTTCTGGAAAAAATAGTGTAAGTAATTTTGTAAATATGGAAGGTGTATGTTCCTTTTATCCCTGAAACATAAGAAAGTGTGTTACAAACTTCAAAGGGAAAACACAGTTTAGTGAACATGGCAAAATACATGAAGCAAAATTTAATAACATAACAGGAATTTATGTATAAGAACAGTTGAATATTCACTTTAAATTTTATCATTTGTATCCAGTGACAGAGGAGTCTGAAGACTTTACCTGTTAGCAGTTGGTTCCTTTGTACAGAATTGGATTTAACTTCATACTAGGAAATCCCCATCCGGATTTCAATTTACAACCTTAAATTATATGCTGATTTAGCAGTAAAATGATGTGAGAAAAGTCTTAAATTTGACCTTCGTGCATCTTGTGTTTCTCAATGTCCTTATTCTTTGTCGTATAGATTTCAGTGCACTGCTGTGGATTTGCCTTGGAATAAGGCTTGTTTGATCTGTACATGCAATTGTTCCTCATAAGTATGTGTATTAAAAACAGAAAAACAAGGTGAGAAAGGAGATTTGATTTAATTTACTGTACTTATAGATGCTTAATTCTCCTGTTTTTTTAAATTTCATTCAAATGAAAGCGATCTTAATGATAGCTGAATGCCAAGGTAAACTGCAACAACTCCATTGTTGAAAAGTACACACAAGAAAACAAACTGTGACCTGAAAAGTAAACTTCCAGAGGATTATAGGAGAAAGTTTACTTACACATCAGGTATCTTAGTTGTAATTGTTCTGGCAGTTGATGTACATAAAATGAACAAAGTGGCTTGGCCCAGTATTGTATTAACAGTTGAATAAATTAATGCATTCTCCTTTGTTTATTTTACCTCCCAAAGTGTGAAAAAATTGCACCTTTGAACAGTACTCTATTGCTGTAACCATCTGTTTGCAGTTTCATTACACACTCCTACCAGAATAACCTTCTCTTTGAAGAGAAAATTGATATGGGTTGTAAAAATTACGGTCTCTGACCTTAGGTTTTATGTCCCTTTAGGTATCCCTGGTGTGGTCTGCACTGGTACATATTAAGGTTTCTTAAAGAAGTACCTTTATATCTTCCAGTTAATTTCAGATAAGAAGCCTGTGCATCAAAGAGTTGGCTGTCACACACAGGTGAGCACCCCAGTCTCTTATTCAAGCCTTAAAATGAGCTGAGGGAGACCCCAGCAACTTGTTCCTGCCCTGCCCAGAACTGCTGTGTCAGCTGGGGCTGGCATGATGTCCTTTAGTGTAAATGATGTTTTGTCTCCATGGACTTCACTAGCTCAGTCTTGCTTCTGTTATTGTTAATATTGTCAATTAAAGCCAAATAGCAGCACAAGTATTTTGCTTCAGGTAGAACGTTCACTTTTAATTCTGTTAAAATGTCATCAGTTTGTGTATTTTTGGGTGCATACTCCACAAAGGCGCTAAACTCAGTCGTTTCCAACCGAAAAACTTGAATAGGGAAGTTAAAAACTGAAAAATGCCATTATTTATAATCATGATGCTTTTCAAATAAACACTCTAGATAGTTTAGTAATGAAATATTACAAGCTTTGTTTAAAAAGCAAACATTCCCCCCCTTCCTCTTGAGCTTAAACAGTGGCTTGTTTAAAAAACCCAGTAAAATTCCATAACACTTAAACTCTTTTGAAGTAGTTTTTCGACATCAGCAAGTAATTCTGCAAATTGCTTTTGAAGATGAGGCTTCATTTACTCCAGCGTGTGCAGTCTGATGGAGTGGATTAGTGGGTGTGGACTGAAATGGTAATTTAGGCTTTTTTGTGTGCATGTGTCTCTCTGTAAAACGCTCCCTATTATCAGACACATCTCTGTCCTCCTGGAGTACTTGTGAGTGGACCAAGGCTGTTCTATTTAATAGTCACTGCTGAAGACTTGCAATCCGTATGGTGGCATTGCGTTCACGTTGACTAACAATTTTTCATTACTAATTTTTCACTTTCATTCTACTGAGTAATTTTTTTCAGCAGGGTTTTTTGTGTGTGTGTGTGTTGGTTTTCTTGGCGGGTTTGTTTTTTTTTTTTTTTGGGGGGGGTGATTTTTTTGGGGTTTTTTTTTGGTTGGTTAGTTTGGGTTTTTTTGGTTTTTTTTTCCTAGAGAAAAGAAAAATTAATTAGGCGAGTTCCCAGAACCAGCCCACACAAATATCAGTAGTGGAGTAAGAGTAGTGTAAAGATATGCAGGTGGAGTAGGAAAATGGGCAGCCTGGTTTTTGTTTGTCATACACTATTTTGGGACTCCACCCCAGGACAGAGTGGATTCTACTTTGTATTTGAATTAGTAGTTATGTAATAAGATAGCCCAGCATAAGACTGTTCCCTAACGCTGAAATGGAGATTCAAAAGGGAAAAAAAAGTTACTCTACTAATGCGAATTGAAATAATTTTATTGATTTTAATATTTTTTAACTGAGTTGCATGGTTTTATGCTAGCTGAAAGTGCTTCCTTTCATTTTGAAAGATAATGTAGAACTTTATATGAAGTCTGTAATTATATAAAAAGAAGACAGCATTCTCCCTGCTTGCTACAAATCAAACCTTTCAAGTAGACAAAAAAAATTATGATAAGTCATTATTTCAAAGAGATTTCAAAGGAGTCTATTCAAGACAGGGTTTTTCTTTTAGATGAAAAAGTTGAAAATTAAATGTCCTTGAATTTCTGACTGTTCATTTGCACTTTTTTTTTTTTTTTTTTTTTTTTTTTTTTTTTTTTTTTTTTTTTTTTTTTTTTTTTTTTTTTGTGAATGAAGATTTTTAGATACAGCATGGCAGGTCTTTAGCTTCTGTAAACAAAAATCCACCCCACTGACTCATTAACCCAATAAAAATATTCAACAGGAAGCAATGAAGCTTTTAAAATGTATTGAATTGGTATTGAATAGGTATTTTATTGTCATTTGGAGAACTTCAGGAGTCCAAACTTGCTTTAGCTGTCTATCTCAGTTTGATTTCTGTTCTTTAAAAAATTCCAAACTTTGTATTTTGAGGGTGATTTTATTATTATTATTATTATTCATTTAATCGTTGTATGTGGCATATGCTGAAAATACTATGAAAAATGTTCACACAATTCAAGGTCATCTGGTGACTAATTGTCTTTGATAGTGAAGGGAAAATATTAAAGTCCTGAGTTTGTCCTGGAAGTGCAGTTTCTGTGGACACATCGTTGTGGGCACCGAAAACATTTTGTATTGATTCTCTAGAACAGAGAATTCCAGCATTAATAATTCAGCTGACAAGAAATGGTTTACATTAGGTTATCAATGCTCATATGTTGCCACTGAAAACTGCTATAGATGTGACAGCAGGTTCCATTAGGCTGAAAAAAGAAACGTAACAAGGAAACCTCAACTGATAGCAGCACTTCTTCAGTAGTGAGTGGAGAAAGGAAGGGAAAGGTTCATTTACAGAGGGATGAGGACATCACTTTTATGGCTTTGCTGTAGGAGAAGTCCACTCTTTTTTACCCAGAATCTGGGACTTGAGAAACAGCAGCTAACACACCTTTCCTGTTGTAGAACCATATATTTTATAAACCAAAAAGTTCTGAATTACTGAGTTGTTTTTATTTCAGATTTATCTCTTGGCAGCTGTTACTGGTCATAAAAAGGTGAATATGGCTGAAAACATTAAGCTGAGACCACTTAAGAAAATAAAGGTGGCAGGAGGCAGCTGGAGCTGGCTGTGTTGGTGCAGAGTTTTGTCTTCATGAGTCAGTTACCTCAGTCCCCAGGCACACTGCTCGTGTGGATTAACCTAAAAAACCCCATCTAATAAAATGACAAGTTCGGTGTTCTCTTGCTATGGAGGTCTGGGCAGCAAGTAGACACCTCCACAGGAGAATGCATGATGAATTTCCAGATAGAGGCATTGCTCTGCACATTGATACTCAACTGTGTGAATACATTTGTAGAAGGTTGGTTGAACATGAAAGTAAGTGCAATAGAAAAACGAGTTTTACGCTTTTTGAAAGAAAAGCATAACCCTCAAACCTTTAAAAAATTTTTGAGAGCAGTAAAAAAGCAAAAAAATTGATTATTCCTCTAGGGACTTTTACTGCTTTGGTCCATGTAAATCATTAAACAGGGACCTCACTCTTGCTTGACTTTGCTGAATCTAGTTTAGGACCGTTATTTGCCAATTAATTATCTGTTTTTCTGTACCTATAGTATAGTTATTTTATTACATGAAGAATGCTCATTATATGCTCCTTTGCATTAAGGACATTAACTGCTTTTGAGTCTTAGAAGTGTGGAAACAGAGTAAATGGAGCAATGAGGACCGAGTTATTTTTATGTTTTAATCCTTCAACTTCTCCAGTTGGATTTTTTCACAGATCTGGAACATTTTCTTCTTGAGTGACTGCTTTAAACCCAATCCAAATGGTAGAGACTGGGGGATCATGGCTGTTGTTAGTCATTTTAACCCTCATAACTAGTGCATGTAGCTTATCTAAATCATAGTGTATTTGTCATTTTTCTTAACTGCCTCTATTTGTTTACATCAACAAATGTCTGGGCTCTAACTGAACTGTAAGATCATTGAACAGGAACTGTTCCCACTATATGTGTTTCATGCCTTTCACAATGGGTCGCCAAACCTCATGTTGTCTCTTCTGTAATGTAAACAGAAAGAAGTTAATCATTGTCACGGACAGATTTCTTTTCTTTCTCTTTTAGTGGTATATGTGATGTTAATTTGCTTATTTTGGACATATGTCTCCTGCATTATAAGTGATCTGCCTGCATGGCCTATTACCTTGCTCTTCAAAAATACGTAATACAAGGTACAAACTGTTCTACTGAGGTGGTTTTGGTGTAACTTTACACTTCTTGACCACTTAGACTTTCTCTGCCCAAGCAGAAGTTTTCTGTGGATAAACATGGGAGATGACATAAGGCATTGCCTTTAATTTGCTCACTTTTTAGATTATTAAATACTTGTTTGAGGCAAATAATATAGGAGAAGCTTTAAGTAGATTTTGGGTAAAGATAATTTCTCTTTCATTTGCATGTTGTCTGTCCAGAGCTCTTTTCAAGGAGTCATCAAATAAGTGACAATTCAATGTAAATTTTTTGTTGTTGAATAAATCGCCCAACAGAGTAACTACAGGAAATCTGTTACTGTAAACCTGTGTGTGGATGATTTATTTTATGCACCCATGTGTGATACTGTGAAAAAAATTATTACACAAAGTTAAGGGAAGCATTTAGAGTGGCTTTGTGGGTGTTCTTTCACTTGTTACACCAACATGTTTCCGGTTTAATCTTTAGAATAAAACTCTTAATAAAATCTAAGAAGAATAAGCCTTTTATTGCACATGTTTAAAACATAAATGTAATGTGGTTTGTCTGTAACTGTTTCAGAAACTGTCAGTTAATTCTTTTATACATAAGCAAGGCAAACCTCTCTGTGCAGCTGCAGGACTTGAGCGCTGGTTCGATGTGATCAGAGGCAGATCAGTGCCCAGAGAAAGCTCAGCCTTTTTCCCAGGTAGCCAGCTATGACATAGTGCTTCTATATTATGAGAAATAGTGAATATTTTTTCCCATTTACCATCTCAGTGTGATTCATGGTTTTACAGACTTCTGCTGTGTCAGCCCTTAGTGTGACGCTGTACCAAGGTTGCCATAAGCTCCATGTCATGGACTACAGTATCCCTGTCCTTTCTCTTCCTCAACTTGAAACTCAGTAGCATCTTATAACTGGACTACCACAGCTCTAATTCAATTAAATAATTTATAAAAAGGATCACATTCTTTGGGAAGATTCTTGGAATGATCCTTGAGGAAGGGCCTATACCTCTCCCTCTGAAATTGTGCTTTAGGACTTACTCCTTCCATTTGAAAAAGCTGCATCTGCAGAGAAATTGTGAGTCCCAGGAGGGCTGTACAGCATAGCCAGACTGAGGGGGTTGGTTTGTTTGGGTTGGGGTTTTTTTGAATGCCCAGGATGGTATCAGTCTAACAGTGATGAGTACTGGTACCTGTGCAGACACATTACCTCATGTAAGAGCTGGTTCAAGAGCTTCTTAGGTGGGAGACTTGAGAGGACTGGCATGGGCACTGTTCTCAAGGAAAAGGAGGAAGGCTCTGAAGCTGTCCTGAGTGAAGAGTGGAAACTCCCAGTGGCTTGTGTCAGAGCATGTCCAGGGTCTGACATGTGGAGCATACCCAGTATCCCCCCACAGTCAGTGCCAAAGAATGTTTCTTTCTACATCATTAGCACAGCAAGTCCTTTTTCTCTTCTTTATTGGCCTGCCTGGGCTGTCTTAGGCGAGTTCCTCTAGCAAGGAAGAGTTAGCCTTTAGGCATTCTGGCAGTGATTTGACCTTGTTTTTCGGATATTTTATTGCCCCAGGTAGTGGACGAAAGCGAAGGACAGCAATATCCCTGGCACAGTGATTCTTAAGGCATTTTAGCCAGAGGGCATGTGGCAAAATGAATGCTATTTTGATAGGCTGCAGACAAGTCTAACTTATCCATTACACACAGTGTAATTATGGCACTGAGTTGGTGCAGGAAGAGTCTTAGGAAAATTATGTCATGGGTGGTAGAAGCAGCTCTGTGCAGGTAGGAGTCACGTCTGCTGAACTTGCAGCCACTGTCAACACCTGTCTAGCAGAGAGCACTTGGCAGTGCCTGGTTGTCCTGGAATTACTTGAACCAAAAGGCATTGAGTCTCCTTGTGCAGACTGTTGAGCTGGGAGCGAGCTGCTGTTAATTCTCATTAAGTTATCAGTGCCATCACCAAGTCAGTCTTACAGACAATATGGTCTTGTGACACACTTTGCACATTCAGGTAGTACAGAAATAGCTATCTGCACTTGGCTTTTAGAGTTGAGGGAGAGGACTGGATTTAGGGTGCCTTTTGAGGCACTGTCTTTTGCCACCCTTCAGTGCCTTTTGCCAGACTTGGAAGAGTGCTCTGGGGAAGCATTGCTGTGTGCTTTCTCTGTTCTTAAATTTTAGAGACAGGTTGCCAGGCAAGATGGACATCTCGTCTGACCTGGTATGGCTTTCTTATGCAATTAGTACTTATGTAAGTGATCTGTCTTCTGTGTAATGTGAAACAAAGTTGTCTCGCATGCTGCCTCTCCTGGAATACAGCTTTATTAATTTACACATACTATATGCACTAGTTGAGTGTTGCAACATCACAGAAGCTGATCACTGAGCACAGAACTAGAGTGTGATTACTTTGTGATTAAAGATTTACCAAATCGATTTTGTCTTACCCAAGGTTGTTGCGGTATCAGAACTGCTATTCTGAACTGATTAAAACTAGTGTAAAATACTTCTGATGTACTTATCTTTATAAACATCCCAAGACACCTTTCCTTTTTAAAGAATAATTTTTAAATCTTTCTCAAATGTCATAAAATAATCCTTTCTCCTTCCTGTCTTAAGTGTTTAGATCTCCCAGCAATCATTGATACTCAGTTCTCATAGCATTGAGAGATACTGTGAGAGATACTGTGATTGTTCCTTATTTGACATTGGAGAATGGACTACTTGTAATAATGCAATTACATATGCTTGTTAAAATGAAAAATGTAAGGATTTGAGAGAGCCTTTGTGTTTCACAAAGATACTTCTCTTTTTCAGGAATGATGTTGACCACTGATACCTTTAATATTGCAGCTATCTATAACTGTGGTGATAGCAGAGCAGAGCTTTGTCAAAGACCAGGATATATAGAGTGGAACAATTTAACAAGTAATCAGAGCCACTTGGCTTTTAAAATCATGAATCTTGATCAGTTCAGCAAGAAATACTTTTGTCTCAAAGATAAGATAGAGATACTACATGTAGCTTGATATAGTTGGTTAGAAGCTGGCTGGAATTAATGTTCTGTAAAGTATGTAAACCAGCATAAGAACCATTGGTAACTGTTTACATGCTATTAATAATTAGCAACCTTCCTACCAGTCTGTTAGGAAAGAACCATGCATTGGGTACAATAGAAACTCAACTCCATTCGGTTGGGTTCAAATTACATTAGACTTCGACAATGGGGCATGAATGGGGCTCATTTGAGTTTCTGCCACTGTAAACAAAGAGATGTTGGAATGTTTCATTTGTTTATTGATTTATTTATTTGGACAGGTGCAACTTGATCATATGAAATAATTTTTTAATTGAAATATAGGCCAAAAATATCTTAGTAAGCATTGTCCAGTCAGGGTATATGATACTAACCAATGTCTTGACTCAAATTAATTTAGCCTGTGCTTGGTTTTAAATTTGAGTCTTAGACTAATCAAATCATGTTCTAGACAAAGTGCTTTACCTGAGCTTAGAAAATAGAAAATACAGATTTTATTTTCTGATTAATTTCTTTTTAGGTACTAAGTTCCCTCTTTTACTTTCTGCTAAAAATTATGTACACATCTGTGAGGTAGGCTCTGTTAGTGGTAATAGAACTCATCCTTGGGAAGAGGTCATTTAGCTCTGATGGATCCCATCTGTATGAGGATGATTCTCTAGGGTGTAATTTTCCTCAGCTATTTGAAACCCTCTCATAAGTGCTCCAAAGCAATCAGGTTCTATAATTTGCAGGATGATGGCAAGAGGAAAGAGCCAGGAAGACTGTTGGTGGGATTGCATGTTAGAATGCAGTATCACAGGACTAACAGCCTAAATTAATGCAAGGAGAGACTTGATTCAGGCTTTTATTTTTTGGCATCTCCAGCAGCTGGACATCCACACTTCTCCAAAGTGGATACTACAAAGGGAGAATGGATGATGCACCAAATTGTGATATGATGCAGGGGAGGGTTGAGACTAGAGAAACAATATGAAGTTACATGCAGAAGACATTACCCTTGGTACAATGTTTTCCTATTCTTTTGTGTTAAATGGAAAATTGTTCAGCAATCTGCTAACAAATCCCACAAATACTGTGCTTACAGGTAGAAATAAACCTACAGAAAGATTGAGCTGACCTTGCACATTTAATACTTGCCATTATCTTAGCATGGAACACAGGCCATGCTGCAGCTCTGTGTTGTATCGGAGTCCTATCAAAGTTGTTCCTCTGTCTCTCACCTGGTGGAATGAATTGGATATACACTCAGGTTTGGAAGCAATGTCTTTAATATTTCAGTTTACACTGAGGATTTGCTGGTTTTATTTCCCTTTCTCTACAACTTTATATTGCATTTAAATAAAGACAGGGGCTTCTCCTGTAATGCACACGTTTGATTCCTGTCAGTGCTAACAGAAGGTATGTGCAGACACCAATGGAAGTACGGATTAATGTTTCTCTTGAGGTGAACAACTGTTTATAATTAGAGTTGTGGGAATGAAGAAAAACCCAGCTAGCAACCAAACAGTCCCTCTTCCAAAAAGCTTGATAAACTCATAAAGCTCAGGGGCTTAATCTCTGAACCAGAGTGCTTGTTATCTAATCCCCACCAGCTGTTGTGTACTTGGTAGCCATGACATCTGTAATAGAGCTGAAGGGCCCATCTATATTGGTTGGCACCTTTACCCACCAACTGAACTTGATTCTTCTCTCATTGCTCACATTTACCTGCTTTAAATCATTAACCAGTTGCTCAGGGTTTGATCATCCATTTAACCATACTTTATAATAGAAGTCAAGTGCTGCTTTTCACATTGAGCATATTTTAGGTATGTAGGTCTTCAACAGGTCTCGTTTTTGTATTGCTAATAAGAAAAAGGTATCAACCACAAGAATTTCCTCTGGTTTCATACTGGTTCCTAATGTAGACTTAAAATTGACCTGGGAGTGAAATCTTTTGAGTTGTATTTGAGCTGAAAAACACCACCACACTTCCAGTAAACAGAGTAAAGAATTACATGCCTCTCCATTAACTGACGTGTATGAATTGCTACAGATAGCTATAGAAGGTATAATATAAATGTAAGCAAGGTGCATGAATTCATTATAACTGTGAAAGAACACTTGTTTTCAGAGATCACTATCAGCTGTGCTGTAGTGGATATTGTATTTGAAGCTGGCAGAGGAGAGGAAAAGGCCCATCTTGAGAAAATCAGCCATTTTATGTCTCCCAGTTCTTGAGTGAGTGCTGTGGTTTCAATTCTGCTGTGAGCCAGTGCCCTCAGCACCACCAGCAGTGCAGAGGAATACCTGCTGTGTGGAGTGGAGTGTGACTCCTTCATGTCAGGTGTGGATAAAACTCCTAATTTGGTCCTTTCTAGGGGTTAGAGGGAAGGTGTCTTGTTCTTGGATCCCATGTTGGTTTAGTTAGGGGGTAAATTCTGAGCTGTTCCCAAGGTAAGAACATTTCTGGAACTGGAAGAACATACGTGTGGGTTATTTTTCTGGTTAAAACAGATGCTTATAGCTTCCTGGTACCATGAATGGTTAGATTGGGCAGCTGAAGGCAAAAATTGGGCCTGAAGGCTGCAATAAACATATGCTAGCTGTCATCAAAATATTGTGGGTCTGAGGTTTTGAATTGTCCTAAGACAGTTTTCAGTGTCTGTAATACTAACTGTCAAAATCTAGAATACTGGCCTCATAAATAAAACCGACTATACTGAGTTTTCAAAGAAGTGCCTCTTAAGTTTTGTTAAATTTCATTATAGTAATTTTTCACTTGGAGTTAATTTGACTGATTTTTAATTTTTTTTTTCCCAGAATGGCACTAAGAAGTACTGGGATTTTATGAGGACACATGACAGGTAACAATGGCATCACATTATTTCCCACTGCCTTCATGTAGTATTTCATACTGTATTCTGTTTCATTGGCCAAGTGTTGTTGATGTTCTCTTGCCTCAAATTTCCTCTTCAATTCTCATTTCTTGTGTAATAGATGTGCAGATGGTTCTCTACTGTTTAAGACAGAATTAGCAGAAATTTTAAAATCTCCCTGGGGTTTATTATGTTTTCAGTAAGTTTTGTCTGTGCTTGGCTATTCCAATATTAGAGTTTTAGCACACAATTTATTGTACATTTTAATGATTGCATCGAAGATGGAACTGTAAGTTTGGATTGTATGAAGTCTTCTTTTATGAGTGGCAATTTATTACTTGAAGGAAGGATTTTTTTCTGTCTTTCCAAATGTATTTCTCTGATCAGAGAAGAAAAGCAATTAACTCCTGACTTCAAAGATCAGCTCATACAAGATTATAACAAATAAGGTGTATATAAAACAGGCCAAGTCTCAGTGTTATTAAAAACTAAAATATTTATGTGTCTTTCAAAAAGTATTAATATTTAATCTGTTTACTAAAAATTCAGGTACTAGAAGATAAAAATAAAAAGCAAGGGTAACAACTTTTTCCAAGAAAAAGCTTTTTTAAACCTATTAAATGTCAAAAATGTAGCAAGAGACTAAAATAAATTGTGACGTAACCAGAACCACATCAAGAGATGTGTTTTTCATGTGCATTAAAAAACTAAAACCGGTTACATTTTGTTGGAACCTTATACATCTTTACATGAGTCTTTTTGTGACATGAGTCTTTACATGTGTGTGGGTGCCAGGGAGGGATGTAAAATTCTAGCAACATTTTTTATCTACATAAAGATAATGAAGGTAAAATTTTCAGGAAGACTAGGAAAGTATTAGCTAGATTAAAAATGCCTGTACTACTTGAGAATGAGGACAGAAAGGGTAGTGATATTTCAATACTGAACTTCACACTTGCTTTTGGAATTTGCCTGGAAGACAGTTCTGTCTTTGCACTTTGTCTGTCCATATGGGCATGTGCCTGAATTTATGATGGCAGATACAAAGGCTGAAATGATAATTGATTGCTGGAAATTTAATATATGCCCATTTGAGCAAGTGAATCCAGCCTCAAGTCACAGTGCTGAGAACATGACTTCTAGATGAATTTGTATGACTATTTTTGTTTAAACTTTAGTTTATCACTGTGTGATAATGTGTGAATATATGCAACTAACTGAGTGGGGTAAGAATTAAAGGATCAGTTTTCCATGAACTTCTTGGGAACAGTATTTCTGAAGGACTTTTGTGGACATTTTTAAAATAGTTGAGAACATAACTTTATAAAAAGGCTATGGCCACATGTCATGCCAGTCATCTCTGGTCACATAACATTTGTTAGCTTCAGATGTACAACAGCTGCCACCCGAACTTATTAGTGACTACTGTTGAGCTGCAGAATGTCTAACACTCTTTCACAGGGAAATTCATTGCAGCTTCTGACAGCAAAGGTAGTAATGTGAACTTTCTGCATAGGAAATTCATGGGCTTACTTAGTTTTGTTTTGTTTTTTGGTTTTTTTTTTGTTTGTTTGTTTGGTTGGTTGGTTTTTGTTTGTTTTGTTTGTTTGTTTGTTTTTGGGGTTTTTTGTGAATAGGAAGACAATTATTATCCAACACATCAGTCAGATTCGAAATCCCTTATAATACATTAAAGCCCTACATTTTGCTGTATTTTAATAGCTGTGATGCTTGTTATATGGAAAAGTCATGTTAACTAGTTCCTGAAGATTATAAAGAACTTCATACTGAGATACTGAGAGAGCTCTTACAGGTTCATTACTGTTAATGAAGGATAAATATTGAAGAAGAGGAGAAGTTTCTGAGACACATGTTCTGTTGGTCAGGATTTCTTGTGTGTTTGTCTGCTAAACAAGATTGTAGATGTTTTCCAGAATTAAGATCCCTTTTCCATAATACTTTTCTATAAGTATTCATAGCTTACTACTTAGAGAAGTGCTGTAAGACTTATGTGCTCCAAGTGTCTGTAATAGGGCTGTTTACCTGAACTGAGCATGTTGGAATGCCATATTTCTAAAAAGCACATGTATATATTATATATTTACATAGAATTGATATGTATTATGAATTTAGTGATGATGAATTAAAAAACCAACTGTGTAATCATATAAAACCAGACACTGTGCCTAACCCACATCTTTGTTTGTCATCCTCTCTCAGCAGCACAAGTAAACATGCTTAAGACTGACTTCTTTGCTGTATGGAAGTGAACTGAGAGCTTGTCTATAGGGTTCCTATCGGACCCCAGTGTTGTCTCTCATTTCAAATTAGGTCAATATTAGCCAATATTTAATACATCTGTATCAGAAGATACAGGAAAATATTTACCAAGAGAGATGAAGTTATTGTTGTATAAATGTATCCTTTCCAACTGTTCAGATGAACAGCTGATTAAATTATCCAAAGACTAAAACACAAGGACTGCAGCAGTCACTTCATTTGCCTTAGATGTGAGTCATCTTTTAAGATCTCACTATATGTTGCAGTAGGGCAAAATCATTTAACCATGTGCAGTCTGGTGGTGTAACTCTAGCACAAGGTAAAATAGCAGAATTGGTATCACTTTTCCTATTTTTCCTTTTATTTCTTTTCTTTCCTTTAGTTAGTGCAGACCTGGGCATGAGTCTACAGTATGTGGTTCATGAGCTTTCTTAAGATCAGGATCATTCAGAACTAGACGTCAATCCTGAAGTCACTGCTGTACTTTATGCTGAGCAAATAATTGCTTATTCCCAATCCCTCCCTGCCAGTTAAAGATAAAAATAGCCATGTGCAATTTATTACTGGTCACACAACAAACTGTGTTAAGGCAAGCCCTTCAGAACCTCTGCTGTCAGAAGTCACCTGTGTGTCAGCATAGACAAAAGAAGCAGCATTTCTTACCATATTTAGGTTTAAATTCTAGCAGAAGGAAGATCCATGACACAAGGACATAACCATGGACAATAGTTTGGTCCTGTAATGCTTTGCTCAGAGAGACTGAGAGACTCCATCCTTAGAGAAATCCAAACCTTGACTGGACAAGGCTCTGAGAAATCAGGACTAACTCAGAAGTTAGCGTGACTTTTAACAGGAGATTGGCTCAGATGATTTCCAAAAGTCACTTACATCCTGAAGGTTTCTATGATTTTACAAGCATATTAAATACTTAATAAGTGTTACAGTTCCCATCTGAAAACTGTCAAAAAATTGCAAACTTGTCAAGAAACCTGTCAATTTCTAAGCCATTTTTCTATTGGAAAATAAGCTTACTATTGTTCTTGTCGTGTGGAGTTAGATTTAAGTTTATCTTTCTTTGAAACATGCAAATGAACATTATCAGAGCTCACTGGAAGGTTTTATTGTGTCATTAGAAACAACAGTAACCTTTAGTAAAAGTGAATGAAGTAAAAATCCTTGATTACCACTGTAATTATTGAGCTTGTAATTATTGAACAAGTTTATAGAGGTGTTGCTCCTAAGGATTACATAATTTTGGCATGTTGTGTTAGGCACACAGCAAAAGATGCTTGCTTGCAGTTATGCACTGCTTACTTTTCTAATTAACTGTAATTTTCCTTTTAGTACTCAAGATGATGTGTTTGGTCATTATTAAATATATCCTGATGAAAATCAAGTGGAGTGCAAGCAATGAAAATTTAGATGCAAGGTGTATTTCAAGTTTCTTTTTAGACTTGGGTCTGTCAGAACTGGTTTGCAATTTGTGGGGGTGTGATTTGCGGGCTGAAGAGCTGTTAATTTTTTTAAAGACTCAGCTTTTAAAAATAAAGGTCTTTATCAGGAGAATATTTTCCTTCTGCAAATTTGTGGTGATTTTCTGTTAGAAATAGAAACATACTAAATTTTACAGAGTAACCATCGATACCTGTAAAAAAAAATATTCTCTAAAGCCAGACTCAGGTTACAGTTATATTCTCCGTCATCCTAATTTTGCTATATTTAGTACAGTAAGAGCCTGAAATGTAATACTTAAGTTCTACATTCATCTACTTTATAAAGCAATAGACCACATCCGTTTCAGGTTTCAGCAGCTCCCCTTAAACAGATTCAAGGCTTTTAGAAGGCATAATTTGGGAACAGATGAAGGTCAGTGTACAGTCATGTGCTCCCTTCTGTGCTTTGAGTAATAACGCTTGAGAACAGGGACACAACTATACCTTTTCCTAGTTGACAAAACAAAATTATGTCTACCTCTCTATTTGAAAGTATGAAAAATTCACTGTAAAGCTCACTGCATTTCAAAGAGAGCAAACTTGAGGAGACTGAATTGTGTGCAAGATAGTTATGTGAGTTCCTCTCAAATATGTGATGAATAAAAAGTATTTGGACTAAAAAACTTGCAACTCTACATGTGCGTTGTACCCCATTCATGCTGCATTTTTACCTTCAAAATCATGTCACAGTGAGTCAGCAGTTGTTCCTGACTTAAAAAATTCTTATGAAATAGCCTGAAAGTTTATTCTTATATTCCTGTTTTGTAAGATTTGCCTTTTTTTTTTTTTTTTTTTTTTTAAGTAAAGAGATTAATTTGAAACAAAATAATTCCTAATCTCATTTGCTTCCTCGGAGGAAACGACTTTACCCTTTATCTGTTACAAAGACAACAGAAAAGTATAGTTTTTCATCAGGAGTGAGTTTGCAGGGTGAAGGAAACCAAAGCAATCTCCGCCTCGGCTTGTTCTCTCCTGCAGGTGCCATTCCTGGGGGCGAACAGGAGGAGATCCTCAGAAGGAGGAGATGGAGGTGTCCAGGCTCTGTGCTGTGCAGTTACCTGGCCCAGGGCAGAGATGAGGAGGTGGCTGCCCAGGGCAGTGAGGAATGCAGCCCAGCAGCTGCCCCAGGAGGCGGCAGCATCCCGGCTCTGGCCACGGGAGCCGGCCGGGAATGGGTCACCAGAGCCGGGCCAGTGGCCTGCAGGAGCCACGGTTGCTATTCTGGCTCAGTGGCTGTAGCAGGCAGCTATGGAGACAGGGTGGAAGTCATGTGCCCTGACCACATTATAGGAGTGGATTAAATTCCTTCTCCTATTTCATATGCCAGATCATTTGGGCTTTATGGAAACTTAATCCTATATGTATTTTTCTGGTTTATGTCCTAGTGTATTATAAGACACCATGAAATTTAACTCAGATGCTTCCTTTGTGCAAGAATTATCACAGTAGCTTTAACAAACAGCTTTTTAACATCCTAACAGGTAAAGGAAAAAAAAAAAAAAAACTTTTCTTGGGTGGCATATACTTTTACTTTCAATGATGTGCTGTTGTTCTGTAAACCTTGTCTGTCTTTGTAATGTCTCCTCCAGGGTGTCAATGATGTGGAATTTTCTTGATTATCTTCAAAGATAGTGTGGAAGATAATGCACTGTTTAAAATCAACTGGAGGTAGTTCAACAAACAAAAATGATGAAAAGTTTAGGTAAATAATAGCTGAGAGAAGGTAATGAGGGCTGGGCATGTTCATGCAAAGGATAGCACAACTGAGGTGAGAAATTATCACTTATCACAAAATGTAAAGGAACATTTCAGAGCAGGCCAGGCTCATTTAATTTCATCAGTAATCAATGACAGAAGGAGAAATGATGTGTGGTGGGGAAAGTATTTTTTAAATTAAACACTAAGAAACTGTTTTTACCAATAAGCAATAAGATAATCCAGGAAGGCATGTTTTGTAATCACTGTCATTGAAAATGCTCAGGTCTAGGCTTGATATCTGTCTATCAAGGATGTTATCAGGATAATCATAATTTTCCTGGTACTAGAAGGAAAAAATGTAGTAGCCTATTAGTTTCCTTCAACCCAAGTAATTACACGATTTGTTTGCATATGATATTTGCAAATAAAATGCACTTAATGCTGTGTTTTTTGTTGTTCATTTTTGGGGTTTTCTACAGTGAAGACTTGACAGATCCTCTGCTTTTGTGCCAGGAATTCTGCAGGCATATTTACTGTCTTTTAAAATGAGTTACAATGTTGTTACCTTAGGATCTAATCTAAATAAAAGCATAGGAATGAGAGAAACATGAGATGAGATGCTGTAAAGTTACCAGAGAGAAACATGAAATCATAAATTTTCAGAATCTCATTTCATCCTTTTAAGCATGTGATATGAAAGCACCCGATAGCATGCAATCTTTTCTCAGCTCTATCACAGAAACAGGGTAAAAGAGCAGTAAAATTTTTGTTGAGGGCATTGATTCATTGGGAAGTTAAATATTTGCCTAATTTTAAGAATAGAATCCATGAAAATTCTTATAATTAAGCAGGTACACAGACTTTTGATTGGTTAGTCATAAAGTTCTGAATACAGGTTTCTGCTATCCAGATTAGAAGCATCTTGGGTATTTTACAAGTTTAGGGATTTCATTTTCTAGTGTTTCCAATAATATGCAAAATAAATGAATGTGTTTATTCTCTTGAAATCACTGAAATCAGAAAGAGTCTTCCCTCTGCTTTCAGGTGATTTTGAAATAAACCTGTTCTGTGTGAAGGGTGCCAAGAGTTTCATGTGCCCTAGAGACAGTAGCATGATTATGGCCTGCATTTGGGATTGGTAAAAAAAATCTTTGGAAAGCTTGGAAATATTTTGTAATTGGAATGCCTGTATTTTAGAATTTTAGCTGAAAATATCTCTTGGAAAAGAGGAAATAATTTAAACCTTAACCTAGAAATGGGAAAATTGAGGAAAATGTGAACAACTCCCAGTTTCTCACTGATGGTACTGAGACTATACAGTTACACCTGGCAAAAGGTTGTGTTATGCACATCATACTTGGATTTTGGTAGGTAATAAACAAAGTTGCTGGTTTCCCTTACCTTAGTGCAGAACACTTGAACTTTTTTGTTTTGTGAGCTGTCCTTGAAAGCTGATGGTGTTTTAAATCTTTTGACTTTTGCCATTTCAGAATGGAATAGCGTCATACTTAGGCTTTTTAGGTGGATTATTTATTTGCCTTACTATGTGATAGCATTTATAAATGGCAGTTTCACAAATAATTAGGAATTGGAACAAAAGCCCATCAGGCTCTGACATCTGTTGCACGTAATTCCCATAAAGCTGTATTTAATTAAATAAGTTAGCATAAAACCTGAATTTGTTTATTAAAATATTTTGTTGAAAGAATCCCATTGAGATGCAATGTGTCATTTCTTAGGGTATCCTGGGATACTGGCCAAGATATGACACTTAAGGAATGTTATTGAGAGCAGCGTGCTTTGATGTCTCATTTATTTTGCACTTGAATTTTCTTTTTATTTTTTCTTTGTTGTATGAAAATAAGTTGCTGAGAGAATTGTTTATTCCAAAGAAGTTGTCCTGATCATATTTGCTGGTTGGCAATACAAATTGCTACTTTACAAGTAGATATAAATTGTGTTTTAAAATTACATGCATATGGGTTTGTTACCACTTCTTAGTTCATTTTTATGCTGGTCTGATGATTAACCAAAGATATCCTTCCTGCTCTATGGTGTCATGAACAACTTCCTGCTGCAGTTCAGTTTACTGAAACCAATCTTCCGTTTGATTTTCTCCAAAGTAACATTTATTTTCTTGGGCATACGTGGCTCAACGCTTTTTTTCTGGGTTTATTTAGTATTAAATATTTATGTTGTGTGGGAGAAAGATTTAAATTTCATCAGAATACAGAAGTCTTTTAGATGTCTCTAATTATCTATTGCCAAATCCACTTTATCTGTGATTAGTATGAAAGGGTGAATGTTTTTGTCAGGAGCTTATGGCTTTGCTTTTGTAATAGGCTGCATTTTAAGCAGCCAATTGGATTGGTCTTGGCCTTTGAAAGATGCAAAATGCTTTGAAGGAAGACTTAAATGAACCAGTAAAGATTGTGCAAGCACACACATTTAATCTCAGGACTATCTGCATTATAGTTAAAGCTCTGGGAAACTAAAGGAATTGCACTGAAGAATAATCGAAGGGTACAGCTTTATTACATCTCTGTTCTGAAAATGAAGGGGCTGTTTTCTCTGGCTTAGGGTACTGGGTGCTGTGTTGATAAAAGGAAGAAGACAGTGCTTTAGACACCACATCAGAAGTTTTCAGGATGTGTCCAGCTGTGAAATGGATGGTTAATTTGAATACAGAAGTATTCAGGGGCTACATACAATTTTTTCCTATGGACATCAAAAATAATTTTGAAATAAGATGAAGTAGGCCCTCCTGAAGGTTGACTCCTCCCAAAGAATTGCTTTTGAGTGTTGGCTCTCAAACAAGTTTAGATGGTTTTTGATTATCACTTTCAAATTGAAAGCACAGTCATTTTGGATTCGAACAAGGAGAGGACACGTTCACAAACATGAACGTGGCTGTGTAGAAACCTCACAGCACCTGGCAAGATCTGAAGGGGGCCCACAGAGAAGCCAGAGAGAGACTCTCCATCAGGAACTGTAGTGGCAGGAGAAGGAGTAATAGGTGCAGATTCAAAGAGGAAAAATTTAGGTTCAATATTAGGATCAAATATTTTACTGTGAGGGTGGCGAGGCACTTGAACAGGGTGCCCAGGGAGGTTGTGAATGCCCCAACACCCTGAAAGTGTTTAAAGCCAGGTTGGATAACACCTTGAACAACCTGGTCTGTTGGGAGGTGTCCCTGCCCATGGCAGAGGGGGTTGGGAATAGAGGATCTTTAAGGTCCATTTAAACCCCTTAGCATTTTATGAACATACTTTATTTGTGACCTGGGGTGTTTCTAAACCACAATATTTTAAAAAGACTAGATGGAATTATAGGCTTGATATGCAAAACTATGAATAATCAATTTGTCATCCCTCTATGAACAAAGAAAACCAAATTCAAGAAGAAAAACAAATTTATACTTTAAAGCTAATTTATTTATTTATTTCTTACTAACTTTTCATCTAGTATGATTTGTAAATCTTGACATTTTCTCCTTTATGAGCTATGTGGGCAAAAATATGAAATGTATGTTTTATATTCACATGGTCTCCAGCAGAGATGAATGCATCTCTAAATACTTCTGTGGTTGCACATTACATTTGATTATTTTCTTCTGATTGTATCAAAGGGATTTTTAAAACCAAATATCTGTTGAGAGTCAAGGGGGCTGATTAAATCACTTACTTGCTTTTATTCCTTCATGCCGTTTTTGTGTCTCTTTTTGAATCTGCAATTCCTTTTTCTTTGTCTTCTTTGAGAATGGCAACTGAAATACTGCAGGCGGTATTAGTAGTATTGGAGGGATTTTGGTAGTTTGGTTTGGTTGGTTTGTTGTGGTTTTTTAGAAATCATACATCATTAGTTTCTAAAGTCTCCCCCATGGAGCTGAGATTATTGTTTGTAGGCAGCACTTACCAGTATTATAGGCTTTAAACTAATTTTGAGATACTTTTTAGCCTTTAAAAGTAGGTGAAAGTGGCTGAGGTTAATAGCTGAGAAGTCCTGGCTTTCATTGTTAATGTCAGTCTGTTTTTAGGTGCTTTATCTTCCACTATTCATTCCTCATCACAGTCAAGGATTTAGGAAAGGCCAATTTCTTTGCCTGTGTTACCTCATCATTTACCTAATGTATTAGTATTTTAGTTAGAAGTACAAGATTGCCATCAAAAGTCCTTATCTCCAGCCTTGAGAGTCCTAGCTCACTGACAGAAGTACAGGAGTCTTGTCCTTGTCTTTGCTATTGCTATACTGTGGAGATTGTCTAAAATTAATTTTTAGTTTACAAATTCACTTTTGTAAAGTCAGCGTTAAGGCCACATCTAAGAATAAAGACAGACTGAATCAATCAATATTTATTAAAGGATTTTGAAAGTTTGTCTCATGAAAAGCAATTAGTAAGTGTCAGCAGTTGCATGTGGATTAACTACAGCCCTAGAAGTACACATTTAAGAAGCTGTGGTAAAGTTCATTTGCTGATCTCAATTACTGGGATGTATTTCAAAAGAATTAACTTTGCATGGTCCATATGTGTGTGTGCACATTTTAACAGGATGTCAGTTTTCATCTGTCCCCTGCCTCAGAGCTGCTGTGGTCAAATGCTGCATGTCTTGTGTTGCTCCATGGAACAGCACCTTCCTTTCTCAGGCTTGAGAGTGTGAAGCTGTAGTATTTCTAGCTAAATGTCTGCTGAGCTGGAATATCACAAAACACTGGTCACTGTGATTTCAATAAATACAGTTGGGGGATCCAACTATAGTTGGATCATTGGACTATGTTGGGAGAAGGAAAAATGTGGAAGTAGTTTTCTATGGCACACAATGGAGTCATTTTCTAAACTATTCTCAGAGGTGTTTTCAGCTGTAAAGGTTTTCTCAGAGACGTTTTCAGCTTTATTCAGGTGGGTATTTTCTTTTTTCATAAGAGTCTTAAAGGTGGAGGAGGAGTTAAGGTTCTGCACTCTTATGTTGCAATGTCCTTGGGTCAGGTGTCTGATTTCTGCACACTGACTTAGTTTAGGGAAGTCAAATATCCATCAGAGAATCCTAATAGGTATTTCACTCAGGGCTTTTTTGAAGTTTAAATGGTTAAATGCTACATGAGAGCCTCGGCTGAATAGTTAGAATCTCTTTCAGAAAACACTGTATTAGGTGCCAAGACCAGACACACTTCAACTGCAAACTTGAGTACAGTAACAGTTAAAGTACAGGTTAAATGCTCTTCGTATGTGACATTTTGGGTACATATCTTTCTTAAAATGTTTTAAAGTGACTGTGTTCCTATATTTATAGAAAGAACAGTATTCTACATCATTGCACAGTGAACTGTTTATATGCATACTTTCTTTGGGGAACACTACTGTAGTTAGTGTAGTGGTTAATTTTAAAATATAAAGTGAGTGGGAGCTACTGCAGTGGAAAGTTGAGGACGAGGTTGGGCTGGGACCTCAGTAGGTCTGTGGTCTTCACCAGCCCTGGAAGACACTGTACACACCCTGTCATCTGTGAAGACACTGTACACACCCTGTCATCTCTCAGTAAGTTCTTTTTCTGTTTGTTTGTAGTCCCTAATGCAGCCACCGACAGACGAGGTGTGGAGAAGCTGAGTCTCCATCACTGGTCAGTGGTATTTGCATTCCTGACCTCTCCTTTTACACCTCTGATTTCCCTCAGAGTCAGATGCTGAAGGAATAGCCAGCAAAGATCCACACCCCTGGAATATGGTAAAAGTAATCTGCCCCACAAAGCGTAAAGATTAGCAGGTTTGAGACAGTGTTTCCTTAGTGCAGAGGTGTTACAGCTTGTTTTAAGGCATGGATGGAAGCTTGGGATTTATTATGATCCTTTTATATCTGGGTATTGTTTTCCTTTGTAAAATATAATAAAAAAGTGGTCTTGTGCTCCTGTTTGAGACATGAAGCCTGTTGCTACATTAGGACCTTTGATATTCGTTTTAGATTCAATTCTTGTATAGTATTTCTTTTAGGGAATGTGGCTGGGCCTTTTGTTTGTTTGTTTTCCTAGTGCTTTTGTGTGTTTTTCCCAAATGTACAACTTTGCCTTCATTTCTTTTCTGTATCTTTTACCTGTGGAGATCAAAAAGTCTTTGTGGATGTTTTCATTTTTTTATGTTTACTCCTCATTTAAAGACTGTGCATATAATACCCTAAAATATGTCTGGTTGTAATATTTTGAAGGCAATCGTTTTGAAATATCAGATACCTCTGTAATACCTCATGGCATGGTACCACTGAAAGATGGTAGTAGTTGGATTTGTAGTAGTTCTTTTTGGTAGCCTGTATCATCTGTAAAAATAGCAATCTCAAGCTAATTTTGTAGTGAATTCTTTGTATGATGGCTTAAAACTCCAGAAGATAAATATATTCCTTATAGGCCAGACCAATCATCTGAACCCACATTTTGGGTTGTTATAAGGAAACCCATTGAAAGTGGGAGTGAGGTTCCTCCACTTTGCTCACTTGAACTGGCTTGCTCTCACTTTTTGTAATTCTCTAATACCTGTCATGAATGCAGCCTTCAGTGGATTTTCAGAAGTTACAGACCTGGTGACCTGTGGAAATATTTCATGTTATGGTGTTTCCTGTGAACAAAGAAACAGTAAATGGCATTCCCAATGTTACCCTCCTCCTAAGAAGGTATAATTGTGAACTTTCTCTTCCATGACTCTCCGACTCTGACAGGAAACATTAAAACTTGTGTGTTGTGGTTTGTTAAAAAATGTAAATTTCTGTTCAAAATTGTTTGTCAGTCTCTCAGAAAATTAGAAGTAATTAAATAGAAAGTTCTACAGATTTGTGCCATTTCTGTACCCTCTCATCTCAAGATGGTGTGAGAAGCAGACAATTGTAATAACTTGCTGCTACTCCTTTCCAGCTAATTTGATCTTGTTCCTTAATTCTGACAGATTGTTTTTAATTTTCCCATCTGTTCCATAAAAATCTCAAGTGATTGACTCCTAGTAAAAAAATAATGTCTAATAGCTGAGCCATTTCTAATGAGTTGGTATGAGTTATTTAATGAGACATGCTGAAGAAGGCAAGCCAAAGGAAAGATTGGGCCTGGGGTGGTGGATGTAAAGAAAGGTAAAGGGCAACCATCTGCTTCAGGAGGCTTCCACTCTTCATCAGCAGCTTTAGGCTGCTGCTCTCTCCAGTTTCAGGCAGTGCCTGTGGACAAAACAACAAAAGTTCAGTAGCAGTAATTCCTCTTCCCCTTTTATTTAGAGCAATGTCTGCCCTCAGAGGAGAGGAACAGTCATAAAAAGGAAAAAAAGAATCAAAAAATAAAATAATAATATTTAAGTAACCTTAAAAATATTATGGTCTGTGGTTTAACTTCATTTCTTCCAGCAACCTACACAAACTCCCAGATATTCCAGGAAGAGCTCCAGTGCCAGTAAAGAGTGAATGTTCCCTTCCAGCCTCTCTGAAGGCTAAAACCTTTGCTTTAAAATTGCCTGCAAATGGCATTTCCCAGGGCAGGAAGCCATCAATATGCAGTACCGATCTTTGAGAATAGCAAGCATGAATATAAATACTAACATCTGGACTTCTCCCTTCTGTTTTGGTTTTCATATATTATTATAATAAACATTAACATTATTTTTAATAATCATCAGATAGCATTTTCTTTGGCAGCTCGAGACTTCATTATTAAATCAAATAGTGAAAATAAATATGCAGCTCTTTTACAAGGAAGGTTGAAAATTTGACTCAACCCTGCAAATATGCCATTGTTGAGTCTAATCTATTGTAGAGTTCATAGAATAATGAATTAACGTCTCGATTGCATACAGTGAGGCAGAACAAATGAGAGAATGCTGCCATGGTAATGAGCAAAATATACACTTGTTTTTTCAGGTGGCAGTGGGCTACCAACTAAGGAGAAAAACTTTCGTCTACATTTTCTTAAACTACTGAAAGGGAATGTGTTAGGCAAGCAGAGAACATCAGACACATCCAGAGCATGTCCAGATAATCAGCCCACCAGGTGTCCCCATGACACGTATTGCAACCAACCAAAGAGCAACTGAATGGAGCAGTTGAAGCTACTCGTTTAAATTTGTACAAAATTGGACTTGGATGGTATCTGCTCTGAAACCTGAGCTCAGCAAGTAGCTACAGATAGGAGATGCTCTGTGCTTATACGGAAGTCACTGGCTCTGAATAAGACTAGACTGTGCCTGAGGTTTTGACTATCCTAATTTGAGACCGATATAAGGGGAAGATTTTTATTTTTGCTTTCTAGTACCAGTGTTCCTAGACTGGAAGAGAGGGGTGGTGGTGTTCCTGTTGGGAAGAAGGAATTGATTGGTGATTATTTTGCATGCCAGGAGACAAAAGGGACTTAATTTTGAGCAAAATTGTCATGAGCTTTGGGACCATGACCCATCATCTATCCCTCTAGATGGATTTTGTACAAGGACCTTGTGTTGTAGCTTTAGTAATAAATTTTACATGTATTTATGTAGTTGAAATTAAATTCACAAGATGTAAGTTTAATAGTTCTGCATTAATTCTTCATAAAGCATTGATCTTTTGGTGTTTTTTTTTTCTTCCTCCTCAGTGTGTCAATCCTGATCTTTAATACTTCTCGGCAGTGCTTTGTTGTGGTGAAGCAGTTCCGCCCAGGTAATCCTCTTTTTTAGATTTACTTTTGCTTCTAGTGAAGCAAGCTTTTAAGGGTTTAGCAGTTAAAAGTTGGTGCATCTGTGGTGATAAAATCTTTGTTCTATATTCTGTTTCTTTGTATGGTAGCCCATCCTTTTCAGTCAGTCAGAATTTCTAGCCAGGGAAATTTCCATTACAGATGAAATGAATGATCAGGGTAGTCGTACATTCTGCTTTTGGGCTGGTTATTGTCCTCTTTTGGATGAAATTACAAGCAGCTCTACAATGATCTTGCAAGAATTTGCTTTAATTTGGAGTTCCTTCTTGATCTACTTGTACAGAAGAACAGTATTTTCCTTTTGTTTTGTCTTAAATATTCTTTTTTATTTCTACTGTCTTACTGTCCATTGTATACTTGGGAACTTAAAATGAGGGAGATTCAGGACTGTATGCTTTTTCATCAGCATGTGGACAGCTTCATTTTACCAGTTATGAATTTAGGTTAATATCCATTTTTTTTTTCTGAGCTTTTGTATCAATTACTTTAACTGAAAGCAATGTTTACTTTCTGGAATGTAAAAATGAAATGTGTATTTGCTGCATGTTAACTAAAAGAAATGACAAGGTATTTCACTGACTGTTGCTAAGAGACCATTTCAAGACTGCTCATAGTAGACTTCATAGAAAACTTTCTAGGGTAGTGTCACACTGACCTTTCTTCCTGACAGTGATTACAGCCTCTCCAGTGCTGTGCAGCAGTGTTACACTGACAGTGCATCCTTCTCATCAAGTGCTAATTGACTTGTATAAAGTGTTTGGTTATTTGTTCATCACTAATCCACTGTCTTTTATTTGCCAGTGAATAAATGGCTCCCACAGCTCTTGCTCTCTTTGAGGCAATACTGAGGAGAAGCCTTCATATGTGTGCATGCATATATATATATATATATATATATATAAATATACACACACACACACACATATATATATGTATGTACTGAGCAGCAACACATTCATTGCATTATCTGTATGAAAGTGTCAAATCAGCCTCAAAAGACTGGAGCTAAACCATTCCAGGGGCTGGAGCTGCTCAGACACTGGCCTCAGGCACAGTTGCCAGTCAGACACCCCACAGCAGTTCTGTGATCACAACCATGCTCTGCCATTACTCACGTCCCCATATTTATAATTATATCTCCATTTCAGGGTTATTGTCTGCCCTGGTGCCTGTTCCCACAAAGCAAAGACAAAGGCTGAGGCTTTTCTCATTGCCAGATCCTACCAGGGTCCCACCAGGAAGCTGATCACTCGTTGCTGTGAGTGAACAGCTGCTGCTCTCTCTCCAGGCTCATCCCCTGCACGTGTGCTGGTGCCATGTGTGCTCACCTTTCCCTAGGCTGTGCTGGCAGGAGCAGCTTTTCCCACTGATGTTTGTGCTGCTTGTAAATGCACTCATCCCTCCCTGCCCATATATTCCCACCCCATTCTGTTTTGGCAGCAGGAGTCCTTCTGAAGCCACAGCCACAGACAGGAGGACTTGAGGATCAGGGAGCTGAAGGAGCTTTTGCTGACTTGAGGGTGGCAGAAGCACACAGCCAGTGAGGCAAACAGTGTGCTCTGGGCTTAGATCATCTTGAATGATGGTGAAATCACGCATTTGGGAGGAGCAGAGAGAAGAAAGATAAACATGTATCTCTGCATATGTTCCTCACCCATTACTAATTTGCAAAGGTATTGGTCAGTACTTGCTTTGGTAGGCAATTAACCACACATTTTCAAATATAATAAAATGATATGTTGCTAGGGTTGAGACCTATGAACATGGTTTATTCACTGTAAGTATAATGACCTTTCAATGGATTGTGATGTTTGTTTTTCCACTGACTTAAAATAAACAGTATCAAAGATTTGAATCGTAAGCTGTGTTCCGTTTCAGGAGATAGGAAACACCAGCACAGTCAGAAGTTTAGAGAGGAGCCAGCACCTTCCCAGGCAGTAAAACCCCACTGGTTCCTTAGTCCCCACTGTTGTTTTCTTCTGTTTAGGGATAGCAAACAGGTCCCTGTATGTGTCACCTGCAAGGGCTGCTTTTAATAACAACAGGGATCTTATTTGCTCCATTTGGTTTAACAATTTATCCTTTGTCCCACATTACAGAATGGAAAGTGAGAACATCAATTCTACTGGAGTTTCCACTCTGAGTGGAAACTTTCTTACACCTGAGTGTCTCCATGGTAATTTGTCCAGATGTGGATTCCTTGGGAAGCCTTTTCCAAAGCTTGACAACCCTTTCTGTTTTCATGCTTCCTGATTTGCCAGCAGAAGCTCCCTGGCACAGGTTGATTCCTCACTGTGCTGCCGCTCATGGCTGTGTCCATCTGGAGATGGAGGAGACTGCCCAGCAGTGATGTAATGGCAGTTCCTGGCCAAGGAAGCATCTGAACACAAGAGAACAATGGACATGGGACAAGTGAGGGGGTGACTGTGCTGGAGCTTCTGGATTCTGCTTTCCAAACTCTTTGTGGATTTGCAATAAGATGACAACCTGTGGTGAGGAAGAGGAGGGTCACAGGTTTCCTTCTGAAGACTGTGCCTTAGCCAGTAGGTCACACACTGCTTTTCCATCCACTTCGTTATCACCCAGTGCATCACTTATGCAGTCAGTTTTGCACCTTCAAGAGGGTTATGGGAGATTCTCTGTTCCCTGATATTAGCAGGCAGCTTGGCTTTCTGGGCTTTGCTTATCTGTGAGGAATAAATTGAGTTGGAACCTTTGCAAGGCAGGTGATATTAAATTCATAATCAGACTCCTTCATGAATGCTCTAATATTTGGACTGTTACAGAAGTGGCTGGTACTGCTTTTTTTCTTCCTTATCTACAGAGAAAAACTGTTCCTGGGCTTGAAGTATGGGCATATCACAGGACTTTACTCCGAAGAGGGCTGCTGGATTAGGTCCTTCTGGGAATGTAGGTTTTGATCTATGTGGAGCCCAGTTGTGCTGAGGGAGAAGGAGAATGGCAGGTGCCTGATGGAATGACAGGAAGGGTTTCAGGGATACAGAATACTTTTAACACTCTTAAGTCACAGTTTCATATTTCTGTACCCCACACTCTTACCTGCATCCTGTTTTAGAGCCCAAAGCCTTTACTGGGATGCATGTGTTGTTCCTTTTTGAATTATCTGATATGGGTATGTTAGTACTAAAAAAGAAATAAAACTTTCAGAGGATTTGGCTCGTCTCAGAGAAATCTTAGATGTGGTTGTCATTTATGATAATTTTCCTAGCTTTTTGAAGTTTTTGGAATAATGACAATAGACACCCTTCAAGGAGCTGTCCCTTAGAGCTGGCAGGGAATTTTTTTTTTTTTGGCTTCATGCTGCACTTGAAAAAGAAAACTGAGCTCTAAGTCATGTCTCTCAAATAAGAAATGGAAACTCCTATCCATACCTGTTTGAATCTCAAAGAGCTGGATATGCCTAAGACTAGGAGCTTTGAAAGTTTTAACTTCTGGAGAAAGATTAGATTTTTGATATTGGACTGATCCAGACATCTCCCTTTGAAGTGCAGATCTTGCTATTCCACACTTCCGAGGTGTCAAAACGAGCACTGCAGAAAGAACCCAGGCACAGATTTCTGGGGTGTAGGCTCTGCCTCAGAGACCAAGTGCTTAAGAAGTCACTGTGGTACTTCACTGTTATGCAATAACATTTCTCCAGAGACTTTTTTTTTTTAAAGAAATACCAAGCTACAATACCTGAAAAGCCAAAAAGTTGCCTATTAAACATCAGTTCTTATATATTAATTCTGCAAGATTTAGAATGGGAAATAAAAGAGAAACTGATTTGAAAACCATGTTATGTGTATGTGAAATATGCATGTAAAATATTTTAATGGAATAAAAATAGGTTCAAAGTTTAAAATAGTTTTATTCAGAGTGGTTTACTCTCTTGGAAACCTTTAATGAAAAGCAAGGGGATAGACATAAAGACATTTCAAGGAATAAACAAGTGGAATTATACCTGTATATTAAAGTGACAATGATCTGGAGTTGTCTGTCAGTAGGGATTCTTTGTGTCTTGTCATCCAGTCCTGCAGTTCTCACTCAGGCAAATTTTCTGTTGACATCAGTGAGAGGTTTTGCTTAAATAAGAACTAAAATCTGACATTTGCACTTTCTTTAGGAGTGCATTACAGTGGCAGCTGTTTGTAGATTAGTTCAAGAAGTCTTTTTCAGACTCCACACAGGAATCTGTGCAAGGAATTGTACGTTCAAAAGAGGATTTTTTTTCCAAACAAACATACATGCTTTTCATACCCTTTCTAAATAACAGCTGACTTGACAGGCTGAAAGACTCATCATTGTGCACATGGTGTTTTATGTGCAACCCAACTTTCCTGCAAGATAACTGCATAGTTTAAATTAAATCCCAATATCCGCATTGCCCAACAAATGGAATCTGTATGGTGATTCTGGCACTTCGATTTCTTGGATGAACTAGCTTAGTTTTTCAATTTTATTTATTTTAAGGTGTGAATGAATTAATTTCAGATGATGTAAGTACAAATAACAGTTTAAAGAATAATTTTATGGACATGGCAAGTGAACCTTTGTTCTTTAAAATTCCACTTTGTGTGTCATGACTTTAACAGATAGATTACACAGCTGAACTCCTTGTTACTCTCAAGTACTCTCATGGTTGTTAATTTCCAGGCAAAATTTGTCTACCATCCTTTTTTTATATTTAATATGAAGAGATTAATACCCTGTCCCTTGTTTCTTTTGTCCTTTGGGTTTTTTTTAAGCTGTTTACATGTGTGAAGTAGAAAGGCATCATCCTCAAGTCTTTCAGAATCAGGACAAGGGGAGCTTCCTTTCCCTGGAGAATCCCTTACCTGCTGCGGTTGGAGTGACCTATGAGCTCTGTGCTGGCATTGTGGACAAGCCAGGCCTTTCTTTAGAAGAAATTGCTTGTGAGGAAGTCTTGGAAGAGTGTGGCTATCGTGTTTCCATTGCAAACCTGAGGAGGATCACTTCTTACAGGTAAATAGCAGCAAGTTCCAGCTCTGCATTTCGTTGTTTCACAGATTGCTGAAGTGGCCTGAACGTTCCCTCTTGCCTTGTTTAAGCAATGTGTTGGAGGAACATGGGAATCTGAAGGTACAAGAAAGGTGTAATTTTTAGCAAGTGAGAGGAGTATTTACAGAAATGTAAGGAATTAGAAATATATAATCAATATGATAATTATGGGATTGAATTCCCAGGAAGAATCATACTATTGTGACTTATTCCAAAGACTATTAGAACAAGTAAAAATTGAATTAGTCTCTTCAGAGCAGTTTGTCACAGCATTATAAAACAGCCCATCTTTACTATACTGGGTATTTTCCATCTCTGAGTCTTATTATTCAGATTAACCATACAAACTTCCCAAGATGCTCTCTGATTAACCTTTAACATGATTTTGCAGAAGCATGAGAACCTGTGGCAGTAGATCTCATCATAATATTTGGTCTATAATTAAAGCATCTTTGAATTGGACAATAATTATTGTTATATATGAAGATCTTGCTGATTTGACTGTGGAAATTATTACTTTGTATTTTTGCAGAATTTCAAATAGTTACTGAAACAGTTTTTATCATGTTTTAAAACATTTATTAGGAGTAAATGGAAAAATTAATATGTAAGTGGAAAAATACAAAATATGAGTTGTTGGTGAAAAAAAAAACCTCAAGAGAAACTTTGCACACAGCTTTAATCCTGTTATATATAATTCTTAGCTTTTAGTATTGTTATCCAAAATGTATGTGTGTTTGTATTTTACAGAGAAAGCAGCAGATTTTTTATTTTCTTTATTTTACTTGACATCTCCATTGAACTAGGCACTGTCATTGGTTTTTAATTTGGAAATTGAATACAAATCCACAGCTGTCAATCCTGGCAAATGTTATTTCCTGCTGGATTAACAAGCAGTGCTTCTGTTGAGGGGAGGGGTTGAATCACAGGAGCTGTCTTTTACAACTCATTGAAACCAGATTAAGGGTTTGTTCTACTGAAAGAAAAAGTGTCTTCCAGATTTATGAGCAAAAGCTGTCTATAGAATTTCATAGGTTGGGTGACACTGACAGGCTGCTGCATGCAGCTTTATACATATGTATATGTACGTATGTATGTGCATACAAATGCAAACGAGGAAAAGTAGAATACAATTCCTGTAGAAGATTATAGATTTAGTGTGGAAGTTTGACTCAGTATTAATGATTTATATCTGCCTAAAACTCTCTGTGTTTTGGAGTTGATAAATATCTTTGTATGTTATGGTATGTATGTGGTTGTTTGTTCAATTGCTTCCTTTTTTTTTTTTTTTTTTTTTTTTAAATTGAACTGACTTGTGAAGAGTGTATACAACTGGGGTTTTCTTTGTCGAGACCCTTGCAAAGAGCTCGTAATCCTCCATTGTCCATGTGGACACAGCTTTCTGCCCATGCTGAAGTCAGAAGGGCCTGTATAATTTCTACACTTTTAAAACAATATATAAGGTTGAAGCCTCAAAGATGGTATTTTACAGTTTTTGTAAGTATTGGCATATCCTTCTGATCCTTGAGGATTTGATGCAAAGACAGAAAGTAATAATTTAATTTATGGTCTCCTAAGGACATTTTTTTCTGCAATGGCTATACTACATATAAGAATTCCTGGGCTTTTTCCAAGTGTAGAGGTTTTTCCAAGTGGTTTATGCTGCTGTTTCATGCTGTGACTGTCAATACAAAGCACAGGCATAAAGCGTTGCATTAATGCATATGCATGCCATTACAGTTGCAATGCATCCTGCACTTCTACTCTCATCTCCCATCCCAGCAATCTGTGTAATAGTTGCTCTGCATTATTTATTGATTCAGTGCCTCAGGTAAAAGTTTTGGGGGGCTCTCTCTAGATGGCTCCTCTTCCAAAGATCAGCCTCAGCTGGACTGGCACCAGTTGTGACAAATGTGCATCTGTGCTTTCTCTCAAATCTCATCATTCTGTGGCCTCTCTTGGAGGGTTTTGGCATTCTGTCTGAAGTGTCTGATTTGTCTGTACCACAAGCAACTTTGCCCTCATGTCTAGCCTGAATTCCCCTTTCTGTACTTCAAGACTGACACTTACTACTCTGTCCCCAGTGGACATGAAGTATTTCTGCACCTTCCACCTATTTGTTAAAACATGTTCCCTTTATTTTATTTTTGCCTGTGCAAAACTATTTTAATTGGTTTAGTCTTTCTCTTCAGATCATGTTTTCTAGATATCTGATCATTCCTTCTCCTGTCCTCTGCCTTCTGTCCATCTGGTCTGCATATTTCTTAAAAATTTGTTGCCCAAAGTGAAGCACAATACTTTTGTGGGGGCTTTCCTGGATAGAGTGGAAGCATTATCTCCCCTGGTCTTACTGATCATTCTCTGTACACTGGAGTTTGTTTGCCTTTTTTGCAGAGGTATCACATTACTGATACAATTTATCTCCCACAATGCCTCTCCTATCTCAAAACTAGGAGTTGAACCTGATGATCCTTGTGGGTCCTTTCCAGCTCAGAATATTCCGTGATTCTGCATTGTCATTCACCTCCTGTCCATATTCTGCATGATCACAGCCTTTAATCTGAAAGCAGGGAGTTGTATTCCTAATGACACCCTTTTCTGGAATCATGGTCATGAGAAGAAATTGCCTGCCAGGAGTTGAGCTAGGCCTGACAGAAGGACATGAAAAGCCAAAGACACATCAAATCTAAAAGAAGAAATGGTTTTGGCTAAGGAGGTCAATAAAGTTCTGTGCCTAATGGATTAAGAAAGATGGAGCATGGACAATCCGTAGGGAGAACTTAGACTATGGGGGAAAATTGAATATGAAAACCTTGAGTGGAAGAAGGGCTGAAGGAACAATGCAGAGAAAAATCATAGGCTGAGAACTAAATGGACCTTGGGAAAGTACATTCATTGTGGTGGAGAAGAATTCTCTGCAAGGAAATGAGGAAAGTACTTAGACTGTATTCAACTTCGCTCTGTTCTCAAGCTGGGGGAATTGTATAGGGTAGAGGTAATCTGAAGATAGCAGGGATTGTCCTCATTTATTATCAGGGCCTGTAGCAGTGGCTTTAGGGGATTTTTTTTTTAATGGTTCTCAGCTTACCTGGAAAGTGTGACCCAGTACTGCTACAGGTAATTCATACACATGCAGGTAACCCACTGGACCCCCTTATTAAGCTGTGTCAAAGCTCCAGTGACTTAATACTCATCATATACAAGTCAGACGCTGAATTAAACAGATCTCAGATTTAATTACCTTGAATGATCCACAGAGGAGGTGCGGACTCAATGAGGAATCAGGAAAGAAGCCAGGAGTTGGGGAGTTTACACCATTTGAGTAAGAGTCTTTGGAACAAATTGTTCCAGCAGCAGGAGGACAGTATGGTGTGGGTGAGGGAAGGAGGCTTGGTTGGGGGCAGATAATAAGAAACACAAACATATTTAGAGGAACTTGACTGGAGGAGGACAGAGGAATCACACTTCAAAATCAGAAATATCTGTTCCTATTATAGAAAAATGCCAGACAGGACATGAATTGAAATGCAGATGGTTTGTGTTGCTGTGTAGACAGAGGAGGGATCACTCTGAGAAGAATCTGTATTGTTTGCAGCCTGTGTGGTGAGTTTAGTGTCATTGCTGCACAAATTTTTACTTTTGTGCTTGGCATTCAGTAACTTCATTTTGGTATTGCAAAAAGATTGGTTTAAGTTATGGCAGCAGCTAATTCACTTTTGGAGACTTCCAGTAAGTTTTGGTGGCTGCTGGTGTCTTAAGTTCTTGTCAGTTGTATGTATGGCATCAGTCATAGCATATGTGGTTGATGTGAGAGGTGTAAAGGAAATTACCTGGTTCAATAATAAAATAACAAAATGAAGCTAACCCTATGATAGTATAATTATAAACTGAGGGTTCATGAAGGTTGAAAGTTGCAGTTAAATTCAACATTTTTAAAAGCTCTAAAAGAAATCTGTGAGCTTCCCTTTATGCTCAGGGCTTTTTTCACAAATGAAAAAATTTTTAAGTGGAGCATCTTACCTTGGACTTACACATATACCAGATATAACAATTTTTCTATCTGTCATGGTACCCCAGTAGTTTTCTGACTGAATCCCATGTGCTGAAATTCAGCTGTGAGTTAGTTTCTTATGGTGAAGTACATCAAGCTATCTGATCTGCCTTGAGAATTGTTTCTTTACAAGACAGGGGCAGGGAAATAAGTTGTCACTGTTGTTGTCATTGGCCTTATTGTTGCTATTGCAAAGTATTTTCTTTTAGTTCTGGAACATGTTGGTTGTCTTGAAGAATATTTATAAAATTAATTGGTTTCAATAACATCTCAGAACATCAGGGTAGAGTTCAACCAGAGCTTCTGGTTCAATTTCCTCTTCCCTTCATTAGTTCTTTATTTTCTCCGAGAGGCTGTAAAAAACCCTTGGCTCTGACTTGGATACAATAGGAGCTGTAGGTTCTCAGCCCCATTGCAAAGAAATCAGATGGATTAAAGGACTGACTATATTAAAATAGGTACTACTTTAATCTTCCCACATTTAATTTTTTCCCAAAGTGTACAAGAAGAGCATTCAGAGAATTAATACTGGATGTTCCGATTACTGTGCCATGGCTTTTAGCCTCTGTGCAGTGAGGTAAAAATGGTTTGTATTCACAGGTTTTTATGTAGAAGGAATAATAGCCCTGAAAATGTTGGAGTGCATTATAATTAGAAAGATCACCTGCTAGTACACCTGTTGGGTGATGGCATAATGTAATATAATTTTATGTTAATTACTTCTGTGCTTTTTTCCCTGCACCTGCTGCTTACAATGTCAGAACTGTACAAAGGTCCTGAGAAGTGACAATAGAAGCTGCGTGTCACTGATCATCAGTTTACATGTTGCATGCCTAACTGGATCTTGATTTAAGCATAAATAACAGAGATTTGTGTCACATTTATTTGTAAACATGAATTATACATTCACTCTATATCCAAATTTTGCATCCAGATGGTTTATGTGTTATAAAAGGATATATTGCTTTCAGGAATTTTCACATTAATTATGTAAGATTAAAACAAAAAAGAAGATATATTTCTGTGTTGATAAGAATGTTGATTGTTTATAGATTTTGTATGTTTTTAATATTAACACATTACAAGAAATTAAGCTCTTAATTGCTGTCTATCAGAAATCTGAACTAAAGTAATAAGTCTTCACAAGGATAAGTCAATTTATTTGTCCCCCGTGTTGCAGCAGAGGAGTAGAGTATAAAATACTGTTTTTCTTCTCATGCATGCGTGTTTCTTCAAGTTAAAAATACAATATTTACAAACACAATACTTATGAATGAGATAATTGGTTGGCATAGGCGAGCACCCAGACACGAGAAAAAAGCAAGGCTAATCTGAAACAGAAACTTTGAATTTTGGCCCTGATTACCAACGTGTTAATGTGTGGAGATGCACAGGTGTGTACACGCTCAGTGTGAAGAAAAAGCCCGCTGACTGTTGGCAAACCCAGTCTCACTTGTGGCTTCAGACACTACTAAACCTTTTTTTAAGCCATAAAATAGTGTTTCGCACTTCTGATTAAAAAATGTATGTACTGTATCTTTATGCTCATGAACTTGGGACAAATGAAAAGTCCCAATTTGTGTGCTCGGTTTCATGCGCTGTTTCCTCATGCATTTGACAAAAGGGAAGAGTTAAACAAAGGCTTTTGGTAGCTGCTATTGCCGTGTTTCAAAACCATATTGGAGTGACAGTCTGCCCCCTCTGTTTCCCCTGGTCTGAGGGGGAAGAAGATGGAAATGCTGTAATTTACAGCCTCGTGCTGCCAGCCAGTCCCACCCTTGAGCGGGAGGTGAGAAACACTTCTGCAGAAGCTCCTTCTCTGGTGTGGCGTTGCCTAAAAGTGTGTTGCTCAGGGCTTTAAAAGCCATAGCATGATTTAATCTCACTGTTTGAGTGTTTTATTCAAAATGAAATATGGGAAGGCAGCATACAATCTTGTTTTGAAGTGTTAAACTTATATGTAAGTTACTATTGTGATGAAAACCATACGACTTTGGTATCCTTACTTTGACATGCTTACATTCCTAGACTTGCTGTTGTCAAAGGTAATGGAGGTTTCTAACTGTCTGAAGCAATGCAGAAAGTTTAATGCTAATAGAATTTTGGGGTTTAAAATCTCTCTGTTGAAATTACAGGGCTTGTGAGCTGAGGCCCTAATGACTTGACAAGGAGTATTTGTCAGCCATGTAGCTGTTAACTGGAACGACCATAAACTCCTCAAGGAAACTGATCCTCGTGATAAAGAGGCCGAGGAAAACCAGGCTGTGTTTTTTGTGGATGATTTGCCTTTGTCCCACAGTGGCAAATAAGTCAAGCACCGTGCAGACACAGCAGAATACAGCTGGAACAGTCAGCTAGGTCAAGCCAGGCTTAGTAGGTCTGGGTCAGTGTGAGCCATGACGTGCTGGGTTTGGGCAGCACGGTGCTAAACCCTGGACTTCCACCAAAGCCTGAAGTCTCACCACGGGCTGGTGCTGAGTTCAGATCTGCTCACCCTCCCCCCAGCCAAGCCTCTCTTGTCCCAGGAAGGCACCTTTATCAGGAAGGTGGTTTTCCCAGGCTGAAACTCATCACTTGCAGTTCGGGTGTGCTGACCCCTGTGATTTCTACAGATGCAAAGCTAATGAATAGAGCTGTAATCTGTTAATAGGTGACTCATTTCAAACCATGGCAAAAGTGTTTTATTTGTAGTGGGAAATACTGGGGTAAGGAAAAGCATATGTCGCAGATGTGGGATAGAAGAAGACAGTAGCAGAAAGAGGAATCTAAATATGATTAAAAGCACATCAAAATTCCTTAAACAGCATACTCAGAAAGTGTGAGTAATTATGCAAAAGCAGAGGAAATTCCTAGTGACAGATAAATCTGAAAGCACACTGCAAACATAATATTTCCTGTAGCCTGTTCACCAGTCAGACCCACCTTCTCCCTCTCTGCTCTCTTCTCCTCTGCCCCAGTGTCCCAAATCACTGAAATCTAGAATGTTTTGGAAAAATACTTTATTACTTCAACCAGAAAAGCTTCAAAGCAACAAACCTAACTTCTGATTTCTATAAAACCCAAAGGTACTAAGACAGACAAAATGTGAATAGCATTGATTTTTTGTGCAATTTTTTAAGGACAGGGAGGAAACATTAGCAATCTGGAAATGTCGTGAAAGACAGCAATAAGCAATACTGGAGAATATTTCATTTAGTAAAGGGCAGTCCACGTGGATCTATGCAAAAATGATCAACTGGCAGTGTAAGCCAGAGCATTTAGAGAATTAAATATCAAGTGAAAAAAAAGGTAAGATGTTTGCCTCTTTTAAGAATTAATATATTTCTATATTTTTCAACTCCTTTCTGAAACCATTGAAATGGTCTTTTAGAATCAGAGACTCATGGAATACACTGAGTTAGAGGGGACCCACAAAGGTCACGCAGTACAACTCTTGACCATGCACAGGACACTCCGAGGGTCACACCCTGTGCCTGAGAGTGTTGTCCAAATGCTTCTTGAGTTCTGTCAGGCTTGGGCCTGTGACCACTGTCCTGGAGAGCTGTTCCAGTACCCAACCACCCTCTGGGTGAAGAACCTTTCTTCCTATTATCCATGTAAACCTCTCCTGACTCAGCTTCATGCTGTTTCCTCGGGTCTGTCCCTCTGCTGCACCTCGTGAGGATGCTGAAGACAGAACCCAGCACTTGCCCTTGTTAAACTCCATATAGTTGGTGATTGTCCATCTCTTGACTCGTTGATGTCTCTCTGGCCTTGAAGTCAATAGATCCTCCCAGGTTAGTATCATCAAATTAAGAGGAAATGTCAACTTCCTTGAGGGAGATTAGAGAACCAATTAATGCAGTGAATGTGTTTATAGATAACATCCTGCAACAGTCTGCAAAGTCACCATTTAACAGTGAAGGGATTCTAGGTAGACTTAGAAATGTTAGATTTGCTGGTTTGGGGAGGAAAGAGTAGAATAGAATGCAAGGACTATTGATTATTCATACCAGCATTCTTTAATTTAATTTATAGCTCATTTGGAAGGTTTTATTACTTTTTAACTAATATCTTGTGGCAAAGTTGCACCAGAGACTACTAAGTTATGTAATCAGGTAAGAGAGAATGATCACATGGGTATGTCCTCCTTTGAATATATATTGTTACAATTTTCATTCTTTTCTCTGGGTAATTATGTGCCAATAGATGTGAAGAAATACCATAACTTTGGGTATCATAACAAAGGAAAGACCTTGATGTCCAGGACTTTGATCTTTTAAAGTATATTAAGTGTAGTAGCTACTCGATATATTTAGTTCATAACAAGAGAGTATAATATAAGTACAAAGAAATTACACCATATGGAAATCACCCCCTGCTATTTGAGCTGTGGTGGCAAGAACCTGAGTCTTACAGTGTAGCACCTTGGAAACTGGTATTCCTTTACTTTAGAGAAAATGTGTGTGGAAAGTGAACTGATTTCCACAGCTGTAGCTATTTCATAAGGAAATGGTCACAGGTGCTATAGAAGGAGATTATGCTGCAAATAATCAAGCCAGAATATTCTTATAGAAGGACTTCTTATATAAATTGGCTGGTTTTGTATATAACCTTTATATAATATCAAGTGGGCATGGAAATACTCAGGTTAGGATCATTTTCATTCTCCAGGTGGGGCATCCCAGAGGAAGGTTTCAGGCTTGACACTCATCATAAATATCAGGACATTTAATACATTAAACACAGTCCTGTATTTTTCATGGAACCTGTGCCAACCAGCAAACTGCATTCTTTGTCTTGCAAATTTTACAGCTGGTTAAATTGTGGATCAAAAACCCCAGTCCTAACACTGGAATAAAGAGAATGAAAGAGGTCCAATATCAATCTTCAGAGTTTCTGAAAATGCCAAAGGTGGTTAAGTTTCTTTTCATAGATGTACAGGAATGATCCTGGAGGGGGTCCAAAGTCACAGAAGAATTCACTGGTCTGCTCCCTATTCAGTATTTTTAAAAAGTATATCTTGATGTAAGAAACCAATTTCAATAGTCACTATTAGAAACCAACATCAGTAGTCACTATTAATTCCCCAAACAAAATAATTGCCAGTGTTCTTAGAAAACTGAGAGACAAATGATTAATTCCTGCTCTGGGGTGTGATGTGTGCTGGATTAACTGAAAGATTTAGTTGCCTAATGGTTGGGTAAATCTGGATATACACTCTAAGATCGTAACACTGCTGCAAATCTGAGAATCCTCTGTATGTGTAATAATATGGAAGCTAATTTTTCATCTTGCCTTAATGCCTCATTCATAGTTTCAGTGAACTTTGGATCCAGATTTAATGTGAAAAGTCGCTTGTAATCATGTGAAATGAAGAAATTGCAATTACAATGTGAATATTTTCTTGGAAGGACTAAATGAGTGGATTATGTACTTATCCCTTATTTAATAATACCTAAATTAAATAGTCCTAAGGAAATAGGGGATTAACAAATAAGAAGTATAATACACAGCAAGCAGTCTAGCTGAAGAAAGACTACATAATCTAAAATATCCTCATCTAAATCCACTGAAGCAAATTTAGCAGGGAGACTGAATTACTTTGGACATGTGCGTGCTTACAGTGGTCCATTTGGGTCAAGGCTAAAGTTCAGGAAGGATAGAGAGAGCATGTCTCAGACTGCCTTTCCCTTCTTTACCTATCCAGTCCATGAGTGGAGGACTCCAGCTGTGAATGGACATAATCCTCTTAAGAGTAGAATATCTAAATATTTGTGTAAAAACAAGCAAACAAATGTAGCACGACAGCACACAGATACATTGGGGAGCTTCTTCCTGTTGTCTGTGCATCTCTGAGTCACCCTGCAGTTCTGCTCTCCCTGAGGTCAGCTGAAAGAACTTCTGTTGACTTCAGTGTGCGTTCACCAATACAATATCTTTTTTGTTTTTTTTTTTAATTTTCTCCCAAATTCACATTTTTCCAAAGAATGTTTTAGAAGGTGGGTCTATTTTATATGGAACTCTATTCACAGCTGTTGGTATTTCTGCGTGAAAGTTGCAATGAATTTCTGTCTCAATGATTCTGTCTCAGTCAATTTCTGTCTCACAAGTTAAGGACCCAGTTTTCCATTCCTTGCTCCTTGCTGCCTTCTTTCTGTCTAAAACAGAGTTTCCTCTCTGCTTTTTTCCAGGTCTGGAGTTGGTGTGACGGGTTCTAGGCAGACATTGTTTTATGCAGAAGTAAACGACCAGATGAGAACCAGTGGAGGAGGTGGCCAGCCTGAAGAAGGAGAGCTGATTGAAGTTGTGGAAATACCTTTAGGAGAATCCATGAAGTTTGCTTATGATGAGACTTTCCCAAAGACAATGGGTGTCATCTTCAGCTTCATGTGGTTCCACAACAACATAGCACCTAAACTACCCAAAAAGTAAAGCACCCTGATTTTAAGGAAAGCTTTTCTGCTGGTACTCTGCATGCAGAAAGCTGCAAATCTGCCTTCCTCAATCAACTCAACTTCCTACAAGACAAATCTTTCTTTAAATAAATTTTGAAGTAAAATCTGAATTAAAATATTCACACAATTTCCATTATTAGCAAAATACTTACTGGCATCGCTGGGGGCAGGATTTTACTTGGAGAGGCAAATGTTGATTTTCTTGCAAAGGTTAAGTGAATGTGTCCAGTTCTTCTTTTTCACAGCACTTTTTTGAAGAGCCCAAGCCCTCAGTGCAGCTGCCTCAGGAGCCTCTCACCATGTCTCTACTTACTGGCAATTGTGTATTCATTGTCGGGTTTGATATTTTTTTGAAGAAAGCAGCAAACCTTAATAGTCCCAGGTACCTTAACAATGTTCCTGAGTTCAGCACAGCTTTCAGGGAACAGCTTTCTCTGTGGTGTGTGGCTCCTGTGCAGAGGAGGCGTTTGCATTTCTGAACATGCAAACCTTTATTTCGTAAGCAAACAGGTCTGTAAATCCTTCTGCTAACGTGTCACTTTGACAATGGAGCAGCTGTAAGATTATGTGCTCCTGTTTGTTCCCATCACAATGCTGAGCAGCAGTGATGGTGATGGAGGGGTGAAGGATGGGGGCTTCTGCTGGAACACATGCTTCTTTGTTTGCTTTATGGGCAACGCTTGATAAATTAGATCAAACTTTGTCCTCTAGAGCGGGACCAGAGAGGACGAATTCTTTTAATTTGACTCTGAGGTGACTAATACAAGTGACTTCTATGAGGCTTTCTGTGGTCTCAGTTTCTTTACCACCCAAATGGGAGGAATGGGACTTACCCCTCAGATAACACTTCCTGGAATCTAATGATTGGAAGTGTTTTATTGTGATTTTATCATGATTTATGCAGTTTACATGGAAGCCTGTGCAACCTGCACAGACGTACTGAGGAACACAATTTGATTTAATGAAGTGGTCTAATTAGAACATATAGTACTTGTTCTGTCATTGTAGTTTGGATGTGGACTGTTTGTCATGTGAAACTGTTAAGAGCATGAATGAAACAGGATCAAGTCTGACAATTTAATTATGCACTGGGTTATATTATTCACTGACTTAATCATCATGCCCACATTATATGTGCCTCCAGGAGTACTGAGGTGCTAAGTGTGTTTAAAAGAGGACTGCAAATATGCAAACTTGAACTTAACAGCTGAAATAAATGCAGCAGAGGTGTCTGATGGTGTCCAGTGGCTGGTTTTAAATCACTGCATATCTCAATGGGGGTATAAATTAAAAAGGTTTTTTTAAAAAAAAGCTTTTAGAATTGCTGCTTGCTGGTTCTCCTCCTGATAGGAAGGAAAGGTCCTTGGAAAGCCTCTGAAGAAGGAGCAGCCTCTGTCTGTGGAGTTAGACTGTTTGTGAAAGTTCAGACACAGCTGTGTTGAGCTGGGCCTGGTCCATGGTGAGTCAAGGGCTGAGTTATTGTGAGAAGCAAATAAATTGTCTGTCTGATGTATTTACATTGGAAGGTGTTTTAAGGTGGGGTCTCCACTGCTCTGTCTAGCACAGTGTGTCCTGATTGCTGCTGAGGCCTTTATGAAGTACTGCAGTCCATAGAATAAATAATGCCTTTTATTCCAGGCTATAGTTACGAAGTTTCTATTTGATTCCATCAAAATTACTGGTCACACAGCAGCTTATATGCATACATGTCAAAATACTTTTTTCTGTATAATGCAGAAATTGGGAAGAATAAAATATTTTGCCCCCTCTAAGGCGCTGTGACTGTGCCTCTTAACATCCCAAACCTCCCCAGGGGCAGTGCCAGGATTGCCAAAATCTGGTGCCAGCTCCTGGTGCTGGTCAGCAGGAAGCTGTTTCCCAGCAGGAAGCTGTTTCCCATCACTCAGCAGCCTGGAGGGGCTTGCAGGAGGTGTCTGCTGGGGCCATGCTGGGTGACACCGAGGAGCCACCACCACCAGAGCATCAGCAGAGGCCTCCCAGGGATGGGGTCACAGCGTGGGATAGAGGGGGACATGTGACAGCATGGAGGGACTGTAGGGAGGGAAGCCACAGGGCTGGCAGAGTGATCAGGGCTCTGCTTGCTCTGAGGTGGCCTCACCAACACAACCTACAGGCTCCTGGGTGTTCTTAGGCAGTTGGTACTCGAGGATAATGGTGATGGAGGGCAGTGGCGTGATCTGGGCATTCTCTCAACACTTCTCCATGATTGTAGGCAGCCAGACAAGAAGTATGGCCCACATCCCAGTCTGCTCCTGCCCAGGGGGCTGCTGGACACGCACCTACAAACTCCTGGGGGACTGAAGTGGCTCTGAAGCCTTTACACCCCAAGGGATGCTGGACTCCATCCCTGTGCTCTGCCTCACCATCCCCACAATGTGCAAACACACAAACCAGTCACTTTAATTACAGGATTACTTTAATTTTCTTCCACAGTTCGGGAATTTTCCACAGAAACAGCAGTATATTGAAAGCTGTGCACAAAGCAATGGGGGATCTGGAGTCTGAATCTGCAATATTAAATAAAAACTTGTCTTTAACCTCTTACTCTTTCCATGTTAATTTTGGTGAGAAATTTTACAAGCAATTATGAAGGTTTGAAAATGTGGGGCAAAGGGCTTGACCTTGTTGGCTTTTTTTCTTAACAGAGAAGATGATTCATATTTATAAAAATAAAACCAGAACCATTCAGATGTCACTTCACTCATCAGGGCTCATTTCAAAGATCCTAATTAAAGCAAATCCAATATACATTGGGCAAGCTAGGCAGGGAAAAAGTTTTTCTAATGGAATCTTGCAATCACATCTGCATTTTAGATGCATCCTTTGGACATGCCACCACACATACATCCGTGGAGGGTGGACAGTAAGCATAAAGCAGGGTCCCCATTTGCTGCTAATGAATACTGGCTCCAGCCTGCAGAACTCTGATCTGATCTCATCCCACCCATCCCCATGAGATCAGCATCTTTTATTGAGTACAATTGAGCGGTCCACATTTATAACACAAGTCTTAGAATCTCTGCTGTCTTTACGATGTGACTTTGAGATGTAGAAACAATCTAATGAACCTGCAGTTATGACTCAGACCTCCAATGAAGCTGGAATGATAAAGTCTTCGGTGCAGTGTCGCTGTCGGGCTCACTATTGGGTGGCAGAAGAGAAGGCAGCAGCACCTTGCAAGACCATGCACCTCGTGTGTTACCGCTCTTTGTGACCCTATTTGTGAAGTGTCTGCGGGCCCTGAGCTACTCCCAGCTCTCACGAGCAGAGATGTGATATTAAAACGCCTCCTCTAAGAGGCTGTCACTGTAAAGAAGCGAGCTGAGCTGTCCCGTGGGCTCGGCGGGGTGCGGGATTCCCGGGGCGCGGGGATGCTCCCCGGCCGGCCCCGCTCGCCTTCCCCCTCCCTCGGGACATCCCTCGCCGCCAGCCGGAAAAGCGGCGCTCCCGACTCCCCGCAGGTCCAGGGCCAGGCCAAGGGCAACCGAGATAATTGCTCCTGAAATACACGTGCCGACCGCGCAGGGCGAGCCGCTGGACAAATAGGATTTTTGCTAAATTAGGACAATTGCCGAGCGCGCTCCATCCCCTCGCCGGGGCTCTATACATAGATGAAAGGCACACCCAGTTGTGCAATCTGTTGCAATGGCACACCTGGTGCTGTCTGCAAGTCTATTCACAACCGTCAGCAGGTGCGACGTGGCCTTTGTGGCCATAAAAGTCTGTCTGGGCCGCCCCTGCCGCGCTCCCCGCGCTCTGCCGGGGGAGGCTGTCACACATTAATGCGGCTGTTTGGAGCTGCTGGGAGCCACCGCCTGAAGCTTGTAGAGGCTGCGGGGGGATCAGAGCGAGGCCTGTGCACGCAGGATGGATTTGCAGCTTCTGACTTGGTGGCTGCCCCGAGGTGGAGGTAACAGGCAGGGCGGTGCTGCTGCCTGAGCAGGGTCAGGGGATGAGAGCAACCTGGTCTCAGATGGGAGGTGTCCCTGCCCATGGCAAGGGGGCTGGAATCAGATGATCTCTAAGGTCTCTTTCAGCACAGTGATTCTATGATACAGCAGGTTCCTGCTTCTGCAGCCCCAGGGATGCTGCCCGGTGGCTCTGGCATCAGGTACCAATGATTTGCAATGAGCCCTATTTGGGGTCAGCCTCTCCCAAAAGAGTTTTGCTTGCTTTGCTTTGGGATGCTACATCTCACACAGCACAGCATTAAGGTGGAGCTCAGAGACCTCAGCCCCAATCCAGACTTGACTTTCATTTAAGGAAGGATGCCATGGACTTTGACGTAGGTTTTCAGCAGGAGTTTTCATTCCGACTGGGTCGTGCAGGATTTTGCTTGATACAAACGAAAAAAAGGGATGCTCAAATCCCACCCCACTGCAAAAGGTACTTCTCAATTTGTGTAATCCTTCAGAGCCACTCTCAGATTTTAATTGGCAATGCATTTTTACAGGGACTTAAATGCTCTCGAGATGAATCATGAGGGAAGAGAGGAAGAATTCATAGCAGCTAAATGGCCCAGATTTGTAGCGCTTGGAGCTCTCTGGCCTGCCTCACGACTGGCTTCGGTGCATTTCTCGTAATTGGAAATACAATCAGATACATATTAAACCCTGCCAACCACGCTCTGTATTGCTCTGCTGCTGAAGTGCTCAATATCCTGTACTGGCTTCAGTCTCTAATAAAACATTCAAGAGCAGTGACGCTCAGTGAAACTCCTTTTGGACCCTTGGTTATGAGGAAAATGGGCTGGGAATGGGAAATATGGGAATGTCTGTCAACCACCATCATTAACAGTGGCCCTCGTGCCCCAGCCTCGTTAACAGAAAAATCCCTGGGCTCCTCCTGTGCCCACCTGTGCACAGTTCTCAGGGTAGAGGTTGATGGGTAGAGCATTCAACAGTAAGAAAAGTATGATTTGATGCTTTTATGACAGCGAAACGTGACTGTGTGTGGGAAGCCCCTGGGGTTGAAGCCACAGGTGTGAGAGACTGACCCCTCCCAACGATGCCATCCGAGTGCATGTCCATCACACTGTGAACACAGCCTGGTTTTAACCCTGTGCCCTGGGGCTTGTGGAGAGGGGCTTGGGGAAAAAAAAAAAAAAAAATCAGTTTGTTAAATCCTTGACAATAAGCCCAGAAGGACATCTCACCTGGCCCTAGGTGCCATGGAAACACGTCTGATGAGCCTTGCCCCAGTGCTTTGGGGTGTCTGGCACAGCAGTGGGCCCATCCCCAGCCCTTTCCAAAGCCCTCGGCAGGTGATGTGGGCGCAGATGGAGCCGTGCTCTGCCTGTGGCACAGCCCAGTCACCTCCGGAGCCTCCCGGGGTTGCGGGCAGGGCCGGGGCCGAGAATCGCTGTGCTGCAGCCTGCTGGTCCCCTCCGGAGCTGCTGCTGCTCCTGCGGGCCTGGGGATGGGGACAGGCTTTGGGACCAGAGTTACTGATGGAGTTTCCGACGTGTCTGGCCGGACTGGCGATTCAAAGGCGCCTCCATCTCCTGCCCAGCGTGCGGGTCCCTCCAGAGCCCTGCCCCGTTTTGTGGGGAGGGGGTGTTGGGGTAACACTTGCTCGTGCAGCAATCGCTAAAGTAACTGTTCAAGGCACAGTCACGCTCTTGAGAGTGCTAGAAACAATTTAAGAAATGTTCTCGGTTCGAGCTGTGCAAACAGCTCCCCGCGGTTTGTGCGAGGGGCCCCGGCCGCCGGCCCGCCCGGCCCCGCAGGAATGCGCTCGCTCCGATAACCCACACGCTCCTTTTGTAACCTCCTGCCTTGGTCCTTCAGGCCCCCCCTCTCGCACCCTGGCATCTGGAGGTCCTCCTTTTGCAATAAAATCAGGAAAACAAAACAAGAGTTATCACAGGTCCGTGCCACGCTTTCTCCAGCACCTCTTTTCTAGTCACTATTAAAGCAAGGGACTTTGGGAGGACTTCAGCCCTCCCCACGGCTCTCCCCAGAGGCACAACCTGGGTTTTGCTGCTCCACAGATTGCCAGTTTCAGCAGGCTCTCAGTGGAAGCTCGGAGGTCTGGCTGGGTTTGTGCCACAGCCCGGGTGCTGCTGGCCCGGAGCTGGCGCTGCAGCAGGGATGTGAAGGCTTGAGTTACAGCAATCCATCAGCTGCTCGTCCACTCGCCAGCCCCACTGCTCTCCTGCTATCAATCATAGCCCCAGGGCGGGTTTGCAGCCTGGTTGCTCCTGCTGTGTCAGTTTAGGTGTCAGCAGCACAGAGGAGCCCTGAGCCTGCGGGGCCTGAATGCAGCCACAGGGCTGGGACCTTCCAAGTCCACAACAAATCTCCTTGGTTTTTGGGACTGGCATCATGATCTGCCCTGTCTTTTCCTATCATGGTTAGTGTGTTAGGGTAGTTGGTGGGGCAGCATCAGGGCACAGCAGCCAGAATCACATTCAAGATTCGTGCTTAGTCATGGAAGTGCTTCCGAAAATCCCATTTGCTGGAGTGAGCAACCTTTTGTCTGATATTTTTGCAGTATCTGTAAAGAGGGAGGAGAGGGGCTTGCAACAAGCTGCCAGAGAAAAAAAGGAGCAGGCTTAGGGTGGGGCAGGGTGTGTATGAAAATTGCACAGCCTCAGGCTGTCCTCCAAAGCAGCCACAACCCTTTACATCCTCGACCATCTGATTTTGTAAGGGTGGAAGTCTGTCCTTTCTGCAGCTGCAGCATCATGCTGACCACCTTTTGGGCTGCCCAGAGGTGGAGCAGGACATGGCCAAGCCAGGTACCAGCTTTGTACCAAATGTTCTTGCCTGCTGCATCGTCCCAGTCATGCTGCCAGCTTCATTTTTCCAAATGGCTTTGTTTTACCTCTGATGTCTTTGATCAGGGTCATTTTTTGACTACTATTTTTTCTTTTCATTTTAATGCTCTTCCACACAACCTGATCCCAGCCTCTCAGATGAGCACAGTCAAAATCACACCAATACATCACCATAATCAGATCTGATTGCAGGGGCTCTCTGGGAGCCAAGGCAGTGAGCAAAGGCTAACAGGCTTATTGATCACAGCAGAGCAACAGCTCTCTCTAGCACAGGATTTAGCTCTTAGGTGGACTCTAATATGTACATTTTTTTTTTCTCATTGGCAAAAGCAATGAGTAAATATTCTGCTGTTAATGACACGGGTCTGTTTCTGATTGAATGGGGAAACAAAAAGATCGAAGTGAATGTCTTGCCTTCTAAAGCCTCATGACTGATCCTAATGCCCTGTCCTTTTTCTATCAATCAAGGCTGATTGGCAAAGCTTTTTAATTCAAGTCTCTAAGCAGGATGATCAGCATTTACTTAGCTAGTGTTGATTTCCACTTGACCAGGCTGCTTTGGAGAAAGATATCACCTTATAGTGCAAACCTTCTTAGAAGGGATAGAGAAACTGAGAGCACCTCCATCCTCCTCTTTAACGATCCTCCTGAGCAGCTCTTGGTGTGGGTCAGGGAGCAGGGGTCCCACAGGAGCTGGGCAGGCTACTAGTGAGGACTGTGGCTCTGAGGGCAGAGCACAGGGCACCTCCTATGGCCCCAGCCCAGCTGTGGTGCTGGCTCATGGCAGCCCAGCCCTGGCCCTCCCTTTCCCCAGCCCTGTTCCAGGCACAGTGCATGGCCTGGGACTGAGTCCCAAAGCTGCTGCAATATAAAACAAACCTGGCAGCAGGAGCCTGCAGCCTGTGGCTATTTTTAGCTGCCTTTCTAGAGAAACAAGGCTTATGCAACCTGCCTGCAAGTGCAGGGGCTCTGGCTACTGCTCATCACGGAACCCCCGCCTCTTGGATGGGATAGTTGCTCCAGGCTGAGTTTACCAACGCTGCTGGAGAGGGCAAGCCCATGGGGTTCCAACACAAGCATCCCACAGAGCTGAGCCATGAGCTCTGCCACTTGCAGAATGATGAATTTCTCCCAGTGTTTCTTCTGCCCCCTGTACCTGAGCTCCCACCCTAGGCTGCCTGGCAAGGAGGGAGGGGAGATGGAAACATGAAATGCAACTAGGCTAACATTGAACAAATTGATTCATTTTTGTGGAGTGAAGTTGTTTGCTTACAAAACATCTTGTTCTGTAAGGTTCTGTTTCTGGACAATATGGGAGAGGGTTGGAGCTGAGAGTGGTGGTTTGGCATTGCAGAGCTGGTGCTCCCTGGGCTGGTTTTCCCTCACTGGCTTCATAAAGCGCATCCAGAACATGCACAGAGCACTGCAGAATTTACATAGAGCATTTACATTTGATACAAAGAAGAGGAACTCTTTTTCCTCTGGTACTATATTTAGATCTTTTCTGTGGAATAAGAGTTTGGGTTGTCTCTTCAAGGAAAGTAGAGACTACTGAAGCCCTGGGAGCAGGGGAGTCTGGAGCTAAGCAGGACCACTCTAAATGTTTCAGGAGGCTCAGGACCCATCTCCAGCCAAGACTTCCATGGCATGAGGAAGCCTTCAGTGCTTGGGAAAAGCCCACGAGGCTGTTGAGGCTGTAGCCTTTTGACATACCCTACTGCTACCGCCATGCTCCAGCTACAAATATCCATCCTATTTGTAGTTCAAAACAAAAGCTCTTGTCTGCAGGACAGCAATCAAAGGCAGGTGGGGTCATTTCAGAGCCCCTCTTGTTTTGCCAGCGAACTGCACACACTGCAGTGAAAACTCCAGACTGAGCCATAGAGGTGCCACAGGGGAGTTAATGGGAGCCATCTGTGCAGGTTAGGGGCTGTTTCCTCCCCTTTAACCAGTTTTGGGCCAGCTGGGTCGTTCTGAGGTACAAGGAAGAGTGCCTGTCTCTTTGTGCCACCTGGAGATGTCAGATCCAGTGCAGCAGCATCCAGTACTGAGCAGCTCACCTGTATTCCAGGTCATAATGCAGTGCTTAGCCCTCTCACCAGCTATTTGTACACAGATCATGGTGCTCTAGATCAAATAAATTCTTCTAACATTTTGGAAAAGTGAATGCCAAACAATAAAAATATTAGACAATTGTTCTAAGCCTATGTGTACACTGATATTTCTGATAGGATACAAAGCCCATTATTAAGCACAGAAAGAGTATTGGACTAATGCTATAAAAGCTATAAAACCAGCCTGAGTTTGAGTACTCAGAAAGCTGCTTATCTGCTCCTTTGGACTAAGAAGACTCAATGCCTTTCAGTTATTAAAAGGGCTGAATTATGTCTCAGTCTAAACTTGGAAGCCAGAGAAGCCACAGACCTCTCCAAGACCTCTGAAGGCAGTAAAACCCTTTAAACTCCAGCTCTGTTTTTCAGAAAGAGCATTTGACTCCAGGAGGATCCCTCGTTTGTTTGTTTGCTTATTTGTCTCCAACCAAGCTTATTCTCAAGTGAGTTGCATTGACACCCTTTATGGGCTTGGGCTTTTCCAGAGCTTCAAGGAAGGTCCCATTCCAAAGGTGCCATTCCAGGTGAGAGCAGATGGATGTGCAGGGAGGAACGCAGCACCAACCCCATGCTTGTACCTGTTTGACTCCCTCCCATCATCCAGCCACTAAACAGCCTTTTACAAAGGACGTTGTTTTCATCAGAAAATCTGGAGACTTGGAAGGTCAGTCTCTAACCTAATGACCAACCTAATGCGGCCCTGTAATCTTAGAGGTGCCTGCATCAAAGGCAATCCTTCCACTGGAAAGCTGTGAAGGCTTTGTAAATCAAGTGTGTGTTTGTGGAAGACCAGCCCTGGGTAACAGCCAAGGTCCTGAAGGTTAAGGGATGATATGGAAATACAGCAGACCTCAAGGATACTGGATATATTTTCTAGTTTCAGATTTATGTGCCTGTCCAGGCACGTGTTTTTTGTCATGCATACAGCATGAGCCCTGTATTTGACACTTTGAATCGAGGAACAAAGGACCGTAACTGTAGAGGGGGCTAAATTAAATTGAATTAATTTGTTTATCCTGCAAATCAACATCTGCTCAGACCTATTTCTTTCAACTCTGAAGTTGTCATAACGAAATATTTTGCCTTCTGCTCAGTCTAATTATAGATGCATGAGCCAAAAGCTCTTAATTTTGCTCAACAGCCATCAGTGGGAGTTTTTCTGCCACACAGCTGAACGAAGGCTCTTTCTAAGGAAGGTGTTTTCCCCAGTGAGTTGTGTCTTGGTATCCGTCTAAGGGGATGTTTTTGCACTGAATTAATTGAAAAGCTTCTTTTTAGCACTGATGAAAACCATTACAGAAGAAGACACAGCATCCCAAGGGGTCAGGTCTGCTCAAGCAGGGATGGAAGTTCTCAGAGACACACAGCTCTGTCATTGTCACTCTGCAGGGCCCAGGAGATGGGCTTGTGCCACAGCACAAACAGAGCACCCCCCACCCCTGAGGGCCCCAGAAAGGATCATAACTCCATAAGTATCCAGCACAAAAACCTTTCCTCCAGCCTCACATTATTATAGAATCCTAGAATGGTTTGTGTTGCAAGGCATCTTCATGATCAATCATTTCCAACCCCTCTGCCATGGACAGGGATATCTTCTACTAGATCAGGTTGCTCCCAGCCCTGTCCAGCCTGGCCTTGAACACTTACAGGGACGTGGCATCCACAGATTTCTTGGCAACCTGTGCCAATGCCTCTCCACTCTCAGAGTGAAGTATATGCCAGGGTGGCTCCTGCAAGATGGTGGTGCTCAGGCTGGGGCAACCATGGGGCTGGTGGATCCCCCAAGCCCAGCACAGACATAGCCACAGGTTCAGTGGCATCAGGTGCAGACTTGTCCCCACACCTTTGATGCAGCAAGACTGTGACCTTACCAACCACAGTCACATTTCTGATCACCTCAAACTTTTTTTACAAATATGAAAAACAAATATAGAACCTTTTTCTGCCACCTCCTAAAGAAGTCCAGGTGTCCCACAATGTAATGATAGAGAACTGCGGTTTAATCTTTCGGGTTTCATCAATTTTCTAAGAAACATGAGGCATCCCCACTTCAAAAGGTCTCTGAAAGCAGAGGGGAATTTTCAGCTGCTCGTTGATGGAAATTACATGGTTTTATTTGCCAAATCAGGGCCAAACCAGGTTGGATGCAAATAAATACAGCCCTGTTGTTTCCAGAGAAGGGTCTCTGTTGACTTACCCTGCGTAAAATGATAGAATGACTATTCTTTGCCTTGATTGTTTTGGCACAGCTCCGGGTGCAACAGCTTACTAAGAACTATCAACACCAAAATCCAGATCTGCTACTGAGTAAAATGAGCACTTGCTGCATTTCCAGGCCTTCTGACCACAGACCCTACCAGAAAAAGGGCATAGGGATAGAAATGTGAAGAGAAACCACTCTCCCCTCCCTCCCTCCAGAGCCATACATGCCTCTGAGGTCCCTACAGGACTTTTCCTGGTTAGGAAAAGGTCTCCAGCATCTGTCTGTGGCTGCTCCCAGGGCAGGCCTGCCCTGAGGCTACTCAAGATGTTGTCTGCCTGCCTACTGCTGCTCCTGCTTATCAGCAGCCCTGGCTTGAGGCTACCCCAGCAGTGAATGGCCATTATTTCCTCTGTAGAGTTGCAGAGTTGGGTGAAACAAGAAGCTTTTTCCAGTGTTTGATATTCGAAGCTGGGAATTGCAAAGTAATTAGCTCCCCTATCTGAAGTCATCTACAGCACATCAACTGGGGCTTCTTTAAGTAAGGCTCATTCAAAAAGGGCATCATTACCAGCACTGGGCCTCACACCGTTTAGAGTTTTTTTCAGAGAAGCTTCAAGGAGGTGAAGTGTTTTTGCCCTTAAGTCACATATTTGAGTGCTTTTCTCTCCTTTAGAAATATGGCCTGGAAAACACAGCTGCCGAAAGCAGTTCCAGTGCAGGGTCTGTACTGGGTTACACGGAGGAAGGGTCAGAATGGATGTTTAACTTCTCTCCATGTGCCTACAGCCCTTTCCTCTACCTGCTGTCTCTGGATTCTCTGCCAGAGTGGTTGCTTCAGGAGTTTCATCCTTGGATATGATACATTAGACCAGAACTTATGGCACAAGTTTGATACTACTACTTAAATATAAAGATAATATTTAAAAAAAATAATTAAAAAGTGCCCTGAAAACGAGCCCATCCATTCATACCAGGTAATTCACTTGCAGGTTGATCCTCCAGAATCCTTGGAAAGGCACAAGACCCTAAGAGAGAGCAAATGCAGGAGTGGTCCAGATCCTGTAAAACGTGGAATAAGCAGCTGGAGGGCAGTTAGTGCTGTAGTTAACAGTACAACAAATTCTGCCTGGTAAAAGGGCACAAGAGACCCAGGACAAAGGGACATGGCAAACCTCCTTGCTCCTCCAGACACTGGAGAATGCATTTCTGTGGCCAGTGCCTGGGTGGTCTGATCACTTGGATTTTAAGTTCTAATGAACAAGGATAAAAGGTATGAAGTTGAGCAGGAATGTGTCTGGTGAAACCCCGGCCTGTGCCAGAAAATCCACGTTTTTGTAGGGCCAGGATTTGACATTCTTCCAGCTGGCCTCTGTCTGTACTCCTGTGTTAGGAGAGTGGCAGTGGCTGTGCCCTCAATATCTGCAGGACCTTCTCTACAAGTGGCAGAGGCTTATTCCAAGATGAAAGGCTGGGGAAACAAAAAGTAGCCTTGAATCAGTATCCTCTCCCAGAGACTAAGCAGGAATTTGGAGCACTTCAATAGTCCATCCCCAGTGAATTTTTTCCAGGTCTGACTGTTATCCTGGTGCATGCTGAGACAGGACTATGTGAACTTGTAATCAGTGCTGTAGACATGATTTAAGGCCCTGTAATATGTATCTCATTATCACATCACAATGCTTTGAATTGAGAAGCTCCAAGTATTGTGTTTTCATGCATGTAGCCTGCATCTCAGATAACTCACACCACTGTAAAAGAACTGTCCTTTCAAACAAGGCCTTAGCTAATCTGCATCCTCAGATAACCCAGGGGTCACCCCAGAATATCAGTTATGTGTGTGGAACCATGGGGACAGGGTGGAAAGTATCCAGTCCTCTCCTTCCTCAAACCTCCACTACCCCTTTCTGCTCCTACCTCCTTCCCATAAAATGCCAGGTTTTCTGCAGTCCCCACCTCCCTTCCCGTGTGCAGCAGATGTGAGATGGGACAACAGAGCCAAGAGCATCTCAAGCTGCTCACAGCTACCTTCTGGTCCAGTTGGGTTTCTACGTGTAACTGGTGCTGGGCATGGACCATTCCAGGGGCTCCAAGGGACAGCCAGTGTGGTGGCAGTCTGCAACTGCCAGCAGCTCATATAGGGAGGGTGGAAAGATGGGGAAAATCACAAGCTGGGCCCTAAAACTGTGCTGAAAACCAAAATAATTCTTTCTCTATTGCTTGTGTTGCCCTCTCAGAGGTAGCTCTGTCCAGATGTTCTCCCTGAGCATTTTTTTCTTATTTCCATTCAGAGTGCAGACAGTAAAGTCTTCCTGATGCAAATTTCCACTCCAGCCTACAGAAGCTTGGCAGAGAAACTGAGCATTTACAGGGATGCTTGCTGCAGCCAGGAGCCTAAAATTAGACTTTTAATGGCACTGCCAGCACCTGAGAGGTGACCTGGTTTTCAGGAGTGGGGGGAAATGTCAAAGCCTGGTCCATGTATGGCTCAATGCTCCATGACAGCAGCTGAGTCTGCAGCTGCTCCAGATCAGCTGCTTAAAGCCTAATCTGTAGCAGACAGGTCTGCAGCACAGAAAACCCAACTGCCCTCTCCTTAGGGGACCTACCTGCAGAGCTGTGTCATCTTTGGCAAATTTATTCCCCCACTTTGCCTCCTCCAACCCCGTCTCCCTCACAAAAATGTCTGATCATCCCTTTTAAGTTCTGCTGTTGAACAATATGGCACATAGGTTTATTCTGCTGACGAGGTAATGGCATCGTGTATTTGCAAACATCAGCTCCTGGGCATTTCCCAGGCTATGGGGTCTATTTAAAACCATAAAATGCATTTCAGGACTTCCAAATGAGCCAACAAAATAGCTCCCTGCCCAGCAGCAGTGATGCTGCTGGGTGCACACAAGGCCAGCCAGCTTTGGCAAGACAGTGACACATAAAACCTCTTTTATAACAAAACCTGTGAGTGTATCAACCCCCTTGCACATGCTGCACCTTGGGCCCTGTGTTTGTTTTTGACCAAGGTCATCACAGGAATTATATCCTCATTGCAGGATTTGTTAGAAAGGTCTTTGAAAGCAGATGGGATTGTGAAACACTCCTTTACTACACCTAATGCATTGCAAATAGCAGTGAAAAAACTGACAGCAGACTGGAATGCTGAGAAAATTGCTTTGCTAAACTAAAGTGTTTAAAATAAACTTTAATGTTATTGATTTTAACCCATGCCGGGAAGCTGAGGCAAGAAACGTTCTTTCTAGTGTAAATGAGTTCAGCTTCAAGTCTCTGTAAAATTGAAAAAAGCCACAACACAGGGAGTAAGAATTAATCTGTGAAAAACTGGAGATGTGTGAGCACGTCAGGATAAAATAAACACAGGCTGGGTATCCCTTAACACTTGCTCTGATTTTATTATTTTCTTTCACCAAGAAATATGAGCATCATCACTAATGCTATGTGCTTCAGCTGGATGAGGGATGCAGGCAGCCAAAGCCCACTATCCACTGTCCTTTAGGCAGGGTGAGCTTGTGTAAAGCTTGTTCCAGGCAGAACCAAAGGGCCATTGCCTGTCCTGGAACTGAGCCAGAACTCTTCCAGAAAACATGTTTTAGGACACATCTCGTTTGGTTTCCATTACAAAGCCACCTCCACATCTTTAGAAGCTTCCGTAGGTGCCACAGGGAGGTGGTGTCCCATGGCTCAGTCACTGAACCTGACCTGGCACGAGCGTGTTCATCACTGGGGACGGAGGGATGGCTGAGATCACCTGAAATTCTCTATTCACGCTGTGGAACGAGAAATCAGCACTTTCTGGGGCGATGCCTGCAGACTGCTGCTAAGCCTCTCCTCCCATCTCATCCCCATCTCCTTGGGCGTGTGGGAGTTGTCTCTGCACCACTGCAGAGAGGGAGGACCAGCAGGGACAGCCTCGGGCGGTGGCGGAGGGCAGGGTCACACCGAGCTGTAGGGGCGGGTCTCCAGCCCGGGGACAGCCCGGGGACAGCCCCGGGCCCGGCAGGACCCGCAGCGAACCCGGCGACGAGGGGCAGTGCCGGGAGCCCCCGAGGGACGCTCAAACGGCCCCGGGAGCAGCGAACGGGCAAAGGGGCAAAAATAGACAAAAACTGGGCAAGCATCTAACGGGGAAATGGACAAGTAATGCATTAATGGGCAAAGAGGCAAGAAATGCACTAATGGGCAAACAGGCGTGGCACGTGGCTCAGCAGTTCGCCTCACTGTTGGTCCAGCAAGTTTTTTGGCACAGTTTGCAGGGCAGATTGCAGGACAACTTGTAGAGCATTTTGCAGGACAGTTCACCTGGCAGTTCGAGAAGGGCTTCTCTCTGATCCTCCCAGAGCAGCGAAGAGAGGCAGCAAACAGGCTCCTGGTGTGGGAGGATGAGCATGGAGAGCTCCTTTCAGCCCATCCCATTGGCATTGCCAGTGTAAGCTAGCACAGGTAGCTGCCCCAGGGATGCATGGCTGAGCCACACTGGCATGAGAAATGCAGCTGCTGGGTCAGGCCCACTGAGCACCAGTCCTGCCGAGCAGAGTGCAGGGGCAGCCAGACCCATCCCTGTGCACTGGGATACCCCCTGTGTCCTCTCTGTGTCCTCTGGATCATCCCTCCTGCCCCAGAGGCTGCCACTGATGGAAGCCGCCAGGGCTTCTCCAGCCGTGGCTGTTTCTTATATAAGCAGCTAGTCACTTTGCCTTCAGGGCTGAGAGTGGAACATATCACTCTTCCAGGAGCTTTTCTACTTTCCAACCTTCCTCTGATCCCATACCCCCTTTCTGGCTGGGCAAGTTCCATTTCTGCTCAGGCCTTATGTTGTGCCCAGCCACCTCCATTCAATGGTGACCCAAGCTAAACACACAGTGTTTAAAGAGCCAAATAAACTCTATCAAAATGAGAACTGGGAAATGCAGCCTCCTGCCCAGACCATGTCACAGAGCTGGGCTGGGAGTGAGGTCTTTGAACTGACCTCACATTTGAGGCTTTAATGCCCCATCCTGCCTCATGTCCCAGTCTCCTTGCAGGATGAACTGAGAAGAGGGTCAGATTTGAAAAGGCTGTTTGCTTGCTTCTTTTTCCTGGAAATTTCCCAGCCAGCTGCTGCTGCGGCCTTGTCTTGTTTGGCTCACAAGGTCTGATAGGATCAGAGTCTGAGATAGTACCCTGATAGGCAAAAATGGCTGGTGTCACCTGCTCCTTGCTTGTGGGAACAAGCTCTCTAAGACCTGATGGTGACAGTAAGATCCCTCTTTGGGGTCCCTCTGGCTCCAACACCCTTCTCTGCAGAGAGGATGTTTTCAACACATCTTCTAGATCCCTCCTTTCAAAAGAGCAGAGAATAACCCTGCATTTATCTCCAGGCTTTAATAGACATTGTAATGCAAAGCAGCTGCTCAGCCCCGGAGGGATCTTTGCTCTCCTTTTGGCTCAGTCTTAGGATGTGAAAACAAGATAAAACCAAAATCCCCTGATGAAACATCCCTGCTGGACTGAGGAACTGGGGACCCATAATGGGAGTGCAGGACACCCAGCCTCATCTTGGGTTGGACAGCACAGTGGTGTCTTTTTGTGACTTGATATCTCTCTGCCATAACTCCACTCCACCTTCCTGCAGCAGCTGAAGCTTTGGTGCTTTGATTTTTGCACATACCAATACAATCATGCTGGGTATTAGATCCTGCCTCAGGTCTGAGTTTTTAAAAATACATATCAGTGCACATCATTTCTGAGAGCCTGTTTTCATCAGCAAAGCCCCTCATGTTGGATTACAGGGAGATTTGAGGTATAAATAATAGTAATAATAATAATAATAACAATAATAATAGTATCCAATAAACTTGTTTAGGATAATGACTAGTCTGTGGGTGGTCACTGCAGTCAGGGCCTCACATGACAACACCCTCCCATCCTGTCCCACCCCAGAATGCACTTGTGGCTGTGGGACTACCTCCATTTGGAAGTGCCAATTGTGGGCCAAAAATGGCAGAGCACAGCATAAAAAAGAGGGTGCGATTTGGCCCTGGAGATCTATTTTTAGGCTTTCTATTTTGGACTACTCATCTCTAGCATAACATCTGTTGGATCATTTTATAGCTGTGATTGTTTACTGGTGACCGGCTGCCACTGACACTGCAGGGATTTGATAATAGTAGTTTTTCTGTGTATCTGTGGATATGTGTTACTGGAAGGCAGTGGGGATGGGTGAAGGAGCTGTATTTAAACACCACAGCAAAGAGAATTAATTTTTAAATCAGTCGTTTTCTTGCTACCTGTAGGATTGTCTTGTCTGCAAAAGACAAAAGAAGGGATCTCTACACTCATGTTTGCTGTTCAGAGATTACCTTGACTTTGACCCTTCTGCTCAGTTTACTTTGTTGAAGCTGCTGAAATTGTCATCTCCTAATGCCACAGAAGTAATCAATTAATCCCAGCTTCACAGTTGCAACTCTGGCCAGGGACTCCATGGTTTCTGCACTGTCGGTTCCTGTGAAAGCCTTATCTGCAGGGCACATCAGAGAAAGGAGAGTGAGAGGGTTTTGAATTATAAAATTGTGGTTTATTACAACAAAAAGAAGAGATAGAGAGGGAGAAAGGAAGAGAGGACGGGCAGTTTCCATGAGAGGAGAATCAATCTGGGCAGAATTTCCAGCAAGGCACATTTAGAGGCAGTGTGTAATTGAGATTACATTGATTTTCCTCCATTTACTGTAAGGTAACTGCGAGTGAAACTGTAACAGGAAACTTAGAAATGCTCTTCACAGAAGCTATATTTAGGCAGACACACTGACATGATACCACTGAGTAAAATAAACATGCAGGAGACAACCAGTCCTGAGAGACTTTCAGCTCCATCCGCCTGACATGAGCAAGGGGAATGCATTATTCCCCAGCCATCTATGTGACCTTTACAGTAGGAACCTATAGAAGCCAGCAGGCTGCTGGGCACCTTGGGTAAACTGGGAGGCATCTCCTTTAAACACAAGGGCTTTGCCTTACCCTGCCTAAACAAAATGCCTGCTAGCTGGTTTGAGCACATCTCCTCTGGCTGCTGTTCCCTTTTATAAGGGGGTAATTTATGGCTTGTTGTCAACAGAAAGGGCAACAATTTGTTTGCTGCACAGGCTGGAAGAGATGAGTTTTCTTAGAAGTGTGGGTGATTTTTGGAATTAGGGGGCAGCTGCTTCTTTAAAGTCTCTGGCATGGTCTCCTGTGTGAAATTAAGCCGTGCATGAGGTACAGCCTCCTGTCTCACTGATGCTATCATAGTGCACACAAGGGCCTGATTTTTTTGATGGGGCAACCAAAGCTTTACCCAACTGCCTATGCCAAATCCCATATTGCTCCTTTACCCCTGGCAAGGGACACCATTTTCCAAAAGCATGGCTCCCAAAGTCCCAGGGAAAGAGAGCAACCCTGTGCCCCAGCTCTGGGTGGAAATTTCTGATGGAAATCAGGTCCTGTTAGGGCCCAGATCAAGCATGGAAAAATCACTTAACTCCCCTGTAAGTGTGAGGGATGATGCTTTCCCTCCTCCCAATATTTACACATGACACACACTATGTAAATATTTAGTATTTGAGCGTACTAACGCTTACTGGAGCAACACAAGTGAATATCAGAACTGCAAACATTAAATCCAGGAATGCAACTAAGAACACTGTTTATTTTTATCAGCTAAGTGCACACCTTCTCCCTTTGGCTGCAAAGACTGCTTGTGATGGGAAGTGAACACATAAAATATCTGAAAAAATTTCAAGTTATTTCTCCATGCACAGTGTCCACACTGAAGTCACCTTCCACAGGCTTCTCAGCTAAATCAACTCTGAATCAATAGTTTGCTTCTGCATCTGAAGGAAAGGTGCAGCATCAAACCCTACTGCTGCTACAGCAGCCCAGTCTCTGTATCCACATGCCCACTTAGGTGGCACCAGACCCCTGGCAAGGCTATAGGATGACTGATGCAATAAAGGTAGAGAAATTCAGCAGAAATTAAACCCTCAAGAGTTGCAGCTCATCATGTGAGATAAGATGGGCAGGGTGCGACTAGGCTGAATTTCTGATTAGAACCAATTCAGCACAATAGGGCTGGTGGACTACAATAAGAACTTGCACAATCCAGATTCTAGATCTATGTTTTAATAAGAAAACAGGAGAGCAGGGATAAATACACTAACTCTCCCTACTGAGCCTATCTCCACTAACTACATAGTAACTGCTTCTCAGTTGGTGGGGGATAAGTGCACTATCTGCATATTAACTACTTAAACATGAACTGCTCCTAATATATACCAAGTCCATCATCAGGTGTGAGCCTCCACAAGCTCAGCTCTATGTGTGTTGGGACTCATCTTCAGGACTTTCTTTGCCACAGCATTGTTTCCTTTATCATTTGCGGTCTCATCCACACTTCTACTGGAGTACTTTTCCTGGCCACTGTTCTCTGGCTCATAGCTCCTTTTCTGGAGGAGAAAGCAAGAACCAAGAGCAGGACCTAGACTGCAGCAGCAGCCCAGAATGTCCATTGCTGCAAGGCAGCCCAGAACATGACTCCCCAGGAGCTCCTGGGTTGCCTGCTCCAGCTCCCACAGCAGCTGAATCCTCTGCTGTTCATGGCACTTGGCACACACTTCCATGCACAGACAAAAAACGTGTCTCCTTCTCCAGCCCATCCCCAACCACCTGTGGGTGCTGGATAAGGCTGTGCACAAGCCAGACCGAGAAGATGATGGCTGCCATGGCCTACAGGACACAGGACACAACTGATAAAGAAGGCTCTGAGGGATAAAGGAGGAGCAGAAGTGGGGATAGGATCCTTAGGGAAGTGAGGGCAGAAAGGAGAGGGAGCCAGGCAGGTGTCAGGCACCAAAGCCCAGCTGCTGCCACAGCAGCAGCAGCAGCAGCCATCCTGTGCTGTGCCTAAGAAGGCTCCTGAGGGGGACTGGGCACTGGGTGCAGGAGGGGAGGTACTCTCTTGGGTGCCCGAATTTGTGCTCTGGCTCTTGTCCAGCACAGCCTCCAGCCTGTGTGTGCAATTCAACATTTGCCCAGGCTAGTCTGGGGCAGCATGGCCTGTTACTGCTATTTATTAGGTGCCTCTCATTTTGGTGTCCCTTGTGATGGCAATGGTACAAGGGACATCATAGGCAGGCTAGCCCCACCCTTTGTCCCACCTCAGCTCAGCTCCTCACATGGGCCTGGAGCAACCGCAGCCCTGACACCCACAAAATGCAGACCTGCCACTCCAGCCACCCACGGCTTTCCTTTCAAAACAGGATGAAGCCCCCATGAAACCTGGTCAAATATAAAACTGCATCATGTGACCCAGGGATGCTTTGCTCCTTGCCATCCCCTGCGAGGAGATGGGATTGTTTCCCTTGGTGCCGACACCTGTGTTTGTGAGAGTGAGTTTGGGCCTTTGATACAAGGCCTCAAGTTTGAGACAAGGGCCTCGAGTTTTATAGAAGGGCCCAAGTTTGATACAAGGGCCCCACATTTGACACAAAGCCCCAGGTTTCATACAAGCTTCAGGAGGCCACTGGCAAAAGCAGAGACATCTTTGTGACCTCTCTGGGGAAGCAGTGCTGTCTGCGCAGCACCAGAAGTTTGATGCAAGTGGAGCCCACTGATGGGGAGCTCACAGGCACTGGTGGCACCTGGTATTTTAAACAGGAGAAAGGGCGTGCTCCAGTGGTGGCACCGCCAAGAGATGGTGTGATGGGGCACGATGCTGCGGGAGGGAATCGGAGCCTGCAGAAGGAGTTGCGGACACCACACAGGCCATCGAGTGCCATCTGCTGCTGTCTGGAGATGATGTGAGCTCTGCGAAGGGCACAACACTTAGGGGTCTACCTAATATGGAAGAAAAAGCAGGAATGAGCTCAGTGGTGCTGCATCTGCTCTCCCAAGCGAAGGACAAGGGAGGAAGGGGTCTGGCAATTGTATAGATCCACCAGCTGGCTCAGCACAGTCTCAGCGCAGACATCAGCCCTGCCACAGCTCTGCACAGGAACATCTTTCCCAGTGATGTTTGTCTTGCCACCAGACCTTAATGATGTTTTGTGAGGATTTTTGGAGACAGGTGTCTGCTGCCCTTTCTCCCCTCACTGCAGAGCTGTGTGGGGACATTTCTTGCTGCTGCCTGCCTGGATGGTTGTCTTGGCCCTCCCTGACATCCTGCAGGGCCTTTCGCAGTGCAGAGAGCAGAGCATGGCTGGCAAACGGCTTGCAGGGGCAAAGGGGGACCTAGCTCCCAAAATAAGTGGATTGTGCCATTTTGGTCCCCATGGACCAAACCCAGATCCATACAGAGTGATTCTGAAGCTGTTTCAGTAGCATTCACTGCTTGCACAATCCTTCTTTACCTCCTCTGGATGGTTGGAGCTGCTGCACCTGGATGTGACCTGTGGGCCACCAAGGGAACCTCAATGGAAAAAGAGTGTTGGACACACGGGTGCCTTCTTTCCTCCAGAAGCCCACAGCTCCCCAGATTATTCCTTGAATCATGGCAGGGTTTTTCCAGAAGACAGAGGAGACCTTCACTATCAGCCACACAGTGAAAATCCTCTCACCCATGCCTGACTCAAGGAAATGCAACTCCTTACCTTGGCTTCCTTCCTGCTTGACCTTCCCATAAATGCAAAGTGAGGTCCAGCTCTGGTGTCCATGCCTTGACTAGAGGCATGGTGAGCTCTACTGACAGGGCTGAGGGTGCTGGATTACTTTACTCTCAGGCAATGCTTGAGCTGCAATTTTAGAACAAGTGCTCTGGTGATTTTTTCACTACAGCATTGTGTGAGTTGGCCCCTCCTGTCATTACCTCAAGAAAGACTGACTCAGGAGGAGAGCAGGTTCATTTGTCAGTGGTGTAACAGCTGCAGTTAAACACAGTTCTCATTCCCACTGTGCAGCTGACCAGCTTGTTCACAGGCCTGCCCTGATCACCCAGCCACAATGCCATTGCCCAGTCCGTGTAGTACTTAGCACTGAAAACAGTGATTTATGAAATGTGGATGCATCACAGAAATTATGGGGGAGTTTTTGGATGGAAAATGCTTTGATTTCTTATGCCAGAACCCACCTTGTGCACTAGAAACCCTTTTCTTCCTCATTGAGAGGGAAAGCAAACAGGAAAATTGCTTTTTTTCCCCCACCTAGATGGGTCTTTGGATGTTGTGAACTACATCACGGTGTAATTTCCCTGACCCTACCAGCAGCAGGACAGGTCTGGGCAGAATCCATCGCCAGTACTGGGGATGGAGGATACCAGAGGAGCAGAGCTGGGGCTTGGCATGGGGGCAGGGGTGGAGGGACTGGCACGTGCCAGCAGCACCTGCTCACGTGTGAGTCAACGGCGGGGTGGGAGGCTCTTGAGAGAGCATAAGAAGGAAAGCAGATATTTAAGAAATTAGTCACAAACATAATGACTTAATCAAGAGTCTGTTGGAGGCATTTGGGCTCCATTTCACCAGAGGCTGTTCCAGGCACCTCGGCCAAGATGTGGGGATGAGGGGTCTTGGTCAACAGTATGGCTGGTTCTTGACATTCCTGCATCTCTCCACACCTCATCCTGCGCCAGCACCAGGGAAAATCCCTCCTGACACATACCTGCCCATGGAGCGTGTCTGTGAGCCAGCCTAGGAAACTGATCCAGCTGGAAAATAACAAAGGGAAGGAGAAAAACCCTCAGATTTCCCCCACAACCAACTCTGATCTCTGACATTGTCCTCACCAGACCCCAGTTTCCTTCCAGAAGCATGGCCACAAGGATGGAGCAAGTTGCTGGGAGGGAGGAGTGGGAAAGGATTTTTTGGCTGAAACTCTGCATGGCCAGAGCTAATGAGCTCAGAGAGGCAGGTTGTCCCACCACCCTGTACCAAGCTGATACCTGGGTCACCATGCTCATCCATGTGGCATCACCTTGAGGCCTCCAAAGGCTCCAAAAGAGACAATACAGGGGTGGCCTCCCCTCCCTTGCACTGCCCGATGCTCCTTTAGCTACTGCTGTTTTAGATTTTTATTTTATATTTATATTTATAAATGACAACCTCGGTGCCTTGACAAACCAAGGCAGCAGAGGGATGAGATGCTGAAAAGCATTTGATGTTGGTACTGTTCACATTTGGCAACTTCAGCACAAAATGAACATTGAAGGTAAACCAAGTGAAGGTTCTGAACAAGGAAGGAAGGAAGGATTATTGCATGAACAAAGAAAATTCAGAGGGGATGATATGAACATGAGAATTTAGAAGTTGAAAGGAGTTGTATTAATAGCTGTCTACTTCATTTCAAGTTCTGTCTGGAATATATTCTAGTAATAGGAGCAGAGGCACACTGCTATTAGTAAAATTAGTCGAAACATTTCTGCTGAGACATTTTTGCTGTAAGAAACTGGAAATTTTACTATACAGAATTGTTTCTATATTCTATAAGAGAAACTAGGTTTTCCTGAGGAAAGCCAAAATGCTTCACTGCAGCTAAAATTTCATTTTGTCAAAAAAATCTCAGTGGGAAAAGGGCAAGAAAGATAAGGAGAGGATTTTCTTAGTCTGCTCTAGCCATTAACCACTTTGTGACTTGATATCTTGATTTCTTGACCTCTAATAAAAAGTTAAGCTACAGGACGAGTCCCTGCATGATGAAATTATTTTTTCTCTCTCTACAAAATGCTTCAGATGATGTTTGGCACAATCCAAGAAGTTCTGATAAGAGATATTGTCAATAAATCCCCAGCTGCATTAAGATATAAACATAAAAGACAAGTATTAAAAAAAAAAAATTATGTTAAGAGCATTCAGAATAAAAAAAGTAGTTGGTGTAAACAAAGCTAGATGTTTGAGTTAGGTCTCTGGTTTTGTTAGTCCAGCTACTTCAATCTGGCTCAGGAACTGAAGGCAGAATCTGGCCTTTTCAGCGTACACCTACCATTTGATAATCAGGTCTATGAAAATGTGCTATCAAACTCAAATTTTTACTTCTTATCTCTTGCCCGAATGCAAGCCCTTTGCACAAAGAAGTAAGACTATGTGGCTACATTTTCCTTACAGTAAAACAAATGGGAGCAAGGAGGGGATAAAAGCCACCAGCAAAACCCACTCCTTCTGTTTAAAATTATAGATGTAAGCAAAGAGCCCAGGGAGCAGCCCATATTAGGCAAAGTGCACTCTTTTCTTGTAAAAAGTTTGAAGAATTGGAGGTCTGCTCTCCCCACTTATGACCATCAGCGCGCTTGTGTACTGGGAATGAAAACAAGAGGAGATGTGAGGATACAGGAGCGAAAGGAGGGGCTGACTGCAGGGACTGAGGGGAGGATGGGGTGATGAGACCTGCACAGCTGGAAATGATGGGGCCACCTGGGCTCCAGCGTGGTCCCCATGGCTGAGCTGGGATCAGTATCACTGCTGCACCTGCTCTGCAGCCAAGGGGAACCTTCTGGCCAGGGCAGCTGCGGGGACAGCCCCATGCCAGGGGCTTGTCCAGGTTTTCCACCTCTATGCTGCTGGTGTCAGTGATGGGCCATGCTCAGCCCCATGCCTGATGCTGCTTTGCTTGGCAGCACCACCAGACAGACCCAAGGCAGAGCACTCTGCCTGTGATGACACAATCAAAGCTTGTTTTAGCCCTGAGAGCCTCGCTGTACAGCACAGCACTGTGTAACCAAGTGGGGGCATGGTGAGTAATCCAACCCACTGAAGCACCAGCACCATGTAATGCTACACCTGGGTCAGGATCCCAGGTATGGTTTCTGCCAGCTCTGCAGCTGAAAATCTGCTTTCTGGTATCTGGTCTCTATCAAGCTTCAGAGATCAGATTGGTTTATGAACCTGCTTATATTAAGAGCAAACAATTTATCACTGTGGATTTTCTGTGGAGTTGCCTCTCTGTTCCTCTGGTTCCACAGCCACCTGCCCCCTGGAGCTCAAACCTCAACCCATGGCTTCTGGAAGCTGTGCAGCATGTGGTGACTCTGTGGCTGCCTCTCCCTCCTTCTGCCCTCAAGGCACAACTCAGATCTGGCATTTAAAAACTTTCTTTTTAATTTTTCTCTCACGCAAGATGCTTTTGATCACAAACATCACATAAAGGGTTCCAGTGTATAATATATAAGTGAGAATGGGGCAGTGTCTGTGCTATACACAATTTCTTTCTTTGCCTGCCATGGCTTTTGGGTTGGGTATGCCATGATCAATACGGTGTGGTTTTTTTCCAGATAGACTCCACATACCATACCGTATGTTTAAAATTGCTGCATCAACAAATCAAAGTAAACAACCTTCTCTCCCCTGTGAGATGATGAAAAACATAAATTATGTAGTCTTTAAACAAATGGTAAAGAGTTTCCTTATTAGGCTTCAGGGTCCTGTGTGTGTATATGCCCATTGTAAAATCCTTGTCATTCCTGGGTCTGTAGGTCTGTATAATGTTCTTCACAGGTTCAATTGAGTGGTCAGCATACCAGTCTTGGACTGAGAGATTTGACATTGACACACACACACATCTATGCATATATATATATATAAACTACAGTGGAAAAGTTAAAATCTCTGCTGTTTCTTTTGCAAAAAAAATTCTTGATGGTGAAAGCTTGCCTTGCTTTCAAGAGATTTTTTTCCCATTTCCCTTCTGTAGCATTTTCTCCATTTCTTGGCTTGCATAGAATTATCTCTTACATTCAACATTTTGCTTTGTGATGGAACACATCATCCCTGGCAGGGGACACAACATCTTTCCCACCCGTGTGAGATCTAGTCCACCTCCATGTCCTTCAGACAGTGGACCCAGCCACACCCTCACCCACTGCCCTTCCCAACTTGTCACCTTCTCCTGGCCACAGCCACCAAAGCACCTGGAAACCAGGAAGGACCTTGGCAGAAAACTGATAAAGGATGCTGAAAACACTGACTAAAATTGCATCAGCAGCTTTGCTCAGTCTTGCCATGGTCAGCTGGGCTGTGGCAGACATCTGGGTGAGCTTCCCTGGGACAGTGGGTGGGAAAAGCCCTGAGGCGCTGTGCTCACTGCCCCAGGCTGAACATGGCTGTGACCATCTCCTACCCGAGACCTGAGAGCACCTGCAAGTGTGAGAGTTACAGCACCAGCCATTCCCTTCATAAATAATTTTGCTTAAACAAATAGCACCAAGTTCATTGTACTTGCTATGGGAATTATCTTGATTAAGGCAAATACTGAGGTTATCAGAGAGATATGTCTTATCTAAGGCAAATGGCAATTTTTAGGAGGGTCATCACTGTTGACTGATTAAACATGTTCCTGATGGGATGTCTGGCATGTACTTATCCATAGAAATGCCTCACTTTTTCTGGGTAGCCTTTGAGAACCAAAGCATGTCCTGGTCTCTTGCCCAACTTCTATTTCCCATGAAATTACCTGTTATCTCAAAGCAAATGTGCCACAAAGGAGGAGAACCAACAAGAACTCTCCAAACTGAGCTGCTAGACCACAGCTGGGCCTCCAAGTATTACAGCAACACAAATAAGATCTGTGTGTAGCGAAATGGACTTGATATCTCACCATCCTGGCCACTCTCCTTGTCCTTTCTACAGAAGTTTCCAACCCACCATTCTGCCATGTCTCATCTGAGATGTAACTGACATTAGAGATAGAAAATATTTCAAGCTACTTTAACTGAGTCAATGAACAGCCATCCCAGGATCAAGCCATGAAATTGCAATCTGAGGATGATCTTTCTCTTTACCTTTTAATTCTCATGGACTGGTAAGGAACACTTTATATCTTTGAAAATATAATTAAGACTGGAAAACCAAGTACTGCATAGGTAAATCAGCAACATTAAGGGTGTCTTCTACTACATCAATACCTCAGTTTTTATGACTCCTTCAGACCAATTGCTCTTTGCAGCAGCTGAGCAGGTTGCCAGCATTGACAAGCCCACCTACATGACTCCCTGAGAGACCTGGTGACATTACCTCTTTTGGAAAGCTGAAGAAATCAGGACATTAAGGTCAAAATTTCTACTTTGCCAATTACTAAGAGTGCTCACCTTGAGATTTTTCTGAATGTTCCATGTTTCAAAGCTCCAAACAGACTTTGTGGTTTGAACAAAAGGACTTTGCACTGCCTGTGAGCACTCAGATGCCAGAACATCTGAAGTATTAATGTATTAATGCAGAGCTTGTGCCCTCACATCTCTGCTGCAGCACAGCCAAGTCAGTGGATATCTCCCACCTCTCCCCTCTCTTCCCACCTGAGGTGCACCTGTACACACCTGTTCACCTGGCCCATGAAGGGACTGGAGAGACACAAGAGCAAAAAGCAAATTATCATTTCTCTCCAGGGACTTCACTTTGGCTCTTCATGTGGGAGGCACTCAGGTGCTATAGAGTGTGGTGGCAATGTATCTCAGTAAAATAAATGAGTGTCTCATACTGTGCACAGAAAAAATGAGGAATACACCAAAAAAATGCATGTGAGTAGATTGCCACGTACTTTGTGCAGCTTGCATGAGGGAGGTGCAGGAAAGAGATGATTTCTCCAGGGTGTAGGAACACCCTCCTCAGACCATCTGTTCTCCCTCATCTAACCCACCACCTGCTTTCTTCAGCAGTCACTGAAAGAGCCCCCCAGAGCCCTGTGTGCTGCCATGAGCCTCCAGCCCCTCCTGGAGTGCAAAGACTGAGAGCAGGAGGGAAGCAGCACACAGCACATGAGGAGTGCTCCACCTTCTCTTACAGCTGGATTCACCTTGTGTCCAGGAGCAAACAGGAGGAAATCACCTCTGTCACTTGCTACAGAGCAGGGTTTGCCCCTTGCACTCTGTTTGGCTGCCCATCCCCAGGCTGTGGGAGAAACCAGGGGGTGCATAGTGCATGGATACCAAGTTGTTCACATGCCATAGGAATACTGGCCATGTGGGAGACATCCCAGCTGCTGAATACAGCCTTGGCCAGATGGAACAGGGGCCTGATGAAAACAAGTCTTTGAGTTTAGTTAAGGAGATTGTTTTCAAATAAATGTGAGTTTTCTAAGGTGATGAGTAATTTGAAGGTGATTTTTGCCTTTAATGTCTCAGCACATATTGGAGTTGAGTTCTTTAACTCCCTGCTCTTTAAGCACATCAAGGTAAGACTATCCACATTTTATTCCCTGATTATGGCACTATCAGTCTTTCCTGGTGCCACATTATTTTTATCTGATTACTCCTGTAATCAGGTGTCCCTACCCATGGCAGAGGGAATGGAATAGGATGAACTTAAAGGTCCCTCCAACCCAAACAGTTCTGTTATTCTATGATCTTCATTTTACCTATTGCCCTGGAGTATCAACGCTCACATCCTCACCCTTGGCTTTGAAGCAGAAAGGTTAATTATCTAGAAAAGTGAGAAAAACTATTTACTGTGAAAAACCAAACAAAGAAACTAAGCAGCTCATGCAAGGAAAGCTAGAGATAAGCATGTAAAAATCCTAAATATCTGACATTTTACCTGCGTTGAGGTTTTTCTGCCTCAATGCAGTTTAACATAACATTGGGGACCTGACTCCTGTTCCATTTATCTTACTGAAATAAAAAAAAAAAAGAATAAATCCATTCTATTCTGAGGAATGAAACCATTTTTAAAAGGGCTGGAGGTCACCAGTAGGCGTATCAAATCTAGGCAAATTTACATGGTGTAGGAGTCCCCAGCTTTTGAGCCACAGTGTAGCTATTAAGTGAAGGATCAGGGGTTCATTATATTAATCTGGCACTCGGTACAAGGTAGCAGGTGACTGGGGAACACGTTTCAAGCAATCACTGTGAGTCAGATTTAACTCACGCTTTCTTTGAGTGCCGCTCACCATTATCTCCCACAGAGACCTTTTCAGGCATCAGGGTCGGGGGAATATTCACCAACACACTTCCCTGCTCATTAGATGGAGGGATGGAGAGCAAGATGGAGCAGGAGGTTGATGCCTGCACACCCACATCCGGCAAGAACAGGCTGGGCTCTGTAGGGAGCAGCCCCTCCATGGACCAACAGAGCTTCAAAGCCCCATTTCAGCATCTCCTACCCAGGGTGGGAACTGCTGCCCGTCCCTCTCCTCCCAGGATAGCTCATGCTAGAACAGGACCAAGAAATAGATGCTGTTCACATCTCCACTTCCTCACTCTAAATCTCAGGAGGGTTATGAGGTATACCTGGCTTTCATGTGCTGTGTTCCTGAGGTGCATCCTACATTTCCTGCTTTTGTTTTTGCCTGTGCATGCACTGGCTGTGTGGATACTGCCTTAGCTTTATCCCAGCTAAGCTTTTTTATTTGGACTCTACTGTTTATTGCTTAATAGATTCCCAAGTAGTCATTTGGATGCTAAACACAACAAGCCTTGTAAAAGGAAGAAAAGAAGTGGAAGGGCACTTAGAGCAGATTTAAAGACCTATTATAGTAACCAGCAGTTTGTGCCAGATACTATATAGCCAAAGCACCAAAAAGGATTTCAAAACCTACCATAATTCAGATATTCCAGGCAGACTTTTTCTGTTATTTCTCTATTCACCATTATTAGCTTGATATAGTACTTTTCAGTGTATAGGCTTGTACCAGGGCTACTTTTGCATATGGGTTAAAAGAAAGACCCCGAGCACAAGTGCACAGGTCTCCAGTGGAGATGTGAATTTGCAGGTCTGTGCTTCCAAGCAGGTCCCTGGCAGTGCCGGTGGCTGGAGGAAATGCTCAGGGAGGAGGAGCAGCATCCATGACCCAGCAGTCTGCCACAGAGAAGAGCTGCTAATTGCATTTCTTATCTCTTGGCAAAAGCTGCTGCTGATTGTAATTTCCATTTCTACCCATTCCCACTTTCTTCTAAGCCATTTTGTCTCCTGCAGCAAAGCAGAATAACATGTTTGTGATGCTGAAACACAGTCACCTCAGTGGCCAGCAAAGCAAGCCTTGCAGTGCAACTTACTTAGAGAGTTATTACCATGATTTCAAGATGTTCTGGTATTTCTTTGCTTCTTCCTCACTCATCCTTCTTCATCCCTCTGTTTTTTGCCACGAGGACTGCTGTTATTTCTGTTTTCCACCACAGGCAGAGGCAGCTGTAAGTGACCAGCTCTATTCTGTGTGGCTCAGCCTGAGCCAACACCTGCACAGCTTTTGGAGCAGCAACCTGCTCCGTCAGGTCACAGTGCTTCCTCCACAGTCATGGGAGGACTTGGAAATGGTGTAATTATTGCTGTGTCCAGTATTCAGATCTGGGAACAAGACTTACAGTCCCAAATCAGGCACAGTACCTCTCCAAAGTGCTTTCTGAACCATCCCAACTTGCAGACCCTGCCTTCCCAGGAGGTCCCCAGAGGGAAGCCAAGCGTTTGCATTGTTTATGCTACAGATCCATGTCCATGTTGTTTGGTGGTTAAATCAGGTGTGCCAGCTCAATGCATGAATGGAATGGTGAGAGCATTAGGGAGAAGTCTTTGGGTGATGATGACTCTTTATGGTCACATTATTGTCACTTCTCCAGCACCAGGTGAGCCCCAGCTGTGAATCTCACCATGTGCCAACTTTTTCTTATCTCCCACAAGGTGTGTGCAAAAGACAGCTCTCCTGGTACAGCAGCACTGCTCCTTGCCATCTTTTCCTGGGACAGAAGGCTGGCAGATGGGGATTGGCTGCAGAGCCAGGCTTGGAGCCCCTCAGAGAGCCCTGGAGTTTAGATGTCTGTTCCTTCAGCCTGCAGTGAAGGCAGAGCCTGTTTGCAAATCTGGATTTCAGCAGGGCTCAAAAAGTCAAAAGTAAAAACATCATGTGGTTTAAATAGGGCATGTCTGACTCAAATGTTCTCTCAGAAAAGAGTTTAGCTTTTCATCCTTCCTCCACAAGCCAGAAGGCAAGGATCAGTCCCCTCTGAAAGATCATCAGACCCTCAGGGATGTTTAGATACACTAGTGACGGCCACATCTTGAACTCCTCACAAAAAATAATCTGCTATGACTTTTATAAGTTAGTTGGGGGTTTATTTTCTTTACAGCCCAAAGCCCCACCTCTTTGGGGCCTGCACTGGTTTGAATATGACTGGGAGGCCCAGTGTCAAACCTGGGTTTTGAATAGGATCCTACAAAGCATTTGCTTCATTCAGACCCCAAATATGATGGCGAGGGCCCAACAAGTGAGTCAGTGAGGTTCTGTGAATCTGTTTATCAGACAGCAACAATCATTTGTGGAAATGTCTTTGGTAGCAACAGAAGAGTCTATTTGATGGTAGCACTGACTAATGTAAATGAGGATTAATTAATGTTTTCCTGCAGTGATGTTGGCACTGATAGTGCCTTATTCATGTAATTTAATTTCTATTGACAGGCTGCTAATGGAAATGGGTAGCAATGGTTGTCTCTTCCATCAGGCATGCTCTGCCACAGAAATAATTCTCCAAACTGGCAGTTGGACTCATTCATTACTGAAAACGTGAGGCAGTGAAAGAAGATGAGTCAGAAATGCGAAACAAAGCAACTTATTGTCTATTTCACAGCAGTTGTCTCCCAGGTGTTTGAACCAGGATAAATTTGGGGGTTCAGGTCTGATTTGGGCTCAGCTGCCCCTGAAGCCAGCTTCAATTTAGCCCCAAAATATGGACATGCAACTTCACAGTGGGAAGGAACATATTCCAAGTGCCCACAGTCCCACAGCTCTCAGGGCACAGGAGGGGAGAGGCTCAGCTCCCGATGTCTGGCAGCACTGCCCAGGGGCCAGGCAGGAAGGGTCTAGCTGGGTTAATGTGTTAATGTGCACCAAGTCATATCATTCCCTCCCTCTGGAGAAATCCAAAGCTGTCCCAACTGTGAACAGGGCCTGAGGAAAGCCACAGGTGTTATTCTAAAGCAGTAACCAGGAACAACTGCTGGTGTTTGGGGATGGTTTGAATTCAGCAAAAGACACTCCTAGGGATTGAGAAAAAACAGCCTTCTGGTTACCTTCCGGAGTTCAATTCCATGATGTCTTCAATTGCTCCCCTCAATGCTTGGAAGTGAAGTTGAAAAATTGCTGCTCATGAGAAATTATAGAAGTTGGAAAGCAGAAAAAAATACTCCAGTGGAAAAATATCTTCCCTCTTAGCTAATTAAGTAATGTATAAAATCTTATTGTCCTGGATTAAACCATGACACTTTTTTTTTTTTTTCAGTTTTATGTAATTAATTTTGCATACTGCTTATTTGTTGAGCAAAGATACCATTTCCAAGTCTCCTTTTGCCGATGGGATGAATTTCTAAGGGACTGCAATTTTCCCTTGTATTGAGGAAGCTCCACACAAGGATGACTGAAAGGTCTCCTGAGAAACTGGGAAATTACCATTCCATCAGAGCCTGACACATGCCATCACCCCTCTCCATGTAGAACTGAATGGCAGGGAACCATCTTTCAACACCTCTGTATCTTCAAGCCCCACCAAATGTCTGACACTGAAGAAATTTTAGCTATCGAAGGTCTTCCTATGGTCACCCTGAAATTTCATGACCACATTTTGTCATGCTTATATCACAATCAGTAGAAAAATACTTTGAAATGCAAAATGTGCCTTTTCACGGTAAGCAATAGGGCTGGAACAAGAGCAACAGAGTAACCTGCCATGGGCAGCCTGGAAAGGAGGCACAGCAGCACCGCTGTGAGAGGCAGCAGCAGCCCCAGGAAGAGCCCCGTGGCCAGCAGCTGCCCCACAATTCTGCCTGTCCCCACATGCAAGGGCCTGCAGCTCTCCCTCTAATCTGATCACCCGTTTACCTGCTCGACATTAGCATTTGCCTAATCCTCATGCCTTCACTGCACTCCATCCTTGTCCTTTCAAAGCACATAACCTCTCCCCTCTGGGCATGCTGCTACTGCTATCCCCATTTTCTGTCCAAACTGGAGACTTTAGTTTGATGTTTCTGCTGTGGTCTCATTGCAGCAGGAGTGAGGAGAGTCTGGCACCTCGGAAAAATGAGATCTATGCCAGCTAAAGTCAAGCATCCAGAAGCAGGGAAGCTGTAAGGGGCTGTGATGTCCAAGTGAATCACAGTGGTACCCCCTACATCAAAGTCTGAGCCTGGGTGAGATCAGCAGGGCTCAGAGCTGTGCCTGGATGGTGGCAGCAAAGCTGTGGAGGGCCAGCCTGTGCAAGCTTTCCCAATGTCCTGGTAGCTGAACCCGTTGCTGCAGTATACTTTATTCCCTACGGCCTTCTGGGGTCTCTCCTTGCTGCTTTGGATAGGGAGGAGCCAGCTGTGTGGATCAGACTCCCTGGCTGCCATGGGGGCACACTCAGATGAGGAGCCAGACTCACTGACAGCCCCAGAAGGCAATCCACACCAGGCTGGCATGCAGTGGTGTTCCCCATTCCTTCTCCAACTGATGTGAAAACAAAGATAACTGTGCCAGGAGCTGGGGAGAGGAAACAACTCCCTGGCCCCACACTCAAGGCACCCCTAAGGAAAGCCCCCAGCGTTAAAAACTGAACAGATGTGGAAAGATTTGGGGGAACAGGGACAAGAGCACAGGGCTTTCTTCTCCTTGCCATTAAGCAAGGCCAGGGTTGTATAGAAGTATAGTGACCCATATCAGACAAACTCACATGGTCAGAGAAAACAGGCAAGTTTAGAGCTCTCAAATCCCTTCTTTGGGTTTGAAAAAGAAGGAGCAGTTCCAGTCTAGGTATACCTGAGCACAACTTAGGGATTTAAATTTTGTTAATTACTCAAGGCAAGTGAAAAGAAGGGTTAGCACCTGCACAGAAGGGAGGACTGTTAACAAGGTGATAAGGTTAGAGGGAAAAAAAAGGCAAAAATTACTGCCTAAGGAAGGGAGAAAGGTTAGTTCAAGGCAAGACCTGAGGAAAGATGTTAATAACAGCATGCAGAATCCTCAGCCTTTTGCAGTCAGCAGAGCTATGGAGCCTGGCTCCCAGGTTCACCTTTGTCTTGGAGGTATTTCTCCCCTTTGCCCTCCCTTCCTACAAGCCCCTGCCTGTACAAAGTCCTGAGCGTGCCAGCTGTGACCAGACACCTATTGTGCTCCCTAAGGGGCAGAGGGGATGGTGTTTGGGCCTGTCCCTCTTCTGAAATGCTCTAATTAGGTGACTACCGAAAGTGACTTCAGTCCACCTCCTGCCCCCTTCCTGCCTGGGGCAGGGACCCGAGCAGCAGTCCTGGGCCCTTTTAAAGGGAATGCCAAATGAGTGTGCACTAGGGCTTCTCTTTCCTCTTTCAGCATCTTACAGCCACATGCTGCAGCTTCTGTCTGGATTGGGGTTCTCACTGCCAACAACATCCTAAACCTCAGTGGTGCTCTGGCAGCGGGCAGGGGAAAACTGGAATTTTATCCAGATTTGAGGCAGGGGGTGTTTAGAAGAGTGGTCAATGCATTCCTGTGCTGGACAGAAACTCCAGCTGTGTGCCATGGGATGCTGGATGCTCAGTGCTCAAGGCTCCCAGTCCATGCTCTGGCCATCTGTGCACATGCTCCTTCTCCATGGATTTGGCTGAGCTTAAACTCATTAGCTGATTTTACAGGGCTGCCTGAAGTGGGTGCAGCACCCACAGGACACTACAGCTTGGAGATCTTGTGCTGAGTCTGAGCATCACCCTGCTCCTGCCTGAGCAGTGGTGGGTACCCAGCAGCACTCCTGTGAAGGGGCTGAAAACCACCACCCCAACAGAGCTGAGCAGCTCTGTGGTGGGCAGAAGAGGTTCAGCTGTGGTGCTTTCCCTTATTTTTGTCACCAGTATCCCTTGCTAAGAGCTGACAGCAGCTCTGCAACAGGTGATGTCCCACTGGAAGCACAGGGTTGCCCAGAGGCTGGCAGATGCCACAGTCCTGGAACTGAAATGGCTGCACAGATGATATGATATGTTTTCTGAAAGTCAGTTTTGCACTGTTAGGTGGTTCTACATTTTGGGCATTGACAAACATCTTAAAAGCCACTCCCACATATTTGATCCCTGAGAGGCTGAGCACTGAGCCTCTATTTGCAACCTTCAGAATTTTCTGCTGAAGGTACCAATAATTTCTTCCCCTGCCCTGTGCATTTGCTGCTTGATAAGTCCATGTACTGACCTCTGTGAACATGGACATTTAGATCATCTGTTGAGGGGATGTGACTCAGGACTCACTTTTTGCTGGATCCATCGAGAGCACGTAGCAGTGTCTGACAAGCACGCTTGCTGATCTTCTGATAATAATACCATGTCACCCTGCATCTTCAACACTCCCATCCCACACAGGCTTTCCGTATCTGTTTCACTTACAGAACACAGTAATTATGTGTTCCACACGTGAAGTTACGATGGCAGCCCAGCATTGTTCAGCTGGCAGTGTTTCAGCTCTGGTTGTAGTCTACTCTCGCTGCCCGAGAGGTAAACAAACAGCCTATTTAATGACTACCAAATTCTGTCAATGCTGGTAGTTGCTATGGTGAGAATTCCCAGCACGACGCTGCAGCCCTTGGTCACTCCAGGCAGAAAAACGTGGGCGTTTCGGATCACAACACTCTGTTTACCAAGGTAGCTCTGAAACACATAGGGGGCAGGGGTGGAGGCTGCTGGAACAGGGAGTCTGCTAAGGAAACTGCCAGAAACAAACACTCTTGGATGGGAAGATTTATGAATAATCAGAAAACCAGCTCAGGTCAGCAGCACCGGATTCAGTGCTGGCTCAGAGCTGCTCAGTTGCTGTTGCATTGGTATTTTTCAGGGCAACCTGGATCATGCGGGGATCCAGAGCACAAAATGCGTGGGCACAGCAGTCAGCAAAGGCACCGACCAGCAGATGCAGATGGAGAAATATCTGTGCTTTCAGCCCTCAGGGAAGGCTCTGCAGAAGAGATGAGAGGGCTGATAGCACTTTGCTTGATCTGCCTGCTGCATCCTCGCTGCTCCAGGAAGATTGCAGGCTCCGGGGCTGTCAAGCCGTCAACTTTCACTTGGTTTGACAACAAACTCATTTCACATACATAGTTACACTTAAAGAAAATAAGAGGAAGAAAAAAGAAAGCTGTTGGAGCAAGCAATGCCCACAGATGCTTCCTAGAAGTAGAACGTTATTTTGCGATCTGGCACCAACATTTTAGCAGCCTATAAAAGGTAAAGTTGGTACTACAGCCAGCCATTTGTACTGTACAAATAAGAGCTGTGAATATATTCTGGAAGTAATGTCAAAGAGGACCAGATGGGAAATGAGCAGCATTCATTCTAATTTAACAAAGACAGCTAACCCAGAATCTGCATTAACATGTAGCATTTTTCATCTGCCTCCATTCAGAACAGATTCTCAGTATCATTTCCAAGGAAAGGAAATTGAAGGAATACTGACTCCTTGGTGAATTACTGTTCTCTCATAATTGGAGAAGTTTGGCTTCTGAAGCCAGGTGTAATATGTTTTCCCTGGAAATGTATGCAAGCACACAATACACCCACAACCCCCTGCATTCGGGCATGCAGCCAGCTCTGTGTGTTTTGGTCCATGCTGGATGGATCCAGGGCTTCAGAGGCCTTGGGCACATTGCTGGCCTGCAGAGAGAGGTTTCACAAGGCAGGGCAGTGAGGAGAGGTTGTGCCAGGTGTACAGAGGGTCTGATGCCACAGCTGGAGGTTCTCTCTCCATCCCAGGTCAGCTGGCACATTTCAGTGACAGCAGGTCTGATTCCTCATTTCTTTGCATGAGGGCAACATGGCTTGCACGTGACATATGTTTTAGACACATGCTTTGAGGGCTGAACCCAAATTCGAAGGCGAACAAATCCTGGATGTAGATTTAAAAAATGCAAGCTCATTTTTTACTCTTCCAGGATGCACAGAGTTCCCTGTTTGAGGGGAGGGATCCCAGGGTACAATATGTTGAAGCATTTCTTCATGTGTTTAGCAGAACCTCTGATCCTATTTTTAAACAAAGCACTATTTCCATTCCCTCTTTTTTTCTTCCTTAAATATTTAGAAGGAATTAACCACAGAATACAAGCCACATCCTGAACTTTTTTTTTTTCCAGCATAAATTGAATCTTTTTATTCAAAATTGTTCATTACTGGAACCTCTCTTAACTTCCAAGTTCTTTTGTGTAACATTTCTCTTTTTGAAATCCAGAATTTCTGCAGTTCCCCCAAGCCCCCCATTCTGACACATCCGAAAACCAAAGTTTTATGCCATTCCATTCAGTGGAGCTCTGCATTTAAGACATGCCATTAATTCACAATGAACAAACAGGTATCAGCTCTGTTCCACAGCCCTCTTCCCTTCTCTGGGAGAAATGCATAGACACAACCCATGCTGGCTCCTGGAGCTTTCTGCTGCTCAGCAGTGTTTTCTCAATATTTTTGGTATCCCCTGGGCCACATTCTGCCCCATGGGCAGACTGTCCTGATCGAATCCTGGGGAGCCCTGCTGCAGAGACTCTGTTTTAGTGACAGCAAGCAGAATGAAAGCCTGAAAACCAGTTGAGGTCAGACCAGATCACCACCAAGTTCCTGACTGACCTTGAAAACCTGATAAAAATGCACAGCTCTGGCTGCAAGTTGACACTGTACACAAAATGCTTCTTGTGAGGCTGCAGTCCTTTTTTAATGGATCCCTTCAGTCCCTCACCTTTCTCTACACAGAATCTTGTTTGGAGAGACTGCATGTATCTCCTGGCCAGTGATCTGCATCTGCACAAATCCTATTCCTAGCTCTCTCAGTAATACTGATAGTATGCCCATTTAGTATGCAAAGAAGCCACTTTCAAAAGCAGAATAAAATCTCCAGCTTCCCAGGCTGAGGTTTGGCCCTCAATCCCAAGGACTGAGGACAGTTGTGCTGGCTTTGCTTGGTTGCAGACCCTGTGCACCACAAACAGACCAAATCCAGTCCCTGGCTAAGGTGTGCAGTCAGCACCACATCATCCCCACAGAATCACTCCAATCTCTGCCCCTGCAGCCCCTGGTACGGGGTCACTACACTGCCATGTGTGTGCTGTGCAGTTTGCTGTGAAGAATGCAGCAGAGGCTGCTGGAAGGGGTGGCAGCCTGTTTCACTCACTGCTTCATCGCTGCTGTGTGTGCTGAGCAGCTGCAAACCTGGTTTTCGGTGAGGGAAGCGAGGCACAGGGCTTGAGGCTCACTTGTTTGTGGCTCTGAGAGTTTTATAAATCAATCCTGAACAATATGAGACTGCTGCTGTGTGAGTATTCTAGGGATCGTCACCACCAGGAGCAAATACTCCTGGAAACAAGATCTTAACCTGTAATTACGTGCAGTGCCATGCACCAAATTCTCTACAGCCCACAACCTTTTTTTTTCCCTATGCTTTCAGCTGCTGCAAAGCTAAAGTGGAGGGTGTCCGCTGTTCATTAGGGCTGGAGTAATGACTTACCATGGTTCCTGAAATCCCTGGCTAAGACAAGGGAAGCAGCATGAATTTTATAGGCAAGAAAGACTAATAATCTTTCTCCCTTCCTCTAAAATCCTCCCTCTCCCGGAACAAACACACTTTTAAAAAGGCTTTTAAATAATCTAGTGTTCCTTAACAAAATTACAGCAGCAGTTTCCTTCTTTAATAGCACTCTTCTTAGTAATCTTGTTTTAGCTACAGTTTTTGATGGAGCGTGCTGGTAGATGAATCATCTCTCACCCCTCTTGGTTATTTTGCCTGGCTTCAGGAAGAAGGAATTCTGTTTTGGAGCAAAGTTTCCTGTTCAGAAGAGGAAGCTCCACTTACATGTGTTTTTAACTAGGAGTGATAAAAATTTTTATTTGAATGCTTAATTGGGGCATCAAGAGATGAATTGTGAATGTCAATCTGATCCATCCCAGTGGATGGCATGGTCCTGCCTCCCAGCCACTCATCTCAAATGAATTGTCTTCTGCAAGCCTGATGTCTGCTGCTGCACATCACCTTCTCATGGAAAATACTGGAAGGCAGTGGCTGAAGGGAGCTGACTGAGATCCCAGTGTTAATGGAGACAGGGGCACAGGTATTTTAGTTTAAGAGCTATGATATGGACAAGCACTTCTCTGACAATCTCTCCCATAGAGAAGTCCAAAAAGAAAACTTTTGTAAAGTTTATTTTGCAAAACATAAATGGCTGGAGGTGTCAGTGAGAGAAATTGAGGACTGCAAGATCATGAAGTCAGATCAAATTCCACATTGAAGAGCAATTCAAATAAATTCATTAGTAACTAGAAAAAATACCTCTAAGAAAGTAGTAGTTATTGCCCTTTTTAAAATTTCCTTCTTTAAATCAATCTCTCTGTATAAGTGCATTAACAGATCTTTGCACTGAGAGGGTTTCTCCTGTGCCTCTCTGCTGCTGAGGCTGGACTGGCAGGATGCTCACTCTGGGACATCCCAGTGATCGTCCATGACCACACCAGGTCATGTTCAGCAGTGGCAGGTACAGGTCTGCACTTCCCTAGGTCTGACTGCTCTACCACAAATTGTCTTACAGCTGTCTCTACATGACAGAGGATGCTAACAAAAAGTAATTACTCCTCCTCCATTGCTGGGTAGGTTTTCCAGGTCATCAGAAATAACATTATCAGCGGCTGTGAAAGAAGCTAATATCAGTGAGGAGTACATGAACCCTGCTCTACTGACAGTGAGTAGGATGCTCTCAAAGAAGATGGAGCCATAATTTTAAATAACTCATATTTTTTATTCCCTCATCTACCACACTCTCCATCTTACTCGCATTTAAGTTTAGCAAGGTGTGAGCTGGTCAAACCCAGCCACATGGCTAATGTGGAGAAAGGAATGCCCTTATATGAAGAGAAAATTACCATTATATCTATGTAAATACACCACAATATGTTGCACCATAGCAATTTATTGCATAGATAAATGTCTGCTTTCCCCCCTACTAACTGAATATGTCCTTTCACAAACAAACATTTTATTGCATTTTCCTGAATTCTGCCACCACCTCTTAGCAGGAAAACAGTACCTTCTGGTCAGCAAGAGCTTCTGCTCTGACAAGTGTCCTAGACACAGAAGAGGGATGTCAGACCTCTCTGGTCTCACAGCAGATCATCAAATATGGCAGTGGCTTAGTCTTAATCTCGATTAGGTTTCAATGAGAGAAACTGCTAACTTCATCTTGGGTAATTTCCTATGATTTTTCCATGGGAATCAGAAATCTGATGTGTTGGCAGTTGGATAGGCTCAGCATATCCAGAGTGGTTTTCTTAGCATTGGTCAGGCTAATTCATGGATTAAAGGAGGAAAGGAAAATTCCTTCCATGAATAAAGCACTAGCTATTTTGGTCACGAGTGGCATCAGCTACTTATAACTCTATTCCTGGAAATGAGTGCATGGCTGTGCAGGTGGTTTTGGCTTGCTTGAACCTGGATGGATGTTCCAAGAAAAAGAGCTGGTGATCAGATCTAGCTAGCATTCAGTGGAAGACAGGAAGAGCATCTCTATGCCCTGACCTGCTAAATTAATGAAAGCAGGATCCACAAGGACTGATTTCAGAAGTGAGCAGGTAAATACAAGCATCAAGTATTTGGGTAGAGCCACTATAAATGAGGGGAAATACCATTACTCATTAGAAAATCATTGGAGGGCTGCTGAAGAGGATAAGGGATCACCTGGTGGAATCATACAAGCAGCATAAGGAATAAATAAAAAGAGATTAAAATCTCAATACATAATCAAAATGAGAACTAAGTTTGACCAAAGAGAGGAACCAATTATATCATCCAAGAGGAATGCAGCTTGGGTGAAAATGACCATGAAACAACATAGTTCACAAGCCATAGGAAAGGAAAAAAGGAAAACAGCAAAATAAATACAATGGACTTCCAGAAACCATATTTCAAAAACCTCACAGTACTGATAAAAAAATCTCAGAGAAAAGAGAATTCAGGAAGGTGTGCAGCACCTTAAAGAAACAATGGTAAGGGCATCAATTCAAATAATCCCAGCAGAGCAGGGAAAGCAGCTTTTGTAAGAAACAAACTATTTTCTTAAAACTTGACCACTTCATTGGCCTGTAACAAAAGAAATGGTTTATTCAGAAAATGGAAAAGAGATTCACTGGCATGTGAATGTAAATGTACAAGCTGAAAATGTAGGGACCAAACAAGAAAAATCAAGATGCAAAAAGAAATACAACCAACAGGTTCAAGAGCACATCAAGAAAACCTAAAATACATAATCAGGGGCATAAAGGCCATCTATCAGAAGAACTATGCAACAGGGAAGAAAAGCACCTGCCTTCTTCACCACAGCTTTCAGTAAAAAGACCACTTGTACCCAAATGGTTTGCACAGTTGGTGCCATGGATGACAGGAAAAGATGTCAGTCTAGAAGGAAGAAAGAATAACTAAGGAATACATGCCTTGATTACATATAAAGAGCTTAGACTGCTTGTTAAAGCAATCTCAAGGCTGTTAACAGCTCTCTGGGATGCCACAGAGAACCAACAAGGTGTCAGAATACTGCACAAGTGAGACATGACTCCTTTTTGGAAAAGGGAGCAGCTTAAGAATATGGCACAAGCCAACACCATTGGAATTTCCAGAGAGAATTAGAACAAAGAAATGTTCTTTAAGCATCTGTAAAATAACAAGGAATTGAGTAATGGCTAACACAAATTTGTTAGATTACCTAAGTATTTTTCCTAAAGCTCCAAAACGAAAAAAGATGCTTAATGGATGGCAAATCAAACTAAAGTCAACAACACTATGCTGGTGCAAGAAAAAAAAAAAAAAAAAAAAAAAAAAAAAAGAGAGAGAGAAGGAAAAAAATTATTTAAGCAAACATCATGTGGTGTATGCAGCCAGGAGTGATTTCTGCCTGGTCTGTGATGTGTTCCTCTCATCTCATCTAGTGCTGCAAAGATCTCACTGGAACTCTGTGTCCAGTCTGGGGCACTGGGTTTTAAGTAAATTGAGGAACCAGGGCAGAGAGACTAAAGTAAGACCATGCAAATGATGAAGGGTCTAGAAAATATGGTCAACAACCATATAAGACCCCATTTTTTTTTTTTTTTTTTTTTTTTTTTTTATGTTTGAGGGAAGAGACACCAGGGACAGGCACAAATCTAGTCTTCAAATACATAAATGGTTGCAGCAGAGAGGAAGGAAATTTGCTGAGCTGCACATCTATTGCAACAAGGTCAAGAAACAGGACCAAAATGTAGTGATGCAGCAGCATGCATTTTCTGATGGTTAATCATTAGAACACATTATTACAGCTAAGAAATTTCTATCTGAGGATGTGTTTAATCACCTGTTATGCAAGAAGCAGGCACTGTTTTTCCTTCTTTGTGGAATGGGATAAACTAGACAATCTCTGGATATCCCTTCTGACCTTGCTATCTGTGATTCATGCACCAGGAAAGCCATGGGCAGGTGTTTCTTTGAGGATGACTGCAATGTACCTGAGGAGTAAAGGCTGAGTGTGGGTAGCAGACACAGCACACAGCGTGGTTCAGGCAGTTTTGAAAAGGCTTCTTGTTTTCTGAAAACCAATAGAGAAGGATAACCACTAGGAGAGCAAGAACTTCACTTTTTCAGAGAGTGTATTGTGTATCAGAAGTGAGTTGAGCTGGTTTTCTAATTCTGCTTTCCCAAGTGATCAGTTGACACCTCCACCCTCACCTCAGGTGTTCCTGTTTCAAGCAGAGCTCACACACAGGTGGTGATGAGTTGGGAGTAACTCTCAAAGACTGTGTTCAGTGGTTCTCCTTCACTATATCAATGTTGCTGGCCTTTAGTACCAGCAGCACAAACTGTGTCTAAACTGTCTTCTTGGGCCAGACTCAGCATATGCTTCTGCTGGCAGAATACCAGGCCCCAAAAGCAGAAAGCACTCCAGGCTGCAAAGTTGAAATGATAGGAAACCACCTCTTTTCTGCTCTAAAGCCCACGGAGACCAGTGCCAGATCAGAGCTGGGCAACCACTGAAATAGAAAAGGGTGCTGCCAAGATTTCAGCTCCCTTCCTGGCACAACTTCCATCAGGCATAACTTCACTTTCCTAGTAATAGTCAGGAAGGAAGACAAGTATAAGCACCACCTTATGCCTTCTCCACCTGGTCTTCTCTTGGGCTGTACAAGCAGCTCTATCCTAATGAAGAGAAACCACTCTCAGGTCCTATACTGGATGATATTTTAAATCAACATCTTTGCAGTTTAGATCTGGTTTGCTTCCATGAAGCGCAAGGACATGCATGTACACCCTTATAAATGATATTACATGAGCCATGCAAACCCAACAGAACTCTTCAAAGTCAAGGGACAAGCGTCTTACCCTGCCAAGCCCAGAACAAAACTCAAAATACCTTGCTCCAGTAAAGTTACACAAACAAGAAAGAAAGAAAAGTCTTCTTTGCTGGTTATCCTCTACCTCTGTCCCTGAGCAGTATTCCCCATTAATATCCTTAACCCTGGCCAACAAGGCTTCACATGGAGAAAGAAGGAGAGAAATTAATTCTTCACAGCTGGTTCTGTCCTGCAATGCCTTGTTCTCAAGGACAGGCAGCTGTAGCCGTTCTGGCCACAAAGGGAGGGTTAACTCCTACTCTGCCAATTTTCATATGGATAGCATCCAAAGTGATCTTCTTGCCTTTAACTTTCCCAAGTGGACACATTCTGGCCTGGGTAAGTGAGATGTATGCCCATATGAATACAGATAAATGACATTCCTATACCTCTAAGGCACATGGAAAAACCCTACCACTTCCTAGCTGCTGAGATCCTCCAGGGATATTTTATGCAAATGACTTAATAAGCATACTTCCAAAAAATTTGCATGCAGGCATAACCTTAGCACAAGTGCACATCTAGAGCACAAAAGCCAAAATCCTGGCCCAGAGGGCTGGGAGTGAGGAGGTACAGGATTCCGGCACTCCACCCTGCCTGGGGCTGGTGGTGAGTGCATCCCTCCCCTGCCAGAGGGACCAATGTTCTCCAGTCCTGTCCCCTGTGCAGGATGAGTAACTGCTGGCTGCACACTTAAGCCCCAGTTAAAGTCAACCATGAGTTTTCTCAGCCTTTTTTTCACCCCTCTGTCATGCACAGTCCCTGGTCCCCACTTCCTAGGGTCATCAGGAGTTCCCAGAGAAAAGAGAAGGAGCAGCAGCAGGAGGAAGCAAAGGAGCAGCAATGGGAGGATATTTATGGGTATTTTTAATCTGGATCTTGGCAGCCATTGTTTTGGTGAGGAGGGGGCAAGAGAGCAGCACCTCGAAGCTTGTGCTCAGTATAGAAAAATCTATATCAACTCCTCCTGAGTAGTAAGCAGGTGTCTGCATGCATGGGACTGCATGGACAGCCCCATAACCCAACACAAAGGCACAGGGGCCCCTCCCCTCGGGAAGGTGAGGGGACAATGACCCCGCAGAGGAGAAGGAAAGGCCTTGGCCTCACCCACTGGAAAAAGGATGGCTGCTGGCACAGGGTGCAGCCAGATGCAGGATGGCCGAGGGAGGCGGCGGGTTGGGTGACAGCAGGCTGGGCTGCAGGTGTGGATGTAAGAGGAGACACTTGCTTACACTTGGCAGCCGGGACCTCAGAGCAGGCCTGGGAGTGTGCAGCTGATTGGGAATGAGTTATGGAGCCAGCCGCCTCCAGCACGCTTGCTCAGAGCTGGGGAAGCCCAGTCCTGAGAGCTGTCCTGCAGCAGGGGCCCAGAACCCAGGAAATGCTGGAGGAAAAGGGGTAAAATCCTGCCACTGCACTCCTGGATGCAGGAGTTTGGCAGCCTGTTGGAAGTGACCAAGGCACCCAAAGGCTGCATTTTGCTTTTCATCTCACCTAACTTCATCCTTCTCCAAAAGCTAGAAGGAGGCAGCAGGTCTGGTGGGAAGGGAGGGACAGTGCCAGAGGCTGGACTGCCTTCCTTCAGGGCTGGTCACTCATGGGTCATCTGATGCACATTGTCCAAGCTGAGAGGGATGTCTCCTCTTAACCTTGCTCAGCGTTCACCTCCAGTTCTGGCCACTAGGCTTTTTTAAAAGCTTAAAGTTAATTTGGTAAGAAAGAATCTTGCTGCATTACCTGAAAACCATCACTGTCCGTGCGTAGCTGTAATGAAACAGCTTTCCATACCCAAAGGAGAACAGAGTGAAATTCCACAGCACTCAAAAAATAATAGCCACAGCAAGAGAACTAAGGAGTTCAGGCTGAAAATGGGGCTGTAGGACAGAGAAGAATAAAATGAAAATTTCCCCAAGCAGAGAGAATGGCCGGAAATAGCTGCACCTTCCCTCTCTGCTCCTGTGAAGTCTGGTTACAGTGAGAAAAGGCATTTTAAATGGCCCCAGAGTTTCAGAGCACTGTGGAATATTTACAAAGGCAAAACCAAAGCAAAAAAAAGCACACAGTGTGCTCAAGGTAACAAAGAAATTCTGTGATACAGCAGGTAACCGAGCTTGGCTCTGTAGAGACTGAGCATATGCTGTAACTACTGGATCATCTTTCTTCTGTATTACATTTGCTTAGCTCAGTTAAAGAAATATATGTCTTCCTCCACAGGCATATTGACCGCATAGTGCTGAAGGTAGATTGTGAGGTTTTATGTTTGTTTATCATGATAGATGCAAACAAAATACCTGTCTTGCAAAATATTTTGGCTGCCATCCACCACAAAATAATCTTTAGGCAGCAAGCTCCTCTAAGAAACTCCTTCCCTTCAGCCACCAGAAAGAGTAATTAAACTGAAAAACATTTGCCTGTCCACTTGGAAGCCAGCTCAGCTGGGCAAAGAACATAGGCTTAGTGGAGTTTCTGATTAACAAAATGTAGCTTTAATATGAGACCTCAACCCACCATAACCACCCTCCCCCAGCCCTCCTCACTTTCCCTCTGCCGCCTTCTAAAGGTGGTTATCCCAGAGGTTATCTTAACCAAAAAAATGCTTCAATGCAGTTATCTTGGGAGGCACAGTTTCAAAGAGAGGACACATAAAATAATTAAAAGCAATATTCACCTCTCCACTTCAGAGAGCTCCTGTTTTAGCTCCAGAGGGATGAGAGGGAAAGTAGGGGATGCTTCCTGGAGAGCAAGTAAGGTGAACCAGGACAGCAGAGGGGTAGGCTCAGGACAGTGAGGAAGATAGGAAACTGGAGCAGATTGTGGCAAGTGGGATGGCAAGTGGGAGACGTGGTGGGGAAGGAGAAGCAGGTCTGTAGGTGGGGAAGCAGGAAAGCAAGGGGAGCGGGGCGGACAAGAGGATTTTGGAGAGCAGATAGCCAGCTGGCACATATATAGCAGCTGCTGCTGTGTCAGCCTAGGAGAGTAGCTGCAGCTGCACGCTGGCCATGAATAGCAGAGGAGCAGCGTGCCGGCTGGCTGCTGGAGGGACGGGGGCAGCGGGGCGCTGAAAAGGCAGGGGGAGGCTCTCTGAAAGCTTTTCTGCGCAGGGGAACTTAACAGCCCTTTGATTTCTGAGCTGTTTGTTCTCCGATTGTCCACTCCGGTGGATGATCAGTACGAAAGAGTTAAATGGGGAGAGGGGGGAGGGAGAAAAACAGTAGGAAAACTTAGGTCCTAAATGCAGATCTGGGCTTTGATACTGTATCCCTAGCATGCAGTTGTCCGCATGTATAGCTTTCATAGTTGTCAGCGGGGATCAAAATCACAGGGTGCTTAAACTAAAGGAGAAATCTCCGCACAGTTACCCTCATATTTGCTTGAGCCACCACTGGAGGAGGACACGATCCACCACTTGGCCATCTGTTCTGTATGCCGCACATGTCACTCTACAAGCCCTCCTGTGTGAGCTCCTGCAGGGCTGTGGGTTCACACACCCTTTGTGGCTCCACATGAGCGTGGGTGCGCACACCGCATACCCTATTCCACAGCCATATGTGGTTCTACACAGCTGTGGGTGCTCTCTGGGACCGTGGGCGTCCCCAGCCTTGTTGTTCCTCTAGAACCACGGCTGCAGCCACTCCATGCACGCCTTCACAGCTGTGGCTACACACACCAAGCATGTTCTCTCAATAGCATGGATGATCCCATGCGCTGTTCCCCTCCATGGCTACATCTGCACACGCCATACACCCAACATGAATGCAGGCACAGCCAACCAGGGCCATCGTCTGTGACTGAGTGCACACTGTTCCTCCACAGCTGTAGGTGGTCCCCCTGAGCACTCCTCCACAGCTGGAGGTGATCTTTGCTTGAGCACTCCTTTAGAGCTATCAGTGATCCCACCGTGAGCACTCCTACACAGCTGTAGACGATTTCCCTCCAGCACTCTTGCACAGCAGTGCCAAATCCTGCGTTATTGGGGTACTCCAAGCATTCCCTGGCTGTATGTGCCCTTCCATGCTTATCTGCACAATCCCTGGGCAGTTCCACACGAGCGTGGGCGCACACACCGCCTTGCCCCCTCACAAGCAGAGGTGTACCCACCCTACGCTCTCCTCCTCCTCCACGGCCGCACGCATCCCGCGGCTATTCCTCCATCCCACACGCACCGACACGCGGGTGCGCGTCTCCCACCCGCGCTCCTCTACGCCCGTCCCGCATCTCTCATCCCCCTGCTGACGGACCCCGCTGCGATCAGGGCAGGGCGGAGCGAGAGCCGCCCGCCGCCCTTTAAGAGCCGCGGCGGGAGCGGCGCTGGCCCCACCCGCTGGCCGCGGGGCCGGGCCGTCCCCCTCATTAATATGAAGGCGGCGGCCGCGGCGGCGAATGGGTAACGAAGCTGTCACTCCGGCACCTACTTGTTGGGTGTCCGCGGAGCCGAGGCGCACAGAGGGCGAGCGGAGCCCGCGGGAGGGGAGCGGCGGCGGAGCGCTCCGGGCGGCCCCGCCGGCAGCCCATGCCCTGCGCCCCCCGGCGCGCTGCGGGCGGCTCCCCCACCGCCCATGCCGCGAGCGGCCGCCGGTCCGTGGCCGGTGGGCTCGGCGGGCTCCTCTGAGGCGGCGGCGCGGAGCAGCAGCGGGAGCAGGAGGCATGCGGGGCGCCGGCCGGCCGAGCCGGGCCCCCCGCGCCGCCGCGCTCGGCCTGGCGCTGCTCCTCGCCTCCTGCGTGCAGGTAGGGACGGGGCGCGGGGGGCTCCGCTCCGGCCGCGGGGCGTCGCGGCTGCCTTCTCCCTGCTCCCTTTGCACCTTGCTCGTTTCTTATTTATATTTACGTCCATAATGTTATCCGCGTATCCGTGTATAATATATGCGTACACATATGTGTGTGTGTGCCGCGGCGCGGTTAATCCCGTAGCTAGCGAAAGTTGTCGTGGGGAGCCGGGGACCCGCAGCTCCGCGCTGCCGGCGCTGCCCCCGGCCGCGGTAGTAACGAGGCTGTCTCCCCTTCGGTTTTTTATTTTTAGGTGTCCCGGTCCACGGGCTATTTCGAGCTGCAGCTTAACTCGGTGCGGAATGTAAACGGCGAGTTGTTCAATGGGGAATGCTGCGATGGCATGAAAAGCCCCGAGAACCTGGACTGCTCCCGGGACGAGTGCGACACTTACGTGAAAGTCTGCCTCAAGGAATATCAGGCCAAGATCACCCCGGTCGGACCCTGCAACTACGGATTCGGATCTACCCCCGTTCTCGGTGGAAATATTTTCTATTTGAATAGCAACAAATACTCCCACCAAGGCAGAACCCCCGAGACGGGCAGGATTGTTATTCCCTTCCAGTTCGCGTGGCCGGTAGGTTTTTAATCGCGCTCTCCTTATCACCCTTTTTTTTGTGTGGCGTTCCTCTCGCGCCCGCTCCCGTCGGTGCCGCTCCCGCTCCCCCGTTATTGAGCGGGGCCAGCTGCCGGGGCGCTGCCTTGGGCGCGGCCGCCGCTTCCCGGGGCTGCGGGGCACGGTCGGCGGCGCGGGGAGCGGGGGCGGCCGCGCGGCAGGGTCCGCCGCGGGCGGCGGGTGCTGCGGGAGCTCCGGGGAAGGGCCGCGGGCGGGAGCCGCGGCGGGGCTGCGCGCAGGCGGGTCGCAATACCGGGGAGAAGCAGCCGCCGTCCCCGCCCGCGCAGCGGAGCCCGACGGCGCGGCGCGGGGCTGCCCCCGGCAGGGGGCGCTGGCGGCGGGCGCAGCGCGCGGGCCGGGGCGCGTGCCGCGGCGGGGGCGGGGCGGGGCGCGCGCCGGGGGGTCCCGACACCTGCGCGGGGCGGGGCCGCCGCACCTGGGCACCTGGGCCGGGCCCCGGCACCGCCCGCCACGGCCCCGGCCTCTCCGAGCCCGGCCCCGCCGCCGTGTGCCGCCTGTCCGCCTGTGCGGGACCCCGCCGCCGCCCCCGCTGCGCCCTGCCCTCCGCCGCTCGGGCGTTTCGGTGTCTCGCCCCCGCAGCGCGCTGTCGCCTCAGCCCCCGCCGCCTTGTGCGCCGCACGTACAATAATAGTGTGGGTTGGAAGGGGCCTTAGAGACCGTCTCATTCTAACGCCGCTGCCGTGTGCAGGGATGCCTTCCTCTAGCCCAGGTTGCTCAAAGCTCTGTCTAGCCTGGCTTTGAACGCTTCCAGGGATGGAGCATCAGCGCGGGCTGCAGGCTGATGCTGGTCCTTGTCCTCGGAGACTGGATGCATCCTTCTGCTGTTGGGAGTGTTGGGTGTGAAGGGTGCCCGGCGCTGGGGAGCGGCGGGAGGGAGGGAGGTAAGCCTGGGCTCCCTGCCCGGCTGCAGGCAGGTAGGATCCTGCAGAGAGTTTCACAGCTGTTGCCCTCAGCCCTTCCAAGTGGGCCACGGGGTGGAAGCTGGCAAGTTGCGAGGTGCTGAGGAATGGGGATGGTGCAGTGCCCCAGCTCGGCGGGGAGATGTGTATCGGAAGCCTCGGTACCTGTGGATTGCGTTTGGCACCTGGTGACTAACAGACGAAATGGCCCTTGCTGACCTCTCAGTCTGTAGCTCGTGGGATCTTGGTTACTCGGAGAACGCCTGCTAGGAATGGGTAGGGACAAAAATGCTTGAATTTCAAGCTAAATGAAGCCAGTCTACGTAAATAATTTCACTTTCTATGCTACCAGGGACCCTCCAACCTGATGCTCGTGCTCTGCAAATTAAGGACTGACTGAGTTTGCTGCAGTTAAATGTTTAAAAGTCAAAAAGGTGCAACTGGTAAATTTTTCCATGCAGAGGCGCTTAAGCTCTGATTGCCAGGTTGGGGTGTTTTGATGGTCTTTGTTGGTTCTGTGCCCTCTTGAACTTGGAATTGTTCCTCTTAATGAGTGTAGTTGATACCATAAGCCCAGGGTGTTTTGAACTGTGTTCTTAAGTTATAAGATCAAAGTAAAAATTAAGATTCTTTCTACTCTTTATTGGCCATTTAATACGGACTTGATGAAATCATAAACTCTTCAGCAAGAGATTTCAGTAACGTTAGCACCTCAAACTTTGTATGTTATCTGCATGAGGAAGTAAAGGTAACTTAACTCATGCTTTTATTTTGCCAGTTTCTAGTATTGCTACTTGAAACACAAGGAGTGTTTGATAATCCTTGCACTGCAGGTCCCTAAGCCCAGCCTTGTTTGAATTTTTCTCTGTTGGAATAAGTGCATTCTTACCTTGCAGCTGCCGGATATTGTTGTTCTGTGCTCACCCAGTCCTAAGTAAGGCCTGTTTTACCTGCCTCTTGCAGGTGAATTAATGCAGTGTCTGCAGCCTGCACTGCCCTGTCTGCTGCTGTTTCTTGTACCATTGCCTCCAGCATTTTAAGAGAATTTAAGTACTTGGGGTATTTCTTTTTTCCACCTTTTTTTTTTTTTTCTTTTTTTTTTTTTTTTTTTTTTTTTCCCAGCTGTTGCAAAGCAGGCTGAAATTTATTTGAACAGTGCCACTGCAGTCTAGTGGGTGGTTAGCTGATTTTTGGATGGTTTACTGAATGCTCTCCCAGCCCACCCTGGGTTCTAAAAATAAGCTGTGGAATAGTTTTACTTACAACAGTCTGTGGATGCACCTATGGAAAGAAGTCCCTCCTGTATTATTGTATTGTAGTTAGATCTTGAACTTCGTGTGCTCAGTCTGTTGATGGGGAACATGGCATCTTTTTCAGGGGTGTGTATAAGCTGTGTAGGCTTTGCAAGGAGAGGCTTAATTGTAGTGCTAGTTTAACACGAGGGGTTTTTGGAGTAGATTGAGTTCCTGGGTTATATTTCAACTCCCTGGGGTAATTTCAAAATTATTCTTAAGTAGTATTCTTTCTGTGTTTAGGTTTGCAAATGAGAAACAACAATATGGGCACAGTCTTTTCATATGACTTTTGTTTTTGCTGTACAACAGTAATGGAGTTACTGTTTCTTTAATATGATGGGAAGGAGCAAGAGTAAAGAGCATTGGAAATTGTGTCCTTCTCTTATGAAACAAATTTGCTTTGGTGCTGGCAGTGAGCAAAGGATTTTTTTCAGTAGTTCCAGCTTGAATTTTTAAGCTCCACGCTGATGAAAACCAACATGAGTATGTGCAGACTTCTTGGTGAGCCTCATCTGAATGATAACACCCTCACTTAGAGACTGATGCAGTAATGTATAACTGCTGGGAGGACGGGGGGAGTTTCTTGAAGTCTGCTTGTGATACTACAGTGTCCCAAGCTAGCAGTAGCTGTAAAGCAAGTAATTTCTTGAGAAGTGATTTGTTTTGTTTTACTGGTTTTCCTTTTTAATTTTATGAGGTAATTTTTTTCAGTTTGAACAACTGTCTCTTCTGTAGAGCTGCAGTACCAGAGTTCAGTGACTTCCAGTGTTTGAAACAGTGTCAGTTATCCAGCTTATTCCTATTTCCTGTCCTTTTTTTTTCTTTTTTGGTATCATTAGTCTGATCTCTGATTTGCAAGAGGGAGCTTGGGATAGTGCCAGAAAGTTCTTAAAATTGCTACCTTGGGATACATCATCCACAGAAATCTGGCAGTGGGAGAGGCTGAGGAACAGCTAGAACAATACAGCTGTCTTCTTCACCCACCTACCTCACATTTTTTTCTTTGCCTCCTGCTGTAAAACTTGAAGCTTAATGCCTGTTTGAGATTGTTAACAAACAAATGATGCAATTAAAATTTATGTGCAACTTTAAAACAAAGAAGACAGAAGAATTCAAGTAGCTTTGAAATTGATTCTGATCAGTTACAGTTCAGGCTTGTTAGTCTTGAGCATTTTTCTCCCTTGCACAAAGCTTTTTGTTCAGACACTGAAGCTTCACAAATACCTGGCACATTAATATTTATCAATAGCCATTGGCAGAATTTTAGATTTGGGGGTTAATTGAAGGTTGCTTCTGAAGATGTTTTTTTTAAGTTAGTCGTTCTGCAGGATGGGTTATGTGGAACCATTTCTTGTATTCCTTTGCAAGATGGTATGAAATGGAGTTGTGTGTGGTTTTTCCCCCCACCCTGTTCTTTCCCTCAGGGAATTCAGAGTTTTTCCTGTACTGTAAATATTGGTATGGCATCCATTACTTCAGTTAATTAGTCATATAGAGGAATTGTTCTGACTAGTTGTGGATGTTGAAATCATGTATTACAGTATGCATCATTAGCTCTCCTCATCCCCTCTGTTTTTGAGATCCTGCTGTGACTGACAGTGCACCCATGAGTGGTGTATACTCTGAACTCCCCAGGTGAACTTCAGCTTTCAGGGTCTTGGAGATAAGTAGCAGAAACAAGCATTTTCACCTGTCCTTTTCCTTAGTGCTTAGTAGCCAGTCTGAAGGAGAGGTGGTACTAAAGGTTCAGGCAGCCCTTGGAAGTTTCTTGGATAAAGGGCGCCTTCCCCACTAGGATTAGGCAACTAATTGATTTTTTTTTTTTTTTTGGCACCGTCTTGGTGTTTTTTTCCTATTTGGAGTGTGATTGTAGCACCTCTCTCTAACCTGAAGTAATATTAACTCTCAAGTAGATAAAAAATGCCTATGATTTTGATGTCCAGGCTGTGTGTGAGTTTCATCTGTATGCAGCCCATGTGTGGGTCTCATCCAAATGCCTGGAAGGGTTCAGTCTCCATCTAAAACATACATAGAAGGGTGAACTCTACAAATATGTAAAGCTGTTGTGAGGATAACTTGAATCCAGCAGTTAATGTTAGATTTCTTAGAAAGCAACCTATCCCCTCCCCTGTCAAAACAGGAGCAGGAATACTTGACCTTGTAGCTTTTATTGCTTAATGGGTACAGCATTCTGCTGTTGCCTGGTTAACTGTAGGATTCTACATCAAGCTCTCCCTGTCCTTTTACTTTGAGAGATGAAGGTGGCTAGGGCCCTGAAAGATGTCTAGCCTTCATGCTCATTATTTGGGATCCCTGGTGCCTCTAGGGAACTAGATAGCCTGGCTGTAGGAAATGCTCTTGTCTATTTTTGTTTGGCTGGTAGATCCACAGTTGGTCTACCTCCTGTCTCAACACAGCCGTCTCTGCTCTCTGATGAGGCTCTTCAGGCTTTGTAATGAAAATATCTTGGATTAGATTACTCTCTGCTCCCTGATAGAGTAAACATGCATCCTGTCATCTTGGATGACAACCCATTGGGTCAGATATGCTTAAATTAGACAGGTTAAAGTTAAGCTATTTAGCCCTGGAAAAGGAACTTGTGCGTGGCTGTACTAGAGGAACAGTAGGTATGTTTTTTTCTTATGAAAAAGATTACAGTTCGATGAATGAAACATCAGGGGAGACACAGCAAGCTTTACCTGTATTTAGTTGTTCTTTGTTCCTATGAAACTCCTTCTTCAGGAAAGTGCTTGCAAAAGCACAGTTCCAAGCAAGACCTGAGGGCAGGGAATAAGAAGTGAAAGCATGACCTTATGCCAAAATGTAAAATTCACCTGGTAGTGATGGGCTGTAATGTACATGCATCGCACCTTGTTAGCATGGGAAAAAAATGTAGTTGATAGTTGTATATTGATGGTCTACATATATGTTTAATGTCTTATTTACCAGTAGCCTTTTATCCCTGGGTGGAAGGCTTTGCTGGATCTACTTGACATTCCCTCCCCGAATTTAGGTGCATGCTTACTGCCTCTGCCTGGTGGGCTTGTCAGCAGACTCTGAGACCCCTGTGGAACTGCCATGCCAAAATATTTCTTATTTTGCCAAAATACCTGCAGTCCCTGTGCTCATAAAGCATTCCTCTGTTTGTTGCAAATCATGAACTAATATATTGTGAATCAGAAAACATGGATCCATGTTTCCTCACTTTTGGGGAGGTAGATCATGGAATTTACAGGCTTTCACCTGCTCAGTACTGTATTTGCCTCAAAGCCTTTTTGATCAGAAATGAAAGGTTGAGGAAATGGTGCATTATAAAAATGATATCCCTTTGGTCTCAATTGACGCAAATGCAAAGGGTAGTTTTCAGGTTTTGTTTTGCTCTTTCCTAAAAGAAGATAATGGGATGATGTTTTAGAGAGTGACTTCAGCAATGCTGGGAAGTGACAACTCCAGTTGATTTCAATAGCAGCTGCAGGTGTCACCTCTAAAAAAGGACCAAGGCCTTAATGGTGACCACTTCAGAACCACTCTTTGAAAAAGGGATTTATTATTGGCATGCTGTGTGTGCCAGCAACTATTTGCAGCTTGCCCAGAATAGAAAGTCTAAAGACTTAAGTTTCATGTAACTATAGGAAATCTATCTTCTAATTTTAAGCAGAAGTGCTCTTTGCACTCTTAATCTTTCATGCATTCATGTCATTAAATCTAGAATTTCTTATGTCTTTGAAACAAATATGCCTCAAAGGACAGTATTCTGCTAACTATTTAAACTTTATACCTTGAAGTTCTCGGGGGTTTTTGAATGTCACAGAGATGGTCAGATAGTAAAGAACACTTCTATTTATACTTCTTGAAAGTTTCCTTAAATAAACATGTGCTTATTTATTTGAAACACTGGGGCTGAAGTCAAAACTTGCAGACGGATTCCCTCACCTCCCAGTCACTGACAATGTGCTTGCACACCTCTTGTCAGCTTTCTAATCTTTATTCCAGAAGGTGCTCCAGCCAGCCTATCTGTGAAATGCTACACTCCTAGCCACACAGCTGGTGTGGGCATTAAATCTTTGCCTGAAAATGGAATAGGTATTAAAGTAGTCAGGATTACACAAGAGGATGTGAGGTAGAAGCAGAGCATGTTTGATGCACTGCAGTGCAGTAGAGGCTTTGTAGCACTGTCTCTGGGCTGTTTAAAAATACTCCCAATGCTGTTTTCTCAATAAAAAAAGTCTACATAAGGAAGGGTTTGCTGGAGACATGACCACTTGTAGCTTTAATCTTTAAACAATCAGGTTTGTGTTGAACATAGCTGGGGTGAAATTGTAATTGGTTTGTTTTATATCAGATTTATGATATTTGGCTTAATTAGGCTGTGTTCCCATTGTATTTTAGGTAGCTTGAGTGGTCGTGTGAGGTTAAAGTGTTAGTGAAGATGTTGAGGAGCTTTGTGTGGCAGAAGCTGCTTTCCATGTTTAAGGCTACTGCTTGTATTTCTTGTGCAAATGCAGTTGGCTTTGAGAACTATTGGGGCTTCACTGGTTTTCAGCACAAAAGCTCAAAAATTAAGCTTTTTTCAAACAAATAATAAAGTGTAACAATTACATTTTTTGGATTTAAAAAAATGCCAAAAATGGTGTAGTGAATTTTTACTATGTTTGTTAATATGTATTTTTGCCACAAAGCTTTTATTGTATGAGATTTGAGACAGATGTGTAATGTAAATTGTGATGATGTTTTTTAACCTTGAAAACTACTTTTGTCTTGTCCCCTGTGAGACAGTAGCTGTCTGGCCCCTCTTTTGAGTAATGCCTTCAAGTCACTTTGTTGGTGAGATGAGTGGAATTCATCCTTTTTTGTGTAGTCTGACTCCTTCGCTTGTTTTTCCTTTAGGTGTTGCTTTGTGTTGGCTCTGAAATACATGCTACGAACATATTTTAAAAACTACCCTAAGTTCATAAAGCAACCATAATCACATTGTATATTTAGTCATCTGCAGGAGCTGTAGGTTATTGTGTGCCAGAAAGCTTCCCTCCCTGCTCTTCTGAAAACAAGCCCAATGTTTTGCCAACTCTGTGTGGGTCCTGCTTGTGTTGCCTGCTCTGTTTCAGAGCTGCTCAACCTGCTGAAGAGACTAGAAAGTTTCCCTGCCTTTTCTGCCAGCACCCATTTGCTTTCCCTTGTTCCTCTCCAGTTGTAGCTGCAGTAATCCCCTGGTCTGGAAGGAGCTTGAGAGCATCAGTTTGGAGAGGCTGCTTCAAGAAGTGAGAAATAAGGGTGTGCTGGCAGTGCTTCTGACTCCTGAATGCTGCTCTATTTGTTTACCTGAAGGAGAGTTGCTGCTGTTCCTTGGCAGTAACTCCACCATTCCCTCCCGCTCTGCACTGTGATAAACCTTTGATGGGCTTTTTGCTAGAAATCTGCTCTGGCTTTGGATGGTGGGTGTCTAAAACGGGTCAGTCTCCGGTCAGAGGTGACTGCGGGCAGTCATTTGCTGTGTCCATTCAGTGGTTTTGCTCTGCTCAGCTCTCACAGGAGCAGGAGGGGGTACCCTGAGCACCCCACCCTGCTCCCAGGGCTGGGGAATGAACCAATGTGGGTAGCTGAGAGCATCCCTGTCTACTCATGTGAGACACCACTGACCTTCTGCCTCCTGTGGGATGGTGGGGCTCCCCTGGAGCTGCTCCTTCCCCTCTGTGCAGGGAGGGGAGGGCCAGAGCTGAGGAGAGCAGTGTGATGGCTCTGGTGTAGATCACCTCGAGTCAGGGAGGGTTGGCTAACTGTGACGTGACCAGTCTTTTGGTGCCTTTGTTTACTGTACAGGAAAAAATACTCTATAAAAATGATTGAGAGCTGTCTTCATGTGACAGATGAGCAGAGTCTGCCATGTGCCCATTGATACGACAGACAAGCAATGATGCTAGACTAGGACTGAACAGATGAGTTTATTTTTTGATTACTCCAGTGCTTTTGCCTTTTTTTTTTATTTTATTTTTTATTTTATTTTCTGGTCTGATGGCCAGACTGCTCTAAGATAGTTAATTTTAGAAGTCCAATGTGTGCAACATAGTACACACATTTCAGCATCACCAAAGATTTAAATACCATTGAGCTCTGAGAGCAATCCTTGCTATTTACCTGAAATGTCTTTACCACTGCTTTTGATATAAACCACTTTTCTTGTAATTATACTTAGAGAATGATTTACAGTATAAAATGTTGTTTAAGAGTTGAGCTATACCTTATGCTCGTTTGTTAAACCATTCCCAAGGGTTTTCTTCATAGTTGTAGCTACCCTTTAATTTGTATATAAAGGAGAAAAATTAAATATTTATTTTGTTGTTACTGCTTCAGATGCTAAATAAAGTGGAAAAGGCGTATTTAACGTGAGGATCTTCTGATAAGAAGAGCTCTGAGATGAATCATGTAGTGAGCCTGGATTTTATCTGTGGTTGCAATGACTGCTCCTTAATAGAAAGCTACATTAGATGGAAGGGGCAATGCATTTCAAGGCTAAATGACAATCTTAGTCTTACTTGATTAGAGCTTGCAGAGGTTGCTAAGAAACAGCCTAATAGTCCTTGAGTAACCAATTATATGCCCCTAGGACAGATGCACAGGTGCTCATTTTCTGAAGTTGTTTTTTTGGTTGTTGTTTGGTTTATTTTTTTAAAATCTGAGATAAGGCCGGAGTATTAGTGGTACACAAACTGCAATCTGTTTACGTCCTGCTTTGGGCCTTAAAGTCCTGTTTATATATATCTTGCTCCCACCAGGATATGTTCTGTTGGGCTTCATTTAGCATGCTACAATTTGATTATATAGCATTTAAATTATTGTTGCAGTACCTCTTCTAGTTCCACACAGTCCACTGTGTCTCTAGTCTCTCCAGTACTTTCTAGTATTGTGAACATACAATCTTAAATAACTTTAAGCATATAACATTCAAACTCGATGAATTTTACATTTTCAGACTCTTAATGAATCTTAATACTGATGCAGTATCCTATGGTAGGTGGAAAAATGTCCTTATCCCTTCATGCAAATTGGAGATCATTATTGTATGAGCTAACGGTTAACTAAAGCATCAAATAGGGTTCTTTCCTTTTTTCCTTCCTTTTTTTCCCCCCTGAATATGTATGATTCTGTTTATAGCATTGCAAAGTTCAACAGTCTACTTTAAGACAGAATCTACACTTTTAATGTAATAGGTCCTGGATTCCAGCTGGAGAACTTAAGATCTAATTAGGGAACTTGTTCGTACTTGGAAGACTTGATTGACATATGCTCTAAGCAGTAAGTTGAGAAATATTTAAATAGCTTAATTATTGATCTTCAATTAATCTACTGAAGTAGAAGGTTTTTAGGGTATGCAGTTTTTGGTGCTATTTAGTGTTCTTCCTACTGACTGAGGACAACTTTAACAGCACTGGTCTGGTGGTCTGGTAACCTGTGCTACTGCTTAATGGTTACTGTTCCTTTCTCTCCTTTTTTTTTTTCTTTTTTTTTTTTTTAATAGTGGTGATTTTGATAGTTCTGACTCTTTTATGGTACAGTGATGTGATTGTCCTTGTATCATAACATAGAATTTCTACTGTAATTGGCTACATGTAATCTGCAAAGTCTAAAAGTCAGACCATGCTTATTTGGACTGTTGAGGGCAGGTATATCCATGTGCTGCCCCTCAGCAATGACTGGTTTTTGCACCCCACAATGACCTGATAGCACCCCTGTGTTGGTTATTAACTGTTGTTTAATTCGTATGTTTATATAGAGGGCAAGAATATTTTAGCGTTGTGTTTGGCTGTTGGATATCTTTGTAAAACAAAGTATTTTTCCATGATTCATCCACACGTATTGGTGCTTTCTCCTATCAGAAAGTGAGGAAGGGAAGGAAGATGGGAAAATGAAGTGTTTGGACTTGCACAGACATGTAGGGTGTTGGCTCTTAAATATTGAGTGCTCCTTCAGTGCCTTCTGATGTTTGCTGTTCAGCTGTGATAACTTCAGGGCTGTGGAGAGACTACCCAACTATAAACCACACATCTCTTGTTCTGGAAGAAGTGAAGGTATAAAGTGGTTGGCCAAACCCAACTGGTGAAAATTCTTGAGAGGTTAATTTCCAGAATTCAGATTCCCTTTGTCTAACGCTCTGTCCTGTTCTTGGGCTGGGGGCTGTCAGAATGTTAATTGTCACAGGGCTTGAACAGAAGTGCAAACTGGTGTTTCACCAGGGCTTCTCAAGCTGCTCATATCTACTCCCAGATCACTGCAAATATAAGGTAAACAAAATAAGCTTTGGCTGACAGCAATGATAGTCCTGACTTGTGGCAGCTTGCTATCATTTGTTTGTCCCTAAGCTGTTAGGATGGATTGTAAAGATTTGGTTCTCTGTGAACCTTCAGCTTGCCAGGGAATCTGGAGAAAGTTGGAACAGCAGGGAGTCGATGGCAAATGAAGTGCTGAAACTGTAAAGTAGTCACTGGGACATATTTTTGAGTTATGGCTCCAGCTTTGGACTAACAAAATTACTCTGGCTTTTTTTAGTGTTGGCCCACTTTCCATGGCTTTGTTGTGTCCTCTACCAATACTCATCCTTATGAGGAAAGCTATAACATTGTTACTCACCAGAGCAGTAACTAGGGGTCACCAATGAAATAAATCTGAAGACTTGCTGACCTAATCTCCCTTTTGTAGCTTCCAGATCTGTGTCAGCAGGAGGAGAAGGGGGGAAAAAAAGAGAAGCATTCTGAATTTACATGCTTATAGTAAATTTACAGGGTGTGTTACAAAGTTTTCCTTCCAAAGGTGTGCTCGTTTGTGGTTTTTGTCAGATTTGTAAAAATGTAAACCTATATCAGATCCCCTCCAGTTTACATGAATCTGAAAGAGGTGATTGAGTATTGACGTTCTGATGCTGCTTTGTTACAGTGGGATCGATCATGTCTCGGTTGTCATATATTCAAATAGCTTGGAGTTTTGGGTTACATATGCTGTTTTATGCTGTGTTTCTTTGCTACTGTAAGCAGTTAATTTTTAGTAGTAATTACTCCAGTGTAATGGTTGATGCTGCCCATGTGATAAAGGGTTACTGCCACAAAGTGCTGTTCAGGAGATTCAGTCCTGCCGCTGGAATATGATCGAAGCATTTGTTTCAGGAATGTGTTTATAAACTTAGTTTTTTTCACAGCTAAACTCTGGCTCTATCATGTATATTTAACTGTGTGCATAGTCCCTGTTTAATCTTTTATTCAAGTTTCTTGCCTGTGTTGATCTACATGAAAGAACTTGCATCCCCTCTTAGAGTGGTGACTCTTATTTTTCTTCTCAACTTATTCCTGTAAATTTACAGAGAATTAAAATAAGGTGTTTTATTTCTAATTGCTTCCCTGCCAGCCTCTTTAGCACATGCAGAATTGAAAACTGAGCTGGTGTTTTGCTGGGGGCTGAAATGAAAGACAGCTTAGGCGTATTGTCCCTTTCTTTTGAATTAATGACTCTTCTGTTACTAGCCATGAGCAGATCTACACTCTGTTTGATAAATCTCTTGTGGAAATGTGAAGTTCAAATTGACTGAAACTGTTGTGTGAATCAATGTAGCAATAAAACAGAGACATTTGTGTGTGTTATTGTTGAAAATGCCTGTGGTAATACCTGTGCTCAGAAACAAAGCCATGGGAGAAAAATAATGGATTTTGTTTGGAGTTCCATGAGGGTTTGATCCGTCAGGTGCTGCCATCACTGAGGCTAGTAGAATCTTTGTTTCATGTCCCCTTTCAGCTGTGGCTGCTGCTGCCCAAGGAGCTCTAGAGATGACTCAGTTGGGTAGGACTGATGAGGGAATTTGACTTAGAAAAACAGTGCCACAATCCCTGCTCCCTCAGGAACAGTGGTTGAGTTGTGGGCCTCTCCTCTTCCTAAGGCAAGACATCTAGAGCTCATTAGCTGGAATTGGTTTTGTGGGCATTTGCTTTTTCAAAGACAAAGGGAGAGACTGCAGTGCTATCAACAGCTCACGTTATTTAAAAGGGTTAAGATTAAAACACTACTCTGTATTCTTGGGGCCTTTGCATACATAGAACTTGGGGGCATATCTGGTTTTTTTATGTATTTGCTTACCTTCTTAGTATGCATATTTCCAATACAAAAGAGAGTGCATGCAGGTGTTCTGTGTTTAGAACAATAATTAAAGTATGTTATTACATAGTTAGTTTAATTCCCTCTTGACTTCAAGTTGAAATTATAATGATGCATGGCTTCAAGTGCCCAGAGGACACTAATATCCATGCCACATGGAGTGCAGAGGGGAGGGGAAGAGCAGTATTAATTACTAGTTCATCTTTGAATTCTAAATATTAGCATAAAACAAGTCTTGCACTAACCATTAATGGGTCTTCATGGTTGTTACATATACTTCAAAAGAGACAATCTAGCTATACTTTCATTAATGCAACAAGAAAGTGTGTGTATAATGGGCTTAATTTATCTTGGACTTCTTCCAAAACTTTAGGAAAAGAATAGGACTAGGATACTTGGTTAATATCAAGTTTGTCTGAAACAGTTCAAAGGTGGTAGCAAGACTGAAAGCTTCTGCTTAAATCTAATAGAGTGATGTTCAGATGGTCCCTCACTGTCTGCCTGGTACTGTACTTGTACATGTCTCTTTATCTAAGAGTCTTTTTTCTTTGTTCTCTAATTTCATCAATACTTTCTTCTGTTCTTTGCTATTGGATTAGCTGGATGGATTTCTGGAAACTCCTTGTGCCCGCTCTGGCTGTGGTGGAGAGGACTGGAGTTTATTAGCTGTGAAGTCATGAAAATATCTTAAGATGTGGCTAGTTTATCTCCTGCAATATAATGATTGGGCAAAATTTGTGTTGACACTTAATCCTAAGATCCTCTGTCTAAACCAGTGGATTCTGATTCTTTTGTTGTCCACTAAAAGTAGCAAAGAAACATCTACTGGAATTGCTACTCTGATCTTGTACATAATTTATGATTTAATTTCAATTTCTAATCTCAAAAATCAACACTGTGTGTTCTCCCTGAATAGGATGGAAGGCTGTTATTTAAGGTTCAAGTGTGTTTTCAGGATTAATGCACATGGGGTTAATTTCATTTTCCTTTCTGCTGCTTTTGCTCACAAAAGGGGAAATGTTACTGGGGGATGTTAACTAGGCTCTCCTGTTTGAGAGAGGCAGAATACAAATGGATACTTATTTGACAGTTGTCAGGTGCTGTCCCTTCCTTTTGTATGGTTGTAGCGTTCCTTACCAAATCCTGTTGCTCTAGTTGATAGCTGTTACACTTAAAATAGTGTTGGTAATTGGCTGGCTTCTCTACTACTTAATTTCTTCTATGGTGTAGAAGAATATCTTGCTAATGCTGTTTTATATTCCAATATACTTTCAAGAAACCTCACTGGGACAGACACAGTAACACCCATATCAAAGGATACCCAAATATTTGTTAGCTTTTAGTCAGACTACATAAAAGTTTAATGTTTATCTTGGGTAAATTAGCAGAGGAGAGCTGTGCCTGTAGAAGAGATGACTAATGGTTCTTCTGTAACTGTTCTGTATTCTGTGCTCATCATTAGCTCTTAATCAACTACTTGAAACAAAGCAAAGTGATGAGCAGGGTGGTTTAAGACTGTTTTCAGGTGGATTTTACCTTGTGTACATGTCATTCTGCTTTATGGTGTGGATTTTTCTTTCATGGTGTCATGTAGGAACAGAGCATTGCTGTGCTCAGGCTGCTGGGACAAGCTGTCTTTTTTTGAGGCCTCTTTTCCATAAAAATGCCTAAAGCTTTTTATGGGATGCTAGGCCTCTGCCCAGCAGATCTGAGGATCAGCTCCAAGATGCTTTTGCCATGTTTTTTGTTGCAAATTTGAGTAGAATTGGTGAGTTGGGCTTCTTTTACCTGGAAGAAAAACAGTTTCAGAGTTGTCAAAGGGTATTGAGTTTCTGCAAGTCTTTTCCCTGAACTTGTTGGAGACCTGCAGGAGAAGGTCTTGTGTGCACTGACAAAAGCTTTAAAGACATTTTTTTCCTTACTAGAGAATGTGAAAAAGTTCAAATGAAAAATATTTCTAGCACTCGGTTTACCTCTATATAAGTATGGCTCCAGAAGGCCTGTGATGTCTTAATTCCTGCTTCTCTACTCCTGTTTATTTTTGGTCTAAAATGTGTTTCCTGAGGTCACTAAGGATTCTGGTCTCTGCTTAAATTCCAAATCTGTGTTGTCTGAGGCCTGGGCTGAGCCTCTAGCAACTGTCAAGCACACAGATTTTGAGGCGCGCCCAAATGGCAAAAAGGATATATCTAGTTTTTCCATTTATCTCCAGGGGTCCATGCAAAGTATCTAGAAGCATCTTTTGGAAATCTAGCTAATTAACCTGGTTTGCTCTGAAGAGACTGGTTCTTCTAGCAGCTTGTGTCTGGGATCTTGTGTAACGACAAGGATTCCAAGTTGTGTTTTATGGAGTGTAGTGTTGTATTTGGTCTGGTTCAATCAACTAGGGGAAGTCCTGTAGCAAGTCTGTGACTCTTTTTTTACTTTTTATTCCCTTTCAGCTTTTAAGTCCTAACATTTTTTTTTAGCTGTTATTTCCAGACTGTCACAGATGCACTTGCCTTCACAGCTTTCTGTGCCAGTCATGCTAAACTAATCTTTGCCTTTCCTCTTCTTTTCTTCCCCTAATTCTCCCTGGAGAATAAAGATGATGTTTTGAAAGCTGTTTTGTTTCTTAGGCTGGTTCCTGAGTGGCTGTGAGGCCCAGCTTTTAATGGGGGAAATATTCCTTGCTTACTCTTCAGCTGGTATGGAATAACATGTGTGGCTGGTGTGACACTTGGCTCAGTGACACACGTAGACGGTGCAGAATCACTTACTTAGTGGAGGAAGGTTAATTAGGAATAGCACTAGCCTTCATCTGTGCCTTCATCATGGAAGCCAGTAGGGGATGGTTTTGGCTAGTGTAAATAGAATAGCTGAAGTTTGGAGATGAATTGTGAAATTATTTCAGTTATTTTTCTGTGTAAACCTTGGTTTACCAGTCTTCTCCAAAGCAAGTAGTGATTTTCTTATAGTTAAACCAGGATTTTTGTCACAAATGCGCTGATGAATTTTTGTGTGAAAAATTGCTATGAAATCGTTAAGCTTTGTGTTTCACTTGACACTTGTCAATCTTCTTCTAGTGAAATAAGTGCTTGCTGTATTTGAGCATTTCTGTTGTATTGCTTTGAATGACAGTATGTTCTGCTTTGTGTCACCTGACTTAATCACTATTAAAAGGCTGTCTGGATTACTTTGTCCTCAGGGGAAGTTTCAGCAGCCTACAGTCCTCTAAACCTTTATTCTGAATAATATCTCCCAGTTAGTAGCTTTAGCTCAGCTTGTCTTTATCTGAATAGCATTTGTTGCATTTACTGCAACAGGTACCTGACTGAATAGCATGCATGGGCTGGTGATTTCTGCATTTGTTCTATTTCATGTGACATTTTGGTGTTGCAGAAAAGAGAATCTTGATTAGATTTTTTAATTGTCATCTTCTGTCGTGGTTTTCAAAGCGGAGTTCTGATATGATTATAGATCTGATTTAGAATTTTACATTGTTTCTCTTGGCTTCATTTTCTTCCTCAAATACACCTTGATCACAATTTTGATTATCCTGGGATAGATGGTAATGGCTCAGGCAGATGTGCAAGATTACACAGTGTAATTATTTTATTAATTTTAGCACTGTCTTGTTTTTTAATGTCAGCCATGAGAAAAAGTGAAATGCTTGCTTCAGAACCACACCTGTACTCTAACTGGAATTCAGAGAATGTAAGTAAATGTTCATTGGAGGTTAAGGGCAAGAATATACAAAACTGCTTGCCATTGTCTCTAGCTTTGTTTTCAACCTGAGAGCTTTCAGAAACAGTTGTGATTGGTCTCTCCAATGTATTTGTTCCAGTTTGCCCTTGGACCCAAAAAAACTCTTAAAGCCACTTTTCCCTTGGGCCAGCCAGGGTCTATTGAAGCATTTAGGCTTCTGTCACATACTCCTGTTATGGGAGTTTCCAGGCTGAAGAGTTTTGGCCAATTCTTTCATTTCTCTCATGGACATAACTTGATTCTTTGTTCCTTCTTCTTGCGTTTCTCTGGACCTTTTATTTTTACAGCCCCCTTTCTGGAAGATTTTTGTTTTTCTCTAACTTCTTTTCCTATCCAGGAGGCTCTTTTAAACAGACTTCTGAATATTAAGCAGTTAAGGTATGGGTAAGAGTGGGAGGCAGATCTCTTACTGTGATCAAAGAACTTGTGTTGAGTTTGTGAAGGGAACTTGCTTGGCTGGAGGAAGCTACATGGCTTTGGTGTATTGGAGTAGCTGGTTATCGTTATCAAAAGATGTATTTAGTGAAACCTTGCTTATCAATACAGATTTGCACAGAAGAACAAAGTCACAGGTGTCATTAACCTAGGGTTGTGACAGGCTCTGTGAAAATTAGTTTACAATTCAACAGGGTTAAAAGGAAGTTAAAATGAGATTTGCAACACTGTACTCCTACTGCAACAGTTGGTCCAAAGAATTCTGAAAGATACCATGGAAAGAGAAAATAATAAGACTAAGAAATTGTTTAAAGACCACCTAAAATGTAATTGTTCTAGTAACTGGAATAAAGTTACTGGTCATTTATCTAAGATGAACTTGAGTATTTTTTCATAAGCATTAAGCTTGCTTATTCAGTTGGGAAAAAAATAATCTTTCCTCTTTGATGTATTGATTATTTTTATATGACAATACTTTGATTGAGACTTGTGTCACAGTGAAGGTGCCTAGGAATGGCATAGGCAGAAGGCATTTGCAGTAAAAGAAAAGTGTTTCAAGAAAACTGACAGCTTATAGCATGGATTGGTATTAAACAGCGATGTTCTTGTTGTTCCTTGCTGGAAAATCTCAAGAAAGGCAAGTTATCATGGGAGTCCTGTATAGCTGAATTTTGACTGATTTTTTTTTTTTTCTTCTTTTTTTTTTTTTTGTCTGAAAGTATATGGAAAACAGATGATTTCTAAGTCGATCCTATGGTATTTGCTGGAATTTAAGTGGCCACAGTTGGCAGCTCAGACTTCACAGTTGGAACTTAATCTCCCTGAACACAGCAGAGATGTGTAGATGCTGGAATCAGGGGAAGGGGGATGGATAGGGTGGGGATGAATAGCAGGCAGCTATAAATAGCAGAGGCAAGCATTACTTCTGTTCCCTTGGACTAGCATTACTGCTATGTGTGTAATGGTGAAAGGCACCCCTTTAAAATAGGGAGGGGATCTTCTAGGGGCTGAGAGCAGATGAGCTCTTTTTCAGATGAAATTCTCATGTGACTGCTGTCTGGTCACATCTCCTGCAGGTTTTTTAAATGAGAAGCTAATGACTTGCTCCTGGTGCTGTGAAAACTGTTCCTGGGGTTCCTGTTTCCTTTTTCCTCAGGGATGCTGCTGCCCTGGCTGGCAGCAGCTGTCTGACAGGTGCTATGAGAGGTCAGGGCCAGTGCTGAACCAAATGTGCCATCTCTGACTTGCCATTTGTCACAAGATTGACTTGGCTGAGATGTGCTTTGAGTTTCTATCTAGGGTGCTAAGTTACAAGAAAGTTATGGAGTCTTTATTCCCATGGTTTAGCTTCTCATATGTAGATGGATCTCCAGAGGGCTCTCACTTTGCTTTTATGTGGTCTGAGGTTGACTGTATTAACGTCCTGCCATGAGGAGCTCTAGTCTTGCGTGGCATTTGGGGCTTTTGTGAAAATGTGTCACTGTTTCCTACAGGCATTGGCTAAAGCTAGTATGTGACTTGAGATGATTTTAAGAACTCCACAGCTGAAATATTTGCTGTCTCATGATATATGAAGACCCATTCACACTGATGACCTCCTGCTGCGTTCTGCCACTGCAGGAGGATCAGAGTGTCTTCAGACTTTCACCTGAGGATCTTACTGCACATGTGTTCTCTTGGTATGTCAGGATCCTGGTAGCTTGATCACTCTGGAGAGAAGCATGCTGCTCCTGTTTCATGAAACACTAGGCACTGCCAAAGTGGTGTTGTAATACTCCTTTGAGTTCCTCCTTTGTATGATCTTTCAGATGCAGCTGGTTGCTGGTAGGATTCTTCCACCTAGTTGCTGGGTAATTTTCTTTACCTGCAGCGAGTCTCTACCTGGGTGTTAAATTTGATATATTAACTCCAGGACTGACTCTTATTCACCTGTTGTTTTTATTTGTGCTCATTTTGCAATGAAATGATCTTAATAGTCTAGATTTCCCTCTGCCACCCCCATATGCACACACACTTACACACCCCTCCAGCTTAGGTTTTGCTTAGTTTGGTGGAGGAGTGGAATGAGTGTTCAGACTCATGTAGGTGGAGATATCAGCCTGTTGTCTATTAGCCATGGCAAAAAATAGCCCCTCTTACCCCTCCCTGGTTTTGCAGACTTCCTAAAGGTTGTCAGGTGGGGCTAATTCACAGAGTTCCCCTCACACAACAGTAGGGCTCCAGAGTTTGTAAACATCATCTTGCTTTTGTGACTGGGCCAAGAGGAGTATAACTGCAGTAATTGCTCTCAAATAGAAAACTTGGACTTGCTCAACTGCTTTCTGCTGCTGATGTTTGCAGGACTCTAACCCAGCCTTCCAGTCCTAACAAAAATTGTCCTGGTTTCCAAAGGGAAGGCTTTGTTTAGGACTCACTATGCTTGCTCCTTAAATGGAAAATGAAGATGTAGAGGATTGTCATCTTTATGATTTTTGCATGGTGGATGGTCTCTGAATTCAGCAGACAAGCTTCTTCCATGCAGGTGGCTGAAATATCCTTCAAGTTCCAGAAAAAGCTCCTTACCCTGTCCCTGTGCCCATGTTCCAAGTGGCCCATCCCAAATGTGGATGATTTACTCCTTCAGTAAAGGTCCCTATTATGACTTTATAATGTCTGTTTCTGAAAGATAAACCTGCAGACTGTCTGTCTGCCCTTAAACTTGTATTGACAATGAGTCCTAGATCTTAGAATCTTTCTTAGTTTCTTCCTTATTCACTTTCCACCTCTGGGTTATTCATGAGGAAGTTATATGAACTTGCTGCAGAGTTCCTGGGGAAGGAAATGGATTATGCTTGCCTTGAAGTCAGCTTTTTCCATGGCAAGCAGGCTGCCTGGGGGAGGGGGAGAGGTGCTGAAACAAAAAAAAGGGGAGGCAAGCCCCCAAACCTGTGCTTGTCTCCCTTGACTCAAAGTTTCTTATGAAAGCAAGTATGAGAATTGACTGTGCTGATCAAGACTTAGTGAACTTGGCTGCAAGAAATACTGGTGGTGGCTTGTTCCAGAAGCTACAAAAATTAACCTGCAGTAAGACTAGTGATATGCTGTCCAGTGTTTGGACAGTTGAAATGTTTGAGTACAAATGTTTCCTATGCCTGATTGAGGTTTGAAAAGAAACAGTATTTACTGGAGATGAGACCCTGCATTTACTGTGTGACTGTGGAACAAGAAGATAAGGTGGCCTTGAAATTTGTTTAGGAGCCACATTTTTCTACTTCATAGCTGATTCTTAAAATATTTTGCCATGTAGAAAATCCAGTCAGTTCTTTTACTTATGTGAAATTAATAATTTTTTTGTCTGTTAGCATAGAAGTCACAATAGAATGTTATTAATGCAGAAAACTTCAAGTATTGATTTTAGCTCAAACTTCACCTTTGGCATTTTTCAGACTCTTGAGTTGGAGAATCTAAGTTCTATATCTGACTGAAAACGCTGTCATCAGAATGATCATCTCTCTTGTGATGAAGATTCTCACATGACTGGTTTGCCAAAAAGAACCCTACCTTTTGAATGTTGATTTGCAGATATCAAGGTGACAGGAATAGTTCATGAAAAGAAAATGCCAAACCAATATTGCAGGTCTTGTTTCCCCCTCCCCAGAAAGGAGGTCGCTGGGATAGTTGGGGAGTGTTTTGTTTAGTGTAAACAGTGGAATAATGCTTTGAAGTTGTTTGTGTCAACACCAATCCTGAGGAAAAAAAGAACACACAACTGAGGCAGCATCACCAGGATAAACAGACTTAATTTGTATCTTTCCAAGCTACTTGGCATATCTGTTTAGTTAACTCCTATGAAGTGGCTCTTGCAAAAGCTCTGCTCTTCTGCAGAAGTGCACTGATGCTCTTCTGAGCTTTGATTTGATGAGCACAAATGATGATGTTGTGTTTAATCCTTTCCAAAAAATAAACCTAATCACCAGAGTCAGTAGAATCAAATCTGTTTCCAGTGCTGTATGTTCCGTACCTCCATCCCCTCCCCCTCAAATCTGTGCCATGGTCACTTTAACAATATTTTCTAAATATTTTGCTAGTACTAGTTCTAAATATTTTGCTAGTCCTGTTTGAAAATAACAAGATACTACTTCACAAAGCTTTTTGTATGTGTCAGAGCAGACTGGAATATGCATGTCCTGCTGTTCTATTAGCCTATAGCAAGAGTTGTGTGCAAGTTAAAGAAGCAGCTGTGATGACATGCCTGTGTGTTATGTGTAAGGCTTATGATTATGGGGCATTCTTAGGATACTTGTGTAGTGTTTTTTGTTAGATTTATGCATGAACTTGAGCACGCTTAAATCAACAGTCTCTGTGGAGAACATGTTCTTAAATAACTTTTGAGCAAGTCTGTTCTTATTAAAGATACATCAAAAAGCTAAGACACTGCTGGATGATGTGAAGAGGTTAAAGATTTGCTGTATGGGTACTGCTTAGGTTCTGGACAAGAGCTAAATTATTGCAAGTTGTGTTGCTGTTTTTTGTAAGCACAATTGAAGAAAGATGTCTGGTGTCAGGGTCTCTGATATAGATGAGTTACTTGCAGCAGATGTCAGTAGATGTGTTGGTTAGTCTGTGTTAAGACTTTCTGTAGAAGAGTGCAGGTGTGACTAATGTCAGCTCAGCTGATGGCAGAGTTTTTATAAAATAAGTATGGCCAGTATGAAGCTGGAAATATCCTTTAAAATTTATATCCATTTAAGTTATTAAACTCCAGTACTTTGGTTATTAGGTAAGGTTGCACTCAGGGTGATTGTATGGCTGTTAAAATTTCCACTAATAAATCATTTTGGTAGTAAAATGTGCTTCTGATAATTGAGCCATAAATGGGAAGCTCGCAGTGCCACATATGAACATATTTAGTAACACAGATGCTTTTTTGTAAGTTTTCAGCTGTCATTTTAAAGTGAAGTATAAAATTCAAAGACATGTAAGCAGATCTGGTGCAAGACTTGATACATGTGGTAGTGGGCAGGACTGTGCTTTTTTTAACAAGTGGGTTAAAGACCAGTTTTCTCTTTTGAGGTGTGGTAGTTGTAATGTGATGATCCATTGCACTATCACAGGGAGGAATTCCTCTTTCAACTTATTGAGCAGCTGGAGATGAGGAAGGGTGACAGATTGGGTTGGTAACCTTAACTATCTTCTCTAGAGGTAAAATACCATAAAATCAGTTTTACAGTTGCATTCTTGCTGTGTCTGTTTGGGTTTTTAAAGAGTGACTGTATAACTCAGCAGAGAGCAGAAGTTGCACAACTGAGAACTGTCCCAGCTGAAGCTGACAGTCCAGTATATACTCATTTGTCTATCAGTACTGAGTAGTCCCATTTGATTAACATCTCTAATCTCCTGCAAGCCCTCCTGAAAGGTCACACTCCAAATGCTTGTTCATGTGTGAACTGCCAAGTGCCAGCTTGGTCAGCTATAAAAGTAGACACAGGGAAGTGAAAGGATTTGAAAGTCTTTGTCTTGTCTTTGTTGTGTAGGTTCTTTACACTTATGACAGGTGGGCTGTGGTTCTTGATGGTGACCAGCTGGAGGATGGCCAAAGCAGATGCTGAAGACCAGGCCTGTGGGACCTGGGGCTTACAAAGCCAAGAGGAGGCAATATGACCTGTGAGGACTCCTCCACATTTTGGAGGAGCAGCTCTGCACCAGAGTCATAGTTGGTCGTAATGTACGATGAAGTTTTTTATAAGATTGTAAAGCAATCTTTTCTGCTCCAGGGACTATGCCAACTAAGACCATGAGGTTTGCCACCAGAGCTGTGGGTTTTCTTGTTTTAAATATCTTAAAGTGGGTAGAATGCCTCTTTATTCCCATTCACACTGTCCAGCATGATCCCACTGAACAGTGCATTGCGTGGAACTCTTTACCCACAAAAAATCCTTAGCATCCTGAGCACAGATACAAATCTGCTTTCAAATGATGTGATGGGGAAGCACAGATGACTGCTAGGCCTGTTTCCTAAGACAGTAAGTCCATCTTAAATTTTTTGCTTCCTTTTGTGGGCAGTCAGCTGCAACAGCCAATTTGCAGTAGGAAAGACCAGCCCTTACATAAGTAAATGGACATCTAGAGGCACTGGAGCACTGGTCTGTGCTTCTAATACAAATCAGTGGAACACAGGGAAACTAAGGGACATGTTAGAAGGTAAGTAGTTAAACGTGGAAGATGTGGATAACTTTGGACCTTGCACTGATCAGCAGAATTCTGCCTAGATTAGTTAATAATTTTGATACAAAGTAAGGGGACAGAATTTGCCAGAAGATGATGTTAGGGCAGTGTTATATCAAACTTACTTTCTCAACTATTCAATGTACTTTTTTTTTTTTTTTTTTTTTTTTTTAGTTAGGAAGAGGGGTTGCAGGTAGTGTATTCAGACTAGAGTAGGATCCTATCTGCTTCCCTAAGTGATGAGATTGGGGAGTGCAGGGAGTTGGAGGGTGAAGCAACTATTATACCTCAGAGGTAAGAGCCCTTTGCTTTCTCAGCTGATCTGAGTTTTCCATTTCCAAAGGCAGTACAAACCCAAGTATGTCCTGTCCAGTATAGTCACTGCTGACCTCCCTTTTCGCTTCCTTTCTGTAGTCTAATCTAAATTGTCACCACTAAACCTGTTTCTGTTTCAGTGATGTAAAATCCTCTTCCCTAGGATATGTCTGAAGCTGAAAACACAGCAGAAGGGCTTATTTTCAAAGGCTGAGTTGTGGTTTGTATCTTAATGTAACTGAGCAGTAGGAAAATAAGTGTATTTGAGTAGAATGATCTCTGCTGTAGCCATGGAAGACCTCTGACAGTGAGCCTTTCTGCTTGGAGTGCTGCACTGATCCTATTGTTGTTGCTGTTCTAAAATGGGGAGGTCTCAATGTTACAATCAACCCTCCTTGGTGTGGAGTTGGGGGGTGTATAAAGCACATAAGGAGCTATCTCAAAATAAAAGACTCATCTCTTGATGCCACAGTAAAATAGTCCTAATGCACCTTTGAAGGATGACTGAACGCTTATGTAATCCTCTTCCAAAGAGGGTCCCTGCAATTTCTTGGCTGAATGTCTCCGTACCCATGTGAATTTATAGATCTTTAGGCTGTGAACTGTGCACACATTAGGCCATGGCTCTGCACGAAGATGTGTATGGAGGATTTCAGGATAGTGGTACAATGACTCTTTTCTGTTCTCATTGGGTTTTCCTTGGTTTTGAATGTATGTGAGAATCTCTCTGTTACTTGCAGCACTTGGAAACTATCAAAGCTAGTCGTTTGACAGCTATTCTTGTTCAACTCAAAGCAGTTAAAATTTACCTGTGTGCATAACTTTTTTTCTAAATAAGTTTAGTATTTGAATATCAACATCTGTCCTACATATTTGATCATAAACCAAGGAAAGTGCCTGAAGCCTTGGTTTAGTGAAGTGAAGCCTTCATGTTTTTTTCTAAATCATTTAGGAACTGTCTCAAATCATGTTTTTTTTTCTTTCCTCAGGGGAAAGTACAGTACCAGGTGTGCTTACTGTAATAATTGTTTCTGTTGTGTCTTTTGTAGATTTGGTTTTTATGCTACCCTTTCATGAGAAAGTGTAAATTTTTGATAGATGCAGGATGAATTGTGTATTTCTTTTTTAGATCTGTTTTTCTGTAAAACAGATCTGGTATAGACTTACCTTACATGTGCTCTCTATATGATGGCTCTCATTCCTTTTTAGGAGGAGGTGATTCAGTTGTTTAAGTCTTAAATATTCCAGCTGTTTCCCAAGGTTCTGAACCTCATTTCATTTAAACCTTTTAGGGCTGCTTCTGAAAAGGATTTCTGTGGCTAAGCAAAGCTGAGAATTAGATGCAGTGGGAGGAGAGTAATAATAATTCAGTCCTCAATGTGTGTGTGCATGGAATGTTTTTTGTTTTGCTGTTAGTGTGGCTTGTCCCACAATTTTTAATGCTGTTATATTTCATGCTTTTGGGAAGATGCCTTCAAGGGCTTTCACATGACAACAGAGAAGTGAAATTTTCAACTGCTTTCAGTTGGCTTTCTTGTAGCAGTAATATCTGCTTATTTCAAATCACTTTGTCTGGTTATAACAGTTTTTTTTTACTGTCTAATTGGTGTCTTTTTTTTTTTCAGAGGTCGTTCACATTAATATTAGAAGCATGGGATTGGGATAATGATACAAAAGCTGGTGAGTATTTATGTAAAGCTTTGAAGTCTGTACTTATTCTGTGCTCTATGTGTGCAAATTGGGGAGGGGGAAAATTATATCCTCCTGCAATCAGCCATCCCTCCAAATCAGCACTAGGCAAACCTGTTGTCTGAGTAAAGGCTGTGTACAAATCCAAACAGTGACTATTGAGTTAGGAACTGTGAAAAATTATTGCTGTATAGGAAACAGAATGGACAGTTGTAAATAAAGCGTGTAATTGACACATGACTCCTGATAATTAATTTAAAAAAAATATTTAAAAATCATGCTATGTCTTTAAAAAAAAAGGGAAGATAATCGGTAATGTTTCACTTCAAATTCCCTTCTGTCTGCCTGTGATCATGCTATGCAATGATTTCCATGATTATGTGAACAATTAAACATTCTTGCTCCCCATAAGGAAAACATACTTCATGTTTTTGATGAAATTCTTCTAAATCATGGTATGATCCCTTTGTCTGTTTCTACTCAAGTACTGAAACTTACCTTGCGTTTTCAGTCTGTAAATGCTAATACTCAGTGTCGAGACAGGGTTATTGATCTGAAATGAAAGCAAGATTATTTTATAAATACTTCAAAATCATTTCAAGGTGCTGATTGCTATAATGGGACTCCAGCTTGAACCTGCTCTTTCTAAATGGTGTGCAAATATGTCTTAAAATAACCAATGCTTCTGGCTACAAGAAAATAATGATTCTCAGACTTGCACTGTTATTGATGGACTATTCATTTTGGTTGGGATCAGTGTAGAGGATGGTAAGTGTTTGAACATGAAGATAATGAAGAGGTTATATATGTCCCAAATCATCATCAGATTCTGTATCAGTAATGATGAGTTTTTACTCTGTTCCTGAACCCTTCTTCTGTTAGAATTAAGTTTGTTTTGTCTTGTTTAACAGCTCCTTAAACCTTTTTCTACTGGCTGTTCTCTTTACATCTCTGATGTTAATGTTGCTGCAACCCTTCAGTTGAGTTTGTCCACAGCCTTCTTGAGTGGCACTTCCTAAAGTTTGATGTAGTATTCAAAATGAGGTCTTATGTGTTGAGCAGAGTAAGCTTAAATCTTGAATAAGTTTAGATACCCTGCATAGTAACAGATTGGAGAAATCCTCTAGAATGCTTTGTTTAAAATATACTATGTGGTGTTGATTACTTTAAATGGTTTCCAGCTTGGGACTAATTTATCTAGGGGCAGCTAGTACAGCAAATATTAGAATATTCATGCCCTAGTTACAGAGGGCAAATGAGATGGTGTAGAAAGGACTGAACATGAAGAGACAGCCTATTTTGCAAATCATCTGTATGCATTCAAGTGCTGGATTTAATTTTTTTAAATTAGCTTCTTAATAAATAATAGCATTTTTACTTTGTTTAATTGTTAGAATTTGCAGAATCCTCTTGCAAATCTGTAGCTTTAAGCCCCAGATTTCTTCTAAATACACTTGATAGGAGGATAGTCACCTCAGGCTTGTGTTAGGTCTTTGTTATGCTTTTTAGTTTAACAAGCTCTAACAAATCTCTTTACTTGCATTCTTTTTTTTCCCCCTGAACTTCAGGCAAACAGGATATAGAGTGTCTTCTGGAGGCCCAGTGTGCCATCTCCTTAAATTAACAGTTTCTATGAACTGTGGGAGAGTATACAAGTGTCAGATTACAGTTAAGTTCTATGAGAAACTGCTGATGGAAAGTGGACTTCCCTTTAATTTAGGCTGCCGGAGAGGTACTGCAAAGCTGTATTGCAGCTGAAACCTTGAAGGCTTGTCAGGTGAATGTAGGAAGGCTTTCTTGGCCTGTAATTTGGCAGAAGACTAGCTAAGTACTTGTCTTGGTTAAATGTTTCTGTAGTCTGTTTTCTGATTCTGGGGTAGGGATGTGTTTCTTTGCCGTGCTTCAATTTAGATTAGGATATAGGATTCATAGGAAGAATTCCTTAATACTGAAGGTTTTTGCCTTTTTTTTTTTTTTTTTTTTTTTTTTTTTTTTGAGTGATCTTGGCAATGAGTCCTTTTGCCCTGTTAATCCATCAGGTACAAAAGATGCTTCTCTTGTATTTTGCAAGCACCACTGAACTGCCAGACAGGCACAGATCAGTAAAAATTCACTTGAAGAGGAAAGGGAATTCAGCAGCTCCTGCAGAGAAAACAGAGAAAAGACAATATCTGGTCCTGGAGAGGTGAAGTGAATGTCCGTGGAAAGTGTGACTCCCTGTCCATCCTGAGCGCTGTGCTGATCTGGGGATCAGGTTACATGTATCTGCTTCTGCTGCTGTAAGATAGATTAATCAAAGTAATTGCCAGAGTCTGTTTATAAGCTGATTAATTAGTTCTAGAGTCAGGTTTTGCTTTCCTTTAGTGGGGATGGGTAAGGCTGAAAGTTAAATGTAGGGGCTGTGTTCCAGCTTGGGCTCTCAAGTGGCGATTAAAACCCCAAACAACCCAAACCCCCCTATCCAAAGCGAAACAACCTCCCCAACAAAATAAAAACAAAACAATAGCAACAACAAAACCCAAACAAAACAACAAGCAAACAAAAATCCTCTCCTAAAACCCAGAAAGAGAAACTTCCAGCGAGCAACTTGGAAGTTCTAGAACTTTTGTCATTGTTCCCTCCCTCTGTGTCCAAGCATCCTGCGTTCTTCTTGCACTCAGTGAAGGCAGGGGGACTCGGAGCTGACCTGGGAACTACCATCTCAAGAGCAAGTCTGCTATGGCAAATGTTTCCCCTGTACAAATCCTTAGAGGATCCTTCAGCCCTGATTCCTGAACTACTCCTGTTTTTTCTTCCTCCTGTGGGCAGCAGGGTTGGCTCAGGGGTAAGCTTGTGGCAGTGTAGTGTTACCGCTTGTTTGCTTTGGGAGGGTGGAAGAGGGGGAGAGGAAACTGGCTTAGATACAAAGTCACTGCAAAGGGCCTGCTGGCTGTCATCTGTCACAGCAGTTCCACTTTCCAGGTAAGTTGCTTGCCTGGGCAGGCTTAGCAGAGGTCTTGGCAATGCCCAACCTATCCCTGCCTTGGCAGAGCAAGCTGGCATCTTCACGTGAGAAGTAACTTTCCATTTGACTCTGTGTCTACTGCAGGGATGCAGCAGTTGCTTTCCTCCTTCCCATTAACCTGTAGGAGACTAATCTGTCCATAGTGCTCGAAGACATTCTGAAGAGAACGTGCTTCCTGAGATGGGCACCTCCTGCTCCTTTGAAGTTCATGTGGTGTGTTCCCTCACAAACAACTACCAGCATCACCTTTTGTACAGCCCTGTTGGCTTGTTGGGAGTGCCTGACCTTTGCCAAGGGTCAAGGTGCTGATGGGCAGTGTTCTTGTTTGTAAATGGTGCAATTGAATACTCTTCAGATAAGGTTTTCTCTTCCAAAAATCAGATGCTCTGGGAACATTCATTAAAGGACTACCTTTTAGCCATCATCTCCTTTTATGCGAGCATACCACTATCTGCTTTTCTAGAGCTGCTTGTAGAAAACCCATTAAATCAGGGAAATTGCTGGTGGGCTGTTTGTGTGTATCTGAGTAGTGAGTGATGCTTTTTTACCGATAACCAGACAAATTCAGTTATGTCTTTACTTAGGGCTAAAAATAATAAATGTGTATCCCTAAGCAAAGTCAGATGTAGGGAGTAAACTTCTCTCATCAAAACAGGTGAGAGAGTCTGAGTATCTTCAGACACACTTTGGTATTGTGGGGGAGGAAGGAGAAACCTTGACAAACACGTTCTTCCCCGTGTTTACAGATCTCTCTGGAAGATGCGCTTTCTACATAGGATCAGTGTTAAATTTGATGTTAAACAAAACTCTCATACTTTAGTACTTAAGAATTTAGTCTTAGAAATGAAATGGCTTGGACCTGCTTCCCTCATGCTGTTTGTGACTCAGAGTAAATTATTTGTCTTGCTTATGTAGGCTGTTAAGCCCTACTTAATACTGATACAAGCTTGAGGAAAAACCCTTAAGACTCTGAATACATTCCTTTCTAGAAGAGCTTGTGAAGATAAACTTTGAGTGTTCAAAAAGATAAAAAGGCCACTCTTGGGTTATTTCCCCTGTTCTTGACCCCTGGTATCAAGAGGTCTGTTCTGCACAGGTATATTTGCAGTACCTGTGATGCTTGTTCCAGTTAGCTGGGTCTGATGAATCTCCATTAGCCTGAAGATGCCTGATAAGAATTTATTATATAAGCCACTCCTTTAATCTCAGGACCTGTTCTTCACTCCATCTGATGCACTTTGAGGAAACACTTTCACAGCAGTGGCTGCTGCAGCTGTTTATAAGGAGCCCGTGTTGCTTATAGTAGGAATGCAGATCTGTAATGTATATTTGCTATTTGTTCACTTTTCCTTGACCATCTGGTGATTCAGCATGTTTTGCTTTTTAATTTTTCAGATCAGTAGTCATTGGTGAAAAATCAGATTATTAAAGGATGCTGAGATCTGCCCAGGGAAGTGGTGGTGTCCCACTCCCTGGAGATATTTGAAAGACATATAGCTGTGGCGCTTGGGGACATGGTTTAGTGGTGGCCTTGGCAGTACAGGGTTAACAGTTGGACTTTGATGATCTTAAAGGTCTTTTCCAGCCTAAAAAATTCTGTGATTCTATCTAATTATTTAACTTCCGATGGTGACTGGTGTGATAAATATTGTGTTGGTCGAAAATAAAATGTAGGTAGCCTTTTGTATCTTGTAAGTGCTGCTGGATTACAGAGGAGCTCATGCACAGGAATGAGAGTTAAAGAGGAGGGATAGGCTTCAGTGTGTCCTGGCCAGCCATGAAATGTTTTATGCAGTCTAGTGCAAGCAGGCATGACTTATAGCTTGTACATGGCAATGCCACTTTTAATAATAAAGCAGAGAGATGCTGTGAGGTCTTAGTAACTGGAGTGAGTACCTTTCAGTGCTTAGTTAAAAAGGGGTTCTTTTTAAGTTCAATACTTTTTAATTTCAAGAGGAAACATTTTTATAGAAGCAAACTTGAATAAAAGATGCCAAGAGAGCAAGATACTTTGGAGAACCTGATACTTCTGTAACTATTCTTTTCTCTTAATATTGGAGAGGCTGAAAATTGTCACTTTAGTCCTTTTACATGCTGAGAGGAAAATGCCACTTTGCTAAGAGCTGCACAGGATTCCTCTAAACTGTCAGTAACATTCTGGCTGAGAAACAGTCACTCCTTGGGTTTTGTTTTCTAAACATTTGAGGTTAATGAGTTCTAGAAAGCAGCTGGGTAGGTAAAATGCGTTTGTTAAAGGTGGTAGCTTAGTATTGATTGCTACCAACTTGGCATATTCTATATTATGAATAATTTGAACTCCAGGCCTTATCTCGCTCTCATCTCAGCCTCTTGCTGTGTGCAGGTTTTTGGTTATTAATTTCTTTTAGCGTGTACTTTACATAATGTTTATTTAAAGAAAATAGGTGCTGAAGCTCTGAGCTGACAATATCATAGCTATTTCATAAATGTGTATGAAATTAATATATTCAAGTGGAGCTTCTGTACCTTCTTCTCATCCTTAAATAGTGTTTGCAGTTCCAGATGCAACTTGCAGTCACCTAGAAAAGCTGCCCAGCAGGGTGGTACCAGATTTGAATGGTGAACCTATTAGAAAACTTTTGTCGTTGGTGTTGCTCACTGTCTGCCCTTACCCCCCTCACTGAGCTTTGCTTATTCTCAATTTTTGCTGAAGCAATTGTATAATTTTGTTGTACTGTCTATAATTGTGTCACCTCCTGGTATTGAAGCTTCTATACAAAGAATTACATGGATGAAGATACAAAATGGATATTCATGTCGATGATAATACTTTGTGTTGGCAGTTCCTATAATGTTACAGCCTAGAATCCTCTTGTCCTCTGGGATATGTAATTCTTTGTGTAGGTTTGGCCTCAGTGAGTGGAGTCTGGCAGTAGCAGAGCTGCTGCTTTCTATGGGCACAAGGCAAGATGCTCACAGAGTGTGTTGCAACAGGGATCACAGTTAGCAGGAGTTTCACTGGGGTTGAAGATAAGGATACAGAGAATGTATCCTGAGAATGGCCCTTGACAATCCTGGGTTCACTTGTTTATTTTTTTTCAAAATGTCAAACACTAGCTGTGCAGTGTTCTATAGAATAGTTGTTAAAGATATATTTTCTTTATTTTAGATAGAATGATAAAATGGAAACAAGCTAGTTTATGTATATAATGCAAGCCCACTGGAACATTCACTATTGCTCAGTAATTTTGCAGCAAAATTAATACATTGTGTTTTGCTTTATTTTTAAAATTAAACTAGCAACAGAGAACTTTATCTCAGCTATGAGATTATGCAGATCTTGCAATTTTATAAGAACAAAAAGGAGTCAAGAAGAGTCTCAGATCAAGATAAAGCTGCTAGTTGTCAGCATGTGGGTGTGGTATGTTTGGCTGCCTTGAAAAATAAGCTATTTCCTATGGATTATGTTCCAGGGTTTTTTAATATTTCCTTTGGGACACTTTTTTAAATTGGCCTTCCTGTAATGAACTTTGCAAGGCAAAGGAAAATTCAGTTATACAGTAGATCTTTATCATCTTAACATTTTCTTTACTTGGTTTTCCCTTAACCAGTTGAGTACTTCTGATTGGATTCCATATGTCCTTGTGTGCTATCAAACTTAACCCCCTGTTGAATCTACCTTTCTTTCCAAAAAGGTGAAAACTTGTTAATAGAGAGAGTGGCACATGCTGGCATGATCAACCCAGAAGATCGATGGAAGACCCTACAAATTAATGGTCCTGTTGCCCACTTTGAAGTACAAATAAGGGTGAAATGTGATGAAAATTACTACAGTGCTCTGTGCAACAAGTTCTGTGGCCCTCGAGATGACTTTGTTGGTCACTACACGTGTGATCAAAATGGAAACAAAGCCTGCATGGAAGGTTGGATGGGAGAAGAATGCAAGCAAGGTAGTATCTTCCCTTTGTCTTGGATTAGCCCTGGTGTATGTAGAATAGGTGCAAACTGCAGTAGGTATTTCTATGGTGTCAATACTGTAGTATATTAATTTTAGCACTTAAAGGCATTGTCCTTTCAATGCAAATCTTTAAGTAAAACATCATCTCTGAAAAGTGGAGCACAGGATACTGTTTTTCTTCTAGTGTGTGCTGTGAATGTACCTAAACAAATGTAGTATTCAGGGAAACATCCTTTTACTAATTGTCTTTATTCAATGGTGGTGTTCATTCAGAGCAAAATGATGCATTACATCTGTTAATGTAAGATTTTATTGAAGTGATATCATCACTTACACAGTAGAGTTTAATCCTGTAAAAATGCACCCATTACACTGTTTCTGCAAATGAGACAGTTTTAACTGTGAAGTGTGCAAAGCTGAAAGCTTTTTGATAGCTCTTAATGGGAGCAGAAATTCAAGTGTAGTTGTCTCTTTTAATGTACCACTCAGTCAAATCTCTCTGGATTTTGCCTTCAGTAAGTAATTTTAGTGCTAAAATTACTTTAAATAGTCTTCTTTCTTCTTTTTGGTTTTCTGTTTCTTTTCAGTAAAAAGCTTGTCAATGATGGGGAGGAGCATTTGTAGGGCTTACTCAAAGTCATGTATCACTTAAAGTTTGGAATTTCCAGCATAGTACCAGTCTTATACCAGGTTTTAAAAACAACTGTATTTTATAAAAGTTTCAGTGGTGACACTCTTGCTGCAAAGTTTTTTGGTTGTAATGGTGCTGTGTCCTGTGAAATAACTGTCTGGAAGGACCAACTGTTGGAACATGGCAGAAGGCAATCTGCTTTGCACACAAACAGACAGGCTAAATGACTGGAGCTCTTCAGGTAGGGCTCCTGACTGCTGCTGTACTAATGGATACCTGGCTGCCCAGGCTGATGCCCACATCTTTTTGTGTCTACAGCTGTGTGTAAACAAGGATGTAATTTGCTCCATGGGGGCTGCAGTGTACCTGGGGAATGCAAGTAAGTCTGCATGCTTGAGTATCTTCCTTTATTTTGGGGGGGGTGGGGGGGTGGATGGGTTTGTGAGCACACATTTCTCAAGTGTTCTAAATGTATATTGCTATTTTTAAAAAGTCTGCTTTAAAATGGAAAAAATCTGTACAAGAATATGGATGGAAATGGATTCGAAGTAGATGTCATGTGTGTAAGAACTGCATATACTCTAAATTGTTTCATGATGCTATTCTATTTCTTGCCTATATTGGACTAAACAGATTTGCTTCATATAGTTCAAAACTGTGCCTTTATCAAATGAGAAAATTCTATATTTTATTATTATTATTATTTTCAAAATCTTGAGGATTTTTAATTTCTATATGTTTGTTTCTCTCAAATGAAAAGGGCAGCTTGCTCTTTAGACTGTTAGATGAGGAAATGCTCACAGTCCTAGAGCATTCAATATATGTTTGATCACCAAAATACAGTAAATTTTGCTATTCCAAGAAGAAAAAGGGTTCTGGTAAAAAATAGAGATACAGTAGCAACACCGACCTAAACTTTCGACCTCAGGTTAATTTTTTTGGTCCCTAAATATGAGAGAACAGAGTGAAATGTTCCCTTAACTTTGTGATGCAGCTTAAGTAGACTGTGATAGCAAGGGCAGTTGATTGTTTTCCTGTAAAGGTTCAGGCATTCAATGTAGTAGGTCAAGGGGAAATGGGTGTTATTTTTACACTGGCTGTTGAAGAAATGGGACAGGTCTACTTGCAAGTTTGGGATCCTGTGTAAGTTGTTGAGTTTATTTGTGGTCGGAGTGGTATGCACCATTGTAAGAGTGGATTCACACGGTGGTTCCTTATTGAGCTCTGTCAAACCTGGTTGATTGGAATGATGTGAAACTGAGCTGTGGCTGCCAGAACCCCTGAGAGCTGACAAATACCACTTTGTGGCAAGCTGTGACAGTTTAAGGCAATTTGGCTTCATTCTTCTGACTACTACAGCCTCTGCAGAAATGGCATGCAGATAGCCCATCTTAGCTGGGCTTAGAGTTGAGCTGTGGTAGGTGACATGCAGGCTAGTGCCATCCTGCTTCAGAGCCTTGTGTTTTTAACACTGGGGATGGCAGATAACAAAGCAAACCTTAAATCATTGCAGCACAGAGTGGTTTCTTACTGCCCTGAAACTTCCATCAAAGGCTGCTGACTTCTTGGAAGCTTGGAAGGTTTGTTGTGTAGTAGCCCCTCTGGTCTGACTGAAAGCTGTAAATCTGAAGCAAAATTGAAACAGCACTTCAGTTTGTGTGTGGTTTCACTTCACTTCTCAAGCTATAGGTTTCACTTCTCAAACTATAAAAATGCCTAGAAAAGATTTTTTTTTCAAGGAAGATGTTTCAATGGTGAGTTCCTTTTTGTGTAAGAAAAAAATATTTAAAGTTATTTGTGATTTTTTTCCATATCACTAAATATCTTCCTTGTGATTTTAAGTATTGGGTGCTCATACTGCTGTTGGGCATTTTTTGTTACAAGTAGAGATTGTGGTTGAGAGCTGGGCCAGGATCACTTCTGCCTGAAGAAGAAACATTCCTTCCCTTGAGCCTTCCAAGAATGCATTTATTCCCCTTGAGAGCCTATTCTAATGAATTTTGATTCATGTGAGAGCTTCTGGTGTCTTGTAGGTGTCAAAGTAGCATCCAAGGAGCCTGTGAATATTTGCTTTTTGAATGCAAAAACTCTTTGACTAAATGCCTAAAAGAAACAGATTTAGGCAAATGCAAAGCAGTACCTTTGGTTGGGGTTCTTTTTTGGGTGGGGATGGGTGAGGGGTTGGTGCAGTTTCCTTTTCAGCTTCCCTTTCTCTGTGATGCCAGCTGTATATGAGAAGGCAGAAGCTGGAGAGTGGGAGGGAGGTTTCAAGGAGGGAATATAAAACCTTTCAAGCTGAGAGGCTGGGTGCTGTTAGCTTTTTCAAGGTGGCTGTCCACAGGTGATCACACATGGCAAAGCCTTTTCTTGCAGCCTGGAGCTGATGTGAAGAAGCATCTGGGGTTGTAAATCCAGGTGTTCCCTTGCAACCTGCCCAGCTAAACTGAGCCCACAAAAATAACCCTCAGTCTACTGAAGGACTCTGTCCAGGTATCTCATTGTTGTGATGTGTGGATTCTCTCACCTTAAAGAAAGCACTGAGGGAAGGAATAATGGACTGTGTGCAGTTTATCTTGTTTCTTGATGCCTGTCTGCTCAAGTCAGATCTGTGATCAGCAAGCTGAAGGAGAACAATGGCTCTTCTCTGTGTGGCCACTCTCTGTAGTATTGCAGAAAGTTCTTAGCTATCTCTTTAAAGGTGATTTGGTAGCTTGAGTGTGTTCACACACAAGCTTTAAATTGTGTCTTTAAACTGTGTTCTGTCATATTTATTAGACTGTATTGTAAATATTGCTTTTAACCAGAATGGATAAAACTTTCTGTAGAAAAATGATGCTGGCCTAAAAATAATTGAGACTTACAGACATGACCTTTGTCTTCAGCAGTACAAAGGAAGCTGTTATTTAAAAGAAACTGCTATGTTTGGTGCTATTGAATTTTAATCTAGATTCCTTCATCCTGGTTTCTGGACAGCTGCCACTGCAATTTAACAGGTGAAAACAATGTCCTTTTTTAATTCAGAAAGAAAATGAAAATGTGAGAAAAAATATGGGTGTGAGGTAATTGGGAACCAGCTGGTGCCAAAAGCTGCTTAATTGCCAAAACTTGCAGTGCTGTTAGTAAACAGAAAAGCTGGAAAATGGTTTCCATCTTCAACTTGCCTGAACATGGAGGTAACTTAGGCAGAGGATCCAAGGTCTCAGGAGAAGATCTATCCTCCATTTTTAATGTTCCAGTATAATTTAGAGCAGTTCTTGGATTCTAAGTTACACTAAAATCAGAAGCAGCGAAATGACTTCAGACTGCTAGTAAAGGCTATGTCACTGGTTCTGGATATGCATCATCTGATGGTCAAGTTCATGCACCCATTTGCTTTGAGAAAGTTACAGTATGGAGCTGTTTTTCCATTTCTTCTGAGTTTCCATCAAAATGGAAAATATGTAGGGATGACCAGATGTTTCAAAATGACCTGATGGAGGAAACGATTTTGTGGTGTGGCTGGGTCTAGGTGATGTGTTTTGCCATTGTGGAGGCAATTCTGCAAAAATAAAAATTTCCAGAATAAAGATGAGAAATACATCCTTGAGGAAAGCAAAAGCGACTTGACTAAGTCTTGCAAGGATGGATACATGCCACCATCCTAAAGAGAAAACACACCAGTCTTTATCCACAGTGCATAAGGAGAGACAAACCTTGGTCTATAGTTGCAGGCTAAATGGTATTTTTTTTATTGACTTCACCAGGCTGAAGTAGTAGGAGGGATTATCAAAGACACAACATTGCAGAGCCTTGATGCTGGTACTTTGTGTGTTTTTACATCACTTAACGTACTTTGTTAAATTCCATTAAGCTGTCTAGAGGAAAATGAAGTTTGATCTAATGGCTCATAGCTGGCTTGGGTTCAATGACCTCATGGAATTAGCAAAGTTGAATATAGAGAAACTACCAGTGAAAGTCTCTTTCCTTGATTAAAACTGCTGACCTGGGTATGTTTGGTACTACTCATAAACTGTCACTAGGCTTAACAGCTCAATCTTTCACTTCCTTGTTATCCAGAGTGGTATGGCTTTGGTTGAGGTCCAGATATGCTTCATATCTGGCTTACATTGTCATAGCCCTGCCTGGATGATGGTATTTTCAGAAGTCTTTCTACTTTTCTCATTGCCTTTGAATGTTTCTTTCCCATCTAAAGCTAAGCAAAAGGAGTTGAATCCCTAACACTGCTCATCTTGCATTCTGGAGCCATGGTAAGAGCTGGGTTTTGTCCTGGGAAATGCCAGTCTTATTTTCCACAACTGATACAAAAATCTCTTTAGAATGTGCACACTAACTGAAATGAATTTGAAGAGCTCTTAACGATTCCACTTCTGTGTGAATTCTGTGCAAGGTGGAAAAAGCAAACATACTTCTTTTAAAATAACTTTTACAATATATTAAGGTTTGTGTGCTTTGAAGTGACTTGTTCTGAAACTATTCATGACAGTTTTAGTTTTACAATTTTGGTGATTTTTGTTGGTATTGTTTAAACATGTACCTTATCTTTGCCCCACCGAAAAAGTTTTCTCAAGCTTTCTGTCCAGTGCCATGCCTTTTGTAGTCAGTGTGTTCCCCTTCAGCAGTCCTGCCATGCCTGCAAGCTCCCAAGTGGTTTTGTTCCCTTCATCTGTCACTTTACAGGCCAGACCCCGCTCAACTGTTATCCAGTACTTTTATTAGAGATGCAGAAAAAGCTGGAACTGCAAAATGAGCTGCAACGAAGCTGGAGTATTTGTGGAGTATAGAGTGTTCTAGAGAGTCTTTATTAAATCTGAGACTTCTCAGAGACTATGCAATATCACTGATATCTCACTTGTGGTTGTGATGGTTGGGTGGATAACATGTTTAGCATCAGCACTGGGGAACTCTGTCTAAACTTCAAAAAAATCAAACAGTAGATGGATTCTTGTAAACTCATTCTTGGGTATAAGGTGATCTGGTAAGGCTTTTCAAAACAGATTGTTACTGAAAGATTGTAGAGGACTAGCTAAAGTCATAGAGAACTGAAAAAAAGAAGGAAATAAAATTCCTGCTTCTAAAAATCAGGAGAAAGTAAGAGATGGAGATCTTCCACAAGTGTTCCAGAATGGAATTATAAGAAATCTCAAAGGCCGCTCTGAGTAGTAAACTAGAAAAAACCCTTGTTTGGGCAGTATGCTTAGCTGGTTTGGCATCTGTCCAGTTCAATTCCAGCAACACTGGGCTGCCCATGGTCCCTAAAAAGTGTGTGGCTTCTGTCTGGCCCCACAGGAATGCACTTGGTACCAGGACTGGGATATCTCCTGTCTCCTCTTTGATGTGAGAGATCCTATGGCAGTTTCAGGTCTCAAAGATCTTGTAAAATCCTTACCATTGCTGTGTCTTTCATCATGTTGAATTCTCTTGCCTGTTGTTCTAACCAGTGTGCTTTTATTTTTTTTTTTTTAATGTCCTAGTGGTGAGCCCTTAGGGAATGCTGGCGTTTCACAAGTAGACACCTTAAGTTAGACAAAGAATCTTCTATTTTGTGTCTTTATTGGTCAAGGAACTGAGGCATGCTCTGCATGAATGGGTTGGAGGGTATAGAACATATCCTAAAGGTCGATCTGCATCCAGGAGATGTGAGTGGGTGTGCAGGAAGTAAAAACATGTAGTGCTTGAACTTGTGTCTACAGCAGTGTGGGGAGTGCAGCTGAACTAGAACAGTAGATCAAAGCAGCACAGAGAACTCAATATCATACTCCAAACACTTCAGAATTTTAAATTTTAGACTCTAGTCTGTTCTTGTGGCCTGAACCCCTGTTTGCAGCTGGAACACACTGGGTGTGCTCCTGGCATACATTGTCCAATGTTACCTTAGTTTAACCTAAGAGGAATCTAATTCCTTTGTTCCAAAACAGCTCTGTGATGTGAACTAACACACCATCAACAGGAATGATCAGGCAGTTCACGTAAAAAGCATGTTCCTGATGTGAACTAATGCAAATACAGGCATGCCCTTAGAGCCACTTATGTAAGTTAACTGAGCAATGTTTTGGCTAAAAACTTTTGAACCGTCCCCTTTGAGAACAAGTTAAAAGACTTGTTCTCAAAACTCTGTGTAGTACTGGAGTGAGACTGTTAGCTTTCAACTTCCTTTATTAGAGGAGAAAAAAGTTTGTAGGGAAAGGTTTGTATTTTTGGTGTGATAAGAATACTAGGAGTGAGAGGTAAAGATAACAAGCTTTCAGGTAATTAAATTATTTGAGCTCATTAATGGGTATGTTTTCCTTTGCTGTTCACGAAATTATCTTGCATATTTCAAAGGTAGGAAGGTGAGCAAAGTGTTTCTGTGACAAGTATTACTGAATGAGTACTGTACTGCCTATTAGCATTGACTCCAGATGCTCAGAATTGTAGGATCTAGCAGCTGAACAATATTGCTGCCTGCTGTGTAACAAGTAATCTCCTAAAAGTTTAAACAGGCTTTCTTATGGTTATTTTAAGTAAATAACTAATATAAAGCTATTGTTCTGGCCTATGCAACACCATCCTGTTCACGTCACTAGAAAATTTAGTGGTTTTCTCTTTAAGAGGGTTATTTCTCTCCCACCCCTGAATGATGCATTTTGCTTCTGCTCTTAATGTCACTGTTTTGCTTTGCTTTCCTGTATTGAGTGTTTTGGCCACAGCTTCCACTTAAAGCATGACTGGGAGAGGCTCATTCCAAAAAGTCTGCTTATAAAAAGGTGTATGAATATCTCAAAATGGTGTCCTCTTCACTCTTTGTAAGATGTGCAATAAATCAGTAAGGTGTAACCTGTGATATTTAAAGGTTCATACTGCATTGCCTACATCCTCCCTCAGATTTTTTTAAAAACTTATTTTTAGGCCCCATATTCTTGCATTGACTTCAAGAACAGACTTCAGTTCGATGGTTTAAGGTGTATTTATGCATGAAGTGCTGATAAAGCTCTGTAAGTAGGTGTAGAACAGAATTTATTTAGGTATCCGTTCATTCTCATGAATTACAGAGCTTTTTTTAAGGTTAGCCAGCATAGATCAGTGATTGGATGCGATGTGCAATATGCAGCTTCTCAGCTGAACTTTCTGCACAGAAGGATCAGGACTCTGGAATACCCAGAAGTGATTGAACCAGGAGAATAAACAATGTGTGGAGGTTGTACAAAAGAGCTGGGTTGAGGCTGACCATCGAGGGCACCCCAATTTTCTGCTGCGTTGGGAGAGGCATCCTCTTTTTGTATAAGGAGGGGTTAATCATTCAATTAATTGCTGAGGGGCCATGGTTCACAGGCCATCAGGATCTGGGTACATCTCTTCGCCTTTCCACATCACTTCTGTGATTGCCGCTGGAGGATTTGACATCAACTTCTGCAATCTGGACAATATTTCCAGGGTCATCTAGTCCCCTTTTGCCCAAGGGGCAAAGATAGTTAAACCCATCTAGTGTAGCTCCATCTGAGTTGGAAATGTTTAGTTTCAACCTAGCTCTTACTAATAATTGTAACAAACTTCCTCAGACGAAAGCAAAGGCTACTGTCAGCTTTTTCCTTCATTATCTCTCTTTCAGAAGAACATAAGGAAAGAATATTTCTGTAGAAAAATCTTTTATTGGACTTGATGAATTTAGTTTTTGAATGACCCCAGAAAAAAATAAAAAACACCAAATGTTCTGTTTCATGCTTTTTTCCCCACTTTCCCCTGCCTCTCAGTACACATCTACCTTTGAACTGTGTGTAGTGATGAGTGCTTTTGTAGGGTTCCTTGATGTAAAATTTACTACTGAGATTTACTGTAGAAAGTCCTTTATCCTAAAATTTAGCTGTTCGAAGTCCTACTGAGCTGAATTATTGTAGCTTTTTCTGCTTGTCAATGACAGCAGTGTTTTTTCTGCACAGTTGCAGTTTTTCTAATCTGTCGATTGAAGGGTTGTCTAGAATTTTTGCTAATGTCAACTCCTGCCACCCCCCACCTCTAGCCTTTTATTTGAACTCCCATTTTTCTATTGCCACCAGACTCTCATCTAAGGAAAATGGAGGCTATGAAGTTTGCCTTGTAGAATTACCAGATCTGTTCTCGAGGTTGTTGGTTTCAAGATAACCAACAATTGTTCTTCTGTCCGTATTGCACTCTGTGTTAACTGTGACCTAAAGGGATGCTTTAGTCTGGGAGCAGATGCCTGTGCTTCAGCCTTCCATCAGGAAGTTACTAAACTGTAACAATCTATTTATGGTTCTTTGTACTGCTAATAACCCAGCAAGGGCTAAGATTAAGCCAGGTCTGATTTTGTTTTGCATGTGCTGGATTGCGAAGACAAGTTTGAGCTGATGAAGTCAGCAGAGGGGAAGGACAAAGGAAGTAGAATCTTGATTCCAATAAGAATTTTCTTTGTCTGTTGAACAATGAGAATCCTTATGGATTCTCTATATTTGGCTTTCTTATTTTGTCAGATGCGAAAAATTTAGAATTGCAATTTAGTTGATTCTTGACTGAGATGGGAGGACAGGAAAGAAGTAACTTTAGCCCACTATGAGTTGCACTGGCAGTTTCCTTTTTGGCTTTTGCAGAAGTGGTTGGTAGTTGAAAAGGAATCCTGGTTTGGTTTTGGGGGGTTTTTATTCCTAAATGACGTTGAATTCGTATTTGTTCCATTTAGGATTCTCATAGTGAATCATTAATAATTTTCACCTTTGTTTTATGTCTTGATATTTTTATCTTAAACTACATACCCATACCCATAAACGACATACAGCATACCCATTTCTGGGTTGGTTTACCTTTATTGATCCCATCTTGCTCTCAGGGTGGGCTGAGATCCATGTAAGCATTATCTTTTTAGAAGGAAGTGGAATTAACACTGCTCTAGCACCTGTTAATGTAGGATGCGACCAGACTTCCTGTTCAAGAGGAAATCCTAATTTACTCTTCCTTGTAAACTGAAGGCTGATCAGCTTACCACATAGTAACCTTTTGACTTGTAAACATTGTGTTCCTTTGGACTTCTTTTAGCTTCTAGAAATTATTTCCCTCAGGCTTGATGGTAAATTTAACAGTAAACTTTGACTGTGTCGAGTATCGTGAAAAAGCAGCAACCATTTTTCTGCTGAAGTGGTTGTAATGTCACCAAGCATACCTACAAACTCAAGTAGATGCTTTAAGATGCCTTTGAGTTCTAGAAGGTGGCTGTATTTTTCTTTGCACTCTTAAGCACCACTGCAGTGTTAAACAAAGAAATTTGTTATACATTGGCTATGAAGGATAAATTGAGTTACTGTGATTATTTGCTTTGTGATGCAGACTTTCAGCTCTTGAAAATGCTTGTTGTATGTGGGTGGGGAGTTGGCTCTGGCTGGGATAGTCATGGTGAATCACTGGCAGTAATGCCAGGTTTGGCATGGATGAAGATTTGGGTTTGAGCCAGTAAAGTGAGTTGCAGTGCTTTTTTTATTGTTTATTACCATCCTCTGAAAAGATTTTTCTGTCCTTGAGGAGGAAGGAAGAGATCAAATTTAGCAGGAGCAGTATTTGTTTCCTCTTGCTGCTGCTGCAGCCGAAGAAAAGAGGCTTCTAAAATACGAGTGTTCTCCAGGCTTCTGCCAGCCCTGCTCAGAGGAGCAGTGGAGGCCTTTGGGCTGGGTGCTCAGCTGAGGCTCTCCTTGGATGTCTGCAGCTGGGAGATTTCAGGGCAGGAGCAGGTACTGGGACAGGAGCTCAAAGCAGTTCTAGAGCTTCCTATGAAAAGAATGGTCTTGCAGAGATCTGCATCTAGATTCCTTGCTGCCAATGTAAATAGTAAGGATTTAAATACTGTGCTGCCAGCACAGCTTGTTCTGTTCTTCTGGGGATTGATTCACAAGGAACTAAGGTTCCTTGTTTATACTTCTTACTTGTCTTCTCTCACTGCCTCCCACCCCCCCCCCCCCAAAGACTTACTTTATTTTCTGCACTTTTATACTATGCAGATTATATGGATTATAGAATGGTAGCGTCAAATCTAAAAACCATAGTTTCATTTCAAATATATTTTTTTTCCTCTAGGCAATAGGGTTGCACTGTTGTGCATGTGCCCAACTCTCAGTCACTGTGATTTTATGCCTCTTTGTTGCTAGTATGCCTCTTGAATTCTGTATAAGAAATACACTCTTAACAGACAGAACATTTCTTTTGTTGGCCCAAAAGAGCAAGCTTCTTATTTCTTGGTACTTGAAATGTGTGTGAAATATAAATATATGTTTTTAAAAAACCCATTAGCCTATGCCCTTCCTCCCCGTTATAAATTCAGATTTTAATACTTTCCTGTAGCATAAACAGTTGCTTCTGTCAGCAGAGTTCTTTTACAGATTAACATAAAGATACTGGTCTCAAAAGAAGTCTAGTGGGAAAAAATTCGACTCTAAACTGAATAAATTATTAATGGCTTTTGTTTCTGTTCTTGCTCCTCTCTCCAAAGAGTAGTTTTCCCAAAGTGTGAGTAGAGAACACTGAGGAGATAATGAAATAAATCTGTGAAAAAAGGGTTTTCTTGAGAAAATTGTCAAGACTGCTGCCTTTTTGGTTGCCCTGGTCTTTTAAGGCTGTAGCACTCTAAAGCAAATTGGCTGTTATCTTGAAATCTCTCTTCACAGAAAAACGCTATGGTGCTCGATGCAGTAAGCCAGCAGTCTCCTGAAAATCAATTTCAGCTTTCTTGTATTGATCACAAGTTCTGTCCTAGTGTGAGATGATTATGTGAAGATGGGACTTCTTGTGAAAGAACAACTAATTCATGTCCAGTTCTTATAATGTGTAGTGCTTGGTGGTGTTTGTTGCCATGGTGTGTAACACATTTGAGCAGTATGAGTTCCTGTAAGGATGTTCAACAGGACTAGTTGTGTCCCTTCTAAACAGGATAAAGTTTTGTTATCTGTTGCACATTGAACAGTTGACCTTATTCTTGAGAATGGTAAGTGTAGTGTTGTAAATACATGTAATGCTGATAACGAAGCATCATGTTGCTAACTTTTAACCTGTGAACTTACATCTTAGGTGTCATTATGGTTGGCAAGGACAGTTCTGTGATGAGTGTGTCCGCTACCCAGGCTGTGCTCATGGGAGCTGTAATGAACCATGGCAGTGTAATTGTGAAACCAACTGGGGTGGCCTGCTCTGTAACAAAGGTACTTAACATTAATGTACAGGAAAAATAAGTTAAGTTGCATGATTAACTAATAACTCATTAACCCTTTTTTTTTCTGCTAGTGTGCAACTACCTGAGTGTTTCTGTGCCTTAATTCTTGTGTGGCAGGTGGTGCCTCAGTATCAGAAGTATAGGAGGTTCAAGACAAAAGGCTTGAAATTGTCCTGACTCTTCTAACTCCTGCAGTTGTCTCTTGTCCATTCTTCCCTGTTCTGTGGATAGTTACCCAATCACAGGCTAGCCACTGGAATGGGGATGATGTGGGTGAAGGATGTTTGAGCCAGAAAGGCATCTGTGTGTTTGACTAGGGACTGAAATGGTGGGATATGTGTTCCCTGCTGACTGAGCCTTTTCTCTGTGCAGATCTGAACTACTGTGGGAATCACCACCCATGCCTGAACGGCGGCACCTGCATGAACACGGAGCCGGATGAGTATCGCTGTGCCTGCCCCGACGGCTACTCGGGAAAGAACTGCGAAATTGGTACTTGGGAATACTCTACCTCTCCTGGGGGTCCTGCAGCTGCCTTAGGCACTTCTGCACTTCAGTGGGGATATGCCCCATCCCTCCTTTCTGGTGCCTGAGCCTGGCTGTTCAAAACACAGCCAAAGGCAACAGAAACGCTGCACTACTTTCCCTTTAGATAAGACTAAGATTCTTTCTTCTCTTTGACTTCTCTTCCTTAATCCAAATATGCAGTTGGGCTGCAGTCTCATGAAATAGGTTACACATGTGGCTTTCCCTGTTACCTTAGTTCCTGGTGGCCATTTTCTTGCCTACTGGCTTGCTGGCAAGCATGCATCTTTTCCAAGCTGGGGACTAAGAAAGCTGGAAGTGATGGGCACTTCAGTTTCTACTCTGATGTGGGGCTTTGGTGCAATTTTTAGTTGGCTGAATGTGTTGACTGTCCTTTTTAATCAGCTGAAACTTCGTCTTTTAATGTGGGATTTCTAATATAATTGAATTAATAATAAAATGTTAACTATTATGGAAATGTGCTCAAACCATCTTACAGAGTCACTTTGAGCAGTCTGAAAAAAAGGTCTTTCTTGTGCCTATTGGCAAAATGGAGGACATTTAAACCATATTTCTGATGATCTTTGACTTGAGTCTTCAACAGATCTGTGTCTTGAAAAACTGCTTCCTATCTCAGCCACAGTACAAAGATAGCATGTTGCTTTTTTCTATCTGTTTGTGTTACACAAAGACCAAAGTGTTTGTGTTCTGGGGACGGATTTGGTCTCTGGAGACTTTTCTTGATTTTTCTCACTTTGGAGGTAAATGGGCAGTGTGTAATTTCTACTTCTTTCATATTTTGCTTAATATAGTGGTTAGTTGGGTGTTCTGTTTCTTTGTTGTGATGTGTTGTTTAATCCTTTTTTGAAATCTGATATTCACAGCTTCTCACTATGAATTTTGCTGTTTCCTTGATAGTTAAAATTTTAGGTGGAAAGAAACCTTTTTTTTTTTTTTTCCACTTCACTGCTTGGCCTTAAGTTCACTAAACTGTTATCAGCAGAAGGTTTTCAGAGTTAATCAGGATGTAGATCTTTGAACTTCACAAAGCTGTATGGTATTAAAGATACCATCAAAACTTGAATTTTGCTTCAGCTGGTAGAACATGATGTAAAGTTTAGGCTGAAATGGATGAAATCTTGCCACAGCTTGCCCAGAAATTTGTGGGAAGAGAAGTAGCTTGTCTCTTCAGGTGAGGAGGCAGCAGGAGGTGAAAAAGGAAGCCATATACTTGGTGAGATCTATGGTGATTTTTAATAGTAGGCTGGTGTGTGAGCTGCTTTAGGTACTGATACTAAAAAGCTTCCTTGTCCTCTGAGAGAGAAAGTTACCAAAAAGAAGTTAAGAAAAGCTTGTCCCTCCTCAACCTGATGGTTGTTTTGTGCAGCCTTTGCCACTGCTACAGCCCTACATGGAGTGACAAGGAGCATCACTGCCTGTAAGCTCCTCTGTTCCCTGCTGTTTCCAAGGAACAGAATGAAGCTAAACAGACCTTTTATACTTAAGCTACTACAACTGTTCAGACCTCTGCATTCAGCATACCTATTTTGTCTCACTGAGTTTAAAAGAAGTGCTGGAGCACTCAAGGTAGAAGTGCATGGCTGGAAGCAGAGTGTTAATGGAGAACTTTGCTGGGATAATGAAATAGAGTGAGATGCCTGTGCTTAGGCTTTCTAGTCATTAGTTGGGAAGGATGATACATCTTCAGTGAAATCCTGCTTCATTTTCCTTCTGGAAATCTTAACTCTCTGCAAGTGGGAGAGGAAGGCTCCAAACTTCACTACTGGTATCTCTCCACTGCTGTTTCTCTTGCCAGTTCTCCTTAATTGGTACTGGAAGAGTACATAGCAAGATTTTCTTTCTTTCTTTCTCCCCAGCTGAGCATGCTTGTGTATCTAATCCCTGTGCTAATGGTGGAATTTGTCACGAAATTTCATCAGGCTTCAAGTGTCACTGCCCATCGGGGTGGAGTGGACCAACATGTGCTATTGGTGGGTATGGTTCTGCTGGTGACTGACTTGTTGGGTTGGAAGGGTTGATGCAGCTTACTTGGTGATATCTGAGGTTTGGAAATTTGGTGGTAGTCTTTTACTTTTTCTATCTTTTAACAACTGAGCATTGGCAGAGTGAAAAGAGGAGGGTTCTGTGTAGCCCACAGTATTGACTCAATACAGTTGAGCTCCTGTTATCAAAAAGTTATCAAAAACATACCTGGACCATATCCAAAGAAATGTCCTTTGTTTGTCAAACAAAGCTTGTCTGACAGTTCCTGATTCCTTAACCCCCCCTGAAGTAAAATGCAGAAAGGTTTCATTTTGAGAAATGTAAATGTGAAGGTCAAAGTTTCTCCCTTTCTTTAATAGTAGAAAATTAGATTTGCACAGTTAAATGCTTAAGTGTCTGGTTTAGAGGACAGAGAAGTAGTTGAATGTATTGTGGGACTATAACTGATTTGCACGTTGCCTGTGATTTGGAACACAGGTGGCTTATCTTCAAACAGCAACTGTCCTCAAAAAAAAAAAAACAAAAAACAAAAAAAAAAAAAAACCAAAAAAAACCACACAAAACCCTGAAAATTGCTAACCACAGAACTAAAATTGGCTAAATTTATGTAATGATCTAGGGACATGAATTTTAATGAGTATGCAGATCATAGGTACGTCATCTGATTCTTCTTTGCTGTTTGCTGATCTTCTTACTCTGTCTCAAAGATGTGAGAAAAGCCTAAGTAAAAATGAGTTTAGAAATGTTAGTCTGCACCTAAGCATGTTTGTACATTCCCCCTTCTTCTCAAACTAACTTTGAAGCAGAACCTGTGAAGTCAAGCTTTAGGATGTGTGATGGAAGGTCCCCCTTTGCCTTTGCAGATATTGATGAATGTGCATCGAACCCCTGTGCTCAAGGAGGGACCTGCATTGATGGTGTCAATGCATTCGAGTGTATTTGTCCACAACAGTGGATTGGAGCAACTTGCCAGCTTGGTAAGTAATTCTAAAGCTTTGGAGACCACTGGAGATAATTCCTAAACAGTGAATAACTCTTTGTGTTTCTGGCATGGTGTTTATTGAAGAAAATGTGGAATATATGTGTTGTTATTGGTATCTTAGCTTCTCTTTAGTAGATTTCAAAGCCAGAAGTTTCAAGTGGATCTGTAACTATTTAAGCCTCAACTTAAGTTTACTTATAGTAGTTCTTTTAGAATGCCCCATTACTTTTCTGTTGCAGTGTTGGTGATGGTAACGCCTTCTCCATGGTGGCAGAACAGTGACTAAGCTTTGTGGAGGCCAGGGAGGGGTTTGCCCTGACTAACAAATTGCCTTTTTGAGTTTTGGTCAAGGGAACAGTAAGATAACATGCATGTGCTACTATAGGCAAGTGTGCATTAAAATCCTGTGGTATGTAAATGGTTTCAGTGCCCTACCAATGTTTAATATGAGCTTCTGATGCTTGGATTGCATGGACACTTTGCTTGGGGCTGTGGTAATCTGTTTCTGGGTTTGTTCTTTATTCTATTCTTTATTTTCTCTTCTTTCACAGATGCTAATGAGTGTGAGGGGAAACCCTGTGTTAATGCTTACTCTTGCAAAAATCTCATTGGTGGATATTACTGTGACTGCATTCCAGGATGGACAGGAGTAAATTGTCATATCAGTTAGTATTTCTTTAGTATATATATTGACAGTAGGATGCTTTGTTTGTTGAAAAAAATAATTGAGTGATAGTATACATACATTTATAAGAAAAAAATACCTGTTGTCAGAATTTTTCTAACTTCTAGCAATGTAAATTGAAAATACTGTTCAAAAATTTATTTTGAAAGGTAATTGGTGTTACAGTGAGCTTAGATATACACTTAAATAACTAATAAATCTCTTGACTCTTACATGTTTCTGACTGATATATACTGATTCAATTTAAAATACTTTTAAGTTAAAATGTTAGATACAAAATTAACTGATATTGATACCTCATTTTTAGTACACTATAGTAGAAATATAGAATGTAATTTTTAATTGGATATTTTTAAAAAATAGGGATCTTTTAAGACATCAAGAATCCTTCTTTTCCATTGAAACATCTAGGAAAAAACCTTTTTGAAAATCACTTGTTCTCCATTTTTTATGCTAAACCTATGCTTTACAGCTTAGTCTTCCAGTCTAAATTTTAATGCTTTGCATATTTTATCCATAGATATAAATGACTGTCATGGACAGTGCCAGCATGGAGGGACTTGTAAGGTAACTCCTGTTTATTACATTCCATGTTGAAAATTAATCTTTCTCTGACTAATTATGTGTTTTATAGTTTGCACTTATCGTTTGGTTAAAAGGGTTCAAATGTTAAAAATATGACACTGTACTTGCTGAGTCTTGCACCCATTTCACAAAAGGAAATTCTGTGGTGCTACTGCTGTCCGCAAATCCATAATACAGAAGTAACTTGAATTTTTGTGTACAAGTTTTGACAATAAACAAATCCTTGTACTTTTTCTTCTTTTCCCTGCTCTGCAAAGGATGAAGTGAATGGTTACCACTGCTTATGCCCTCGTGGTTTCACAGGAAAAAACTGTGAGATAGAAACCAATGAGTGTGAGAGCAATCCCTGCCAGAACGGGGGCCGCTGCAAAGACCTGGTGAATGGATTCACTTGCCTGTGTTCGCAGGGATTCTCAGGAGTCTTCTGCGAGGTGAGAGCAGCACAGACATTACTGCAATGCTTGTCATGGACTGAATTCTTGAAAGAAATTTATCTCTGGGTTTAAATGGGAGTAACCAAAGGCTGGAGCGTCACTGCCTGTCGTAGCTGTTACCTGATACTCTGAATAAGCAAATTTGTTGTGCAGCGCTGTCATAGTAGCTGTAACGCTTGAATTTGAAGCCTGATAAACTGCAAGTTGTTGGCCTTCCTAAGGGTTTTAAGCCTTCAAGTATTCCTTAAACTTGAAGTGTTTTCCTTTGCCATTTTCAGGACCTGTGTCCTTTTGTTACACTGGAGTGCTTTAAGTTCTCATCCTAATAACTCTGAGGTACATAATTGAATTACCCTCCAAGTATTGGTAGGAATAGAATAATTATGTATCAGTTATTTATATGATATATAATGGTGATGATTAACATAATTACTAAAGGCAGGCAGATAGGCAAGTATTGGCTCTCAGAACTTTGTCTGAGATCATTCTAGGAACATGGAGTTCTAGTGCTTAAGGATTCAGATCTGAAATACTGAAGTCATAGTGGTAATTCTTAAAGTATTTCATGGTAAAAAAGATATTCCTCTTTTCTAGGGAGGACATTAGGCTTTTCAGTGTAAAATTATTTTGCATTAAGTATTTGCTTTCTGGCTTTTGCTGATAGTCAAATTCATCTGGGTATTATGCTTAGTATCAACTGGAGGCATTAGGCTAGAATTCTGTTGGATTTGCTCCAGCATTTTTTTGTGGGGGATATTGGAGTGATCTCTCTTAAACACCAAAGTAATTTTATTCTATGTTATTTGCACCGTTAAAGAAGCAGTGCCCTCATTTTATTCAAAATTTAAAAGGACTGCAGATATCAACCAGTTTTATTAAACTGGTGCAGCACCTAATAGCTCATGAACTGTTTCTGCATAAGGATCATAACTTCAGTGCTCTACTCTGAGCTGATTCATACAATACTGTGTAATTAAAGTTTTAGCAAATATGCTTGAATAATAGGGGTGAGTTGGCTGCTTGCCTTGTGTGCTGCAGGAAATATCTACCATTGATTCCAGATGCTAAAGTACCAGCTACTGAACTTGCATTGAGAAGGGGAAATTTACACTAATGGAAGGAAACAAATGGAGACATCTGATAGAGGAGATCTGAGAATCTTTCTCAGACCATTTTTTTATAGCTTACTTTAAATGTTCTGTGTGAGAGCACGAAATGGTTTGCTGAAAAATTTTCTGTTGCAACTGGAATTATATGTGCTCCTCTGAATTAAATTAATTAGCACCATTAGTGTTCCTTTTCCTTTGGTTAGTTTTGCATTTTTCTCCTATTTAGCTACTGAACTGCTAAAAATAGGGATCAAAACCACTACTGAAATTAATTTCATGTCTGTAAAGTTGAAAGCTATCTTTCTCCCAAGAGAGATGTGAAGAAGGAAAAACTGACTTGAGGGAAGAAAAGCAATCCTTAAGGAAAACAATTTGCAGGAAAGATACTGTGATGTAAAAATATCTCTTTTGAGGATGCTTTGTGGATTTTGAGACCAATTTAGGGCATCATGAATCAGTGATCTTGTGTATCAGTCCAAAGCTGAAAGCAGCAGAATTCTTTTGCCACAGCAATGTCTATGATAAAGTTTGTATTATGAAGGCAAGGTTTAAATTTTGCTCTCTGCATCAGATGGTCACAGTTCAAAATGCATCTTGTGTAATTGTGTGTAAATTGGTGTGGTGATGGTATTTGTTAAAGTAGGGCCCTGAGCAGCTGGGTCTAACTAGACCTAGTTTGAGCAGGAGGTGGGGAGTAGCTGACCTCTAGAGGTGCCTTCCAAGATGTGTGGTTTTATAATAAATTCTGTGTGTTAATTGAGATGGGAAGAGAATTTGCTCTAAGGGATGGGATTTTGTTCAGGTTCTGTGTATTTTAACTCTCTTGCAGACAGAAAGCTGACAAGTGCACTGGTGTTTAACTTGCCTTGTGACACTTGGTACGTGGGTGTGAAGGACAGAGAAGTGACTTATAAAGATTCAGAGAAGTTGCTGTAAGATGTCTCCTAATGGCTTAAGTAATTATTTACTGAGTTACAGCAAATGTGCTTATTCAGCCTCCTCCAAAGGAGTATTTTTTAGCAGTGTCAGAAATGCTTTGTATTGGGATAGACTAAAGGAAGCTGAAGTTTCTCTGTCTGGCAGGATGGAATGCAATATTTATGATTCATAAACCTTAAAACTTGAGGTTCCTTGTACATTAGCTTCATCTGTGTCTCTGGAAAAGCAGATAATGCTGCTTACTCCTGGGAAATGAAGCAGCTGCTGCTAACTGTGGTCTCTCTTACAGATGGATATTGATTTCTGTGAACCTAACCCTTGCCAGAATGGGGCTAAATGTTATGATCTGGGAGGAGATTATTACTGTGCCTGTCCTGATGACTATGATGGAAAAAATTGTTCACATCTCAAGGACCACTGCAAGAACAATTCTTGTAAAGGTACCTGCTGTTGTCCATAAATCTGTCTTGATGGTGATACAATAAAAAAAAAAAAGGAATTTTGGGGAATAATATAATGCAGAAATGTTTTTGTTCTTCTCACTTGGACTTCGTAAAATAGTGAGGCAGTGAGAGGAAGTGCTCCTCATTTATGAAAACGTAGATGGTAACTTAGAGCTAACACAAAACTGTGATTAGTTTTAATTTTTTTAAAACTAAGATCTGATTGGTGATACAGATCATTGGTTTAAAGACTACACTTCTTTTTCAGTAATAGACAGCTGTACAATAGAAGTCTTCACTAATACTACACAAGAAGGAATCCGTTTCATTTCATCCAATGTTTGTGGGCCTCATGGACGTTGTATTAGTCAGCCAGGAGGGAATTTCACTTGTGCCTGTGACAGAGGTTTTACTGGAACATACTGTCATGAAAGTAAGTAGGAGCTTGTAAAAGATTATTCTTTCTGCTCTAAATTTATTTTAAAGTTAATGTTATGAATCTTTACAACATAAAATATAACATTTAGATTTCAGTAGAGTTGCATAAGGCGATGTTTTAGATGTGCTGCTCGAAATTTTGTTTCTGGTAGCAGTCTTTGTGGTGGTTTACACTTCCTCTGTGATGGAAAACTGGTTTTAGTTCAACTTAAGTGTAAATGTGTCTGTACCCCCTACCTTTATGTACAGTCTTATGAGCCACAAATTTCTCCAAGGTGAGAATGACAAAGAAGGGACTAGAACTTGTATTGCTGGTCCAGGTGTTTTAAACCCCTGGATATTCTTGCCAGGTAAGTGTAATGCTCTGGTTGGACTTGCTACATGAGAGACAATACAGCCAGAAACACACTTGAAAACAGATGTTTTGAGCTTTTCTTTTGCATGAACAAATGCAATAATAACTTGTGCTGCTTTTCTAGAGACACAAATGTAGATCATTCCTCTGAGTATGTGAAAACAGCCTTGAGCAGTAATTGTCTACTTTTTGTTGTAGATATCAATGACTGCCTTGGGAAACCTTGCAAGAACGGTGGGACATGTATTGATGAAGTTGATTCATTTAGATGTTTCTGTTCAAGTGGATGGGAAGGAGAGCTGTGTGACACAAGTGAGTACTGCTGCTCAGTGTTGCAGGGCCAAATGATGCAGCCTTGTTAGGAACAGAGATGGTGGGTACATACTTAATAATGGGGTGGTTGCTCTGTTCTGTAATTAAGTCTTGTTTGCAGAAGTATTTTCAGAAATAACTTCAGGTAGCTGCTCTAAAAGCCTCAGCTCCTTTAATAGGAGCAGAATCTGATTCTTTGCTCTACTTCAGCATTTATCTCAGCAGGGGAAAACTTTTTCTGCTGGGGATTGGCAAAAGTGTTGGCGAGGAAGTGAACTAGGCTAGTTCATGGTTAATGCACCTCAGAGGAAACTGCAGTTGTTTCTTTTTCTGCTCTGAATGAAGCCCCTTCTAAAACATTATGGCAAAGACTTGCTGAGACTTATTACAGGACACGCATCAATTAAGATGTGAAATACAGACTGAGCAGCTTTTGGCAGCTATTGCTGTCAAAAGGGCTTTTTGTGTGGTCTAGATGAAGTTTGTTCTGGAATACTTACGTTCCACCTATTAAAATGTTGGTCTCAAGTGAAAGGAGCTTTCTCTAAAGTCTATAATTGTATGAATATGTTTAATGCGTGTATGTGTTTTCTGTTTTAGAACAGAAAAAGGGAACCTTAATTGTCTCACTCATCTCCTAGGATGTTCTGGGCTAGGGCTCCTTTTTAGGACATTGTAGTTCTTACTAGAAAGCTTTTTCTGAAGTTCAGAATACAGCTGTTTGTAAAAGCAAAGCTACTTCGGTGCTTTACTGAGAAGCCATACTGAATGGTCCTTTGAACCTGTCAGAAAGTCATAATTCATTTTGTTCTGTATTAAATCAATGTGTTTTCCTTGCTTGTATAAATATAACCTCATAATAATTAGGATTGCTGTCTTCCTAAGAAGCTCAAAATCTATTTTCTTTATAAAGAGATTTTTTGTGTTCTCATGCCCTTGGCTAGATCATCTAATTTGAATAACTGTTTTTTTTAGATTTCAATGACTGCTCTCCTAACCCATGTCACAACGGTGGCCGATGCATTGATTTGGTAAATGACTTCTATTGTGAGTGTAAGAATGACTGGAAAGGCAAAACTTGTCACTCACGTAAGTGTTCCTTGCTTTGATCTTTAGATTACCCAAAGATTTATTTTCTTCTTGTGGGACTGGAGTTCCTGAAATTTAAAGTAAAACAATTGCAGTGAAAAAAATAGGTGCACTTTCATTGCCACTTCCAGTTTCCCAGTCACAAAATGGAACTTTAAAAAAATGTATTCGTTCGTGTAGTGAAACAGTTTTGTGAGAGATGGCCTTAGATTCCATTCTTTGGATTGTTTATTTGGAAAAATGCGTTTCTGATACTGGTACATTTAAATACAAAATCTCTTTAATTTTGTGATTAAAAAGTACCTGTTTCTAGCATTCAGCTAGGCCAATGGAAGTTAAAACTGCTTTGCTTGTGTTGTTGCAGGTGAATACCAGTGTGATGCAAACACTTGCAGTAATGGTGGGACATGCTATGATGATGGCGACACGTTCCGCTGCTCATGTCCTCCAGAGTGGATAGGAAGTACTTGCAACACTGGTAAGCTTTTAAAGTTGTCTCCAGAAGAAGCAGAGAAGTGTTTAAATAATCAACTGCTTAGTAAACAGACACACTGTTCTGGCTGGCTGGTTCAAAGCTGTTCCAGTTGGGTGGTGACTGAAATTTAAGTAATTTCTTCCGCTCACCTGACATGATACTGATTTTTAGGAAGCTGTTCTGCTCTGGCTGCTTATATGGTCTTTTCCATAGTTTTTTTCCTAAGGAGTTTTAGAAGACTTGGACTTGTGTCTTGACTTTTCTATTGGTCTTTAGAGGCCCTGTGTAAAAGTTTTCCTGGGAACTTAGTTCTCTGCTTAGCTTGCAGAGTGACAAGGTTTGTGATCATGATGTGTATGAGCAGGCATACTCAGGAAAAATAAAATTAAGAGGTTCTTCCTGCATTCATTTGCAGTGTGAATGCCAGCTATAGGACACTACTTGATTTTTTTTTTTACTTTTTTCTCCTTTGGAGACTGAATGTAGTGTCTGTGGTGCATCTTTCTGAAAATGAAACTTCCATTATGATCAGGAAGTTGAATGAAGATAACTTAGTATAGTTTTTCTACTTTTTAGATACAATTGCAGCTTTTAATCAAAACCTGAGCTTTAAATACTACTATATTATTGCAAAGAATGCCTCACAGCCTGGGTAACTCACTGCCAAAGTAATAATTTAGCAGTACTTGAAGAATGCTTACATAAATGGGGCAGAACGGAGATAATTCTTTTTTAATGAAATTTCATGGTTCAGTCAAACAATTGAATTGGGGCGATGGTGAAGGTGGGTGAGAGACTCTCACGTGATTGAGTATTTTTGGAGGTTTTTTTGACCTTTTTGTAAGTTTTTAGCTGTTGACTTAAATACTGTGTAGGATTGTGATACTGACATATCCAGATGATAGGTACTCTTTGTTTTCTGGGCTAATAGACAATTTTTCTGTCTTCAAAGCTAAAAACAGCAGCTGTATTCTAAACCCTTGCATGAATGGTGGAACATGTGTTGGCAGCGGAGATTCCTTCTCGTGCATCTGCAAAGAAGGGTGGGAAGGACGCATATGCACACAGAGTAAGACTTTTCTCCTTTCTTCCCCTGCATCCCCCTGAGATATTGGGAGTGTCTGGCAGAGAGCTGTTAACTGAAACAAAGCGAGTTTATGGGGTTCATGTGCCAAAATATCTGAATCATTCAGAGTGGGAGGTAGGTAAAGAAGACGATGCTCGAGTAATGAATGAGGAGTTTGTCATGCTGCTTTTTGCATCCAGTCTCTGCCAAAATAAGACTCTCGGCCTTCTATAAAAATATAATTTTTTTGGAAACGTATGTAGAGCAGGAAAACATACTCACAGAAATAATAATTTTAATAATGAAGAGTATCTGGAAAGGCAGGCAGCAGAGTATAAGCCATTTTCTCAGAGGACAGCAGTTAACTGCTTTGACATACCAAGACAATGAATTGGTTAGGTGGAGTAAAGCCTGCAACTTTGATTTTTATTTTTTCTCCCAAGGTGTAACATTGGGAGTGGGAGGGAAACTCAAATTCAGTTTTGCTTTTACCCTGCCTGCTGTTGAAATACATGATAATGAAACTTTTTTGTTAAGTGTGGAAGAAAAAATTCAGTTCTGTGTATTTTTCTTTACTTACCAAATATAGAGGCTTCTGAGCTATAGTTCTATATTTTAGAAAATAAATTATGCCACTATTTACACTAGCCAATATTCTTTTTTCTAGACACCAATGACTGCAACCCTCATCCCTGGTAAGTATATAAACTCCAGTCCTGTACCTATTATGAAAATAAAAGTGAGCACAGTAGTACAGATTTACATTACAGATTAGAATTAATTTTACTCTAAAATAATTCAAGCCAGCCCCTGTTGAACATCTACAGCTTTTTTTTTTTTTTTTTTTTTTTGCTATGCCATATCTATTCCTTGACAGCACCAAAGACCACAAAACAATCTTGAACTGATTCATATATGAACAAATTAAAGTATTTTAGTGTAGTCTCCATGGTGGAACTGACCAGTAAATTAGTGATATGAAGTGAATAACATATGAAGCATTTGTAATTGGATAAAGTAGAAAATGAGAAATTAAAACCTGTTAGTTTACAGTAATATAAAAATTTCCTGTTGGACCAATTACTATGTAAAAACATGTTTTTAAAAACCTGAATTTTTGGGAGATAAAATGGGAATATTTTAAATACAGAGGCTTTAGATTTATGGTTGAAGGGGGGAAAAAACCTGATGTGTGGATGAAACAATCTACCTTATCTTTCTCAGTTGTCCACGCTGCTGCCCTAATCCATGCTTCATGTATTTTAAAAACAACCAAATTGGGAAAACCTTGGACTTTCCTTGTACTCACTAGAAAGTGCTGTTCCACTTCCTTGAGTTCTGTGGATGTGCTTCCTCATGCATCTGTAGGATGCTGCTGTTTAACTGCTGGCTTGCTAAGCAATATAGTTTATTTAGCATTATGCTTTTGTTCTTGATATAAATAAATTGTCCCTCTAAAGAGCAGCAGAAGCTTTAATTAACAAGGCTTTTATTGGCCAATGAAACAATGTAGATGGGTTGTTAACTGCACTACTTAATTTGCAGTTACAATGGAGGGATCTGCGTTGATGGAGTGAACTGGTTCCGATGCGAATGCGCCCCTGGCTTTGCTGGTCCTGACTGCAGAATTAGTAAGTACCTGCATGGGTAAAGACCTGGGTGGTTGTACTCTGCACAAACTGGAAAGAACACCTGGTGACCCTTTTACATTAGCTCAGCTGAATTCCAAATAACGAAGCAGAAGCCACCTGTTAGCCAGGTACTGATACCTTGTAAATGATAGCAGGTTGTGGTCTGTTACTCATTTCATTGAATGGCACTGAAATGAGTTGGCTTAAATCATGCTTAAAGACTTGATTGCTGGATTTTCTTGGATAATTCTGACGTTTCTGGGATGCTGGCTTCATAGAAGCTTACATTTTAAATAATTCTCTGATGATAAATATCTTGTCAGTAAAGATGACATATATCTGAATGTGTTCCACTTAATGTAAGAAACCAAAATGCAGAGACATTTCAAATGGAAATAAAAACCTTGAGTGGAATGCTGGCACATGACTAGCAAAAGTATGATAAAGGTCTCTCCAAGCTAGAAAACAAAGCTGTTACACTGCAATTATTCTGAAGAGTAGAGGCCAAGAAGAAGGAAGGAAAACAGACCCTAAAAGTGTGTGTAGGGGAGTTTTGTTGTTTGGTTGGTTTTTTGGGTTGCTTTGGTTTTGTCTTTTTGAAGGAATTTTACCGTTTTGACTTGAATGCATATATAGCTTATTTTTACTTTCTGCTTTGGAAGATCAGGCTTTAAATCTTCTGTAGCCTCAAGGCTTCTGGACTTGGTCCTTCCACTCCATCAGTGTGGTGATGTGCTGTCAAGTTGAGACTTCACCCTCATTCTGGCATAGAGAAAACAAACCAGCACTTCTGGTTGGAGGGCAGCTGTAGCACTTGTGGAAGCATCAGCTTAGTGGTGTCTTTCAGAACCAGGCATGGCAGATCACTGTGTGTCTAGAACCAGATTCTCAGGAAGGGATATTGAATTCTCCCTGCTCTTCCCCTTGAGGCTAAGATGTCACAAATACAAATCCTGTGTGTTTGTAATGGAGCTGCAGACATTTTTAAACTTGTTTAGACTGGTATAGATAGAAGGAGTAGCTCTGAAAAAAATGCTTTTTATGGCTAATACAGAAACAGAGTTAAGTCATCTTTTTCAGCATACAGAGGCTGGAGAACCTTAAACCTGTATAGTATGAAGACAGGAGGAAAGAGTAGTTAAACCCTGTTGAAGTTTAGATCTTAGTTCACTTTTGAAGGAAACTAAAATAGAGAACCAAACACCCTTCCATATCCATTGGCTTGTTTTGCTTTGTCTGCAAGTGTAACACTCACTGCTGCCATTTATCACATTCACTTTCAAAGTCTTGTACTTTAAAGTGAGCTGATACTGTAGATTGGACAAGAACTGGAGTTTAAATGGCTTCCTCTGGGATTGTAAAGAGCATTCATACTCAGTGGAGGGAAACCTTATAGAAGATGCTTTGGAAGAGAGAGGTTCTGGTTGAAAGTGAAGCAGTTGGTGCCTGTGGCTCACAACTTGCCAAGTTGTTTTCTGTTGCACAAATCAGTATTGATCTCTTCCCCAGGATAACAGATGACACATTGCTATCCATCAAAATGGACCATGCTTCCCTGCCTTTTTCCATTGGTTTCTGTAGCTACGCCTCTGAATCTTTGAAGTTTTTTTTTTTTTTCTAAAGAGGCTTTAATGATAAGTGTCTGTGTATTAAATTAATCTACTTATTATTTCAAGGTTATTCACGTTCATCAAATGCACGTTACAAACCAAACTGTTACTCTTCTGCCTTATGGACACTTGTATTGCTGCACTTCTTTGAGCATTCTTGAGCAAGATCATTGTTCAGCTTGTGCACTCTGATAACTTCATGAAAGCACATGCTCTTGTGTGAAGCCTAAATGACTGAGATTAGTGCCAGAACAGGATGTGGGACTTGTGTAGCTGAATGTGGACAAGGCATTAACACTTTGTGTCCAACACCTCTGCTCTGTGAGATGAGTCAGCATTTGACTGCTGTTTTGATTACCAGAACTTCAATTAGGGTACAATTATGAGAAATCTGTTGCAGGTTATTGCTGAAATGGCAGAGCTGTTTAATTACAAGAATAATTCTGTAGCCACACCGACTTTTGCTTTAAAGAAAGGAGGTACTGTTAGGTTACACCTCAGTAAATTATTAATTACAATGTCCTGTGTCTTTGTCACTGAGTTTTACCTTTTTTCTGTCCAGATATTGATGAATGCCAGTCTTCTCCTTGTGGATATGGTGCCACGTGTATAGATGAAATAAATGGATACCGATGCACTTGTCCCCCTGGAAGAATTGGTCCTAGATGCCAAGAAGGTATTCCTATATCTGCTATCAAACATTACCCAAAACACAATACAGCACCATGTAGCCAGTATAAAGTTTATATACAGTAGTCTGATATATAAGGAACAGTAGCTAATTTTTTAAATTTAAATTTGTATAGTGATTATGACTTGAAGAGGTGAAATGTCTGAATGTGCTTTTTGTGTGGTTTTTTTTGTTGTTTTTTTCTTTAGTGATTGGAATTGGAAAGCCTTGCTGGCTTAAAGGAATGACCTTTCCCCATGGCAGCCGCTGGGAACAGGAGTGCAACAGCTGCCACTGTTTGGATGGACGTATTGACTGCACCAAGGTAGGCATTTTGGCCTGTTTTCTTAAATTCCCTTGGCTGAAACCAACTCATTGTTCTTCATGCACAAGTTAGTCTTTGTCTCCTCTAAATTTCTTTGTTTAAAAAAATGGCTTCCTGTAAAACTAGTTATGGATTGTCTTTAATATCAGAAAGTTACTGTCCTGCTGTCTGCCTGCTAGAACAGGCTCTCTAGACCACTTGTTGCAGAAAATGAAATATGAGCTGAAATAAAGGATAAATAAATCACACTGCTGGAGCTTTACAAACACAGCTTTAGAATTCCTAATTTTGTGAACTGTGAGTTCCAAGGTAGAGGACATGTAGGAAAAAATTTTTCACTGGGCATTGACTAAGTTTTTGTATTGTCCTTCAGTAGCTTTATGAATTAACAGCTTTCAACCTTTGTGTATTTATTGCAGACTAGATCCTGGTGGTTTTGTGACTGAGGAAAACTAAGACCTAAATACAGATTAAACATATTGCCTTAAATTCAGCTCGTCCATGAGTGGTATTAGGTTTCTTCCATGTGTGATGTAGCACTTGCAGTTTCTTGCTGACAGTTGTGCTGTAAGAAGTCCCTAGGTTCCTAATAGCTGTACAGTGCTATGTTGGATCTTAAATGCTATGTGGAATTGTAGAATATCCTGAGTTGGAAGGGAACCACAAGGATCATCCAAGTCCAGTTCCTGGAATGGAGCTGTGTTTGGAAATTTGCTGCACCCCAGTAATTTGTGGGTACCAGCAAACTGTTACCTTTTTAGGAGCATGGTTGGAGTGGTTGTGCTTATCACCAATGTGCATCAGCTCTTAACATGTTCAGCATTCTCTGGCAGGCATCTCAGTATGGATATTGAAGAAATTAATCTCTGGTGATATTTCTCTTTCTATATTGTAGAAGCCTAGAGGACTAGATTAAAATAAACTCTTAAACTTCCGTATAACTCAGTTAAGTGGGACAAATTCATAAACTGCTAAGGAGACATGCCCAGTCAGTGGTTTCTCAGATTATATTTGCACAGATTTTTATTCTTGTCTGTACTAAATGTCTTAATTTTGTAGAAGAGCAGATCCATCTGCTACTAGTATCAAAAGACAGATATTTTTTAGATGAATTGCTTATTTGGTTTTGATGCATGAGAGCAACTACCTCTAACAGTGCTTTGTTCTTTTTAATTTCTAGGTGTGGTGTGGAAAAAAGCCTTGTCTGTTACACAAATACTGGGATAATTCCAATAACCAGTGTCCCATGGGTCAAGAATGCCAGGAGAAGTATATGAAATGCTTTCAGCCACCATGCACAGACTGGGGAGAATGCAGTGCCTCTGAACCTCTGCCTGTCAATATCAAGTGTCTGCCTAATTCTGGGTACTTGGACAATGACTGTGCTAGGATTACTTTAATTTTTAATGGAGACAAAGTCCCCCAGGTGAGAATGGAATTCTTAATGAAGTATGGCAATATGTGTAGGGATCTATTCTATGTCACAGCATGCAAGATTAAGGTTTCTAGCATGACTCCTTGTTCTTATAAGCTTGCAAATTTCATTACTTGATTCCCTTGTCGCTTTTAATTGTGCTTTCTCTAAAGGATGAAGCAAAATTTGGGTTTGTACTGAATATTTTATCTTCTTGAGTCTTGAGAACTATTTACATTTCAAAATAGACTCAGACTGTACTAACATAATCATGCAAGCTCAGTTTTTTGCCCTTCATTCCAAAACCCTGTTCTTCACATTTCTGCTCTTTCTTGCTTCCCTCTTTGCTGCCTCCATCAGTTCTTAGCAACTTCAAGAACTCTGAAGAGTCTTGTTTTTACATGCTGTTTTTGACTTGAACTAAAATGACAATCTCCCTTGCTTCTAACAGGGCACTACAACAGAAAATATCTGTTCTGAAATCCGGTATTTACCAGCTACTAGGACTGTTTCTAGGGACAGAACTCTGATAATATTGTGTGATCCGTCTTACTCCACAGAGAATGCAGTGGAAGTTGCTATTGTAAGTATGAGACGTGTGTGTGTATACATATACAAATGTATTTTGTTATTAGTTTTTCTGGGGAAGAAGTTGTTCAAGCTTGTTTCACTTGAACGCAGGTGGAGCAATCTGTGGCTTAGTCTTGTCTGCAAAGCAATTTTGTGATCTCACAATTTCCTACACTGCCAGAGAGCTGAAACTGCGGGTTTTGTTAATGACAGATGGCTACTACAAACTCATGATAAATTACTCTAAAGACTAGTGCAGCCCAAATTAGTGAACAGGTGCCTACTTGTTCTGTCAGAAATCTTGGGCTCTTGACCTCAGTAGGGAGATATGGTTACAGGTGGCTAGATTGTTCTTGTGAAGAGGTTTCTCCTGTGCATTTAGTGCCTGGCTGCTTCAGGCTTATTCTTTAAACACAAAGTACTAAATGAGAAGTGAAAGAAGGTGCAAGTTGAGTAGATGAAGGTGACTGTTGCCCTGATGAACTAAAGACTTGGCTTTAGATGCATTTACAGCTCAATCACTGTGTAAAGCTTAGTTTTCAGGAAAGAGTCAATTTTCATGGTAAATGTTAATCCAGGCAGAAGCTGGACTGTCTGTCTCTGCTGGTAGTGTAAAGAGCATGCTGAGCCACCATGCAGGGAGCAAAGTGTATGGTATTAATGAGCTGACTGTTACTAGTCTAGGTTTCTGTCTAGATAATCTACATGTCTTGAACTGCTCCAAACTATGACTAAGTTTAGTTCATCAGTTTCAGTAATGTGGAAGTCACTGCCTTTCCTTTGAGGTATGTTAAACTAACAAGTAGGTGTGCTACCCACCAAGTCTGGCACTGCATCTGCAGTTTGGGTAGAGCCAGCCATGCTGTTGCTGTGGTAAGCTTTCAGTGAACTGTTTGTAGCTGCTGTTAGGCAAATGCAACTGAGTGAACTCAATTAAGATGTTGCTGGATTTAAAAAGAACATTTCCATGGTTAGGTAACTGCAATAATTTCTTGCTTTCCCCCTTTACTCCCTTTAGTCCTTTGTCCCACACCGAGATGAACAAGATAACAGCCTCATTCAGAATGCTGCTAATACAATAGTAAATGCCATCACCAAGCGACAGAACAGCACAGTTATGTTGGCAGTAACTGAAGTCAAAGTCGAGACCATCGTTGTTGGGAATTCATCATCAGGTAAGATTCCAATGCCTACCTCCTCTGTGGTGTGTTTTCTGTTCCCCTGCTAGCAGACTCCTTATCTTTCTTTGCACATTGGAGAAAATGATCCACCAGGTTGTGTCTTTAGTTGCTGTTACTAACTGAAGAGAAAGCAGCTTTGAGATCAAGATTCTGTGCTTGTGTGCTAGTTTAAACTCAACCTCATCCCTGACATGCCCCATGCCACACGTGCCGCTCATGCCACAGTTCTGGCTCTGACTTCCAGCCCAGCTCTCCAGCCCAAGCACACCTTTCAAATGATGAGGAGCTATTCTTGTGTGCCATTCCAATTCTGTCCAATTCTCCTCCATTAACCTTAAACCAACCTCAGCCCTTGATGCTGCTGCACTGAGGCAGTAAAGAAATGAAAATATGGGGAGAGAGAAGGTGTGGTGTAATACCAATCTCTTCTGAAGTGCTCATGTGCTATTTATTTACCTTAACAAGAATTAAAGATGTCTAGTTTCTTCCAATAATTTTCCATGATGTAAAACTTCACTGTTTTTCAACATGTGTTTCTCACTAGTGCACAGCTGGCTAAAAACATAGCATTCGTTCCTCTTTAGAGGATATAATGTGATTGGAGACCTTTATCTCTGAATGCTGGCTCTCCAAGAGCTGTGCCAAAATAAGGGATTGAAGGTTTTGCATGCCTGTGTTCTTGCCTGGGGGAGACAGGAGATGGGCTTGTGGAAGACTGTTGGTAGGCTTAAGTTCAACTAAGCCCCAGAGTGGAAATCTTAGTGGTAGGAGGCTCTCCCAATTTTTTCCTAGACCTCCCCAGCATAATCTTCTGGAAGATCTTCCATCCATAGTCCAAACAATTAGGAGATTGCCTGGTTCTACTTCCCTTGCATTTTCCTTCTAGGAAATGCCTTTCATCTGTTAAAGTCTTGGCAAATGCTCTGTTTCCTCAGCTCTCCTGAAGGAGTGTGCCTGCTTTGTGCTTAAACTGCCTTAAACAGCAGTTGTGTAGAAGATAAGGGATCTAGCTGGGATTTTGACATACCTCAGCCTCTGGCTTTTCTGATTGCATATTAAATTCTAGAGCTAAAGGGCTGCAGATTACTTTGCCTCATACCTCAGTAAGATTTAAAGATTCTCCCAAAATAGTAGATTAATTTGGGTTCTCTTGCAAAATGGTTTCCAGACTCCTCATTTTAATATGTGTGCTGAGTGTTGACCCACTGGCCCTTAGTTCTTTAAGTGGAGTAGTTATGAAGCAAACTGTAACCTGTTTTTTCATTTTGTTTTATTTTCTGCCCTTCAATTGGTTAAGGTGGATGAAAACCTATCAGAAAATGTGGTGTAAAGCCCTTTGTGTTGAGAATCTCATTTTGGTGGGATGCTCAAGTGTCTAGGTAGAGATGATAATTTAGATGCTTCACTGGCTTTCTCTAGCTTTAAGAGAAAGTAGTCTGAATTTAGAATTGGTATGCCAAAAATTCTGTATTAAGAACCTGTTACTAAGTAAACTTGGATCCATGGTCATACGATGAAGTGATAGCAGTGAGAATGCAAGCTTTGTATTCTAATCTTGGAGAAGCTGTTCTGAAGAACTCCTTTTTCTTTGAAGTATTTCTCCCATTCATGATTTAATGTTAGGTTGCTTATGAAAAATCAGGAGATAAGTAGCAGTTTTTGCACTCATGAGTGCAGTGCTTCCCATAACTGTTAAAGTAGAATTTTGAGATCCCTTGAGGCCAGCCATGTTGGCAGTTTACTCACCCTCCTTTTACCAAAAGGAAATGTTTGAGAATGTCACATTCCACATAAGAATGTGCTCAGGAGGCACTTGAACGACCGTGGTGTTGAAACATTGGTTGTTTTTGTGTAGTCATTTCCAGGTTATTCTGTCAGCAGATGTCATAAAACTGCTGAGGGAATTTATGTTTGGATCAGGCATTAGAGTGGTGGGTTGATAGCATTTATCTTCAGAGCTGTTGGACAATCCCATTGCTGTCTATAAAAACACCTCATCTCTTGTTGCCCCTTACCGTGTGAGAGTTTTTGTTTATCAAGAAGAAAAAACAAAAGTTGTTATTCTCTCTTAGCTGTACAGATCTTGAGGAAGGAGAGCAGAAGAAATCTAAATATACATCCATTTTTTCAGAAATATTTTCCTAGAGAAATAATCTGTGTCTATGTGGCTGGGTTTGAATAGTGAGATTTGGAGAAAAGCAATTGCCTCAACAGCTTTTTTTTTTTGTTCATTGAGCAGTGAAGACTCCCCTCTCTAGGGCCAATATTCTGGTGTTTCATCTTGAGGCAGAACAGGAACTTGCTGAAGAATTCATGACCAGTTTGGTTACATAGCCCTAACCTGAATGTTTTTGGAGATCATTGATACATAAATGTCTGTAGACACTGATGGTAAAGGACTATTTTTTCTGATGATAAATGCAGGACATATTAGTGATGGAAGTGCCAGTACTTCTAGAGCAACTTAGAGGTACAGTACTCCATTGCCTGCCTCCTGCTAGGATAAGATTTTCCTCCTAAGAAAAACCTTAGCCTAGCAGGATTACTGAGGTTTTCTAGGCCAACTTTGTGTAGATGCTTGAAAGATGCTACTTAACAAAACCAGTTTGTCTGTTGAAGGGGACAAAAGATCTCAAATGGAGCTTTCCTCCCTCATCATTAATCATGTAAAACTAAACTAGCAAAGAGCGCTTTCAGATGGACCTGGTGCATTCAGGCAGTTGTTACTGTGCTGTAAAGACATCTTACTTCCTTTCTCCTAAAAATGGTGCAGGGGATGACCTGTAGCTAGGTATGGATACTTCTCTTACAAATGTCCTGTGCTGCGTATTCTGTTAACGTGAGACTTTATTTCTTTCCATTTGCCCTCTAGATTATTTGGTCCCAATTCTTTGTGTGGTATTTAGCATTGTGTGGCTGACTTGTATAATCATCTGCGTGTGGTGGACTCGGAAGAGAAGAAAAGAGAGAGAGAGAAGCCATCCTCCCAGAGAAGAGGGTGCCAATAACCAGTGGGCACCTTTAAATCCCATAAGAAATCCTATAGACAGATCTTACAGTAACAAAGACATTCGTTACGAATGCAAAAACTTCATATCTCCTCAAAAGAGAACTTGTGATGCAGTAGAGGAGTACATTGAGTATGAGGAAGAGGAGGATGAAGAGGAGGAAAGAGATGAGGAAATGGACAAATTCCTATCTCACAAACTCACAAAGCCTTTGCCTACAAAGGTGTCTGACACGTCAGAGAGCAGTCCAGTAAAGAAATCCCATCAAATAGGCAAAATGGACAACAGATCTGTAAAAAATGTGAATGCATCAAACTTTGAAGGCAGTAGAGACTAAACCTGTATTTGGGATGTAGGCAGACTGCGCCTGCGCTTGCTGGGGAGGGGAAAAAATTGACATCTCCACTTTGCATCAAGGACTAAAAATATCTGGAGTCAAATGTTCATAGTTTCTTTATTTTGCGTAAAAAAAATAAATAAAAATAATAAATAAAATTTATTTTGTTTCTTTAGCCTTGTATAAATTATTCAATGACTGTCAGATAAAAAAATGAGTAATCTTTGATAGTTGCTATTTTTGTAAAGTTTACTTATAATACACTCGCTATGTGGCAGAGGAGAGGTTGTATTTTCAATATGTGTAAAGTTTATTACAAAAGACTGTACACTGTTTACAGAATGTATTTCTTTTTATTACTTGCTCTAATTTAATGGTGGCTTTAAAACCTCCTGGTTGAGGAAATTGTGTGAACTTTAAACTGCTTTCTTGACTTTGAATCTCTATTAATGGCAGCTCACTGCACTTGTTACGTTAGTAGCTTCTGTAAGATTTTTTCCAAATTTGCCTTACACACTTTGTAATAGGAACAAAAAAAAAAAATAGAGATCTTTCAACTGTGGTTTAAAAGTGGCCTTTTTATTTCTGTTTAATTACTTTAGAATTGCAGTATTGAAGCATGTGACAAGTGCCTTGAGATTAAACTTTTTCTATAGCAACTGTCAAAGACTGCCATATCAATATAGTAAAATTGTGAGAACTCTAGGTTCCCCAACTGACACAGTTTATTTTCTAATAGTGAAAGTGCTTTTTTGTAAATATGTACATATTAAATGAATCACTCTGTATATTTGATTTAATAAGTTAAATATTTTGGTCTTTTTTTTTTTTTTTTTTTTTTACATGTCATTCCTTTTAATTTATGTTGCAGAAAAGGAGGTTCTATGGCAGTTTCTAAGACTTTTTTTGGTATAATGTCCAGATTAGAAAATGTTAATACAATCAATGTTAGGAATCTGTTGGTCATTTGTATTTACATAGGAACATAACCACTTATGTGTAAATAGATCCAGAAATGTTTGTTTATCCCCATGTTCAGCCCATCTCAAGAACACTAACGGGTGCATCTACTGTACAGTACCAACATAGAGAGGCATTGTTTTTTCTTTTGTGAATATGTTAATTACATGTGGTATTACTTTTTTTGCGTTTAAATACAGGCCTAATGAAGGGAACAATATTTTCCTCAGTCTTGTTTCTGTTGTGCTTTATTCATCTTTCGCTCTAAAGGAAAAAGGCTGGCAAGCTCAGAGGATGGGAGTACCTCAGTTAAATATGGTTTAATAAAAATGGTTAAATATTATGGAAGGCTTATGCTTTTTTTTTTTTTAAGGCTTTTATTATTACTGTTAACTGGGCAGACTATCAGTTTATTTTAATTACTGAAGAAGCATAACACTACATACACCTAGTTACCCTACCACTGAGAGGAACAGATGTCTGAGAGTGTAAACTCTGGCCCACGAACAATGTAAACATGAATGTTTTGAAACCACTTGTTTTATACAGGAATGCAGGATTTGCTTTGCAGGATCATCGTTTTAGTACATTTTTTTTGACATGTTCTTAAAAAAAAAAAAGAAACCTTTCAGAAAAGAAACTATTTATTAAAGCGTTTTATAATGATGTTTGTTGTAACTTTTTTACTTGTGCTAAATATTCAAAACTTATTTTGATAACCTGGTTAGGAGTTAGCTTAGAAAAGGGTACTATCCTTCTCATGTTCCCCAGTATAATCCTGAGTATTTAAACCAAAACCATGTTTTCTGCTACTCTTGTAACTTTTTGTACTGTAATGCTGCTGTCTTCCATAATCTAATAAAATGATTCCCTCTTTGTGTGTAAGATATTTCAGATTGTTGTTTGCTTTCTCAGTGCCTGGAGCTGGGATGTGGCCAGGCTGAGCAGAGGAGCAGTGGGATACCAGGTTTAATTCCTGGTGCTTCCCGTGACCTGAGTGTGCAGCGCTGGAGGAGGAGCTGCTGTCCACAGGTGCCTTAGAGACACCTCCAGCTCCCAAACTGGGGCTCTCCCTGCAAAGCACCAGGGCTGTGTTCAGCTGCCAGGAGTTGGACTTGGATGATCCCTCTGGGTCCCGGCCACCTCGGGATGTTCTGCATGTTCCATGTGCCTGTCTTGCAGTGGTTCTCCTCCTGGCTGCTCAGGGAAGCCTGTCTGAGCTGAGTTTGGCTTCCTGGGGTGAGAAGAGGGCTGGCTGAGCATGCAGGGGCCTGAGGAGGTGTCCTTTCCCAGTTGAGTTGGATTTTAAAGTAATACCTTTCTCTGCTCTGCAGCCATTCAGAGCCTTTACATGTCATACTCCAATCTCAGTTCAGGTCTATTGCTGTTTCTGTAGCAGTTCCTTTGTGGATTATATTTTATCTAGTAAAAAATGCATTCCTAGTAAAAATTGGATTTTTCTTAGTAGCTATCAGCATTTGAGGCAGAATTCTAGATTTTAGCAGAGCTTTTATTCCAGTCATCACACAGCTACTTTTTATTGCTTTTCTTGGAATATTTGCTTGTCTTCATCATGAAGGAAGCAACTCTCAGCTGACTCAGTTCTCAAAATCTAATTCTGTTATCTTTCTCAAAAGGAGAAATAATAGGTTTATATATGTTTGGAATATGGTCTCTGCTGTTCAGTAGTGTAGTCGTGAGCTGGCTCACTGCTCCCAAAGGTGCTAATTCTACTTCTTCCCACTACTGAAGTAGCATATACAGTAAAGGGGGCATACCAGTGGTCGTCACCAACTGTTCTAAACAAAGCGACTGATCCTGTGTCTGGGAGTCGTTCCCCTGTGGATTCACAAATCCACCACAGTCAAATGTTCAATTTTGTAGTGCTTTTTCCCTGCCAAAACCAAGAATTATTTGATGCCTCCTTCATGTGATGAGGGAGTTATGTGCACTAAGATATGTGAAGGAAGATGAATAAGGTTAGGAGCATAAACAAAAGGTAAACTTTCTGACTTGCACAAATTAAGCTTGATCGATTTTATGCAGGTCTTATTGCTGTGCTGCTCTTAAATTACTTGTGTGTCTCCACATGCCTCATCTCACCTTATTCAGTAGTTTTGTTTCCTCTTGATTTATTTTTACAGGAGATGTTGAACTCTTGCATCTTGACTTCTTGCTGATGCACATGTGCAAAGCATTATGGTGCTGCCAGAATCCTCTCTGTTACAAGAAGTGCATAACAAGGCAAAGTAATAAATGGACTCTTGTGGTTTTTCTAAGCAATGAGTAGTTCTGGGTTAATTTTTCTTCCCTGATGCTCCTTCCAAGACCTGATGTTAACCTGAAATACCTGCTGAGCTCCGTTGTTTTTTGGCCATTTGCTGTTGTCTGGTTTGTTCTCCAGCAGGCCACATAATTATTCCTCTTCAGATCAGACTGTGCTTGGATGGAAAGTCAATGTATCCAGCAAGATAGCTCACTCTGCCCATACCTTTTCAAGAACAAGCCAAGGGTTGAAAGGCATTTCAGTCCCTGCCTTGAAAGCTGCAGAGAATGCCAGTTGCAGTTCTAGTTGTGAGGAAACTTGGACAAAAGGGATGGGGTTAGTGTGTAACAAATTTGCTGAGGCATTTATGTTAGAGATGTGAAATGTGGGACTGAATTGAATTCCCTCATTGTTATTGAGTGCTGGCTGGCCATCCTAGTGCTTTGGGTGCACTGGCGAAAGGATGAGCCTTAAGAACAGTTCAAGTGGCTTGTGAGCTGTCCTGGGCAGCTGGCATCCCTTAGGCAGTCTAGTAGTGACCTTTAGGAGGTTTCTTGTGGGTGAGGGGAGTAGAGGTTGTTTTTGCTCTTCCTCCATTCTCAACACTAAGGTTGGTGCTTGTATCAAGCTTAGAATATTGGTCTTGCTGTGAAAAAAATATGTGACTCTCTGATTTGCTCTGTTCAGTGCTGCAAAGCAGTCCCTGATCAGCCCTGTGTTCTTATTTCATCACAGGTGGTGGGATAAAGAATGTGCTTATGAAACAGTAAAGGAGCAAAAGGTCCCCTTGAGAATGAGAGATGACTAAATCCTTCCAAAGACCATCCTTCTGTATGAATAGGTGGAACTTTCTGGTTTTGCTCTGTATATATATCACGCTCTATATATTTTTTTCAGTGTGACAAGGACTTAGTCTAAGTGCAAAAATATTTCTTCTTCACCCACTTGATAGTAAACATGTGCTTGCAAAAGTTTATAAATTAATGTCATAGGTAAATATTCCTAAGCAGGAAATTTTGGGGCTTTTTTATGAGGATCATTAAGTTTCATGGTTCATTGGGTCACCTTTTCCCTTGGAAAAAGCTAGATTGCATCTATTTAGGAAATCTGGATGGTTTATACAAATCTCATTTTTATATTGTATTTACCATGTCTAGAGCAAGAAGAAACAGACAATGTACAGGGCAGTGTACATTACAAATGAGTGAACAGAGACCCACCTGTCCTGCTTCAAAGTTAGTAATCTGGAGTTTTCTGCAGACAATCAGCATGATTTTGTAGAAATCCTTCTCAAAGGATACTTTGCACTATCTTTATGAAAGGAGTACATAAATCAACTACCTTTAGGGACCAATGAGCTAGTCTTTAGAAGCTCAGAAGAAAATCTCCATTTAATTTTTTTCCCCTGCTAACAAATCTGCTTCATTTTTTTTTTTTTTTTTTTTTTTTTTTTTCTAGATGGAAAGAAAGTCATGGAAAACTTATGCAATATTGAGATGTCATGTTTTTGCTCAAATTAATGTACTCCATCCATATTACTCTTTATAACCACTGAGACACAAGGAATGAGTGTGCTTTGCTGAAGTCAAACTAAGAATTCTTGGTTTCCAGTGATGGATAAAGCAGAAGGATCACTTTGCAGCTGTAAATGTGACATTCTGTAAGGATGCAAGACCACGATTAGGGAGGGATGACATTTTCTTACCTTTGGGTTCCCAAGAGGGATGAGAATGTTCTGGCTAGGAAAAAGAACCACACACACCAAATGCAAATCCTTCAGCCCTGCTGGGTAGGGAGAGACCTGTTAACATGTGGGTCTTTCTCAGCTGCTATCCTATCTTTTCTCCCACCCATCTGAAGGAGGCTTGGGGTGGAGGGGACTTCTCCCTGTGGCAGATTAGCTGTGCTGATAGGCTGTGAAAGGAGGTTGGGCAGGGAGCTGTGGAGCAGGTTTGGAAACTGCTGTGGCAGCAGCCTACAGAAGGCCCTTTGAAGGCTTGGCCATCAGCCTGCAGGCATAACTCTGGGCATAACCCCACCTATGCATTAATGAAGCCCCACCTGTGGGTGGAAGTTGCTCAGCCAACAGCTGTGCTGGTGCAGATCAAAGGTCCATCTACTGCAGCATCCTCTGTCCTGCAGTGGCCAGTGGAAGATGCTTACAGAAAGTGCAAGGCAGCAGCAAATTGCAGCATGAGCCCTTCTCACACTCATGCAGTTCTTTGAGTCAGCAGTTTAGGGTCATATTTGATAGGCACCTCTCCTCTGTAGCATCATTATCATCCTTTTTATGCTTTAGGCCACCACAACATCATGTGGTGCACAACTGCACCATGGATTGGGTGGGAAAGCCATTCTGTTGGTTGTAAACCTGCTCCTCAATAAGGTGATGTAAAAACAGCAGGCACTTGTTCCCTCTCTATCTCCACAACATTTGGGATTTACTGTGCAGACACCACTTTCTCCCTAAGCCTTGGAATTCAAAATCACAGTCTCTTCTCTTTCCAATTGCAGACCTGTTCCAGGTCTCCAGCTGGTTTTCCTATATGACTTCTGTGTCAAATTATTCTCTGTCCTTTGCAGTCAGGTTGACCAAACTGAACAGCATCTGATGTGTGGGCACCCCACAAATGCCAGCACGGTGCTATACTCTGTTCAGATCCTTTCTTGATCGTCCCTGGTTTCTTTTTGACCCATGTTGGCTTCAAGACTGATGAGAAATTAGAGATGATGATTTCATGTCTTGGCTGAACATGCTCCTGGTTCTTGTTAGAGCAAAACTGTCTGAATCCCACTGTTCTGAGTGCTGGGATCCCTTGAGAAGCTCACTCTACCATGAGTGTCTGCAAGGAGCAGCACTGGGCTGTGGGGGTCCACAGTGGGCCTGAGCATTGTGATCCTGTTCATTTGGGGCAGGGTTGGAGTGAGCGAATTTGCCAATGACAAGGATTTGTGCACACCAGGCAGTACAGGAACGAGCCCTGCAGCCTTCCCAGCAGTGAGGAGGCTGAAAAGGATGTGGGCATCAGTGAGTGTGGAAGAAGACTGTGTTTTGGGGAATGCTACACCAGTTAGGTCTAGAGGGGAGGGTTATGTAGGTACCACATTGCACTGGTTGATCCCTCTTCAATTTCTCTGCTGCTGAAGAGCTGTGCCACAAGTTACAGCTGGCACAGTCTGTCTGTCTCAAAACTGATGTATTCACAGCTCTGTGTTCTTCAAGGTGAGGCCAAAAGGGCCACATTAATGCTGCACCACCACCACTTGTGGTTTGCTGCTGGAGAGGCAGAAGGGAGAAGGAGTGGGTAGCTGGTGGCCTTTGCCCTGTGCCCAGCCCTGGGCAGACATGTGGCTGCTCAGACTGTGAGGAGAACAGCCCAGGAGGCTTCTCCCCACCATTATCCATCAGACAGCATCAGCTCTGGTTCATCACTGGGCTTGTGATGAACCAGCCACTTTTCATAAGGGCTGGTTCATCACAAGCCCTTATGAAAAGCTTACCCATGTCTGACAACTGCTTCAGACAGCCCGTTGTTTTAGGAGTGGAAGAAATCCTCTGGCAGGGCTTTTCTAGGTCCTGATACCTGCAAGTACTGGAAAAATCAGTTTTGTGCTAAATAAACTAACAGTGCTAAATAAACATGTAGGTGTAACATCATTTCACAATAGTATGTGATAGTTGTGGAGGAGAAGGGGGTTGTCCCTCCTTTTGTACACTTTTTAGCTGAGAACCCGGGGCCAGACCCCTCCATGGGTTAGAAATTATGGGACAGTTTGTATCTGTTTCTCCTTTTGCCATGTGGCTTATCTAAGTGCTTCCCTCTTTGGTGGTCCCCTCACTGATGTATGTCTGCAGGACTGGGCTCCACTCCAAAATCCTCCACGTGTTACTTACAAGGAGGTGCAAAGGGGTGAGAGAAAGGGCTGTTCAGTGCTGCATCCCCCAGCCAGCCTGTGCAGGGAACGTGCCAAGCAGCCCTTTTTCTGGCTGAGGTGATATCCCTGACCTGCTCTGCCTTCTGTAGGGTTACACACCCCCAGACAGGGCTGTTCCCTCCACAGGGCACCACAGGCTCAACTGCTGCAGCATTTTCTCATCCCCACTTCCCAAAAGAAAATGGAAATGTTGAGTACAGCAGCTTCTCAATGGGAGGTAAAACAACTGCTGGAGTTGATCACTTGGGCAAGTTAAAATGTGGGCATGGATCAGCAGGCTTTCCTCCCTATTTCTCTTCAATGTTTTTGGGGGGTTTTTTGTTTGTTTGTTTGCTGGGGTTTGTTTGGTTTTGGTTTGTTTTGTTGTTGTTGTTGTTTTTAATTAAATGATAACCAAAAAAAGAAAGAAGAGAAAGAATTCAGCAGTGAAGAGCTCTGCTCTGTCAAGACATTTTTGAAGCATGCACTGGGAAGTACAGGGGTGCTGCCAGGGCTCCCTGGGCCACTGGGATGTCCCCAAAAGCCACCCTCAGCCTGGTGAGGCTCCCTGGGTGGTGGCAGAGAGGTAGCCCTCATGCATGGTCCCAAGGCCCCACGGACAGGGCAGGTCCCCGGGGAGGAGTTCTGACAATCTGCTCACCTGGCTTTCAGTGCAGATAAACCAGTGAGGTTATCTCAAGTGCAGCAATATCCTCCAAAAAAGTGAGGGGGAGAACCCTCTTTGCAGCATGTCACCTTGGATATAAACCTGTTCATGGGCAGGGTTGGTGGGAGCAGAGACCCAGCACCTTGTAGAGGCATGGTGTGGCAGAGCCTGGGTGTGTGGGACCCACAGGGCAGTGGAGGGAGCACATGGCCGACATTTTCCAGCCTGAGTGTTTGAATTTTGCTCTATATTTAGTGCCCTAAACGGGTGCTTTGATTTGCAGGGTTTCCAAGCACCTGCTGCTTCCATTGACTTTGGTGGTCTATATGGGTCCCAGCAATCCTCGGGGTTAAGCTGCTCTATCTACATGCCTAAATTTGGGTACTAAGGTTGGGAGCTGCGGGTGCTATATTCTGCTGGGGTTTGTGTTTCTCCTGCTGTGGGGCATGGTGCTAAACTGGGGTTTGTGGGCAATGTGTTTTCAAAACAAGGCTGGCTTTGATTTGCCAGTTTCTGGTTCGACTAATCTGAGAGATTAATCGTTTATCAGAGCAGATAGAGATTAAAACTTCTAGAAATAAAATCTGAATAAAGGCTAGCTGCTTCTCCCCAGCAGCAGATGCCTGACACACACAGTGTGGCTGGTGCAGGACATCCCTCTTGCAGTGGGAGCGTTTTCCATGGCCTGTTCCCTGCACACCCTGTGGAAAGGCTGAGCTCTAACACTGAATGTGACCATCCTGCTGCCAAAACCTCCAGCTGACTGTGACAGTTCAGTGGGGCACTGCTACAGGTGGAGCCAGGGCTGGCCTTTTAAGGAGCCCTGGTCTGGAACTGGGCATAAACACTTTTCCCTTTCATGCTCATTTCCAGGGCAGGTAATTTATGTATCTTGGTAAGAAACTGGCAACCATGTCCATGCTTCTGTCCTTTTGTAATATCCTGTTGTTGCTTCCCAGAGAAAAATACCAGCAGACATTCAAGGTTACTTCCTTGGCATGCTCTGTGTGTTTTCAGCCTGATTGTATCTGCACTGCGTAGATGTTTCCTGACATGCTGTATCTCCCCCACTCTTGCATCACAGGCTGAGCATTAACTGTGCATGCTTTGCTGCAGCAGACCTTTCCTTTCTGACCACAGCCCCAGCTGTCTTTCACCTTGGCTTGCTTCCCAGCCACGTTCCCTCCTTTGTCTGTCTCCCAGATTGCTCCTCAGACACTTCATGGTGCTTGATAGACCTTGGAACAGGTCTTATCCCAAAGCAGGAGATGATGAGTGACTGTGGCACCAATGAGATGCCCACACAGGTCCTGGAAAGAGGCCTCACTTCTCTTATTTCAAGAGAAATGAAGTCTCTCAAAGGTGGCTTTAAAAAGTGACTCTCATGGCAGGCTGACTGCTCCCAAACACTGCTCTGGGTCCTGCAGTACCTGGACGAGGAGCAGCCCCAGGCTCCTGGTGCATGCCTGGTCCACTGAGCTGCCACTGCTCCTTTTGCCCATCCAGACCTTGAGAAGTGTGAGTCCAGGTTTGTTGCTCCTCATTGCTCCAGGATGCCTTGACATTCCTTAAGGAGATCAGAGCTCGTTCCCATCTCCACTGCCAGCCCTGGGCTGTGGCAGCACAGTCCAGCCCCAGCACAGAGCCCTTATCGTGTGTGATGCTGCAGATGAAAGCTGTTGTTTGTTTACAAGCTTTCCTCAATTAGAACTCATTTGCTGCTCACACACTATATTTAAAACCTCATGTTTAAATCAGCGCTGGTGATTTAGGAGTGCCTGTTTTGTTTTCTTTCCTAGATACATATGATAATTCCTCCACCTGTTAAAAATCTGTTGCTAATATTTGTGTCAGGTTTCTTTTATACTTTTTTTTTTCTTTTCTTTCTTTCTTTCTTTTTTTGGGTGGGGGGGCGGGTTGGGGGGGTGGGTTGGGGTTTTTTGGGTGTTTTTTTGGTTTGGTTTGGTGGTTGCTGTTGTTTTGTTGTTGTTTTATTTTTTTGTCCCCTGCCAGGATAGCCAGAGGCCTGCAAGTGTTTATTTAACTCTAGTTGTTTACTTCTCATAAATTTCCCTGCCTGAAAATCCATTTGGGATCAGGCAGGAAAAAACTTTGCAATCATGCTGGATTAGATTAAAATAGTAAAATAGACAGAAAGTTTCAGTTTGGGCATTTTGGCAGCTCTGGATCTCTTCAGAGCTGCTCTCAGTGAGGCTTTCCAACATATAGCCCCAGTGATGTGGAGGGGATAAGTTCATGTTCTGGTTCCACTTTGTACCCCAGTGTCCTGGCCAGTGCAGGTGTCCCAGGAGGTGGAGCAGGGCAGGAGCTCGGCCCATGAGCTGCTTCCCTGAGCACCCTCCATCCTCAGGGAACTGCTCCAGACAGAGCCACTGGACCATCCCACTGGGGTGTACGTGGCCTTTTAGCCTTAATTTCTGCAGGTCAGCTAAGTAGGGAAAAGGAGGACTTTTTTTTTTCTCAAGGTTATTGATTTTAAAACTTCCCTGTAATTTTTTTATTCTGTTCATTCTTCATTAATTTTGTTAATTCATTGCAAACTCATGATATAACTGACTATGTACACCTTTTTTCAGAGTATCAAATCAATCTGATCAGATTCACCCATGGGAGGGTGACTTCGGTTTTTCAAGAAAAGTTTTTCCAAGATTGCAAAACCCTTGTTATAAAAGATTGTGTTGGGTTTGTGTGCCCTTGTTTTACTGCACCTTTCCATGAATGAAGTGTGTGAGAGCTCCTGAGCCAAATTCTGGTGTAAACGTAGGAAACTCAGGGTAAGCCCAGGACAAGAAGACAAACTTCCTCACCGTGCACATGAGCTGATCCAGCAAGCTTCCAAAGAACAGGAGCACACCCAAGGTTTGAAACCTGTGGCTTTGGGTTTCATCAGTCATTTCTTTCAACAAAACCCTGTCCTGTCATGGTGTTATTTGTAGAATTATCCATTTCTATAACTTTCTGTCCACCTACTGAATTTTTATGAAATGGAATGTTTGCAGAGACCAAGATGAATTTTCCAAAGGGCTGTGGACTGGGATGCTGACACAAATGTTCCCATGTGTGTATCTGATTGGGACACACATTTGTTTCCTCCAGGCCCCTGGGCCTTCCCTATATTTCATGCTTTAGCCAAGGGCCAAGCCCCCATTTCTTTCCCACTTCTACACTTTGGAAATCAGCAGAATCATTCTGGATTGTCTACAATGTGCATGAAAAAAAAATCTTTAGTTCTTTTATAATTTTTAGAACAACTCAAATGTCTTCAGGGATTCAGTCAGGAAACATAATCTTGAATAAGATAGAAACAAGAAAGTCAAGTCCTTGTTGTATCATTCATGCTATTTCCATCTCCAATGTATTTCCTCTCTCAAATTGCTTCTCTCCAGAGTCACACTCTGCCAGAGATAACTAGGTGGCAGTGAGTGAAGAAAGGAACAGCATTGTCTACAGCTTTGAACCATGAATAGCCCTTGGAAAAACAGCAGCAGAGAGAGATACAAGTTCAGGTTGATAAAGCAGGTTGCCAAGTGACTGAAGACTTGATCCTGTTTCACTGAAGTTGGCGGTGAACTCCCACAGACGTCACTTTTACTGCTGCTCCCAGCCCATCTTGGGTGCCATCCACACAGCCTGGGCAGAGCGTGGCTGTGAGGAGCTCTGTGGGGATGGGGCTGGGTTTGCTGGTGGAGCCTCCTCCTGCTGCAGCTGCTGGCACCAGGGCACCAAGCACCCACGTGAGGCCACGTGGGTCAGCTAAGGTTCAGCATGGTGCTGATTCTGCGCAGCGCCCTTTGGCTTTGTGCTGTTGGCAGAGTGAGCACACATGTATATACATCATATCTATGTATAACAGGGCCTCAAAGTTGTAAGAAAAAGCCCCAGCAACAGCTCCCATTTACCAGTCCCCGGGTGAAGGTTGAGGCCCTGAGCTCTCCATTGGTAATTCAACTTACCCTCAGTTGTGGCTCCATCAGCCAAAGCCCCCTGGCTGTATTGATGCAGACCCTGGTGGCCTCCCCAGACAGCACAACAGGCTGATCCCATGTGAAGGGGTCACCTCCTCGGTCCCATACCAGACCCACAACTGTGCCTTCACCAGGTGATGGAAGAAAATGAAGCAATTTAAGGCCATTTTGACAGCTGCTACCCTCTTCTGCCTGCTTGGTGCACATGACATGAAACATTGGGCAGCCCAGCAGCACAGCCACCCACTGCTGTCACCGAGACCCTTTCTCAAAACCCTGCACATCAGCCAGCAAAGAGAAACCACTTTATTTTGGTGCCTCCGAGGGGGCTGGATGAATAGCTGAACTGGAGCAGCCTAATGGACTTTGGAGGGGGGTGGGAAGCAGGATGGGACATGCAACAATTTGCAGGGAGGCGTGTGGGGAAATGTTGTTGCAGGGATGAGGAGTGGGAGATGGAGTAACAATGGCTCCAGTTTACATTGTGCTGCGGCAGCACTGTGATCTACTGCCAAGATCAACCCTGGAGAGAGGAACTTGAAAATAACACGAATAGTGTGGCAAGAGAGATACCCTACAGCATATCCTGCTCCCTCGGACTTTGCCTTTGAGTCAGGAGTGAAATATTGGAGCTATTGTGGTGAAGTGAGACTTAAAAATAGAAGGAAAAAATTACTGCTTTTTTTTTTCTTCTTCTTTTTTTTTTTTTTTTTTTTTTTTTTTTTTTTTTTTTTTTTTTTTTTTTTTTTTTCCCTCCAAGGGGACATTAATTGTTTTTAAGCTGTGGCACTACTAGTTTGAGTCAAGGAGGAAAACACTTCAAGGCATTGAAAGGGCTAGGAACCATGTCACTCATCAGCTGTGGTGTGAGAGCTGCCCCTTATCTCCATCGCCATAGCGATGCTGCTGCTCGGGTTACTCCCCTCGATGGGTTTCACACTGCTCCTGCATTACCCTCCACACTCCAGATCCTTTCAGAGGAGGCCTGGTTAATACCATGAGTCTCACAAAAAAACTAGTGCTGAAACTCAGGTGGGTTAGCAGCATTTATGGCTGCACATGTGTGTTACCTGCAGAGAACAGACAGAGCGCTGGTGCCTGGGATTCCTGCACAGAAGGTGAATTCCAGACAAAAGCTGGAAATCCTCTTCTGTCTTGCAAGAGCAACAGTGTGGAACCAAAGTGGGTTTAGGGAGTTACAAAGTTTATATTTCTTGCAGGGTTTTACATAATTTGGATTTTTTTTGTTATTTCAGGGATCAGTAAACTGGTAAAGATTAGGCCTCTCTGGGCTTTCTAAGAACTGCATTTATATAAATGTGAGATGAAGCAGAACAACATCAAATCAGGTCACAGTCATGTGAATGCTGTTTATCTACTGTCTTCAGAAACAGCACTGCCCTCTATGTTAGGCTCCTGGCCAGGTGCTTCAGGTTGCTGCCAACACTGGACCTCTTGCAAATGCTTTTCTGAGAGTACAGAATCCTCCCTCTGTGCCTCTGAGCTTCCTTGGGAGTGGAGAGGCCAGTCTGGGATAACAGCACCACCACTACAACCAGACAGCTGTGGACAGCTTCCAGCCACCCTTCCAGGGATTGTCCCCCCATCCCAGACTTGCTGCTAGCCTTTGATGAGTGACTGCTGCCACATGGGGACAGGGCTGCTCCCCTACAAGGAGAGAGCTGCACTGGTTTGTATAAATATAGCACGTGACATTTATGTCTGGGTTTACCAAATTCGGCCTTTTCCCACTGGTAAACTGTGAGAACCAGCAGGGTCATAGTGTTTATGGCCAGGAGGAATTGCTAAATCTGGATTTACACAGATGACTGAGCTCAGTCACTCAAACCCAGGAGCTTGTTTCACTGGAAGCTCATGTTACTCTGAAGACATTGGGAGATGGGGCACCTCTTTCTCTTTCTCCTGGAAAATGGTCACTATCGTTGTTCACTCATATGCTTTCCTTCTGGGTCAAAAATCTTTGTCCTTCTATGCCTTGGTAATGTTGCAGATCCCAGAAGAGCTGAATATCTTCACCCCTTCGAAGCATATGTATCAGGTTGTCTCTCAATCCTCTTTGCTAAAATTGAGGAGGCTCTAAGCCTCTAATGTCTGCCTTTCTCCCCTGACTCTTACCTCCATGATGGATAGCATATATCCCTGCCAATCGGCATCAGAAACCTGGTCTCCCACAAATGATTTCCAAAACTCAGGATATTTCATCCTTTCCTCAGGCTCTGGAAAAGGCCTGTGACCAAACTTTGGGATAATACCCTCCTGTGGCTGAGATCCTATGGGCAGCAGGTGCTGGGCAAGCATCTCCAAGGGAGGTGGCCACCCTGGACAAGGAGCTGATGGTTTCTGTGGATTGGTGCCCAAGTGCAGGGTTCCTCCAGGAGCTCAGAGGAGCCACCATGCAACGGCTCATTTCTGCAGCAGATGTAATCAGCAAAAGGAAATGAGTAAAGAACAAACAGCAGGTTTTAAAAGATGGAAAGAAAAGATAGTTTTTTTATCTATGTGGAACCTGACAAAACACCCATGTGCTGTTCAGAGATGGCATGAGTTGATAAATGTGATGAAAATACAACATGGGGGCAGAGAAACAACTCAGGGCCCAGTACTGCACTGGATATGGGTGTTGGCATCTCAGGCATTATCGCTGACCAGCCAGGACAGGTTTGATGACAGTGCTGTGGGGAGAAGCCTGTGGTGTTTTGAGTCCATGCTGGAAGGAGGGGTATTGACTCAACAGTGAAGGTGGAGCAGGCTCTAAGATTAGTGTAGGGGCTTTTCTAATGCCATTTAAAGGGAAAAGGATAAAAGAACCAACAGCATTTGAATGCTGGAGGAACAATGTCTTGCCATCTAGAATCTGGCTATTTGTGCATAGTAATATCAGTGCTTTTAGGGCCTAAATCTCTGAGAGAAGACTGGGGTGAGAAAATTCAAGATGTAAGATTTGACAGCCAGCATTGCTCACTGGAGAAAGAGGTCTCCTTTCCATGTGTTTCTTAGCTCAACACCAAAAGGAAGCCCTCCATACAGCCTTCATTCTGTGTTCAGTTTGGTGTGCAGGGTGGGCAGACACCTTCCAGCTCCCCTCCTTCCCAAGAAAACCCAAGTGCTACGCTCAGCTCACTGTGCCTTTTGCTTTGCCTGGGGTGGAGATGAGCCAGGAACACTGGTGATTTTCACCAGGGACAGGGAGAAAATCCGCTTGCTCCCTGGCCAGCTAGTGCTAGTGCAGTACTAGGACAGAAAAATTAGCAGCTCAGTTAATCTCCCATTTTTATTCCCTGGACACAAATAGTGATCCTCACTGAATTGTCCTTCCTACTACAGAAAGCCCTGTCACAATGCAGGTCCTTTGTGAAGTTTTATTCATTTCAAACTTAGGCCACATCCTGCATTTCTCATCAGAATGCACCCAAAATTCTGACAGTAACCAAAACAAAACAAAACCAAACCAAAACCAAACCAAACCAAACAACCCCCCCCCCACCCCCCCCCCCCCAAAAAAAAAAATCAAATCAAAAAACCCACCACCAACAACAACGCCAACAAAATTCTTCACTCACAACTTGGTAAGAAAAAGCCAAGGTCGTAATTGATAACTCCAAGGAATTCTTGGGCACCTTGCTCACATTCACCAAACAAATTCCTTCCTGGGAATTATTAGCTTGGTTGGAAGTGTTTTGTTGCCCTCTGTGCAGTGTTGGATCTCAAGTGACAATTTAAGAATCTTCTGCCCACAGCTGGCTGACTCCAGTGAGGAACACTTCACCATTTCATCTACCAATCCACAAAATAATGTCACTGAGAGGTGGCATTGTGTGATGTCTGCTGGGTTGTCAAATCATTCCTCCTTTAAAATTTAAAGTCTTTGCACAGGGATACTCTTACCTTGTTGTGAATACTTAGTTCTTCAGAAGAAGAAACATTTAATATTTGTTGCTCTCGATCTGGACAGGAGACCAAGAAGCCTTCTCCTGCAAAGCTATTTGGATGCCACAGAGCAGCCCAAGGCTTACAAACATGACAAACTTGTCTTCCTTATGAGTAATAAATAATAAGAAAAATACCCCTCTTGGGTAAAGGAGAGAAGTGATTCAGCAAACACTTCAGCAATGGCCTGGGTGGCATTAATCAACTCTCATGTCAGAGATACTGTGTGTAGTCATCTTACAAACCAAGCTCATGGCAGCAGCTCCTGCACCTCTGAGTCAGTCACAGTTTTGAATCCTCCAGATGCCAAATTTCCAAAGTGACCTCAGAGTGGTTTCCCAAATGAGGAGTCAAGTGCAGAGGATTTGGAGCCCACACATCGGCAGTGAGACTGGCACACTATCCAGCTGCTGAGGAAGGGCTGAAGGGCCCTTTGTGCAGGACAGAAAGGTACAGGAGAAGAATGTGTGTTAAAAATTTACTGCATAAGGCCAGCTTTTAGTGCAGCTTCTTTCTTTTGCCTTCCCCATTTTATCCAGAAGCTGAGCTCTTGATGGAGTGTTAATGAGAACTCCTGAGAGCACCTGCTTGGCTTCTGCCCATCCACAGGAACGTTCCCAGGCTTGTTCCCTAGGCCTGGGCTCGTGTTTGGGTCTGGAGACAGCTGTCAGGGAGGGATGGCCAGCCTGCCTTTGGCCTCAGAGCATGCCCAGCACCCCAGCTCTGCTGCTGAGGACCAGCCCTGGGCATGGGCATTGCTCTCCACAAACACTGTGGTGTGCAGACGCTGTACTCATGGAAAGCCCCCAGATTTTGGAGGTACAAATGAGAGAACCTGTCTGGCAAGTGTTCCACAGCCCAGGAATTTGGATCCCCTCTAATCCAGTCTCTCCTGTGTGCCTGTACTAGTCCTTCAGCTGTTATCCTCTCTGCAGAGTCTCCTTCCTTCCAGTTTGTGACTGGAAGTGCTGCCTGCAATGAGGCTTCCCAGTGTCAGTCTGACCTTTCTGGGAGTGGAATCACTCCAGGAGCAGCTGAAGAGGAGTACTTCTGAATATTCTGCTTTTCAGCAGTTTTTTTTCTCCCTACTGTGTTGTGCCGTGAAAATTGATATCCCCTGGGTCCCTCTCCAGCCATCTTCTGCTTCCATTTCTGCCAGCAGCTCCCCAGGGACTGCAGCCAGGTTGTCTCCTGTCAAAGGTCACCAAGCAGCAGGATTAATACGGCCACAGATCTGTAGCAAACCTCCCCAGTGCCAGAGCCCAGACCACGAACAGCCTGGGGACTGTTTGGAGAGAACTTGGAGAAGGTGCTGCCTGCAGCAGCCCCCTCACCAAGGGATGCTCACAGGGTCTCTGCATCCACCCTGCTGCCTCCAACTCTTCCCACACATGTTCCCCAAGGAATTGTCTCTGCAATCATATTGATGATAAGTCACGTGGATATTGATATATTTGCAGCAGTGTCCTCAGTTTGGATACTTGTGGCTTTTTAGTTTAAGAATGTCCATGACTGGGGGTGGTTGATGTTTTTTTCTTGCAGGATTTCCTATTCCTCATGGCTCATAAGTGGCTTTCTGCCAGCTCTGCCACTCCTTGTCCCACTGCCTGGCAGCAGTGCTGCTGATGACAGGTCTGTGGAGAGAAATGAGTAAAATTCCACAGGTCTCTGGGAGAAATTAGTAAAATTAAACAGAATGAAAATTTCCTCTGCTGGCGGTGTAGAGGGACACAAATTTACGTGATTTTGAAACCTATGTGAGTTTGAAATGTGGTTTCCAAACCAAAACATAATTTAAGAAAAAAAGTTTGACATCTCCTTGGAAAGGTACAGGTGGGACTTCAGATGTCAGAAGAACATTTTCCATCAATACAATCAATGCTTCTTATTCCAGGCTTAGTGTTTTCTGAAGTAACTGCTGTTTGTAATAGAATATGCATTAAAAATTAATGAAAAGTTGTTAAAAAAAAAAAAAAAGAAAAAGACAAAAAAAGGAGAAGGCTCTTAGAAAAAGCTGAGAGAATATCTTGACTTTGGCAAGAAAGCGCCAGTGCAACTTCCAGCAAAGTCACTTTTGGTTGAAAGCTATGTTCCCACAGTAAGTTTGAATTTATTTAAGGAATGGCATTTTTTTTTTAATGGTACTGACAGAATAGGACTCAACCTGATTATTTGCAGGCAGCTGTCTAAATAAGCTATGACAAAAATGTCTTCTTGTGACACTGAAGAATGAGCAAAAGTATTTTTAGTCACTGAAGTGGATGTACTTAATATCACACATTTTCCCTCTACAGTTTTTCCAGTGTATTTCCCGAAGCTGCTGGGCAGCACATGTCTCTGCTCAGGAATTTCATCACAGGTTTTTTTTCTCTCAGTCATGGGCCCACCTGAGCATCCTGCTGCCATATTGTCCTAGTCTCATTCTCTCTTTTCTGCCCCAATGTGAGTTGATTGCTTCTTCCCCCTCTTTTGTTCGCCAGATAACCTTTACAGGATCCCAGCCATTTGTTCACAAAGTGTGTATTGGTGCCCACAGGCAAATTTTAAGTCCCTAAATCCTCTCTTAGATGCCTCAGTGGTGCATTGAATCTGGTTCAATAGGCTCTTAAGAAACAGACCCTCCATAAAGAGCCAGGGGACAGTCACATCCCTTTCTTTCCGCTGCAGTTTGCCTTCCAGGATGAATAGGAGCATTCCAGCTTGCAGCTGATTATTTTTTTAACACTTGGAGACATCTGCCTGGGAAAGTAACTGCCTCCCTGGGATCTGCACGTGTTTGTGCATCAGATGTAAGTCAATGGAGGGCAATTCTCCAGAAAAGATCCTGGGCATGTGTGTGAGAGAAAGAGATTGCAGAAAGATGAAGCGAGGAGAGAAGCCCATGAATGACCTTTTCCAGAGAAGGAAGGAGTAGGAGGGCAGTGAAGAGGAGGAGTGGAAGCCAGTTCAACCACAATGCCTTTTCTCCTTCTGCAAGAAAGGAAAGGCAAACTAAAATGTGAGTGTGGGGCATTCATTCCCAAAGGTAGGGCAGACCCAGTGCCTGAGAGACCCAAGCCCTGCCGTTTTCTCCCCATCCTTGTGCAAACAGCTTGTCCCTTGCTCACCATGTCCCCTGTGGCTCAGCCAGGAAGGCAGGGCCTGGCAGTGGCTTTCCCTGCCCACAGGGCTTGTGCTCACACACAATGCCACAAAGGAATCTTATAAAAGCTGGAGCAGGGATGGTGTTTGGCCCTCCAACCCCTGACCCTCCAACAATTTAGTTAATGATTGTGGTTATCAGATACACTGGCTCAGCAGTGCATCCATCACTGGGCTGACAGGGATTCAATCCTACAAGGGGAGGGAATGTGCAAACACATTCAATCTTGTCCCAGCCAGCCCCTAGCCTTCCTCTGCCCCTAAATCCAAGAGCAAACAGAGAGTTCCCATCAGAGAAGAGCTGCTGTGCTTTCTTGTAAAATAATAGACAAGATGGACCCGTGGATGTTGGCAATGCCTCAGATGCAGGACCATGAGATCAGTTCTTAGCCCATGAGATGCAGCTTAGCTGTTGATGCCCCTTGCAGTACACTGAGAGGAAGGCAAAGAAGCAGTGGTGCTTTCCTTTCTATGACAGTCTTTACTTGCTCCTCTGCAATATTTTAATTGCTTTACTGAGTTCAATCCTGTAGCCCAAACCTGAAACCAGCAGCTTGCTTTGCTGAACCTAAGGATTATTCCTTGAGTCTGTTCTGTTTCCATGTCCCACCTCCTGCTCCATTTGTTTTCAGTCCCTGTCCAGGTCACTGTGACCCCCTCTCCCCATCCTGACAGTTCTTCCACTCATTTTCAGTAGATTATTCAGCAATAAATCACAGCAGTCCTCACATGATGGAAAACTCTGTTTGTTCTTGGGTTTGAGGGAGGTCCATAAAGATGCTGTCAGCCACAGCAGCCCCAGGGGTACCAAAGGGAGAAAGATACAATTGCTATGACAGCAACAGTCCCATGTCAGTTTGCCTATACTTGGACCCAGCACCAAAAAGCTTGCAACTGGCTTGTTCCTGTATTTTTGAATACCACAGTATTTGCATGGTGAGAAAGGTCTGAGACAAAATACTGAAACACATTTGCTGAGCTCAACAGTTTTTTTTTCTAAGAGGCTTGGAAAAATCTGGAAACATTTCCTCTGAAGAGGCAGTGCAGAAACAAGACTGAACCCAGAGTTTCTAAAGGCCAACCTCTCCTTCTGCTCAAATGCCATCAGAAATTCCCAACCTGTTTCATTTTCTTGCCTCATCATGTCACGTGCACAGAGCTGACAGCAGGGAAGCACTGGGCATATCTCAGAGTGGGAGTTTTCACCTTCACCACCCTTCCATATGGAAAAGGAGAGGTCCAGATGAATCACCACCAAACCCTGGCTGCCCAGGAGCACCAGGACACAACTGACCACAGAATGGGACATGTACTGACCAGCCTGGTGTGCCTCTACTTTGCACAGCAATTATTTCAAATATGGCTGGGTTAATTAGCTGCTCCTGGTTGCCGCTGCCTGGAACAGGCCATCCTCTGTGCCAAGGACTGCAGTGCAGAGCAGACCTGGCACTTGCCTTGACTCCTGATCAGAAACTGGGCAGGCAGCACCAGGCAGGACTTGGAGGGGGTAGAAAACACTGTGGTGAAGTTTGTATCTTATCTTGGATCCCTTAAGAAATCCAAAACTTGGGCTCAGCTTTCTCCAAGCTCATTCTTAAGCAAATGACATGAGCACAGGAAGGCTGGCTGTAGGATAAGGCAACACTGGCAGATCCTGCCTGATGGGTGCTCTCCAAAGTGTCCCATGCCAAGGCATTTTAATGCTCATGGGTAGTCAAAACCTCCTTCTCTGGGATTTACAATCTGACCAGGTCCAGTTTTTGTATCCAATGCTGTTTGAAGGGAGCAGCTGGCCTCAGATTTGGAGCTGCAACGAATGCAGGGGTTTTCCTGCATTTCTCCCTTCTCTCCATGCTTTTATGGGATCCTCAGGGGAGCAGAACACTGGGCTGTCAGCCTGGGAGGACAGCCTGGCCCATTCCTGGGTAGCAGTGCTGTGCTGGGTCCCTGGTCCCACGCTGGCAGGGTCCTGGAGGACCGGCTCTGCTGGGGAAGCTGCACTGCAGCACTGCGTGATAAGGGCAGATAAGAGAGTTCCTGCTCTGATTACAGCATGACCAAACAAGTTTCCTGATCCCATACCTACGGCAGCCAGCCGCTCCTTGAGACAATACTGTTATCCCAGGCGGGAATGTGCAGGCAAGCAGGAGCAAACCAGAGCCACGAGCCCTGATGCCCTGGGGCAAATAAATGTCGCTGAGTACCCTCATCCCGGGCACAGTGCAGACTCAGGGACTCAGGCAGGAAGATTTCCAGTGGAAATATCCTGGCAGGGCATCAAGCTTGGAAGAGACAAGGAGAGGAGTGCTACAGTGAAAAGAGAACAGGATGTGGACCAGTGTGGAAAGTATGACAAAAAGCAACCAAGATTACACAGCAGCACTTTGTCTTTCCCTGGTGGCAGTTTGCAGTTGGGTGCCATAGGGGAGCTGAGGCTCACAGCAATGGAAATGTTCTTCACTCCATCAGCTCTCCGTAGTTCCAGCAGGGATGCCATGACTTCACCATTGGGGTGGTCCAGCACGCCCCGAGTAGCTCCAAACCACTATGGCCTGACCACCTAGTCCAGAAAAGCTCTCTGCAGCTTTGCATGTGTGCTGTGGGCTTTGTTGGCTTGACTGCCAGGGATAAAAAAGCCTATCAGGCAAACTGGATCAAGCTCTGTCGCTGCAGTCCCAGTTGTTTCAAGACAAGAAAAACTGGGGAGCTCTCAGTGATGTTTTCTCATAGGACTGTCCATTTGACTGGGCACTGAGCTGGGAAAATGCTCTTACTCAACATTAGACACATCATTATCAGGCTGATATTGATATTTTAGGGTAGACCAAATGCTGACCCGTGGGGAAAGACTTTGATGAATTAGGACCTCACTCACAGGCTTTCACCTGCCTGATTTCCCTTGAGTCATTGAGGGAAATAATCACTCTCCTTCTAAGTGATCGCAGGGGTTTCTTAGCTCTACACTGTGCCTCTCTGGTCTTTTCCATACAGTGACTTGAAGGAAACATGTAAGGATCTGATTTTCGGAGCAGATCTGTTGTGCCACTGTTGTATATTCAAGGCCTAATGTAAGCACACAGACACATTCCATGGGATCCTTGTCATGTTTAAATGGCAGTGAAGCCATCAGGCCTAAGCCAGCAGGGAACTTGGAGCAACAGTCTGATGAGCAGCAGCTGAGGAATCTGAGGCTGTTCAGCCTGAAGTAAAGAAAGCTAAAGGAGGACCTTATTGCTCTCTACAACTTCCTGAAAGGTTGTAGATGGGGAGAGAGTCTCCTCTCTCATTTAACAAGTGGTAGGATGAGAAGACACAGCCTCAAGTTGCACAGGGGCAGTTTAGATTGGATATTAGGGAAAATTTCTTCACTTAAAAGGCAGTCAAGCACTGGAACAGGCTGTCCAGGGGAGCAGTGGAGTCACAATCCCTGAAGGAATTTAAAAGACATGCAGATGTGGCAGCTGGGGACATTTTAGTGGTGGCCTTGGCAGTGCTGGATTAATGGTTGGACTTGATGGTCTTAAAAGTTTATCCCAACTTTAATGATCATATGACTTTATGAAACCGAGGCAAATGCAGCCCAAGCAATACCTGTGCCCGTGTGACTCGGTGTACAGCTGAAAGTGGTTTATGAACCTCTTGTTTTCACAGGGTCAGCGAGTGAGTCTGTGCTGATTGAATTTGGGTGCCCAACCTGCAGCCTGGACAAACAGCACCACGTCATGCCAGGGTGTGCAGCCAGGACAAAGGAACACACAAGAGCTCGTTAGACCATGGCATTTAGCAAAGCCTACAAGAAAGAGCTTCCAGCTATCTCAAAAGGCTCATTTGCATCAGGAGAGCCTGTTTGCTCCTCTGAACTCTCCCTGGCCTGCCTGAACAGTGCCACCCCAACCGCTCCCCAGGAATGTGTCCATAGGGACCATTGAGTAAAACTTTGCAAGTCAGAAAGGTGACCAGTAAAAACACTCTGAAGTTATTCCCCACCCCCCCCCAATTAGGAGCCAATTTGCAGAAATACTGATGGATCACCAGGGGTTCTGCTGTTCTTCAAGCTGACTGCTGCAAGGGGCTCATGAGGCAGAGACAATCTCTTCCCCTCTGAAGCAGTGAAAGTCCTCTGGTAAACACCTCTGCAGCTGTCCTGAGGTGAAATGGTTGAACATAGGCTTTTTCATGAATCTTCAGGGTTGCTTAGTCCTGTGAACACCTGCTGGGTGAGCTACCTCCTTTCATTCTGAGAGCTGGGTCAACAATTGTGGTAGACCTTCTCCTGGTGTTTTGTCTCTTGGGAATTACACCTTGGCAAGGGGCTGGGAGGTCAGAAGAGAAGAAAATTGTGTATGTCTTTTTGCCAGCCCAGAAGATGAGGAGGTGTATGAAAATAAAACACATTAAGGATAGACTCAGATGGTGGCAATGATTTCTACTTTACTGAGGAACCACCTTTACTGAGTCTCCTGATCCTTATCTCCTGCTCAGCAGATAGGCAGCTCTAGTGTCAGAAGCTTAGCAGGGGTAATTTATCATGTTTGAAGGTGCCATAGGTCTCTCTAGATGTAATTAAGTGCTCTCCCAAAGGAAGGGACTATTGCTAAGCCTTGCAGGCATGCTTACTTGACCACAGACGGCCCTCATCAGAACATCCAGTACTAATATATTATCACTAATGATGACAACCAACAATTTCTTCTCCACATGAATTACAATTACACATTCTTACTTGGCTGGAAAGTCCAATTATCCATGAGGAAATTTTTTCTCTCATACAGGACAAGAAATATTAGCAATACCTACAGGTTGTTTTTTCCTACCATCTTTTTTTATTATTATTTGACTCTTTGTTTTCCGCCTCTAATTTGTTTCCAATTATTTCCAGCCTCATTAGATTGGCATGAATGATCACCTACCACTTTTCTCTTTCACCAGGCCCATGTGCTTTTAGATTCTGCACATTTTTACAGTTAGCCCAAAGGCAATACTTGATCTCTCAAACTAGCCACCACAACAGAGTTTACTGATCTTTATTTCATCACCAAACACTTCTTCAGCACAGCATTTGACATCTGAGCTATGCATTCCTTTCACCTCAAGTTCACCTTTGCAAAGTGCTCCTTCTCCAACAAGCACATTTTAAGGACTACTGGTCCTGGTATCCCATGCTGCATCCTACACTTGACATAACAAATTGCTCCATAAAGATCATAGGAGGCTGAAGCAATTTTGAGAGAGGCTGCTTATCTCAATGTGAGCTGGAGGAGGCTATTCCCCATGAGTGATACTGTGACACAGCCTCTAAAAGCAGTGTCTTAGGAGACCTGTGACCCAAAGGAAAAGCAGCAGCTCTTACCTCTGTTGGAGGTGAAATGTGTTAAGAGGCATTAGTGTGAAGGAGTTTTGACTAGACCCCAAAATGGGTGAGCTGACACAAGAAAGAGGCACTAGAAGGCCTGAAAGTGCAGGAGAAAGTCATGGCAATCTCAGCAGCCTCTGACAGGCAGCACTGATTCCGTGAGATGATGTGGAGGAATGGGGAAGTGTTGTGTTATCTGGATTTAAACAACTTCCCCAGCTCCTCTGTGTATTATTTGCTGAAGGGCACAGCCCAAAGCTCAGCAGTGCCTGCTGTCACATCCCTCTGGCTGGATGGCTGAATGTTCCTGAGGGAGGATGTAGGGCTGGTACCACCCAGGGAAAGCACATCAACACCCAGAATGGCAGCCAGCACCTGCTCCAGCCTCACTGTCCCTGATAATGAAATTCCTTCTGAACAAGATTGTCTCCCTGTATCTGCAAGATGATATCGAGGCAAGACAGGCTTGCTCTGCTACACTGCTCCATCACTCATCTGTGCCCCGAGGGATGGAGACACAAGTATGTCTCCCTGTGACAAAGCTGTCTTCTGCTGTGATGCAGAGCCACATCTCAGGTGTGCTCTGAGATGTAAACTTGCTCTTAAGTTGTGTGGATGCTCATTCTAGGCCACTCCTAGTAAAACTCCTCTTTTATTTCTATCTTCCCCATCACCCCCAAATTTTTACATGATCAAAAAAGTGCTTAATCAAGGAAACTGGAGCAGACCAGTTGTTTGTTTTACCCTACATACTGTTTTGATGTATGGAAGACAGCTCATCTCTGAGGGCATCTCTGAGGTTTATGAGCCCCCAGCCACAGCCAATATTCCAGCCAGTGTTACCCTCTCTACTCCGATGATTTTTCTGCATCCTGTTAAGTACCTGCCTATCTAACACTTCTGTGATTGACAAAACTCTGCAGCCACTTCCTGCTGTAATTCCCACTTCAGTGCACTGAAACCTGCTGGCAACCTGTCACCAATTTCAGCCAGGCAGCTGGGTCTGACCCTCAGAAATCGGGAGATTGCAGTCAGTGGGGTTTGTTGCCTACAGAACAGACCTGAATGCCATCCACATTCTTCTTGGAGCCTTCCCTTGGCTCGCAGTCCCTGCTCCAGCCCTCTCCCCGGAGCCTGTCCTGCTCAGCAGTGCCCACCTTCCCGCCGGGATGGGACTGGGAGCCCTGGAATCTCATTCATGCATCTGCTGTTGCACCACTGCTGCCAATCCAACCCGGGCTTTAGGAGGGAAGAACATGATCACTTTGCTGCTGGAGTCACTGCACACACGGAGGAGACCATCTAATCCTTGCATTCCTGCAAGAAAGAAAGCCCCAGTGAGCTAAACATAAATGGCCCCAACAATGTGTGTGTGTGTGTTATTTTTAAGTCCAAAAGCCTGAAGGCAAGGTTTAAAGGAGAGTCTCATGACATATTTTTCATGAGCTGTCTTAAGTCCCCTTGTCTCTTGCCTGGATTGCGTCAACCAGCACTGACATATTTTGGTGCAGGACCTGTCTCTGTGCCTGTTCTCAAGGCACTTTAGGCCTGGCTGGAGCTGGCAAACTGAGACATGGAGCAAATGCTGGCTTCCATCTACATATCTTGTCATCCAGGATTGACAGAGACCACAAAGTGGCCTCATAAAGGGATAAAGTCAAATGATATGGCTGCCTGATGTTCTGTGTTATACCCTCCTGGAGCTGAGGGGAGGGTCACTGTGCCCTGTGTTGATGTCCCTGCCAGCAGCCAGCTGTCCCTCTCCAGCCAGAGGCACTGAAACAGCCCTGCTGTGCCACATCACGTCCTCCCTGCTACCCCAAGCACTGACTGGGATCCGAGGATGTGAAAGTACAGCACATATCCTCCTTCCCCTCCCAGCTTTGCTGGCCATGGAGCACCAGGGCTGCACCAGTGTCCACAGCATCCACTGCTCCTGCTCCTGCTCCTGCACGCTCAGCTCCCATAGCTGCCAGAGCATCATGCTTTTCCTGGCTGAGACAAAAATGAATGGATTTACATTATGGATGTGTCTAAGTTACAGATTTAGCAGCTTTGTGGTTGTGTGGGGCAGCATTAGGTGGTAAAATGCGTGTGGCAACTGCAGAAGGCTGAGGGAATGCACCCAATCTAGGCAGCAACCTGTTGTCCTTGTGCTCACTCAGCCATAACTGGGCATCCCAGGTAGGCACTGGCACTGCAGGGCATTGAGTAATGGGTTCCTGTTCAACCCTTTCTCCACTGAAAGCAGCTGCAGGAGCAGTGGAATGGTCCCCAAAACTCCATTGTCTGTGACGCACTGGTGTTTCCATATCCCAGCAATCATTTCTGACAGCAATGTTATTTTTGTGAGACTGCTTCAGCCAGCTGACATAACCATAAAGTATAACCAGTTTTGGCTTTTGCAATGTTTCCTGCTCCAAAATGAAGATGAATATTTTTGTTACTGTGCACACAACTCTTGCTGAAACAAGCAGCTATTCAATCTGGGATGAAATCCAGAAGGTAGCTGGGATTTTGGTTTTTTGAAGGAAAGATAACTTCTGGGGACAAAGACTTTCCACATATAGAAAGGATTGGGTCTGAAGTCAGAAGCTGTCATGCCCCAATGTGAGAGGTGATGAGAGGCAGCCTCAGAGCTGAAGGATGAGTGTGGTTTCAACCCATGTCTCAGGATGGCCTCACCTGTGCAATACTCAAGCATGATGTGCTGACACTTTATCCTTAAATCCCAGTATCCCTGGCTGGTGCATGCTGCTGCTCCCACTCATATTCTTAGTGTAAGGAAACAAAGACATATGACACAGAAAATTTCCATTAGTGCTTTGGTATTGTATGACAAAACTGTTCAAATGAGCTGTCTTTTTCAGCTTTTTTAGCTTTGCCTGTGACACCCTCCTGGATGCTCCTCTTTTTGGTGACCCCATGTGCATTTTTGCTTCTCCTCCTAATCCACCTTTTTCTGTCCTGTATTTTATCACCTGAAGATCCCTGCTCTCACAGTCAACACAGGTTAGGGAAATAAGGTACACATTGCTCTACCACCAGACCAGCTTCTGAAACTCTCTTTACTCCTCTACTGCAGCAGGCTGGCACCTCTGGGGCAACTGGCACAAAAAGGACTGATGTGAAAGCAGCATCCCCTGCACAGACAGGGGAAGAATGTGATCATATGGATCAGTCCCTGCATCTCTAGAAGTGCATATCTGAAAGCAGCAGTGACTCAGGGTTGGCAGTACAATGTTCTGCAGGAGCACTAGAGCTTCTAATAATGGCCTCATCCCTGCTGGGTGAGGCATTGGACATCATCTTCAGATTCCCTTGGAACAGAGGACTGCTTCTGATGTGAAGAAGGAAAAATAAAGGAAAGGAAACACCAGCATCATTTTGGGGATGGAGGTGAAGGGCCTTGTGTCTGAGATTTTTAATTAGTTGAGTCATGAGAGTGAAAGAAAATCAGTTTAAAGAAGGCAAACTGATTTAATTAGCAATATGATTAGGAGCGCACTGCCTTCCCAGGCATAGGAAAGGTTCTCATCTTCACCAGTTTCATTAAAATAATGACTCACACCCCCTCTTCCTCCCCACCACCCTCGCCATGGGTTCTCCCTCTCCCATGCCTGCGACCTTGCTGCGATCTGCCCTCGATAATCTTCTGCTATCCTGGGGCCCTGGGAGGCAGGAGGGCCATGGAAAAGAATCCCAGCGTTTCCATCTGTCGAATTCCCGAGCGGCAGAAACCTGACCCGGCACGGAGCGGGGCCGCGCTGCGTTATTGCTGCTGCGGCAGAGCCAGCCCTCGCCATGCATTATTAACTGAGCTCAGGGAGGGAGAGACGCCGGCCAGGGGGTGAGCGAACTGAAAAGTGGAAAAGTCAGAATTCATCCCCGTAATTTAAAAAGAAACAAAAAAAAAAAAAAAAAAAAAAAAAAAAAAAAAAAATCAGGACTAAATCCGGCCCCGAGCAGGCTCAGCAGCCGATGCGGCAGCTGCTCCCCTGGGCAGAGCAGACCCGGCGCGGAGACATGACAGCCATGCTGATGGTTTGCTGCAGTAGCGTGGGGTTTTTTCCATGGTCTTAGCCAATCTGTGGACAGGGAAGCAGCCTGTGTGAAAAATGAGTCAGTAAATGTTAAAAGTCTGCAATACACTTGTTTCTGTCCTGATCCGCTCAGTACTTTTGCCATTGGGTGAGCTGCCCCAGAGCCAAACCCTGCAGACATGGGCTGGCACTGCTGTCACCCAAGGCTGCTGCACACCATGGTTGGTCGGCACGCCCCCTTGGTCCCAAAGGACATGTGGGAAGGGTGACAGGGCCCCTGCCCCTGGCAGAGCCCCACCATGGCCACAGCCCTCCTAAACCATCTGCTGAAACCACCTGGGACACACATTTAGCTGTGCAGCCCTGCTCCCAGCAGACTGCTGCCCTGTGACACTGCACAGAGTGAGGCACAGAGGAGGGGTGTGGATGCAGGGGGTTGTGCTCTGGGGCTCCATCGCCCACAGAGGTGGATGGGATGTGATGTGGGGGAAAGGGAGACCCCAGAAGTCACCAGCTTCTGCACCACTGATGAGTGCCACAGCAACAGCAGGAGAGCTTCAACCAGCAACCACCACTGAGCCCACCTGAGGGGAAAGGCCTGGAGCAGACACATTTGGGCAGGTATGCGACCTCATCCCAGTCTTTTCCCTGAGCCTTTTTAGGGATGCTTTTATGGATGCTTCTGCCAATTTTCCAGCCCACTGGCAACTGTTCCTTATATGGAAAAACAAGTGCATAGAGAAACTTAATGTGTTTCTAGCTGCTTTTAATGAAATTTAATAACTTCAACAAGGAAGGAGAATCAGCCCAACTAATTTTTTGTGACTCTAGAGCCAGTGACTGGAAGGTCTGTCTCAAGGAGAGCAAAAATGGCCACTCTTGTTATTTGCAGAAGAAGCAAAATTGCAGAGGGCCAAGTATTGCAAAACTCCAGGTTCTGCACAAGGTGATTTATAGTTACCTGCAAAGATGTGACTAAGGAGCTCAGGAATCCCAAGCTGAACAACAGCCCATTGATAAGCCCCAAGACACTGCAGGCCAAACTCTTGGCTACCCCCCAGCTGACCCCTGGCAGTGTCCTGCACTTGCCTGAAAGGCAAATGTGAGTAGGGGAGAGGCAGTGGGGAGCACAGGAGGGCACTGCTGCAGGCCAAGGGCTCCACACACCAGGGACTCCACATGACAGGGCTGGTTTGTTTTTGTCAGCAAAGGATGGACCAAACCCATCGCTGGAGGCAAGTGGCTGCATCTCTGTCAAGGGCTGAGGGTCAGACCTCTGCTAATAATGTTGTGGGGTTTTTTCAGGATGCTTTCTTTCCACTTGTGCTCCTGGAAATGCAGAGGCACACAAATAGAAAAGGACAAATCAATAAGCATTTATGAGCCATGAAAAAGCTTTCTTCTCACTCAGGTAAAATCTTAGTTGTGCTCTTTATGTGGCTGGGATGATTCATTGAGCTTCCCTCTCCCTCACAGGCAAGCAGAAACAAACAAGAATGCTTTCCAAATTCAGGAAGGGCATCCTCCCTCCTTCTCTCCTTCCCTCCCTCCTTTCCCCACTATAAGTAGATTTTTCTGCAGACAGCTCAAATGGTTATCTCTGAAAACTTCTAAATTCCTGAAGCTGCTTGGTTTGCTGCAGCACAGCCTGGAATACAGCACAGCCGGATGATCATCGTGGCCATGGATATGTCCCTTCATCACACATTTCCCTGTGTGCCAAAACACCCCTCCAGTCCAGTCCTCTGAGCTCCACTTTCAGTGCCTCTGCGGTCAGAGGCAAAACTTGCCCTGTCTCCAGCGGGGAGCAGGTTTCACCCAGCAAATCCACCCCTATCACCATATGCTGCTTTCTCCGTGAGTTCTGTTTTCCTTTCAGCCCTATCTGCTCCATCAGAGCCGGGAGCTGGTGGCGGTGGCCGCGCGGGTGTTTGCACAAAGGCGGTAACTCAAGCCCTGGCGGGAGCTGTTTTGGCAGCGTAGCCAAGGCACTGCTCCTCGCTCCAGCTGACCTCTCCTCCCTCCTGGATGGCTGCAGGTGGCTCTCACCCCGGCCTTTCCCCAGCTACACTTCCTAAAACCTGTGACTCACTTGTGGATGGAGCAGCTCCTGCCCTGCTTAGCAGGACACCTGAAGGTGTGACCATGGCACCCTGAATTATTTTAAGACCCTGTGGGGACAAGTGTGCTGGGCAAAGGCAGCAAACTGAGCCATTAACATAACACACATATAACAGCACTAGAGCAGGTGCTGACAGGGGTTTGACTGTGTAGGTCTTGGCTTGGGCAGGAGAGACAAATGCTGCTCTCCACTCCGCTGCACACATCGTGACCTGCTATCAGTGCCTCTACCACCCCACACTTTGAACAGATACTGCAATTCAAATTAAATCATGGCTTTTTGTCATGTAACTGTCCCAGTTGTTGGTGAATCCTCACATGGATGGCACCCAAGCCATTTTGCTCATCCTTTTGCAATGGCCTGGAGCAGTGCTCTCTGGCCTTTCCTTTGCAGAGACCTTTATTTCAAACCTCTTCCCACCCTCCAAGGTCTCTGTAGTGAGTTTGCTGCTTCCAACAGGCTTGGAGAAAGTGCAGGAAGAAATTCCCTGTAGCTTCACATCTCAGTTCAGTTTCTCCCTGCTGCAAGAAATTCCAGGATGGAGAACAGTCAGATCAAAGTGAGACAATCCCAGCTGAAACATGCACGATTTGCATATTCCATTAAAAAAAATAAATCAAAGGGGAGGGTGTGTAAAATATTTGTGCCCTGGAGCATATACATTGTATGCCCCAACAAGATGCTCCGTGTAGGGCTTATACTTATTTACTCTGATGCCTAATAACCAAAAAAAAAAAAAAAAAAAAGCTGCCTAATTTGCACATCCCAAAAAATTGTGCCTCATCTGATATGCAGACCATCTCCCTTGAAAGAAACACAGATACCCCTAGTAAACCTCGGGCAGACTTTTGGCAAAATGCTTACTTTTGAAGGTCAAACTAAATACATTCCTTGTGCAGTGGGAGGTCCCCCATTGATAGAAATCTTTATTGCTCTGGTTTTACTGTTTCATTTAGCATTTGATAGGCTCCAAACGCAGGGGAGGTGAGTGGAGGATACATGGGCTTTTCTTTGCCAAACTTTAGAATGGAACTGTGAAAGTTGAATTGGTGAAGCTGAGATGGTTTTAGGCTGAGGAAGGCATGGGCTATGAATTTAATTCTGCTTCTGAGGTCTGCTGGCAGCCAGCTGGATGACAGTGACACGGTCACTGCCCTGTGCCACTGTTTCTCCATCTATTTAAAAAAAGTTATTGATCCCTTTTGTAGTATTTTGAGACCAACTGCTGGAAGAAGATTTGTATGAACCAGACACCATGACTGTTAGCATTAATATTCTTGCTGCCTTTTGTTACCCCAGTGGTGGCTTCTAAGGCCGTGAGCCCACGTTGCTCTACCCAGAAGTCTGAGCAGAAGGTGGATGATTCTGAAACTAATGACGGTGTCCTTCTTCCTACCTAAAATTTCCAGCTTCTCAGTCTGCACTGAGGGGCACTGCTTCCAGCAAGACACAAACAAATAAAAGAGCAAGTTTATTGGAGAGGTGGGGTAAGAGGGCTGCTCTGCTGACCCTCACCTTCAAAGCCTTTCTTCCAGCAGTGGTTTGCACATCATCAGGCCCTGGGGGGTACAGGAAGGCTGCAGGGTGGCACGCAGAGAGGAGAGGCAGGGGAAGATGCTGAGTGCACGCCCAGGTGGAAAACACCACTGGCAAGAGCAGAGCACCTCCTCCTCTCTGTGACTTCCCAGCCCATCCCCAGACAGGAGCACAGCCCTTGGCTGTCCCGTGCAGAGCTTTGGGCTGAAGGAAACACACTTCCCCTTTTCTTGTGGGGGTTTTCTCTGGGTAAAGCCCTCCTATGACAAAGCCCCACACTCGCCAAAACACCCATCCTGCCGTGCACCTCATCCTGAAGTCCCCTGGCTCTCCTCATTCCCCTTGAAGGGACCAGGCACTGCAGCCGTGCATGGACATGCCCTAGAAAGATTCTGGCTTCCTCCCACGGAGTATTCCTGGTTGTTGGCACTCCACAGCAGCGCTGTATTGATTTGCTTAAAGGCGACGGTCGAGTCCCTCATAGTTTATTGAGAACCAGCTGGGTGCTTTTTGCTGACCTCCCACACCTTTTGTGGCTCACGTTAGCCCAGTGCCAGCAACAAGTCATTTTTGAGAACACAATTCCTCTCACAGAGCATCTTCCAAGAGAAAAATAATACTCAGGAAGAAGGTACCTTGAGACATCAAGCGTTTTAGCGCTGGTTTGTTTGCCTTTTCCCAACAGCCTGCCTTTAATGGTACATCATTTCTGGCATCAGGTTTTCCTCACGTAGAGACCATTTAAGTACTTAAGGTGCTCTCTATGTACTCAGCCAAATGTTTTGCCAAGAAACCTAGAATTTCTTTGCTTAGAGGCATAAAGTCTTCCATCTAAGTCTTAATTACAGGGTTGAATACACAATGAAACTGCAGCTAAGCCCCTACATGTATGGAATGTAACACCACTTCACTGCGCCTCACCCTGAAAGACAACTGGTAAAAAAGCCACAGATGAGTAATAAACTGGAAGGACACTAATAAAAAAAGAGGAAAAGAATTAAACAAAAAAAAATCTCTCTCCAGTAAATAATTAGCTTTTCTTTCTGATTTCGCTTCTCCTGATAAGAGACAAAGAGCCCTGTCATGAAGTGACTCCATCTGGAGAACCTACTTCCAGAAAAATGTGGTTTTAGTGGTCTAGACCTCTTCTCATGGCCAGGGAAGGGTGAGTCTGAACCCGTCTGCATTTGAAGCACTCCGATGTGACGAAGCTCTCTGGAGTCATGCTCCTCTACTGAGTGTCCCAGGGGAGGCAGAAGGAGCAGTGGAGTCCTAGGCCTCCCTGAGGAGGAGGAAGCCCAAATACCATTGCTGCTGGGATACGTCCTTGGGGCTGTTAATGATCTGCAGTGCTGGAAGTCAGCAGGAAATTTTCCTGGGTTTCTGTGGGCAGGAGGTCAAACCAATATGCAAGGCTCGTTCTGCATCTGGGCAGGGACTGAGACATCCTTAAGATGTGGTGAACACAGATGCTCCTTTGAGGCTGCCCTGGGGCTCTTCAGGGGACAGTAAAGCTGTGGGCAGTGGTCTCATGGCCATGCTTGGGCCAGCCCTGACTGTGGTGGCACTGTGCCCACCTGCCTTTAACTCCTCACCACACCTTTTCTGTCGCAGGAGCTGTGCCACGGGCTTTGGTGTGATAAAACTCTGTGGGTAAATGGATTGCCCAGCTCCAGGGAAAAGGAAGGGAGTAGGGACTCTCCTTCCCCTGGGAAAGTGTGGGGACAGGCTGAGCTGAGCCAGAAGCTCTGGAGAAGTGGTAGACTCCTCTTGCCACAGCAGCCAGCTTGGTGTTTCCCCTCCCTTGTGGGTGCTGTGCCACATGCCACAAAGAGCCCAGTGCCAGAGTGAGTCCCCATGGATAAACACCTGGCATGGCTGAGCCATCTGCTCAGAGGCAGAGGCAGGAAGACACAAGCATCAGATAAAGTTATTGCTTCAACAGAATGTGCGCTGTGTTTCTTAGCAGGAGAAGCCTCATCAAAGCATACCTACAAGCAGGGAGCATGCTTCACTCAGAGCACACAGGCTTCATATTTAACCTGTAATTTATTTCTTTTTTTCCATAGAAAGATCAATTAGCTGCGTTTAGCTCCATCCCTAATTAAATGTCTTTCCTTTTTCCTTTTTCCAAATGGCAAATTCCTGCGATTCAACAAGTTATATCACCTGGCAGAATTAATTTTTAGTCAGGACATGCCTGTCATTCCAAACAAATTAGATATCTGAAGGGGAGGGTTTAGCTGCATTTCTGTGCACTAACCAAACCAAGCAGTTATGATCCACACAGGGCCCAAACGATATTTTTCAGGCGCAGTAACCCCTGTGCATACCAGCCACCTTGCTCAGTCAGAGAGTAAACACCCATTGTACCCAGCATATGCTGCTGTGGGTCCCTGAACCCATGTTAATGACCTTGTCAGGGAATGTGTGTGCTCTACTCTTACATTTTTAAGAAAGCATAATGGTGCTTTTGTCTTCTGTTTTTTCCTGTGTGGCAAGTTGCAGCTAGTCTTCACTGAGCTTAGAAACTTAACTTATTACTTCTGGACAGTTCTCTAGCCACTTCTGTGCTTTCTTTTTTTCTTTTCTTTTCTTTTTCTTTTTTCTTTTTCTTTTTCTTTTTCTTTTTCTTTTTCTTTTTCTTTTCTTTTTCTTTTCTTTTTCTTTTTCTTTATTTCTTTCCTCTTCAGCTGGGTGTCTTAGTCAGATATCAAACTTTCTTTTTAGTGCTGCATGCAATTGATGTTTGGGGACCAGTTGTGTGTCTGTAGACTTACCGTCTCCAGTCCCTTGGACAGCCATATAGCAAGAGCATAAACCTGAAGACCTAAAATAAACACTAATGCTCCATCCAAAGGGCCATGGTGCTTGGCATCTCATTCAGGAGGGAGGTTCACTAGGTGGCTGTCTTTTAACATGTGCCAAAGCCCCACTAAATCAAAGACTCTACAAGGTTTTAAAGACACTGAGAAGACTGAAAATGTGGGATTCACAACCAAAGCGAAGTTTTCTCTCCTTCTCACCTGGAGGCTTTCAGGAGAACCAGGATATGGAGTGGTAGGAAAAGAGAGACAAGAGAGAATGTCCTTAAGCTGACAAAGGGCAGGTTTAGATTGGATATTAGAAAGAAATTCTTCCCTGTGAAGGTGGTGAGGCACTGGCACAGGTTGCCCAGAGAAGCTGTGGCTGCCCCATCCCTGAAAGTGTCCAAGGCCAGGCTGGATGGGCTCTGAGCAACCTACTCTGGTGGAAAGTGTCCCTGCCCACGGCAGGGGAGTTGGAGCTGGGTGAACTATCAGGTTCCTTCCAACCCAAATCATTCTGTGGTTCTTTGATGCCCTCTTTGCCTGTGTTTGTCCTGGTGGGGACATGGTGTGTAAAGCACAGGTACAGCTCATCAGCCTGCTCCTAATTCACAGCTAGCGACCTCAAAACTGCTGTTTCAGGCATCCAAACCTGCAGTTCAGTTATTCATTACAGATAACAGTCTGTGTGCATACCCCCAGAAAATGGATACAGAAACTCCATATAAATTTCTTGGGGCTGCCGATGGAATTGGGAGGTTCAAGAGGATGTTTGGATTTAAGAGGAAATAGGAACTCTTCAATCAGAGCAGCAAGAAAGAAGACAGGTTTTTCGATGACTTTTCTCAGTGCAACTGGGGAGTTTTTATAATTCCTTATTTTTTTAAGCAGTTTTAATTACCAGAGAACAGTACTTGTGGCACAAGAGTAGGATTAACCTCGCAGCATTTTGGATGTTCACACCATTGCTGTCTTATCAGAGCTCCCTCCACAGCCATGTAACACAGAATAAAGGATGACTGTACTTATTTTGGGCACCTATTTCAGCATGAGATAGGTCCCTCTTGAAGCCATGGATTACAAAAAGACTGCAGCAGGTTAGATGGTAACCAGATAGATGGAGGCACCTGGAGCTAGGGAGATGAATTTCACCCTAGGTACAATTTAAGTGTTGAACAGGTCTATCAGCCAACTGGTTTGGCTGCAAAATTTGTAGGGAAATTAGTCAGGGAGCTGGAGGATCTGGCTCTAGGCAAGGAACATTTCATCTCCTGGCAGGAAGAGAAGGCACTGGGAAGCAAACAATTAGGAAAGTGCATGAATATTAAAATCCTAATGGCTCCTGAAGTGCCTGTTAACTCTGCTAAAACCTGAATGAAAAGGAAGACACAGAATGGGCCTCCTGAAGAAGATGAGTATGAAGACAAAGGGAGTTTTTGTCAGCTGATTTTGCTTGATACCCTCTAATGCCTTTCAGGAGCCAGCACCCCACTGTAGGGGAGCTGAAGTAGAGACACCCAGAGCTGTGAGTCTCAGCCATGGAGGGTTGCTCACCAAAACCACCTGAGAGCATCCTTAAGCATGCTGAAGTGAGGGAAGGACAATCCTGGGAAATCTCCTGATAGGATATGAGATTTGCAGTGATGAAGAGCCCAGATCAGCTGATTTGCCAGGAGTCTTTATCTCCCATTTCCTGCAGGACGGCTGTGCAGGAGGCAGGAAGGAACCAGACAGGTGGGCTGAAGGACCCATTTCTGTGCTCACTGCTCCACCACGAATCTCCTGAGTTGAAAGGAGAGAGTCCAACTCCACCACATGCCATAAACAGGGTGTGAAACACAAATAGCCCTGCAGGACACAGACTGGCAGGAGAGGAGGTGGAGGACGGCAGGACAAACGTGAGTGTGGGGGCAAGGCCCTGAGAGGGTGATTTACCCTTTGGCATGCTGGGAAGAGGACAGAACTTCATCACTCACACTTCAGCTGAGTTCTTCACTCCCAAAAGCCCTTCCCTCCCCTCTGGATCAGGAGCTGCTGACTCCATGAACCACAGCCCCTTGCTGCTCCATACAATGACACCCTGCCCAGAAGCACCATACCAAGCTCCAGGGATGGACACACAGCTGAGCCCCAGGACAGGCAGGAGATGTTTCTGTGGGCAGGATGTGTCCTTCCCCCAGCTGGGATGCAGGTTACTCAGCAGCTCCCACATTCAGCTCTGTGCCTGTTGGTCACACCCCAAAACTTCCCATCTTCCAGGGGTCACAAAATGCCACACTGGGCAGTCTGCACCTGTGTGTGAGCACAGGACTTTCTACATACCTGCAGACAGAGCTTTACAGGTTTATCAATCCAGAAAGCTTCTAAATCTTCCCATAGTGCAATAGGGCACATTACATATAATGCCAGTGCTTTAAGACCCTGCACAAGGGCCCCTCATAGAAAGATAAGTCTTCCCATCCCATTTCAACTTACAATTGAAATGTAAGGAACAGAGGCAACAGGTGGGCACAGACAGCCAGACTGGAGGGAAGCACATGGGAAAAAAGGACACCCAAAAGTTCAGGAGATGCTTATGGAGCTGCACATCCCTTTATTGAGATTACTTTTGCCCATTTCATTGCATCAAAAACTTCACGGGCTGCCTTCTGGGTTGTACAGATAATGCTGGAGACAAAAATGGATCAGCCATAACCATATGCTCAAATATGGTCAGACACTGGCAACTCAGAAGGATACTGTACAGGAGACCCCAAATTAGCTATTTTTGTTTAAATGACACTTCTGCCCTTACAGCTTTTCTCACCAGCTGTCCTTTGGAGGACTGTCTTCTATATCTGTTTGTTTACCTACTCTGCTGTAGGAACTGTTCCTATGACAGCTCCTGTTAGAGAGAACACCTGCAAGTCTGAAACCCTCTGCCCCTTGGGCTGGAAATTAATTGTTCATCCCTATGGGCTGAAGCCTGAACCATTTAAAAAAGGGGACAAGGGAGAATTTCTGAAGAGTGCTTGGAACTGCATATGAGGAGCTGCATCTAAAAGCTTCAGATAATGATTTCCAAAATTACCCTCTGCCAGTATATTAGGTGATGGATTTGAGATGGGCTTCTGCAGTTGCCTTCCTTTGTTAACTGTCTGATGGTAAGTTTTTGGGATCTCTGAGCTTGCCCTAGCAGGCACTCTGCAACATATAGAAAGGACATAGTTTACATTTTCATTCTATTCTGCTATTTTTTTTTAATTCTGCTCATTAATAAGAGCTGCAAAAAGGTGGCTTGCAGCTTCACACAGCTCAGATTCTGTGATTCTGTGACAAGACCAAATCCAGAAAAACAAATCTCCCACTGAGGTTTTCCTTCTGCATTGCTGAAACAAAACTGAGGCCAAAAGACATTTCCATAATTTCCTAGAATACAAAGCCAGGAAAATACCTATAATTTTTTTTCCTTGTTTGTGGCATTTTCCACATGTTAGAACACAGCTAGCACATCTCTAGAAGGATGACATGACATTAGCTTTATCAAGCATAAGTATCAGGAGAACAACCCTGCTGGGGACCTGAGTAAGTCAGGTGAAAGCTGTGTCAAGATGCTTTCGGTGCCCCATTGCTCCTGTGAGTTAGATGAAGGCAGATTGGACATTTTACTGTGACCACCTTGCTCTGCAGCCTCACCCTCTTTCATCTCTTGACTAGAAACTCCTCCTTACTGGGGCTTTCTGTGCTCCAACACTGGAAGGCTCTCCTCCACCACCTTTCTTGTCACTCCTCATGAGTTCCATGGAGGGAGTAAGCAGCAAAGAAATCCACTATTTTTAAAATTTGATTTCTGCCCCTTGGCTCTCACCTGGTAGGGTTCATGACACAGCACCTTAGGGCTGTGTCTGCAGCTGAGCAGCCCAGGGCTGACACTTCTTGCTGGGGGATGACAGCAGGCTGGAGAGCAAATGAAACCTCTGCAAACACACTCTTCTGTCTTAGAAACACAAACACAGGCATGTTATTTAATATTTTGGCTCTTAAAGTGATACCTCTGAGTCTCAGGAGCATGAAACACCTTGGACCAGCGTTTGTCCCAGAGCCCAGATTTCACTAATGACCCAAGAGGTTATTCAACTCTACTCCCTCCTACAAAAGCCAGCTTGGGAAAATGACACTCAGGTCAGAACCACAGATTTGGACGCATCTGGTGGCCCAGCAAACTGCTAAAGCAAACACTGGCAGTGCTACCCCTTGGCTTGTCCTGTAACACAATACAGAGCAGCTCCCAGGACTGATGCTTGGCACCTGAGGAACCACTGGACTCTGCTGGCAAAGTAATCCTTGTGGTGAGGCCAGGGAGCAAACGGGACAGGGGCACACTGAAGAGGATAATCCCCACCTCCTTTAAAAATTAAACACCCTGTTCCACTGCTCTAGCAGTGGGTAGCACTTTGCTCTGTGAAAACACTCACAAGAGCCAGGAAACTTTAGATGTGCAAAGCTGCCCAGCTCTCAGCTGGGTGCTACATGTAGCACCTGTGTCTTATGCAGGTGATGCCTTGGGAGGGATGGCCTGAAACAGAGACTGGACTAGAGAATAAAACAGGTGTCTATTCAAAGACCCCCAGGATCCACCTTGGGCAGGACAGGAGCCTGACCAGGGCTACACCCAAGGTGGACTTAAAATGGTCACAAAACAACAAACCAGTCACAAGGTCTTACACTTTTATAAGTTTTGGTCCATTTGCATATTGGGGTTTAATTGTCCAGTTACAACTCCAGGTTCTGAAGTTCCATTCCTCTTGTTCTTCCCTCAGTCCACTGTTGTTTGTGCTTTTGGGCCTGAAGGTTGTCCTTGGTCTTCAGAAGGAAAAGGATTTGTTTTGCCTCCCTGCTCTGTGAAGAGCTGACTGGCACTTAATACGAGGCTCAGAACTACACCCCTGGGCAGCACAGAGGAGCATCCCATGGCAGCACCATGCAGGACCCCATGCTCCCAAGTCCCTGGCCTCACAGGAGGAAAAACCCCTCTCAGAGAGACCAAAACATGGAAAGTCTCTAAAATTATTCCTCCCACCCACCATAAGCAAAGGCCTGCTTTGCTTATTTAGCTCAGCATTTCTAATTTCCAGTATCTTATTGGCACCTATGCCTTGAGTGACACTTCCTCAGCAGGTCTGTGCCTTCAAAGCCTGTTCCACAAGCGGTGCTGGAGATCTTGCAGTGCAGGGATGGCAGCCAGGGCTCAGATGGGACCAAAGCTGTAGGTCTGCCCTGAGTATCTGCCCCTCTCCAGCCTTTCACAGGCTGCCACATCACCGGGGTTATATTTAGAGAGGCATCTGCAGTGACAGTCATTTTTCCAGTATTTAGGAAATGCTAGCGCTGTCTTCTGGTTGGCTGCCAGGTGCTACTGGGAAACATGTGTTGGGATTATTTTCAGTGCTCTCACCAGCACAGTGCCCATCAATCACCCCCGTGGGGCTGCTTCAAGTGTGTCTGGACCACGGCATCCTCACAGAGTCCTCCTGCCTCCCCGGGGTGGGGGGAACATAAGCATGAGAAGGCTCAAGGGGGGCATGCAGATCATTCTTTAAGGACTTCCTCCAAAATGGTTCCCAGGGGGAAAAGCTGAGTGAAATGCTCTTTTTCCTTGATGTGCTGCCTTACAGCAGGGGCTTCTGCAACTGGGATATTGCTTCACTTCACAGAAGCTTCTCCCAAGAAGTAGTTCTGAGTTTGCTTTCTGCAGGGAACTTCTTGCCCTTTAGAAAGTAAAATGCACCAAGTAATTGCTCGTGACTAAGTGAGGCACGAGAGACCAGAAGATGGTTTTATAAGTATTGTCATTATATAATTGATACGCTCTGTTAAGCCCTTTATTTTCTTTAAACAGGGTTTTTCTTTTCAATGTACTTTGGCCACAGCAGCATCGAAGAAGCACTGCTTGAACAATCACTTTCTGCCAGATCTTGATTGCTCTTTCTCCTGGATCACAGAAGCCTTGCCCCAGCTTTTGGAGTATTCAGTCCAGCCTCACTACCCACTGCTTACCCCTGGAGCTTTTCCTTTGGGCTTCTGATGATCACGGATATTCCATCCCGGCCTCTCCCCTTCTTCCCAGCTATGCTTCCGTTCCCTGCCTCCTGTCCCACACACACTTCTTGCCATGGGCCAATTTCATGCTGAAGTCAGCCCAGGAATGAACTTCAGGGAGGGTTTTTGCTGCACTCAGCCCTTGGCAAGGTCTGGTTTTCCTGTGGGTTAGCACTGCTGGAGAGTCCCTGCAGGCTGGGATGGGGCTAAGTGCTCCATCCCAGACCAGGGCACTTCATCAGCTGGGGAAGGGGTGCAGCAACTGGGTGTCTGCCTCCCCAGCACTGCTCCATGGGCTCCTACCCTCTATGCAAAACCCTGGGAAAACACATTGCAGTCACAATGTTTAAGGAAAATCCACACTCAGGGAAAAGGAGAGGGTTTCCCAGCTGGCAGAAGACAGCAGAAACCACAGTCATGGCCCCAAGTCTTTGCTCCAAAATGTAAACTGAAATTTCTCTCTTTCTCCCATCAAACTTTCTTCCATTTCTGTTGTTCCTCAATAGTCTTAAAACAACATTTTAATCTTTGTGTTTTGCTTGGCTGTTCAATTACTTTTTTCACTGGAATATGTACATATATCAAGCTGCTGGTAACTGTAAAAATGCCTTGTGAATAGTGTCATTACAGTCACAAAGTGATGGCTGTGAATTTAAAATTATTTACAAAGGAAATCTGGACACTGTTTAGAGCAACTGATAAGATACAGAATTTTGCAATAAGTGAAAGAGAAAAAGATACAAAATTTCCCAAATACGTTGCTGGTGATGGACAGATTCACCACTGTGTTGTATCCCTTGTTTCAGATTCTGCTTTATGTGGGCTCAGAGAAGCACCTCTTTATGAAATTGCTTATAAAAGCATTCAGATTTCCCTGATGGCAATGCTGAACTGCATTACATATTATGGCAAAAGCTGATAGGGGATGGATTATTTGGATGCTGGGGGTGGGGAAGTCCTGTTTGTGCCAAGAAAGACATTAGATGCAAATCCCCTGCAGCTGATGTTTTTACGATTTGAGTGGGTATGCAGAGGTTCCTTTAGCTATGTGTGGTGTGTGCCAGTGCCACAAACCAAACACACTGTGCTACTCCCCACAGACGTCCCTGAAACACAAGCTTTGCTCTATTTAAAGCATCCATGCAAGCATTGAAGCAGTGTCGACATCACCTTTGCATGCACACCTAACGGTGACTCCTACACCTCCCTTTGACTTTGTTCTTGACAACAAATGCCACCAATTACCAGCTTTCCATGAAAGGCTCCCTTTCTGACCAGGTAGGCAGAGGCATGATGCACAACCAGGGACAGAAAGTTCAGTAAAAGGGTGAATTTTCTACCTGTTTCCCAGATCAGAGCAGCACAAAAGCACATCAGAGCAGCAAAATCCTTCAGCTTGTGGGTCAAAACAGTGGTTCAAAGCAGAAGACACCTCCCAAAGCAGGATGGGAAGACCTTTGGGGCCATCCAGTCCGGCCTCACCGATCCTGTGAGCATCACTCAACTCTCCAGTGTTGCCTCTGCATGTCACCACCATACGGGGCAGGATCAGAGCTGAGCCCAACACCTAAAATTTCCAGAAATCCCAGTGTGCCAGAGGAAGAAAGCAAGAGGAAACAAGTGGTCACCTCTGTCCTGGGACCACACAGTAGGAGGGCTTTATAGGTTGAAAGTCTCTGTTTAAGCCAAAACCCATTTCCAAACCTCAGACAGAAAAAGCCCCTCCCTGGTTATCATTCCCCCTGGGATTTTTGCTGAACTATCAAGAAAACAGTTTCTTATCAGCCTCTTGCCACCCTTCCCTGAAATGCAGACTTTTGGCAATAGGCAAGTTTCTTCACAGTTTCCAGGAACACGTGGGAAGGTCTCTGCAGTTCCTGTGCACTCTCTCACAGGGGCCTGCAGAGTGCTGACAGCATCCCCAATCCCAGTCTGCCCTTGGTCACCGTCAAGCTGTAAACGCAGCACGTGGTGAACACATTGAGCACACCCTAGATTCCTCACACTTGCTGAGCACCAGTGGTGGAGGAGGTTTCTGTGTGGTCAAGAAGATCCACAAGTTCTGAACCCATCAGATTTGCTGCACAGTGCCTTTTCCAGGAGCTGACAGCATGCAGCACCACTGCTGTACCTCCCTGCACTGTGTGATTTCTCAGTCCACACCCACTGCATCTTGCCCAGACACCTGCATGTTCTCAGCTGGGACAAACCCACTGCCCTGCCTGAGCTGCAGATCACCAGCTGCAGGCACTTTGGAGCCAATCTTTATAAACCAAAGAGATTTATGCTATTCTTGCAATAGGAGCATTTACTAAGCCAGCCTCAATGGCACTGCATCTATGTCTGCCCGCAGCAGCAGTTGCAGCAGGTGTCCAGAGAAAATCAGATTCAGGCAAAACAAGGAGGACCTTGAGAGTTTTTAAAGGCTGCAGCCTATTCTCCTGGAGCAGGAGCTCCCAAGGTTGCCTAGCTCACCCAGAGGGGGCTGTGGGCAGTCACGTTGCATTGCTGGTGTGTTGCTTGTTCATCAGTAAATTCAGTTCTTGGAGACACTTGTAGTGGGTTGAATCTTAGAATGGTGATGTTCCTGCCCAGAATGGAAGGTATTTTTATTTTATTTTACTTTATTTTATTTTATTTTACTTTATTTTACTCTAATTTTTCAAGGTTTCACATGCTTCTCAGAGACACATTTAACACTGATATATACCACCTAGAAAATGATTTTTGATAATCTGATATATACCACCTAGAATTACTCAGTAAAAACATGAATGAGTTTTACTGGAGTAATAGAAACTGAAACATGGACATTGAACAAAATATTTTGTCTACAAAAGACAAAAACACTTTGCATTTAAAGCAAAGTATTCAGAGTGTCTTCAAAAGTCCATTCTCATCTCTCATCATCTGGAGCCAGGCACTCACCTTACTCATGCTGTCCTGAGGGAGGAGCAGAGGGATATGACAGCCTCCAAAAACCCTTTGCCATGGGGAAAGCATCACCCTTTTCATCATCCTCGTGCAAAATGTACATTGGGCCTGTTTGATCTCATCTTGCAGCTGAGAAACTGCACCATGAATTTTCCCCTGAGAGGGTTTTCACATGTCACTAAAAAATCTCACAACATAAAATTGATCATAGAAAATATTCAGCAAAAAATATAGAGTACTGGGGGGGAATTTCTCTGCTTCCCTGTGTGATATCTTTTGAATCATGGCTACCCCGTACAGGCAAAACTTGTGGAGCTGCACAAGTTTTCCCTGTTCAGAGAAATCTCCCCACAGGCTTCAGAGGGATTTTTGCATGGGTAAAAGTCCAGAATACATCCATCATGGTGAAAGAAGGGATCCTTGTGTTTCGCTGTCCAGCTTTCATAAAGAAAGGGGGAAACCAAAACCTGTTTTTTTCACATTAAACGGTATTATATGACATCTACTGAGCTAATTTCAGGACAAACTGTGTGTGCGTGTGCTGTGTGTAACCCTGGTGAGTGACTGCCCTGGAGCCCTTACATGTGAAGACTTCAATCAAGATTAGTTAAAATGTAATAAATCTAAGTAGGCAGAGTGGTCTGCCCCGACTATTAATAGCAGGAGTGGGGAACTCAACAACTGCTGGTTGCTCAAAGGGCTTAAAAGGATAAAATGAAACAGAAGGTATATGTTTTATTATAGGGTGTCACAGTGTTATCAGATGCGTGGAAATCATCCTTGCAATGCTACTGCACCACTAAATCTTGCATGCAGGCTGAATGAAGAGGATTATTTCCAATATCCTTTTGCTCATGCTGCTGTCACAGCTTTTCCATATTTGACTTTGGGAAAAGAAGAAAAGAGTTTGCAAAAGGAAGAGTCATGGCAACACTGCGTGTTAGCACCAAATCAAATTGGTCATGGCTGATCTCAGCGGGACATCAGAAGTTACAAAGCCAGCAGAAATGGCCAAAGAGCCTTCGCAGGGATCCACTGGTATTTGGGTTTATATCCATTTCAAAGGGAAGAAGATATGGGTAAAGCCCTTTATGGCTGACTGACGTAAAGCATTTATGAATGTAAGAGTGTAGGCAACTTGGCCCAGTATGCCAGAGGAAAAGTACATTTAGAACTGGATTTTATTTTCAACTCCAAGGAGTCTGACTCCAGTTTGTGCACTCCTTCTTAATCCTTGCCCACCTTTAGACCCTCCTGGGCACTGGGTCTGCCAGTGGTGTGGCAAAAGCACCATTTCTCAGCATATGCTTATTCAAGGACTAGCCCAATGTGCCCAATCTTAGCATCTGTAGGAGGTATCATAATGCTAATACACTTGTGGGTTGGCTTGAAATATTTTTAGATGTGCTTCTAATATGAGTCTCCCTGTGGTGTGTAGCTGGGATTAGCAGGTTTTCTGCAGATATTACTAGAACTGCTAGAAATGAACAATGGAAAATGAAACCTAATTTCCATTATATTCTCTCGCCTCTTCCAGAAAAATGACAAAATATATTAGAATGTTGGAAGTGGGACACATTTATTTGACTACAGCTATACCACTTCCAGTAATAGCTACTAGTGACTTCCAAAGTTTCCTATTTGTCTTTCAGATTCCAAATTCATAGTACTATGAAGGGTGGCAAGTCATAATGCTGATAGCGATTGGATTTTATTGTTGGCACAGCCTGAAATTATATATCTTGCTCACATTTCGCTTACAGCTCTAGGGGGCTGCTCTGCACTTAGTCTCCCAGACTTAAATGTGTATCTAGAAATTGAACCTTCCATCCAGTGACCCTTTCAAATGGTGCAACTTCCTGAAAATCTACTACAACCTTAGGAAAACCAAGAACGGGAATCAGTGAAACAGTGGTTACGATGACAGCCACCTTACAGTGTCTAAAGGGGGCTACAAGAAAGCTGGAGAGAGATTTTTTTACAGGATGTGTTGTGATAGGATGAGGATAATGGCTTGAAACTGACAGAGGGCAGGTTTAGAGTAGACACTGGGAAGAAATTCTTGGCTGTGAGAGTGATAAGACGCGGACACCAAATGACACAAACTGGCTGTGTCCATGCTTCAGGGAGCATGGTCTTCATTGGGCTCCATGGGATGACCCTCCAACAGGAATAATTTTTTTACCTATTATTGCAACTGAAAGTAACACTGAGGCCATCCTGTCACCAGTCAGAATGGTTAAAATGGAGGGTTTGCACTGTGTGCCCTGGAGAGAAGCTCGGGGAAGATGCAAGCACACGGTGCCACGCTCCATGCTGCAGGAACAAGCAGCTGGACAGGTTTATCCATATAATAATCCGTCCACATCCACTTGTAAAAGGGCCAGTATATCAGCTACATCATGTCCTGCATAGTTAGGAAACATGCAACAGGATGATCCCAGAAAGGGAAAAATGAATTGTCTCTTCTACAGGCTGCTGGGGCTGCTCCACAGTGCCTGCACTGTGTTGGCTGACTGTCTTCTCTCTGGCCATCTGGAGCCAGGGAAAGCAGCACAGAGTGTGTGTGAAGGCAGATGACAACAGCTGAAGCTGGAAAGGAGAAGCAGAGAAAGACAGAGGAAGCTGTTAGTGATGCCAGAACCTATTTGGTAGATGCAGGGGTTTCATTTATTTTGTAACATGTATCAGAAATTGGGAAAAACTAGAAACGAATCCTAAAATGATGAAGGTAGCCTTGTGAGAAATCATGAATTTTTTACCAAAAAAAAAAAAAAATCAGCAATTTAAGCTACTGATACTGATCTATTAAAATACTTGAAGTTGCAATTTTCCTCCTTATCTTTCCCTTTTTACTCTTCATTCCAAGTCCCTTTGTTCCTCACTTGTCACTCAATGTCATGTATATTTTGTGATAATCTGCATTTTCTTTTCAGCTTTCTTGCAATCATCTGTTTGCCCGTGTCTCATTTCTCTTGCAGCCACTCTGGGTGCAAATCATCTGACGCAATTTCAGCCATTTGAGAGTCAGGTACTCACTGGGGCTGATCTCCTGGGCTCGTTTTACAGTGGGCAGAGGGAGACCCAGCTGGCAGTTTATCCCACGCTCTCTAGGAAGGGGCAAAAGGCTGAGCTTAGCTTTCACTGGACATCTAAATCTGAGACAGAGAAAGAGGATGACAAGCCCTGTCATCTGTGACTTCCCAATAACTGCATAATGCTGAGCTTACAAGGACTTAAAAGGAGGAATAAAACAAAGACATACTGTAATTTGAAAGGAAAAAAAGTAAAAAATCAAAATTCTCCACTTGTCATAAAAAGAGATTTATTTTTTTTTTAAGAAATGTGTTTAGGAAAATCCAAAACTTTTCACATATATTCCAAATTTAGGGCCAAAAGGGCATTTTAAGCAGAAAAGGACAAACCAGATTAAGTAAAATTATAGACATTACTTCTCTAAACCTCCCCAGCATGTAGTTGAATACTTCAGGAAAGGTGAGAGAAGGTTTTAAGCAACAACAATGTTCTAGCAGCTATGAGCAGATTTGTCCAGGTAGCAGAACTGTTCTGTGATCTGACAGATGTTGCAATGACCACAGGGGAACCCAACATATGCATCAGAAACACATTTTATCTGGAGCCCTGGTACACTGTCTACAAAAAAACATAAAGCCAGAGCAGGTATTAAAAATATCTGAAAATTACCTAAAACTTGAAGAAAGTTCTAGTATTTTCTTCTTTTTCAAAGTAAAACAAATCTGAAGAACTTCATGTGGTATTTAAGTGCCTCCATCTCCACTTCCCTGTCAGCCCCATATCATCCCTTGACATCTCTTCATTTCTTCCTAGTTGTCTCAATTAAAAGATCAAATGTCATTTTCCAGCTGATTTTCCTTCCTGAAATTTTTAATTCCATTTTTCCAACATCTTATTAAATGTCAATCTCTCCACACATGCATAAATTACTTCATAAACTTGGCGGGTGGGGGAAGGGAAGAACATGGGCGCGTTAGCTAAAAGCCCAAACAATTCACAAATGATGGCTAAGGAATAAATGCTACTAATGCCAGGTGGATTTTGATGCCATGGGGGTGCTCTGCTGCCTAAAGCCTATCCAGTCACTCTGCCCCTTCCAAGGACCTCTGTGCACAGCTCTTTCCATGTGGCATTTCAGGGAGGTGTGGACTGGAGGTGGTTTGATAAGGTGCTCAGTCTGGGGTTTCAGGCCATGCAGCTTTCTGCTTTGTCCTGAGAAGACCTGACCTGCAATGCCCCTCAATCTCTGGAGAACTCCCCTGTACAACTGGAGGGCTGCTCCATTTGACAGCATCTCACTGATTCTGGCTGGCCATCTGAGCCCCAGCATTGGTGTGTGATTGCAGTGAGTGGGAGAAACCTTCTTTCTTCTCATTTCAGTAGTAATTCATTAAACTGGAAACTACCCCAGCTGGAAAATCAATATGTCCCTGGCTTATAGGGGCTTATAAGAATGTACAGCTCCTTCTGCAAACAGAGGTTTAATTGGCCTCCCAGTTGCTGTGAACTGAGGTGGTATCAACTGCAGCACTGTCCCATGTAAGCATGGCTGCAATGTTTGCAACCTCCTGTCCAACAAATAGCTCTTCTGTCAGTGAATTTGTTGGTAGGGCTGTCAGAAAAAAAGCATTTTCTTCTTCTTCACTGTCCCTGTGATGTAGAGGGGTCACCGTTATTGCAGGCCTGTTCCCCTTATAAGAACTCTTTGAGATTTCTTAAGAGTTCTCAGAGACATGTGGAAAGAGGGATTCCCTGACATCAGTGTTTGGAAGAACTGGCAGCCAAGCAGTAATTACTACTCCCAGGCCATATTTCCATGGTCCGTTCTTCCCTAAGGAATTTCCCTTGTGCTGATGTCTGAGTTCAGGGTCACGTGCTGGTGACCAGCAGATCCAGGTGGCCGTTTTGTGAAGCATGTTGGATTCTCCTTGGCATTCTCAGCTGCCTCCAGCCACTTTCTGCTTCCCTGCTATTTACCCCCAGGTCTTTTTCTTCACCTTTAAGCTGGTGAAATGTTGTCTGTGTCCAAGTGCCTGTGTGCTAAATTCATTTGTGTTCATAAGCACGTGAAGGCAACTGTAAAAGTGCAAAAAAATGAATATATGTTAATGTATTCTGTGATCATAAAACCAGAAAAGGGAGAAAAGAAAGCAGTGATTTTATCTCCGTAGAAAGAATAATTTAAGAAACATTACCAAACATAGCTACAGAACATGGCTAATGATTCCATTTCAGGTCTTAACCTCCATAGTGACCTGCCCATAAATGAGGTATTTTTTCAACCTCATGTACTTCCCAAGCTGCAAATAATCTGCAGCATCAGTGATTCCAGTCTCATTTATTTGCACCACTGTGACTTTCTTTTTCAAATAAAAAGCACAGTGCCACACATTCTGCCTACAGCTGGAATAACATGAGAGCTGTTAGCTGTTAGAATTTACCCGAGGGGAGCAGTTTAAGGTAAAGCAGCATTAGCCTGGAGCACATGTCACAGCACAAGAGAACCCCTTCAAAATGAAAATAAAAATGCAAATCTGCCCTCTCTGTTGCCTGTTACACCATCTCTCTAGGTTTTAAACATTAAGAGAGCAGCCTTGTTTGATTTTTTTTACTCCCAGGTTGGTTCTTTAGCTCAGTGCACAGATATTATTCTGCCAAATAACTCCTGTGTAATTTGAGCTACACCACAAGATTAATCCCTTGGTTTTTTTAGAGGACAACCTGATGGAAAGAGCTGCAGTTGGCAGGTGGGCTTGTGGCAAAGAAAAGAGTGTAAGGATCAATTATAGCCTTGAACGTGGCTGCTCAACTATGTATCAGATAACCACCAATTCCCTGAAAATCTGTCACTATCCAGCAGTTGCTATGCAAGGGTGAGTGTGGGGCTGCTGAGTTCATGTTCATAATCAGGCCAGGTGGGTGATGCCTTTTAAGGAGAAGTGGCAGGAGGAATGCACTGGGACCCAGGATGGACAGCCCTGTCATTTTTGGCAGAATAAAATGCACTTGATGGCCTAGGACCTCTAGTTTTGTCTGCAAAGGGTTTTTGCAGAGCAACAACATAGTAGCACAGCCCTGCCGGTCAGGTTGTGATGCTGCTTTGATGGCATGGATATGTGGAGGATAAGGAATGGGTCTGACCTAGGAAGCACTTGCTTTCTCCTGGACACAGCCCACTTCTGAATATGCCCCATTTTTTCACTGTAAGATATGTTTCTGTACATTTCCAATTTCTAATTTGTCCTCCTGCTGGCACTGCTGCACAGACGTTCTCACTTCCATACAGGACACAAAATCTGGAGGTTGGTTTAATTGGTTAGACAATATTATCACAGGAAAACACTTAAGATTTCTCCCTTATCTGTGGGGACACAGGCAAAGCTCTTTGGTGAGAGAAAGAACATGCTGGTTCCACATCTCATGTCTTCAAACAATCCTCAGAACCTGGTGAAACATCTGGCTGATCCAGCTGCCACACTCACCAGATCTTCCTGTTCACCAAGACAAACCCACTTTATCCCACCTCCTGCCACCAGCTCACCTGGCAGCAGTTTTACTTGCACTGCTGAAACAGCCAGTTTGCAAGCATGAGCTTGAGATGCACCAACACTATCAGGTGTGGAAATGGCTCTTGGGTAAAAAAGTCACTTCCTGTGGTGTGCATTTGCCAGGATTACCCAATATTTTTCACCAAGCTATCATGAAGTCTGAATGAAGTTGAACAACAGGTGAAGAAAAGAAGGGGCAGTGGGACACATCTCTCACAAGGCGACTGCAGATGAAACTGTCCCTACAGCTGGGTGATTCTCCAGTGCTCTGCAGACTCATTCACAGCTGTTCATCAACAAACTTTTTATATCATGAAACTATATCATACAGACGACAAAATCCTGCTCAGAAGCCAGAAAAAATAACCAAGGCAAAACAAACACAACAACATAAACAGATACTTTAGAGCCAAAAGACCAGTAAGTTTTTAAGTGTCAAGAAATGAAACTGTTTTCAGAAGGGGCTAAAAAGATTGAGGTAATGGGAGCTCAGGGACTTGTGGTTGCCACTACACAGTGGGACAGCTGAAGGCAGGGACTGGCCTCAGCTGTCCTCTTCATGTTCCCCATCCAGAGAGGCAGGACATCTGCCTGCCTCAGCCATTGCATTTTTAACTCCATGTGAGTCAAGATCCTTATGTTCCTTCTTTTGAAGATAGGGCGTAAGTCCTCATGTCTCTTAGTAGTGTATAAAAATACTCACCAAGAACCAGACATGGAGTTACAGGGCAGTGACTCACAACTGCCTGTTATTTACTAAATAATTTTATGGTACACTAAGCACTTATTATGTTCTTCTTTTCCCTCCCAGGGGAATTGTTGCAAACAAATTTTGGGAGATGGTGTCTGTCCCAAAGCACCTGTAGTCTGGACAGAAAAGACACAGGAAGTGTGAAAGCATAAACAGTGGTGCAGATAAGAGATTTGCCCAAGGTTGCAGCTTTAAGACTGAGATTTGTTTCTCCTCATGCCCTATTCCCTGTCAAGTATTTTGTCCATTCAATTCTGACTCTGCTATCCCTAGTGATGGAAAGAGTTAACTGAAAAATATGGCAGAACAGAATATTACCAATGAATGGTAAGGGCTTTTATCTGATACCTATATACAGCTATCGTTATTACAGAGGAACTAATCCTCAGGATTCCATGGTCCATGAAAAAAAGTTGATTTTCCTTGACACCATTTTAATTTTCTCTCTTCTTCCACTGAGAAATAGTAGTTTAGGATAGGAGAAGATAGAGTGGGAAGATAGAAGATAGAGAGCATTGCAAGAGTGCTTGATGCAGATCCCACTATTGTCCTGTGGGTAGAAGTGATATATCCATGATATTCCAGTTCATCTGTGGCAGAGGGGAAGTGAGTGACGCAGGGATGTCTCCGTCAGCTGAGTGGGGATGAGGAGTGAGTCCTTGGCTGCTCCCCTCAGTCATCAGCTTTGCAACCCTATCCTTAACTCATTGGGTGGTGGGTTTTGGGGTGACCACTCATGCTCTCCCCTGAACTCAGGGTGCTCCACACACACGTCATGTCTCTATTCTTGCTCTCCTATTGCAGAGGTGCCATTCAGATGTTTCCCTTTTTACCAGGAGATGACAGTGATGTGAACTCAGAGAACAGTGAGACCTGTGGACAGAAAGGGAAGCAGAGGGGATTGCATTTGCTGCCTGGAAACCTCAAAAGAGGCACTGGAAGAGCTGGAGCAGTAAGTTGAATGTTAACACCTGCCTCTGAGAGCTCCCTGCTTTGTCTATAATTGGAATATTTGTCCTTGAAGCAGCTCAGCTATGTCCCTGAGGAGGAAGAGGAGGCAGAACATCCCAGGGCACTGTAACAGCCAGTGAGTTCCAGGAAACATAAAAGTATGTATCTTGGGCTCTTGTGGTTCCTGTGACATCTTGCCGGATGTTGCAAAGGCAAAGAATTTCTAAGAACAGAAAGGATTCTGATACAAAATAAATAAGAATTCAGGCCCTTTAAAAACCACTTGCATTTTAATAGCATTTGTTCCTACAGACAGGCAGGTCAGGGATCACGGGGATATTCCAACCACATAAACATTCTTCCTATGGCATTTACTCCTGGTTACCTAAACCCACAAATGGGTGTGGATGGCAAGAAGGGAGGGGAGCTCTTGTGGAAAAGATGGAAGAGGAGCACTGGTGGTGAGGTACAACCAGATCTGTGAAAGGTTACTTATCCTGGGGACTGCTTCGAGGAAATTTTGTGTGGACACAAGTATTTACACATGCAGCAACCTATCAGTTTAAGCTTGTAGGAAAACCATCAGATTTCATAGGAACTGCCTCTGGCTCTGGAAGCCAAGGGAAGGGAAAGGGTCTCTCCTGGTGGAGCAGAGACACACTTTGCAAGGGTAGGACCTCTGCATGGGTCGAAATTGGGTTAGGTTGAAGGGAAGAGGTGAATCTTGAAGCTTTCCTAAACCAAGGGAGGGTGAGCTGAGTCTCTCCAGTCACTGAAGTGATGGGTGTTGGAAAAAAGCAAATCCCTCAAACGCTTTGCTTTTCACAACAGCATGAACCTTCAACATCAAAAGCTGAAGAGAAAGGCAAGGTGAAGAGAAAGACGGCAATGATGTCCCTTGGTGCAGATTACATTGGGTCTTCCGGATGGGTGTGTTTGAGTGTCTGTACAGGAACAGGGCTCATCCCACCTCAGCTGCTCAGCCAAACTCCAGGCAAGGGTGGGACGGGAGCACCAGGTGAATCCCTCTCTGTCCTGGCAGATGAGCACCTTCCCAAGACACCAGGAGCAGCAGAGGAGTGGGCATGAGCAGCCCTTGCCCTCCTCGGTGGTGAGAACCCAGCGCAGCCAGTGGCCCCGCCACTGCTGCTGTGCCCTGTGCCAGCGAGCCTGCCCAGCCTTGCAGCCTCTTTATCATTTTAATTTAGCTCTGCAAACCATGAGCTGTTAGGGCAGGATTCATGCCTCTGGTATTTGCTCTTGGCTCAGGTGGGAATACACTCTCCAAGGCTCCTGGGTGATGGGGAGGGGCCCTGCACACCACGGCGCTCCGCCGGCATCGCGGTGCCTGATTCCTGCAGGGTTACTCAGCTGGAGCACATGGGGCAGGAGGAATGGGCTCCCTCAGGGCACAGGTTTGGCTGCTCTGGGTGAAATCCAAGCAATGCTCACCCACATGCTGCTGAGGGGTGGTGTGATGGCCAAGGGAGGGACACAGGGTCCCCCAGCAAGGCAGGGTGGTGGCTTCCTCTCTTGACTTGTAATTGCTGCCCCACCCCAAATGAACTGGGCAAAAAGTCAGGCTTTGGTAGGTGGGCACAGCACCAAGTGAAGCTCTTGGTTGTGCCCCTCCACGGCGAGGCGGAGGCTGAATGTGGGGCTGCTTTGGTCCATCCTGATGTGGTGTTGTAGCACTTCCCATGGGTTTTCCCAGCCCCATGGCCCCAGTGAGCCCCAGCCCGGCACTGTGCCCAGGCCTGGCATGCTGGGGCACCTTCCAGCCCTGTTCCTGGTGGCCAGGCCTTCCCTCCCATGCCAGCCCATACTGCCCACGCCGTCTCGAGTGCTTCCTGCAAGCACTAACAATGGAGCCAAGCAGAGGGTGCCATCCCCTGGGAGCTCTGGAAAGCTCCACGGTGTGTCCCCGAGGAGGCTCAGAGTTGTGTACCCATGGGCAGACTTCCCAGTGGGCATCTTGGCAGGCTGCAGTTCCAAACTGTCTCTCCTTCATCCCAGGATGATATGGAGCCACTCCGGAGTGGCAACTTTAGCATTGCCCCTGGGTTGGAATGGGAAAGGAACCTGCTCTGTTCTACACCCTCCTGTAGCCACTCAGGAGCCTATTTCTTGGAGCAGATGAAAGAATAAGGATTCTTCTTTGTTTCTGTTTTCAAAAGCAAAATATCTCAGTGAAAACATTTTAGATCTAATAGCCTGAGTAAGCTTTGAATTCCTGTGGTCTCAGAAAGTGATGTCTTATGAACGTCCATAAAAACTTCAGGCATTAATCACAAGTGCAATTTTCCCCTTGCTTCTGTGGCAGCAGCAGGCAATGTGTTAGAGCAGTGCAGGACGTGCTCCTGCAGGGAAGGGGAAGGCATGCCTGCAGGGTGACCCCAGGGAAAACAGACCAAACTCCCACCATCCACAAGCATGACAAAATTTGGAGTAGCATTTTGAGAGGAAGTTCGTGGAGCTGCTCCAGACACAGTAACTGAGATCACCCTTTGAACTTAAAACTTTTCCAAAGAGCCTCAGAATCAACCCCAGTGAGTCATTTGCCACTGGGAGAGGAGCAGGCATGGCAAGTTTGCCATCTTCCCTCCAGTGCCACCTTCAACCCCACATAGCTAAAGGTCTCTTTAGCCTTGCAGGGTTTTCAAGACATTTTGTTAGAATTTTATTACCGATGAAGGTTTCTTATTGTACTTAAAGCAGTGATTTGGCTCTTAAATATTTTCTCTTCTAGGAAATTACTTCAAGTTTTTATTGTTGTTGTCTATAAAGTTAAAATAGTAACTTTGCCATTGTGTTTCCTCCCTCCCTCAGAAGAAATGTCATTTATAGGACACCAATGTCTGCACCCGAAATTTAATTGCTTGTGGAAACTCGTCTGTCTATGAGTACGTCAGCTGTTTTATACCAGAATCAAAAGTGTATTTAGATGGAAAAGAAAAGATAAAAGAAAATGGAGGGTAATAAAAAGTATAGCTGAAGGGGTTTGAGAGGCATCTCCATATCAAGAAAAGTTACATCACCTGTGAAAACATCAGATATACTCTTCCAGCTCTGCAGTCATTATCCTTATTAGCAGTGTTGTTATTACCACTGGAACAATTATGAGCTCAGGGCTATGGAAGCAAGAGGGCTCCAGGCCACATCCTGCACATCCTGCAGCACACACCATGGGAGGCCTGACCTAGACATGCAATTGCAAAAAAAAATAAAAATCTTGTACAGAAGAGATGAAGAGATGAAGGAGAATTTTTGTAGTTGCATTTCTGGGACAAGTGGTTTTTTTTCTTGAGAAGGAGTTTTAAGAAATTCCTTTTATTGTTTCCCTCTCACTGCAAACACAGTGGGGCAACTGACATAAGAAATTGGGCACGTTCCTAGAAAAGAGGGATTATTTACAAAGCTCTTCCCTAGACAGGAGCTGCCTGCAGCCCAGTGGAGATCTGCTTGCTAACCCATGTGAGAGGCACACACTGAGAGCTGCTTTACCTTCAGGCACCAGCAACCCTCAAAACCACCACACTTGTCTTCCTGCCCTCCCAGGGATCACAAAATTTTCAGTGCTTCATTTAGAGAAGTTGTTTTAGTCCCACCTGCTGCACAGGAGAGAGGTGGACACCACCAGGAGGTTTTCTCACCCTAAGAGGATTATTGAGAGGAAGGGGCTGTGTCTTCTCACCGGCTAATAGCTTCTGTCAGTATCAAAGGTCTTTCTTTAAAATGGGCTACTCCAGGCAGATCAGCAGAATTAAATCTGGCCAAAGGTGGATATTTTTGTAAACAAATTGTATTTAAAAAAAAAAAAGAAAAAACCAACCCCCTTTCCAAGGAAGCCACCCACTTTTTGCATGCCAGATGCTCTGCTGCCTGGAAACTTTCCAGACAAAGTGCAAAAAAGTTTCTGGATGGGCTGCGAATTAATTCAGCAACAGTTCATTTGTTTCCTTTAGCTGCATGTACCAATTGCAAATAAGGTTAACAGATGATATTTGCTACTTAGAATAGTTTATAAAACAGCCCAGGAATTATTTATAGCCGGACTTCTCTGCATACATTCGGTCTGAGGTTCGAGAAATTTAGCTCTCTAGCACCAGTCAAACCCCCTCTTGTTAAAGTTTCATAAATTACCATCAGTGGAGAACAGTGTGCAGACTTATACCATGCCAGCTGGAATCCTGGAAGACGGGTTTGCCACTTCATCAGCGAGAGGAATCACACCAGTTTTCACAAGGAAACGGGAGGAACTGATGTTCCTACTGTTCTGCATGGGTTGGGTCCTCTGATCTGTGCTGCTGCAGCTCCATCAGCAGCATTACCACAATTTCTCCCCACCCAGGCATCCAGATCACAAAAAATAAGAAGTGCATTGTATTTAAATGTCAGCATTTAAATGCAAATAAGCTCACAGATAAAATAAGCCAAATAAGCCCACAGATAAAACCCTTGCATTTCTTACTGTGTGCTATGTCTCATTTTTGGATAATACCTACATCTCATTTAGAGGCCAATTAGGAGATTAATATGCATACATATGCATAAATGTGTGTATGGATGTGGGTACAATTTTATAGCTCACCTGTTAACAGGACTGTCGCAGGCCCAGACTGCACTACTGGCTCCATCAACTCACCATCTGAAATATCTCTTTTCTAGATTAATCTCTTAAAGCTCTTTTAACTCCTCACACTTCATGGTTGTGGGATAGTGTTGGATTGTTTCACTCCAACTTATCAACTGGTTACTTGTTTAGCTGGAAAAGTCCTTCTGCATGCACAGTTACCTATTTTGCATTCCAAAATGAGATGGACCACTTATCTGTAAAACTGGTCTTGAGGTATACCTGCAGCACCACAAAAGATTTAAAAAATCAGCCTTTCCTCAGCCTCAGAAAGAGGACAGCTGATGCCTCCAGATCTGCTGAACAAACTCTGTGCTCTGCACCCCTTTGGAAGGAAAACAAAGCAGATGCCTGTGCTAGCAAGAGGGATTTTTTCTAAGGGGTCTACCAGCACTCATGATCCTGCTGCCAATTATCTCTGCTCTTGTGAGAAGAACTTGCAAAGGTCTGGAGACAATGCAGGTAAACCTGGTTTGCCTTTCTCCTCCAGCACGCCAGGGAAAGCTTTCAGATGACACATGAGGTGACCACAAGGCCTTCAAATAACAGGCTGGAGATGGCTGGAGTCTCTTCCAATGGCACCAGCATCACCCAGCTGGGAGCTCTGTGCAGTGAACAGCGAGTACAAGGCATCCAGTACATGTAATTGCCAGCAAGTGCCTGACATTTGGGTAATTTATGTACTTATTGTTCACATGAACATCAAGTCCCAGGGAACCCAGAGACCCAGAAACAAGCCAGGCAGTGTGGGTGCCTGCAGACTAATTTGTTGTCAAAGCCAAATACCACTTAATTCGAACTGCAGGTACCTTCAAATTTCGTACAGACCCATGGCTTCTCTTTTCCTTGAGCCCTCTCTAGATTTGAACCAGGTTGCTTAATTGGAAGGATCAAGTGGGAGTTAAATCCATGGCTCTTGACTTCTTTCAAAGGCAAAACACTGCTTACTTCCTTGCATTCCTTCAGGGAGCTCCTGTCCAACAGGAGAGATCTAATGACCTAATCCACGTGAAGCCCTGGAGATACTGTTTTTGCTTCAAAGACTAAATGCAAATTTTGTTCTTGTACCTTGTGTGGTTGAAGGGCTTGGCGTGAGTACAGAGGTGAGAGGTGCAGAGGGCACTGCTGCCTGTCTGTCTGAGGCATCAGCAGCAAGTAATGGCAGCACCCAGCCACAAAAAGGCTAGAAGATAAAAGTCCTGCTAGTTGCTATTCAGGTTTTCTTGTAATGAGGCAGGGACTGCCTCCAACACTGAAGGTTCTTCAGTGTGCGGCAGAAGTGAGACCCCAAATGATTTTGAAAAAGCGATTTTTTCCCACCTCTGTTTCAAAGACATTCAACATCTTCCAAGGCATCTTCTCACACTCCAAACCCTCTTTCTCTCCCAGTATTTTGCCACTCATCCACTACCTTCTTGGATCTCACCCTCACTCCTGGGCTGCATGGGAATGAAACTCGGCGCCCTGTCCTCCCTGTGAGCAGACAGCTGTGCTCCATGGCCATCCAGACATGGGCCTCTAAAGTTGCACCACTGAACACTTGTGTGGAGACAAGGGACAAAAGAAATTGGTCTTGGATGCATCTTTTCCGTGTAAAGTATCATCTCACCCCTTTCCTCTCTCTGCCCAAGGCCACTGACCTCCAAGATTTGTCAAAATCTTGGTCTTTGAGCATCCAGTTTGCCTCAGCTTCCCCTCCTCAAGGCTGTTTTGCTTCTGCTGCTCCTCCACCTTTGTTGAAGTGCAGACACCTTTTCTTTTCTCTCACCATGTTCATGGATAGTCTGAAGCCACCACAGCTCTTGCAGGCTGTACAGTTTGTCCCAGTTCACAATGTTCAACCCTGAAACAAGAATCAAATCAAATGAGGGCTCCACCATGTGTGGCATCAGCTGGTGATAAACAGCAGAACATTTCTGAAAGAAATCTTACTTGGTGGAAATTGGTGTTAACGCATCCCCTTGAGCAGCTTCCACCTGGGTCAGAGCTTTCTGAAGGCTGGATGCCATTTCCAGACAAAGCCTGCACAACACCCAAATATCGCAAACTGTTGATGCCTTCTAAAAGGAGTAGAAAACATCATCAGCACAGCATAATTATTTGCAAAAGGGGCCAATTTCAATGCTCAGCACAATAGTTTTAAACAATAGTTGATGAAAATCAATTTCCAAGTCAGTTGAGAGGCTGATAACATCCCTGGTTGCACTGCTGGCCCTGCTGGCATGCTCATTCCCAAATAATCAAATTAGAGGCAGATGTCACACAAGAATGTGACTCCACTAACCATTAAGAGACACTGAACTCGTTTGTCTTCTGAAGAAAGTTTCCATGGGATTATACTGGGTAGAATAATTTAAGATTGAAAAACAATAACAATCCTGAAATAATTTAATGGGATATTTCTTTAATCTTCCTTGTATGGAAGAATCCAAGCTAATCAGGGGTAAAGGGACACCTTTCCCCAGGGGTAAATGGCCATGAAATGCTCACTCACATCCAATTTCTGTGGGACCAGGCCATTTAGTGGTTGTCAGTATCTTTGCAAATCTACCTCCTAGGTGAAACTGCACTCTGCTGTTCTGCCAAAAAGCAGTAGTTACTTTTGGGTTTCAGGGGGGCTTTCTTTTCCTAGATGAGAATATACAGATATTCTCATAACTTTAGAGAGGCTTTCAAAACCCAGGTGCAGAGGTTTGGCATCAGCAATCTCCCCAGAGCACTTTATAGCACATAAATCTTGCTCCCAGTTAATCAAACAGTGCTGGAGTGAGCCAAGGAACCATGAGAATGTAAAATGCTCTTCTCCTCCCTTCCCACTTATCAGAGATTTCTGCTGCTGCTTCTTCAGAGGCAGAGTGAGGAGTTTTATTGCTTTAAGTGTGGCTTTAACACTGGTAAGGATGCTGCCTTGGTTGGACATAGGCATTTTCTGTGCAAAGTAGTTTTTTGGGTTTGGGATTTTTAACCCAAAACTGCCCTTGGTGGGCCAGCTGCTCTGTTGCCTTAACCCTTCTCTGGAACTGTTTTTTCAGCCCTCACCTTTGCTTTAACCCCAGTTTGGGCTCTCAGCAAGGCTGGAACTGCTGTGAAGTCGTGTTAGGAGCAACCACACCGTTTCTCCCAGCCAGAGGCTTTGCTGGGCACGTGGCTGCCTTCCTAATACTGGAGCAGAGGAAAATGCAAAGTGCTCTGAGTGGGATGACAACCCCCCTTCTGCTGCAGGTGTTTTGGTCCTCTGTGATCCCTGGTTTGTGTGCTGCCAGACATCTCAGGGTGCTTTGCCTTTTGTTGAGGAAGAGCTTTGTGAGGGTGAGAGAGGAGATAACTTCACTGACACCATAATTTTCACCACCAAAGGCATCTTGGAGCAACACCTCCTTTTTGCTCAAAGTTATTGCTGCAGATGCCAGGCTTGCTTTCAACCAGGGATGCTCAGACTCAAGCTGAGCCAAGTAGAGCCAGAGGAAAAGACTGTCTACAAACTGTCGTGAAATCAGGATTAGCATATGAAGCAGGAGCTGTGTTTAAAGACTTGTTTAACCTCCTGCTTAACAGAAGTCTTTACTTTAATCTATAATGCCATCTTGTTTTGTCTTAATGAAGTTATGCAAAAAGTTCTTCACTGGAAAGACCAACCGAGCATTTTCTTTCTTCCCTTCAAGTTGAGATGAAAAGGACTGCCTGCAGCCTGAAAGTTTGTTTCCTCAAGGAAACGGAAAACTGAGAATTTACTTATATTAATGCTTTGTATCAAGTACCTTTGAATTTCAAGGGGTGAAAATCAGCCTTGACCTGGCTGCCGAGTCCTGATTTTCATAATGTTTTTCCCACTCTGTTGGCGCCAAGGTCAGTCGGTTGCACTTCTGCTTCAGTCTGTTTTAATTCTGGTCTCTTAGCACTGACTTCTCTGTGCAAGACATGGAAGCCACACCCCAGTGTGTGCTACTCCCAGCCATTAACAATCCCGTGCTAAATAAACACACAAGGTTACTTCTGCATCTGGTTTTACTGGCAGGAGAAAGAGACATTATATGTCTCTGGAAATCTGATAAAACAGTGACATATAAATTCTGGATTGCTAACATGGCCAGTTTAACTCCACTGGACAGAATTTGCTGCAGTGCTTAAGGCTGAGAATAAAACTCATTTTTCCTAACCACTGTAAACCAAAAAAAAAAAAAATTAAATTAGCTTTGGCAATATCTACAACCTTCTACCAGCAGATAATAACCCCTCAAATTCACTTTCTGCAGTCTGCCCTTCTACAGGGTAATGACTTGTCATTTGTTCTGTCTTATTTGTGGAGCATTGCACAAGCCTGTCTTTCCTCCATGAATATTTTAAAAAGCTGGATAGTTGCTTGGCAAAGGCCTGGGCTGGTGCCTGAGTATTGTTCAGTCTATACCATGCTCTGCCACAAGCTTCCTGCATGACCTTGAGAAGTGCCTGTGTTTCTTCCATTTCTCAATTTCCCATCACTGCAGTGAGCATCTTCCTCCTCCTGTACCTTGTAAATTCCTCAAACTGGTAGATACCTCTCTGTATACTCTTCTTCATACAGGGCTTACCGTTGTTCAGCTTTTCAGATGCTAGAAGCACTGTGGTTAAATGAAGAAAAAAAAAATTCTACTGTTGGTTTTGTTGTTGCAATACTTAAGATTATTTCAGCATGGTATAAATATATGTATGTTTGTTTAGACCTTGCCTGCAAGAGCCATTCAACTAGGATCAAGTAAAGAGAAACTAGTCAATGCTACGAGCCGGTGAACATGGAGCAGGGATGGGCTAGAAGGATGAGTTTACAGAAAAGTGACTGGCAGAGATGGGATCATACAGTAAAAGTTAAGGAAACACAATCAGGAGAGCACTAAGAACAAGGTAGATGGATATTTTGCCAAGAGTGGTGGAGGAAGATGGAAAAAGAGTGGACTGAGAGTGAGAACAGGGAGTTTAACTTTAGCCATTGCAGGTAGTAGTTCCTCATGAAGAAAAACATGAGCAAACAAGACATCAGAATTTCCCTCAGACCCCAAGATATTCGTGGCCTGGAGAACCCAAAAGGGTCTGGCTGTTTTTAACAGGGAAGCAAAGTCTGAATCTGTTTAAAATTTAGTCCCCATCTCTGACCTTTCTAAGAATTACAAGTGTGAGACTTCTGGCAAGAAACTTCCCTCTCTGCTACCAAACAGGACGACTACCTCTCTCAGCAGACAGGGCAGTCTGGTGCAGCAGTGATGGAAAAGCCATTGCTGAAATCCAGCACTCAGTATGTTTAAAGAAGCTTCATCAAACAAAACCAGAAAGAAGAATCCTGAAAGGGGTAATATTTTCATTAAATGGCAAAATTTATATTATTAATGGTAGAGCCATTTACAATGCATATGTGTGGGCTGCATTTAAGGAACACATTATCTATACACTGAAAAGTCGCTCAGAGTGTTATGGAAAAAGAGTATCTACAGATAACATTGACACAAGCAAAGCTGTGAGCACTTAACTGCTTATCTTTGCTTAAGTGTCCCCTCAGAAACACACACCTTCATACTCATCTTAATTTACAGAGCTTAGGTATGAATGAGATTTGCACCCCATTTGATAGTTCCAGATACTGAACTAGACTCTTTTCTTAGCTCCTTGGTTGAAGTTGACATTTCTGCCTGTCAAACACAGACCCCTTCTGAAGAGATGTTGCTAGTGCTCTGGCCCATGTTTTGCCATAGTTATGTAGCTTCTATGTTTTGCCTTGATGAAAGTGTAGGATTTGCCCTTTGAGGTTGATGCTGCATTTATGGTTTCCAAATGGGTCTTTGTAGTTAAATCCTAGAGAAGTAATTCATTGCAGAGGAATTGCGCACAGTTAAGCTTTGTCTAGTAGGAAAATATGCACTAGATGTATGCATAACAAGAAATTGAGGGCAAAATTCTTCTGTCTGAGCCACATAATGGAGTGAGAAGGTTTTCTGGAGATGTACTGGGGCCAGCAGCTTGAGTACAATTACGTGATATGGTTACTTTGATGGTAAAGTTATCTTCAGATGTCCCAGTGAAATAGAAACATCTAAAATACTGTGCTTAATACTTTAATTTTCCACTAAAATATGAGTGTCCTTCAAAGACGCCTTCTTGTTGAAACAACTTAATTAGGGACCAATATTGTGACAAGGTTTAGTGTGGATCTTCTGTGTACTCTGTTGCTCAGAGGAGGGTTTTGCCAAGCTGGATCAGCCAAGGGGCACAGCGAGAAAGATGAAAATAGCTGCAGTGTCTAATTGTCATCCCGGTGTTGGATGGGTTTGACACTTTACACCAGCTACACTTGGGAATCAGAGAGGGTTCCTGGAGCTGAGTGTTAAGTACATGAACCTGAGCAGTGTAAATGTCACAGGAATAGGGACGGTTTGGGAACCAGTGTTTGTTCTTAATCGAGTCTCCAGGCTTTGTCTGACACAACTGAAGTCCATGTACCGGTGCACTCAGGAACTATCTTTTCCCCCTCTCTCTTTCCCTTTTCTCCAGATAAGAGCACAGCACACGTTAGTCTAAAGGAAATGACAGAGATATTAATCACCGATTAATCAGGATCTCTAACAAAAGGCCCTGTTATTTTGAATATTCATATTGCCATGACATTAGGAATGTCAGAATTGCCATTGTTCTGCAGGGAATGACACATCCCTGCTCTTCCCGCTCGGCATCTCCAGGATGCGGCCCCAAGGAGAGCAAATCGTGTGGTTCCTCCTCAGGCTGCCCCTGCTCTCCAAACGGAGACAGAGGCACAGAGACATGAAATGACTTGGCCAGATCACATGGGATCCCAAGGAGAGGCAGGAAAGGAAAGCAGGTCTTAATCCTGGCACTGGGAGGGAACTTTGTTTCTTATAAACAAAATAATTCGCATACCTGACATGAAAGGATGTATGGAGGTGATGAATGTATGTGTAAGTACGGGTGCACGTAGGTAATACACATAAAATGTCTGTGAGATATATAATATTAGATGTGTAGCTCATTCAGACTTGGCCAGAAAGAGCTATTGTAGTGCTGGCTGAACAAATTTATGCAAATCAGTCACTGATGAAATTAATAACCTTTGCAATGTTCTTCAGGCAAATCAAATGCTTGTGGAACTGTTGATCCCAGAGCCTCAACCTAGAAAATAGGTCATGATGGGAAAATGGGTCTTAACAGAGGTGTATGAAGTGGGAACTATCTGTTGCCCATCTCTCCGCCACTACCCCAAGGTCATTCTTGGCTTAGACCACCAGGATTAGCATTTCTTGCATAGCTGGTACTCAGCTTGGGGAGTTTGTTGCTTTAGAAGGCTGTGGAGGCAAGGAGTGCCAGCAGAGCCAGGGATTACACAAATTCATAAACAAAAGGTGCAAGCAGGGATGTGCCCTCTAATGTCACAAGTTGGAACATGGAAAATTCCAGTTAGATTTAAGGCCAAAAAATTTTTTACCATGACAGTGGTCAAATATAGCACAAGTCACCCAGAGCGGCTGTGGGATTTCCCATCCTCAGAGATGTAGAAGGCTGGACTGAACAAGTCCCTGAGCAATTTGATCTTGCTCCAACTCAAAGTTGGAATGAGCCATCCCAGAAGTGCCTCCTAGCCTAGATTATTCCTTGGTTCTCTAAGCAAATTGCCAGATCTCTTTTTTACTCCTCTCTTTCTTCCCTCTCCTCCTCACTGTCTTGCTTTCTCCCTAACATGGCTGGTCCTGCAGGGGGATGGCTCTCCCCTCTTTCCCAGAAACCCTCAGGCTACAGACTTCAGAATTCCTATAATTCTCTCAGGGCTCATGTCTTTTAAGGCTAACTTTTTTGGTCTTCTCTCTGGAGACCTTCCCCTTGAAACAGAAATTGGATTCCTCAGGCAGCAGGGCCATGGTGAGAACCTCTGGGATTTAACTGGCCAGGGAAAGGGTTGGCCCAACCCTGCCACTAGATGGTGGTTTCCATGCTCATGGTACACCAATCTCCTAACATTCATTCTGCTGCTGCATTTTACCTGGCCCGCATTCCTACGTTGATTTTTTTTTTTCTGGGCATCAAGTAATCAAGAATCAAAATATTTTGGCCCAGCTGGCCAATGGCCTAACACTTTGGAAAGTGGGAATGTACTCAACTTAAGCTGGTTTTGGTCTCTGCATAGCAAATGCCTGGCTTAGCTGGCCTGTCAATGCTCGTTTATGTGGAAATGAAGAGGCAGTGACAGCATGGGATGTATTAACAGGAAAGAAGACACTGGGTTTCAAGTGCCTGTACTAGAACTGGGAGGCTGTTTTAATGTTTTGTGCCTCTTCCTGCCCTGAAGTATTTCAAACACTCACGTCTTGTTTGCTGAACACTCTGAACAATACACGTGTAGTTACAGATTGATACCATAAATCACCTAAAGAACAAGATGGTCTTTCAGAACAGAAAGGACAATTTTGAGGAAGTTTATTTTTTAAATGGCAATATTTATCCTCTTAGTACTTTAGAAAGAAAAAAAGAGTCTCAGCTGTTGGGCCTGAAAACCACCTGGAAAACATTTTAAAAGGCCTGTTTTCTGTATTTACCATTGCATGTTTCTGTATATGTGTGAATGCACGTGTATATATATGCATGTATATGTGTACATTAAAAAAAAAAAAATCAAGCAAAATGCAAGTGGGTAGGACCAAATTTCACGAGCCAAATGAAATTGAAAGCTCCAACTTTATTTTAGATAAATGCACTTTTTTGAGCCAGTGTGGAGCTATGAAGCTAAACAGGAACAGACAGGACAAGCAGTGATGGAAGGCAAGTTTCTCCTTCAGAGGCTGTGCTGGAAAGGCTGTGCTGGCAGAGGCCCCAGACATAGCTGTGTATACACTAATCAGGATCTCCATCTGATACAGCTATGCTGTGTCTCCTGGTAATCCAAGCTGGGTCAGCAACATAAATCTTGGAAGGTCCTACTGAATGTTGATGTTCTGCCTTAGGAAGATTTCCAGAGTTTGTTCAGAGCAGTATTGAAAATGTGAAATTCAAAATTGCTGTAAAGGAAACCTTTGGGAAAAAGAACACAAACAAACATGAGGTTGTTTGATTTAAATTCAATCTTTTGATCTGATAAATTTTTATTTTTCAATGTTTCCACTTTTCACTATCTTTTATAACTACTTTCTTGCATTATGATCCATGTTACAGTAGGATATAAAAAGGAGAAATTGTTTTATGGTGGAAATTGGAAAATACTTTATTCTCAAAAGGTGGGATAGGATGTTTGAACAACTTTTCTGCTTGATTTTACAGATTTTAATAGAAACAATTAATTTTATTTCCATTTTTTCCAATTGCCTAGCTCATTTTTAAAATATTAAATAATTGGAGAGCAAAATACATACCTGATGGCCAGCAGCTCCCTGTAAACAAACCCTGCTTTGAAGCTAACTACAGTTTTTCTCTTAATCAGAGAAGACAATTTCTCATTGTAAGATTTTGCCAATTGGCGCAACAGACTCCCTAAAGCTTGAATTTTGTAAATCGTGATGGGATAATTTTTGAAAGACTTGCCTTCAATCAGCTAAAAATTATGAGGGCAGATTCAGGAACAGTGAAATGAAATTGCATGCCCTGTGTAAATGACCAGAAAGATTTTTCTGGCACTTTATCAGGCATTGATTTTGATTCAGTTCTGAGTGCAGTAAAAGGGCATGTGTTCAGTGATGTGCTGTTTACTTATTCCCTATCTGACAAGTAGCTCTGTTCCAGAAGTCTCCCTCACAGGCTCAGCACAGGCTGCCTGCAAGCTGTATTTTTCATTTACTCAGCTGTGTTACTTATACACATTCTAAGGATCAGCTTAATTAACCACGTATTGCAAGCGGGGCTACTAAACACAGCAAGGGTTCAGCAGCTGGAATACGAAGTGGCAGCTGAATATGAACTTAAAGAGGTGTTGTGACAGCTCACACTGTTCCCACAGGCAGCCCAGGGAAAGGTGATGTCCTCTCACTTCACACTGTTTCTGTGCAAGTTATAAATGAGTGATGAACGTTTGCTCTCTGCCATGAAGAGAACAGAGGAAGTGACAATCATCACTGCTCCCTTCCAAATAATAATGGAAGTATGCTCTTCATTTTCATGGACTCTTCAGTATTTGATCACCTGCCCCCTTGAGCAAAGTGTCCTCTTCCCAGAGACACATCACCTGATTTGCTAGACCTTCCAAAGGTTTGGCTTGGCTCCAGCTCACCTGTGCACATGGACAAGTGATTTCTTGGTACAAAGAGGTCCTGACTTATAAAAAATTTTCAGATCTCTGATCTGAAAAGTTTTGTTGTAAAGCAATTGTTCAGCAATGAATCAGAGACAGAGGAGAAACAATGATGCTCAGTCTCACTCGTACTCTACTGTGGATGGCCAAATTCAGATCAGGACAAAAAACCAAACCAAAAAAAAAACCACAAACAAAAAACCACACAAAATAAATCAACCAACCAAATAAACAAACAAACAAACAAAAACCAAGAAAACTTCCCCAACCTAAAGAAAAAACCTAATTAAGGCAGCTGTCTTTCCTAATAAATGAAATGAGACAGAGTGTCAGATGTCTCTCTCTGTCATATCCATCTTTACCTCTTCCCAGACATTGTCATCAGTCACTGAAATCCTGAGCTTTTGAACTGGGTCCAGCACTGTGGTGCTGCTTCAGGCTGCTGTAGGTTAGTGCACAAAAGCATACATGGTTTGGAAAGGATTTTTATACTGATACTTTATAAGATGGTCAGTGCTGAACTTGGTGTTTTCCTCAACCTTTTCCATACACTGCTCACGATGGCTGCTCACAGCAGAGTCACAGATGCTAGGTGGGAGTGGAGTGCAGCTCCGTGCCCTTGCCCAAAGGCCATGTTCTGCTCCTGGAGTGTTCTCCAGGCCTTCCGAGAAAGAAGGGGCTCCCACTGGCATCTGGGCATGGGGAAAAAATGAGAGGAGACAAAGAATAACTGGGAAGAAGGAGGAATGAGAAGAGTGCTCTGAGTCACTGAACAAACAGGCCAGTGGCATCCAGGCAGGCTGCACTTGTGTAGTTTCAATCCTGTGCCCAAAGAGCCTTGGCTATCCCAGACCTTGGCTGTGGTGGGGGTGGCGGAGAGAGGGAGGGGACAGAGGGAATAGTTTCACAAGGGCACAATGATCTTGTGCAATTTCTGTGCAGGTATAAACATGATTCCCTGCAGCACTGCTTGGCACAAACGTCTCCTCACTCAAACAGGACTGAATGCATTTGTTTACAGTGTTTGATGCAAGGAAAACTTCTGACATATGTTTTATTTATGAAGTGTCCTAACGTAGTGATACTTTTTGTGTGCATGAGGTAGGAGGGAATTGGCTGCCTCTCTATGACTCCTAATTAGAATGGCTGAGGACTGTGTTTATAGAAATGTGTGGAAGGATATCTTAAAAGCTATACAGAACTGGGCTGTGAAAGATGGTCACTAAAAGTAATTACTGAGGATATTCACAGACCCTGCAGCATTCCCCAGAGCTCATCTGCTTTTCAGAGATGCCTGAAAGACAGCAAAGGTGGTTCTGGATTCAGGAGGAGAGAGTCCAAAAGATCTCAGTCCCTCTGAGCAGATGCTCAAATGTAGGAATTTGTGACAGATGGAGAGACCAGTGGAAGGGGAAATGCCAGTGATCTCCTAAACCAGGAGAGCACGAGGACAGGAACAGCAGCATGGACAGGACAATCCCTGTGCTCTCACTGGTGCTGGGGTCAGCAGAATGAGCCCACCAAGGAGAGGTCAGGGCAAGCTGGCATCCTCCAGACCTACAGCAGCCTCAACATTTTCCAGTGGTTGAACTTGCTGAGTCTGTTTCTTCTCTTTTCAGATGGACATGGTGGACAACTGATGTGAGTGCAGGGGATTGAGAGCTCGCTCTGGAATGGAAGATGTGGAGGACAAATTAATCAAAACATGAGAAAGGTTCTACCAATTCAGTCATCAGACACATCTTGCTCTGAAACCTCATTCTTGGCCTTGACCTTATGGTGGTTGTAAATAGATAGAAATAGATAGATAACAGATACAATAGATAGATAATAGATAAAAGTATGGCAGATGCACATGTTGCTGTTGGAATATTGCTCTCCTCTGGGATTTTATGGACTCGTAATTTCCAGGCCATGACTTGTACCCACAGCTTGTGTTGTGACCTGGTGGTGACTTTGTGGAGACGTTTGGACTCTCCAACACCCTGCTGCAAGGACTCCCAAGAACTGTGTGAGGAGAGGACTGATGAGGCAGAGAGGCAGGCAGCCCTTGGCAGAGGGGGCTGGAGGACATTTCTGCTGACAGGACAAAGGTGTCCCTTCTAGAGGATGAGGAGATGGTGGGTGCTTGGTTCAGGCAGAGTGAACAGGCAGTAAAGTGGCAGAAAGAGATGAGGAGGCAAAGCAGGTCAGAGGGAGAGCCCTGGTACAAGGTAGAGCGAGAAGCCAGTGAGACTGACACTGACCACATGGCCAGAAAAATACATAGTCTTGTCGAAGGATCCAAAAAGCATGAAACTGGGATTCATGGCCTACTAGGTCAGGAAATAGTGGGAAACATGAGGAAGAGATAAACCACCCAGATAAGGTGCTGGGAGAGAAGCAGCTGGGATTGTTTGGGGCAGAGTGCAGGCAAAGACTGTGAAGAGTGGCATAAGCCTCCAACAGGAGTGTGCACTGAGCAATGTGCTGCTCAGAAATGAGTCATTTTAAGGCAGTTTGGGTGCATCTGCCCTGCAGTTATTCTGTGAATGCAAGGAATTACTAGATTTACTGGCATGGGTCATTCTGCACATGGCAGGTTACTATAGCACTGTTTACTTTTATGTCAAACAAACTTTTCCAGTGTGAGTTACCTTGGGGACAAGCCTCCCCACTGAGCAATAGTGAAATTACAGCTCAGCCAATGTTTGAGCCCTTCCTTAGTCTCTACCCCTGGGAGGATTTGGTGGGGAAAGGCTTTAATAATCACTTTAGGAAAGAAAAATGTACCTATGGCTTCCTGCTGACTAAAGTGTTGGAGCTGGATGGGCTTTCTGTTTCTATTCATGCAAACAGGTGGAATTTACCAAGAGTTTTGGCCCAGCTGGATGCAAACACATTCTGTGTAGGGATGAAGTGTAGAAGACAGATATGAGACGTTGAAGATGATGATGAAAAGGCCAATCAAGATTTTGCATTTCCTTTGTTTCATTTGGAAACACCTTCTTTTCACTCCATTCTCAGACTCTTCTCATAGTCATGGCCTCCTAAGTTTTTCTTAAGGGCTTAGACAACTTGCAGAGAAATTAAGCACTTTCTTTGCAGAAGATCTAAGCAGTCCAAAGTTAATTTTTCTTCCATCTCACGAGAAAAAACCAAAAAACCAAAACCACACACAAAAAAAAAAAAAAAAAAAAAACAAAACCAACCAAAAAAAAAAAAAAAAAAAAAACAACAAAAAAAAAAAAAAAAAAAAAAAAAACCAAAAAAAAAAAAAAAAAAACAAAAAAAAAAAAACACAAGAAACAAGGAATTTCTATGTTTCTATGTAATGTAAGTGGTGGAAATGAAGCCAGATGCGTGGTAAGCAGCCTGGAGCTGAGCCCTTGGGAAGTGCTGCATGGAGCTGGAAATGACCATGATCTTTAGGAAGAAGAAGCAAGATATGTGCATGCCACGACTGAGTGAGGGTGGGGAAGGAAGCATCTGATCATCTGATCCATCCCTCCCTCACACACAGGTCCATTGTGCTACAACGCTTGCATGTTTGAGTGTAAAATTCACCCTGACCTGGCTGTGCGTGTAAAGCGCGAGTCACTGGCTGGTCTATATATACTTTCCTGCAGGAAACATCAAAGTCACTTCCCCTGCAGTGTTTCTTCACCAAATTAACTGAAGCAATGTCTGCAGTGTTGTGGTGAGGAGGAAAAGTCTCTGGCTGCCACTGCTGCTGAGTGTCAGCTCCCTAAAGGCAAGGGCTAATTGCAGCAGCTTCCTCGCTGCAAAGACCTCCCTTTGCCCAGCAAGCACTGATCTCTTTTGCCCCTGAAATATCCCAGTCTCTGAGTCATCCTATCCACAGAATTCAGGGCAAAATTCAGCCTGTCATATCCTGCTTTTTACTTGAAGAAAACAATAAGAGACAGGTCTGCCAACAGGGGCCTAACTCATGGGGACTGCTGTGAGCCCCCACTGGAATTCATGGGGATGTGGGTGACATCAGTCCAGGAATTCACATGGTTTGTTTGGTCCACTTATCTGGATGTATCAGAGGACACAGAGATCCACTTGAGTTTCCAGACAGGCTTCTTGCTTGTAACATATCTGCTGCTGGTGGTGGGTGTTTGCAAGGCCATTGCAATCAGCTCAGGGTGTGATGATCCCTCTGGACTTCAGCAAGATGCACTGCAGCTTGCTTTTGGCATCAACTTAATGTGCTTTGGCTTCCAAGTCACTTCTAACTGCTGGCCTGAACTTATTTGGAAGATGCTCTGCTTTGCTCTGCAGTTTTTAGATAGCTCATTGACTGATACAAAATCCCCTTTTGCTATATTTTTTTTTTTTAGGCTGGCACTAGTAGGAAGAATGTGTCAGGTGATAGGAAAAGGATTGCCGTACGAAATGCTTCTCTCTCTGAATTCACTTGAAGGTTTGGAGACATTTTAGCATCCAGGTACAAATGTGACAGGATCCTGTTGGACACAGCACTTTTTGTTGACTTTATTCCAGCCACAGGGACAAAAGACAAATTTACTTTCCATCAGCATCACAGTGTTCTGCAAATTCTATCATCAACACCCTATGTTATTCAAAAATAGCAAATGCCTGTTCCTTAGAACGAGCCACAAGAAAACAGGTTTTGGAGTTATAACCTGAAGGAATTCTCCCTTGACAGGCTGACTGCTCATGTCACATGCAGAAAGCCCAGAGTAAGACTGGTTTACTGTGGGTTTGGTTTGGTTTTAGTTTTTTTCCAAAGCCCAGCCTGTCTCCCTAGAGGGTACATGAGCCATAGCTAAAATCCTTTGAGTTGTGCAGCATAGCCCGCGGCTCCAGTAGCTGCCCAGGGATTTTGCAGCTGTTCTCCAGCAGAGATGTGTAATAACTGTGCAGTAACACACACGTATTTTCTTTCATAGTGGATGTTAATTTATGAGCTTGCTTAGAGCTTTAACACTCGGCTGGTTTACTCTGCACCTTTTTGTGTTATACATAGCATTTTGTGAACCAGGACAGCAACTGGATACGGGGTTGCCTCAAATCCTCGGCAAGGTCTGCCACTCAGAAATTCCACCCTAAACCCAGCCAGGTCTTCTGTCACAGAGTATTATTAGTTCCCTCTAAAAGGCCCTGAGAGTCACAAAGTACTTTTTTTAAAAAAAAGAATCCCTCCTCTCAAGTGGGAGGTAGTAAAGGTGATGGGAGGCTTATTTCTGGTGAGGGGATGCAGACTGAGCACAGGATGCCTTTTTGTGTGCTCTCATACTATACAACACATTTGCAGGTCTGAAAAGTCCTTCTATCATTTTATCTGGCTCAGCATTGTTAATATTAAGAAACCATTTATTCGCTGCAGGGTTGAGGTCACATTGCATGGATAGCTGACAACTTCCCTGCAAGCTACAGCCTTCTGAGAGGGACCATGAAAAACAGGCTTCATGCAACCAGGGCTCTGCAAAATGGGTGCTTAGGCACTCACCTAGAGGCATGGAAGGAAGAATGAAGGTTTATGTGGTTCTCCCAGTACAGCAAAAGGGGATTCCCATGCAGTAGGTGGGCATCCTACTCACTGGGCTGTGGCATAAAGATAGCATCCAGTCCCTGCTTCCCTAGCTTAGCCACACAGCCAAAACCATCTTCAACACTAGTCTCTTTCCCTTTGAATTATCATTGTATTTTCCAGTAAAAGAAGTCTTTAAGAAGTCCCAGGTGAAACAGATCACTAGGACTGAAAAAAAATGTTTTACTTGATCTGGTTTTTCAAAGTTTTATTACTTTTCTGAAACACAAAGCAAACGAAAAGAAAACTTCAGGATTTTTCAAGCATGGTTTAAGCATGCAGTTAACTTCCCCTGGTTTCCAAAGGTACTTTCTATAATACTTGGATGTAAACTCATGCCCAAGTGCTTCATTGAATGAATTCCCCCTGTTGTCTGAACACAGGGAGAAAACCACTGCAGAATGGTATTGTAGAGAAGTGCTGAGGGATCTCCTCCTGGGCTTCAGCTGGAGCAGCCCTTCAGAGCTCTACTTCCAAACCCAGACAAATCTCCCGAAGTTGTTCTGACATGTATTGTAAGAGTAAATAAATAATCACATGGCACTTTATTCCACCACCAGAACCCTCTTAACATGGGATACCAGTGGATCTGGATGAAGCCAATTCTAATTACAGATAAAAGGTTTGATGCATGAAAAGAGGCTGGTATTTACACCCAATTATCTGAGGGAGGAGAGATAGGGATGTGCTTCCTTTTATCATTTTCATTAAATTTCTTTTGAAATTAAAAGGCTCCTTGAGTTTCTGAAGATGCAACAGTCTTTTCAACTCGCCGTCAGTGAGATACAGGTTGTTTTTCACTGTGTGTTGTGCAAGTTCAGACAGTGGGATCTCTCCCTCCTCCCTTGACTCCAGTAGAGCATTGCATGATGCTTGCTCATCCAGTTGCTTCTTTAATGTCCCTTTGCTGAAGTTTAAACTCCTGGAGCTGCATTTCATGTATTTCAGGTCTGAGGCACCCTGTGTTTGTAAACTGCCTCTGCCTTCCCATCACCTGAAGAAAATCACTTCGATTGAAGGAAACCTCCATGCTTTTGGGGCTTGTTAGGGAGGAGTAACACCAGCCCACTGGATGCTAACAGAAGGCACCTAGACCTACTGATGCCATTTTACCACAGAGAACCCTCAGAGGGAACAGAGAGAGGGGATGGGAACCAGAGAGGTAAATGTGTTATCCCAAAGAAAGCAGGTCTCAGGAATTAGAGCTGGACCTTGACAGCTCCACTGCTGCTTGAAGTCAGAAGACCTGGTCTTTGTGACCCTTCTCCTCCCTCCCTCCCTTCTGGGCACTCTGAGCCCAGCCTCTTTTCTTGTGGTCTTAGAATAGATCACTTACTTCTCCTCTTCATTCCTCCATCTGCAAATTGGGGATGATGTGCGTAAAGCTCTCTGAAATCCTCTGCAGGGAGGTGCCACAGAGTGGAAAGTATTAGCTATCAGTATCCTTGTTAATATTCTGCTCAACTCTGAGTGAAGTCACATAATCCTGTGTTTGGGTCATCACTATTTGTTGCTATGGAAATGTGTGTTATCAGATACTGCAAGTTCAGTGTCTGAGGACATCTGAGGAGGGGGAAAAATCCTTTGTTTGAAAAAACACTTGTGTCAGTGGCAGGAAACTTTGCAAGGAAGAAGGGAATTCACCTATTTCTTTTGTTCTCCACAAATTGCTGGAATGAGTCAACACGAGCTCCCTGCACTCAGCTCCTGGAAGACAGTATCTCTTACCCAATGCACAATTCCAAAAGGACTGCACGTGCTGGGTGAATTTGTGAATGCATCTGGTAGGATCATTAACACCAGAGCAGAAGACAAATGCAAAGTATGTGCTTGGCCATATGGGTGAACGTGAGCTGCTTAAGACTGTGTGCCATAATAGAGATGGAAAGTCTTACGAGGGAAGATCAGTATCCCCCCACCTCTCTGGTAAGGGATTAAGGCAGTTGGTCTTACAGGAGTATTCATAGAGCCTAAGGCCAAAGGGGACACTTAGGTCACCTAGGCCTGCCCCCTGAATGCTGCAGGTCATGGTGTTTCTTCCAGAGACCCCTGAGCTGAGCCCAATAACTTGATGTTGAGGCTGCAGCAAAGCTTCCAGCCAGACTAGAAAGGCAGATACCAGCAACTCCCTGCCCAGTTCGCTCCAGTGAATGAACACTCTCACTGGTGCCTTGGTAAGGCTGACTTGGAACAGAGACTGGATAGAGATAGTGAGTAAAGTAGGTATTTATTGAAAGGCCTCCAGGATCCACCTTGGGCAGGACAGGGCCTGACCAGGGCTACACCCAAGGTGGACTAAGAATGGCTGACTGGGCATGAGGTCTTATATTTTTATAAGTTTTGGTCCATTTGCATTTTGGGGTTTAATTGTCCAATTACAGCTTCAGGTTGTGAACTTACATAGTTCTTGTTCCTCCCTTCAGTCCTCTGTTGTTTGTGCTTTTGGGCCTGAAAGCCTTGGTCCTTGGTCTTCAGCAGGAAAAGGATTTGTTTTACCTGCCTATTCTGTGAAGAGCTGACTGGCACTTAATATGAGGCTCAGAACTACACCCCTGGGCAGCACAGAATCTGAAAAACATGAAAGCTGAAACTTAAGGCATCAACATGGGTGGTAAGTGTGTGTGCAGATCAAACCACGCCTGCTGCAATAGGGTCAAACATAGAAATTGGATGCACTGGACCAGTGCAGCTGCCTGATCTGAGCTGGTGGGGTTACATCACCCTGTGCCTCAGTCCCTCCTGGCTCCAAACCTCTGCAGGAATACACCATTTCCCTAGAAATGTGCTTACTTACCAATTGTCCACATAGTTTTCTTTGAGTGAAACCAAACAGGCTTTTTGGGCAATTTCCTGCTCATTTCCATGGTTCTCTATTGCACTTGTGCAAAATCTGACGACATTTTTACATCTACAGCTGTCCAACACATGCAGGTACTCACTGTCCATCGTGTGCATTGAGTCCATAGATATAAAATACTCTTTTTGGTATACTCATCATCACTTTCATTTCTAGACCTTTCTGTCAGGTTCCCTGAGCAAGGGCTGTTTTAAGAGAAAACAAGGTTCAGGTTATGATAATGTCTCTGTCTGAAGTATTTCACAGACATGCTCTTACCTCGTGTCTATAGATGAAACACAAGCCCTGCCTTTATTTCTCTTTAGGTCTCTGTATTGAGTAGATTCCTTTACCAGTTTTTCATTGGGTTTTCCTCCTTGCCTCATTGAAAGCTGATTTCAGATTGAAAGCAGGAAGAAAGGTGCCTAAGATCAAGCAGGCCAGGTTGGCTTTTCTTAATTAAGATCTTTATTTTCAGCTATTCAAGCAGGTTGTAAAAGCTCAGTGGTACTTGAGGGGATGCAGTCATGGACAGGCAGGACTGATAAGAACCATTGCCTGAACACAATATATATATTTTTAGCAGGTAAACACCTGTATCCAGCACTAACAGAAGGTTCTTGTAGTGAGAAATGGCCAGTTTATGAAAAAAATATATATGTGCTTCTAGGCATGTATGCATATATGTGGGCATATATATAAATATATACATATATATATAAATACACACATATGTCTGCATATACATATATGCATATATTGTTGCTCATGTTTTTGATGACAAATCTTTAATATATTTACACTAAATTTTCCATATTTAGTGGAAAGTTCTAGTGACAGACTTAGTAAAGAAATGAATATATGTTGTAGGGCAATTGTATATTATGCTCTATAAATTCCCAGTCCGCTAAGAAAGATGATACAGCTTTTATTTTGTACAAGTTTCAAACTCACAACTACAGTAAAGACAGTAAAGATCAGGCTGGGAATCTGAGCAGCAGCTTACTATTTCTGCATCTCTACTACCATGGTGATTTTTGCCATCAGAACTGAAACTACCAATTACAAGGCTGAATCATGAAACAAGATGGGATATACTTTGCTTTTCCATCCAAATCAGAAGAACCTGCAATGATCTTGGCACTCGTAATTAACATTAACACACTCCAAGTCACATTTAAAAATCAAGAAGACATCCAGAACTGCCTGAGATGCTGCTCACCAGGAGCAGAAATGGTGAACTTAGATTGCCTTTACAGGAAACCATTTTTGGACAATTTCCATGGCTATTAAAAATTACTTCAATGCCTGTGACAATGTTACCTCCTTCCACAGGCTGACAGTATTCAGGACAGATATTGCAGACCGGGAAAAATGCTGGTGGGGAAAACCAGTGTCTGTTTTCCCATGTGTGATGGGAGAATGCAGGTGCTAAATGTTTTCCAGCCTGGCAAGTTGTTCTTCACAAACCTCAGCTCTTCTCTTTGCTCAAGCACAGGCCACAATTCTGACCTTGCAGGATGGTTTAGCAAGAATTATACAGACTTAATTGTTAGGGCTGTTGCAGGTAAAAATACCAAATCGACCTATAATAACACACAAGAGAGTGCCATATAATTTTAGAAATATTTACTACATCATAATTCTGTATGTGCTAGGCACAAGGTATGTCACTCCTTACGAAAACTCTACTTAACTAAAAAGAAGTTGTAATTTTGTAGCTTTGCTTCATGCAGTGTCTTTAGTCAGGATTTGCAAAGGTGTCTGTATCATTCTTTTCCCCTCCAGCTCTATTTTTCATTGTTTTGGCTGCTTGCAACAAACACCTGGCAGAAGAGAATGGCACTCAAATATGCTGCACTCCTATTATTTCTGTGAATTCTTGCCCCTGCTTTAAGGAGAGAGAAACCTCATTAGCTTGCAGGGTAAAGCAGCAAAAGGACCTCAACCACAGCAGGCACAAAGAGTGCCTACAGATGTTGTAATGGCCCTGCCACAGCTGCATCTTGTGTTTTATTGGACTCTGGAGTCTCCAGTCACAAGACAGGCAACCCCAGGCAGTTCAGCTCTGCTTCTCTGTTTGTTCTTGAAGTTACTTGTTTTTAAACCTCACTAGGTACACACCAGATGCCAACATGAGAAACTCAGCCCACAGCCCAGGAGCTACCAACTACATCAGCAAGACCCTCTTCTTTCACTCATGTATCTCTTCTGAACTCCAGCCAGTCTGAGCCCACCACAGCACTCCTGCAGATCAGTCCTGACACTGCTGAGCTGTGTCATCAGCCATTCTTCCATCTGGATTTCTGCAAATCCTTTGATGGTAGCAAGTGCCAGGGACCAAGCACCTAAGCCAAGGGACAGCCATGCACTGGAGAGGTGTGCTGGGTGCTGCCATCTGCACTGTGGGCTGTTGCTAAATCCTGCTCTGCCCTTGGGTAAGGAGTTTACTCAATCAGTACTTGTTTAGGACATCTCCAGGGCACATTCAAAAGAATATAGGTGTTAGGACACAGCAACAAACAGCTTTTAATCCTGGGCTGGGCAGGAAGCACCTAGAATCATAGGATTGTTAAGGTTGCAAAAGACCTCTAAAATAATCAGCCAACACTGCCAAGTCCACCAGTAAACCATGTCACTGAGTGCCACATCTACACATCTTTTAAGTGCCTCCAGGGATGGTAAATCAACCATTTCCCTTGACAGCCTTTTCCTCTGCCTGGCCAGCTTTTCAGTAAAGAATTTTTTCCTAACCCTCAATCCATGCACAACTCAAGGCTGTTTCCTCTTGTCCATCACTTTTTACCCTGGAGAACAGGTGACCCCCCACCTCTTCTCAGGGAGTTGTAGAGAGGGATAAGGTGTCCTTTGAGCCTCCGTTTCCCTAGGCTAAACACTGCAGCTTCCACAGCTGTTCCTCATTGGCCTTGTGCTCCAGACCCTTCACCAGCTTTGTCACCCTGCTCTGGACATGCATACTTGTATCTGTTTTAGCAGAACTGGCTGGTTAAACTCACAGCCAAAGAGCACCACTACCTGACTCCTTTATGGGGGCTGTCCTGTGGCTGTGACATAGCAGAAATCTTCTCCTGCCCCAGCTCCCTAGAAATCCTGCCTTGGTACTGCCCCATGCCCAGCTGCCCTTGGGACTGTGTACACCAATATTTGCTGGATTGGCTCCTCCATGCAGTGGAAGAGATGTCTGCAGCACATGGTGGTGATATGCCTCATGTACCGCTGGATGTTTCCAGCCTGCTTCTGACTGCTTTGGTCTGCTCTCTGTTTTCGTACAGACACCTGGGGGTTTTCCAGCAAAAACCACGTGCCCATTCCCTGCTTTTCTGCTCCTTTTCATCAGATTTAAATGATGCCAGGTAAAGCTTAAGGGTTTTAACCATGCAAAACAAAAATGATGGTGAAATGAAGCCATGAGTCTACGAGGTAAGACCAATTGCATGTTTGCTACAGATACCTGAGGGCAAGGTTTTGGGTTTTGTTCATCTTGGCTGCTCCAGGATGCCTCTCACTTCACACACAATTTCAGCAGTTCTGAATGATGACTTTTCATCATTAGTGACATTTTCTATATCTCCTAGTATGCCTGGGTTTCATCCTCCAGTTCTAGCCACTATTTCCTGGACTATTTTCCACTTGGAAGCAATTCTTCACCTCACCCAGCTGTGTCCTCCTGCTCCTACCAGTCCCTCCATCTTGAAACCTCGGCCCTTTCTCCCACACCTCACAAAAGCCTTCTATAGGGACAGGCTCCTTTCCTGGCCCTCTCCTCCACATCCCCATCAGCAGAGCACTTTCCAAGCCTCTTCCTTCCGTGCTCTTTCCTCAGGCTGGGCTCCCTTCTCCAGCTCCCCCCGCCACCTCCCCTGCTCTCCAGCAAAGCCCAGCTCTCGCCGACTTCCTCCTCCGCCAGCGGCCGCAGCGGCTTCCTCTGGCCACGGCAGTCCCAGACACTCTGGCTCCACGGCACACCCTCACATGCACAAAAACACCAAAACAGGGCTTTGCTTTCTTATTCAAAAGTGCAGCTCAGCTCAGGCTGCTGTGCCACTGAGGAAACCTGCAATGCTTGTCACCCACTGTGCCACCGCCAGCGTGGGCGCCCCAATCAGCTCTGCCAGCCATCACAACCCATCCCTGTCAGGGATTTGCTTGTGTCCTTATCATTCCTGTGTCTTGTAGAGCCTCCCTGACACAGGATGATATTTTTTCAAACCAAATCTGATTTTATGTTACAATGCAAATGCCCTGTGGTTTGTAGAAGGCACCAAAATTTTAATTAAATCCACAGGAAAGCACTCTGCTTGGATGGGAGTTCACACAAGAGACTGGGAAAATTCTGCCGGAGTTAGTGTCTGTGGGCAAGCTTGGTCCAAGGGAATGTGTTGGACGGACAAAGGCACATCTGTCCCAGGGAACCCAGCTCACTCAGCTGCCCCCCAGGTGCCATGACTCACCATCCTGCACAGTCAGCTTGTGCAAAGAAGGGCAAATCCCTCCCTGAGAGTGGATCCTGTTGGAACTTGATTGGATGCAGGCTGCTCTGTGTGTGTCACCCCCCTGGGCAGAGCTGTCAGGGATGTGGACAGGACCTGGCCAGGGCCAGTGTGGGGCTGCTGCTGCCAGTGAAGTCTCGACCATCCCCAGTGGCCTGTGCCCAATCTGTGCCCACAGGATTGCTGGCAAAGGGATAGCCAAGCTCTCAGTACAGTTCTCTCCTTTGAGGCTGACAGCTCCCAGGCAGATGTGTGTCTATGTGTGTCTCATGTGTGTTTATGTGTGTCTCATGAACTCAGCAGGCTGGGAACAAGCTGCAATTTGGCAGAGACATCCAAAGAAAATCCAGATGTCACAGGAAGTTCTGTCAGGTGGGGTCAACCTAGGACTAATTCAGTGCTGGTAGGGGCCATGATATTGCTGGCCTCCAGATTCCCAAAGACAAAGCTACTTTTAATTTCCTGGTGGCTTTTGGTCACTAGAACCACCAGGACCTTCCGTTCCCAGCTGTTGGAGTCTGAATGTCATTGGCTGAGCCCACTTCTAATTTACTTAATTTTCTGCTGTGATTTAAACTAGAAGAGTTTTGTTGATTTTCTCCTTTCTAGGCAATGGTTGTGTAACAGTCTTGGCTTGAGAGACCTGTTGTGTTCCAGTCCAAAGCAGCTGTGGTGGATTTTGGTGATCCACTTTGCTTAGATGGAGTGTTTGTCATCTGCCTGGACACCCTTCAGTCTGGTGGGGGAACTCTATGATGACAATGAGCTAAATGCCTTGACCTCATTTGGAAATTTTACTGGGGAACATGTGCAGAACTTGGCTGGCGAGGGGGAGGGCCTGTTCTTTACATTTCTGTTCAGTTAAACTACATATGCTCTGGCACATGCTACCTGGGAAGCCTGGCTGCAAGCTCTCCATCTCAGACAAACCCTGGGTCTGCCTACAGGATGGAAGACTGCTTGGGGAAGTGGTGCCAACAACGTCTAGAGATGCATTCTGTGCAGAGGTGTGACAAGAAATGTCTGGCTCTTTCACAGAGGGGTGGAAGGTGGAGTGACATGCAATCAGGAAAGTGATCTCGCATCTCTTACTGGAGTGGCTTGTGCTAGGGCAGTGAGGGGACATGAAGACACCAGAGGGTGGAAAGGAGGATCAGTGGAGTCAGGCTACAGATGGAAAATGAACTTTGGGGGCCAGGATGCTCTTAGCTTGTCAGACAGGAGGCTGAGAAATGATTTAACCATGGTAGGGGGGTGATTCTGCCTGGAAGAGAACCTAACAAGGGGAACTGGAGGCTCTTTTGAGTCTTGCTAGGGAGGGTGCAACACAAGCAAACCACATAAAGCCTGGCAAACCCAATCTTGCAGTAAGGAGTCCATTGACACCTCACCTTCCCACTCTGTTGTAACAAGGAGGGATATTTTTCTGCATTATATGCTTTGATCCAGCTACTGGCACTACTCTTAAGTGAAGTATGTGCAACAGGGAAAATTTTCATGGTGTGATCCTGCTCTCCCTCCTCCTGGACATTATGGAGAAGAAGGCCCGCTGCAATTTTCCTCAATGTGGTTATCATACACGTGGCTGAGTTTTCAGGATATGACAGTAATACAAACTCATGCCTTCTGCAGGAGTAGGTGCATTCTAAAGGTATATTTTTTGCTCATTTACCACTTCCCTCCAAAGGTTCCGGTTACTTCCAGTTCCCAATATGACAGTTCAAAGTATCAGACTTTCACTTTGAAAGTTTTGAAAATTTGAAAAAATTGAAGTGTTCCTGAAAACACACTTCTGCCTGTCTGATACCTGGCTGACCGGCCTTGCTGTCAGACCTCACATGCTCTCAGAGGGTGCACACAGATTGGTTTCTCCAGAAGGAAACAGAAGGAAATGCGTGTATGTCTGCAAAGGGGTGGATGATTCATTGGGGAGTTCCCAGCAGCAGCCAGTGAAAGGATGCTGGGCTTACTGGAAATGCTCAGGTGTCATTTTTCCTGGACAGAGTATGAGCGTAGGTGGCTGAGCTGGCAGGTTGGACTCACCAAGGCACAATCATCGAGCAGTTCCTTCTTTTGGATTCACTTTGAACAACCCAACCACAACCAGACTTTGTGGCCTGTGTGGAAGACAAGAAGAGGCCTTTGCCAGCAGCTGAATGCTATGCCACAGGGAACAGAACAGAACAGAACAGAACAGAACAGAATAGAATAGAATAGAATAGAATAGAATAGAATAGAATAGAATAGAATAGAATAGAACTATTTCAGTTGGAGTGGACCAATGATGATCATCCAAGTGCTTGACCACGGCAGGGCTGATCAGAACTTACAGCATCTTGTTAAGAGCATTGTCCAAATGTCTCTTTAAATGCTGATGGCTTGGGGGCATCAACCACCTCTCAAGGAATCCCATTCCAGTGTTTGACCACCCTCCTAGTAAAGAAATATTTTGTGACGTCAAGAGTGAAATTTTTCTGGAGCAGCTTTGAACCATTCCCATGCACCTTATCACTGAATCCCAAGCAGAAGGGATCAGCACCTCCTCTCCTCTTCCCCTCCTCAGGGAGCTGCAGAGAGCAATGAGTTCACTCTTCAGCCTCCTGTTCTCCAAACTGGAAAATCCCCAAATCCCTAGCTGCTCTTCACAGGACATTCTTTCAAGCCCTTTGACCTGCTTTGTTGCCCTCCTCTGGATGCATTCAAGTACCTTAAAAACTTGCTCAGATTTTGGGTCCCAGAACAGCACATGGTTCTCAAAGTGAGGCTGCACCAATGCTAAATACAGAATAATCTCCACTGTTGATTCGTTAATTGCTTGTTGGGGAGAGGCAGAGGTGCTGCCATTCCCTCCCTGTTCCAAGACAAGGACACTAGAGAGGAGCATCGTATCTGAAAAATTGGGTGGGAATGTGTGTTTGCATGCATCTGTGACAGCAAATAACCTTCTGACACTTTGTAACAGCAAGAAAAGGCCACAGAAATGAGGAACACAAAAGAAGTTATTGCCTGGGACTCTTAGATTTACTACTTCATAACTGATTTTCTTATAAGATGTTTATAGTGTTAAAACGGCATGCACAAGCCTTTGTCCATCAAGTCTTTAAGAAACTACATATATTAATTTTACACATTGTCTGGAAACTATTAAAAGTTACTAATAAGGGTGTTAGCCACTCTCATGCTGAACTTTTGGTCACAAACACTGGCAAGTTCTGGCCAAAAGAGTCGTGGACCATTCTTGGGCAATAACTGGAAGTGCAGCAAGAAAAGTGGTGCAACAGTTGTACATGGCAGTGTTTCCACATCCCCTTTTGACTCCAGACTCTAACTTGCTGAGGGTCAAAACTGTTTGAGGTTCAAAACTGTTTTTACCCTCAGACCAGAGAACAAGAATCTTGATTCATTTTTCTTTCCTCTACACTAATTGCAGGTTGCTTGATGGTGTCACAGAGGCACAACTCACCCAAGCCCTTTTCTGCCACTGCCAAGGATCAGTCCATTCCATTTCCAGATTCTAAATGAGATATTATTGTCTTCAGAAGATCAAGATATTTTGCATGACCAAGTTGCTGAATTAAGTACTCCTGTGAAATCCAATGGTCTGTGATTGCCAAGCCAGGTAAGACAAACTATTGGCCCTTTCTGGTTTCCAGCTGAATCATGCTGTGTTTGTGTTGTTCTGTGGTTGGTGCTCTGTGGAGCCTTGAACATGGTGACTTTGGGGGTGTGTGGAGGGGAAACCAGGGTGGGTCACTCCGAGGTGTCACAGCCAAGGAGATATCCCCACCAGGGAGGCTGTGGGAAGGCTCACCTCAAGGGGAAGGTGCTGGGTACAGCGGAAATAAATGCCCTGATATTCTTCCAGGAGGGTTCCCAAGAACCTGAGGGTGCTGTGCTTTGAAATCCCACTTGAGATTTCCCTTGGGTGAGCAGGATGGGTTTTCAGAGCTGTTTTCAAACTGCTTAAGAGCTCATGTATCTGCAGAGCGTATGATGGACTGTCTCCATGTGGAATTCCTACCAACACCTGTGAAGTTTTGCAGGCATTTCCTTTTCCCAGCGCTGCCTCTCCTTTTCTATCTCCTCTCCCATGCTGCAGCCATGAACCCATCCCCAGCTCCAAGTGCCTGCTTTGGGAGGGGAAGCAGGATCCCTGGGGCAGTCCTGGATGTTGGGTAGCTCCCGTCTCAGACAGTACCGTGACTGCTGATGTGCTCACAGAGCACTGCTCACAAGGGAAACTTCTCACATGTTCTTCTTGGCTCCTCTGTTCCCACTCACAGCAATTATGTGTCTGCTTTTTGGCCTTCATTTGTGCTAAGCTGTTGTGCCTCAAGTGAGTGCTTATTAGCACTTCCTTCTCTGAAAAGGAGTGACTGCAAAATAAGCCAAGGGTCATTTCCCTTCCCTTGAGACCAGGAGACATCCTGGCTTTTAAACTAGGCTCCATAAATTTTAAGCCTTAGCATCTCATGTGTTTTTCCTAGAGAGGGGTGGAGGTTCCCCTGGAGAGAGCAAGGAAAAGAAACTCCTTCTGATGTGACAGTACATTGCTTGCAAGTGTTTTTAAGGAATCTGAGACAGCACAGACCAGTGAAAAAAGCAATCATTAATATACCAAGTGTGTGAAATGAATCAGAAGAAGTGGAAAAAGGAAGTGAGCATTTTCTATTTCTTGCATCATCTTTACTTGCATATCATCATTCAAGGTTGGGCATCAGCAGGTAGAGCTGCTAAATATCAACCAACAAAAAATGCTGCCAGTAGATAAAATGCTGTTGTAGAAAGTCGACACAAATAGATTTGTGCTATCTGTGGTGAATACAAATTTTTAGGCTGAAAGTACTCTTAACAGCTGCAGTGTTCATTATAAGCTTGGGAAAAAAGGATTCAGACTAATGTCAGAAGCTTGAAACTTCTGCAAGTCCATAAAAATCTCAAATTTCCCAGCACATAAACTGCCTTCCCAAGACTACCTATGGGTTTCTCTGATCCATGCTGATTCTTTCTGCAAAAGATGCCAGTAGGAATAGTGTCAGAGAACAAGGCCCCTGACAAGTGATATCAGGGGTATACATGTTGGTGGGACAATGTGGTAAGGAGGTCAAGAGCTGCAGTGGCTGGCTGGTTTCAGTGGTGAGGATGATATCAGGACCTCAATGTGTTCTACTCCTCTGAGGGAGTATCCCTCTAGTGCTTGTATTTATATCCTGAGAGCAGAAACAAGGGCTGCACCAAGGACTTCCTATTTGCCCCCTCCTGGGGCTAGACTTTCTTTTCCCCAGAAGTCCCTTGCCTTCACTGGAGCCTCTGTTTAACTTATTCTCTACAGACACAGCAGTGATGTTAGAAGTTGCCATATTCATGAGGACTCGTGGCTTGAAGAACTCAAACATTCTAAACCCATGAGGTGCTCAGAAAGATTTTCACCCAGCCCAGAGCTGCAGCCCAACCCACCTCCACCAGAAGGGTTCATGGAAGCAGTTCATGGGTAGGAGACAAATGCATGCCCAGGGTTCTTTCACTCCATTCCAGGAGTGTATGCCCTGCATGATCACGGCAAGAAAGCAGAGTGATGGTTCCATCCTCAGGTGGGGACTGGATCACAAACATCCCATCCCCCAGCAAAACCCACAAGGTGGGTACATGGGATGGTCCTGATGTAGGAGCCACTCTTGAACACAAGATGTGTGTGGGAACACAAGACCCACTTCTGCCTGAAAATCTCAGCATTGCTCAGGTGTGGAACAGTCTCTGCACAGACGAAACCTGCTGTCATCTTCTCTGGTGACAGACAGGGCCATGGGTGAGGGTGTGCCACAGAGAGAGAGGGAGAAGGAAAGGATTCAGCAGAATATTATTTCTTGATTCCTCTCCTGCAATTAAGAAAGGGTTGTGTTTTTCACTTTCACGTGCCTCAACTCCCACCAGCTGCATGCACCCACCCACAGCATGTGTGCTGTGTTTTTATTACAGCTGTAGCCTCAGGTAGCGTGGAACTGGGGCCAAGCATACATTAGTAAAATTAGAAGAAATATCATCTGACGGGTCTGGACGGTGCTGTGGGCAGAGCATATTTGGCAAGACTGCTTCCTTCGCAATCCAGCCCAGAGACATTCCCTGATCCTATCTGAACAGGGACTGAACTTGCAAAACGAGTCCCAGCTTGTGAGCTGTGAGTCAGGGATGTCTTAAACACTGCCTCAGCATCCAACACCAACAGGCCCTTTTTATCTTGTTCATCCTGCTTTAATAGCTGCAGCAAGCCTTCATGTTAATTGAGCAGCCTTGAGGGCCTTAAGGCTGGGGTTTTTTCACACCCTCCAGCACTTGCCCCTTGTGTATCTGGCTGGTTTTGACCCATTATTGTCCTTTTCTCTGGTTCAGCTAACGGGACTCAGCTGCACTGCTCACAGACAGTGGTTTGAAACTGTGGTTGAAAGGGCCACATTCATGTCCCTCACTGGTGAGCCATAAAGGATTCATTTCACTGGTTTGTCTATGCATCAGCCTTTGAAGGACGTGTGTGCTTAAAATCAAGTATATTTTCCAACTTCTTTCGAGTACCTTCATAGTAAATAAAGTCTCCTTCATGACTCAAGGGATTTCATAAATTGTCTGCCAGGACAGGCCAGGACAGGCAGGAATCTGTGGAATACCCTGTGTTTACATCCCGAGATATGTATTTGCATCATATCTGAGAAAACCTAATTAGAAATGTTGGATTTGGGGACCATTTGCTGGAAAATGGGGATGAAAAACATCAGGTCAAAGGAAGGCAGGACTCACACTGATCTATTCCAGAAAATCCCACCTGGTATTGGTATCACAGTGGCTCAAATTGTCCTTGCCCAAGTTTCAGTGAGAGACTGCAGATGTGAAGGCAGTGTGGACTAATGACTGCAAAGGTGCATTCGCCTTGTTACTAGAAGATGGAAAATGTTATTTACCTGTGAAGCGAAGGAATTTAGGACAGAAGTTTGTAGTAACAGAGAATAAAAGCATAGTGCTTTATTCAAACACAGAGCAATGGAGACAAAGGGCTGATTCAAAAGGAGTACATGGGATGTGCATTTTCATACCCTTGATTTTTCTTACCTCAAAAACAGGCACAACACAGGGAATAAATGACTCCTGGATGGTTATAAACAAATTTCAGTCCTTTGTGGGAGAGACAGGGTCATACCCTCATGTACCCCAGATGTATCAAGATTTACCATTCTCTCCTGTACCAAGAAAGACACGTTCAAATCTAAATTTCTCAGAAGGGAGGAGAAGGATCAGATTGGAAAGAAAATAAAGGAAGCTTGAAACTGGCTTTTATCTTAAATATATTTTGGTATTATTCCACAATACAGTGCAATGCAGTCTTCATGCCCCTTTTCTCACCTTCCTTTTGTTTTGCAGTATCACTTATTGCTCTTTACATGTCAGTACTGCCCACTATCAGCATCACACACAACAAACAACACCATTCCCCTCTCATGGGCTTAGGATAACTTATTTTAGAGATACCATTCAAGGACCTTAAACATATTGGCCTTAGAGCTATTTTTACTTGCAAGTGCTTGAGCCAAACCTTTGATGTTTCATTTGGGTTCAGGGTAAAATAGAGAACACATTAAAATAAGCAAGAGCTGGTGGTTTTGTTCTAAGTGTTACCAGAAGCCAGGGTGAGACACAGAAGAGGAAGGGAAGGGGATTGCCAAAGATTTCCGTTGGATACTTACTCTCTCCAGGGCTTGTAAATCTGTTCTGTAACCCTCTTAATCCCTCCTCCTGCAGGGGAGTACGGTATCCTGAAATCTTCATGATCTCCCGCAAACAAAGGTTTTAATGCAGCCTTTTGTTTATTGTCTCTGCAAAGAAAAAGGGGGTCATTTTTTCTCTGTAGCCCGAAGGCTCAGGGAAGTTACTGAGTGTCCTATCCTGCACTGCTTCCCATCCAGCATTTCGACAGGCATGAACGTGTCCTTATCCAGACACCATCTCACTGGATGTGCCAAAGGAATGGAGCTCTGGGGTCCATGTCATGAAAATTTCCCAAAGTCAGGGTGGAAGGAAGGCAACCACAACTGCCCTCATCTGATGCTACCTAAATAAGGAGACTGTCCCCTCCCAACCTCTGTGGATTGTACAGGGAATGATCCACATTCAAATCAAAACCATCCTGTGACCATGCCCTGGTAGTTGTGCTGCCCACTTGTGCTCCTTCTTCTAATGAATTTTACTTTCCTTTTACTCCATCTTTCAGCATGTGGGTAGACCCATTGCTGTCTGTACATATTTCAGAGACTAGAGGTAGACAGGGATAAACCTATCATGGCTAATACATCTATGTTGAAAGAGGAAAAAAATTGTTTGTTTTTAAAAAAGGAAAAGGAAATTCCATAGAAGCCATTTAAAATGGAAAATATTCTGGGAAGAATGTTGGATAATAGAAAGGAAAGTTTGGAGAAAAATGAAAGCAAGTCACATGCAAGTAAGCAGGGAAAATTCACAGTACAGAAGATGGTGCTGCTGCTAAAATGGGAGGATATCTGAATGCCATTGAACAGAGAATTTACCCTATGGCACCTACAGAGATTAGCAATGTGGCCAGGAAATAACATCATGAAAGTGGAACAATATGGACTACCACCACTCAGGGGAAGATATCCTCAAGTGACTCCTGGAAGCAGCCATCTTAAGGAAGGCTGGGAAGTGATATAGGAGGAGAATCTTCATGTAACTTCTGGCAGCCAGCTGGTGCGGTGAAATTCCCTGCCATCCTCAGTGGGCATCACCCTAATCTGCCTGTCTTGGATATGGCTGGAAGGTTGCTGTTAGTTTCTTGGCATCTCAGTGCCATACACTGCAAAGCCAGAGGCCTCAAAGGAGAGTAGAGACGTGATCAGATCTTTTGGAGTGGGTTTGATTCATGAAGTCGTACTTAGATATTAGCTGGAAAAGAGATAAAAAAATAGCAGGCTTGAGTCTACAAGTATCTGATGGATGTAAGCAGGGTCACACAAATGCACTTGAAGAGAGAGAAAATAGGATGTAATAGAAAGAAAGGAAAATTTCCTACCAGTATTGACAAGACAAAACTTGGATACAGGCTCTTAAAGAAAATTCTCTTGAATGCCTTTCTCTTTCAAATAGCAGGAAATGTCCTGTAGATGCAGTTTTGCTTGGATTGGATAAAAGCTAATAATCTCAGCTCAAAGTTTTGAGATACAATTCTTCTTGATGAAAGGTCAATTTAAAAAGCGAGTTGATTTCTGTCATGGATACAGTGAGCTGAAAAAAGGTCACCTATTCCAGTTTTCTAAAATTCCTTTTAAAACATTGTGTACAATGAGCAGTCAAAGGAAAGCCAAGAAACTGAGAGCCAGGAGTTAGCAAAATCATTAAAGAAACAGCAAAGAAATATAAAGAGCACAATGCATTCAAATCAGCACAGAGGGCCAGATGGTACATACCCAAGGGTATTAAAGGAATTAGCTGAAAAACTCTTAGGCCCATTATCCATTATATTCAAGTGCTCCTGGAGAACTGAGGAAGCCCTGGTGACTGGCAGAGGGAAAACATCACGTTTCTTTTCCAAAAGGGGAATTACAGATCAATTAACTTGGCATCCTTTCCAGGTGAATCTTGGTCTCTAATAATCAAAAAGCCCTATTAGCTGTTCTGCAGGAGGAACAAAACAGAAATGTGTCACACACACAGAGAGGTCACGTTAAGAGGAGCAGTTGCACCCAAGTGATAGACGCTACAGTCAGATTATACTCACAGTGTTGATGGGAGGAGGAAAACCACGGGGAGTGGGAAGTGTTGGGTGGGGAGAGTGAAGTATAAGCAGCTGCTTATCCATCATGTGGGATGAGTATAGAGCGTTGTGGGACATGCTGGTGGGAGGAAGAAGGGATATGGTCCCTTGAGTCACTCAGTAAATTTACCCCTAAGGGTTTCACTGGCTGACAAGACAACTGGTTTTACGGAGAACTCTTCTGTGCAGAAAGGTTCTTGATTTCAGTAAGTAATTTTGCCCAGTTTCTTCAGACATAATGTTCCTTTAGAACCTGATCCATCCCTAAAGGATTCCACGCAGACACAGTTGACTTTAACAGCGGCTGGACCAGGCCCAAAGCATTACAAGAAACATGTAGGGTGGATACAGAGAATAACAATGAAAGAGATTAAAATCAGCCCCTACAATAGAAAGTGGAGTATGCTTACAAATATTGCCATGTTGGGCTCCTCAGGGACTCCTGCTGAGTTGGACATTATATTCATCTGCAGTAGCACTGAGGAAGGAGAAGAAAAATACATCAATCAAATTCAAAGATAACACTCCGCTGGAGTGTGAATTGCAAATAATTTATTAGAAGCATCATCCTAAAGGGATTTCAATAAATGAAGAGTGGGACATAGTGGGAATAGCAAGAAATTTAACAAATCCAAGTGCAGAAACATCCACAGGGTAACATTGCTCACTAAGGAGAGGTCAAAGCACTAACCCCAGAGGCTTTGGAGAGGAGTAATCCAGAAGAACTCCTTGGATGCTAATTTGATAAAAAGCTACAGCTGATAATTCATTAAAAACACCCAGATCAATTCTCTTTTGAAGTGCTAATAGGAATACCACTTGGGGCAGGGCCTTCTGAAAAGAGTGCAGGCAAACAGGTAATGGTATAGATTAACTGGTATAGACAAGAGGGTGGAAGGATGACCTATTTACTAGGATCAAAGGAAATAAACACATACATAGCCTGGAAAAAAAAAAAAAAAAAAAAAAAAAAAAAAAAAAAAAAAAAAAAAAAAGAACACCAAAGGAAGGCAGCAGGGTATAGTCAGATACAGAGACAAACCTTACCATGAAAGAATGCTGCTGAGTGGGAGAGAGAACCAAGGCTCATTAGTAAACACTGGTGGGAGCTACATACATGGACACTTTCAGACTGGGAAGGGGATAATGACCTGATGAATTGGATCTCCAGCAGGATTGGCTTGGAGATGTCTCCATTGTAAGGAAGTATAGGTTTAAAACCACCATACAATCAGGTCCTGTGCTTGGTTCTCCACCTCCATGGAGTCACCATCTTGCTGCCTCTGGGATCACAGCATGTTTACAGTCACATTTTTGGCAATGTTCCTTGAGCCAGTAGACGTGGAAATGAATGCAAAATCATCAGGGCTTGAATACCAGGGGGAAAATATAGTGGAATGAATGCCACTGCAGATGAGGTGGAAAATCTCAGTGGTTAAATACTCCAGATGTGTACAGACAGAGACTGGCAAGGCAAACATCAGGCAGGTAAAGAAAAGGATATGAATTATCACATGGAGAAGCCCAGTCCCAGCACAAGGATTGCAGATGTCCTTTGCAGTAGAGTTAATTGTTCCTTTTTCTGGGAGACTAATTAATGTGGGCCAGAGGAGAGATTGATCTCACCTTCTTTTTGACATCCATGGGGTAGTATCATGGATCTCCAGAGTGGGAACTGTGAGAAAGATATGCTACACTGCCATACCTCAAGGACTTAACTCCTGTTAGATCACAACCTCAACTAGACCTTTACCACAGACAGGAGATTGAAGATATACTTGAATAAAAGCAATCTGGAAAATACAAGAAGACAATGGGAATTTCAATAATTTTCTTGCAAAACTGCTGCACCACTTTTTCCACCAATGTTCCCATTTCTCTGTGTTGTCTGCCCCCTGACTTTTGCCTGGGATATAGTGCATATTACAATCCAGAAATCTCAAAATGTGCATGGCCAGCTAGAAATTCTTTGTTTTCACACATTTCACCTCTAAGCCCTTATTAACAGGGGGCTTTGGGGAACCCACATCAGGATGTGTCTGCAGCAAGCCCTCCATTCTTGAATTTGCACCCAGCAGAGACATTCCTTGTTCTTACCTGATCTTATCTGCCACAGGTGGCAGCTCTTCACCTCGCAGCTCTGGCAGTGCTGCCCACAGCAAGCCAAGGAATTCCTGGCAATTCGTCTCAGTGGAGAGGCTTTTCCACACGATGTAAGGGATGTGAAATCCACCCACATGTTTGGGAGGGTGGCAGAGCATTAGAACCACTCAGCATCACTCCAGTGCCCACGACAGCCCCTGGAGCAGCAGCAGCGGAAGCTCTGCAGGAAAGGGATCAGAAACTCCCTCCCACCACTTGACTCGTGTGGGCTGCTGCCTGGATACAGGTTGAGGCAGCTGCTGAAGTCATGGCTGTCTGTGGGCTGCAGAATTTCTGACTTGATGTTTTATGTGGCTCTGTCTATCAAAATATTTGGGATCTGCTCGTCTGTGGTTACTGTGCCGGTTTCAGCAGCGTTTGTTGGCTGCAAGAAGCCACAGTAAGGCTTCATCTTGCTCAAATGCTGGCTGAATTACCTGCTTTTTGAGCCTGGTTGTCAGGGAAAAGCCATACATGTGCAACAAGCCATTGAAAATCATTTTTAATGGGTGTTCCAAGTCTCCAGTGCTCCTCCTCTGACTGGGCAATGTAGTGCTTGCCTAAGTATTTTTTCAGAGAAACAATCACAATGTGAATGTGCAGACACTTGTAATCAAGGACCCAAAATTAATTTTAAAGGAAATTAAAATTTTCAAAGGAATTTTTTCAAAGGAAATGTTTCATTGTCGAATCTTCAAATTGCACTCCATTTTGGTGTTACTAAATGAGAGAAAGGGCAGACTCCTGGTTGAGATGATGGGACAAGTAGTCCAGGGTCAGTTCCTGGTCCTAGCCCAGTTTTCCAGTACCGAAGTTACTCAATCCTCCTATGTATTACAGTTCACTATCAGGAGATAAGGATAATATTACTTTTCTCCCCACTTCATCTATTTTTTCTATTAAATAATGGGGAGAGACCAAGAGAAGATTTAATATAAAGATGCACAACTTCTTTCACAGTGGAATACCTCATCTTGATTAAGGACTTGCACATTATTGATGTTTATATTAATTTCATCAGTGCCAACATATTCTTTTATACAAAGGAAGACTATTGCAGAACACTGCAGTTATGGAGCACAGTTAACCAGATATTACATGTATCTGTCTCTCTGGTTAAAAGTGACAGATTTATCTGTCTAGGTGTGGGCAATGTGTTAGAGGCTGAGTGGTTTAGTAAGCAAGCAAGTCTTGTGATGGAGAATTTATTGTGGCTGAAAGACTGAAGACAAGCTCTTCATTTTCACATGATGGTTCCCCAGACTAGCTATTATTCACTGTACATCTACACCGTGAAAAGCTAACACATATAATTAAAACTAATACAGGTATTTTAACTGTTTTGGCACAGATTACCATAAGTCTATTTTAATTCATAAGTGTTATATCTATTCTATGTTCTGTAAGCAAGAGTAAAAGTGTAAGCTCAACATTATGATGAGTCAATGGTAGACTATTTAAAGCTTCCTATTCAGGTGAGTGGTGATCCCAATGTCTCCTTTTAAATTTATGATCTTCCTTCCTGCCTTTAATTGTTCTACTTTTCCTGAGGAAATCAAAACATAATGGTACAAACCAGTCATTTTCTTATACATAATGCATATGATTTGCCTTTAAACTTCACTGGGTTTTAGCCATTTAAGGCTAAAAATGTAGAATTTTCTGTGCTGTGGGCCTGAGTCAGTGCTGTGGTGATGGTGAGCAGATCCTGTTGCCTGGAAGATGCTCAAGGCCACATCCAGGTCTGAAGAAATATCATACAATGTCAGATGCTTGAAACTCAGGAGCTTAATCTATGTTCATCACCACAGTAATTGGAGAAACAACCCTGTAGAGCAATTCTTCACATGCTCTTCTATGGTTGTTGTCAGAACCTGAAGGATCATCAGTGTTGCCAACCAAGCAATTAACCCTTCCTGCTGGAGAATCTACCACAGTGGGACAATCTAGTTATGAAAAAAAGCTCTGTCAGAATGCAAAGGGGCTCACACATAATTGTCCCTGCACCCACCAGGTTCAGTGTGATCAGCTCCCCCGGAATATGTCCAGTTACCTGGGAGCAGCCTGAGAGGGATCCACATCCTTCCACACAAATCATTCCCATCATACACAGATTTCAGGTTCATACAGAACTAAAGCCTAAAGTCCTTGCTTAGGTATCTACTGTGCCCTTGTATTCAGCCTTCTGCAGGGGCAGAGTTGCAGACATCTCTGAGGCAAATTCTCCATCCCCTCTTGCCAGCTAATAGGAAAGGGGAGTTTCACTTTTCAGTTTTAGTGCTTCTTATCCATGCCTGCATGAGCTTATTTTAATCAGTGGGGTGGACAGGGAAGTATCAGTGCTTGCAAACCAGGAGTTCTTGGCAGCACTGATGCCATTTTTGATTTATGTTTGATATATGTCCCTTTCTGTTTGTTGTTAGTGACCTGACACCTCGCACTCTGAAATCTCTGGGTTTCAGAGCAGGTCTCTGATGGGTTTAATGTATAGACCAAAGTATATTGATAAAGCATGAGATCTTTAGCCAAGCTGAAAATTTATCCCTAATGTTGATCTACATGAACATTACTTCCATTGACAAAATACCCTTTAATATTATGCCCCATCTGAATTTTTCATGGGAACTATTTAATTCTCCTTTGGAAAAACAGCAGGCTTTTATTTTTATGAGAACAATCAGTTGTACTTTTCATTTACAGAAGACACCAGTCTTTACAATAAAGCTTTCACCACTGCATCTTCTTTAAAGGATTAAAAAGACATAAGGGAAACAGCATTGAAACATTGATTTATTTTCTTCTTTAGGTAGTTAAATGCTGAATCACTACAAAATATGCACTATGCTCTTCAACCTGCTGCCAAGGAGAGTGAGAAAGCAGGCTCCTTTCCCATGTTTGTCTGTGTCATCCTCTCATGGTGTCTGTTCCACAAACAGCACCATTTGTGTGTTTGAGCACTGACAGGCTTGCAGGTGGAACTCCTGTGTAAACCAAAGGTGAGACAGATCCTGGCTCAGCAGAGTAGTCCAGGTTATACTGATATCCTCTTGAGGTTACTTTGCTGAATATGGATATGATGAAGACATTCAGGTAGACAGGACCATTCACAGTGGCCATTCTGTTTGCCAAGCATAGCCTCTGTGCCCACTGAATACTGATTTCTTCAAATTTGGTGGCTATCTAAGTCTCTACTTTTTCATAGAATCAGAATCATAGAACAGCCAGGGTTGGAAGGGACCTTGAAGACCTTCCAGTTTCAATCCTTTTGCCATGGGCAGGGACACCTTCCACCAGATCAGTTTGTTCAGAGCCCCATACAGCCTGGCCTTGGACACTCCCAGGGACAGGGCAGCCACAGCTTCTCCAGGGACCCTGTGCCAAGGCCTCAGCACCCTCACAGGGAAGATAATATCTAATTTCTAATATCTAATTTAAACCCATTCTCTTTCAGTTTGAGTCCATTCCACCTTGTCCTGTAACTAGATGCCCTTGTAAATAATCTCTCTCCAATGTATATATTTTGTACATAGTATTAAAAATATTTTGTGCATATTCTTTAGAAGATGTAGAATTTGAGTTGAAAAAGCAAGTCCTGCCAGGGTCAGCATTTTTCTTTGTTAATTTAAAGTTTATTTTTCCTAAACACACATGTGACAATGCATCATTCATTTTCTACTCATTTATCCCAGAAGACCATGGAAAATACTGTTAAGTAAGATGTGGAGCAATATTAATAAGATTTAAATTATAAGTACTGCCCACAAGATGTAAATACAAGTTAATACACCTCCCTCCACACTCCTGTAGGACAAACACTGTTTTCAAAATACCCCAAATGAAATATCTTCCTGAAGTCTCTGCTGCTCCCATATGTTGCTTTGAAATATCAGATGAGTTTTCCAGTTGGTTTTAACATCTTATGCTGTGGCCAGCTGATGTAATTTGGCAGAGATCCATTATACCATTGGAAATATGTCAGTCTATACCAGCTGAGATTACAGCACAGTTCTAATTTTAAATATACTTAACATCTTTTTAATGCTTTCTCAAATAATGCTAGTAAAACCTGTTTTATCTCAGTTTCTGTCCTCAGTAAACATATGTGCAAAAGTTAGCATCTTGGAAGAGATGAAAGAGAACAGGACCTGTCCCTGCTCAGACTTTAAGGCAAATATCCTTTATGAAGTCATGACAGGAGGGACCGAGTTTCCATAAGACCAGTGGGATAAAAGAACATAATTTACCATTTTAAGTGGTTCTGAAACAGAGCTAAACTCAAAGCATGGAAGAAAATCTTCTTGGTTTCAACTCTGGAGCTGCTGAAGTTATTCACTGTACACATACGACCATACTGATTTAGCACTCTTGTTACTCTTTGTGATTTTGTTGACTGAGATGACCTTGATTTGCTGACTGTTCAAAGCACAGTTTTCCCTATTAAATAACTTTCAAATGCTCACCTTCTACTTCATAAAGCTATTACTCACATGCTCACATAATTCCTCCCCTTGAAATACCAGTCTAGTTATACCAAAAAAGAGTACACATGCATATTTCAAAGCCCTGATATGGCAGAGCTTTGTGCTTGCCTGGAGTTATCACATGCTGGTTGTCCCTTGTGTGATGTGTCCTCTCCATACCCTCTCAGGAACTAATCATGCTGTGGGATGGAGCAGTTAACTCCTGTGTTCTCCCCCATCCTGGCTTCATGTCTTTGGGACAGTTGGTACCATGAGTGGAACCAAGCATCATGAGCAGGGCTCTCAACAGGGACTGCAGGCTGGCCTAAGGAGGGGCTGGAATGAAGCTTTCCCAAAGGTGTGTCAGCTCCATAGGTGGCTGGAATTCCAGCACAGCAAAATCCACTTTCCCAGCTAAGCTCACCTCAGCACTGGGCAACGCAGTATAAACCCACAGTGGGATATAACCTGACATGCTTTTGAGCTTGGCACTGCAGAGGTTTCCCTTTTCTGTGAGGGAGTGAAGGTAAAGCAAAGATAAAGATGGGTGTTGTCAAAATGGAAGGTGACTTACTTGACAAAACTCCTTCTGGGAATTCAGTCTTTGTGGGAAGATTATAATTTAGGTTGACAGAAATTCTTATTCCCACATTGTGTGGTCCCTTAGGTATAGGGGGTGTAGACCTCTTCAGGTATGCCCCAAAATGGGGTTATCACAACTGTGTCCTCTCAGGATCAGTGCTGGATCTTTTCCTGAGGAAAAAGTCTCCCTTTTGGATGCTTTCACAGTGCTTCAGGACACTGTCTGCCACAAAATTCCCCTTGTGCACTCAGGCATCTCACCAGCCTTTCCTGCTCTCTTCTTCCTTCTCTCGTCTTATGAAGCACCTGATACTTTAGGGCTTTCTCTGACTTCAGAAGGGAAAATAAGGATTTTCATTTCTTAAAGCTTTTTTTTGGGGTCAGAAATCTTTAAATGTTTGTCTCATTCCTAATATGTCTAAAAGCCTGTTTAGGAATGTTCAGCTCAAACGTGGTTTTGTGAGAGTTAAGTGTGTGAGTGATACCCTCAGGCACATGGTGTGATTCTTGGGGATGGTGCTGTGCAGGGCTAAGAGTTGGACTCAGTGATCCTTGTGGGTCCTTTCCAACTCGGCATATTCTGTGATTCTGTGATATCTGAAATCTGCCCAAGTGTGAGTGGGAAAGCAAGACGGATGCCATTTGGGAAATGGGGATTTCAACATGAGGACGATATTGTGCTACTTTTATACAGCAACAAAATAAAGCTTAAAGGTCTCTTCTGTGCATGCCATTTTCAGTATGTGGGGGAAAATATATTTTTACATATATAAAGAAAAGCAAGCTCTGAGAGGCTGCCAGCTCCCTCCAGATGACATAAAAATGCCAGTACTTAGGAAGAATAAGTTAAAAACCCAGAGCTGTGAGAAATAGTAAAATGCAGAGCACAAACTAGAGTAGTGAAACTCTTCTCCAATGCAGTTTGGGGATATCTGTGTGCAAGGTCATGCTGCCTATAGCTGTCCTATTTAAGGTCTGTCTTGTCAGAGATTACAACATAAAAAGCTTTGGTAAGTTTTGGGCTGATCGTCATGTCCAAAGGGTGTTTAAAAATGCTCCTTTTGACCTGAAGGAAGCACTGCTTGCCAAGGGAAGTTAAATGTCAATATAATCACAAATGTGAATGGAAGCACTGGTATCTTTAACCCTCACCAACAATGAAATTTCCAGCACTCCCTGCATAAAATGCACCTCATCAAGGTCTGAGTTGAGTTCATGAGACATTTGAACTTTATCCTGTTGTAGCTTAAAAGAGTTTGGCTGTGTTGCAGCCCTTGGCAATGCTTCCAGTCTACACCAGCTGGACACATCTCCCTGGCCATCAGTCTTCACAGTGTGTTGCACCCAGCAACTGGCAAATATTCAGTGGTTTTCCTGTTGCTTGTATTTCTCCTAATGGAACTCCTAAGTAACCTAATTGGCAATTCCCATTTTAATGAGCTCCTTATTATGGGGTTAATAACCTCCATTATTTTGTGTGGTTCTAGCCATTAGCAGCTTGATGTTAAATGGTTTTAATTTGTTTTGATGCGCATCTGTTGACTTAGCAACACAAAAAGTAAATAGCTGGGCGCAGATCTGATCAGAAATGAATTTGGCATATGCCCCTGAGGTCCTAAATGCAGGCAGCAGCCCTCCCACTGTCTGCCCTCTTTCGATTCTCCTTGTTAAGACTTTCTTAAGACCCAGCAGGGTGCATTTTTTCAATAAGATGCTCCACGAAGTTGTCCTGCCACTGCGGTAATTGGTGGCGTGCTTTAGTAACCTGCCAGGCTGCTTTCAAAGCATCTCCCTAGGTGCTCAGCACGAGGAATGAATTGGCACTAGCACCTGGGGAACAAAAAGAGGAAAGAAATCTGAAAAGGGACCTGAATGGGTGGGGGAAGAGGAGGAGGAAGAGGACCGATTCCCAGGGATTTCACACACAACTTCTGTTGCTATGGCAATCGCTCTGTCTGTCTGTACTTGCTCAGAGCAACAGCTTCATCCGGAGCCACAAAGTCAGGCAATTTTGGTAGGGCCCTTTTGGATTGTGGGGAGCAAGCAGTGGAGATGTTTACACCAAAAGAAAAAAGATGATGTGTGGGGAGGGGTGTGATAGAGAGAGAAGAAGAGTTTGCAAATATACATTAACCTGGTGCCTGTTCTTGCCAGGGTCATGCCAAGGGCACATTTGTGTACAGCACCCAGCACAGCCACCACCTGAGCTTCAGCTGGAGCTCCCAGGCAGAGCCACAGTACTGATAAAGCAAAAAGGTTTGGGTCAGGGAAGTGAGAATTCAGCCTCCAGCATGCAGAGGAACTACGAAATGTGTCTCCTACCCAAGCATTTCTTTTACGTGCTCTGAAAACAAGTAGGATGGGAGAAAGTGTTGAATCACAGATATTGTCCTTGGTGAAACACCGTCTCACCCACAAATTGCTTCTAACACTAATAGCAACATGGCACAGACAGGAATCTGTGGGAAGAGTGAGTCACTGGAAATGACATATTTATATAGCACCCCTCAGCATTGTATTATGGCATCTCTGCTTTCATGGGATCCAGTCCTAGAGGTCCTGCTGCACTCTAGACCTTGAGGGTGTACTCGGTCATCAAGCTCTGCTTAATCTTAGCCTTTCCAAATATAGTAGCTGGTCAAAGTGCTCCTTACGGAATCCCAGGTGGCTCAGTTCCACTGACCTCCAAACAGGCCAGATTTCAGCCTTGGTTTGTGATGCTATGTGACCACAGAACAAGAGAGCTGCAGCATAAGTCTAACCTGCCTGCAAGTAATCTTGCTTCTGCAGAAGGTGTTTTCACCAGGACAGAATGGAAAAAAGACTCCATACCTTCCCACACCCTTTTCACCGAGAGATTTCAAGAAACTGCTCCCTCGTGATAAAAGGTTCCTGTTATAATGCACCCTGAGGTGCTGGGTTTTAAGCTTTTCCAGAGAACAAGATGTGTCCTGCTTCGAGAAGTACTCACCAGGGTGCAGCTTGCCAAGTGCTGGGATTCAGACTCAGAGAATTGATTTTTTTTTCTTTTTTTCTAAATTGAGCTGGATCAAATCTTCATAAGAAAAGAGTATCTTGGCACAGCCTGGAGAGAAAACAGAGATAATGCCAGTTGTGTGTTAGCTTTTCAACTGGCATGTATTTTGTTGTTTAGAACTGGTATTAGAAGGATGTGATCTCTCTGGTGCCAGAGAGGTTAATGTAACTGTCACTGCAATCATTTGAGTTATGCAACACATATCTCAGTTTAAATCATGCTTCACATGTGGACTTAGAATATTGAAAGCATTTAGGATTTCAATCCACACTTGCTCTTTCAAGTCAAGGCTCCTTTCAGCTTCACCAAATATTTTTGAATGACTTTTCAAAGAAACTGAACCAAGTGGATACAGTTTCCAGCATGCAGAGCAGTACAAATTCTGCACCCTGATCCTCACACTCCATGAGTCTTGCTCTGAGCATGGCAGTGCCTGCATCCTTCCCTGAGCCCTCATGGCCACCCGCAATGGTCTGGAGGAGAAACTGCTCTGTTTCCATTCCCAAAATGTTTCCTGGCTTCATGTGCCCTGGAGTCTTCTTTTATCAAGAAAAAATGTGAGATGCCCCTTCCATGTCCCGGTTACTGGTGAATGCAGCACCACGAAGAAGGGACTGGGGAAAACTCCTGACAAAAAGCCCTGCTCCAAATAAATACCAGGCAATGCCCCCATTTTGTCAGGTCACACAGCTTCCCTGGCTTCTGCTGGCTGAAGCAATCTGAAACTCCCTCACTTTCAGTAGTACCAGGATGGGGTTTTTCCCCAGCTGTTGAAATATTCCACTTAAATACATGGACCCCTAATGGGGTTGCCTCTCCACTACAAAAGTGAGAAGTAGTAGAGCCTATCTGAAGTCAACTGCCTGCAATCATGTTTCTCTTTGAGAAAAATCTCACTTTTTCCAGAGGGCTCCCCTAGCCTGGAAGCCTGGAGATAAGGAGGGGAAGATAAATGCTGTGCTGCAGGGCTGTTTGCATTGGAAGAGACAATAAAGTTGATGATAGCAAATGCTGAGTGTATGAGACTGAATGGATGGATGGAAAATTACTGAGATATTATATGCTGCTTTATCTTGGGAAATGAAGTGAATGTGATTTCTAGCCCAGCATGATGTGATACTGGCTGAGCTGCATCCTAAGATACACAGGAGAAGGCCTGGCCTCTCCTGCCCTGCTCTTCTCAGGCTTCTTTTCCAAGAGCTTCACGGCATGGACAGAGGGCAGCCTGAGGACTGGCAAATCTACCAGGAACCACCCAGCTGTCAGGAATCCTGTCCTACCTGTGCCACCTCTGGGAAAATCACGCAGCCCAGTTCCTGGCTTTCCTTTGATTCTTATCTGCGTCCTTTTGGGGTTCTGAGCTTTCATCTGCCTGTCAGCCACTCCATGTTCTTTTTTTTTTTTTTCAGGGCTAAAAGCACTTCCCTTCCCACAGCCGTGTTGTGGAGATAAATAGGGGATGCCTGAGGGTGCACTCCAAGGCTTTCTGGCAGAGTAAACCTCAGGCCAGCCCTGGGAGTTGGCTGCTGGGGCAACCGAACAAGGGGCTGCACTGCTCTTAAAACACCATCCAAAACAACAAACAAACGAGTGGGACACTTCCCTGCCATCTGAAGCCTTCCTAACCCTTTCCCAGTGCTCACAGCTGCCAGAAAGTCTTCACAGAGCACTGAGCCCACTGAATGGAGGCACTGTGACACTTTCTGTCCTCCAGCCTGTGGGTTGCTGTGTTGTACTAGAAATCTCTGTGACATTAGGATGAATTCTTCAATGCAGGATCCACAAAAATGGAAGGTTGCTGATGTACCTGACCTGGCACTAGGGTGGAGCCTCTATCACTCTTTTATATTTTTCCCTTCCTTCTCTTCTTTTCCCCCTCCATTTCAGTGAGGGGCTGAAGGGCAGGACTGGGACCAGGCTGCATGTGGGGAAGCACCCAGGGCCCAGAGGATGCACCTGGGTCCCTTCCAGGGAACTGAGTGCAGCCCATGGGTCACCTGTACCCAATGGCCAGGTGTGGTCCCGGTTAGGAGATGCCTGCCCATGCAAGGCTCAGGCATCCAAATCCAAAATCAAGGAATGCTCTTTGACGAGCTCAACAGCAACCTGTACCCTTCTTTCCAAAACTGCTGCAGAAACACGATGGGCACTGCAGCGATTACACCTTTGGTTGTCTTTACATGTGGTGCTTTCAAAGGAAAGCCCTTGAAGCATTTAGGAGAACGAAAATAAATATATGGCCTACATTCCTCTGAGATATAAAGCAACCAAGACTACCAGTTTTTTGATTTCTTTCCCAGAAAGGCATATCCTTTCTAGAGGTAGGTTTGGGTCTTCTCAGATGTGAACTTCAGAGCTCTGGATGGAGTTCCCAGTTTTCCCTCTGGAGTCTGAGAAAACAGCCCCTGTTTCCAGGATGGACTGGAAAATGGAGACAGCTCAGCCTGTCCTAGCAGGAATACTGATCCTCTCTGTGCTTTGGTCGATGGTGCAGAGTCTTCTTGCCCAATATGCTGTTTCCTCACAAGCTTGGAATCTGCCTTTAAACAGGACAAAAATTATACAGATGTGCATTCCAGGCATCATTCCCACAAGAAAGGACAGTGGCCAAATTGGTCTGGATTTACACCAGCACTGTAGATTGGCCCAGATGAGAATTGAGCTTAGCAGCCATCCAGGAGTCTGCCCCGCCCTGTGCCAACATCACTGCTTCTTTTGGACCAACTCGGTTTGAACAGGATGGGGAAGGGTCCTGGAGACACCATGTGTCCACAGTCTCCTCTGCAGCAGCTGCTGCCTCGGTTTCCCCATTCCCAGCAGGTCTGGAAGGAGGCTTTAGAGAGCTTGATTAGTCCTCAGTCCATGGGGAGGAGGTTACCCTGCATTTTCACATTTCACACATGACTGAAAGGCTAGGAAAAGGTTCCAAAGCCTCAGTTAGCATCCAAGGGGCAGCGCTGGTACTCCAAGAACTCACACTACAGTTTCATGACCCATATGAGAGTGTTTCTCATTACAGGCTGCCCTGCATATTGACCCTGCAAACTGGAGATTATATATATATGTACATGTGTGTGTCTGAATAGACACACACACACACACACACACACACACACACACACACACACACACATATATATATATATATATATATATATATATATATACATACACACATCGTACAGAGATTACTGGGTCAGAGCTTTTGCTGGCATAAGCACATACAGGTCCAAGAGGGCCAGATGGTGTATGCCAGAAAACAAGGCTCTGTGTGACTGCAGAAAAATCTCACCGGGATGGAATTGTCTGTGACATTTTACTGCATGTCACATTGTTAGTGAAACTGAGAAAATAACCCACTACATCATCCAGCCACATCACTGCTCAGAAAGCCAGCATGGGACTGATAAATATTCTTCTCCTGAGCCCCAAATCTGTGCCAAGGCATGCTGCCATACATGATTCCCCATCCTGTTCCCCCAGTTTACCAGGGAAGGACTTCCTCTACAAGGCTGGAGAGGAGATGAGCTCTGCCTTGGAGTTCATGCCCCCCCTGGTCTGGGCATGGCCAAATTACCCAGGAGCAATGTCCAGCACTCACAAATTAATTTCCCATGACTCATGATATACTAATTCCTGCTGTAATTCGTGGTATGACTCCCAGCGTTGTGCTTCTAGGATTCGCCACCTGAAATTTGAGGAGAACTGGGAGGGCTTGATTGGATGTGTGGATTGCAGGGTGTCTCCCAGGGATCTCTCATCAGTAGAGCTGAAAGCACCCACATCTCTGCTACAAATGTTCCAGCCCAGAAGTGTGGTGGATTTCCTGTTTGCAGAGATCCCAGATGTTTGCTTTAAAATTCACTCCAGTCCAAATGTTCAGGCTGATGAACTTGTTCGCTGGACCATTTCCAGAAAACAAATGCAAAAATGGGGGTGGGACAGGAGCGACAGGCGATGGTTTATTAGTTCACCCTGTGTGAGTCAAATGCACACAGACACTGTCTGGGATTTGACCAGCCATGATTGGAAAACTTGTAGGAATCAAGTAATGGAGATGGTAGAGGAAATCCTGTCATTCATTGTTTCAATCTTACTGATGTCACTTTTATGTCCCTTTTATCCCTTGTCCCATCCAAGGCTTCCAGAGAGAAAGTTGTGACTGACAGTTTTGGTCAGACAACCAGACATGACGTGCAAGAGGTCAATTCATCCTCTGTTTGTCAGAGAGGAAGAGATTTATTTGCTGTAGGTACATCCGGCTTTGACTTCTTTGCGGTGCTCTTTGTTTATGCAAACCAGTCGGCCAGGGGCACAGAGGTCAAGATCTACATCCCAAGTAGGAAATCAGTGCTCAGAAATAGCAGCCCTGGGAGTTCATGAGATGAAGGTCCCTCCAGACTCCCTTTCCAGCGTGCCCCATGGAAGGAAAAACAAAAGCCTTGCCTTTCTACATGAGGGCATATTTATGGATTTAAATTGCAAAGCCATGCTTTATCAAAATGCAACAAAATTATTTCAGGGCAGATACACAGAGGAGGTGATTGAGAACTATTAGCTACCTACATTTTTCAAATGGAAATTCCAAGCACTTCAGAACATGCTGTGTTTTGAAAAATTTTGCCATACCAGTCCCTTTCTGCAAAAGCATTTGGGGATTGAGAAAATAAGTTCCTATTTGCTATTTAAACACGGAATAAAGGTCAGGTTTGTGCCCAAAAGAACACAGACTCTTAATAAGCCTAATCAGGTGGCTTTCTTCCCTTGAGCTGCAGTTATGTGGTAACCATCAGAGGCTTTTATGAGCTGAAGGCTATCTCCACTTAAGACCTCTCTTTCTTTACAATTACCTTTGGTACTTGTTTGCAGCCGTTGCTTTTTTCTTGTTTTCTTAACCCATTGCTGTTAAAAATTGAAAGTGGTTCAAGTCTCAGGTGAAATAACTCCCTCCACTGACCCTGTTAATGACAGACCTCTGTACTTGCCTTGCACAGTTCATGAAGCTGGTTGGTTTCCTTGTGCTGCCACCTACAGAGCAAGCAACAGGTAGTGCCTGGGGATTATTAACAGCCGGTTAATTGCAAATCTTCCTCTTTAAATCTTCATGATCAGTGCCTTCTCCGTCTCCATTAAGGACTGATGGCAACTGGGACTGCTGCTTTTCTCTTCTGAGATTGTCCTTGAAGTCATCACCATAAGACTATTTTATGGAGACTCAAGCCTCCAGCTCTCAGAGCAGAGATCAAGCGCCAAACCCCAGCTCTAAGAGTTTCTGCACCATCCAGCAAGTGAACTCTTCCTGCCTCGTTCTTAGGTCTTGCTTCGATTTTTCATTCTTGTCTGCACAAGTCTTCTGTCTCTTCTTCAACGATGTGAGGCTCTGAAATACTCCTGTGGCATCATTCCCCCTGTCTGGGGATGTTTTTCAATGTGGTACAAGGGAACTGGAGTCTCTGCCACTCAGCTCCTGCATGATCTTAGTCACATTGCTCCACCTTGGTGGCTCTCTGCACAGGATAGAACTGTAACATCCTCCTAAAAACGAGGAAAATGTTCCCTGGTCTTTTTATATCCTAAGTCTCTTTTTGATTTCAATGAGTACAGGGCTGGGTGTCCAGAGCTGAGTATTCTTCATGCCAGGGCCCAACTAGTGGACAAAAAGCTCCTTGAGACGATGAGGCTGACAGGAACCCCTTTACTTCTGTTGCTTCAGACACTGCAGAAAATTCCTTTAACAAATCCTGATGATACTTAAACTGTTCTGGAAACTCAGGGTGCTGTGTGGACCTTCTTTTTCCACAGAAGTGAAGAAAGTAGGTAGGAAATGTACTGAGTTATAATGTGCTAATAGCCTTACAAATCTGATCTAACCTGAACATTCTGAAGGTCCTGTATGAACCCCAAATCTGAGTGACTCCCTTTAGGTTTCCGCATGTGGTGCACAGAGTAACTGCAGCTGAAATATCTGGGTGCAAAGTGTATGGACCTGCCTGGGGCGGGGATTGCAGTGCAAGGAGCTGTGTCCCTAGGGTGGAGCTGATGCCAGGTGTTCCCTTGCAGCAGTGAGAAGGAGGCATTCCCGTGTGATGGACCTCTCCATCCTGTAGTGTTTGCTCCCTGGATGGCAGGAGGCAGGAAAGAGCCAGGCCTGGTGCAAGGTTCTAGGACCACTGTGCAGACCATTCTCAGGGCACACAGTAAGACATTTGCAGACACAGAAAAGCCAGACTCCTGGGAGGCTGCAGCAAGAACACCCCGTGATTTCTCCAACCCTGCAGGAAACAATCATCCTTGGAAGTGTTCAAAAAATGTCTAGGTGTGGTGCTTAGGATACGGTTTAGTGGTGGGCTTGGCAGAGCTGGGTTAATGGCTGGACTCAATGATCTCAGGGGTCTTTTCCAGCCTTAATCACTCTATGATTTTATGAAATGATGGGGTTAACAAGTGCCAGCCCTTCTTGGGGTCTGCTTGGGTCTGGAGAGCACCCAGCCACAGTAGAGGCATGGCAAACGCTCTTGCTGCTGCTGCTGCAGATTTGCGTTGTGCCCCTTCACGACTCTCCCTTGTGCAAGGCAGCAGCCTGCCTGCTCCCTCCTGCAGCCGGGGCCAAGGAGGGAAGGGGTGAGCTGCCTTGGGAAAGCAGCCGGGAAACGCGCCGGCACACGCGGAGCAGCGCTGCCGGGCCAGCTGCGCCTCCCGGAACCTGCGGTGAGGAGCAGCTTTCACTCGGCTAATGGCTCAGCCGAGCTTGCCAAAGCAGGTAAAGATATAACCTGCAGCTCCCCGAGCGTGTTTGTGCAGCTCTCGGGCCGCGTCCCGGCGAGGCAGGAGGGCACCAGGCAATAACTCGCATACCTGCGCTGGATTGTGTAAAATGTGGCTCTGAGCACCCTCCTGCCATGTTGCTGCTTGTGTGCTGCGTTTATTGCTCTCTGCCCCAGCAGTGTGTGCGCTGGGATTTTCAGGGTGGGGTTCATCACAGGTTTCCATGATTTATTTCCCTTCTCTTTGCTGGGGTTTCTGGAGCCTCTGGAGAGGCTTTTGAGACTGTTAGAGGGAATAATATTTTTGTGTTTTCTGTGTCCTGTGTGTCTTTGGCTTCAGGGTCACTCTGTCACACCCACAAGGTAAGAAAACTGCAAACAGGGAGGTTTTTTATGCAGCCGAGACACGGTCTGAGTGCTCAGTACTAGATCAGAAACCACCCTTCGGTACGATAGAAATTGGTTTTATTCCCAAAGACTGACATCGAGGACTCTGCATCAGTCTGCACCGACCAAGCACTCACAGGTATTGCTGAAAACCCTACTTGCACCAGGCAGAGACACTGCTGGCCTCTCCTGTGGCACCAAACCCACTACAGAGGAGACCCTAATGAGTGACGACAGGCAGCCTGGTTCTTCAGTCTCAGCTCCCAGGGTGCTTGCTCCACCTACACATCCCACACAGAGCCTTGATTCCCCTGTGCCACCTCCAGCTCCCGGGCTGCTGGGGAGGCACCCGGGCCGGCAGTGAGTCAGCTGCAGGCGCTCGGAGCGGCCCGTGGGTGCCGTGCAAGAGGCTGGGGGTGCAGGCAAGCCCTCCTCCTTCCCTGCACAGGGCTCCCAGCTTTATTTAAAAAGGCGTGATTGATGGTAAGAGCATACGCAGCTACCTGGAGGCTGCAGAAACCTGTCGGGAAAGACGCCGTGAGGCGGAGGGAAGCCGGCGGCGGAGGGAGCATCATCGTGTGCAGCTACTGCCCTCTGCCGCTGTGCGGCCCGGACAGGGCGGTGGTGAGATGGATGCACCCACCCCCAGCAAAACTTCTCGCTGGAGGCTCCCAGAGGCTGCAGAGCAAAAGACGACGGAGCTTTCCATCCTACCTTGCCTTAGGAGTGGGAAGCTTCTCCCGGGTTTTTGTTCGGGATCAAAGCAAACAGATTTGTTCGGCTTGTCCTGAACGCTCGCCGTCAACTTCGGCAGCCTTAGGAGGAAGTAACTGTCATTTACCGAGATTAAAGGTTGCAATTTAATCACTAATTATCTCTTATCGTGCTTTGCTGGCCGGACGCGAGCCAAAGCGAACACAGGGCTGCCAAGAAGCGCTGCACTGGTGCCCGGGAGGAGGCAGCCTCTGGGCACAGAGTCCTCGGAGCTTTTGTCATGTGCCTGGTGCCCCTGCACACCACACACCATCCCCAGCGGTCACGCATTAATGAAACACCACTTTCTAAACAGATCTTTGATCTGTTCTGCCGTTCTGATCAGCGTCTGTGGGCTGCCTAAAAGCCAGGAGCCGGGGGAAGCGGGCAGAGGTGACAGCAGGAGGAATGAAGTGCTCAGTGAGCGCCCAAGCCAGGAGAGGAGATTCCGGTGGGATGTCTCCAGGGCAAACTACGAAGGAATGCTTAGGGACAGAGGATACAGGGAACCCATTTAGCATGTAACAGCAGGGTCTAAGCAGCAGTATTAAAAGCAAAAGTCTGTGAGGCAGCTGAAGCACAACCTGGCTCCTAATTTGGCTCCTGATGATGTCAGGAAGCAGAAGTTGCTGGGTCTGGATGCAGGTTATCCCCAATTCCAGCTGAGCTGACTGGCACGCAAAAAGCAATGCCATGAAGTAGGTGGCAAATAGATGACACTTCCCTGCTGTCACAGCGTGTCCTGTTGCTGCCTATACCAAGAGGTGTGATGACACTTTATACTCTTGCCTCCCTCCCTTAGTGAGCATACAGCACGAGAGCAGCTCAAGAAAATAAAGTCAGCAAAGCCTCTCCTATTTGCCAATGTGTGTCAAGAGAAATGATCTCTGCTCCACCCTGGGCTAAACCCCACATCCACTTCTACAGATTTTAGATTAAGTTTGTAACCCTTGGGTCAGCGTTCCTTCTCTTTCTTAAAAGAAAGAAGGATTTTAAAATCCATCTGGAAAAACGTGTCATCTTCTATGACAATAACCCATCAAATCAGCAAATTGTTTATGTGGAATAGAAGAGTTTAGTTGAAGGGGCCTACAGAGATCATCAAATCCAAATGCATGTAAATTACTAAAATTAGACAAAAATTTCATGAGAGGTGGTTCTTTAGCAATAGTGGGTGAAATGTCTGTCACTTCATGTTGAGCAGAGTGTACGACTACAATCAGCACCCAAAACAAAGATCACGGACTATATCCCTGATGCTGCTGTTCTTTTCGCTCCAGAAACATTATGCCCTAGATATACCATAATATTTTTTCAGCAAATTAGCAAAAAAAGTCTGTTTTAGTTAGCATATGAAATGCATTCTGCACACTGCTACTGTCAAAATTGTAACTGCATAATGAAATATAATTTGGGATGTAAAAATGGCATTTTAATATGCTCTACTCAGGGAGCTGAATTTGATATGTCATGCTAGCTTACTGGTAATTTACATTTCCCATTGGGCAAACTAAGAGACAAGTAGTCATGCTTTCCAGAAAGGTGTCAAGTCATACTCTGTCAAAAATATGCTTTTCTAGGCTGTACCGAAAAAAAGTTAAATTTTGCAGTGCGTGTCTTAATTCAGAGGAGATAACTGGAGTCACATGCTTTAGAATAAAATTGCCATAGTCAGGTGACTGCTAGAGGAGGCAGTCACTGTCACACCAAACTGGCAGAAAGTAGGAATGATGTGCAAATCTTGCTCTGCTGCTCAGGGTGCCTCAGTTTGGGGTCAGGCTTGGCCAGGGGCTGCTGTTGGAGCAACAATTACTGGAGTTGCTCCGGATGCAAAGCCTTTGGAGCTATGGTTCTTAGTGGATAGCTTTTACCAGCCTTCCCTTTCCACTAAAAGCTGGGGAAATGGTTTCTCAGATGTGTGACTTAAAACAGGAGTTTCTGTTGACTGTGACACAGACGAACAGGCCAGCTGCATCTGAGTAGCTGCCAGAATAGACCAAGGTAGCTGAGCTTATGACTAAAAACTTATTTCCATGAAATGTAGCCTGGTTTCTGAATCAGGACCCTACTGCTTTAGAAAAGAGATGCTGTGCACATCAGCAGACATGCAAAGTTCAGTCACAGGCACCTCCATTCATAACAACATAAGATTGCAGGCACAGGGGTCTGTCCCTGGGTGGTAGGAATCTCTTAAACTAGGGCTGTTCTGCACTCAAAAGTGCCCTTTCAACTCCTGCAGTGACCCCAAGACATGCCTGAGCCTCCCTTCAGCCACAGAACAGACACTCAGGAAGGTCAAGGTGAAGGCAGGACTTGTCCACCCCAGCAGCAAATGCTACAGCCTGGGCACGGGGAGATGCCCCTCCCTGCAGCAACAGCCACCTTCAGTGATGGCATTTCCAACACCAAAACCCACTCACAGCACTTCATCCTGATTACTCCATGGCCAATTAGTGGCCTTCCTAACAGGATCTCATGTCACTTTATCTTTATTTGCACACTGCTCTAGACTCCAGAGCACTGGCCAGGCAGCCCTGCAATGCCAGATGCTGACCTAAAGGAACATTATCATCTGCTCCCACAGTTTCTGAGTGCTTCACAGGGAGTCCTCTGATCTCTCTGCATGACATAGAGCCTGGACTGACAAGTAACCCCTCCACACCTACAATTGTTTTTGTTCTGCCTCGTTTCTGTTTTATTTTTGGCAAGGGTTAAGAAAAGTGTGGTCTCTTCTATTGATCTATGCCAGGCCAGGCTCAACCTGAGGGTCCAAGTGCAAGCATTTCTCAGGCTCTGGGACCACCCTTCTGGGAGCCACAGTGGCAGAGAAGATTTCCGACAAGGGAAAAAAGTCTTCAAATTCCACCAGAGCATCTCACCTGGGAAAAGGGCATCTCTGAATCACCAGAGCTTCTGCATTCCCTTTCTGCAATATCCCACCAAGAATGCTGGATCTCAACACTTGCACAGGGCTGGGTTGGAGCAGGGAATGGTGGAGGTGTAGGAGGCACAAGTACCCCAGCGATGGCTCCCACTGTCCACCAGTATAAAGCTCCTGGCTGGCAAGTGGGACTTCTCCATGGAGAGCCCAGTGTGACCCAGACCTGCCCCAGGAGGAGCCCACCTGGCCTCTGACTTTGCCCAGCCACAAACAGACTCTTCCAATGGCTCAGGCAATACAACCCCCCTTTTGGAATAAGTGGAATAATTAGCAGGCACTCATTACCCTGATGGGTTTAGCATTGCATTTTGGCTGGTGCACAAAAGCCTCAGAGTGACACAAAGGTCCCAGTGTCACACTAGCTGCAGCTGAAACCTTATATAAGGCTAAAGCAGGTAGAGGAGAGCAGGGATCCCCTCGGGGGCTGGGACTGTCACACCAGGGGGTCTGCCAATGCTGCAGCTTTACTTCAGCATCATAAAGGATTTAGGATCACTTCTTCAGCCCCAGAGTCTCCACAAGCTGGAGTGTCTGCTGCAGGGTGGCTCACATGGCTGGGGTGGGTGACAAGCGTGGGGAAATGGCATGAGGGGTGATGAACTGTGCACACTCACTGAACAGCAATGGACACTAGACTCAGAACTGAGGCCAAAAGGGAGGGGAGATCCTTGGAACAGGTGACTCCTGGCCACCTATTTCTGTGCTGCTGTAGGGCACCAAGACTGGAGCAGCCATCACCAGCTCCATCAGCATCTGGATTAGCTGGGATACCCTGGTGTATCACGTCCAACAGAGCCCTTCCTTATCTTTTCTGTTCCCACTGGCTGTCCCTTTTCCAGTCTAATTTAACTGACCATTTGTTGAACTTTATCTTCTCCAGCAGGACCATAAACATTGTGTGTAGGTGCAGGAAACACAGAGGTGCAGTTCAAATTATGTTCTTTAATTCTGTTAAAGAAAGGGACTTGGCTGGGGATTACATGGAGCAAAACCATGCATGGTTTGTCTAATACTGGCTCAAGGAGTATGATTCAGGGAAACTAACCCTGGCCCTGAGTTGTTGTCCAGAGGTGGGAGAAACAGAGGGGCAGCTCGTATGCAGCCTGTGTTCCTCTTCTAGGTTCCTTGCAGAGGGTGAGGCTCACTGTTCCTGTGCAGTTTTCCTGGATACCAGGTTGGAGCTAACATATCCTTGCTTAGTGGAAGAATTTCTTCTTGAGCTTCTGTCTGTCTGTTCTGCAGTTCCTCGGGTCTGACAGCAAATTATGAAACAACTGCATATAAAACCTCTGGGAAGAGGAGAGGAAATGGATTGTCACCAAACATATGTGAGAAAAGGAAGTAATTTTTCTCAGAAAATGGGGAATGTTGTCCCTCCACAAGCCCAACTGCACCTTTTCCAGTTAAGGCACTTTAATAGCAATGGGGAATTGTCCTATCCCATCTGCAGAGCAGCACCTTTGGACTTCTCCTTTGTTAATGGAACTGAGATTTTCCCAGCCCCCAGTGATGACTGGAGCATGTGGCCTGAGGAAAAATTCTTTATTCATGTGAAGACAACCCATCAGGTTCATTAAACTGAAGATTACATTGGCTGATGACAGAAAGAAATTAAATAAGGTTTTGTCTCTTTACTTCCTTATTTTTAATTGAATAATAGACAATTAATTTGATTGAAGCTAGTCACGTTAAACAGTTTCCTGGATATCATATTGAGAAATGTCTTATCCTACAGGTTGCCCTGTCGTTTCTTTGGCAGTGATTTTGTGGCAGTCATTTTGAGATGCCCTCTAAAGTGTTGCTCTGAGATTGCCATGCCTTTACTTTTCTGGAGGGAGCGGTGGAAGGTAGGGTTATTATTTTTATTCCATATTTAAACCAGACCTATGCATGGTGGAAAAGATAGATAGTGTGAAAATGGGACAGCTATGGTGCCAAGTAGGAGGGAAGAGGGCACAAGACCCAGGCTGCTCAGATGGAAAAGGTCCAGGATGAACACTGGCTGGACAGACACTACTCTCTTGTTTTTGTGCTTGTGCCCATGTTTGCCTGGGAAGTTTGCCTGGACACATGAAAGACTTCTTGGAGGAAAACAGGCTGAGCACTTTCCAGTCCACATCTGCAGCACCCACAGGGGAGGGAAGATCCTCAGGTGAGGCTGTCTGATGGGTCATGGACGGGCAAGCCACTTCCTGGCCTCAGTGTCCCTGGCAGCAGCCGTGCCAATGCCCAGGCCGGTCAGACCTGGTATGGAAATGGAGCAGGAGCTCAGGGCAGGAGGGGAATGGTGAGGCAGCTGCCCCTCCACCAGGCTCCCTCCCGGCCACAGAATGTGGAATACTGTTTTGCTCCGAGCACGCATAGTTTGTGTGGGTGTAGATTTACATTTCGTTAAGAAAAATGAAATAGGGGGGCTGGTTTCAACTAGCCTGCAGTTTTATTATTTGCAAGGGCCCTTGCCTTCTTGTGATACTTTACGTAACAGCCTTACACATCTGCAAAGTATGTAAGGTATTTCCACTGTTGGGAAAAAAGAAAAAAGGGAACAATATTTCTGAAAGGTACTGTATCTCCTGGGAGGACTCAACAAGGCATTTCTAGCTCCCGACAGGCAAGAAAACAGCAAGGACCATGGGTTTATTCTCTAGGGCAAACTTTCCCTAGGTGTATGGGATATAGATCACATTTCCAGGGATGACCACATGCTCAAGAACATAGTCGATAACAGATTGGGTTCAGAAAAAAAATGCTAAATGAGATGGGCTGAGTGGGAATAAAGGCAGTAGGAAAGTAGGACATGCATCCTGATCTCAGGGAGAAACAGTGGTGCAAGGAAGAGCATGAAATTAAGAAATGGATGGAGCACAGGGAGCAGGAGAAATGCTGCCATGAGCAGTCTCTGAGTGGCTGCAGAACTGCAGAGAGCTGAGCCGAAGGCTACATTTTTTGCCTGACATCACTTAGAAGACGTGAAAAAGCACGCCCCTTTAATACTGATTATTACCCTATCTGATAGTGCAATGTATGTACATGTAAGGCTGTGGGGGGAAAAAAAAAGGCAAAAAATATTATGAATGCCTTCAAGGAGGATTGGAATGAATGAAAAATGTCTGAGGCTGTTCAAATGCAAAGTCTAGTGAATCAGCCCATCCACTTTTTTTGGCTTCTGAGTCTGGGTAGACCTAAACCACAAAGAAAAGAGGAAAAAAAAAGTGGAGTAAACATCGAGAAAGATCTTTCTGAAACTTGGCATTAAAATGTAAGAGCTCCCAATCACTGGAGCAATCCCAGCCAGCTTACACATTGTGAAGCAATTTGAAAGGACTGGAAAATCACTGAACGGTGCCTTTAGATGCAAGGTGTGTTTTGCTTGTTTCTTCTCCCAGGAGCTGCTCAAGAGTTGTATGACTTCTGAGAAATTGTCACCAAGTTCCTCTTTCCATGCAGTGTCCCTTAAGACAACCTGAGAAAACTACAGGAAATGTGAATGCTCGGTTCAGTTCTATAGCTCCGCTTCTGCTTTGTATGCAGTTGTCCTCATTTGGAGGTATGGCACCAGTTCTAACAGTCTTCCCCATTTTCATAGTCAGGAATAAGTCAGGAAGAGTTCAGAAATAGAAACTTCAAACTTTGGTAGACAGAGTTTCTAAGTTTCCATCTTTTGGACATAATCTCTCAGGTAGTTCCTACAATCATACTTTGACCTTTCTCCTCTTTGATCCTCTCGTCTTTCCTTCTGAAACCTTTATCACTCAGCAGGAATCTTTGCATTATCAATCTGTCTTGAATCATTTTACTGCTGCCCATCTCCATTGCATCTGTTCCTTATCAGTCCTCATTACTTATTCATATTTTTATACTTTATTGGAGTCAGAGATCACTATCACAAACATGCCCAGACATAGGAACAGTCCAACATCTGATGTCCTTATAATTGAAATGGTCAAAACAGATGGACACCTGGGGTGCAGAAGGACTGACCACTGTGTTTACACTCCTCAACTCAACCACAGATTCTTCCTTGTCCCCGACTGAGGTTTCTCCTCAGTGTGACATGAGCAACATCTCTTGCTCCTGGCCAGGAGCTCCATCCCAGAATGAGTGTGGTTTAACTTATTTACCTTTCAAAAATGATTTGCAGGGCACAGTTTTTACTGCTTGACCCCTTGCCCCATTGTGCACACATTCTATTCTTTTGCCAAGAAAATGGCAATTTTTCTTCACTGAAGGGATAAAACAAAAAGTTGCTCCCAGAGACAAAAGTGAGCTTTTTTTTGTCTTTTTTTTGTCTTTTTTTCACCTTTTTTTTGTAATGCTGGCACCAAGCCAATTCACTGTGTTTTACTTTTTTTCCTCTGTATGTGTGAATTTTTATATATTTTTTTTTTATTATTTCTTGCACAGCTCCAGAGGAAAATGATTTCTCAGCATTAACATCCTGTCCTCTTCTGCATATTTCTGAATGCTCTTTATTAAAAGCCAGCTATTTATACACAGGAACAAAGTACATTCCACTAACCCCTTGTGGCATAACTCCACATGCTGACTGCTAAGCCCTGGAAAGGTGTATTGAATGTATGACAGAGAGCTTTTTATAGGGATTGAATACCCACTGTACATCAGCTCCGGAATACCCTTTCAAAATTCTCTTTGCTATCATGTCTTTGGAAATATGAAAGGCAGACCTTTCAACAACCTCATTCCCTGTGAGTCTAATCTTGATTGTGTTGAGAGGGATAGGTGCCAGATAACTGTATCTGTGGAAATGAAGATAAGAAGGCTGTGCATACCATAAGCAGTTGTACTGCTTGAATTATGGCCTTGGACAGATGCAGTGACAATAACAGGACAGCACTAATAGATGAGTGGTTCATTTACCTGCCTAGTATCTTTCAAAGACATCAAATTGTGCTTCATTACTCAAAAATTCCTCAGGACATAAAATGAGTCAAGAACAAGTGTGTTATCTCAAAATCACCCCTTTGACAATGCAACACAGTGGGCATCTCACAAGGGGAGGTTAACCTAAGTGATGCCTCTTGTGCAGCTCACAAAAGGGACTGGGGCTGAAAACAAGATGTCAAAGCAACCTTTCAGCTGAAGAATAGAAGGATCCTTCAGAGAGGATTTGGATGTTTTGGGTCTGTCTACTGCTGGAATACCTTTAAGACAAAAGGTTGGTGCCCAAAGTGCAATTCAACATTTTTGCTTTGATTGTCACCTTTTTTATATTCCCATCAAAGGATACATGATGCCCCCTCCAGTTCACAGCTGGTACATTGGTTTCAAAACCCATTGAACTGCACTTCTAATCTTGGTGGAAGCTTCTTCCACCTGCCTGCCCCAAAAGTGTTTTACTATATGCACAGCTGTGACTGCAGTTCCATCTGGCATTCACCCACCTGGGTGTTTTCTCTGAGACTTCAGGGAAAAAAAGGCTGCCCACACAATTGTGTCTTCTCAAAGCATCAAGGCCCTGATCTCCAGCAGGGGATTCTGGTGAGACTACATCATGATTTTCACTGTCCTGAGGAACAGAGCAGGTACAGCAATGTCACTTGAAGTTCCAGCCTCTAAGGACAGAGGCTGTGATGCCATCCCACCTCATTTGTAGAGACTGATCAATGCACTGCCCAGCTTTTGTATTTCCTCTTAGTACTGTGCTGGCACAGACTGTTTCAGAAAGCCTTGGCAAAAGGGAGCAGGAAAAGTAGCCCTTCTTAACCCAGTTTACTTGACAGTTTCCATAACAACTTGACACAGCTATTTATAACACAGGAGAATATAATTTGCGTCTCATCATTTTTAGAACCTTTGTTGCCATATCAACCTCAGCACCACGTAGCAGAGCACAGCCCCATTCAATTCTCTCGTTTGCTCAGAAAGAAACTTTCAATGAATTGAGATTCAGTTGGTCTCAGAAAGACCCTTGAGAGGCCTACATGCCATTCAAAGCATGATTCAAGCCCTAATTTAAATGAATTTTTTCCTATGTGAACCAGGTAGGTGAGATCAACTGCAGTGGAAGGCAAAGATGACAACAGGGGGAAGAAGCAGATCAGCATCCCCATTGTCTGGGGAAGCTAAACATGAGAAGGATATGGCAGCTTCTTATTCTCTCTAATAGGTGAGGAAGGAAAAACTGATATTGAAATGTCAGAGTTTCAAAGGCTCACTGTTAGCAGTCCCCAGGCTGCTTTTTTGGGAGGGAGATTTTGCATGTCAAGGAGTTCCAGCACAGAGCAAGGTTGGGATGCAGTGAAAGTCAAGATAGGTAGAAAAGTGGTGGAATTCAAGAGTCAGAGGAGACATCATGCTCCCAGAGGAGGAGAGGAACCTTCCTTGTGTGATTTCAAGGACTGCTCAGTCCTGGATTCATTCCCCACAATGCCAAGAACCAGAAAGCAACCTTTAAGGAGACAGACAACCTCAAAGCATAACTGAGGTGGGGATTAGGTGTCTCCCACTGCCTCTCTTTGGAGGATGCAGTGGTGCTCAGGCACTTATTTAAGTCCTTACAGCCAAGTGAAATGAAGGTGGGCCTCAGTTTGTCTCCAAGGCTGTTTTCCTGACTCCTGCTGGCAGGTCCAGTTGATCACTTGCACAGCCACACTCGATCTGAGGAAATTCAGTTTTGACAACCCATGAGAGGAAATCTGCCCCACCAGGTCAGAATAGAATTAATTTTAAAATACTCATGCAGTGTACAATCAGGAGTATCTATAATCCACCTGACACCCTTGGCTGACTATTCAGCACTCAAACAGCCCTTTGACTGCACTGCTTTGTGTCACTCACGCTTCCTCCTCCTGCTGGGAGGTGGTAGGTCTGCTGCCCGTGCCCTGACACCTCACTGTCTCAGCCTGCTGTGTTTGCCACTTTCCCAAGATGCTTCTCTTTAAAATAGGTGTTCCCTCATCTCCCCTCCTTCTAAGATCTGAGGGTGTCTATGTATTCCCTGGAATAAGCATTCATTTGGCAGAGCAAATTTCATACAAATAAGGCAACTCCTTGATGCAGTTCCAGTGACTTGGCCTGCCTTCCACCAGCAGAAATACACACAACAGCATTTTTAAGAAGCAGCGTGGGTTTCTGGTTTGCATTAATCATATTGTTCTGTCGTGTTTTAATCATCTCAGTATTTCTAGAGGGTCTCCAGCAAGGTTGAGAAGCATGTTAGCAGCTCCAACACAGCTGGATTTGGCTGCCTGTGTCAGCAGAAGAGAACCTCGGCCTCAGGGATGTGTTTTGTCATGTAGCAGTGCTGAACACAGACTCTCCAGCTTTATTAATAGCAGCCCTATTATTTAACATGATGTTCCACCAGCCCCTTGGACTGGGGACAATAGGAAATGGCACTTACATGTTTAAATCTGTGGCATGCTGGACTGTTTGAATGTGTGTGATTCATTGCCAGACAATGCTATGTCAGGCACTGCAGGCAAAATAAAACAGACTGGATATGCATCATCTATATGTGTTCTACACATAAGCTGTTTGAAATGCATCCTCCCCACCCTCTGCCTGCAGAAGCCATAAATGAGCTCCATAAATGTATCTTTTAAAGCATTCTTGGTGGGATCCTCGGGAGCTCCAGCCTGGTGCTTTTAACCATAACCCCAGAGGCTGCCAGGAGCTCTCTCATGCCTGTGGGCACTTGGAGGTTGTCTGGTTGGCTACTAGAAGGAAACAGCTCTAGAAAAAGGTCATATGATTTCTAAACCAAGCAGTTATCATCCACACTTCATCAAAATGGAAGATTTTGGAGTTTTGAGATGTTTTTTTTCTTTCCCACACTGATAAGTTAGTTTAGCCCTGAGAAATCTGGGAAGTTTGAAACTTGCACTGTTCACATCCCTCCAGAATCTGTCTTGGCTGATTGGTATTCCTGGATTTCATTTCTATTCCCTCTCCTCTAACCCCTGCTCAATTTATAGTAGAATTGATACTATCTAAAGTCACCAAATTCAAGGGGAAAATTCACATTTGACGAGCTGTATCCTGAACACGTGTTTGCATTGAAATTGTAATTCTGAAAGCTGTGCCATACGCTGAACACTTGTGGCTCGCCCTACAAATGGACCAATGTAAGACTCTTCTAACTTGATTTGCTTTATTCAGACTGTGTCTCCAGTCCTGGAACAGAAAACACCCTAAGAAACATGTGTGTAATTATTCCTTTAGCATCCTCTGCCCAAACACACACACCTCCTTCTCGAGAAAAACCTGTCCTGGGAAGAGACTGAGGTACAGGCAAACTACTTTGCTGCTAACATCACTTTGAAAGGTTGAAATTCTCTGATCCAGATTAAGATTTCTTCAAAACTGAACAATGCCTGCAAAAGAGATGTGATAAAACCTTTAAGAGTGTTCCCTGGTAATTCCCAGCCCACCAACATGCTCCATCTCTATTGCTGTTAAATAGTCTCCTGTTCTCTGTTACTTGCTTTCAGTGTGAAATTAGACCTTACACACGGTACCTCTTTTCATACTCATCTGCAGAAAATGATTCTCAGTTTGTGTTCATGTGACAGTGATAATCACAGTTTTGAAGAGAAGTCCATTTACATGAAAGCTGCAGCAAAATCACGACCTTTCCCTCAGCTCTCCACGACACACAGCTTCTGCTCAGAGCACTCACACAGCCACCATTTAATCCAGCTTTGCCTTTCTCCCAGCCTTCCTGGCCCTGCTGGGAGCTAAAAGCCATCTGAGAGAGCCTTTTCTTTGGGAAGCCTCAGGAAAATGTGGTGGGACTGTAGCCCCTGTATCACCCCATAATGTGGGAAGTGCCTTCCCTGCTATGATGGGCCACCATGTAGGACCTTCAGAGACACCAAGCCCTCTCCACCTGCTGCTGGCCAAAAATCTTGCCCAAAAACCTCCCAGATCTTGTGATGATTTCCTCACTGACCACCTTGGCCTTTTGTTGCCTGCCCTCCTGCTGCACATCACACCCAGCCCAGCATCATGTCTCAGCCAAAGCTGCACAGCTTCCACCTGCCAACCTCTGCCTTTGCTATGTCAGCTGCACTCTGTATCTTTGGCTTTTTTACACCTCAAACAAAGAAACTGCTCCAAAAGCCAGGCCAGGGCCTGGTACACTGTAACATGCTCCATCCCATTTATTTTTCAGCACTTTAATGCCTCTCTCAGTTGTCTCACTACTGAGACTTCAGGCAGAGTGGAGCCGTGTTCCTTAGCAACTCATAGTACACATGACAAAATTAACCCAAACACTTTTGTTTATTAACTCTTAATACGGAGCAAACAAAACAGCAACCTGAGAGTTTCACAACAAGAATGCTTTCCATTTTGAGTGAGTTACTAAGATTACAGACGACAATGTTATCTTGGGTGTTCTGTGGGGGTTTTTTTAGCCCTTTTGTGAAGACCTATTTGAAGCACAAAAGTCATCCCCTCCCTCTCCAATGCTGGGTGTTTCTATAATGGAAATACTATATGTAATAATAGAAAAATTGAAAAACTACTGGAGCTAATGAGCTCTAGCTGATGCCTGCTTGGCACTGCACAGTCCAAGTTTGGAGGATGGAGATGGGAATGCTATCCCCAGACACTGGACAAATTGCAGGGCGAAGGGTTTTCAGTCTGCTGGGATTTACTCCAGGCTCTTCAGAAAATGTGACCTTATGTTACTCTGCCTTTATATCCCAACCCTTGAAATACAGTCCTGCTTCAGAGAAATTTTATGAGAATAAATGTATTAACAAATGCAAAGCAGCACAGCCTTAATTTGAAGAGATATTTAAGCGCCTAACTAAATATTTCACCAGCAACTAGGTGTCTGCAGCTCTGGTGTTCAGGTGATTTGGAGCCAAACCTGTTCCTAAGGACTTAACTGAGAAAATCACTTGTGGAGTATCTTGGTTCATGTCCATCATAAAAAGTGACTAGATGTATTCTTTTCATGGTTTCTGTCATGAGGAGTTTGGGGAAAAAAATTACTTGCTTTTCAAAAATACATAAAACTTGCCAGGCTTTACCAAAGGATGAAAGCCCCTTGCTGTCTCAGGAGATTTGGATGAAAGGTTGCTGCCAAGAATTTCAGGCCTAGGAGAGACTTCTACAAGATTATTTCCAGATATGAAACCCTTTTCCTGCTGTGCTGCTGAGCCCTCCCTGTCCAACACTTCATGGCAACTGCTGATAATGAAAGTGCTGAGGTTCCCTCCCAAGAATTAACCGCACCAGCTGAGCCAGGCAGCCCTTTCCGGCTTTTATGGAGAAGAAAAAGTGACTAGGGCATTCTTGTGAGAAACTACTGGGACACCAGCGACAGCATCTACAGGTTTTTATGGGAGCAGAATGCAGATTCTTATCACACTCCATTTATTTAGCAAGTTATGACAAATGAATTCCTTGGAAACTTGCTCCTAGTAATCCCAGAGCACGGAGTAGAGGGTGGTCAGAGGCACGTACTCCAAAGGCCAGCTCTTCCTGAGGACAGCCAGTGGAAGGGGTAGCAGGGAAGTGAGAGAGGGAGGGGGACTGGAAGGGGAGCAGGGGATGAGAGAGAAGGTCCTTTTGTCCTCTCAGCTCAGCAGCTGGGCTCTGTCTCTTCAATGGGTTTCTGCCCAGATGCGAGTGAGGAGGTGCAGGTTGGAGGATGGTGCCAATATACCCTCACTTGATGCAACATGGTGTATAAACAAACAGGTTCTGAGAGCCTGACAAGATTGTTTATCTTATCTTATCCAGGCCATCCTCTGTCCTACACAAGAATTTTTTCCTTTTTGTACATTTTCAAGTATGCTAAACTTCAGTGGATGTAAGCATTTCCCTTAGGAAGCCTTTCACAAGTGGCTTGCTTTCCCTGCCAGGAGGTTTTGCAGAGACTGCAGTGACAGCCTCATGGCTGGGTGTTCTCAGCAGAAAAAGGAGAGAGGTAAGTTCAACTATACAGGGGATTCCTGCTAAAATTAATCTGCAGCCTTGCTTACCTCCTCACCCAAAATTTCTGCTAACATCATCCAAGGCTCCCTGAGCAAAGAGTATTTCCTCTTTGATCAGCACTCAGTGCAATGTGGAAACAGTCAGTCTGGGAAGGCACAGAGACAGAAAGTGAGACTATTCCTGCATACTGAGTGTAAGGCACATCCTTCTCCTTAGTGCTGCTCAGGTTTGTTGGCTGCGGAACTATGGACCCTTCACATTCTGCTCGGCCCTTTCTCTGCACCTCCTTATAAATTGCTTACTGGTAGCTGTCATATCCTGGAGTGTATCATGAAAATTTGTCCTATCCAGCCACATGGAATAGGCAAGGGCCCCACCCTTTTCCCCTGGAACTTGCCATCTTTGAACCACTGTGGCCTTGGCACAGTCCTTTCCTCCATGGAAAGCTAGGCGAACTTTGCTCCTACATCTCAGGTAAGAACATGTCCCTCCTTCCCCCTGTCTTCTCTCTGAGCTCCACATCCCTTGTGGTTTTTGATATTTGAATGAAGACATCTCTGGGGCACATTAGGCTTAGGTCTGCTGCCTGTCAGTAACAAAAACCTGGCAAAACTGAATGAACCTGAATATCAAAACTCAGGAAACTTTCAGCTTTTTCTCTCCAGGACTGATGCCTATGTTGGCACAACACAGCTCTGGCCACAGATGACTTAGCCCATCTACAGCTACAGCATCAAAAGCTTGAGGCTTTGGCTCTTTTCTGAGGACAGAAAGAAATAATGATCATCTCTCTGTGACACAGGCTGGGCTGAAGCTTTCTGAAATCAGCTGGATGCTCATCTCAGCTGGTAGCTGCTTGTTGCTGAGTGTTGGTGCTCTATGACATAGCAGGAGAATCAAACTGCAGATTATGAACCAAATTTTGTATTGATTTTCAACCTCTCCTGGCCTCCACAACATGAAATGAGGCCATTTACATGTGGAGTATCCATCCATCCATCCATCCATCCATCCATCCATCCATCCATCCATCCATCCATCCATCCATCCATCCAACAGTCTGCTGTTAAATGTGGCTCTGGCAACAGGGAAAGGGCAGACAGGGCTCAGGACCTCAGCCTTGAGACCTTCTTCTGATGGTGCCAGTGTGCACATGCTCTGAAAAGAGAGAGCTGAGGGTAATTTATGAGCTGTCCAGTGTGTTTTCTTGCTCAGCCCCCTCACCATCACCTGTAGAGAAGAGGAGGAGCAAAATATCTAGCCAGTGTTCTCTCCCGAAACCAGCATTTGAGAAGAGGAAAGGAGAGCTTTCTTTGAAGCATTGCTGAAGAGAAGGACAGGATAACCTGGAGAAAGAAGGAGGCTTCCCTCAAAATCAGAAACACTTTGCCCACATCCACTCATCAAGGTTTTTTTCTTTCTATTTTAAATTCTCCCTCTTTTTTCTGTGCACTTCTCCAAGAGGAAAGCTGGAAGCTTGACATTGCCTCAAAATCTCATTTTAAGCTTTCCCCACCCCCAGTTTATACTGTTTTGACTCCACAGCTCCCTCAGCCCCACCCATCTAACTCTAGGACTTGCAGCAAGAAGACTTGGACACACATGAAGGCAGATGTGAACTCCTGCCTTTGATAGTTACAGGGTCTGCTTGTGCAAACTAGGCTTAATGCAAAGGTTCCTAATAAAAAATTATATCATCCAGGTCCCTCTTGGCATAGACAGCAGCTACACATTTCCCTCTTGGCCCAGCTCAGAGTGACATTTTCAAGTTTGGGTCACACTGTCCTCCAAACCCTTGTCTTGCAGAGTTTGAGGAATGCTCAGATGTTCAAGCCATCCCAAGCACGTTTATGGTTTGTTCATCACCAAAACTCTTCTGGTGGAAACACCCTAAACCAGTGAAAAATGTCCCCTGAGACTGGGTTGATTATTCTCCTCCACCCCTTTACCTTCTTTTCCTTTCTTTGTCCCGGGGCACTGGTCAGCTCCAGCTCACCACCAGCAGACACGTGCACACACAGCCAGGCCAAGAGGGGAAATGAATCATTTGCAGTGGGAGATCTGGATTGCAGGATTCTTATCTTGAAAAAAGAAACACAAACTTCCAGACAAGATTTCTTTCAGGTAAGGAGCAAGACTATTTTCCTATTCATCATGATCTTCCTCACCAAAAAATACTGAATTAAAAAAAAGATCAATTAACCTGTATGCCAACCTTTTCAACTGTAAAATAGGCCCACTGGGAATAGGGAGATGGGAAAATCCCTACAATAGCAGTAGCTCTGGACAGGATATCCTCTGTGTTGTGAACTTTAGGCATCTTTCAGGTTCCCAAAAGCTGACAGGCTGCCGACATAGTATCAAATTGGATTAAATGGGTAAGGATTCCTGATCTTAATGTCATTGTGACCACTGTGTACAAGCAAATATTATGTAGACAACGCTCCAAAAACCCAACAGGTCCTCTGAGAACTTAGAGCTTCTCAAGGCAAAATTAATTAAGAAATAATGAACTGAGCTTTTGATACCACAGTGGAAGCATTGCTGCAGGCACAAACACTAAGAAAAGGGTGCTTTTGACTGATTTTTAATTAGAATTTAATAGTGCCCTGAAGTTACATCTCTCATTAAAAAAAAAAAAAAGGCTTACCTAGTTCTATGTGATGAACAATTCAAATTAGATTTTAACATATGCAAATAACTGGTCTGAAAGATCTGCATGGGAGTCATGGAGATAGCACAGGTTAAATCTTTGACCCTTTACAGTAGATTTTTCTTTAACTGATCCATCATCCAGTCTGTTTGCAATTAAACATTGGAATTAATAGAGTTTAAAGGAAGTACTGAAAAGCCATGTGAAATGCAGGCCTCAGCTGAGGTGAATTAGCACAGCTCATTGATTTTAACCACATTAACTGTCTCACTGGAGTGTGCAGATCCTAACTATACACAGTATTTCCAAGTCATGGCCAGTCCCAAGTCCCCACTCAGACTGAATGGCCTCTCAGTCCCCAAGATGTCCCATTAAATATTGCTCAGCACATGTAAGCCTGAGGGGATCTGCCCACAAAGTCACCCAGACTGCCCAAAGAAGCTCAAGCTGGAAAACAGAGTGTGTCAGGGTAACTCCACGGGCTCCTGGGGTGGCTTGGCCAAGATTTGTACCCCTAAGATATTTGCAGGTATGCTGCTGCTACTGATAGCATCAAGAAACCCATCTGAGCAAGAGCCCACAGGGTATGGCCCGAGATGAGTTGCTATGAGATGAGGCCAACAAATACTTTCATTCATCCTGAGCAAACAGCTCCTTTCACTGCATTGCATGCAGGAGAATATTTATATCAACGAAATCTAACTTACTCTTCTGTCTGGAATGCTGCACTTCTCTCAATAAAAGCCCCTTCCCCCTCAAGATGAACAGCATCATGCAATAGAAAGGAGGAAAATTAAATAATAAACGTGATTGCCCTCAAATGCAGAGATGACCACTTAGCTGGTTTCCAAATGCATCTCAAACTCATTCAGAGGCACAACACAGCTGGTTAGATGGTTAAAAACAAAGGCAAAACTCCATCCTCATCTTAGAGCATCTGGTTCTGACAGGGCCTTTCACATGGCTAAGCAGAAGGCAGAGGAGGAGTCAGGACACACAAAATCACACCTTCTGCCTGGGGCAAAGGGCATTTGGCTACCTAACACAAATGCCATGGTTGTTTCTCTCCACTCACTGTACCTGAGCCTTGCTGTCCTGGATAATAATTGACCTGAATCAGTCAGAGACCCCCTGCAGTCACACTGGCTGTGTGCAGTGCCGGCAGCAGGCTGGGCACAGCCCACAAGCTCTGGTCTGCCATGCTCAGGTGTCTTGTCTGCACACTCCTCTAATCCTTAGGACTTCATTAAGCATAGGGGGAGCAATCAAAAGTGGTGCTTGTTGTGGTTTGGGGTTTTTTCCCTTGCTTCTTTTTAATTACACAAGAATTTAAAGGTAACATAGAAAGGCCATGCCAAGAAATTCTCTCTCCTCAGCAGTTCCACCTTAGTTAAGCACTGATTCTGCTGCTACTGAAAAGCAAGTTTGCACCTTCTCTTTGATGGGACCATGGTCCAGCAGCAAGGCTTCTGTTTACACATGAGAGCAAATATCCTGTTGTCATCCTGCCTTTAGGACACAGCACAGGGACAGGTGTTAATGTAGCTTAAATGTCTAGGCTGTAATCTCTTCATGTGACCCCTGGCAGGTTGCATTCCCAAAGACAGAGGCTATCCAAGGATGAGGGAATGGGCAGGATGAGAGTTTCAGGTCATGGGAAGGTAATCCGTGGGCAGATAATCCAGGCAGCACTGGGCAGGAAGCTGAAGTTTGCTGTTTCATGGGATGCTGTGCATTGGGTTGTTTCTGAAACAGTGGTGTGCCAGGGGATCATGCTTCACCTGTGTGGTATATGGAGTCTTTCCTCACTTTCAATCTTCTTATATCAGTACCCATCCCCATCTCTGGTGAACTCCCTACAAACACTTTTCTAGAGACAACTTTTGCTTTCGCACCCACGGGACTTTTCCACTCTGCATGCAGATTTGATGCTGAAATAGAGGCACTGACTTCCATTCAGACAATCTCTGTCATCTCAGTGCCTAAAGAGACCCATACCAGTCCCAAACTTTGGTTGGCTCTTTCTTTTAATCTTCAAGATCCTAGATGACTCCTCTGACCCCTCTCCCAGCAGTCCTTGGCCATTTTGCTCCTTATTCATAGAATTACAGAATACCCTGAGCCGGAAGACACCCACTTCAACAGCAACATTATCCAGTCCAACTGTTTGTGCCAGCCTCACAAACCCTGATATTTACCAAGGAAATACAGGGCCTCCCAGAAAACAGCACTGACAGCAGCAGCATCTTAAACCCTGTGTAGCAGAACTACCAAGGTGAGTCCTTTGGGAACAGAGAAGGACACCTGTACAAATCAGACCTTGAGATGCTTTTGGGTGGCAAGAACAGCTGGGAAAGCTCCGTGGGTAAATAACTTTAAAGCTCTGCGGTTGCAATAATTTTTGGTGTTATTGCAACCTCTCATCACTGGTTTGTAACTTCTGCTTAGCTCAGACAAGGAAGAATGTATGAGGGCTTCACAGGCAGATAATGGTTGGAGCTCCTCAGTGATCACTCTGTGTCACCCCACGCATGGTGCCTGGAGAGTGCCTGAAGTGGGTGTTGTTTCAAAGGGGCAAAGCAGCTCCTCAAGCAGTTTTATGGCTTTGTAATTTATTTACCAAGGCAACCTCAGGTCAGTCACACTATCTATTTCTTTTTTAATGAGGTGCTGTTTATTTTTCACTCACATGTTCTGGATGGATTGAGACACAAGGAGGTCAAACAACTTCTCCACGAAGTCTCCAGGGCTTCCAAAGCTAAGTCATTCTGCCTTTTAATGTGTTAAGCAAGGAGTTTGACTTGAAATCAGGAGAATTGCAAACATGTTTATAGGTGCTTAAAAACATTCCTAACAAGAAGCCTACATGAGAGCCTTGGTTTTCTGTGTACTGTTGAGTTTTAACACCTGTGCAGCTCCACTCATTTCTGCCAAGTGTCACAGCCAGCTAAGTTGATGTAAGGATATCCTTTGGGGAAGATCTGCAAAGAAACACTTTTCATTAGCTCCACTACTGATCTGGATAAATTCAGATACTCCTAAAGCTTTCCAAGTCTGAAATAGAAGCTTCTAAACTTAGCCTGGAGTTTTCTTCTTCAGACCTGGGCACTTGCCTTTCTGTCCAAATATACCAAATGGAAAATACTGACTCTCTTTCCACACCTTGCCTGCTCTTTAAAATTGTTGCAACAGACTGGGGAATTGAGAGAACCTTTGCTGGAGGATTATTTCAAGAAGAAACACTTTTTCTTTTCCCCTTTCTTTTTGCAAAATGAGCAAACCCGATCTGAGACTAAAACAAAATCACCTCAGATAGTCCTGCACACCCAGGTCATTAAAGAAAATATCAGGTGAAAGACAATAGAGACTGGTGTCACTTATGGTGGCAAACCAAAGGACCAGACCAAGGTCTGTGCTGTGGTGGTGCCTGTGGCCCTCAGATGTGCAAGATGTTCAGTGCTGTACAACAGCAGACCTGCAGACAAGCTGCTGGGCTCACCCCTGAGGCACACAGCCACCCCAGGTATCTCCCAGTTCAGATTTGGCTGTCTAGCCCTCTGCCACAGGTACAAGAAAAATAAGGAGCTGAAGTTCACAGGAAATGACTGGGTAAAGCACAAGAATAAACCAGGGAGAACATAGGTCACCAGGCGACCACGTGGGTCACTTGGGATAGATCTAGGTTAGATCCACTTGGGTCCAGTGTGTATCTTGGGGAGGTATCATTAAACATTTACTCTGTGGTTTTGCTCTTCCACCAGAATCTGCCTTCAGCTAAGGCTGGAGACAGACACAGAGCTGGATGGACATTTCTGATCCCACTCATCCTTCAGGCTTCATGTGAGGTAGCTCAGGTACTTCCCACAGAGATATCTTGCTCAGTAGTTAAGGGGCTTGAAGATTTTGCAGGTTGCTCTTGGTTTTCTTTCTCTTGTTTCAGTGAAAATCCCAAATGAGCAGGCCCTGGATGGTCCTGGGAAGAGGGGTCTCAGCCTTTCCTGTTGGAGATGGTCCAACTTGTGCTGCTAGTTAGCTGTTCACTGGAGCAGGAACCTATAACTTGATTTTCCCACATTACACACCTGAGTGTCCTGACCATGGGGAAGGAGAGTCCATCTTCCACTTCTTCTCTCTGGTCTGGTGAATCTTTAATTATTTATGCCACATGGAACAGCTTCAGCAGGAGACTTTGAGACCAGACCCCTGAGGATCTAGCAGCTGGATGCTCACAGCACGTTTTCAGGACATGGGAGGCTCTACATGGGAAACTGAAGCTCAGTCTGGGTTTCCAACAGCCTGAGAGAGGGCTTAGACCAGTGCCATCTGTTTCCAGTGAACAACACTGGTGTGCTGAGAAAGCTAATGAGATATAGCTACTTACAGAGCTTCTTGCACCCTGTAAATTTAGAGGATGAACTCTTGGTCAAATCAGGAGGGAGGATGGACTTCCCGTTTGTTTCCGTGGGCTGGGAAGTCATCAGGTAGGATTTAGGCATGATCCCTTCAGCCAAGCCAAGGTTTAGGCGGGTTTGCACTTATCAGCATGTCAGGAATGCAAATGCTCCGGGCTGGGTGGGGCAGGTACCCCACGTTAGACAATTAAACACCTACCTTCCTTTATGGACTTGATCTGCAATAACTCCACAACACAAAGATGCAGAAATGCTATTAAAGTGATTGGGAATCTACAGTTAAAACAGAGAAGACAGAAAGATATAAGGGCACACACAATACGATGTTCCTGCAGCATAGCCTAGTGGGTTGTATATCACAGGGAGAGGTTTTATTACAGCTCATTAAATTTTAAAGCCTTAATGGCACCTTCTGTGCTGTGCGACTGGTACAAAAAGGAGAGCTTGAGAAGACATTAATGCAGCAGGACAGAAGGCACCTCCGCTGCAGTGTTTGCGGCTGGGGAGATGAACGCCTGCCTGCCGAGCATCCGCGGGATTAGCGTGACATCGTCTGGCCAGAGCCGGTACCTTCAGCCCCAGGCTGGAGCATCCCCGGGCTGGCAGAGCCCCATCGCAGAAGCAGAGATTTGCGAGGTGAATTAACTGGTCCTGATGCCTTGCAGGAGAGCGTGGGAGTGTGACAGTCAGGAGCAGCAACACAGTACAACAAAGTCGGTGTAACCAAGCTGTAAGCAACTCAAAGATTCAGATCCTCACTTTGTGCTAATTGCTCCTGCTTTGGCTAAACACGCCTGCTGGGTCTACTTTTTCTTCTTCCTTTTCCCTCATTTTCCCCACACTTGGCTTTTTTTAAACTTCAATCTTTTAGCAACCAGTTGACACATTTTCTGTTTCCATTTCTCTTCCACCTCCAGCCACACTTTGCAGACCAGGTGAGAAGGAGCTTTGAGGCTGTAGCAGTCATGGCCAGGAGCAAGAGGAGTCCATGCCATCAGGCCAATAAAGTTACTCTTGGGTAGATGGTCTGTGCATGACTTGAACCTCTGCATTTAGAAACCAATTATCCACCTGTTTAAGGAATTTTTAAATTATCATTATTACTTCTGGGTTTTTTGGGGGGTTTTTTTAGGGTCTAAAATTTTCAAAACCTGTTTAATGGTGTTGCACATTAAACTTGGGCTCCTTGGATGTCAAAGGCCTAAATGCACTTTGGTCCCTCCTCTCTGAGCCACACACACAGAGCTGTAATTTGAAACTGTGTATGCCTGTATGCAGGTCAGGGAGACAGCATAAGAGCTCATTTGCCTGACTCACTAACTTCCTTGCCAAGAGAGCATGAAGTTTTCATGACACTGCAAAGTAGCTGATCCACAGCCTCTTAAATGTTGCTGCTCCAGAGATTTTATACTCAAGAAGCACCCTGAATAATTGATCTGTTTTTGGGATGCATGATTATTTATTTATTTATTAATTGGTGGTGGTGGTGGTGGCAGTGGTGGTTTAGGAAAAATATATTGGCTGAGTTGGGTAAAACAAAGTCTCTATAAAATCTTTGGTGGGATGAGACCACGTACCAGCTCTAAAAATCTGGCACAAAGCATAGGAAGGTAATGCCTGGTTGTGATTTTAAGCTCATGTCTGGGTCAGGGGAATAGTCTCCATTCTTGGAAATGGAGTCCTCATCAGTCCACATTTTTAATGACAGGTGTCAGTCACTCAAATGAAGCTACTGCTCCCCAAGAATGCTCTGACCAAAAACTTTGAAACAACAGCTGAAAAGGACCTTAGAATCAATCACAGCTTTGTAGGCTTCAGGGTATTCTTTTAAATTTGTGACCTTAATGGTTTTTTTTTCTCCAAAACACTAATGAAAAAACGTGAATGACCCAGGCAGTGAATCTGAGTGTTTCCCAAGACCAGGGTCATCCAAACAGGCATAGCCAAGACAAGCTGTGACTGTGAGGAGTGGATCAAGGGGACTGAAGGCTCAGGAGAACACCTGAACAGTCATGTCTATTCCAAGCTGGATGGGGCTTTCAGCAAGCTGGTCTAGGGGCAGGTGTCCCTGCCCATGGCAGGGGGTTAAAACAAGATGATCTTTAAGGTCTCTTCTTAACCAAACCATTCTGTGATTCCATGCCTGGAAGATGACATCCATTCTGCAGGCACAGTATTTGTAGAGTTGGCCTGGGCCATTCCTGAATTCCTATGGTTTGAGAGGTTCAGACAAAACATCACCAATCAGTCAGAGGCTTCAAAGCCACATGTTACAAGCTGAGTCTTGCTTTCACACTCAGTGGGGCCCTGACTGCGTTGCTTTATTATTCAAACACATTACATCTTAGTCATGTTATTTTTTCAACATGGAAACAGCTACATTCCATCTACAAGCAAAAAGGTTGGATGTGCAGCCTGAACAGCCAAGACATGTCTGAATTTGCCTCTTTTAAACTCCTTGATAACTTTCTCTATCCCTGAGTAGCTTGAATAGTTTTACAATGAGCGACTCAAGAAACAACAAGAAGCTATCCTTGAATGCATGAGCTGTGAAGGGTTCTCTTTGGATGAATGCATTGTGATGGTTTTTCTGTGCCACCTCTGAGTCCTCTGCATGGAAGTGTGTGACATCCCTCCAGTCATGCAAGGACAAGAGAATCTCAGCATGGGCAAGATGCATTTGAGGGTACTTATTGAGGCAGCCAGCCTGACACAACACAGGGGAAATGTAAATGAGCACCAGCTTAGTGCTCACACACCAAGAGCATGCACAGGCTCCTCACCACCACTGAGGGGGCTCTCTAACAAACAACAAAAAAGGAAAAATCTAAAGGTAGCTTGATAGCAGCAGCAGGTAGCTCTGTTGAGCTGCTCCTGGCAGCATGAGATTTCCTCCCCAGTAGCTTTCTGGGCAGAGCTGTTCTTCTCCATCTGTGGGAATCTTTTGAACACATAGAAACAAACACATGTGCGTGAGGAGAGAAGAGCTGTGGTGGTTGTCCATGAGCAGTAAAGCAGTAAAGTCGCAAAGCATTGAAGAGATAAAACTTCTAGTCTTAAGAGGTAAAAAAAAAAAAAAATAGAATTATAGAATTTTTACTTTTAAGTATGAGAAGTTATCTCTCCCTCCAAAATCAGGGCTGCAATCACACTGTCTCTCTTTTAGACCTGGAGTTGTGACCCTGGCAAGGTGGCAGGGTGGTAACAGCCCTGGCTGTAGGTGTTACGATCCAACCATCCAAGAGGTCCTGCCTGGAGACACAAACTGACAGACAGACAGACAGACAACCTAGCTCCTGTCTGACATGTGCTTTCCCAGTGACAACTTTATTTCCCAGACAGAGAGAAGCTAGAAAACTTCTTTTGCAGTTTTGATGCTCAAAAGAAACCAACCACGAGCCAGTTTTGATGCATGCAGAGAGCTCGGGAAATTCTCTGAGTCATTGGGAAGACACCATGGAGCCACCAGTCACAGGGATGGAGGGAAACCCCACAAAACTCCAGGCCATCACTAGATGTTCTCCTAACTCCCTCCTGAGGGGAGTTCCTTGGTTCATTTCCTTAAAGCCCTGGAGTAGCTCTCCCAGCCCTTTCCCCATTTGGGGAAGGTGTTCTCAGATCTCTTGCAGCCACATCTCATTTCCAAAACCAGTGGCTTCATGCTTCACCTCCCAGGACAACTGACAGTGCCTGTCCACCTGCCCAGCATCTATTTTCAAGCTACTCCTTACCATTTTCATCTCTGAGGAGAAGCTAACAAATCCAGAGGTGACTCCATCCAGATCTTCCTTGGTGAACCTCCAGCCCAGTCTGCTCCAGGAGCTGGACTTGGTGTCTGCTCCTCACATCAGCTCTGCAGGACAATGAAGGTGCCATCACCATTCGCCAGTCCCTCCTCTGGCAGACTGATCCCTATTCCCCATCACAGTAACCACTTTACTGAAAAGGGTATTTTCATCTGCACTGTTATTCTGACCGCTCTCTAACTGTGAGCTCTTGCATGTCCCTTGCATGTTCTTGCAGGAGGACCAGCTCAAAGACTGCTCTTCCTACACAAATTTCTTGTAGACCCATTCCTGTTAATGCCTTCTTTCACTTTAATGGCAGATTCACTCTCGTTTTCTTCTCCTGTCTCCTAAATTTCTCCTTGAAGTGAAATTCAGTAACTCCTACCTTTGCCTATAGCATCACCACTCTAGGGCTTTTCTCATCTTGCTCACACCTCCTTCATCATCCCCACCTTCAGCAGCACAAAATTCTTCTGCCCTAACTTTCCATGCCAAATGTCATGGCTATAGAAACCCCCTTTACCTCCCTGCACCAGACCACTCTTCCTGCCTTTTAGTTTTGTACCTTCTCTACAAGTTTTGTCTTGACTTTCTAGATATGGCACAATGATAAGTCTTCTCTATCCTGACATTCCTTACTGTTCTCAAGGCTCTCTCTGACCCTCTCCACACCACCTAATGCAGTATCCATGGGATCCTGGTCTCTCTCTGCCTCATCAGCCCTCTGCCTGTACACAGAAGATGCTTTTACCTGGCTCAAGATTTCCATTATGTTCCCCCAGCCCATTCCAGGCTTTGCAGCTGGAAGCAGAGACATCTCCACCTGGGTAAGTCCTGAGTGGACTCGGCTGCCCTGGAATGGGATTGGAGCTGGAAGAGAGGAGCTGGGACTGTGCTGTTGGACACTGCCCTGTCATGTTCTGCAGCAGCTCCCAGAGTGAGAGGCTCTCTGGCCCATGGTGTTTCTCACTTTCCCCCAAACACACTCGTCATTACTGTCTCACACTCTCCTTTTCTCCTTCTGGAAAGACATTCTCACCACAACAGCTTGTTTCACAGTCACCTTCCCTCAGCCCACATACTACAGGTGCTGATTCATTTTCCATTATTGTAACAGTGATGTGACCCACCAGCAGTTTCACTTGTCAATATTCACGTGTATCAAGAGATCAGCAAAACTGTTCTTGAAACATCCTAAAACTAAAAATTTTCTCATGAGCATTCAGGTCTTTCTTGTTTTCATTCTTCTAGAGCTGACACAAAATAATAGCCTGAAAAAAGAAGATTTGTATTTGACTGAATTCTGGTGTACCAAAGCAAAGCAGGACAACTCATGAACAAGCTGTAGATGGCCAGCACAATGGGTATGAGGCAAACAGATTTGCTTTTGCTTGTCTCCTGTCTTTGAGGAAGAGGGGTAACATCAGAAACAGAAACACCCCACCCCCCACCCCCCCAAACCTGTCACACGTTTTTTGCCCTCATTTTCAGAGAGGGTCGTAGAGGACTGGTTAGAGCAGCAACGACAAACACTACCAAGGAAGTCATGCAACTCCACAGGCAGACAGCAGTTCACTGGCTGAATGACAAAAAAAGAGAACTTATGGTCAATTATATAGGTGCTAGAAGGACCGGTGAGAAATGAGAGGAACAGAAAGTTACTTGTGATGGAATTTGATGCAGCTGATGTCATGGAAGCCTGGCGAGATGACTGTCCTGATACTGAAATAAAACCGTTGATTAGGAAGGGCAGACTGGAGGCAGTTCCGTTTAGCACTGCTGTGGTCTTGGGAGTTGCTAGGTCAGACTTACAGGATGCTCAGCACAACAGGGAGAGTATCTGCAGAATGATCTGCTACAGATCACCAGACAAAGTCACAGAGCCAAAAAGCAGGATGATTGTTCTTTAAACCCATTATTCATTTAACCCTCATCCAATTTGTGGACAGAAGAGCTCTGTATGCACAGAGAGCTTCACGTGGGAGACACATGCTAGAGATATAAGCCAATAGAAAAATAGCATTTGGGTGGTACAGGTGAATTCTCTAACCCATGAGGGTCACACCCATGGTGAGACAGTTCATTGCAACACACTGTGGTGAACCAAATTCTGGGGTAGAAAGTTTGTTGACCTCTGAATGCCAGGCATCATTGTGACCTGATTGTGACCTGATTATTTGCCCGCCCTAAACACTAAGCATTAAAAAGGTACATTCTCTAGCTCAAAGGAAAATTACTATCCAGGTTCATTGCTAGACAAAATGTGGGTAGAAAAACCCAAATGAAAGTTCAGGCCTTTGATGAAGGGTTTATCAGATGGTCAAAAAGTCAGGATTTCCAAGCCAAAAGTGCAAACTGATCACACTAAAAATCTCATCCTGGTTCAGCAGCAAAGTGAAGGAATTGATGTGAAACTGAAAAGCAATCACAGATGTGAAAGGGGGAAACAGCTGCCAATTAACATAAAATAGAAGTAACTGAGATAAATTAGTAAGTAAAATTAGAACTGTATAGAAACACCTTACAACAGAGCAAAGAAAGTACTTTTTCTTCTGTGAAAAAGGGAGCTTAAAAATAGTGGAAGAATATCACTAGAGAAGGGTAGTAAAATGAATGGTAATGTAAAAAAGGAAAGTATTGCTGATGGACATTTTTGCTCAGTTACATCAAGAGTCTCATAAGCAAGATCTACCAGGGAAAAAATATTTAAAGTAAGCACTACGGCTAATAAGCATTCCCAAAAGAGATTACATAATCTCTCTCTCACTTCCATTTGAAGAAGTGCTCACGGTGTATCAATACTCCAAATGGGTAAAGAGGATGAACTGGGTAAGTACACTCAAATAGAGATTAATAGTGAATGGTAATTGGCATCTTTCAAAGAACAAGACTTACTTGCCAAACTGAGTTACAGTTTTGATAAGTTTGGCCCAGACATGACAGATTCAGGGTTTTCCAAGGCTGTACCAGGGAACAATTTTGTGTCCTGTAAAACACTAAAAGTTATCCCATAATTGAGAGCTGAAGAAGTGAGAGATTGCAAATACTAATGAATGGTCACAGGACAGGGCCCCAGTACAGCACTATGAGAAAAGAGAATAAAGGAACCATGAGTGTGTACACAGTGTTAATGTAGGCAGAGATGTAGGGAAATTATTTCCATGCTCATGCATAGCACTAGAAAGATCATTGCTGAAACAGTCCCTGACATGCAGACTCGCAGAGTGAGGGAGCAGCTTTGGGGAGAGGACACTGGGAGCTGTCCCCTTTACTACTTCTCCCCAAGAGCTGCTTTGAGCCACCACTGGAGGCTGGATTTCCAACTAGGCAAACCTTTGGTTCCCCAGGAAGGCCACTTGCTGCCTTCTGTACATGTGTGTACTCTTCAAAGGAGTCTGAAAAGAGGAAACTATGAACTACCTGCAGTAGCAACCTGCAAAAACCAGAGCAAACACCACCCTGCGTGACATTCAGAACTCACTCTGCTCTTTGGTCTTTTATTTGCTGTATCCATCTCAGTCTACTGTGACTGCATGTAGGCTAACTGTACAAATATACTCACAAAACACCACTTGCTTCTTGAGGTCCTATCATCACAGGCTTCTAACTGCCAGCACAGGTCTGGCCTTGAGCATGACCTTTGGCAGGGTGCATGGGCAGCAGGCGTGTTTCAGACCCAGCTGCCAGGGCTGTTTTTCCATTTGATCCATTACAGTTGTCTCTTAAAAGACAAAAATAGCCTCAGCACCAGGGGCTGGGACTTCCTTCTGAGAGCCAAGTTCCCCAGCCACAGCCAGTTCCCCACCTGCTTCCCTTCTGAAACACTGATGTATTTTCCACATACTTGACCTGCTTTCAGTGGGAGAGGTACAGTCCTCACCCTCTTCCACCCCTCCTCTCTTCATCATGATCTTTCTCCAGAGCAACCCAGATCCTTGTAGGAACCCACAGGAACCTGACACTTGCTGAGGAGTCATGGAATCATAGATATGTATTTATTCAGCTGTTTGCTAGACAAAAGGATCCTGTGAGAGACACCGTCAAAAGCTTTACTGGAATCCAGAATGATTACATCAACTGGCTTCCCTTGATCAAGGATTATTATGACTGGCTACCTTGTCATAAAAGGAAATAAAGTTTGTCAAGCAAGACTTTCCCTCACAAACTTGCCTGTGACCACTGCCCGCTTTTGTTTCAAGTGTTTTTTTAATAACTTCCAGATTAGTCTCCACAATTTTACCAGGCACAAAAGTGAAACTGCTGAGGTGCCTTACTGCTCAGCACTGGCACACAGGAAGATTCATCTGTAGGTATCTGGGGACCACAGATGACAAAAAGTGTGATTGCTAAGGGGAGGAAACAGACTGTGGGTTAAATGTGATCTAGATAAGACGGAGTTCATGGTATCTGCCATTCTGTTAAGAGCGGCTTCTGGGAGTTATGCCTTTTTGTGTACCTTCAATTTACATGGAAGAAAACATCAGAAACTAAAGACTGCTTTGCTTTAGGTGAGAAGATTGAAATAGGTGTGTTTCTTATGTATTAAGCAGGTGTGTTCCTTTCATACCAACAACACATTGCCTCTTCTGCTGGGCCCAGACTGGAAGAAAGGAGAGATTTCACCAGTGCTCTCTGGTAACTGGGACCAAACACAAAAAAAACCACCAAACACATCAGGGGACTGGTGGGGTCTCCATCCTTTGCATCTCCAGAGCAAGGTTGCCCATCTCTGGAGGAGATGCTTTAACCCAGAAGGACCTCTGCAGACTCAGCCAAACAGCTACATGCTGGCAGAGATCTCCCAGTCACAGATGTGTGACTGCTGCACGCACTGGAAATTCAGGGGAGGTTTGGTGAGCAGAGGATTGTTTAGGCTGGTTTTTCTTTTGAACCCTATAATAACACTGCTCACGTCTAGTTGTGCACGCTCTTTAAAGAGTTGGGATTCCCCCTTCTGATAGCAGCTACACAGCAGTCATGCTTTTCTTTAATCTCCACCAAACTATTATTTCAACATACCACCCACACAGCCAGATGAAAAACACTGGTAAAGGGGTGGTGTTGTTTTGTTCTTTCCTTCTCAGAAAAAAACCAAGGCTTAGAAGAAAAGCTCAGAGTCCCTCTCTGTATGTACTAACTCCTCCTTTCCTTCTGGAATTTCCCAACAGTTATACCATAAACAAACTCCCTTCAAATACGCCAAAAAAAAAGTGAACTGAAATTCAGTAGCAGACACAGAATTAGGGACTACTTGTAATCTGGTGGTTACCAAAGAAAGATCAAGCGCTGATAGAATCTGATTTTTCATTTTAGACTATTTAAATTTCTTATTCAATGAAGTAATAATTTACTTTATAAATTAGGTTGCATTTGAATACAGCTTTTCAGATTTTGTGATTGAGCTTGATAAGGTTTTTAACAACAAGATGTTGCTCCTTCATTCCCAAATAATGGATAATACTTTGAAGAGCAAATACCAGCATGTTATTGCCATTTTTCAAAAGGATTTAGACAACATAACAATTATTTATTGTTTTGTTGTCCTATCACTGATGTTTCTACTAAGACCCTCTCTAGCAGGAGACACAAGATGGTGTCCTAACAGAAAATGTTGTTGCTAGGGAAAAGGGCACAAATCTTAGATTACCATGACAAGCTCATAATTTTTTTTACAGGTTTAATTTTAAACCACTATAAGGGAACCATAGAACAGTCACAGAGAACACCAGAAGATACCTCCCCTATAAACAGTATAGCAGCTTTCATTCTCTCCTCCTGTTTCTCTGCCTTTAGATTGCTAAGAAGCTTTTTAGGGATAGAGGCCTGGTATCCACTGTGTCCATTTTATTAATAATTTTTTTAACTAAAATTTCAAAGCAAAAAAATTAGCTGACATATCCCTGGCTGTCATTCCACCAGCCAGCAGACAGAAGCAGGATGGATTAAGAGCAGGACTCTCTTCTCCTGCTGAGAAGGACTTTGGGGTGTCGAAAGCCAACCATGCCCTCAGCAGCAGGTCAAGGTAGGGGATTCTGCCCCTCTGCTCCACGCTGGTGAGACCCCACCTGCAGTGCTGCTGGACATCTAACTCCAGGTGTCCCAACATCAGAGAGATATGGATCTGCTGGAGCAGGCCCAGAGGAGGCTCAGGGTGCTGGAGCATCTCTGCTATGAAGACAGACTCGAGAAAGTTGTGTTGAGCCTGGAGTAAAGAAAGTTCCAGGGAGAGCTTCCAGTGCCTGAAGGGGCTACAAGAGAGCTGGAGAGAGACTTTATACAAGGGCGTGGAGTGACAGGACAATGGATAATGGATTCAAACTGTCAGAGGGCAGGTTTAGATACTGAGAAGAAATTCCTTACTGTGAGGGTGCTGAGGCCCTGGCACAGGCTGCCCAGGGAAGCTGTGGTTGCCCCATCCCTGGGAGTGCTCAGGGCCAGGTTGGATGGGGCTTGGAGCAATCTGTTTTCCTGGTCTTTAAAGAATTCCTGAGCAAAGGGACGGCCTGGCTGTACAATGTCAGGTTTCTCCAGGGCACCCAAAACCTGGTGTAAGGTACCAGTGGCTCCTCCTGCAGCTGCCTGCAAACATTCATGTCCATCTCTCTGCAGAAGACATGAGCTTGTTTATCATTGCCCAGAGCCCCCACTGACAGCTAGGCATGCATCTCAAACATCTTGAAACCAAGCAGAGAAAAGACACTGCATTCTTGCTGGACCATCTTCTTCTTCTGTCCTCACAGCCCTTTCCTCCCTTTCCTGAAAGTGCCAGGATGTCACCCAAGCTGATCGGACAGGAAAGTGCCTCTGCAGAGGAAGGGGAGACATATGGGTGTGCTTGCATTTTTGTGTTCTTTGGTGCTTGGTAGCATAACAAGACACCCTTAATTTTCACCCATGTATTTGTTGTGTGTATTCCACAAGCCACAGCTTCAGGATGCAGCTGATCTGCAGTCTGCCTTCCTCTGTCAGTGATCCTGTTTGCCTGGGGCCTGAGCAGTGATGCTAGCACAGCCCACCATGACACTTTTCATTCAGTCAGGTCAGTGGAGGCATTGGCATTTGGTTCTGGAAAATTCTGCAATTTCCATGTCTCATTATATGTAGGCATCTAGAGTTGTTGGGAGGTGTTTTTTCTTAATTTTTGATAATAACTGGGTTTCTCACAGTATATGTTATACTTAATCTCAAAATATCTGCAAAAGAAGTCTTGAAAAGGCTTCACAGATGTCTTCTAAACAGAGAAACCTAAAACTCAGACAGAGATGACGTTAATGAAAAGAGACCACAAAATGAATGCAGAACTGAGCTGTATCTGTTATCTTCCCATTATTTGACAGCACACCCTAGCTACCAAAGCTGGCAGAGAATTTTAAAATATTTGCATTTCTTAAAATGGTGAAACCTGCAGGTTTAGCTGAGCAGAGGTTTCATGCAAAAATATCCCACATCTGGATTGCACAGAGAGTTGTGGTGTCAAGGTTCACCTGCTTCCACTCTGCAAACTCACTCAAGAAAAGCTACCACAGGCATCACTCTCACGCACCACAGACAGACAGACAGACTTTCTATCCCCTGTGTCATGTGTTAAAATGTGCTTGTAGCAGCCCGGCACCAGGTGAAGCTTCACCATCTGTCTTTCCATGAGTAATTTGATTTGCAAAATGATTGAAGCTGCTAGTGTCAGGAGAAAAGCTGATGGAAGGGATGTTTTTTAATGTCAAAGAATCTTTCCAATTTATATGGTTGCTTCACAAATGAACCTTCAAAAAGTACATTCCCAGCATGGAAAGGAGGGCATGAAAACAATGCTTGGAAAATGAGGCTGTAAATTCACTGTTTAACTGAAAGCAAACTGCTGAAAAGAGAAAAAAATCCCAGGTGTCTATAGGAAGACCAATTTATAGCAAGATATATTTATACTGAAAAAATGTGCCAGGGCTCAAAAGTCAGTGTTTTCAAGGGTGATTTCCAGTAGGTTTTTCTGTTGTCTGTTCTGTTATTATGATGGAGTAACAGGATCTGAAAAACTGGTGGGAAAGGAGGGGAAAAAGCTTGAATTTTTTCCTCCGTGAAGTGTTTACATACCTAGAAATCTAAAGGAAGACCATGCTTTCTTTATCAGACTGTATCAGGGAATTTATCTGAGAAAAAGTGAAGAAAGTATCTCCAAATATGTGCCCCACTAAATCTTTCACTTTAGTTGGAGTGATATCATACCTTCATCAGGTAATTTCCTTTCTTCAAAACATTGGGTTGCATATAACAATACATTTTTTTAACTCTTCACTGAAAATCTTCAAAAAATGCCTGGTTGTGGAACTTAGGGACATGGTTTGGTGGTAAACTTGGCAGTGCTGGGTTAACAGTTGGACTGGATGATCTTAGAGGTCTTTTCCAATCTAAATGATTCTATTCTGTGATTCCAGCAGAGACTGGAAGGGGTCTTTCACACCCCTCAAGACTCAGAGGAGATGCCTCAAAAAAGACATAAGAGGTAACCACCCAACTGCAGGAGATGGTTCCATGGCTGGCCACTGCAGAGTGGAATCATCACCCAGCTCACCACTCACGTATGAGCCTCAGTTTCCCCACTGGAGGACAGTGACACAAAGGAAGTGGACCAAATTAATAAGCATGTAATTATAGAGTAGAGCCTGCCCAGATCTGTGAACTCCCCCACTGAGGTGCCACAAAAGGTCTGGCAAAGGCTCACAAAAATCACTCGTGCACAGAGTTTCTGCAGAGAGACCTGCTGCTGGCAGGAGTGTGCATGCCACTGCTTGCTGATGCTCATTTCAAGGGATGTTTCATCCCAAAAGAAGTTACAGAGACCTCTCAAGTCTTTTTTTTTTGAGAAAATCTGAGCAACAGACCACGGGGCTCACAACTCTACCCTCTGTGACTCCTCCATCACACAGCTGAAGTTCAGATCAGTGGCTCAGGAACTGGTTTGCTCTAGATAAGGTCTGGCATGCCCAGGGTGATTCCAGCTGCATACATCAGGGAATTCTCAGTGCAGAAGGACCCCAAGATGATGCAAGTTGCCCATTTTGATAAAGAGAGAGAGAGATCCTTTTCAAGCAAAGTGTTCACAATCCTGAGTGTCCATGTGTGACTGCAGACCTCTACAACACTCCACGCTCAGGAAAAAAGCCCAGCACATGAAGTCCTGTTCCCAATGAAACCTGCCAGCCTGTTTTGTTGTCCTCTAGCCTTTTTTCTTCCCTTCCTCCTCCGTTCCATTTCCTTTTCCTGTGTGCTCACATGGCACGTACATGTAAATCTGTAAATCAAACCACGCATAGAACATTATTTTCTATGTTATCTTTGTTCTGCAAAATGTTTCCTGCTTTCCTGTCTGCAGCTTTTCTCTAAGGTGCCCCAAGGCACTAAGCCCCAGCACAGATGTGTTGGAGTCACCCACAGGCACCTGCCAGCTCTGTGAATCCTCCTCTAGCAGGGTACCAGCTTCCTAAAGCCAGCCACCTCTAGGGCTTTGGGGTAGCTCTGCAAGGTGGACTGCTGAGATCTTTGCCATGGAGAGCTGGCAAGAGAGGGTCCCTAACCACAGCAGCAGGAGCTGATGCAATGTAAACACCAAATCTCTTTGAATCCCTGCTGTATCAGCTGTGTCCAGCCTGGCTGCAGAGCAGACTGAAGGAGGCTAAGGGGAAAACAAAGGTAGAAAAAAAAAAAAAAAAAAAAAAAAAAATTGGACTTATGGCAGTGTTTGAGTGAGATTTATCTGTACCCCAGGTTTGTCCAAGGTATTTCTGTATATGTCAATTCCTTGTTCTTCAGCCACTCGGCTCCCTCAGGATTTGGAATAGGAGAATTAATTTTATGATTTTTTTTTCCATGGTTGACACAGCTTTTGTATTAACCTGATATTTAATATCAAAAAATATAGGAGCCCTGCAGTAGCACAGAGCTCTGGGTAGCCATATTACCTGTTTGCACAAGATGCAAACCAGCTAGAACTTCTCTCTGATCTGTGAAGGCTAAACTAATTTCAGGTCTTGGCCCAGCACTACTGCTGCTTTGAGTTTGTAAAAAAAATTCTAGAGTATTCTCTGAACCGCACCCCCTGTGCTAACAACTGTCACCTTTCTACCCCTGGGTGTTAGAGATTCTTAGTATAAGGACAGGTTTTCATAAGAAAACCAGACTTCTGTCACAAGACCGCACGTGTGGCGTGAGCAGCAGAGCCAAGCCCACAGTGCAGTGTGGCAGGTAGTGATGGGTGCCTGCTAACTCATTATATTTTCAGTTTCCCTTTATTCTGACAGCTGGAGCTGAATGAAAGGACAAAGCGGATGGGCTGGGATGCTTGGGAACACACATGTTCAGAGATTGAACTCAAAGTTTGGAGCCAACTTCCCTGAGCTGCAGCAGCACACTTACTGTCTCAGCTTTAGCCACACCACTGGCAGCAGGGTGTCCCAAAGAAGCTGTTAGATATAACCCCACCCCATCCCAAGGACCCTAAGGTACAGACTGGCACCTCTCCGCTCCCACCACACAGAGGATAAAGCTGTTGTTGCTCCAGAGAAGTCAGTGGTGTCAAAGGTCTCTCAGAAGCTCTGTGTGACAACCAGCTGTACTCTGCCAGTAAGCTCCTGACAGGAACCATATTAATCCCAGTATGTGACAGGGTAGGACTGTCAAACATAGATAGAGCTTTTCTCTTCAGAGTGAGAGACCTTTCCTTGATGAGGGCATGATCAGTCACATTCAGCTTAGTGGATTTCCGCCCCTGAGGCACATGGTACATCACTGCACCAGTGAAAAAGGAGAACAGCCAAATTTCTACACACCACTCACAAAACCAGGCAAATTTAAAGCAGGAGAGGTTTCCAACACAGAAGTTAGATGTAAGCATTTATGCAGCCTGACTAAGCAGCAGTAATCTGACTGTGTCATCCTGCCCATCACATGTAGGAAAGTCACTGAACCAAAAATCTTAGCGACTGACAGCCTCATGTTTTTAATTTGCAGCCGCAGGACTGGAAGGCCTCTGCATTCCCTGCAGACTGCATGCTATGGATTGGGCATACATGGTCAGACAGAAATCTGTGTAAGCTCAGTCCTGGGCTCAGCTCAGTGGTTTTGCCACTCAGCTGGCTTGGGTGCCAGGGTGGTACATGTATGCATCTTGTGTAAAGGAAAGACTCTGCAGTTAGGAAGTGGCTGGGAGGAAGCTGAGCTTTGGTTTTAGCAGAGTTTAACACATTCTGGCTTGAGGGATCCAACCTGTGGTTGGTCCTGATATAGACTGATAAAAGCACCATAGTCAGCTTTTGTCCCTATCCCAACCCAACAGCATCACAGCCACTATCACAGAAAACCCAGGTTTGAATCACAAGATACTGAGATTTTGTGATAGGCACAGTTGTGTATCACACTAGTGCAGGGGCACTCATGCAGTGCTTTGTCCACAGGAGCACAGAGCAGAATTCAGTGCTCAGTGCTTCTAAGCTCCTGGACACTGCTGTCCTAGAGAGACTCTTGGGCACTTCTCTGCTTTTCTTATGATGAAGAAAGTCCTTTTTGCCATCCTGTAACACACTGCACTGCCCAGACAGGTCTGCAGCTCTGTCCCCATTCAGTGCACTGCCTGGTAATAGAAGAGACAGACATTTGTCTGTGTTCTACTAAGACCTGGTCCAAGTCAAAAAGAGTTTCTGTGTCCCTCTTCCTTCCATGGGTCGCAGCAGCCAAAGCCCCAGGTGAATTGAGCCATCTAGAGTGCTGGATGGTCAAACAGGCAAACTTAACATCCACCACAATCAGCTCCCTCCTAGAAGACGGGGAAATTACCAGGCAGGCAACCCTCCAAAACCATGCTGCCATAGACTTCCTCCTGCTGCTGCATGGACACGAATGCTAGGAATTTGAAGGACTTTGTTGCATGAATTTAACATCAAAAGCACCCAACATCCACACCACCCTCAAAGAACTGAGAAGCATGGTTGGACAGATGAAATAAGAATCCGAGGACTGGTTCAGCAGGATGTTCAAAGGCTGGGGACACTCAGGGTGGTGGACTTCAATAATTAAGACAATCCTGTTGTTTTTTGTTGTTTTGTTTTTAATTGTATTGGCATTCAGAATCCTACGCTGCTTAGTTTTAAAAGCCCTCAATGAAAAGTTACTCTGGTTCTTTCAAAGAAGAAAGAAGAAGATGCTTTTCAAAGCATTTTTCAAAAAACATGAAATCTTGGATCAGTCATCATCTTGCAGGGGAATGGTTCTGGGTGATGTCAGTTGGGGCTGTACTGCTGAGAGAAGCATGAAGAAGATAAATAGTAATATTTTTCAAGTCTGACTGGAAGATTCAAGGGCACAGAGATGTGTCATCTTTCATCTCCCTATGGAGGACCATGCAATTTTCAAAGTTTCATCATAAAATTGAGTCAGAAAATGCAAATGTGTCTCTGATTATCCTAAACCAAACATCAGGGAGAAAAAAATCAGGCAGGTATTTGACCTCACAGCTGACTGTGGCCAAATGGGAACCATGAGCTGGTACATCACAAATACCACAGAGGAGCTCACTCTTCTCCGTGAAAACTCCACATCTTCAGGTATGACAGCACTCTGCTCTTTTCTATCCCACATGTCTGAATGAAAGACAAATTCAGAGACAAATCAGCTGTAGTCATCTCATCTACATTATTTCTTCATTGTGTTGTCCTTTGGTTTGATTTCTACACAGAGAAGGAACAATATGAAATCACATATCTGAGGCAGTGCACAGATTGGTTCCAGCAGTATGTCTAGTCAAGCTGAGTTGGTACAGACAGAAGTTTCACCTATTCTCCTCCACAGATAGAAATCAGCTTCAGCCTCTTGTTTCCCCAATTTCTTCTGGTTCCTGAGAATAAATTGCTCTTTACAGAAAGACTCATCCTCAGAAACCTTCTCCAGTACAGAACCAGAGTAGCTTTTTACGCCAGAATGAAAGTACATACCAAGCATTTCTTTCATTTTTAGAAACAATTATTCACTTTTAATACAGATACCAAAAGTAAATTCAGTTCTCTGTTTGCCTTAGGTTGCCACCCTACAGTTCCTTCCTGTCCCACATCAGCCTGTGGTAGTCTGCAAGCACTGACGGACCCTCGTGGGATCCTGTAAGCACCTCACTGCAATTGGAACAGGTAGGAGTTGATGGAGAAGTTTTCTGAAAACTTAATAAATCTGGTCATAACTGACTTTCACTGAGTGACACACAGCATCTCCAAAAGCACGTGGAACAGGTCTCACAAACAAGGTTTAGGGTGGCAATGTAGCACTGAGATCTTCCTCCTTCACATAAAGCCTGAACTAGGGCACTTGGTAAAGATCATATGCTCCTTCTTATCAATGCTCTTCGCTATCAAGAACTCCTGTAACTCAATTCTTCTTCTAGAGTGAGCTCAAACCACCATCACATCCTCTTTAGCATTCTCAGCCTTTTCTATGCCAGCTGGCACCAGAATAGGCTCTCTCTCCTATCACCGCTTCCTTTATTGGGCTCTACTACTGTTTCCCATTTTTCAACAGCAAATTCACACATACTCAGGTGAGTTCATGTGTCGCACCCAGAGTGAGAATTACCTCCACGGTAATTACCTTCAGGCACGGTAGGCCCCCTGCCCCCGCGGAGCCGCAGGGTTTTGGGGCAATTCATCGGTCCCTTGCTCCTCCGGGGCACGTTTGTAGTGATTTAGGTACACGCCCAGAACAGGAGCCCAAACAAGAGTCCGGCAGTCACAAAAACAACCTCCCGCCCCTGTACAAGTGACAGGATTTGACAACCAACGCTTTTTTGAAAGGCTGCTTCTCTTCTTAGGTATTGGGCAGCTTCTGGTTTCTGTTCACACCCAGCTGAAAATGAGAGATATGGGCAGTGTGTGTCTTAAAAGTTGTGGTCACAGAACTTATTTTAGCTCACGGCATTAAGGACCGCCAGTGCTACCAGCAGCTCTTTCCGGAAATTGTCTCAGAGCAGCCTCAGAGCACGGCACGAGCTGGAGCACCCCAGTCTCCTCTGCAAAAACCGGGAAGAAAATAAAATGGTAAGTGCTCCGTCTCTGACTCAAGGCATTGTTTCTAATCTGCAGCATTTTCCTTTGTTCTGTTTTGGTCACTGTTTCTCCACACCGTGTTTGTGCTCAAGAAATGCAGATTGTGTTGATGCCTCACCGTAGTCTAAATCTCCTTGTGATTGATGTAGTTGCTGGGTCTGTATTAATTAATTGCAGTTGATGCAGTCCTTCCTACGTGTCTTCCTTACAGATTCTCTTAGAAATCAATTTTAGTTCCAGTCAGGGATAGACGATTATTAGGATTGAAGATTCTGGCAGAATAGAGGTTGCTGTGAGCTTGGCTTTAGCTATTACTGCAGTGCATGAGCCATGAATACAGAATTGCTAAAGAAATACGAATGCTTGGGTTTCTTTTCAGGAGAATTCACATCCAGCCTTTCCTCTCATCCTCACTCTGCTGGAAAACCAAGGCAGGCATTTAATTGTCAAGTTTACCTGCTGGTCTATAAAGACTAATTGGATACACTACATTCCTTTTCTCCAGTTTTTATTCACACAGCACTGCTGATCTCTGGCACTCAGGAATTTGGAGGCTAGCAAGAGTTTAAATTAACTTCTTTTTTTCAAATATTTTCAGAGTTGACTACTTTGCCAAAGACCAAAGAGCATCTGGGTTTATTTTAAACCTATCCTTCTCATAATCCCATTTAGATCTGCTGCTGCCTCTAAACCAGCAGCTCTTTAACTTCAGAAACTTTGTTGTGGGGAAAAAGAAGAGGGGCGAAGGATGCAAATGAACAAAAAAAAACCCCAATCAATCAAACAAACAAACCCAAAAAAAAAAAAAAAATGGGCAAGACTGACATTCTTCTGAGATGTTTTAGAAAGTTCTTTACCCAGGACACTATATTTAAAGAAATTTAAAGTTTGAATTTGGCACCCTCTCTGTACAGATTTCTTCCTGGAAGTGCAGACTGTTCTTTCAGGTTCAGCATTTCCCAAGCCTCTTGGGAGACACTGATCTTACAGCCTCACCCTGATCACACAAATAATTTTGCTGCCAAGTGTCAGGACACTTTGGGAAGTATCTACTAACCAGGATTTTTACATTAATAACTTCCAGGGTAGACCCTAAGTGTGCCAACAAAAAATGAGATGCTCATTGTGGTAGAAGTATAAAGAGCCAGGAGAGATCAGAGATAAGGATTCAGACAAAACACCAGAGATTTAGCAGAAGTGACTGAGCTGACAGACATGTCAGAGGTGTGTGTACATGCAAAGAGGAATCTCTGAGCATCACAATTTTTGATGGTATCACTAAAGGCTTAAGGGGAAAGGCCCTGCTGCTAGTATGGGAGTAGGTAGCTGCAGGAGGTGATCCAGGTCAAAAAGGAAAATGGAAGTTCTCCAATTAGTTGAGAGCAAATCAGAGAACAAAAAGGAACCAAGGAATTGTGTTTCATAGTAAATGGAGAAGGAGGAAATACTTGTGTCTAAATTCAGAGCTCTGTTAAATATCATTGGCAGGTGCTCTTAAAAACAGGATTGTTTAAAGTAAAGAAGGAGCTGTGGTTTTCACAAGGCTTTACAAATCCTACATGCTGAGAGACATCCACTTCAGACAAAAGTAAATAAAATTTGAGATGAAACTAGCTAGACTATCCAGTAACAACCAGTATGCCAATAGGCCCAAGTCTGATAGATCATGAAATTATTTTGGGCAACTCTTCGCTCTGTTTTTCCCCAGCAGCACCTTTGGTACTAATGATGCCATCACAGCAGTTTCCATACAGACGCACAAGGGCAGGTCAAGACCCCTATCAGGGCAGATAATCTACTGTCACAAGGTCAAACCTCAACATTATCTTTGCATTTTCCTACTCCTGGCAAAGAGAAGCCATCCTATCTGTGCTCAGTCTTTGCAGCACAGTTAAGCCATGCTCTGACTGGGGGATTTAAGAGGGATGATAGAGACAAACACATTTTAGGGATGCAGAAAGAGCTTGTGATCCCGGTGACTGTAATGATTGCAGTGAAGTTGTTAGTGCAGGAAGAGAGGAAGCTTGTGAACTTGGGAGTTTGGTCAGATGTGTTTGGTTATGAATAAATATTCTCTACAAGTGTCACTGCCTGGTGGCACTTTTTGGACATTTGCTTCTAATCCAGTGTCGTCTGACTTCCAGGAGCTTGAGCAACATTAGAAGTATGATTTACCATTTGTGAATCTCCTGGGACGGCAGTGGTTTGAAAACCGCTTCCTTGGGGCAGAGGGAGGAAAAGCAGCAGCAGGATGGTGAAAGGCAGGAATGAACCGTGGCAGTACAGAGACCACATTCACAAAGAGACAGACCCAGGTGATGACAGACTATAGGAGGTGACCAGGTCAGCCATAAAGGACAGAGCCTGAGCAAGGCTCAGCAGTGACAGACCAACAGCACACAAGATCTCACAATGTGGTCGGACACAACCCTTGACCATGAATAAAAACAAATCAAGACACGGGAAACAAACAGAGCCATTGGCCAGCCAGCATCCGCAGCCAATCTTAAATAAGCAAAGACACTTACCACAAGGTAAGATAACGGAATGGTCACTAAAACTCACATCAACTCTGCTATAACACTGCCCTGTTCTTGTGTGGCAGCAACAGAGGCCCCACAACAGAGGTGCCAGCTAAGGGATGCCACAAGCCGCAGACCTGGCCACGCTGCTCCCAGGCTGACCATCTTGCCTGCCCTGGAGGAGATCCCACCTTCACAGGTCTGCAAATGATGCTCCTCCTAGCAGGAGCAAGTCCTTCTCTAGGCCACAGGGTGGCTGTGGTTGCTCAGGACTTGAAGACCTTTCTTAATGCCTTGCATTGGTCCAAGTGTCACATATGGTCACTTTCTCGTGTTTACAGAGGGGTGAGATGTATCAACCCAGACCAGAAATCTCCAGCAACTCCAGCTGAACAGCTGTTACCCCAGAGATGATTTTGAGTCACAGTAGTTTTGGTGGACATGGCTCTACAATGGACCTTTCTATGGCTCTTAGTGTGTTTGTAACTGCAGGTGCCAAAGATTTGGCAGGAGTCTCCTGTAAGGCCTGGAAGCCAAGAATAAGGAGGAAAATATCCATAAGTAGCTGCTGGGGAAATCCTAAAATCTAAAGGATAACAGAGCACTCTTTTTTAAGGGGTACACTGGTGGATTTGGACATAGATCTTTGTGCTTCTTTGCTCATCTGCTTGAAGTCAGATTTTCCTTAAACCTGGCAATAAGACACATTCACTTTTAACAGTGTGCCAGCATAGCCAGACTTCCTCACCTTGTAAAAACAGCCAGTTCCCTGATATCCCAGCCTGTTCTCCAACGTCCCAGGCTGCTGTTTTGGGAATCCAGAGCAGTATTCATCCACTCAAAAGCCCTTAGTGCCAAATTTGCTGGCACTTGGCTGTGCTTCAGCATCCTTGAGATACTCGAGGCAGGAGAGCAGAATGAAAATCACCACTCTCATCCTCTTCTAAAACTTTGCAGTTCCAGCACAAGCCAATAGGAAAGTGTGGTTAGCTGGGTTTCCAAATGAGCCACTTCTTTAACAAAAGCAATATACAATCAACCCCCACTGTCGAGGCCACCAATTAAGCTGCAATAGCCTTAGGGAGTCATTGAGGTGGAGCACCTGATGGTTTCAGGTGTGAAGCAGAGCTGCTCTCAGTTTCTCACTTTCACTGCCATTGCTCCAAGACCTACACTCAGCCTTTTGACTCGACAGGATTTATAGTTTAGCTTCAAATTTATGACAGCTTTTCTAGGCTTCCTGATGCTTCTCCTGGCCATGGAGCCATTCCTCTGGCTCTGGGATCTTTTCCATACAAGGTAGCAGAGTACAGGTACAGCTTGTACAGGTACAGCTCTTCAATAGCTGCACGTTGATGCTCTCAGGGAGGACTGAGAAACTTTGCTAGCGGCGAAGTCCCAAAATCCTGACTCAGAACCTTTGAATCATGAGACCAGAGATAAAAGACTCCTGGACCAGGTCGATTTTGGGGTCTATTTTTCACATGTGAACTTCCCCTACCTACAATGTATGACATTTAAGCAGTTTTTCCCACTTCTATATGAGTTGAATAACATGGTCTTAAACCCAGTGTCAGGATCTTTTGTCAACGTATTTCTCTCCCACCCATCAGACATTCTTCTCTCCTGTGCAGTCCCTCTCCAAGTAACATGGCACTAGGGCACCCAGATCAGGGAAGGATCACTTTTTAAAACTGGGCCTTTTCAAACCTGAATTATGACAGTTCCCCTCAGTAAAACCACAGCTGCTCATTTTAGCAAATTAGCACATTTAGTTCTATTGTGGGATTTCTAGACACTGGAAAGGGGGAAGTGGATGTATGGATTTATGTAAAAACCTGCACTTAGGTGTTTAAAAATCTACAGTCATTTAGAGTTCACATTTGTGAACAGTGTTATCTTGAGGTAAATCAAATATCATCAGGAAAGATTGCTGAGCTCCTCCCCTCCTGAGAGGCAATTTATTAATAACTTCTCTCTTCTACCAAATATCTTCCTTATTTTTATATTTATTATTCTCTTAATTTTAGTATCTTTGTAAGACTGCTTATATCTGCATTATCTCTCATATCTACAATATAGAATTAAATTTAAAGGCAGTATAACTAATCCCAGTCTTGCTGCTTTCAGCCTACAAATGCCCTATAACTTGTTTTAACCAGGACTAGGCACCTGCTTCACCAGTGGAAGAAAGACAATTTATGATAGAGTTGTGCTCAGACTGGATTCCCAGCAAAGCTTTAAAACACTTTTTTTTCTAAACAGAGTTTTGAAACTATATCATGCCAAGATTGTATTCATATATTATGTTCAAATTTGAAATGATGTTGCTTGAAAATACATGAGTTTATGTTGAAATTTCAAATTACATAGCTTCAAATCCCGCTGTGTTGTGTGTGTCAGTAAAAAAGATTGGTCTGATGGGTAACCTAGTGGAGCCATGACTGTTTCTCCTTTTTATGCTGCGATTTGCTTATAAGAGTGACTTCCTCTACTAATTTGTTTATTAATAATGAAAAAAAAAAAAAAAAAGCAGTTTACTGACTTGCTGGGCAAATGGGCCATGATCTGTTTCTACTCAAAGATACTATAAACATTTTTCCTTCTTTCAAGAACCGCACAGCAAGTAATCCACAGTAATTTCTTACATTCAAGTTAACAGATAAAAAAGTTGATCAGTTGATAATTTACAGGCAGGTGGTGTAACTTCTGCATGAGAAGGAAAAGCCCAGATTCAGACACTGGAGGAGTGACATTGCTGGTGACGAGCATTGTAGGTGGCATAAATGTCACATCTGGGAACTGATGTGTTTCAATATTAGATTTGAGTGTCCAGCTGGCACCCTTGTGTCAAATCCTTCCAGCACCATATTCTATTAAGGAAAGCACTCAAAATCCTTCAGGAAAAACTCAAGTCCTTTTTCACTGAAGGCTGATTTATGCTTTAAGACACACAGGTTGTTTTCCTCAACAGATACTGGGGACAGGAAGGAAAGTGTGAAAGGAAAGTTTGTTTTAATTTTAACCATCATAGCAGTTATTTTAAATTGTTCCTAATATCCACATAAATACCTCAAAACTTTTGACTCTAAAAACAATCCTTGGAAAAGATGGATGATCAGAAAAATATTAGAAAATGAAAAAATATATGAATTAATGTGCTTTGCTCATATAATTGTATTCATGCTATGGATTTCACTGTGTCTTTTTTTTCTTCTGTGTATCTCAGGCGAGTTAATCCAAAGACTTTCAACTAGCCTCTGTCCAGCTATTGTGCATTTTTTTACTTATCCTTCTCTTCCTTGTAGCCATATTTGTAATTTCCTTTTTTCACTTTTTCTAATAGTGGTTTCTTTTACCACTCCAGCTTCTCCTTTGGAAATTTAAACGGTTTCACATGAGCAGTTCATACACAAATAGAAAAAAAAAATAGACTACGTAAAGCCTTTTGCTTTCCTGTTTGTTTTCACTTCCTTTTTTTTTTACACTTCAGTGTTACTGAAAAGATTTTTCTTGAGAAAAGATTAATGCAACTGGCCCAAATGAGCAGCAGGAGCCTCTACAGTTTAGAAGTATGAAACGTAATAATTTAATTGCCTAACAGTGAGGACACAACACAAGAATATTAGAAATGGAAGAGTGTAAATACAGAGCAGGCATGCAGCAAATCTTAGCAGATTACTCTATTTTCCAGTGATTTGTGCTCAGGTTCTTCGTGATCTCTCTGTCCTGGAAGACAGGATGCTTTGCACATCTTGAAGGTGAGAAACAAGCACATGACAACTGCAGTTTGTCTTGTGCAGACACTCTGACAGAGCAAGAAGCCTCAGAGTGCTGACAAAAATGCATTGAGCTGTTGATGAAAACACACCCAGTATCTGCTGTAACACCTAGGTGAGGTTGGTGAGACCTAGCAGATCAGGATAGGCCATAAAAAGGTGAAAGCAGCTGTGCTGGAGAGGCTTTGCTCTACTGAACAATACAGGGTAGCAAAGATAACTCACTGGAACAGTTTGTATCTCACAAATGTGTTCTTGGATATTGCTCATCCTTGTCAACCTCATTAGATTTGACCCTTTATAAATGCTTGAAAATTACTGGGTGTGATAGATCTCTTGAGTTCTGGTGTTCAAGCCAAAACTGATCATCACAAATATTAATAGAAAGTGGTGTATAGTTTATTAATCTGTGTAATTATTACTGTTTTTCATTTTAATTCATATTGAGGTGCAGGTTAGCCTTGATATCCCAGAGGAAGACAGAACTGGCAATCTTCTGGGCTGAGCCAAGCATCAAACTATTAAACTCTAAAGGTCTGAGAAGAAGATATAAATGTGCTTTCAATTGAAAGGGAGTATAGAGGCACAGAGAAGTTGACTTTAATCACAAAGTGGATTGAGGCGTTACTTCCTTTAAGGGTGTGTCAAAACGGAAAATGTTACCACAAGAAATTTCACAAACTGTCTGCTTAGTGCTGCTTTGTGATCTCCAGTTTCGGGGGGAAACCTCTCTGCAGGCCTGGAGAGCTGAGTGAAGGCAAGTGAAGCTCTAAACTGGGGCTGGATGCCATAGTCAGTGGAAGAAGACTCTTCCCTGGACAGGGTGGAGAGCCTGGAGAAGGTGAGGAGTGGAGCAAATGGGTGGCCTCCTCTCGTCCTTCCCTATACTGGGCTGGGACTTACCCTTCCCAGCAGGAATGCTCTACAATCTCCCAAGCTGACAGGCCAAAGCTTCAGGATAGTCCTTCAACACCTGCATTATCTTGTGGAGTGTAAGTCCACGCCTGTGGCTGCACATCGTCAGCTGAGGCATCGCACCTGGCAGCCATGTGCAGGTGAAGGTCTCTTCAGCTCAGCCCCAGCCCTGTGGCTTAGTCCATATGCCAAACACCAAGGAAAAAATGTCTGCTCCAGGCAGATAGCTTAGAAAGTCACAGGCATCTCCTTCCTGAGGCTCCTTCATGGGTGCTGAGCATGGGAAGGAGACTTGGCGCAAAAAGGGAGGAGAGGAGGGAAGACAAGCATTAAGAGCCATGTGTCCACAGAACTCTCATACTGTTTCCTGCCCTGCACCATCACTGACTGCTCTGGGGGAAGCCATACAGAAAGGAGAATATTCAGACAAGCACAGGCTCAAGAGAAGTGTGCAAAGCCAGAAGGAGGGGAGGAGAGAGTACCCTCAACCACTCCTGAAGGTGTTTTTATTGAGCTGTGTGGGTAGACAAGCTGATGGGTAACTGAGGGGGTGTGTGACTTGGGCCATTGTCCCTGTCCTGGCTGTCACCATCTGCCTGACTATGAACTGTATTCACCTGTTGTGCTTTACCATGGAAGGGGAGGTCTCCAAGACCCTCTGTGATGTGCAGGTGTGCAGCAGCTCTCACATTGCCAGGCGTGTTTGAATCAAAGACAAGCTCTGTATGTCAGTTCACAGGTGAGGCCTGGGCAGAGAACCACTGCTGACCCTGAAACCAAGCACTTTTTATCCTCTCTACACAGCAGTTTGGTAGGTGGCCCAGAAAAGACCCCTCCTCCGGCAAAGGTGGCAAATGCTCAGAGGCAGCAAAAAACTTGTCACCACCAGCCCCTATTGCAACCATTGTGTTTGTAAGTTAACACCAGCTCAACCGTCCTCTGGGTTAAGAACATTTTTCTAATATCCAAGCTAAACCTCCCCTGACACCACTTCAGGCCATTCCCTCAGGTCCTGTCACTGGTCTGAGTACCATGCAATCTTCTCCACAAAGCAGTGAGGATTCTTTTCTCCAGTCATTCTGAAGATGGGACAATACTGAATCCAAATATTTTTAAATATGTCTAAGCTGCTCTGTGACCTCATATTCATCTACCTTACTTTTGTAGGCTGATCCCCATGTGAGATTTTGGGTGCAGGTGATACATGGCATGAGGAATGACAGTGGTTTTAACATTTATGGTATGATTTTAGAATGGGAACTAACAAAAAGGAGATGGATAATTTTATGTCCAGGGACAGAGCTTCAGATCCCCCTTGAGAGAGCTTCCACACACCCTCCAGAATCCAGTCCAGCTCTCAGAGGTGGAGGGATGTGACCCTCTCTTTCTCCATTTGTGTCAGACGAGGCACCTTTCAAATATCTCCTGTCTCACTTGTTCACTTGCATGTCAAGTTGGCATGTATGGGACCATGACCTTTACTGACACATTTTAAGTGATGCAGTGCTAACTTTGCACCTTGTCTTCTGATTCACAGGAAATATCAGCTGAAGAAAGAATAATGGAACGTTGTCTAAACAAAACTTGTAACTCCACTTGCACAGAAATTCCCTATGAACAGAGTCAGACACTTCTGGTTGCTGTTTACAGCATCGTTTTTGCTATAGGCCTTCCAGCAAATTGCATAACATCTCTGCTTACATTTGTACAAATCCAAAGGAATAACATAGTTGCCATCTACATCTTCAGTTTATCACTGTGTGATCTGATGTATTTAAGTACCTTGCCTCTCTGGATTATCTATGTGCAAAACAGGCACCAGTGGACCATGGATGACATTTACTGCAAAATAACAGGATTCATCTTCTTCTGCAATATCTACATCAGCATTCTGCTTTTGTGCTGCATCTCTGTGGATCGTTACCTGGGACTGGTATATTCTCTGGAATCAAGGGGGAGAAGAGGAAAGAAACTGGCCATCATAATAGTCTGTGTTCTCTTTGCTGTCGTTGCAGGAGTCCACATACCAGTATTTTTCATGAAAGATAACCAAAACTGCACAAAAACCTGCTTTGAGACAGTGCCTCTTACTATGTTACTGGCTTCTTTCAGCTTTGCTAGATTCCTAATTGGATTTGCCATACCATTCACAATCCTCATTTTTACAAACTACAAAATTTTCCAAGCTGTAAAAAGAAGCGACACCCTGACTTGTCGCCAGAAAACCAAAGTGAAGTATGTGGCTATTGCCATTATTGTTATTTTCTTGCTCTGCTTTGCTCCATACCATGTGGTTCTCATAATAAGAGCCATATACTTTCTACTTCATCAGGACTGCCCATGTCCATTTGAAAATAAGATATATCCAGTTTTTACAGTGTTTCTGTGTTTAGGCACTGCAAACGGTGTTGCCGATCCAATCATCTATGTTTTGGTCAGTGAAAATGTCAGAGAAGACTGTTATAGAAACCTGAGAAGATTGACATGGAACTCATCCAAGCTAAATTCATCCGTTGATCACAATACTGAGAGCAGAAAATTTGAAATTCCTCTGAAACAATCAGAGGAAAGGGGCCAAAGAGAAGAAAACAAAGAAATAACAGATTCACCCGACATTCAGAAGACCTCTACTACCGGCATAGACCACGAAAACTGGAAGCTAGCTAGTAGCTGCTAGAACTAATAAGATCCCAATGCCAGTTGCAGAACACAAGCTTTTATGTGCTGACATCATCTTGCATGTCCTACATGGGCCATTAACTCCTTGAGGACACTGCGGGAACAATAATTCACATTTCTGTTTGTCTCCTACAATAAACTTTGCCCACCAGTATCACTGGTGAAAATACTGATTTGCTAAAGATATGTGGAATAAACTAAGTAATTTACTTTTACTCAAATTGGGATCTTAAAAGCTTTTTTTTTTTTGCTCTTTTTTTTTTTTTTTTTTTTTTTTTTTTTTTTTTTTTTTTTTTTTTTTTTTTTTTGGACTGGTTCTTTTTTCCATATGAAATAAAACCAGTTTTATCTTCTGAGCAAAATAAAAAAACAGTGCTGCTGAGGAGAACAATGTACTATTCTTACGACTGACAATTTTGCTTCTTGAAGTTCATGTTCAGGTTCTCATACATGTGCTGTGCTGTTAACATTTGTGGTTAACCAGTGGAAAATATTAAAATGAGTAAGTCTTTCAACAAGAGCCTTGAACATTTTCCTCGTACTCCAGTATGTGACTTTGAGTACATCACACATTCCAGGAGAATTGGAGAGCAAAAGTGGCCTGATTAGACAGACCAACAGTACTGTTGCTGCATTAATCAAGATACTGCGCTGCCCTGAAATTCTTTAAATGTACAATTCTAATGCTTTGTAGTTTACAATTAGTAAATTTTACTTGTTTTGCAGTCAGATCTAGAATGCACTGAAATATTCAGAAAATGTATACATTTACAAGGGGAGTCAGGGACAGTTTTTATGCCATCTCCAAACATGTGTTGAACTCGTGTTTCTTTTCTGACTAAGCTAACCCTTCCCTTTTGTTATTGATCCCACTTTTACTGTGTAGGAGTGTGTAGAAGATACGGATAGGATCACAGATGGTACGGAAGGCTGGCAATCTGGAGAGCACAGTCCTTCCTCCCCACAGCTGGGAACTCTCTCAAATAAGCTGGGGCAAATTTCATTGTTGCTGCTGCCACTTCTCTTATGAATAACTTATTGATAGTAGTTCCTTGTGCCTTCAAACAAGAATTTAAAAAATAAGAATTATATAAATCTGGCAATGTTTATCTAAACAACTTCTTAATCTTTTTATGTGATTCAACAGACAGATCATGAATCAGTTTGAGTACGAGTTTGTAGAGTGTTTCATAGCATCATTCCGTTTAATCTGTGGTGTTGCATGTCTGACATTTTGAAATTGTTATTGATGTTGACATTTCTGCGCTGAATTAATATTAACCAGTCTTAATATAAATACAATACTTTTTATAATCTTAAAATTGCTATAGATATTTTTGTATATTGTTTTATTCTTATATATTCTTATGTTTGTACCATTATGCCCAAATTATATATCCTCAATTTATTATATTTATTTCGTACATAATTTTTTACTATTTAATTACTTCTCTGGTATTTAGCCGTGAAATGGTTTTGTCTCAAAAGTAGTCCATATAATACTAAATTGGAGATTGTTTCTTGGAAAGATGTGAAATTCTGTTGTGCTAATTAAAAAATTCTGGATTTCTATTTTTATATGCATCTCAGAGATCAAATTCTCTAACGTATCAAGGAGAGACCCACAAAGTGCTGCATGTCTGTAACTTTTCATTGCTAAAGAATTCTCATGACAGCCCCTGCCTGCCAGAGTGCTAGTGCCTCATCTCAGAAGACACACATGCAAGGTGCCCCAACTGCAGGATTTTCATAGTCTGAAAACAAAGTTTAATGAATAAAAGCAGTGAATTTAGAAAAAAAAAGGAGGTACGGGCTTCTGAACTGATTGACATGGATGTAAATTAGCTGTTGACCTCGATGAATTTAAACCTCTCTGATGATTTTCCTCTAATAAAAAATGAGTGTTGAAGGAGGGGATTGTCCTGCTATGCGCTGAGCTGGTGTAGCCTCACCTCAAGTCCTGTGGGCAGTTTTAGGAGCCACAATATAAAAAAGACATTAAGATATTAGAGAACAACTAAAGAAAGGTCATGAGGATGGTGAAAGCTCTGGAGGGGAGGATATGAGGAGTGTCTGAGGTCATTCGGTCTGTTTAGACTGGAGACTGAGGGGAGTCCTCATCATGGCTTACAACTTCCTCATGGTGGGAATTAAGGGAGCAGGCACTGGTCTCTTCTCTCTGGTGACAGTGACATGACCTGAGGGTTGTCCAGAAGCTGAATCAGAGGAGACTTAGGTCAGATGTTAAAAAAGGTTTTTCACCCAGAGGGTGGTTGGGCATGGGAACAGGCACCCCAGGGAAGTGGTCGCAGCCTCAACACTGACAGAGTTCAAGAAGCATTTGGACAGTGCTCTCAGGTACATGATGTGATTCTTAGGTGTCCTGTGCAGAGTCAGGAGTTGGACTTGAGGATCCTTGTGGATCCCTTACAACTTAGGATATTCTACAATTCTGTGAAGCAACACTGGAACCCAATGCCATAGATGCAGGGGCCAGAGATTGTCAGGGTCTGATGCCAACAGCTGCAGTTCTTCTGCCTTAGTGAAGTTGCATGCTGTTCTAAATTACTATGTCATTATGCATCTTCTCTTAATGAAAATCCTTGGAGTTTCTTTGTTCAAACACACTCTGAAACAAAGTCTTTAGAAGTGACAAAGACTGACCTAACTTAAGAATTTACCTAGATAATCTCCAGAGGTGCTTTTCAAACTAAAATATTCTGTGATAGATTACTGAAGGGGTTAGGGGCCTGGTACCAAGCAATGTATTCACATGGGAAAACTGCAAATGCTGGCTTCTTTGGATAAGCAGAAAAGCAGCTTTATGGCTGAGTGAGGGCATCAAGAAACATTCCATGTTGTTAAAATATCTCATCAGGTAAAGTGACTGTTTCTTGTCTGATAATTCAAGTACACAATTTGGTTTTTGTCAGACAATATCTGACTGTGCCACTCAGGCAAAGGAAAAGTTTCAGCACTGGAACAAGTGTGAGCTACACAGCAAAGGGAACTTCTCAGTTCAGAGCAGATCTGAGGGGTGGATTGATTGTGTGGGTCTTTCCATGGTTTCCTCTTGCAGAGACACCACCAGTGAGCCCTCACGGACTGCTTCATGCTGTGAAGAAAAGGTCACCTGCTACATCAGATCAGCAGTTCTCAAGACAGCCATTTGGATCTGTACCCATTTGGATCAGGCTCCCAACTTCCCCAACTCAGCCCAAGCTACAAGGTAAGTTAGAGGTCTGAGTACAGAACCAAACCTAGGCTGTGCCTCACAATCTGGTCTTTATATGGCCAGGTCTCCAAACATAAGGCTCAGAGCAGGTAAGTTGGTCACTAGTGTAAGGGGGTGGGATTAGAAAATCTCACTCTTTTATACTCAGCATTTACTCAGGTATAATTTCTATCATTTGACTAAAAGAAGAGTGGGCTACTGTATAAATAAAACATTTTATTTTTACATGTGTCTCAGACATGTATAATATACCTGGGAGATAAGCTCATTGCTGATTATTTTAAGTAGGATTATAAAACATGAAGTGAATCATTTCTGGCTATGAACTGGCCAGACTAGTTTTTTGCAGACCATATATGTGATTTGTTTGCTTATTCATCAATTTTAACTTATATCTGAAGACTGAAAAATTTTAAAGTAAATGTTTTGGGTAACTCACTTATAAAAGTCTATTCTGGACTAAGAAATGCTTTCATCTTCTGTATTAAATTTTGCATCAGGAAGATTGCTACAATTTTGCTACAAATCTGGCAAAACCCCATAGGAATGAACTCAGACATTACCTGTAACAAGTTTCTTCTTCAGTTGGTTTCTTCTGCAGCTGGTGACCTTGTAACTGCTCTCACGTACAACCTAATGTCAAATTTCTGCTGGGTAGTGAGTGATGAAACCTAACTCAGACCGAGGCTTTCAAAAACATCCAGAACCTAATGGCTTTTCTTAGTAAGGATATTGTAATTCTATAGCTCATACTGTGAGACGCAGGTCTTGTAGGAAACTTCCTCTGTACAGTGAAACGATGCCAAAGTTCCCTGACAGTTTGGAATGCCTGTCTTATTTTCAAACCAGCACAAACTAACAGTAGCAAATAAGAGTAGGGAGACTGTATCAGAGAGATGCAATAATTTTTTAACCTCTTTGGCATGCAGGGAAGTACACAGGTGCCAACATCCCCAGAGCTGGATCTCCCAGCATGTCTTCTGCACCCAGGTCTAGAGGATGTGATACTAGTCCTCTCCATCTCTTCCAGTATCTGCTGGAAGTGCGTGGTCTGCATGGCATTATTATCCCTCTTTCCCTGCAAAATGAACCTCTGCACAGGACAGAGTGCTTCTATTTGCAGCAGGGATGCAGCATGGCCTCATGATTCTGTGACAAAAATGTGAAGCACGAAAAGAGAAATGTTATCCCAAACTGGACTAATACTAACAGCTGTTAGTAGCTGCCATTACGAGCTGTTGGTAAGAAAGGGTAGGGCTCTGAAATCATGTCTAATTTGTAATTCACATCACTGGTAACTTCTAGGACTTTACTGTCTTATTCCACCTTGTAGGAAATGCTCAGAGGTAAGGAAGTAAAAACCAGCCTTTCAGACAGAAAGCCTGCTGAGGAGATATGATAAGACATGTGGTAAAAAATTTTACAAAACATCACATGAATATTGTCTACAAGAGCAACCTCTCTCTGCACCATGAAATGATCCATCCTGTTTGGCAGTCTACAGCATTTCAGCCCATTATCACAGAGCAGCCCTCTATGTTCAAAGGTCTGTCTTGAAATATTTTCTTGAGGGTAATGAAGAATCAAAGAGAAGAGAGATCCTGTGGGAAAAAGGTACTGTATGATATACAAAGTCCTGAAAAACCTTGCAAACCTTAAGTCACAGATGTTCTGAACAAATATGCAAATATTCATGTTCAGAAAACTACTTAGAAATGCAGCAGCCTGTATTACCGTTCCCCATCTGTAAAATGTGACATTTCTTCCCTTGAGCATTGTCTAGCTCCTTGGTTTGAAATACAAGTCCTTGCAGGAGATACTAGAAAGCGTGAGCAGGTGTGTCTCTGCATATTCAGAGCTTATTGCAATGGAGCAGTGAACAGTGTAGAGGCAAATATAAGGTATTAAAGCACAACTTCTAATTAGTTGGCACTTTCAGGGTCAGATTCAAAGTACTCTATTTGCTTCTATTTATGCTGGGGCATCAGAAAAAAAAATATGCAGACTTTCATTTTAACTTTGTGTCTCTTTCTGGTAACATGGGCATTAGACCCTTGGGGATTTTGCTGAGATTTTCTTCACTGTGATATTCTGGTGTTTGGAGGTGTCTTGTTTTCAAAAGATAAGAGTGATACTGATCTACAGAGTCGATTTCCAGACTGGAAACACCCACGGCCAAGCACTCACAAGGTCCATAGTACCTGTCTGGCTACAGGACTGAAGACATCAGTAGCACTATTGCACTGCTGTACAAAGGAGGCCACTAGCAATAATCTCTAAAATCCCTATTCTTGAAAATCTATCCATGCGGACTCTGCTGTTCAAGTTCTTCCCTTCCTGACACTACTTTCATGAGTTGGGAAGCACTTTCTTAGCAGCAGTTTTCTGGGATGAGTCTCTGGCAGTCTGATAAACTTGAGACAACAGCACTATTACTTATTGATTTGATTAATTTGGGGCAGGGGAGTGTTGCCTTTCTCAAATACAGTCAAGAAGACTAGGCTCGTACAGTCCACCACAAGTAGTTTTTATTCTTGTATGTTTGACATTTATAGGTGATGAGGCAATGTGTTTGATACAGGACGTTTGATAAGGTATAAAAAAAATCCTATAATTTTCTGTTTAGCTGCATGTATGGTTTCTAACTGTCTCTAATTCTTTTGTTCAAATCCTTCCTAAAATAAGGCTCTCAGTGGAATGGTGCACCACTGCATTTCTGGCAGGTACAACTGTATCCCAAAAGGGGACAAATGCACAAGTTTGACACTAAACTCAGGACTGAATGGAGTGATATGGAAAAGGGAAGAAAAATGTACATTAAACAGTAAGGGGACTCAGAAGTATCACCAACTTCTTGCTGTCTTGACTTGTGGGAATGGCCCACCAGCAAAAGTCAGGAGATTCTAGACAGGCCAAGAACAAATCTGAAGTTTCATCAGAAACAGGAAGAGGACAAATAAGAGTCTTGCTCTGTACACAGTGGTGTGAAGCAGATACAGGCAGACTGTAAAGTCGAAAGTTTTGATGGGAAACTAAAGGCCAGAGGGCCACTTCAGTTTACACAAAATCAGAATTCAAAGGTGTGTGTGATTTTATAACTCAGCATGGGGCTTTTCCTAATGAGAGGCTGAGTGGACCCTTCTTGCTTTGTTAAAGGATGAGTCATTGCCATTTTTGACCAGAAATATTCCCCTCTCATGAGAGGGGAGAAGCTGGAGATTATACTAAATACTTCCCTTTTTGTCTTCCTAGCATTCGGTTTCAGATACTAGAACAAGTCAAATTCCAAGATAAGAAATAACATTGTACAAGGGAAAATCCCAGATTTTTTTTTTTTTTTAACCTCTGGAGATACTGAAACCCATTCCAAATAAATCAATGTGAAATTAAACCAAGTCCATAAAAATAGCCATCCACCTTCTCCCTTAAGGCTGTGGCAAATTAAATGTGAATCTGAACTTTTTTTGCTGGACCATAGTTTCAGATCATAACTACTTCAACCCCACACAATTTGGAGGATTTGGGGAGGTTTTCATTTAGAAATGTAGCTTGTGCATAATCTTCCATGATGTAGGGCAGTATTTATGTATAACCCTGACTTGTCCGTCCTTCAGTATCATATCTAGTTCAACAGCATGAAGAAAAGTTTTTATGAGAGCAACATATCATTGAAATATTCAACAGATCAGTCAACTATGAGTTGTGACTCTACTGCTTCTATTCTGGACCACGTAGAATTTTCATCTCAGAAATAACACTAGAGGTTAATTCATCCTCTTCTATACTTCCAGCTTTTTTTTTTTTTTTTTTTTTTTTTTTTTAGGATTTTTTTGTGTGTTTTCCAGTGTAATTCAAGCTCTGACCGCTTTTAAGTCGGAGATAAAATTTTTCCAGAAGTTTAATGTAGTCACAAGAGGGCACCAGACTCTACCCTATTTCTCTTGCTGGGCACGGTGGACTTGAGTGGAAGAAAAAAACATCACTATCTCCCTAAAGTTCACGTCCTGTAAACATAATTTGTAAGACTTTGTGCTGCTCTTAGGTAGAACAGTCTGTACAGAGGAGTGTGTCTGTGTGCTTATTCTTACCATACAAATAGCTGTTGAGCCAGACACAAGATCAGGCTGTAATATTTATCCAAATATGGCAGAAACACACAACCTTTTTCAAAGGATGACTACAAACAGGCTGAGAAAGAAGAAGGGGGAAAAAAACGGAACTGAAAACAAACAGGGAAATCACAGGGAGAAAAAGACAATTCCCTTGCATTAAAATAAAAAAATAGAGGATGATGGAACTTGCCGGGATCTGTTCGTGATTCCCTGGAGAGGATGTAAGTGGCAGGCAGACCATCTAAGGCATTCAGCTGCCCATGCAGTATCTAAACACCCAGCAAATTCTAAACAACTCTTTGATGAGCCCCATTTTGCCTCTCGGCTTCAGCAAACTGCTCTCCACATCATCCTGCACCACTGCTCGCTCACAGCAGCTCCTGTGACTTTATCCCAAGTCTCTTGGCATTTGGTGCTATTTGTAAGTAACGCCAATTAAAGATTTATTATTCCATTAATACGAGACATGTTGAAATGATTGCTGGGAAACCACTGGCTACTGGCAGACCACCAGGAGACAGGAGTTAACATTCCTTTACTGCTACAAAAGTCAAGGCTGTCATTCCCATCGAGGTGCAGGACCAGAGCAGAGAACAAGACCAGCTCACAGCCTGTTATCTCTGTTCATAGTCATGCTTCTAATTGGGTTAACCCTTTAAACAGACAAAGCACGCAGGTATTAGCAATCATTCTCTTAGGAAAAAAAAATCACATTTTTAATATGCCTTTTCAAGCCTTAGTTTACCCACTTCTTATCCTCACTTTTTTTATGCTCTTGTTAAACTGTAATTGTTTTGTTCCTACTATAATTTATATTTTTACAGACTATGTAAATCTGCTAAGCCACCAGCCAATCAACATCAGTAATCATTTGTGGCTACAGTACATTTTCCTTTTAACCTGTCAATTCATCAGACTCTCAAACAAAATCTGGAAATAATCCAAACACTCCAATAAGCCATCACAGCTGCCTCCTACTCTTCAAGGCTCACAGAGGGTCATTTTAATTCACAGGTAAAGCATTCATTTCTATAACCAGCATATTTCTCTCAGTGATGCTTCATTTTATTCTCCTTGTAATTTATGATGGGTCTAAAGAAAATCATATTTCTGACTTGGAAGATATAAAATAGTTAATGCTGTCAACAGCAGAAATCTCAACCACTAGAATTATTATTGCATATGAAACTCAGTATTCCTATTTTTCTACTTTTTCCCGGTAGAATTCATGGTCCAAATGCTTACCAACTTTAAGGCAAGCTTAATAATAAATAACTGGACCACATCTTCCTGAAAGTTTTGTTAGTTTTAACTGTGCTGTTGAATTGTAACTCTCCAGTCTGCCATGACTGCAGAAATCAGTTTCCCACTGATATTGTAATTTTCAAGGACACGGCTTCTAGGAACAGCACGGTGCCTCCTGAAAGGCTAGGTTTCAAGAGCAAAACACTGTAATATCAAAAGATGCAGAACAGCAAAGGTGCAAGCTCAAAATCTGTACTAAAAGATTTGAAAGCCACACTCTAATGTATGTTCAAAAATATACAAAAAAGGAATTATTCATTAACTTCTTCAGCCTGCAACCACTCCGGGCTATTTTGTTCTTACAGTATCTGCTGTTTCAAAGGAAGGTAAAGCTGATGGCGGAGAAAAGATCTTCACATGACCAGCACAAACACATTCATCAGAAACAGACGAGCTCCTGAGATGAAAATACTGTACTTAGCTGGCTGAAAAGAAAGGAATACCTTGTGTACTGACAGGCTGCACATGGTTTTTCAGCCTGTGGGTGCTATTTAATAGTAGATGCTTAGTTGCTATAGCAACTGTCATAGCCTATGGTATTTATGCTTAGATACAGAACACATATTTTAAGCAGCACCAGATAACATGGCACTTCAGGTATCCAAAATGCACATTTAAAAATTCCCTACTAAGAAGTGTGTTCTTCTAGTTCTTAAAAATCCTTTTTAAGGCAGCACTTTTGCAACAACAAAACAATGTTGTCCCTCACAAACGTCAACCTGAACTATCACAATGAGCTACCTTCAAATAAAACACCAAAAACATTCAGCACTTTAAAATCCATCTTTGCTGACTGCTGGTGCAACATTTGGAGACTTTTGCTGTTTGGTCCAGTATATGGTGCTTTGTCGCTAGAGTTTCCTATTGTTATTACCTTGGTATCATCTGGGCTTTGTTCCTCCCTGCCAATATCCACTACAACACACTTCTCACCTGCCATAGAGAACCTCTTCTCTGAACTGGCTGGCAACTGTAGATCTTGCTGAAAACATTGGGTTTTACTTTTATTTTGTCATATCCTCCTGGTTGAAGAGCATAAACAAATACTGTAATGAGGGCGTTTTTTCTTTCAGTGCCTTTCCACTGTAAGAGGAAACTCATGGTCATTGACTTCAACAGTGAGGGCTGTGAGGGGTCTTTAACACCAACCAAACCACTTTAGCCAGGCAGGCTAAGAGAGGTAGTGGACTACTGCAAGCCTAACTGCTTCCCTGTGTCCTGTTTTCACTCTATTTCCGGCAATCAAAATGTACTAATACCTCTTCTCAGCAATTTGTTATTGGTTCCATAAAGCTACTAGCTGGGTTGGGTAAAAACAGCAGTGCTGCTTTTAGCTCACACAGTATCTTAGTCTGTACAAGTTCTTACAAAGAACTCATTTCTTGGCTCATGTCACTCCTAATCCCCATGGCCTCCTAGCAGATAGATCAGATACCACAGCCATAAAACCTAAGGCCTGAGGCTGGTGGCCTGAGGCAGACGGATTTCTGCCTAAGAACAGAATGCTTTGCTATTGTTGTGCTGACAGCCACACACCCCTCCCATCACCTGCCTACCACTGTTCAGTTTGTCAAACCCCCAGCTGAGCCAACACTGCCATATTCAGACATGTATTAGCTGGTGCGTGGATTAGCTGGGGTGATGAGTGCTCTGACTGTGCTATTCTCATTTTGTAAGCCACTAACATTTGATGCCAGCATCATTATCATCCAACATCAAGCTACAGTTGGCCCACAAATGTTCACTCGATTACTACAAACCTTTGGGTTTGTTTTACAGGCACCGGTTGCCCACTGTTCTTTATTTAACCCCTCCTACAGGTAGGAGTAACATCCAGGCTCAGAGCAGTGAAAGAGAAGATTGCCCTCACTGAAGGCTGAGCAGAACTTCCAGCCACCTTTGGTGATCCATGCATTAACACACTGCAACAACACAAAACCACTTTCTCCTCCTTCAGTGCACTGTGACTGCAGAGTGCACACAGTGAAGTTGCATCATGTACCTGGCTTATGAGGCCCAGCTGTGCTGCTACTATAGGCTTGTTTCTTGAGGAACAGCCACATTTAATTACTTAGCTGTTTTTCCATCTGCCTCTGGATCTTTTAGGGGAGCTCTGCTGCAGGAGTGTGCTTGTCTGCAGAAGCACTCAGGACTGATTCATAATGCTGCCTATCTCAGAAGTAATCAGAATTTGCCAGGTTGGGTATAGAGGAAGCTGTGTATACTGGGAATGGGCCTCCTGTCCTATTCTAGAGCCAAATTAAAAAGACAAATATATCTTAAATGCTTTAATCAAACAGTAATTATGAGCGAAACAATACAGACTCAGAACAAGTCCACGTTGTCTTTAGCAGGCAGAGGCAAGCAAGCTCTGTCCCCGTTCTGAACCAGTGGGATCACAGCCAAAAAACTTCCAAACCACAGGCAGTTTGTGCTGGTAATGCACAGAGCTTGAGCTAACACACCTTGTCTCTCCAAAACTGACTCTGAAAAAGAGTCGCTAGCCAGAGCACAGCACTGCACTGGCGACAGCTCACAGCTTCCAGTTCAGGGCTGAGTCATGTCTGGTTTTGCTAGGTTTGGGGTTTTTTTGTCTTTTAAAAGGGTAGTTTCAGCCCTTGCTCCTGGACACTGCGTTTCTGTTAATTTCTGCGGTTTTATAAACATTATCCAGCTCCAAGCAGCCTTCCCGTCACAGCCAATGTGTGAAAGTCTGGCCAGCTCAGCAGGGGCTGAAAAGCTTCGAGAAAGGAGCAGCCAAAGCTCCCGAGGCATCAAGCACAGCCCAGCACAGGCTTGCTCCAGACGGGAAGGAAGGGGGCTGGGCGGGAGGGAGCAGTGGCTGCTTTCCAACGCCCATGGCACGCAGGTCACACCACCCGGTACCAGCCACCGCTGGAGGAAGAGGCAGGCAGGGCTCCCGGCGGAGCAGGCGGGCTGTGGGATGGATGGGGAGAGCCGGAGCTGGCTGTCGGCACAGCTCCCGCAGCCGCGGATGCTCCGCTCGGGGAGGCGGCACGGCTGGAGCGCACGCAGCTCTCAGGGACTGAAGCCAAGCCCGTCCTTCCACCGAGCATGAGGCGTCCGCTGCCCAGCCGAGGGAGGGGAGCTCAGGGCAGCAGCTCCGCTCGACCCGGCCCTGCTGCTCTGAGGCTGGGGCTGCAGCTCAGATCACCCCCTCCAGGCGCTAGGGACGCATCTACACCTCGGACCTGCTTGGAATGGTGGAGGCAATGCCTGCTCCTGTTATCCCAGCCTTTGTGCCTCCTGTTTCAGACAAAGAGAGCGTCCCACTCATATTTTATACATGCTGCCCGTGATTTTAAATCCCTTCAGACTTCCATTCACTCTGGAGATCTTGCTATGTGTCAGTGGTGACCCAGCTTCCCAGGAGAGACCTGCTGAGCTGATTTTCACCATTTTCCCTGTCACCCATGTTACTCATTTCCTCAGCAGGCAGGCTGCTCTGCAGTGCCTTACTAGGTGCAATGCCTCGCAATTGTCTAGAAGCTTTGGGTTTAATGCTCTGAATTACCTTTTGATTTAAAGCTCTCCTGATGATCCTGGCCAGTGATTCCCCCATTTTTTTACTTTTCTTTGTATGCAGTTACTTTCTTCATTTCCTTTTCTCCTGTCAGGTTGTTTTGCAGACATCACTTTCCAGCTTTCTAGTAAATATTTCAGGCTGCATTGTTTTGCAAAGATCTGTCCAGATTTTTCCATTTTGACTTTTCAAGTTTTGATTCTCACACATGTGAGATGTGAGTTGCTTTCTGCTAAGAATAATCAAATGAGACCACTAGTTTCTCAGATTTTTAACAAAGATGGAGAATCTTTCACAATTTTTCTTTCACTGGTATAATCAGAAACACAGATGATGTAGTTCTTAAGCCATAAGACATTCTCCAGTTTCACTGGAGAGGTTATTGGGGGGAAAACTGCTGGAATGTTTGGAAACAAACAAAATGTTGCCATCCTCTGACTGTAGCTACACAGAAAAAAAAGCAAAAAGGATAAGGAGAGGGGACTTAAGTACCTTGCTCTATACAGATGATGCTATCGCTAGAGAAAAAGAAAAAGCAATGCAAATGAACTCTCCGAGCTGTGATCCTTCAGGGAACAACCCCCACACTGCCTCGAAAGGGGCCTCCACGGAGGCTCAAATGTTCTTGCAGGATTTGTTGTGGGAATACCTATTTGAATTCCTGCTGAGCTGGGGCTGCCGGGGGCCGTGGGAGGAGGGTCAGGCTCTGCTGCTGCCAGCTGTGGGAGGCGGTGGCCTGCGGGAGCAGCCGTGGCGGCAGAGCCTAGAACTGCTCCCGGAATATGCTGTGTCTGGAGTAAATAAGGCATCATCGTGACAAAACAGGCACTGCTTTAGGAGAGATTGTGTCCAACGGGAACGTACTTTTTCCAGATATTTTTCACACTGATCACCTTTTGTTTCAGGAGGAATTTAGAGATTACCAGGATTACATCGTGGCTGACTGCATGTTGGGGATTACAGCGCTTACTTATAAAATATTAGAAATTAATTGTCTAGGGTTAAGTTTAATTGTAACTTGCTGACAGTTTAGCATGAGTGGGTCCTGCTCAAAGCTCGGTGTCAGGGAACTTTAAATAAACTTTGTTAGCATGGACAGCTAAGCAGGGGAGTAAACAGAGAAAGACTGGGTATCTTCAGATAAGAGTTGAGATCCTCAAGGGCCCCAGGATGGAAGATAAAAACAATTAATGGCCTGCTGACATGGACACGGAGAAATCCATGAGATGTTAAAAGACTCCAGATCAGAAATCACCACTGGGCACAAGAAGATCAGGTGCACAGACTGTGAGGATATAAAGGCACAGGGATTTCTTTGTTTGGGATCCCTCTCCAGAGGCACCACCTCGAGCTGAAAGAAACTGACTCTGGCTCAGAACCTAAGGTCCAAACTCTTCCTTAACACTGCAAAACTTCAGAGGTGACACAATTCACAGCTGAGTACCTGGACAAAGTCTTTGCACCATTTGGACAGCAGGAATTCTGGCGTACAAATGTGTTTGAAGTTCTGGTTGGGGTGGCTGGTATGGAGTACTCAGCTCTGAAAGCAGTTGCGCAACTCAACCTTTCTTGTGTGAGTCATGGGACAGCTGGAACCGTTGAAACTTAAGGGATACCAGATACCAGTGTGGGAGCTGTGGGTTGTATGTGGTGAGTCAGGAGAGTTTGACCAGACAGCACAAGCTGTAGAGCATGTCGGGCTTTTCTACCAGTGCATCTGGAGGACTTGGACAGGGAGAAGGAGGATGACTTCGATTACTTTGTGTGATGTGTTGAGCCTTGACTGAAGTTGCATTCTGACATCTGAGAACACGGTGGAATTCTGAGCTTGTAGCTGATTGTGGGAAAGCCCTAGAAATATAGTTTCACTGTAATCCACTGACAGGTGTAAATGCCTGTTATGAAGCAGACACAGTCATCATCTGTCCTGGTCTCCATGTTCTAGAGGGTCTGTTCTCCAGCACTCATTCAGTTGAATACAAAGGCTATGGCTTTTATATTGTGGTAAAATAAAAAAAATTAAAAAAAAAAAAAGAGACGTCTTTCTTGACTGTATAGAATCCAACATAAAGATCTCCAGTTTGAAGTGAGTGCAACATGAAGTTGTGAAGGAGGTTTTAAATGTCCATCATGAGAAAACCTCCGTGGAAAAATTTTGTGTTACAGTGTGAAACCAGAGGCATAGCAGTGCAGACATCAGCCAAGCTCTTAATGAAAAACTCAGATCTGTGTGATGCCAAGGTGTGGAAATATATCCACATAGTGCATGCACTCTGTTGAGCAATGGTATGTACTGCTGCAAGAAGGGAATACTTATAGGCAATTTTTAGGTGAATATTATGACATTCCCAAGGTAACCATGGTCAATAATGTGATCCATAATAATAAAGGATATGGTGTGGTCCTGGCCAGATCAATTATTGTCTCTGATGTAAAGGATGCTTCAGCAACCAGAACAGAAAGCCCACCTAGTTGGGGGATGGCCAGCTTGTGTAAAGGCTTCAGGCATGAAGAATTACCTGAATGCACAGCTTCACGAGAGAGCTGACATTTCTGAGCAAACTGAAGGCAACTTCAAAGTTGCAAATGAACTTGGGGCTACTGCTACAAAGAAGAGCCAGATAAAGTGACAGATGACTGAGTGAACTGTCTTGTCCTAAAAGCAGATCTTGTATTGATGTTATTTCCTCCTGCTTTACTGTATGACGCCACGGCTCTGCTGTTTCCCAGCCTTTCCTACAGAAGCTCAGCCGCAAACTTCGCGGATCCTCCAGCTCCCTGCTGCCTATCCCACCCTTTCTCCATTTCCTTCCCCTCCCCGTCCCGCCGCGCCCCGAGGGCGGGAGGCGGCAGCTGCCGCCTTTGCGGCTCTCGGGCAGCCCGGGCCAGCCGCCCCTCCTTCCCCCGGGCGGCTCCGGAGCAGCCGGCACGTAGCTGCTCGGCCGGGAGAGCGACCGAGACGCGCCGGGGCGGCCTAAGTGCTTGCAGATGTGCAGCTGCACCGGGTGGGGTCACAGCAGCGAGCAAGGTTTGGGGAGGGGGTTTCACCCAGTAGGGCGGCGGCAGCTTTAGGACACAATCAGGTTGGAAAAGACTTCTGAGACCATCGAGTCCAAGCTGTCACCAAACGGGACCTTGTCAACGAGACCATGGCACAAGTGCCACATCCGGTCTTCCTTCAGCACCTCCAGGGACAGTGACCCCACCACCTCCCTAGGCAGCCCTTTCCAGTGCCTAATCACCTTTTCTGTGAGGAAATTCTTCCTAACGTCCAGCCTAAACTCCCTACAGAACAGCTTAAGGCTATGTTCTCTCTTGCCCTGTCACTCGTTGCCGGGGAGCAGAGCCCGACTCCCGCCTGGCTGTATCCTCCTGTCAGTGAGTTGTGGCGAGTGATAAGGTCCCCCCCGAGCCTTCTCCAGGCTGAACACGCATAAGCTTCCTCGGCTTTTTCTCATAAAACGTGTGCTCCAGACCCTTCACCAGCTCTGTTCCCTTCTCTGGACACACTCCAGCCCCTCAATATTTTTCCTGAATTGAGGGGCCACAGCACACGAGGTATGGCCTCACCAGTGCCCAGTAAAGGGGACGATCACTTCCCTGGTCCTACTGGGAAGATGCCACTGGCCTTCTTGCCCACCTGGGCACTCACTGCTGACTCGTGTTGAGACAGCGGCTCCCTGCGGGGTGTGAGACATCATCCCCGCCCCAAGCACGCGGGTTCCTGGCTCTGACTGCGACACCCGAGGCTGGGCGGCCGGGCCCGAACAGGAAATGCCACAGGCCTTGCTAATGGCGCGCTGAGGCCTCCTGTCAGCCCCGCGGGCCGCAGCTACGGAGCTCCTCAGCCCTGAGGGATGCGGCGCCTGACGGCGGGGAGCGCCCAGGCCGACGTTCCCTTTCCCCTCCTCCGCCACGGCTTCCCGCGGGCAGCAGCGCGGCCAGGTCTCAACCTGTTCCCGCTGGAGCCCGTGGCCGGGAGCCCAGACGCGCCGCAGGGCCTTGGCTGCGATTTGAAATCGGGGCAGCCCCGCCTCGCCCCCACCCCTGCCTCCCTCAGCCTCTCACGGCCGAGGGGAAGGGTCCAGCTGCCATGGCAACCCCACAGCCTTGGGGGCGGAGCCCGGGGGGACAGGCGTGCGTTACAGCCAATCGCAGCGGCGAGTGGCGCCGGCAGGGCTGGCGGCAGCCAATAGCAGGCGCCGCCGCTCCCTGATGGGCGGGGTCTCCGGGGAAGGCCCGCCCCCGGCGGACGCGGGTCCCTTTGTGGGGTTTGACAATAAGATGGCGGGCGGGGGGAGGCGGGGCCGGTTGGCCCCGCCCGTCCCTCAGGCGCGGAGTGGGCGGTGAGGCGGGAGCGGAGCGGGGATTCCTGCACGGGCGTGCGCCGGCGACAGCAGCGGCAAGGCGGTGAGTATCGTGGGCTGTGTCGGGCTGGGCTGGGTCGGATCCGCGGGAAGCCGGTGCTGGCGGAACCCGTGGAGGGGATGGGGTCGGTTCAAAATGGCGGCGAGAGCGCGGGGCGATGAGTAACTGCTGAGGGTGAGCGCTGAGGGGGCCGGGGCGGGCGGGATAGGGGGCCCGTTCCGCACTTCTCCGCTCGGTCCCGTCCGCGCCTCTCCCGGGCACTCCGCTGCCCTCCCACCACTGGGGAGCTCCCCCTCGCTCCCCGCCCCGGTCCCGCCTCTCCCCCTGGCTCTGCGGGCTCCCCCCGCTCAGCGCTCCTGGCCCCCGCCTGCGTTTCCACGAGCTCCTGCCCCAGCTGCCCGGCCTGTCCTTCCCCGGGTGCTGGAACCCCTTCCCAAATCTCTCGAGTTCGGAGAGGTGCCTGCCAGCCCCCTATGCCCGGGGGTGGGCAGACCCCAGTGCTCTATAGGGGCCTTTGTTCCAGTCCCAATAGAGATGTTTCTGGCCTTACCTGCCCTTTGCTGTGTCTGCATCCCACTTTATACCTCAACACCACCGTATGGGCACACGTGCATGGTTAAAGAGAAGGAGTAGTTCTCTTTCCGTCTTTTTCTCCAGTTACACAGAGCTTTGGTTCCTTCCCACGGTTCTTAGGAAAGCCAGTGTTGGAGTGGAGAGAATTAGAGTGGTGGAGGGGAGATACGGCCCCTTGTCTCCCCGTGCTAAGCATCATCACTGTACTTACGGCAGCACGGTACAAAAAGCAGCACTGTGCTTCTCTGAACCTCCAGCACTAGCCTAGGTAGGTCTTGTCTGCTTTCTCCTAAAGATAGGGAATTTCAGCAGTGCTTATCTTCTCTGTTACCCCAACTAATGGGAAGCAGCTTTTTCCCTTAAGTACTTAACTGTATCTTTGGCAGCATATCACTATAGGAGTCTGGATTAAGTGTGAGCCTGGAGTTCTGAAGCTGATGCTCTAGTAAGAATTGGATCAAATTTCAAGCACTTTATTTGTAAAGCAGACTGGGAATTTGTCGGTCCTAAAAGCAAAACTTGTAATGAATTCCCTAATACTGTGCTCTTACTTAAAAAAAAAAAAAAGCAAAACAGCAAAACCCATAGAACTCCTTTTTCCTAGTGCACTATGGTGGAGCTAACTGTTGTCTCCTTGACAACATTTTTTTTTTTTTTTGCATAGCTGTTTCAAACAGCAGTTTAGTTAAACACAAAATTTGGGTTCATGACACTGGGGTAGCAGAGGAAGAAAGGAGATGATGTAGCTCATCCAGGTTGTGCCTCTTGGACAGAGAAAGATGCTGCTTGAAATTACCAGGGGGTTTTGAACACTGACTCTGAAGCAGCAGCAGCCTTGCTCTGATGTTCCAAAAGGATTTACATAATGGCTACGAGTATGTTAATACATAAATCAATAGGAAAAGGTACTTAGTTTTTAATTAATTGAGCTTCAAATTTAGCATTCCCTTGAGATGAGCGCTTATTGGAGATAATGCAGAGAAGTCTACAGGAGGTCACTTGTGTGCAAGGTTTTAATTGCATCTGATAATAGCTATGAAGTTAATGTGCTTTTAGTGAGAACTTGGTTTCTGAGGTACATATCTATGCCAGTTTATAGAACCAAAAGAAATGACTGCTGTGATGGGCATATTCTTCAAGTTTATACTTAACAGAGGTCCACGTGGTTTGGTATTGCCCTAGGGAAGAACCTGGAATCACATGCAGCAGGTTTTACACATTATTGTACTGCATGGGAAAACTTTCCTTCTATAGTATGTAAATAAATTACAGACTGGACTGGTCTGCCAGCATCTTTCATTTAGTTTGTGGATGTGATAATGGCTCTTTTACCAACAGCAACGGTCCCCTCCTGTATTGTCTACTAGTTTCTAGGCAAACGGCCACAGTCTCTCCCTCTAAAATTGTCTAATATACCAAATATCATCAGAAAAGACTTCAATTTCTTATTCTCATGACTGCACCATATTTACCTGTAGTTATGGGGAGGGTGGTGTTTGGTGGGTTTTGTGTGGTTGGGTTTTTTCAAATTCGGTTTATGCTCTTGTCACATACCCTCCAGTAAAGCAGAAATTTTGGGATTTGATACCAGACACAGGGTCTTAAAGAGATCACTTCTCATTTACAGAATGTTTTAAAAGTCTACTTGGAGAGCAAAAACTTTTGAACTTTTATAGTGTCGTAAAGTTTGCCAGAAATAAGAAATAGTTCATTGACTTGATATGGAGTCTGACTGAAGTCGTAGTTCAGATGCCTTAAGACAGTGTTTCTAAAGTTGCTGTGAGCTCAGTCCATAAAAGAAAATGAGACTGTGAGTTGCTTGAAATACAGTTTCCATGATATAACATCATTTAGTTTGAATATCTGGGAACAAGTAAAAAGATTTTGCCTTGAGAATGTTAAAGATGAGGGTTTTTTCCCCAAAAAATTCCCCATTAAAGTTGTGGTATTTTAACTAGTATGCAGCTTCTTGAGGAAAAATATGTTTTCTGCACTCCCACCCCCGAGTCTTTTGTCAGCCATCTGCTTCCCCCCCCCACATTTGACAAGAGGCAATCTTGAAAAATTGTTTATTACTACACAAAACAGAAAATATGAAAAGATGTCCATGTGCATCCTCTTTATTTGTTTGTTTTCGAGGTATGCACTTCAGTTGCAGACACGGAACTGTCTTGTACTGCACAGACATGTCTAGAAAAGTATCTGAATTGTTTCCATGGTTTATTATAAAAACTTTTGTAGCCTGTTGGAACAGCATTCTTTTTAGTTTCAGTAGTTAAGGGAATTGTTGCATGCAATGAGAAGTTGTATTTGAGATATCAAATCTTATTACTCTTTAAATGGGTTTTAAAAACTCAACCTTTATAATTAAAGAAGTTTAATTACTGTCATTACTTTCGTTATTGTCATATTGCAAAGTAAATCTTAGTCATAAAGTTTCTATGCTGGCAAAGGAAAATTATCTCATGTTTTGCTGTGTTACAGTTTTGTGTTTGTGCCACCTCATTTTCTCTAGATGCTACAGAGATATACATGGGTTTGTACAGCAAAGGTGAAACCTATAGTTTTGTAATAAAAGTAAGGAAGACTTGCTTTCCTTACCTTTTGTTTGTGGACACTTTTAATGCTCATATGAAAAAATTTTGTTTGCTCTTTAAATGGCAAATGTGAGGCATAAGGGAGAGGCTGGTCCAAAGGTCAGGGCAATAGCTAGGACTTAGAATTAAACTGGCATTTTCCTCCTGCTGCTGATTTTGGGGACATTGTTGGCCAAATCACATTTGTGCTGTAATTGTATATTGGGTTTAATAGTACTATTGATGTTTGTGGGAATGATGCTCACATCATACAGGATAGAGACACTGAAGCAAAACTTTTGTTCTGCATCTCCTGTCCCTGCCTGACATCCTGCTCCCCTGTGCTTGGCAGGTGGTGCTGTCACTTTTACTGCATGGACTCTTGCTCAGTAGCATGGGAGAAGAGGAAGGACTGCATCAAACACAGTTCCTGGTAAGTCACTTTTTACTTCTTAAATGAAACTGTAACCTGGTACTCTCTGCAGTCAGGAGAACAGGATGACAAAGAACTGGCTTTATGATGTAAGATACTAATTAAAAGCAAGTTTTAGGAAAAAATCCAGTGAAAGCTGTAAAAGGTTTACCTTTAAGAATTGATAAATGTTTCTCCTCTGCTTCTAGGTGCCCAAGTGTGTGTGATGTATTGAGATGTTTAAGTTTTCTCCTGTGTTCTGTTCTGTTGGTGTGCCTTACAGGGCATATAAATGCCAAATTATAGATGGATGAAAATGAGGTTAACATTCAATTGAAGTTTTAATTACCCTTCACAAGAATGTAAGTTGAAATAAAAGAAGCTTCAAATAAAAGAAGCTTCTGCACAGTGTTTAATGTTTGACAATTCTATCATACATGATTATGTTCAAAAAGACGTTTCTAGAGGTTGTTTCACACGGGAGGGGAAGGATTGTTCAGAAATTACTGTACATACAAGTGTAGGAAAAATGAAAGAGGATATCCTCTGATAGGAAGTTTTCAGGAATGTCTAAAAATCTGGAAAAGGATCTATTGAGCAACAACATGTGTTATATTTAACAGGAGTAACGCACATATGTTAGGCTTCAGGATAAAATTTTAGAAGAAGTGTCCAAAGTATTTAATATGTAGCTAATCCATGGATAGCTTTTAAGAAGTTATGAAAAATTACTACAAGACCAAGTTCATTCTATACTGTAGTCTCTGCACATTATGATTTCTAAAGAGTTTTGTACCTTCAGCGTAAAGAAATCTTTTAAGAGTTGGCAAATCCCAAGGAAGGTTATTTCATGGTTATATACAGCAATGTAACAAGTGTTGTACAGAGTCAGACCAAGTGTTTATCTAGCTACTGTACTATCCCCAGGTTTTCACAGTAGATAAGCATGTAATGTATTTTGAAAAGAACAGTGTTGTTGCCCTTTGGTGGATTTTTAGTGTCTCTGAAAAAACTGAAAGAGAATTCCTTGAAAATATGTGAAATGTACCATAGCAACCAGAAAAGCAAGGCAGAGTTGAGGGTTTATCAAGGAAAATGGGAGATTATATAGAAAGACACTGCAGTAAGTATTTTGGTTTTATCAGTGTTTAGTCGAAAAACTGTCTTGTTTGAGTCACTACCTTGAAAATAAAAGTCCCCAAATAGTGGGCAAACAGGAATTGTAAGGACAGAAGGCTTAGAAGGAAAATAAGGAAAAAGCATAAATGTAAAGATCAGGTACCATCTTTCATTTGCAGCTCAGTTTTTGTAAGACTAAAAGAAGTGATATATACCGCATTAAAAAAAAAAAAGTTTGTATTCCAAGGGACCAGCTGCAATATTTGCATGGGGTACTGTTGTCAAAATTATTGCAATTGAGAAGAAGAGCTGAAGCTGGTACTTGAGAAGCACCCCTTGGAGAATTCAGCTAGTGATTTTAGGTGTGAATACTGAAAAGCCTACATGCACCCTGTGTATTTTTAGCTGTGGAACCTAAGCTACAAATACAGGAATTTTGCTACCTTACAGTCAACTGGGAAAGGAGTACAGAAGCCCATACAGAGGAAGACTCTGACTATCCTCACTGGACTTGCCCAGTTCTTACTGGAATTACACAGTTCACTTGCTCACCGGAGGAAGGCAACCGGAAGGACTGCTTTGGACACCTCTGCTGAATGTCTCCATTTACATGGAATAAATCTAGATATTACTCTCTTTATAGCCAAAATAAGGAAATCTTTTCACATGTGTTGCCCATGTTTTGTTGTTTTCATGTTACTCTGTTAGGCATATTAATGTTCTGGAGGGGTCAAATCTTTTAAAGATGGTGTGCTAGGTTGTATTTTTATTTCCAAAATTAGAGGTTAAGCATGCCAGTAGAAACTCTGGAGGAGCGAGGAGAAACTGCCTGTGCAGTAGGTGAAATACAGCCGGGGAGATGTTTGCTTCTGTGCGAGGCAACGGCTCCTGACTTGCGTCTAGTGTGGAGCTTAAATAGGAGCTGGGAGCCCTGCCTCTGTCCCTGTCTCCGGTGCCATGCCTTGTGGACTGCTCAGCCCTGGTTCCCGAAAGTCGCCTTTGGGACCCGGTCCACATGTTCCTGACCCCTGTTGTACCACACTGGCCATTCTAGAACATGGTATGACAATTCCGATGTTTCTATCTTTAAAGAATTTGCTTTTTAATAAAAGATTAAATTTTGCTGTTCTCTTTCTTAGTACTTTTTTTTTTTCTCCTCCCTCTTAAGCTGTTTATGTTGTAATTTTTTTTTTTTTTATTATTTGTTTGCTTTTTTTAACAGGACACAATGTTTGTGCGAGGATTAAAGAGGAAATGTTTTGATGGTGAAGAAGATATTGAAGGGACTCTGGCTGGTATTAAGGCTATCCCTTCCTATAATCTCCAGCGGCAGTCACTTTTAGATATGTCCTTGGTTAAACTTCAGCTGTGTCACATGCTGGTGGAACCCAACCTGTGTCGTTCAGTTCTTATAGCCAACACGGTACGGCAGATCCAAGAGGAAATGACTCAGGACGGGACTTGGCAGATGATAAATACACAGAGTACAGGGCAGGCATCCCTGGATCGTCTTGTTTCAACAGATATCCTCTGTCGTTCATCTAGGGATCAGGCTGAGGGAAAGCATGTTCCACCCTATAGTACTTTCAGTAAAGACTTCGAGAGCGACCAGGCACAAGATGGTTCAGAAACTATGTCAACAGCCTCTTCAGTACAAGCACCAAGGAACCTGCAGAGCAACATGTGGGAAATGGAGAATCCACAAGACAATAAAGGAAACTTTCAAAAATCTTTAGATCAAATATTTGAGACACTGGAGAATAAAAGTCCTAATTCTGTTGAAGATCTGTTTTCAGAAGTTGACAATTCTTATTATGATCTCGACACTATGTTAACTGGCATGATGAGCAACACAAAAATGGGACACTGTGATAGTCTTGAAACATTTTCTTCTCCAACAAATACAGCTTCTAACTCTAATTGCAAATCTGATCTTAATGACCTTGATCATATTGTGGAAATCCTTGTTGAATCCTGAACCTCCTTGTGTAGGAGGTAAAGATCTGTTAGTGGAAAGAAAAGACTTGAGAAAGCAATTTCCACAGTGTTCTATCAAATCTGCACGAGTATTTTACAAATATCTATATATTATATAGATATATATATTAAGAAGCACTTCATATTGCAAAATAGTGTTAACTCTTAAAGTTAACCTGCAACTTGTAGTGTAATAATCTGATTTATCGTCCAATGAACTGTAAGTACATATGGTAAATGTTTTTATGTTGGAGGTCCAAGGCTGTTGAAATTGGGTTCCTTTTACCAATTTGTTTTAGCCTTTGATGGAGGATATCCTCAGGGAGAGGGATTCTCTTATCTTTTTATACTTCTCCCATAAAAATGGTAATAAACAGAGAAGTCGGATAACTGGTTTCCTATTTTCCTCCAGTTTCCACTTTGTTACACCACAAAGCTCCTACCATACCTGCTGCTTCTTTTTTAAGTCGCTACATGGCTCTTAAAGAGCAGTATGCAATAGTTCTTGTTATCCTTGCTAGCTTCTGGGTTTTGCTACAATTTTTACTTCAAAAATAGTTTTAAAGTGTTTATTGGTGTTTAGATTTTTCCAGGTATTTTCCTAAAATATATTTTTTACTACAGATGTTATGTCAGCTGCTAACTTAGTAGCTTTTGATCATATCTGCAGCTGATGTATTTTTTGCAAGATTTTCAAAAAGGGATGTTTTTTTACCATGAGCTACCCAATGTAGTTCAGTAAAGTGTATGTAAATGTAAATATGCAATTTTATACTTTGCATTAAAATGTAAGAGCTGTTTTCATGATTCTGTTTTATAGAGTAGTACTTTAGTAAATTGAGAATTGTACATTTATGCTTTTCATACCCCACATATTTGAGTATCATTATAGGAAGAGCTCTGATCCAGCTAGACACAATTACATTTAATTCATTTCAGGCCATACTTTTTGTTAGATATAAACCTAAATGATGTAGGTTTTTATTTATGTGTATTTATATGTAAATGTCATCAAGTGAATTGTTTATCATTGAAGTCTACCATCAAATATTTGTTTATTTGGGATAACTATCTTGCACTAATTACTACAAAAAATGTTATTAGCGGCCTTTAAGTCTCACTGGTTGGTATGTCATAATGTCTTGTCATAATTAATATGCTCCATTCTTACCAAGGGTTTCCTCTTGGCTTTTTTCAATAACAAAAATGTAATACAACATGGGATGGTGGTCTTTTCTTCCAGATCATTTGGTTTAGAGCGTATATAACTAAGCTTCTTCCTAGGAGACTTTTTGGGGGAAAGGGATAATTTGAGTATAGCCTATGATTTTATTATAAAATAACAAATGTTTACCATCAGAACTGCTACTGGGGAAAAGCCCCCCAAACTAGCAGGGAGCAGGGAAGGGGGAAGATATGGATTGGGTTCTGGAATGTGTTTGCCATGGCTGTGGTGGGGGAAGACATCTGTCAGTAACGTGGTTGTTTTCTGTAGATCTGAGCCAAGCAAGCTGCTGAACAAGAAAAGAGAATCTTGCTCTGTGTGACAGGCTCTGTCTTCCCATGAGTGACCTGACCTACAGCACAGATTCTCAAACCTGGAAATGGGATTGGAGGTGGAGGTACCAAGGGGGTATTAAGAACATTTGAATAGGAATAAGGAGACCACTGAGCTTATGTGCTTTAGAATCAGCTGCTTTGAGGAAAGGTCATATCATTTAGCTAAATTTTGCAAATTCAACTGCTGAATGCATATCGAATTCATCTTCTGAAACTATGCACTTGGTGTGAGTCTTCAGTGAACTGGAAGATGTTTCCTTGTATTAAATTTGGCATAAGTTAACTTGTAGTTGCAGCAGTTAAACTTTCTCACTTAAACCTCAATTAATAACTTCATGTTAAATGACAAAATAGCATATAGGCACTTACAAGTTCAGTCCGTAGCTGGACCAAGAAACCCATCTCTCTTACTCAAGAGAGATCACTCTTAGGTATTGCAGTAATAAATGTTCATTCAGGAAGATCCAAATATAGATACAGACTGTTCTATCTCACAGTGAAGTAAAGCTGGCTTATTTGGTAGTGGTTGTTGTAGCATCAGAGATTCCTTCTAAAATCATAAATCTGCAGGTAAGTTTTCTTTTTGCTTTTCTGTGTGTGAACCCCTGAACTCGACAGCAGAGGCCTTAGGGTAAATCAGAGAGCCAGGCAGTTTGAGTTTTATGAAGGGAACATCAGCATTGATTGGAATAATTAAATATCTTCTGTTCCTCTGGGAAACTTTCCCAAAACTGCTCTGAATGTGTTGAAAAACCACAGGTTTGAGCAATTATGGCTGTTCCCCTCTGCCCCCACGCCCTCTATTTTCATTAAATGAGCAATTTCATGTTAAGATATTTTAAAAATGCTCTTCCCCACTTCCTTAGTGTGCACCAGTTTGCATGTTACAGATAGGAATCAGTATAACTTGTTCATAACTGTTAAACTGTGTAGGTCAAATGCACATGTGTATATTTATAACTATTACTGTACAAAGCATGTAGCTGGGTGCATTCCTTTACTGAGGAAGCTGTGCCTAGTTACAATTTATAGAGATTACTTTGCTTAACAGGAAAGGTGTTAGGTAAGTAGGTATTTGTGGAGTTAAACATTTAAACAAATATATATCCTATTCTATTACATTCTTAAAACTTATGCCAAATCTTATGTGCTTTTACAAGCCTAATATCTTGGCTCAGCAGGTATAATAATTGGTATTGCTGAAACTTGCACAGTCACCATGCAGAACTGATGGGTGCCTTTAACTGGTCTGACTTTGCAGAGACCAGTCTGTAAAATCACCTTGTCTCCCTATTGCTTTAATAACGTGTCTCAGTCTAATTCAGCTTCTCATACTTTGCTTCTCCTGGTTTTAAAAATAATAATAGTAATAAAGAAGCTTATTTTCTAACTGCCATTTCATTTCTTTAGTGATCTGTTGCTACAAATGGTGAGAGATGATACTTGCTGATGGGGATTTTCTTAATTTCTGCATGTAAATGGGAAATTTAAAAAAACACAAAAATTTAGCCTCTTAAATCAGGAAAGCTTCTGACAGATTTTGCTGCCTCTCCTAGCAGCCTTTTTCCTCTTGTACTCCTAGGGAAGAGTCGTGGAGCTTGCAGAGCATCAGTGCCGTGTGTCAGACAAGGCTGTTGGTCTGCCTGGTGTCACTGGGCTGTAGACTCACACAAAAGAAAGCACTGTCAAGCATATAGCTAATACCCAATCTGCTTCCTTTGCAGGTAACACTGACTATCTGTCCCCTTATTCTGTGCCTGTGGCTTTATTTCTCCTTTTCTGTTGCCAGAAAATCAGAACTTGGGTATTCTGCAAAGGCAAGAAGTGCAAGGATCCAGGCTGCTATAACAATGGCTGGTCTGCTTATTGCTTCTCCGTTGGGTGTTTGTTTCTTTTAACCCCCTCTCTCTGCTGCAGCTCTGGGAGTTTGCCGAGCAAAAGACATCGCCTGTCTGTAGCTATATTTGCCTAAAGGACAAATTTGGTCATTGAAGACAGAATCAGGTCTTTGAATAAGAAAAGCTCCTTTCCTGACCAGACTGCCTTGGAGGCGCAGCAGTGAAGGGTTTCAGCCTGGAGCAGCTTAGGGATTCATACATGAGCTGAGCCTTCAGACTCACCAGGAATTACCTGTTCTCAAAGCTGTCCTTAGAATTTTTTTGAAGTGTCAGGTATGTCTGGGCTGCTTTAGTAAGCATTTTAAAAGGAACTGTTGTAAATTGACTGAGAGTATAGTTTAATATTGTAATTACCAGACCAGTATGGATTTTTTTGTGTCTCGGAATATTGATTTGTGTGACTGCTTTATAGCCCTGCAACTTATTCCATACTCCCTTATAAGTAAACAAACTGTGAAAAGTTAGAATGAAAAAAAAAAACATTTGTTTTATGACATCTATGATAAGACAAATAAAAATTCTTCCAAAAATTACTTCTGTTCAAAATGAAAGTATCTCATACTTTCATTTTGAAAGTATGAGATAGCTTGTATCTCAGGCCTAGGACGTATAGTCCCATATGCAAAAAGAAAAAAAGACTGCTGATGACAAATTTTGTTTGCTCATCAGTTCTTAAATGAGTGTTATTTCACACTCTGTGACTAATATTAAGAGTACAAAGCCACTAAGTTTCAAAGAAATGAAATAAACATTTTGGGAACGTACGTGTTTTTGTCAATCTGGCTTATCAAATACAAAGTTTTGCATGGATTGTCTGAACTTCTTTTGTTGTCTCTTGCAAAGGACAGTTAAGATAAGTTTTCCTACTTTTTTCCAAGGAATTTTCATGGAGAAGTGAAATCCCATCGAATAATTTGTCAGGAAAGAGACTTATTTTAGATGTTTGTAGTGCCTTAAAAAAAAAAACAGCTAGTGGAAAATACAGAAATTTTATTATTTGACATAATTTTCATAGTTTGTATGGTAGCTCTTTCTTAAAAAACACAATAATTTTTCATTTGCTTAACCAACATTCCCCCAAAATGAGTAGTTTATGACCTGAAGAATTATTGTGGTAAACATTCAAGCATGACAAACATGTCAACAGGAAAACCTAATGCTAGAGGCTGCTTTACATTGCCAAGGAAATATTTGGGTAATTTCAACTGTCATCTTTTTAGGGAAGAGTAATTGAAGATACAGGTGATTACATTACTTGCAAACCCAGAATTAAACAAAAATTGTATCCCCATGTATGCTGTATTTGAAAGGCCCCAAAGAGCTTGTGGGAAGTGGGCTGCAGCAAAAGAACTGTATATACTATTTTTCATGTTCCATTTACAGACAAGATTTGGAGAGGAAATCAAGAAAAAGTAACACAACTTCAGCCTGGGGTTGTGCAAGCGTACAAAACAGGACTTCCAAAGGGAAGAGGAGGTATGTTGATAAAAAGCAAACTCAGAAACCAAAAGAATTTAATACGCTAAAACACCCCAAAAAACAGTACTTGTAACAAATTAACTTTTCTGTGTTTGAAGTCATTACTGAGAGAAAGGGTAGATATGGAAAGCACTGGGTGCTTGGATTATTTTGTGTCCAGTGAGCTGACTGAAGTCTAAGACAAAATTGTTGAATGGTTAATTGTTTAAATTGAAGCTCATTTGCTTTTGTGTCTCTGCTTTGTTTGAAAGGTATAGGGGAAAAGTGCTTTTTCTTATAAATTTTGATTCTTTTGACAAAAAAGAACAGTGGCTGATTTCCTACTCTGAGAAATATTCAGTAAGTTGTTGTTAGGTTTTATAATAACCATCTTGTGTCATAGCTTTTTCTAGTAAACTTGACTAAGTGTAGGATTAGTTTGTTCACAGAGGCTTGACCGTCAAAAAGAGGTGGTAAAACTAACTGGGCTTTAGTGCAATGTGCTCTGTCTTTCTCACTTTCCTACGGAAGAAGGGTATAACAGGATCATTCTGCCATTCAACTTTAGAATAGCTAATTTATTTCAATCAAATCTGGCAGATCTCACAGTCACTACATTTTTAGAATGTTTCCAAGTGTGGAGATACCAGAAGAAAATGGCATTCTGTACTGATACCTGTAATCCTGATAAGGGAGAGACATAATTTTCCAGGCATGAGACCAGCTTCAATTAGAGCTCATACCTTAGACACAGAATAATTAATCACAGGCATAAATCCATAGGAAAGTAGTCTTCAGTAGTTCCTGTGTTCCTGGAACCATGCTTTTGAATAGATGCCTAGTATGAAGGTAAGAAGAAGTAGCAACCTCCAGCTTTTCTTTCAGATGAGTTATATAGAGACATTGATAAAAACATTAATGTTTTTTCCTGGTTTATGCAAAATTTCCTGCAAAAGCAAATATGCTCCTCGTGAGAATGACATCCTGGCCTACTGCAGTGAGTATAGTCATACTGAAAGGCCATGTTTAAATCATTAAAAGATCATATGCAATCCTCTGTTTGCCTCAACCTTAGTTCAAGTCAAAATGGGAGAGCATTAAACTCCTAGAACATTAACTCATTTGAGAACGTAAGGACCTTTTAAAGGAAGTTTTTTGTTAGGAAAGACCTTATATGTGACCTCAGACTTCTGAATTCTATCTGAGACAAGCATGGCTCCTCTAGCACGAGACATTAAATATTGCCAAGCTAAATGAGGTTCCAGTTGTTTTATGTTAATCCCACTGTTAACACTAGCAAAAAAATGACCAAATCTTTTGCAAATAATCACCACATTTTGTGTTATTTCTATTAACTTCTTCAGGTGTTAAGCCATGAATCCAAAATTCTGAAGCATGCATTTAAACAATCTCAGGTTCTTTTTTTCTGCAGCTCTTGTCAGAGCATGCTTGAAACAACTGACCTTTCTAGAAACACCTAGTATAGAAGGTACATTCACCTTTCTTATTGCACAGAACAAAAATTGCTTACAGAACAGCTGACCACCTTAAAGTAATAACTCAAGAAAGAGTGAGGAGAGCAGGGTAACCGATGTTGGTGTCTTTCTGGAAGGTCTGCTGGACTAGAGAATGCCTGTACCAGAGGCTCACGCTGTAGAAAGGGAGAATTGTCCAGGACTGGTGCTGCAGGACTGCCCAGAGGTCACAGACTTTTGGCCAGCAGGAGTCAAGTCTGCAAAGCCTAATCTTGGCTCAAGCCGTGGGGACACTCTGATGGTACTACTAGTTAAACTGCCCCTTTATATTCCATATTAGATGTAATGATTCCAGATCCATCCCTTCTGCACCAGCTACCTTTGTGTGCCTATCCTGCGTCTATTCCTTGGAGATAATCCCCAGCATATGGCAGGGGTTGGTTCTGGTGCAATACTTCTGGTTGTCCATCTCAAGAGTTACTGCTCCACATAAGCCACAGTGTGGCGGGAAGGAAGGGGTCTGGGGGAGGTATTTGGCCCACTCCTCCCCCTCAGTGCTGACACTTACACTTGGTGCAGCAGATGGACCATGGGGGTCGGGGTGTCACCCCTCAGCCATGCAGGGAGGCGACACAGCTCTGGCAGCGTGTCAAAAAGGATTCATTAGTGCTTCTCATGGCAGCACTCGCTCCCCTTCTGTGCTCCATGACCCCCAGCAGTGAGGTCAGAGCACAGCTGTGGCTGAGGAACTGGGGGCACCACGCTGCAGGAGAGAGGTGGCCTGGAGAGACGGTCCACTCGTCCTCAGCGAGGGACCCACTTCCAGCTTCGGCTTTCTCTCTGCCCTCGCCCCTACATTTGGGTCAGGCCTCGCACACTCCTACCCCTTCGCGAGTGCCCATCAGGAGACACAAGGGTTAAAATCTGTTGCACCTGAGCGTTTAAAAGAAAAAATCTTTACTGAATAACCACAAAAAGCAGCTGATCGTTCATTGAAGTTGTACTGTATCTCCACCAGACAATTGCAAATGTTTCTGTAGTATTTACGAGACCGACATTGAATCTTCTGTGTGAACTTGGTCTGTGCTCGCTTGTCGATGCAGGAACCCATCTGTGCAAATGTCCTTAAGTTTTCTTTGGTTTTAATGTCCTAGAGACTGACCCTTTCAGAGATGGGTTTAGATCAAGCAGCTTTTTGGGGATGTATAAGGTAACCAACCCGTGGCAGGGTTTGACAAAGGATCAAAATCGATCTTTACAAATACTCCGGTGTCAGATTTTGTAATCTGGTTTGTACAAACACTCGTGCCAACGTAACTTGATTACGCAAATACCCGTGAAAAGCAAATATGAGGTTTGAGCATGGCTAAAACCACCTCATCTTTGAAGAAAAAAAAAATCAAGTGAATATGGGAGAATTGTGCAATATTTGACGCAGCTCTAGGGCTGGCCGAGAGACGCGTGTGCCTCGTTTCCCAACAGCCCTGGCACCGGGCGTTGTAGGACCGCTGCTCTATAGAGGCCCTGGGCGTGCCTTTTATTGAAATTTGGTAGTTTTGGTCACAGACGGACTGCGAGTTTATTGAAAACCAACAACAACAAAAAAAAGGAATGAGGGGTGGCGGTGGTTGTGGGCTTGGGTCCGGGCTGGCCGGTGGCTCCGCGGCGGTTTCAAGGCGCAAAGTGCGGCAGCAGTGCCGGGTGGAGCAGCGCGGTGCCGAGCCCGGCCCGCCCCGGCCCGACCGCTCCACCATCCCCGGCAGCGCGGGCGGGGCCGCCCCCGGAGCGCCGCGCCGGGGTACGCGGGACTCGGCGGCGCCCGTGTCCTCATTGGGCGAGGCGGGCGTGCTGCCCCGCCCCCCCGGCTCTCCCGGCTCTCTCATTGGGCGGCCCCGCGGGACTAGCCATAGCCCCGCCCTCCCGACTCGCCGGCCAGTCAGAAAATGGTTGCCGGGCAGGTTGAAAGCGCCACCGGCCAATGAGCGGGCGGGCAGCTGGCGCGCGCGGCGCACGCAGCGCCCCACCGCGGGAGCGGCGGGCGGAGGGAAGGGCGGAGCGGAGGTTGCCGGGGCCCGGCGGGGGTGGCGCTGCCTCCGCCTCCTCCCGGCCCGAGTCCCAGCCCCGCCGAAGGGAGGGAGCTCGGCCGGCTGCGAAGGGACCGAGGTTCCTCTGCTCCCAGGTGGGGCGCCGGTCGGGAGGCGGCGGGAGGGCGCGGGGCCGGGAGCCGGGGCCAGGGGAGGGCAGCGGCGGCGGCGGGGTGACGGCCGGGCACGGCGGGAGGCCGAGGCGAGGGCGGCGGGAGGCCGAGGCGGGTCGGGGGGGCCCTGCCGGTGAGGGGTGGAGGGGCAGCCGGCGGTGCGGTGGGAGAGGAGGGACAGCGGGGACAGGTGGAGCGAACGGCGGGCCCGGTGCGGTGCGGAGGGACGGCGGCCCCGGGGAGCTGAGCTGGGACCGGGGCCACAGCGGGGCCGGGGTGCGGGCACGGCGGCCCCGGGGAGCCGGGCTGGGCGCGGGCGGAGCGCCCGGAGCGCGGCCGGCGATGGAAGTTGTTCGCGCAGTTATAATTAGCCCGGCCGGGGTCTGAGCGAGCCGGGCGGAGGAAGGGGGAGGAGTGTAACTTTTCGCAGCTCGGGAAGCCCAAGGTTGTCTCTGGTTACCGCTGCCCACGGCCGCGGGGGGGGGCGGGACGCCCGCAGGAAGCACCGACACTCCTTCCACAAAGGCCAAATGGTGGCAGGAGCCGCGGGAGCGGCTGCGGGAGGGCGGCAGGAAAGGGCTTTCCCTGAATCCCAGCGCTTCCATCCTGGTACTCCTGGTCGCTGCCGCTTGGTCGTTGCGACTTATGTATAAGCTGCAGTTACATTTTTAATAGCAGGTTTTGTTCGGCGTAGTAAACGTGTGTTAGTCTGGGCTACGAGCAGGTGGATGGGGTTGGAGGAGCATAAGATTGGTCTTTATGCGTCTTGTCGATTAAGCTCGCAAATAGGTGCAGTTAATAATTTCTGCCCTAGTTAGGCCTGGAATTTTTCAAACTGTATTGGAATGCTCGTTTCTAAAAGCATAGGTAGGAGCCTCGTGCAGTAGTTTTCCACTTAATTTTTGATGTGGCTGAAATTCCGTAGTTCAGGCAGCTAACTGCAGTGTGGGAAATACCATTAACATTGAAATGATGCTATGATCTCAAAATTCTAAAGTGACCCTTAAACACGTACCGCTAGGAAGGGAAGACAAAAAGTAATCCAATTCACAGTGATTTGCAGCTACTCTGTATCTTCTATAGTTGTTGTTGTTTTTTTTCCTAACAGATTGTAAAAACTAAACCTAATAACCTTGGTTCTGTACTTCTTCCTGACACTCAACCCAGTGTGAAATCATACAGGGCAAAAGTCAAAGCCTCCACAGTTACTCCTGCAGGAATCCTTTGATGTATCTAATAAAGAAATTAAATTTGAAAACTTCTTGACTTCATCTCCTTCTAGCAAAATATTGGACTTCTAAAACACAAGTAACAGTACTATTGTTTTATTCAGTGCTTCTAATTTTGTTGGGTTTGGGGTTTTTTAGCTAAGGTGCTAAAATCTAAAACTTTTCAACATTTTGCTATGCCTGTTAGCTTTGTGAAGTTGTTTTCGCATAAAAAAAACCTAAAACTCTAAAGCATGTGTTTTTATATTCAGTGTATAGAGAATGCAGTGACTGCACACCTCTCCCTGTGACCTAACGAGTACACTTTATTGAATTGAACCTCAGTAGTGACCATCTGAAGTGCTGCTGTTTCAGAGCAAATAGGTTCTGAATCTTCCTTTGGGGCTTTTTGTTATTTTTGGATAGTGTGGATATCATACTGGGAAAGAAGTCAGCTTTGAGGAGGAGGAGGGAGATGCTAATGTGTTTGATGCTGTGGGTGAGATTGGCTTGCTTAGGTCACGGGCATTTTACTGCTGTTTTACTGCATCTTTACAGTTCCGAGGTTCTGTAAGCGGAGGAGCCCTTTGGTAGCATCAGGCTATGAGTTGCTATGTAAGATGAACTGTAGGCGTTTACTTGCCCGTCTGTCTGAATGTAAGATTGCCTTTCACTATGTATTATTTTAAGATTTGTGAAATAATGTATGAACTCTTGATTTTTTTGATCACAAGGACCGTGTTTCTCTGGATAGTACTGATCCTTGCTCCTGCGGTGCGTTTGTGAGGCGGTTTGCCGTAGCTGGGTCAGGTGTCTGTGTGTGTGATGTGCACAAACAGGAATGTCACATCCAATCCTGGCTGCAGGCTGTTAGCCCCTGCAAGGGCTTTAATTCTTGGAATTCATAACTTGGATTCTCCAGGTGGAGGTGAGACCTCAAGAGCATGGATCGTGCGATTCCCTCCACATTTCCTAGCCTAGTCCATAGTTTACTGTCACTTCAGCCTTTTCGCATTTCCCAGTTTCCAATCTAATGGAAACTAAGCTAATCCATGGTTTAATCCATGTAGTCATACTGCAGTTGTTGCTATATCAGGGTTTTGATGGAAATGGTGCCACACTGAACATTGGGCATAATCATAGGACACCTTGTCAGCTGTCTTCTCATACTAGCTTTGTGTATGCTGAAAAAAAGGAAAGTTGGGAATTAAAAATCTAACTGCTTTTGCAGCCTGTAAGCATTAAGGGGTTAATTCAGAAACATATTTCTTTACAGTGCATGGTATTCTCTCTCCTGATTATGTAATTTTGGAGATGATTACAATTGTAAATTGGTCTTCAATAACCTGAGGAAGTAGCAGTGCGAGTCCTTATCCTAAAGCCTAACACTTAGAGGATCAGCATTCTGTAATATTCATTTATGAAAGATAATTTCCACATTTTATGTGTTCACAGGTGAAACTATTAGGTCCTCTTATTTTAGTGTATTCATGAACTTCAGGGGGGTTTACCCATATTTATCTGCTTTAATAGAATTTAGCACAAATCATTTAAAAAGTTGTATTGAATTGTGTGCTTAATGCTTCTGGTTTTAAAAAAATAAAAAACACCACATAGTAATTAAATAATCCGGTTTTGTTTTGTTTTTCCTCTTAAGTCGCATCATCCTACCTCGGTGGATGGCTTGGCCTCTGGGATAGTTCAAGACTCTTGGATGACCACGCTTTATGCAAAATCCAGAATCTTCCTGCCTGGACTCCTTTCTGTTTTCTAAGGGTAACTACTTCTATGATTTTATGAAATTGTATCTTAATGTGCATCGAGCGTGTTCTGATAATGGGCTGCAGATGTTATTTGTGGATTAGAGTGCTAAACTGAAATATGTCTTTAAAAATGGGATATATAATAGAAAGTAAGGTAAAAACCCTTTGACTTGAGAATTTTGCATTTCCATTACTATGTTTTCCTTCATAAGGGGGACTTACTACTATTCAATAAGGCACATTGCCTTAAGATCACATTTTTCTTGGAAATTGCTTAATTAAGACTTCAGTCTTGCAGCAAGATCCACTGTTCAGCTGCTAAAATTGAGTGTTGCCATTTTGTGTTGTGAGAAGGTGGGACTTTGGATACTGAAGTAAAGTTGTGTGCTACAAGAGAAAATTCAATGATTTCTGATTTCGTTACTGAAAGAATAAATTCACAGTCCTCTATCAGGAAAAGAGCTTTTTTTTTTCTTGTTTGCTTTTACTGTTAATGGTCCAGTTTTTTTATGTTAAAAGTGTGAGTGTGCCAGTTTTTAATATTTAACAAGCTATAACTTCCTTTATTAGTAGATCTTTTAGATCACTGTAACCCTAAAACGTGTGTCAGTGTTATGTAGGTGAATGTATCTGGTATCTCTATTTGAAGCAAATATGGGATTGAGAACTGCTCAGTTGACTAGAACAAGCTGAAGGGGTCTGTCATTGCATGTATAACTCTAATGATCCTTTGTCTATCCAGTGAGATGCTTTGGTAGAACCATAGTGGTTTGGTTCTTGTTGTTTCCTTTATGAGTCTTATGTTCTCATTTAATTATAGTTTCTAGGTTTTAGTAGCTCTTGATCATGTATTAGCTTTTAGTTCAAGTGATTCCAGGCCCTTCTTCCACTAAAAAAAAAAAAAAAAATCCACGTAAAATCCCTGAAAAAACCTTGCTAAACATACTCTCATTAAAAATACACACATGAGCTTTATCAATAAATGTGGAATGAGATACACAAGCGATAGTAGTTTAGTTTGGGGTATTTTTAAGGATGGAAGTTTCTCTCTACTAAGCGCTGGAAGCCACTTGTTTTAGCTGTAGAAGGTACAGATCCTACCAGAGGAGTCCCTTCTCCAGAATGAAATGCCATGCTCTGAAACTCAGCTGCCATAGTTTGTAAAGCAAAGCTCTTATCAGTGCTTTGTGAAATGAGATGGGAGTAAGGAACTAAGAAAGATGTCCTTAGGTGCAGGAATTTTCCAGATCCCAGTAGACATAACAAAAACAGGTTGTTGTGGGGGGTTTCAAACTAACTTTTAAATCAAGGTAAAACTTACTTCAAATGCTTCCTAAACATAATTTCAGCTCCTAAAATATTTGTGTATGTTGCTGTTTATTTTCTTCTTCCACACATAGTGAATGACAGTGGGAACCTTATTAATTTCAGAATAATTCTGTTCTAAACTCAGTCTTTCTCTCACTCCTTTCCTATACCTAATGAATGCTATTCAGGCTGGTCTTAGTTTCAAAATGTGGGGAAATCCTTAGGTGTGGGGTTTTTCTCTGTCCTGTTTTCAGGATTGGTGTGTGTATGTGTTCGGTTTTAGGTTTGTTTGTTGTTTTTGTTAGGGTTTCTTGAGTCTGAACAGCAGCGTATCTTGGTTCTGTGTTCCAGTTGCTTTGTACCAGACCGTGGGTGTGTTATAGGTCAGGGTTTGTTGACCAAAAAGTTGCCATTAAGTCTGCTTTCTTTGAGCAGCTATTTTCTGGTAATTTCTGTCTCTGGTGAAGAAGTTGTTGCATAGGAGTTTCGGTATGGGAGTAAGCTGGTAGGACTGCACTCCTCCCTGTATGCACACTTTTAGTCACTTGTGCCTTCTCCAGCAGTTACTCATCTTGGCTAAACTGGGGCAGTGCTGAGGAGGGGGTGGGGAAACAATGGGCTTAAACACACTTTTGTATATTTGGAAGTATCTTCAGGTCTAAACTGCTTTTTACTTTGGTGTTTCCTAAGGGGTCTAGTCTTTCCCTCACTTTCTCTGGGTAACAGCTGAGAAGGAGTGTGGGGATCTCCAGCACTTGCTGGGGACCCCAGATCAGAGATGTTCTGTGTGCTCTGACAGCTTACACTGTTATGTAAGGCATGTCCAAGTGATCAGCACTAAGCCTGGATGGGAGGAAGGGATTTGTGCTGTGTCTGTTAACTGCACCTTCAGCCTTTCCATTTTCTTGTGCACTTCCTTCTACGTGAAGTACAAACCAATAGCCAGTTCAGCACTTAATTAAAACTGCTCATGAAGGTGTGTTGCCTAAAAATGTGTGTTGGGTAGGGGAAGGATTGTTATTAAAAGCAGTGTGCGGCATACATAGAATAATTCTGGGAAACAGCTGTAACTGTTGGGGTGCTTGTTTTGCTTTGCACTTCTGCAGATAGATCTGTGCTTGTGAGGTGTGTCTATGGAAGAGAGGGGAGAGCAGAACACCAGGTTATCAGCCAGCCTTGGTCATTCGCTAGCACAAGTCTACAGCACAGAGAGACTTCTGCCTGTCTTTACTCTTACGTGGTTTCTGCAGTTATGAGACAAAGGAGACTTGGAAAGGGAATTGCCCAAATTACAATTGCAAGGAGTCTCTAATTTTGATTTTAATACTTAAGCTGCATTACTACAAACTGGACAGGCAGCTTTCACTCATGAGGTGTTTACACACCTGCAAAGCAGGTATTTTTTTCCTGTAAGAAAAAGTAGTATTTCATTTTGAGACAGTCTTGGGCCGAAAAATGCAGCAGTGTGGCTGTACAGAAAGGATCAAGCAAGTTTGAATTTATAAATACTCTAAAAAGAAAAGCCAAAAGGAACCACTGTGAATTCAGTTATCTTTACCTGCATACTGAAGGCCAGGTACTTTATTGATGATCTTGCTATTTAAACATACTAAGTGGCAAATAAATAACTGTTGTGTAGTTTAATACAGTGCTTGTTTTGTGCATGAAAAGTTCATGTTCAGACCATACTAATCTTGGCAGTTGTGTTTGATACACTCATTATTTTTGAAGCTCTCCTCTACTGAAAATTAAAGGTCTGTGAGGTCCTGAGTTTAACTTTTAACAAACTAAAAGTTTGTTTAACTTTTCTCTTTAGTTCTTCTCCCTCATCTTCCAAAAAAGTTTTTAAGTAGTAGTTTGCCCAGATAGTAATTGAAGGTTTTCACATTTGCATTATTCCTTGAGAGTGTTCCCAGCTGTACTTCTCAACCATGTGTCAGTGGCAGCTGCACTGTCAGACCGTGTGACAGATGGAGCTGAAATGGTGGCACGGGCCCTGTATTGTCCACAACACATCGCAATGTGAATTTTTCTTGGTAGCCTGGAATGTTTCTTCTGAGTAGCTGCACCCTGACCAGGCCTGTTTGTTTGGTATTGTGTGGATTTGCCAACCAGGGATGTGCCTCTTCCCTCCCAAGTTTTTTCAAACCCCGGGATGGTTGGTGTAGGATTACAGTGCTTGGATGCTTCTTCCCATCTTAGCAGGGAGGAGTTGCTATGAAATGTCCTCCATGGAAGACTGGAGGGAACTAAGGAGCATGCTGTCAGGGCGGAATTTCTACGTAGACTCCATTGTAGTTCAGTGATGTGAATAGTTTGGTACTCCCAGATACTGAGTTCACTTTGCTTCCTTTTCTCTGTATCTGAAAAATTATTTCCGTTAAAAAGCGTTCTGCCATAAATGGCCTGTGGCTCAGTTCACATTATTATAATGAGAGAGGATGAGAAAATGCCAGGAAAAAAGTTGAGATGTGTTGCTCCTCATTGTTCCTGTTTTTTTCATGACAAAAGATTCTGAAATAGATCATCTGAATGGAAAAAAGAAATTCTTTTGTGGAACCTTTTCAAATTCAAGAACAGGGTGACTTAGAGCTTGCTGCTTTTATAATTGAACAGCTGTGTACCGACCTCACATTTGAAGCTGGCATAAACTTTTAATTTTTATTCAGTTTATTTATTTACAAGTTACAGAGTTATCAGACTGGCAAGACTGGCACATCCCAAACTCCTGTTAGTTGATCCAATTTTTTGAGACGTGAGTGGGTTCCTGGAATTAGGCTGGAGTAAGGAGAGTGCAGTTTCTGGAGAGACTGTGCTTTAGTGTGCCCAGGTTGTGCTGCTCTGAGCAGGAACTGGGGGTTTATGTGTGCATGGCTGCTTGGTTGCCCTGCTACCAAAAATTCAAGTGGAATAAGCACTGCATAATTAAATAATGCCATCAGCATCTTCTGCTGCAAAGTAATGCTGCAAAAGAGAGCATCTGACTGAATTTTGGGTTTGGGATGAGGTGTCAATGCACAGTGCTGTGGAAGAACAAGCTACTTAGAAAATACACAGTAGTTTGTTAAGAATCTGATCCAGTCAGAAATTCTTGTGTTAGAAAGTAAAGCAAAAGGCCTGATAAAATGTAGATTAGCTGCTAACAAAGGGGCTTTGTGTCTTTTGTAGGTCAACAGCTGAGTGTGTTTGACAAGAACTGAAATTTAATGTCTCCTGTAGCAACCATGACACGAGTCATTTTTAAATCCACTGTACCAATGGTACTCTGGTTTTTATTAGCCTTTTCCAAATTTTTGTGTAACCTCTGAAGTCATCTAGCTCCTAGAGGGAGAGTAGGGGATCCTTCCTGTTAGGAAATAAATCAGTGTTAGACAGAATTTCTAAAAGTAAGGTAGTACTGTGTTTGTTTATTTAAAAAAAAAAAATCTTGAGAGTGAGGAGTATGTTAAGTAGAAATATTTTGAAGTTGGAGCAAATAGCGTTACTTGCACTTTGGTTTTTTAGTCAAGTGCTGTCATGCTCAAGCATTGTTACATATTTTTAAAATGCTCTGGGACAAATTTTATGAAGGCACTTTGAGGAATCAAAAGAGGGGTGTCTGCTTAAATGAGCATGAAGTATTTAGTCTAACTAGACTGCTGGTTGAATTGAAAAGTAAAAGATGTCATGTTAAGTTGTTTTTGTGAAATTATACATCCTTGCATATCATAGTCTGCTTTCTCTTTAAGCTTGCTTACAGAATTGAAATAATAGCACATTTTTGAGATGTTAGGAATTAACATCTTTTATATAATTCAGAGAGATAAGAATAGTATGTCCTGTGTGTCTAACAAAGTATAAATGTTTAAAAAAGATACTAAAACCAGTAAATTATCAAAACCAAGTATTCTGAATGTATGAAATGTCAGAATTGTTGTTTCCTGCATGGTCATAACTTCATTCCCGTAGGGGTGTAAATTTGGGTCTGTTTAATCAACTGAGAGAAAAAAACAAACAAGCGAACACACAGGTCCAACTAGTGTCCAGAATGATAGTGCTTAGTGAAGAAACAGCTGTTTTGATGCATAATTTTTGTTCTTATGGTGATGCTATGAGGTAATGCCTGAGGTAGTACACAACATTTAAATGCTGCTTAAAATAGAGGGTTCGCAATTTTATTGTGAGTTTAGGATTCGCATAAATGATGGTCTTCACGATGAGAGTTGGTATATTTAGCAACAGTCTACTTGTCCTGCATAAATGTGATTTTCCATGGATTGTGTCAAAAATGATGAGCTTCTGACAGTTAGAGGATCCTTGACACACACACTGCCTCTCCAGAATACTTTGTTATTGTATTTTGTGCCTGAGTTTTGTATCCAGATTTGTTCTGATTTTGTTGTAGTGGAGTGCTCAGTACTGGCTGGGTCTGTTTGCTCTTAATGGGGTGCCAGAGTGGGAAAGCGATACATGATCATGTGGGAAGATGACCCAGGTGAACAGGCACACCAATCCAGACACTTTCTGGTTTTTAAAGAGATTCAGCTGGTGCTGTGGCAGTTTAACAGAAAACTTTGGAGAAAAACAGTTACAAAGTTAAAAAATCGCAGCAGTGGTAAAATTACAAGCAATTAAAGTTTGTTGCCGTTTCGAGGGTGAGCATGTTAATGAACTGAAGATAGACCAGACTACTCCCTGCCAAGTAAAAATGCAGTCCTAAGACAAGTTGAATTTCATCCAGATATGTCCTTAAAAAAAAAAAAAAAGTGCGTGCTGTTGAGAAGTCTGACACCTAAACTCCTGTAGCAGCTGTCTGTTTTCTCTCACGTGTCTTGCTGAGGAGGATGCACTGCTTGCTTGCTTTCTGTTCCTCCAGAGCAGCCGAGTTCTCCAACAGCCTTGTCTGGGCAGATGGATGTAGCCATGGAGCCCTGCCATGCTCCCTGCAAATCTGGAGAAATCCTGAAAGTAAAAGAGGCTTTATCCTGCTGCCTTCTCCTTGTCCCCAAAAGTCTAGCAACAGGCTAGCAGCTGGCAGCTGCAGCCATCAGCTGAGCTATTGCTGGCAGCATCCAGTGCTCACATGAAAAGGAAGTTGGGAGGCCCTCAGCAGCATGCAGGGTCTGGATCATTGTGCGTGAAGGATCTGCCCTTAATCTGCCACTGGTGTCTGATTTATGATTGCTTTGTTTTTTTTAATAGTTTGAGAACGAGGTGTCCGTATTCATGGACATTTTAGGATGTGTGCAACTAAGATTTTACCAGTAGTTTTTGTGCGGAGTATACTCATTTTCTGTGTTTATAGGAGTGATTGCTTGGGGCTTCTTGTCCCTAATAAAACCCTTTAGACTTGGGATAGTAATTGCAAAGTACCCAAGGAGTACTTGTTTGGATCACTAATATTTTAGATGTGTGTATGTATAGATTTTTGTACCACATTGTTCCAGACCTACTTTATTTCAGTGCAAGAGCACCCAAAGCAGGGTGAAAGCACCTAAATTCTATTTTTTCCTAACTGTTTTACCAGAATTGGTCACCTTTAAAATGCTGTTTGATAGCTTCCTGCCTGATGTTCTTGGTGTGAAATCAGTAGCAGTTGTTAACCACCAGCCATGGGCACCCATTGTCTCTGTGAGCTCAGTGGCCCAGCCAGGTTTCCTCCCACATTTAACCAAACTACCTAGCTGTGGAATAGATCTAAGTATCCCTTGGGAGGTCCTGCTGTTGGTCTTGCTGTAAAACAATTTTGGGTCACCAAAGGAAAAAAGAAAAGGGTCAGTCCTGCACAGAGTTCTCAGAGACACTGAACAAGACATTATGAGATCAAGCCTTAATGAGATCAAAATGGGTGTTGAAAACTAGCTTGAAATCTTACCTGCTGTACCCAAGAATGAATGTTAAAATGGAAATTATTAAATATTCTGTAGAGTTATTTGATCCTTAATGTAAGTATCCATTTTATTTCATGTGGGCAGTCAGTTATATTTAGAACTATAGCTTTTTTTTTAAATAAGAGTTAGTATGTTTCTTCCATGTTTCCTGTTTAGAAAAGAAGTCACCATGAAACAGTGTAGCTGGAAATTGCATCTTTGGAATGGAAATAGTATTGCGTAGGATTTCTTTCTTTGTCTTGATGTTCTGTGACATCAAAAGTCTAAGCTGACCAGTACATTGTACACTGCAGGGTTTTCAGATTTGACCTGCCCAAGGTTAATTCATAATTTTTGTCTTGCAGGTTCATGTTGGGGAGAGGCCTAAAGCGCAAGCTGAGTGACTATGAGGAGAACATGGCTGGTCTCTCGAGTGCCTTTGATTCCAGTCGAAGTCTGTCATATCCCCTCAAGAGGCAGCTGGTGCTCAACATGTGCCTCACCAAGTTACAGACGTACAAAATGCTGGTGGAGCCCAACCTGCACCGCTCCGTCCTCATCGCCAACACCGTGCGGCAGATTCAGGAGGAGATGAGACAGGAGAGCAGCCAGCAGCCAGTGAATATCTGCCCTGGCATTGCTGCTGCTTCTCACACCTACACAGGGATGGAGTCACCTGGGATTTCCCTTCAGTTGCCTTCAGGTGTTGGTCAGCAGGAGGCTCACTGCTGTGACCTGCGGTCTGTGGAAGACCCGATTGAAAACAGCCTGCTGATCGTTTCAGACGACGACATGTCGTCTGCTATTTCATCTATTCTGAAGGATTTAGACTTTGTAGAAGATATAAGCCCACCTACCTGTCTCGTTCCTACTGGAGATGACCAGCCCAAGTTTCCAGAAAATACTGGTCTGAAACTAGAAGATGATAGACAGGATTTGAAGGGAGCTGAATGTGTGTTTGGTTCCTTTGAGATTTCAAATTCAACCAGTTACTTGAAGGATTTGGCAATAGATGACATTTTTGAAGATATTGACACTTCAATGTATGATTCAGACTTTTGTTGCCCTCCCTTGATGCTGCCCAGATCACCATCTCTTGCTACAGAAGAACCATTGAAAACCTTCCCATCTTGTAATTCTTCTTCAGCAAACAACATTCAGATATGCAGAACAGATCTGAGTGAGTTGGACCACATCATGGAAATTCTGGTTGGATCCTGATACTTGTTTTACCCAAAGATACTTTTAAACTGCCACTTTCATTTGGTTTCAGGATAAAAGCCACTGGAATAGTTGTAAAGAATTCTTTTAAAAGCAAACTAAATAATAATTTGTCCGTAGTAGGATTTTCTAAATAATTCCAAAACTTATAAACCAAAAAAGTGGCAGATTTTTCTTTAAAAAGAAAATTATTTATCAGAACTGTGCAATCATCATTTTCCTTCCAGGGTGTATGTGGAACAATGGGCACATACCCTCATCACCCCTCATGCCTCTTTCAATAAACTTTTTTATGTGCAATTTTTAATTTGACAGAAGAATTTACATGCAAAGCAAATTTCATATGAGGTGATCTTTTACAAAGCCTCCACTTTATTTTTAATATCAGAGTTTATGCCAAGCTGGCATCTGTCAAGTTGCAGAGTTAGATTGTGTGGATTGCAGACATGTTACTAGAGATGGGTATATTTTGAAAATGAGACACGCTTTGCTTTCTTTTGGTCAGAAAAGCAGATCAAGACACTTACCAACAAAGTCTCTTGCATTTTCTAAAGCATTCAGAACTATTTATTTTTGTAAATTTTATAGTCTTTCTACATTTTACTATGTTATTTCATCATAGTTCAAATATAATGGACTTCTAGTTGGATGTGTTTAGCACTACCTCTGAGCTGAAATGCTTTAACTCTTTCCAGTGCTTCATCTGAGACTGCAAATCTTTTTGTTTCTGTTTCTTTCGGGGGGAAAGTACTTCTAACTCATTAAGTTGATCCTTTGACAGTGACCTAGCTGATTTGTAAAATCAAGGGTATTCAATGTTTAAAAACTTTTAAGTATTTACAGATTAATTTATATGTAGATTGTGCAATTTAACATTTTTCTGTCAGTATTATGTGCTTAGATTTTGAATAATCTTGGCGTTCTTTAAATTAAAACTTACTATGTACAGGTAGCTTTTTATTCTCTTTTGGAAAACACTGTCCTTCAACCCTGCTTTCACTACAAATTTTAAGATGATTTTTTTATGTGCAATATTATTTAAAAAAGATACACATTTGTATACCTGGCATTGTGGGAAGAAATGCTTCAAACTTAAAACCTCTAGCACCTTTGGAGGATACTCAGCCTACATCTCTGCATCATTTCAGAAGCCAAGCTGAGGACACTGAGAACACATCACCCACTGCTGTGACAGCCCCAGGAGCACCCGTGGGGCTCTGGGGAGTCAGTTCTGATGCCTCTGTCCCTCCCAAGGGCTGGGGTCACCTGGGCTTTGGAACCCTGGAGCTGCTGTCCTGGGTGGGGCAGGGCTGTTTTTATACAGATCCACAAACACCCTGCTCAGCTGGAGATGAGATTTGCAGTGAGAACTGTTTTTCCATCAGGCAGTTTGGGTTCTGTGTTTCAGCCTGACCTGAGGTCTAGATGGATCCCTCCTATCGTCTTCTGAGTTTCACACTTGCACATTGCTTTTTGGTTTGGGTTTTGTTGGTTTGTTGGTTTTTTTTTCCCCCTCCTTTTTTAATTATAAAACTTTTTCATTGTATTTGAAAGCTGCAGCACCTGTCTTGGAAACTTGCAGTTGTAAAACCTTTGCTTTGGTTTGTTGTATTTTTGGGGGGTTTTGTTGTTCTGCTGAGACTTTCTATGAACGGAGCGTTGGCAGAGGGAAGAAAATGTTGCCTGTGTGTGCATCTCACAGAAGTTGAAATTCTGGCCCTGTTGAAGGGGCCAGGGTCTCACCTGGTATTTCTAGTCTTAACTGATGCTGTGGCACACCTACCTTGTGCAGAGATCTCCATTTTTTTACTGTGACTCTCTTGGTTAACAGTTAGCTGCCGACATAATTTGGTATCCCAGGCCAATGGAGAACCATTTCAGGTCACATCCTTGCAGCCATCTGGGTTGTTCAGCAACCGAAGGGTATAAATGTATTTATATGCATATATTGTATTGATTCTAATATAAAACTTCTGATCTAAAGCATTTTGAATTGCTGGATAAAGGGATTTGTTTGAAGAGTGTATAATATAGTTCTTGAAGAGGTACAGCTTCAGAATGTACACAGATTGTGCATTGTGTATAGACTACTCTGGCTTTTCCTCAGCCTCCACTTTTGTATTAAAAATATGACTGAATAAATCCTTGAAATATTAAGGGCCTTCTGCACTGTGATGAAACAGAGATGCGGTTAAAAATGTCTTTAAATTCAGTGATGAGGGATGAAATAAAAAGACTGCATCTAATCTCTTTTTGCATTGAAAACACGGAATGTTACTATGCAGTAAAGATATTTTGGTATGAAAATTGTATCATATAGCAAATAGTGAACACTTTAAAAATCTACTTACCTTGCAGTCTATAGAAACAGAAGAGAAGACAACTTACTTTTCAACATTTCTGTACTAAAATTTTTTGTATACTGCAGCAAAAGATGTAATTGTTGGTAGATCTTTTATCAACAATTCAAAATGCAATTTTTGTACAAGTCCTGCCTACAGAACTCTGTTTCTAATTGGTTGCTTGTGTCACAGTGCCAAGACCATGAGTTGGTGTGTAATGCAGTTCGGTTATGTTTGGAATTATGTGCAAAGGGAAGTTTAATTTTTAGATATGCACAAACTAATTTTAAAATCCTTCCATGTAAAATGAAGTTAGAGGCTAGTTGTGGTGGACCTATTTATTGTATGTTTGGAAATAAAAGCCACAGTTTTGCATTTAAACCAGTTATATTTTGGAGCCTTCAGTATGTGACTGTTTTAAAGAACAAAGCATAAAAAAATGTATGGCATCTTGCCACCTTTTCTTTGGTCTTTCACTCACAAGGACATAACATTTTCCCTCGGCATTTGAACTTTTTTTCCTTCTGCACATGCCCCGTCTCCCCCATCCTTTGTCCCTAGAAATACTAAACACCTTACAAACCTGTACAGAAATTACAGATGCCAGGCCCCATAACAGGGTTCCACATGAGGTTTCAACATTCCCTCAAGGATGGATTCCTTTAGGGTAACACCTTTGGCTGCCTCCAAAGAGGAACTGTGAACACTGAAATTCCTGGGCAGTTATGCCTATAATGATAATTCAGACCGTTACTAATAAGCTTTGGATCTTCATGGTGTTTGCCCCTCAGTTGCTCAGTGGTCCTTTTCTTACCCAGCATCTCATCCTCCCAGCTCGGGAGCCTGAGTCTGCAATTTGGAATCTTCTAATAATGTTACACTCATTTACCACAATCCATAGGGTTTCTCTACTTCAGCTATTAATATCCAGGCTGCAGCTTTGCTCTAGCTCGAAGTTCTCACTAAAAAGCACTACACCCTGACACCCCCTTTGTAACCAAAGAAGGGATGGCCTACAGAGTGTTTTTCCAGCCAGTGGGGTGGGGGGATTCCTGTTGGGAGCAGGTGACACATCTTTTCAGCACTGTGCTGTCCCCTGGGCTTTGTCTCCAGTGCCCTGTGAGGTGCTCCCAGCCCCTGCAGTTCTTGGTGTCACATCAGGAGATGTGCCTGAAAGCAAGTGTCACATATAAATGTCCTTGACACACGTAATGCTGACTCTTCAGACCTGTGTGCTTGTCAGACTGGACAAAAGCCTTGCCCCTCTGGGCTACTGAAAGGCAGCTTGTACAAATCAAACCAGCAGCTTCAGGTTTAGGGGTTTCCATTCTCTTCCTGTTGTAGACCTGTAAAATGAGATCCTGACCCTTCTGCAGTGAACTTTCAAGATTTAAATTAAAGCAGAATCACCATTTCCCCTCTTTTTTTAAGTGTTTAGATAGAGACAAACCTCTTTATGTGCCTTTTTAAGAATTACATCAAGTTCCCTCCATTTAAAGGGAAAAAACCCATTCGTATAATACAGATTGAGACATAACAGAGCACTCCCCAGCAACTTTCACTGATGAGACTGCTGATGAGGCTGCTGCTTATGGACTTCCTCCTCCCTTTGTCATGAAGCCTGCTCACCTTCACCACAGTGTGAGAAGCACCGGTCTAGAAGGAACTGCACAGAAATCTGGTGGTGTGACCATGGTGCCATCAGCTCTTGGACTGACTCATTCCTGAGGAAGCTGCTACGGATGCTGCAGCACAGGGCTGAGCCTGAGCCTGTGGCAGCAGAAAACATGGCCTTTCGAGAGTGTGCTGCAGTTCAGTGTTTAAAGAAAATATTTTTGAAGCTTTCAGAGCAAGCAGAGGCTGTTTAAAGCTGGTGTAGGCTTTCATATGCTTGCATAGATTTTAGCCACGCTGAAAGATCTGACCTTAAAAGCGTTCAGAGCAGCACAGCTCAGTGAGTGCTGCTTCTAAGTGCTGGCTGGGGAGGTCTGGGTGCTCTCCAGAGTGCTCTGCCCAGCTCTCTAATCTGTGTGCTGGAAGTGACACTTTAATTTTCCAGCACAAGCAACAGTAAAATACACAAAATTAAATAACCTACCCATTAGTTCTGTGAGGAAGATGAGTTATAAATTAGCAGCAAAATTAATTTCGAGCTGTTCAAAATCAATTTTTGAAGTGAGGCATTAAGCTCTGAAGATGCAGAAGTGTGTCTGTAGAAGTGTGTGTTAATAAAGCAGATGTTTGGGGAAGCTGGAGGATTTTTGGCGTTTCAGGATTTGCCCAGCCTTCACAGGCATCTCGCCTTGATTGAAAAAAGCAAAAAATGTTGCAACTTCATTCCATACATTTTTTGCTCATCAGAGCCTGCTTACTCCACCCAGCAGAGCACTAAGCCAGGCTGGCTGTGCTCTGGCATCCAGGCTGTGCTGAGGGAGGCAATTTAGGAGGTTCTCAGACATATTTCAGTGTAAGGAGCAGAAATTTCTTCTCTTTTGAATCTTCCAGATTGAATCTAGAAAGTTAAACTTCGATCCACAAGGAAATTTGAGAGTTAACAATTAATTTGAAAGCAGCTCAGTTTTAGCCAAATTCCCTTCATTGTCTTAACTGGAGTAGGAGTACTCCAGGAAGTCCCATTTTAAAAACTATTTAAGCTCATCTTCATCATTAAAAAAAACCACCAGAGTGCTTTTAAATCCTGCAATGACCTTGCATTTTGAAAAAAAAATGTACACATTTACAAGATTTCTTTTACTAGTTTTTCACTCCATTTTCTGCATATGCAACCAATGGTGGCCTTATTGTATGGAGTCTGACTGTCTCCCTTCCTTTTCTTGACTCTTTTTAAAATTATAATAACTAATTAAATTCCACATTTTAGAATATGCATTGAAAATTTTTCAGTCTTTCACAGTGAAGTTGGTTTGAGGGGGTTTTTTTGCAAAGGAATGTTTACAGCATTCCTCCCACAAAGGAAGCATTTCAGTAATTAAACTGCTGGTTGGAACTTTGTAAAACTTCGTTTCATGGGTACATTTTCCCTCTAATGCCAGCAAGAAGAAAGAGGCATTCCTTTCCAGCTCTGCTGTCCAGAACTCCTGCCTTGCTCTCGTTTTCACCTTTCCAAAATCCTAAGCAAATGTCAGAACTCTTTGGTATTTGCTTTCTGCAAACACAGAGTACAGTAACACCTTTAGTCCATCAAAACTCAGGATTCCACAGCTGAGAGCTCGTAACTAAGACGAGAAAGGGTGAAACTCGTAGCTGAAAACCTGCTGAAGCACAAAGTGGTGTCTCCTCCGTGCAGCTCTTGCAGGGCACAGAAGTGCCTGTGGTGCAGGCGTGCCTCTGGGGACACAGCGTGTGCTGGCACCCTGGGCTGGCTGCCAGGGACAGCAGGAACGAGGAAATGACTCAAGGAAACCCACGGCCACTGCGTGTGCAGGACACGTCACAGGCGCTTCCGGCACCCCTCGTTTCCCAGGAGAACCACGGAAGGACAGCCTACGTTTTTTACTATGAAATGTGCCTAAAAATGGTTGGCTACGCTTTGGTTTGTCTCCCTGATCTTTTGTCAGTCGAGAGAGTCCAGTTTTGTCTTTGTGGGTACTCCCAAATGTGCTGGTCATGGCCAAATTCTCCTGGGGCCAGGAGGGTTGCCAGAACTCCCCAACCTTGAAACAGAATTGAATTATCTTTGCCGTTCAAATTTTGTTAGTCGTTTTCCCCGGAATGGTGAATTTGTTCATCTCAGGTTGGAAATGGGAGTTTAAAGGTCTCTCGGTTGTCTTTTGCAGACAGTGCTCACAGGCAGTGAGGGCTCAGGTGGCCAAAAGCGTGTGTCCAACAGAGAAAGACGTGGAAGGTGGAGCCCATCACCTTTGGAACCCCAGCAGTTTGCTTCCTTGCTGAATCACAAGGGCTGAACCCTTCTTTCTTTCCATTCTGTACCTTGGACAGGGCTGTAAAATCTGCTAATATGAAGGAAAAATGACGTATTCATCCTTCTCCCAGAGTGACAGTGCAAAACATTTTTTGATACATTCCTCCCATGCTCATAAAAGCAAAGGCAAATTTGAAAGCCCGGAGGAAGAGAGGGCTCTGATGCATCAGTGAATGTTACACACACCACAGGTTGCCCCCTCAAGCCCCTCTGCAGGCCCCTGCTTGTCTGAAAGCATAAAAATGGGATTTTATTCTTATAATTGATTTTAATGTTTATTACCAACCTCAACTATCCACTTACCATTTACTGGCAATTTAACATTTTGTGAGCTTATGACTACAGTCTATTTAATACATGTTTAAGAGATCTGAAATAAAGGAAACTGAAAATTAATTCAAATCTAGGGTTAACTGAAAAAATTAACCCTGCTCTTGTACCCAGATGGAGTTTCCTGTTTGGCATTACAGGACTCCCTCCAGGGGTAGGGAAGTTGCAGAGCCACTTTAAAAGCGCATTTTCCCAAATGCCCTGTTCCATCTACTGAGTAAGCAGGACAGAGTTCATCCCATGCTAATAGCACTGAGGTACCGTAAGCATTACTGAAGTTATTACAGCAATTGTAATGTCAGTGCTGAACAGTTTACTAGATTAAGGATTGAAGTCTGCCAGTGCTTTATAGTATTCTTAATTCTAAGAACAGAATAGGCTCATCATTAAATAATTAACTAACTTAGTTTTGGAACACCCAACCCTGTTCCCTGCTTTCAACACATAAAATATCTGTTGCCATGCTTAGCACACTCTTTAAAACAAAAAGCCGTATAAAATTTTCATATTCAGAATGGCCAGAGCAGCAAAGGAATCAGTAACTTGTGTAAAAGTTACTGCCAATGAATAAATAAAGCTGTTGCAGTTGGCAGGGAACCAGCACAGATCCTTCTGAATGACAGTGAAGTGCATCCCCTGTGGCACTCAAGCATGCAGGAAGATGGGCAACAGTCAAGAGTTTCTATAAAATTTTAAAAGGACAGGAATTTACACCATTATGCAAGTCCTGACCTGCAACACTGCTGAGCTTTTACAAGCGGAATATGCATGGTGGTACGTGTGGCTGAATGAACCCAGCATGTCCTGTGACAATCAGCTTCAACAAGGTGATTTATTTCAGACACAGACGGCTGCCAGAACAAAGCATTTTGCTGTCTTCACCCCTATCTCCACAGCAGGCTTCACCAGACAGAAATTAAAACACTTTTATTCTGCTAAAACCCACTGAAAGTCCCCAAATGAAGAACGCTCCTCTTATTACAACCACCAGTGGCAAAGCAACAGATCTCAAACTGGAGCAAGTATGAGGAGAGAGGGTCACAAGGCACAGTACAACACACCTGAGACTTGTGCAGATTTTGTCAGGGAAGAAGAGTTTTCACTGAAGAGGCATTAGGGCTGAAAGGTCAGTAGTTCAGGAGGGTCCACCAGAGTTATCTTGAAGCATGGTTGCAGCTGCAGCATTTACTGGAAGAGACACGACTCTGCAGCACAACTTAGCAGAGCAAAATTACAGAATTTGACTTCACAACTAAACAGGAGAAATATCTTCTAATAGCATGGACACAGGTGCCTCATATCCAGAAATATGTCACTTTCCTAAAGAATGTCTGTAGTCTGTAGTACCAAGTCAGTAACAAAATGAAAGTAAACTGCATTCAGTTCAAAGAAGAGAAAAAAAAGGCTAAAAATTGCATTTAGTTCAACAAACATCACTACTAAAAAATTTCATTTTTAGGTTGTGTGTAGCAAAAATCTGCTTCTTCCTTGGGATTGTAACACACTGTGTGTTTTCATTTGATGATGCTGTCTTCAAAAAGAGGTTACAGGTGAAAAGCTGACCATGTCTGGAGTCTGGTGACACAGAAAGCTGAGTGAAAAAGAAAAGCTTAGTTAATTTTTTCCATGCTACAGGAGGTTAATCACTCTGCATATGCCAACCTAATTTTTATAAATTTTTATTAAAATAATTTTTAAAAAATTATTTTAAATTTTGTAGAGGAAAAAAGACATAAATATGAGGATAAATAGAAAACATCCATTTTATCATTTGACTTACTTTAAAATAGAAATAGCAACATATGGTTTTTAATGAACTTTTCTTTGAGACACCCAGCTGCAGGGTTTGTTCTTTCCCTTATGAGGCTATCCCAGAAAAATATTGTCCTTTTACCTCAACTTTGTACCACAGTTCTTTTTTCTTTTATTCCTTCTTTGTCTACCTCAAACCACTTCTCCTTTGCCTAAACCCTGTTTCTGTGGTTTACACATTTCCAATGTGATCCCCCTTCACGTACTCACTGAAGAAAGCAGAACTGAATTATGAAGGAATAAGCTGAACAGTCCTTGTAAGTTTTATTTCTGAAATTCTCCAGGCTATCATCTCTTATGTACAAGGTTCCCAGAGCAGTTATACACCTTCATTGTCCGAGGCAGTAAATAGAATAAAACAGAGCAATGAAAGTGTGTCTTGAGCTATCTGTCTCCACAGTGACAACAGCTCAGTTTTACTCTCCACTGAGGAAGAGACCTTGGGTTAAGAATATTTCTCCAAAATACCTTGCTAAAAAACAGACTGAGGTGTTTTACAGCAATGGAGAATGACATAATTTTCCTTTCAACTTGCATTGCTGTAACAAGAAACAAATAAGTGCCAAAGTATCTTTTCTGAAGCTGTCAGAGAGGTTTAAAAGAGTAAGAACCAATTCCACATCCAAAAGTTATACCAGGACTAAACCATTACATGAGAGCAGGGGCTGGGACAGCAGGGAGGAACATGCTAAATGCACTCTGTGGTTCTCTGAAGTGCTCACTTCCAGAACAATCCTTACCTTGGTCTGGATCAGTGCTTTGCAATCATTAACACTGAATCCATCCAATCGAAAGTCCTCATTATCTTTGACATTTGATTCCTCAAAAATATCATCCTGGTTCTCTGAAACATGCTAAAAAAACCATAATTTACATTTTATTTATTAATTGATTTATACATGTCTATCTGATTTCAATACATACAACCTAAAGAGAAGTTCCCCTCAAATAAAGACCACTAAATCTTACTTTCTGAAGCTGTATTTCATCATGTGTCCTCCTCTGCATTAAAACAATTTTATGCCACAACTAGTTCTATGAATTATGCCTTAAGTTTTAGCTTTTGTATTTTTCAGATTCTGTACTGCATTAGTGTATAACTCTGAACTCTGTATAGAATGCTAGTTAGCTTTCTTCATATTTTTTCAGACTAAACAATCTTTTTAGGCCTGAGAACCAAGGTCATCAATACAGTCTCAGGCCTGAAAAGTATAAACAAAAGTAAATCGGGAAGAGAAGCAAACTGGGAGAATGTGTCTTCATTACCTGAAGCTATAATTGGACAATTAACCTCTGATATGCAAATATATCTGTCTGAGAGAACTGGTGACCATCATCCATCTGCCCAAGGTGTATCCTTTGAAGGCCTTTCAATAAATATCGACTTTATTCTCTAACTCTGTCCCAGGTGGCCCCTCAAGGCATCACCTACACACAAGAATCTGTGACTTCAATTAATGAAAAAGCCATTTCCAATTAGAATTAGCCTTAACCAGCACCAAAGCATTGCTGAGAAATGCATCTTAATCAGTATTGTTAAAAGCAATACAGTTTTCCAGTAATAGATAAGAAGTAATGATGTAAATTTAAGCTGCCTGGGCATTGATTTAATGCTGACGAGCAAGAAAGGAACAGAATGGGAGTTTAGCTATGTTAGAGAAATGTCTCTGATTCTTTCTGTTAAATTACTGTTCTGCAAAGTGACTTTCTCAAGTGCAAAATAGGTTTCTACCTTCAGCACCATCCTTCTGTTTGTATACAACTTGCATGAAAAGTCAGTTCTGCCCACAAAATTATTACCTTGCCAACCTCATGGTACAGCATTCAAATAATCAATTGAAATAGTTACTTCTGAGAATTACATGTGACTAATTAATCCCATGAATAACTGAATTCTAAACCACCCCTGACACCTGTATCTTCTCAAAACAAGAGATTGTCAAACAGGCATATTTCTGTTTGAGATCTTTCAACACTGCTGGTTTGGTTTCAACCCAATTTAAAACATACTCTCCCTCAAGCCTCCCAAAAGCAGACAGAGGAATAATGTGAGGAAAGGGGAAGTTGAACACACTTTCAGTTTCTTCACAGTAAAAACATCCAATTACTACTGTAACAGCCTCTCTGATTCAGATCTGATTTTCACTTAACAGAAAGATATTAGAGGCTAACAGTTTTCTCCCACTCTGGGCAGAAAAAGTAAAGAATCCTACTGCACACACACCAGGGAGCTGATTCTCCATCTCTACCACCTGAAAGCTACTTCTCCATCTCTACCAAAGCTGAGTGTACCACCTAACAACAGGGAACTGTGTTGGGCAGACTTCAGTGTAAAGACAATCAAAGTGTGATCCTGCACAATTTCTTAGTTACTTACACAAGAAGATGAGAAAACACTTAGCTATTGTCTTAAAAAGCTGCCTGTTAAAATAAAAAACCCTTTGTAACTCACCCAGATCCAGTCCCTCATGCATCTGCATGTACAGCTTCGAGAAGATCAAATTCCCAACCCAGTGTTTATGCTGGCAGAATGGAAAACCATTGTTCAATTACCTTTTGATTTGCATCTATTCCGAGAACACTCAAGAGGTTTTCTTGGCAATGAGATTTACTCCAGGGATGTCTTAAGCTGGGGATATTATCAAAGTCTCTGAGTGCTCTCCATATATTTCCAGAATCCACACTAGGAAGCAGAACACAATTTGAGGTTTTGAGCTGAGGTTTCCAGTGCACATATGCAACAGTTATTTTCTCTACATACAGCTGTATGCTAACCTTGATCTAACAAGCAACTTGTCTTAAAACTCTTTCTACACTTGTCCAAATTATCAACCAATGTACTAATGAGCTGGCATGACAATTAGTGGAAGCAGTAAGTCAGCATAAATGTATGTCTGTGCTCCTCAGATAAGGAGGGCATTAGAAGCACAGTTCAGAGACTGGTACATGCCAACAGCTCACAGTGTTCAGTTACTTCTGTGAAATGTGGGCAGAGTTCAGCCCTGTGAGTTCTGCACTTTGCCTTTTCTCTAAAATCCTTCTCCATCCCATAGGTCACACTTCACCTCTCCAGCACATGTCCTACAGAACAAGCCAAAGGCACTCACTGCTGAAACAGCAAGAAGGAGAGAGTTCCCTCCACGTGGTACTTTAGATTCTTACACTACATTCATCACATACAAAAATTCAGTTGGGCTTCACTTAATTTGCACTTGTCATTGATCATAGTTACTCAACACAGTAGATCAGGAAATTTTTGGTTTTACTTGGCACTCTGCTGTATATAGTGCAGTCCCCTTTGCAATTACATTTTTCCAGTTTGATGCTGATTAAAATATAACACATGCAGGGAACTTGGCTGAAAGGGTGCCCACATTAAAAGTTTTACCTATGTTTCTTCTGAGCCTTAGGACATTTCTCAAGTATGGTCTAACACTGCCTTCTAGACACGAAGTCTCCAAGTTATGAAAAAATAAATCCAATGCTGTTCAGTAACTACAATAGTGCTCTGAAGCTGCTGATCCTTAAAAAGCACATAACAAAACTAGAAGTGTTCCAGCTGTCACAAGAGAGAGCTTGGTTAATGATACTAATTGCTATTAACATAGCCCAGGAAAGCAGCCAGATGCGCTACAGATTCTGAAGCACATCTGGTTAAACATGAGAAGAAGTTACCAACTGGGAAAACTGAGGGGGGAGGAAAAAAAAAAGCAAGTAAGTTGTTAGTAGAAGCAGCAGCCTCCAATGATGAAGAAATAAGTGGGATGTGCTGTAAGAAAGGACAAGCAAACAGGAAGAACAGGCTGCCTGTTGGGTTCTGGCATTCCAGAGGCTTAGTCATAAGAAGGCACACCAACAGCAGGAAAAACCCTAAGCAGGAATTTGTAATTTTGATATATTCCCTTCATTGTTTTCAAATGGCTAAAACACCATCCATTTCCTTTAGCAATGTGCTTCAAAACTCCTAAGATCTGTACACTGAAAAGCATAGTACTAAAAAGACTTTTAAGTGCACCACTGGTTTTTAAATTATGAAACAAACAATGTAATTGATGAGGAACTTTTCCTCTTTTTTTTTTTTTTTTTTTTTTTTTTTTTTTTTTTTTTTTTTTTTTTAAACTGTTAATCTAAACTCATTACCAAAGTTGATTCTTCAAAAGTTCAGGAATCCAAACATCTTCATTATTTGCATCAAGAGCTTGCTCTAAGCTTCTTATGCACTCTCTGGACTGGGGTACAAAGACTTCTGGAAAGCCCAGTTTAAATATCTCCTCATAGCTGTTGTCTTCCTAGAAAAAAAGAGATTTTTATTACATACACCATACAGGCCATCCCCATAGTTCATGAAGGACCTAGTCCAAAGACTACAATAATTCTCGAGATTGTCTTATTGTTTTTAGAAATTATATTTATATTTATAGCAGAGAGACTGAGCTCATATTTCAGCGTTTTGAGTACTTTGAGTACCTAGAACTAGAGGAAACAAGAGTCCCAGAGTTTCTGATGAAGTTTAGTCTTTAACTTCCCAGCTTCTTGGTCATAGATTTGCATATTTAACACTTGTGACTCCTCCTTCTGCTCAGCTGATTCAGTCCAGGTCAAATCTGATGTAGGCATCAGTTCAAAAGCTTGCTTTGCTAACATAGTATTTGCTAACATAGATGTTTCTATATCCTTGTATTTGCACCAAACTTTTCCCAGCCTATGTTAAAATGAGAGCCAGATTTAAATCCTTGCTCCTCCTCAAGGCAGCGATGAGGAGGAGGTTTGGAGGACTGACCACAGCACAGCAGTGATCTAGACAGGCGTAGTAGAAGTAACCACTAGTGAGTGGGGTTATCTGACAATTAAGGAATACATATACAAGGGAAAACATGCATAATTTACATCCTATCCTAGAGGCATGCCATCTGGTTCAGGAGCTGTATCCTTTCATTTCTTCAAGGAAGGAATTACTACAATTTTCCAAATAAAAGAAAATAATTGACTTCACACCCTGCCCAGAGACTGTAATGCAGGAGCAGCAACAAACACTGTGTGAAAACTCAAGAATGGAAACAGTCAGTTTGGGTTTTTTTCCCAGCAATCAACAACTTAGTCTGAAAACCCTAGGCAGGGATACTCCGTAATTTTATAGTTTCATTTAATTCAAACTATATAATTGAAACTATTTCAAATAGCTGAAATATTTCCACAGTCTCATTACACTGAACTCAGACAAGTGGGGTAAATACTAAGAGAGTACAGGTTTAATCTGAGGGCAAGTAGGCAAAATCAACAGAGCTGACCGAAGGCTACTGCATTTCTGACCATGCTTCAAGGAACAGAATTTATTCCTCATGCTGCTTCCTCCTGAAGTAAGGCCTTGCTAAAATCTTGTCCTGATGATTCGCTGCTGGGACATTCAAAGACTCCCGGGTAAATTCCTTTGAATCTTGCCCAAAGTGTCACAATACTTTCAATCAATTTGTAGATTATTCCGACAGGGATACAACATGGAGGGTCCTGATGGATGCTCGAGAAGCAGAATTCTGTGAAGTAACACTTGCTAAAACATACATGGTCAAGGGAAAAAAAACAACTTCCAGGTAGGCACCAAAACTGAAGTGGGATGGGAATCAAGGAAAAGCCAGGCAGCTGCTCTTGGCTTTAGGATAGGGGTGTGCATCGAGGGAAGCACAGCTCTGCCTCCATTGCAGCATCTCTGTAGAGCCTTGGTCCAACACACATACAAGTCACTGACTTAAAGTTTAGCCAAGACAGATAAAGAGATTTTTTTATTACCTTAACTACTGTCTATTTCAGTGAGTGTTTCTGAAGCAAAATTTAGGCATATTTCCATTTATCTTGTGGCTTTGAATTAATGATAAAAAATCAATGTACAAAGTTCACATCAGTACTTTCTGAATAAATCCTCTGTATCCTATTATATCAAAATAGGCTTAAACACAAGCACCAGTCCCACTCTCAAAGGCCAATGTTTAAAAAGCACATGAAAAATCCTCAAAGTGTTCAACCATGTAGGCAAAACACCCAGCTACTGCAAGGAAATTAATGATCGTTTCCATCTTAAAACACATGGTTCTGATCCCAATTGATGTCTTGAATTTAATTAATTCAAGCAATAAATACTGTAGGTCAGACCTCTGACCTGAGATGATTTCTAGAGGTCCCTTCCAACTCACCCAGTCTTTTTTCCACTGATCCTACAGAAGCCAGAGTCTCAGTCCAAAGATTTTATGATTTCAAACTACCAATGCAAAAAGCACAGGGATAAAGGACAAGCTACACATATATTCTACACTCCAAGGGATCTCCAGCAGTTCTGTGGCTGTCTCTCTGCCTTGAGATGAAAAAAGACAACTTGAAACTCTAAGCGTGGTTAACTTATTTAACTTGTACTGGACATTTCCTTCTGCCTTTAACAAATGCAAAATAAAGAAAAGGCTTCAGTAAGATTAAGATCTATTGCTTTTGGAAAGAAACCAAGCAACCTGCTATATTGCATTTCAACTTGTCATTACAATGTTCTCTTTCTTCAACAGAAGATTTCTTGTTCCCCATTTCCAGCATTACAAAAAATTTGAATTTTCTGTGGGTGCACACCAATAACTCGTTATTTTGTGTATTTGCACTCAATCAGTGTGGGCAGCTTTTCCCACCTGCATCTTTGCTTTTCCTAGTAATACCTCTGCAACAAGTAATATTCCTAGGCAAAGGGCAAGAAATCCTGTCTCCAGAAAAGTCTTGGTTCCCTACACATACCAAAACTCACCCAACAGACTACAAGCAATAAATTATTACTGCTACAGATTAACCCCATGGAAGTCTTTCCTGATAGTTCTCTTTTTTTTCAAATGTTGTCATTTAGGATGGAAGTAGTCAGAACAAGGGGATTTTTTTTTCCTGTATTTCTATGTTCTTTCTTCCCTTTTGTTACTTTCCTTCCCTTTGCTGGTGCATGTTTGGTCCACATAGAAACACATTTATCCCAAGAAGATATAACCCTTTACCTGAACCTTTTTTTTTTTTTTTTTGTGCTGATAAGAATTCTTTGCATTATTTACTCAAATTTTAGTTCTAACATTGTAAAAGTGAATGTTACATCCTATGCTAAAAAATTAATTCATAATATTATTTCTATTAATTTCTTGTGTCAAGAAATCATCAGTCAAAAAATTCCAGAAAAACCGTTGATATTATTCAGGGAGTATATTGAATAACAAAAGACATTGCTTTTTGCCAGTTTCTAACTCAGTGGTATGTGGATTTACTTCACTAAGTTTGCATGAAACTCACAGAATTTCTGTCCACCCTGCCTTTGTCACCCACCTTCCCAATTTGTCATTTCTTATGCTCTTTCTTGTCTAAATTTTCAACTGCATGTCCTTCAGGGCAAAGTTCATGGTGCCTACGTGTTTACTTGCCTATGTGCCTACTCATTCCTAGTGCCTAGAAGCAAAATACTGCATTACATTCTTTAAAGCTCTCCAGCAGGACAGCGTAAGTATTTGTCAAACACCGTAAAGGAGTTGCTTTTGTTCCACTTGAGGACAGTTTCTCTGCATGTGCAGCATTATCCTTGACAGAGGAGACAGATACAAACCCGGAGGTGTAGGAAGCAGGGACACAAACATTTCTGGCTCCTGGTTTGCTGTGAACACGTACCTCATCCCGAGAGCCCCAAGCCTCCTGCATCCCGCGGCACGGAGATGGCTCAGCACACACGTGGGCAGCAGAAATGCTGCAGCCTCCGCTGCTCAGGTCCGGATCGGCTCCGCAAGCTTTTGCTGACTGCACCAAAACTTCGAAGTTATGACTGAATGTGTCTGATTTGTCTAAGGGCTCCTTGAAGCCTTCAAAATCACCCCAGGAACCACTGGGTTCTGAGGTACTAAAACTGCTCTCAGAAAACCCCTCGTGACTTCTCCCTTTGCCGTTCATTACAGGGAGGCTTTGCCGCATTGCTTCATGATTAAAAATTTCTTCGTTACTTGTTCTTTCATTCCAGTTACAGCCACTTTCATCGAGAAACACGCCACCAGCCTCAGCTGCTAGGTCCTTTGGAGGCTCACAGTACGATATGTCTGTATTAGCAAGACTTTCTACCACCGACAAGTTCTGCATCTTTGTTCAAGAGAAAAAAAAATATATAATTTGTTGAAATCGGTACTGCAAAAAGGTTACTGAAGTTCAGTTGCATCAGAAATATGAGTGTTTCCAAAACAAAATCAAATTCTTCATTTCACCCCAAAGAATAACAACAGTGCTGAAACAAAACAGGATGTCCTTCAGCCTCTCCTCCAGTACTCGGCATGTGCACGTTATTCAGCCTCACTTTCTGTGGAGAGTATTAAGCCTGCAAAGAAAGGATTATAAATAAATACCTCTGTGATAAGGCCTGTGTAGGAATAAAGATAGCTGATAAGGCAGGAGAAAGAATGCTTGGGTTAAAATAAACACATTCCAGCATTATCCACTGAAAATTGCTGTAGGCGCAATTATTTAAAATTTACACTGAACTATCTGCCCACACCACAAGAAAGCCATTAAATTAGTGAACAATACTCAGCAAATACATTACAGAAGCTGCTGGATTATTAACTCAGTACTAACTAGGGATACTGGAGACAAACCAAAACTACAGTCAACATCCAACACTTTAAAAATACTTTCTGTGACTACTTCATCCACCTCACGCACACTCAGATAACTCTATTTCTGCCTGCACCAGCCGCCCCAGCCCAACGACTAGACTCCTGTAAAAACATAGTATTTCCAACTATTTAGGTAATTAAGGCAGATCTAAGAAAATTCAGTGTGGCATCTGTAAATGACACAGGCTGCATCGATCATGTTAGATCAACCCCATCTCCTCAAGCATTTTCGCGAGCTGTTTTGAGGGGCGGGTTAAAAAGCACTCACTAAAACGCGCTTCTCACCGACCTGCCGCTTGGTGCTTTACAGAACCAAATGTGTGTTTTCCCCGCGGCTTTCCTTGGTAGGCGGGCCGGGCACAGACCAGGGGTGCGACAGGTCCTGCCCGCCGGGACACGGTGGAGCGACAGCGCGGGGGATGGCACCTGGCCGGGAGGGCGCGGCCCCTCAGGTGGCCGGGGGCGGGCCGAGGTGTGCGGGGCGGGCCGCGGATAGCCGAGCTCTCCGTCCTGCCGCCCCAAGGAGGGCAGGGAAGCCTCAGCTCATCCTCAGCGCCCGCCGTCTCTCCTCGCTCTGCTTCGACCAGCTCCTCTCCATCCTCGCCCCCCGGCCCTCGTTGTCACCCGCGTCCCTCGGGGCACAGCCGCCCTGCCCGCCGGGAAGAGGGGCTCTTTGCCCCGTGTTCAATTTGTGATGTGAAAAAGAAGCGTTCACTCTTTTTTAAATGCAGCCTGGCAGGCTAAGGACGCACTGTTTGATGGTGATGCTTCCTGTTTGCCTTTCATTTGAGGCTAGCTAAAATTCCCACATGGCTGCAAAGTTCCAGGATATGAGTTTTACAAAAGTGACAATCAGTCCACCCATTAGTAGAACCTCAGGATAAAACAGTAGGAACGGACGGACAACTCTGTTCCTCCCTCTCTTTTTTTCTGCCCCCCAAGGTGTTTGGCTGTCCCCATTCTCTGCTGAGGCTTGATCCCTCGCAAGAGATAAAGCCAGAGGCTGTGGGTCAGTGCAGCACACTGGTCACTCCACGGCCTGGGTGACCATCCCGTCCCACCCGCTCACAGAGAACAGGCTGGCTGTTCCCAGGTCTGGGGGACAGAGGGCATGATAGAGAAAACTCAGCTCCCTGTCCTCAGGCTGGGTTAAACATCTGGGCAGTCCCAAGGAACAGGGGACAGTTGTAAAAGCAAGGAAAGAGGTTTTCTGGAGCAAGGCCCAAAGTAAAAAGCTTTTTCTAGGCACTACAGTACATGTTTTCCAGCCCAAACACAGACACATGCACTGCTCCCACGCATCTGACTCTCATTCCAGGCTGTAGTGCTTTATCCGAGGGCGAGAGGCTGGATTTGGGAGCCGTGCCCAGACGCAGAGCCAAAGAAACTTTATTGGCAACTGCCTGAAAGGGTTTTTTGGTGGGTTTTTGTTTTGTTGGTTTTTTCCTTTCTTTCTGCTTTGGAGCAGTTTCCTGCCCTGCGTGGCCATCCCGTGGCAGCCTGCAGCTCTCAGGATATCCGACCGGCTCGGCCAGATTATGATTCAGCCCCAAAGCTCCTGACACCGGCTGGGGTGCTGTCACCGCCCCACGCTGCTGTCACTGTGTGCCGTGGGGACCTCAGGGGCTCCAGCTCGCTCTCTTCAGTTTTGAAGGGAGAATAGCTTTTTTTTTTTTTTTTTTTTTTTTTTTTTTTTTTTTTTTTTTCAATGACTGAGATTGTTTTGCTCGGCTTTACACTTTCACCCTTGTCTTCTCGAAGGGAAAGGCCACAAACAGGCGGCACAAAAGGCTGAGGTGCTCCTCTCCTCTGCCACGCTTTGCATCCGGAGGGGAAGGGCTGTGTGGGTTTTGCAAACCCTGCCGAGCTCAAGGTGTCTCTGCAGCAGAGCGAGGGGCTGTGGGAGAGCTGGGGATTTCCAGATGCTGCACCTAAGTGTGGGAACAGAAAGAAGCTCTAGCTTCTTCCCAGAGTCACTTCAGAAACTCTGTGAAGGGCTGGCTGGCCACGTCAGGGTGTTGTTTGTGTCTTTCCAGCACACCTTATAACCCACCTTGGGAAAACCAGTTGCTAGCCCTGGGTCCCTGCAGTGGAACAATTGGCTGCAGCATCTGCTGGGTGTAACCACTGCTGCCTTCTGCTCTCAGGCAAACACCGCTGCAAACCCACACAAACAAAAGAAAAACCTGCACCGGTGTGGTTTTGGAAGGTTTTCACTTCAAAGGGGGTTGGTGTGAGGTACAGCCACCCTGAAATGTGGATTTCATCTGCCCTTGTCTGAATTCAGTCCTCGGGACTCAGCTGAGCGTGTGACAGCTGCTGCTGGGATCACCAGCTCCTGCTTTAAATTACACTGGTTTAAGTTAGAAGCATCAACACAGTTAGATTAAGAATTTTCCCCTCTAAAATGTAGTAGGATAAAATTCTTGTTTTCTGTTTGGGGGAAAAAAGAATTTTACGGTCTTGTCAGTCCAGGCCTTGTGCATAATTACTGCATTAAATCAATATTTTCTTTTCGAACTATCACCGTGAGATTTTGGGTTGTTTCTTGTTGTATTTTTTAAATAACTCAGTCATTATTTAAAAGGCAGAGAGGTCAAAAGCTTCAGACATGGACTATAAGCTTATATTTAGACACATATGCATCTACCAGAGCAGAATATCATTACTCAAAAAATTTACCAATGCAAACATCTGAATTGAGTGAACATTTGTCTTTAACAATTATTACTGCTTCTCCCAGCATTCCTACTGGAAAATAATTTGATTTTAGTACACATATTCTAGAATTATTATCTTTTTCTTCTTATCCTTTAGAAAAACACCAATTTGCAGTGAAAAAATTCAACATCATAACTGTAAAGTGTTTACTTTCAGGTCAAATCATGCTGCTGTATTACGAATTTGTGTTTGCTTATGAAAGATCTGGTCCTGGATTATTGAGTTAAGTGGTTGCCTTGTAAGTGACAAGGATTTTTTTTTTATGGATTGCTTTTTTCTTCATTCATTTTTTCTTTTGGAAAAAAACTATAAGCAACAGATATGTTTGCATGCAGAATTTTCAAATCTGTTTTCAAATTTGAGTTTTCTTAATTGAAGATTTAAACACGATTAACTTGCTATTTAAAGTACTGAAATATTTTTTTAATTTGTATTAAATATTTGAATGTCTTTTCTTGTAAAAAAATAAAACAGTTACACTTAGCTGAACTGATATAAAATGTCATTTAGAAAATAGAAGTAAAGATGTTTTCAGAAGCAAATAATTTTGAATGACTCAAAATGGCATTTCAATAAATGAGGTGCCTTTTCAGTTAGTGATTAATGGGGGGGGGGGGGGTTCACCCTAAGTACCCAGAGTTTAGAAGTGTAGGACATCACCAATTCTTTCATTTCCATGATAATAAAGAATGCTCAGCTTTTTGAAAACCCACTGCAGAGATCAGGCCTAAATACTGATCTAATTGGCTATCTGTGGCTTACATTTGAAGATGTCATTGATTTTTCCACTGAAGTCCCTCCTGGAGGCACAGTGGGTTTGCCGTACCTTCTTTCCTCATTGCTTTGCTGCTGGTATGGAAGGTTCAAAAGGTCAGTAAATCCATCCTCTTCTTCCTGATTTACACGAGATCTGCAGATCTTCAGGGCAAACTCTCTCCCCCAGTGCACGGCGGGTGCAGATTCCTGTTTCCCCTGTGGAATATTGCTCTGTGTGCTACCCCAGCGTGATGGGAGCCACCGGCATGAAGGAGCCACCTGCAGCTCTTAGCAGTGCCTGGGCTAAAAGACGAACCAGGATTTTTCCAACAGCAGATGGCAGCTCTCCCTTGTCTCTCTTTAGTGCACATAACACATCTGTCAGTTCTCCTGAGCGGGGGAAGTAATTAATCCCCTCTACACTACATTTTACAGAGGTATTGGACCACCTGCTTTATGTGCTGACCACAGGAAATCCACCCCACGGGACCCCTTCATTGATGGGCTGTCAGTGTAGAAGGACTTACCCATAAACAAAGTGACATCCTGTGCACGAGGTGGAAGATGTACTTTATGTCCTTCTCTTGTCTCAGGTGTGAAAGATAAGGGAGCTGTTATCCACCTCTGCAAAAAGCAAGATGTGCAAGAGGCATCAGTGCCCTGTGTTCACTGGCTGCCTTTAGTGTTTTTGTTTGCCATGTTTACTTTTACAGTCTGGTTCTCAGAGTGATTTTGGGGAGCACAAACTGGGGAAAGGCAGTGAAACACCATTCCACCCTGGCACTTAATGAAACATCACCTTCCAATCCAGTGGGCAGCCCTACTTTAGGATCTTCTCACAATTCACATAGCACACATGATAAAAGAAAGCTCTCAAACCATTCAGAGCTCCCATAAGATCCAAACTGGGTTTTGTGCCTATATGAAGGGGCCAAGTGCCACAGGCACCATCCTGTTTGCCAGCATTTTCCCGCCTTCCACTCTGCCACCACTTCATCATCCAGTGACACTTCTAGTTTGAAATCCTTTCCTCTCTTCAGCTGCTTTCCCTTCTGTTGTCAGTTCCTCCTCCTGAACCCCTCAATTATTTTATCAGATCTTTTTCTTGCTATCCAATTGCCAACTGTTCTCTCTTCTGCCTTCAGCCTCCTGGAAACTCAGAGAGCTGAGACTTGGGCCCCTGATGGAAGTGGTGGTGCTTTTAATTCAGTGAGCAGGACATGAGAGGGACAAAGGTTTCCTGGGCAGCAGAATAATTTGCTGGTAGAAGCAGGAGATTGCTAATGTTATGACTGTATGAAAGCACTGGCCAGCAACAAATTTCAGAGAATAAAGGTGATCCTCTTGAAGTTCTATTACACTGCACTGAGAGCACGGCAGACATACACCTGCTATGAGAGCACAATACAGCAGCAGCTGCTCACATGGGCTCTGTCACCATGATGGAGAACCTGGAGAAGTGACAGTGCTTTGATGTGGCTCCAGGGTGCTATTCTCGGATCCCACAGAAGACACCTTCAAGGCCATTCTGTAAGATGCCTTTTTCATCTCCTCCTCTCATTAGCTGGAGCCAGCACCCTGTATCCACACTCGTGTTTCCAACACAGTGAGTGATGCTTTTCCATACAGGTTGCTTGGGAGGGGGCAAAGCTTCCGAAGGAATTACAGCTCTGAGCTCAGATCTGCAGGGAAGTGATAAATATCATCAGACTGCCCAGGAGTGCTGGCACACCTCTAAAAGCAATTCCACAGGGGCTATGAGCTGCAGGAGAAATAATTCACACAGCAGCTACGTGAAAATACCAACAATGATCAGATCTGCCTGCCCAGCCCTGATCCAGGATGGATGGCTTTGCCTCAAAGCCATGCAGAAAAAAATTGCCAGGTTTGTGTAAAACAAATGGTGGGATGGCTCCTTGCCTCATTCAGCAAGGCTGGCAGACATCCAAGGTGCCAGACTGGCTTCCAGAGGCTCTGGAAAGGTGACACGGCCTGACAACAGTGTGTTCCTCCAGAGCCACCAAGCTGTTGCACACATATCCCACAGGAAGGCCTGTGGCAGGAGCCAGAGGTGGAGGGAGTTCAGCACCTTCCACGATCGATGTGCAAGCCCAGAACTTATTGCATCATATTATTTATCATTGTACACATAGCAATGGCCATCTAAATAATCTTGCTTCTTGTGATCAATTCAGCCAAGAAAAGGATTCTAAAGCAGACAGTTATACATTTCTTTTAGCTCTGAAACCTCCAACTCCTGCTTCTCTTAATCCTGTGTTCTTTTCCTACTCCAATTTCTCCTTGCCTTGAGTGTAGTCAAAGCAGAAAAACGAGGAGCATATATACTCCTTGTGGTACCTTTTCTGGACACAGGTGAAAGTTCACTCCCTGAACGGGCTACATAAGCCACATCTTCAAAAAGGGGGTTGTTTAAATGTAAGACAGTGAGGTGTGGTACCACACTTGGAATGTATTTGATGCTTCACACTCACCTACTTATACCTGCTCCTCTATTAAAATTTCCCATTAAGCTCCTGCTCTGTGCTGCTTTTTCAGCTGATCTTTCAAAATCATCACATTTATAAATTAGGCCCAACAGTCTCTGCTGCCCACAGAGGTTTTTCAGGTACAGAGACATTAATTTACTGGGAGCATGCTTGGCAATTTTTGCCAGTCCCCTGCATGCCCTGTAAACCGAGCCATGATCGCTGCGGTCTGCAGCTCACTAATCCTCTGTTTTAATGCCTGATTAGGTCCCAAATCCATCATTGTTAGTGAGATGTGGGTGTGGGGAGGGCAGGAGGATTTCATCCTCTCGGCTGAGAGTTAAGCTGCTGGAGGTACACCCGCCCAGTGCCGTACCAGTGTATTAATTAGCTTGCCTGGAAATTTCATCGGTGCTGTTCAGTGAGGTTGTGGAAAGGTCACACACTTCATTAGAAGTGCTGTGCATCAACTTGAAGTCATTACATTTGACACTTAGCAAATCTCTAGGAAAAAAAAAATCAAACATTAGCATAAAAATATTTTAAAAACTCAAGCCCCCACTTCAAGCAGCACGTGAAAGAACACAAAATCATGATAATTATCTTTGTAGCTCCTTAATTACAAGGATCTTGCTTCTTCATTCTGCAAGTGAGCTCTGCAGGGGCTGTAAGCTTGGTGCACTAGTGGTCATCACTGCACTTTGCATGGGGGGAACCACCCTCTGCCGTGCACAGTGGGAAATACCATTAAAGATGGTTTAAGTTAGCTGCCTCTAAAAGAAGACACAAAGTCCCTCATGGATGTCTCCATGTCCCAAAACCTGTGAAATTAAATTGTCAGTAAAGGTGTCATTTTATTGCTTAAAATGTATCACTGCAGTATGAATGAAAACACATGCCATCCTCCCATGTTGGGAGGAGTGGCCAATACCCCGGAGGGCTGTGCAGCCCTTCAGAAAGACCTCAACGGGTTGGAGAGATGGGCAGAGAAGAAACTGCTGAAATTCAACGAATGCAAATGCAGGTCCTGGGGAGGAAGAACCCCAGGCATCAGCACAGGCTGGGGGTGACCTGCTGGGGGGCAGCTCTGAGGAGAAGGATCTGGGTGTCCCAGTGGACAACACTCTGTCCATGAGCCAGCAGTGAGCCCTTGTGGCCAAGAAGGCCAATGGGATCCTGGGGTGCTTTAGGAAGAGCATTGGCAGAAGGTCAGGGAGGTGATCCTGCCCCTCTGCTCAGCCCTAGTGAGGTGCATGTGGAGTGCTGTGTGTAATTCTGGGCTCCTCAGGACAGGGGAGACATGGAGCTCCTGGAATGGGTCCAGCAGAGGGAGACAAAGAGGATGAAGGGATGGAGATCTCTCTTATGAGAAAAGACTGAGGGAGTTGGGCCTGTCCAGCCTTGGGAGGAGATGGCTGAGAGGGGACCTCATCCATGGCTATCAGTATCTGAAGAGAAGGTGGCAAGAGGATGGAGCAGGCTCTGCTTGGTGGTGCCAAGCTATGGCACAAGAGGCAACAGGAAGAAACTGATGAACAGGAACTCTCACCTGAACAAGAGGAAGAACTTCTTTACTGTGCAGTGTCCATGCACTGGAACAGATGCCCAGAGAAGGTGTGGAGTCTCTCTCAGTGGAGATACTCAAGCACCATCTGGATGCAATCCTGTGTCATGTGGTCTGCGATGGTCTTACTCTGGCAGGGAGGTTGGATCAAAATACACCATGTGGTCTCTTCCAATCTTACCCATTTTGTGATTCTGTGATCCTTGAAAAAAATCAAAAAAACCCAAAACAAAACAAAACAAAACAAAACAAAACAAAAAAAACCAACCAAAAAAACCCCAAAACAAAAGAAAAAAAAAACTCGCCAAAAAAAAAACCAACCAACCAACCAACCAAAAAAAAAACCACAAAAAACCCCAAAAAACCATAACCAACCCCAAAGACCTGTAGAATTAAATAGCGAAAAGACAGAATTTGTTTGAATTTTGCATATGTGTGTAAAAGAGTCACCTGCCTTTCTTACCAGAGGATCTCCAGGAAGCAGTATGGCTGCAGCACAGACAACAGGCAAGGGCTTAGCTGTCAAATAAAACAGGTGACAATTTCTGAAGCTGAAGTAAACTGCCTCTTGTACTTCCAGACCGCTGCTCTGCCTGCTTATGCCCCTGGGAGGTGGGAATGTGCTACCTCAAACATAGCTGGGTGAGCTAGAATGTGTGTACCAGGGCTAGGGCAAGTGAGAGATGGCAGCTGGTGAAGCTGCACTAAGTCCATCACGTTGGGATGCAGGTGAGCCCAAAGCAGCCAGGCAGGCTGCCAGAGAACCATAGAATCATACAATATCCTGAGATAAAAGGGAACCACAAGGATCATAGAGAACAGGGCACAGGGCAGCCCCAGGAATGAGATCCTGTGTGCCAGGGATTGTTGGAAGGGTCTGTAGGAACAAGTCCTTCTCTCCCACTTTTGCAGCAAACATCCTTCATGTGCTCTCACCTTGTCTATCCCCTCCCCTCACAGCACGTCCCACAGCACAATTGTTTTAGAAGTGTGCCTGCATTATATGAACTGCATTAAAAACTTTTCCAAGCACCTCCTTGATCTGTGTTTCCAGTGCTCTTTGCAGCATGCAGCTCATAAGAAGTCAGGCTTTAGCCTCGTTCTGTCTGTATTGCAAGTGGTAAAACTAAATACAACTAAATGGATCACAAGGTAATTGTTTTTGCAAAGAGAAAACTGTTTAAACCTCTGAGGCAGGAGCTGACAGCCAGGAGCTGGCTGGGGAAAGGCGGCTGCTCCCAGGTCTGTGTCAGTAACACCATAAATACAAGGCTGGACAATCTACAGCAAAATCAAAAGAGGGCAGAGGAGACAACACAGCCAATGCCTCCTGCACTAACGACGCTATCACAGCTCCAGCTGGAAGAGGGCAGCATGTGTTTTATTTAATGGTTTATAACGCTCCATGTTGAGGTCACATTTCTGAGAGCAAAACAAATCAGCGGCAAAAGCAGGGAACCTCTGCTGCAGCACCTGGGTCTGGCCTGGAAATTCAAGGTTTGGGTCTAGATCCAAACTCTTCCCAGGTGCCCAAGAACTTACATTTTAAAATTTAGATTTTGTTCATTTCTATTTATGCTGAAAAAAACAACACCAAAGAGAAAAGGCTTACCATGCATCTATTAGCAGCTGGCCCTGGCTTCTCATGCTATTGTAAATGAGGTCAGCAGGATTCTGCAGAATATTATCATAAGGTTGCAATCAGCAATGAGATTTATGCCACACATATTTTACATTAAAGTAAACAGTTGCAGTAAAAGGCAGTTCAATTCAGACATCAAAGCACACAGTTTGTGTCAATTAATAATACAGCAAAATATACACTTGAGAAGCACAGACACACCAAAAGTTAAATTTGTAGAAGAAAAAGCATTTGTTGAGAAGTTCAATCACAATTTATATTAATTTTCCACTTTTGAATATTGTATAAAAATGCATACATTTATTATTAGCTTGAGTACAGACATGATTTACAAGGGTATGAATGTGTCAGGGAGAAACATAAGTTATATATGGATAGGATCATGTCAAGAAAAGGCATTCTGTGAACAAAAATGCTCTTTCAAAGTAAATCTAGTGAGCCATTAAATTTTATGAAATACTTAATCACAGACTAGCCTGTCAGTCTATTCACCAGTTGCTCTTTTCCTACAACCTATTTAGATGTGCTGTATAGGAGTGGAACACTTCAGAGTTCTGAGTTTATTGCTAACACCTGGATGTGTACAGTCAGTGAGATCAGTTCATTGCTATCACTGAAAAAAAGATTGGGTCCTCTCTTTTGAAATAATGATACCAAGGCTTCCATATTTAGATAAATTTATATGGAAGAGCCGGTTGGCAAAAATATTGAGAATACAGAGAAGACTGAGCTGAATATTGTGGTAAGGTTAGTATTTTAGATCTTTGCCTTGTTTAATTTTTAATGTATTCATTTTGCATTTCTATACAGCATCTTTCAACACAGAAGATGTGGGCAAAATTTAGTTCCCATTAATGAGAGCTCCTCACTAAGTAAGTAAGGGCTGTGAATTCATTTGACAACATCTGCATGAAGAGCTGTGGCAGCACAAAGCAACTTCCAGAGAGCCCCAAGGATAGGCTTGGAAGTCAGTGACATTAGATGGGAAATGCATGCAGTCATTGCATCAGGATCAGCATATCCCAACAGCTCTACTGCAGGGGGCCCTACCCAGTCACAGCCAGCTTCAAGCTGCTGTTTTCCAGGCTGGAGCCTTGTGGAGGACAGCAGCGCAATTTTCCCCAGCCTTCAGCTGAGACCGGTGGTGTATTTTGTGTTACAGCATCCTGTTTTCCATACTATCCCAGGGGGGGCAAATTATGGCAAGAAAATCTCCTTGCAGATCTGCTGAGTATTGGAAGGGCCAATACACAGTGGGAAGAGAAAAGTCGTGAAGTAGAGCCTGTAATATAGGAAAAAGCATCCCAGGAAGTTCCACAGTCTGAAAACAACACTATTCTGCAAGGGAAATGTTGGTACTGCAAAGGAAATGTCAGCGGTGCAAGGGAAATGTTGGTGGTGCAAGGGAAATGCCAGCTCAGCTGTGGAGCCATGGGTGGTGGGACATCTTTGACCCTTTTGTCCTGTGAGCCACATGCCAAAATCTGCTGCTTTTTGGTCACAAGCATCCAAAGAGCAGGATCCAGCAGCAATCCCTCCATCCTGCTGATTCACAGAACAAGGCTTGGTTGCTACTGGGCAGACTGGTTAGCTCACCTGGAGCATGTGCATTTGTTTTGCCCCTCACACTGGGGATTTTGCTAAGCCAGCAGAGCACAAGCTGTAGGTCTGGGGAGGATTTGTGCTCCATCTGCTCTGCAGTAGCATGTGGCTGCTGGTGGATCACTCCTTGTGCATACTGCTGTGATCTGCTGCCCAAATTTCACCCAGCTCTGCACAAGGACACTGTGAGCCCAGCCATGCCATGTCCCTCAGTGTCAGTCCACCCTGAGGATGGGCTGCAAGAGGTTCTTTCCCTTCTCACCCACTGGCATGAGGGTAAAACCTTGATCACCCATCACTTGTTCCTCTTCTCAAACTTAACTGTGAATGAGATGACGGTTCAGCCACAGGCATAAATAGATGCTTTGCATCTCACCCCTCAGACAGCCAGGCCAGCAGTCTGCCATTAGGAGTAGTCTGTGTAAGGCAGTTGTCTCTTCTGTCCTGGTTTTACTGTTATTTTTACCCTTTTCTTCTACTACATCTCAAAAAAATCTGCAGTCTTAGCTAATTTGGCTTAATTTACTGCAAGGATTTCAACATTCAGTGAACCAGACCAAATTACTGATTTTGAATGTCTGGTGTATAGCATGGATGGAGTCTTGAATCAATTACAACCAGCAGAAATTATGTGTGTACATAAGTGAAGCTTGGTTCTAGCAATGTACCTCTTTGTATCTCTATGCTTTTCCCAGGAACTGAAGAAACTTTCTCAACAAGACAAAGAATCCATGATTTTTTACAACTGTGCTTTCTAGAGATCAGTCCTGGAGCCCCTGACACTCTAAGAAACAAGGCTCAGCAAGAGACTTGAGAATACTGTTCTGTGGCTACAGAGCTCTTCCTTGTGTGCTTCAGTAAAAACCCTTCCTTCATTTGCTCAGATTTTCTACCAGTGTAATGAGAAGTTTGGAATAATTAAAATCAGGAAAAAGATTTGCAAAGTCCATCCTAAAATATCCTTGCCTTCTCTTAGGCAGCAACTTACTCTAATACAACACATGCAATAATTGTATGATATGATAAATTCACATCAAACATTGAGTGTTCTAATTGATCCAATGGTTTTCCCCAATTAATCTTTCTGTAATATAAAAATGAATCAAGTTATTTTATAGATTTGCAAACTGAGCTTCTGAATGAATTAATCCAGATTTTTACATTAATGAGGTGGATTTATAGCGCTAAAGAATAGGTGTGTGTGTGGCAATTCAAATAATGACTAAATTACTCACAGTGTATATATAAAGTTGCAAAATACTAATCTTAAAGAAAACACATGTTATAAGAACATCTAATGTTTATTTTCCTATTATTTGAGCAATTTTGAAAGGCATTTTTCATGGGTACAGGGTGTCAAGAAAGAAATACGGTGGTATTTTGCCTTGGGGGGATTGTATTCTTATCTTCCTACTTGAGAGAGGCCTGGGGTGAAATGTCCAAGCTGTTCTCGCTGTCACAGCCACATAATTCCACTCTGAAGTGTGCTAATATTCTCTCTGAGCTGTTCCTCTGAAACCCTCCCAAGTTACAAGTTGTCTTCAACTAACAGAAACAGCTTGAAGAACCCTCAAGATGCAGGGCCATGCAATGCTCCTCCGGACACGTTGCAAAAGAGGACAAGAAGAGGGAAGGAATTAAAGCCAACTGATGTGGCTGAACTGTGGAAATTCGTGCAACCAAATTCCATGGATTTGCTTTAATCGGTCCTGCGATCTGTTTAGTTATGCTGTCATAAATCCTGGTGTGAGAAATGTGAGGGGTATTTATAAGGCTGAGACAGGGAAGACTTCTCCTGGAAGGCTTTTCCAGAGAACAGCTGGGGCTGTGGATGCACTGAATTGATCTCACCAAAAGATGCTGGAAGAGCAATGTCTCTCCCTCCAGTCTGTCTGCTCCCTCCAGCTTGCCCTTACGTTCACTGGGCTTTCCCACCAACCAGATCAGCTTTCTAACACTGAGAAAAAAGATTCCCTGTTTTCTCTGCTGGGTTAGTCTGCTGCCAGGCTGGTGGCTGAGCTGGAAAAGGGGTGACTTGCCCTTCTCTAGATAAGGCTCTCTTCCACAGGGTGATGAGCAGTGCTTTGGGTCACTTGAGCATCTTCACAAAACTCTGACTTACAGAGCAGCACCATGATTCTGCATTACATGTATGTACCTCTATCTATCTATATCTTAGTATATTTATCAATGTGTATATATGCATGCTTAAATTCTAACCCTAGAGACACCCTCCCCACTACATTTGCCTAAGAAGGGGTTACATAAATGTATAAAAAACTACATTGAGGAGCAGTTTGTTTAAAAAGTGTTGCCATGGCTGCAGTGGGTTTTGTGTACAGTTACTTAAAATATGGACAAGTGCAGAACGAAGTGACAGACAGATTTGTGTCTTTGTGCAGTCAGACTGCCTCTGGTCCAGCTCTGTTTGCTGGTTGTAACAAGGGGCAGCAGTATCCCTCTGATGTCCTGAGTGGGCAAGGCTGGAGCTCAACACTCAGCTCTCTTCAGGCAGCTGTGACTCAAATAACCACTCTGAAGCTGTTTGTTTGCTTGAGAAAAGAGGTGGATGTGTGTCATTTCCTTGCCCAGACACATACCATCATTTTAATTTTTTTCCTGTTTTGTTGGTTTGTTTGTGTTTTGTTTATTTTTTTTAATGAGGCAGCAAATCCCTTGGGACCTACAATGCAATGTGCAACAGGAGGCTGAGGCTTCTGAGCATGAAAAGACTGAAAGGACTGAATTTTTTTATAGGTCTTCATCTGAAATCCTAAACATTACAAGAAGCACCTGAAACGTTCAGGCACTTAAAATTTTTGTCCCTGGATTACACAAGGGTAAAGCAGTCAGAGAGCCTATCAAAATAGTCATGAAACTTAACTTGTGAAATGTGAGAAGGAAATATGGCACAGGGTGTGGGGCTGAAGGAACTGCAGCAGAAGTGAGTTCAAGGAAGAGCGAGTGCTTGGCACATGTGAAAAGAATATTGTCCATCTCTATGGGATAGTTCAGCCTTACCCAGTCTATGATTCTGTCCCTTGGCTTCCCCAGGAATCAACGGGCAAATGCTGTGTGCAGCAAACAGATCCCAATCCTGTGAGGCCCTTCTCCGGTATTTCATATCAGTTCTGCCAAAAATGTCTGCCAAAAGTCAATTTGCAATTGTTTCCATAGCTGTGTCTTTATAATGGGGTCATTAATTATCCTCCATGTTGTTTATGAAGCAATTCTAGTGATTTTCAGATTTGGCCTTTCCACGCTGACATCTGTGCCGCAGAGAAATATTCACCACCACTCTGTTGCCTCCAAGTTCCACCTGGGCAGAGTCTTGCCCAGGTGAGCTCTCTGGAGATGCAAACCCTTCCCACAGCAATCACAGTAGACAGGACCTGAAGGAATTTATTTCAGGAATTTCAGAGGTGACACATGCCCAAGCTTCTAACTTAAGAGACAGGGATAGAGATCAGAGTTGTACTTAGCTGGTGAGGGTTCAGACTGGTTTGGCTAGAAAGTACCTTTCTATCCACAAGAAAGATGCTGTCTGTCATCAAAGACTTTATCACCTGAAATGCTGATTACATTTATATGGGAGAGAGTGTGCCCATGGCTGTTGCAGCATTGCTTTACCTGTTATCCACCATCAGGTGTAAATACTAAAGAGAAATAAAGAAAGTATGTCAATCATTATCTGGGAGGAGGTGTAGCAGAAACAGAACATCTCCCAGGGGACCTTGGTACACTGTGAGGTAAACACAGCACATCCTTAAATAGATGCATGAGTCTGTAGTCTGAGCTAAATGATCACTCTCTGTGAGTAAATAGGACAAGGGCCTGGATCTGAGCACTGCACATGGTCATCCTCTTTATTAAGCTGCTGATGGACACCATGTTCAGAGTTACCAGGACCAACATTTCTCCTTAGACCCCTTGGTTTAAGCCTCAAAGAGAATGTTTCTCCCAGCTTCCTCCTGAGAGGTATTCGAGATAAATTTTGCCAGGAACTGAGCAAGTATGATATTATGGTTTTGCCTGCAGAGTCAGGAATCCTGTAGTGTAAACTTTGCTCCTGTTCATCTGCTCATGCAGATGATTTTCAGATGAAATTTTTCAGGCATTTTTCATGAATAGTCCCAGAAAGAGGTTGAAAATTAGGTTGAAAGTCACTTAGACTGTCCCAAACCTTAGTCAGGGACAGGTGCTGGCTGTCCCCTGTCTTCAATACTCTGAATATTTCTCACGGAAGAGTGCATACACCTCCTTCCTCAGTATGAAAAGAAAGAATTTTGAAAGAAAAAAGTAGATTTTATTTGTAAGAAAAAGCCCCTGAGGGGGCTGAGACCCCTCTTTTGACAGGATGCAGAATATGGATCCCAAATGGATAAAGACCCAGGCTAACAGAACTAGGAAGGTGTTTCATCACTGTGTGTGGGTGAAGTTTATACAGTTGTTTCTGCTCTTCCACCAGCAACCTGGTGATCCTGCACTGCACATAAAGGACCTGCTCCTTGTCTGAGGAGCCCAAGTGCCCAGCACTAATGATGGATTTCTCTGTGAGCTGTGGGGTTACATTGCTGTGATAGTGACACACTTCCATCAGCTCCTGAGCTTGTAGTGCTGCAGGGATGCTGAAATGGCTGGCTGCATGCAGCCAACACAAACCACAGGTCTACATCCCAAACCAAAGTGTGTTGTGCAAACTTAGTAGGAAATGACACAATTTACTCTTAAAGCACTGTTTGAGCACATGGAGGAGTTGTTAGGCACTGACTGAGCAAACACACTACTGCTGACTCATCTCTTTGGCCCACCAGTTCCTCTGTTGGCTATTGAGATGTCAAATGCCCACTGGAACAGTTGAGGTTCCTGAATATTGCCTTTGTTGCCCTGAAGCCAGGGTAGGAAGGAGAGATGGCTGGACCACAGAGCATTTGCCCTGTATGCTTATGTGTGTTTGTGTCTCACATGTGCCTGAGAAATGAACATGCTCTGGTTTATGTTGCACTATTGTACCACTTACAGTGACATTACGCTATTCCAAGCAGGCAGTATTTTTAAAAAAATCAATAATCATGTCAATTAATAATGGCTAAAACCTTCACAGACTTTTTTTTTTTTGCAGAGATATCAAAGTACTTGGCATGCATAGGAATAATTCATGCTCCAATAGCCTCATATTAACATATTGGAAATATTTATGTAGAAGGAATAGGAATATTTTCTTATTTCCTACAAATGGCAACAGAAAAGATGAGTGAACCTTGTGTGGTTTCTCTTCAGAAAAGACCTGGCATCCCTGGCTTGACTGGATGCAATGTTGGCAGTTCATTTTATTCTCTTCTTTGCTCTGAATTCTGTGAGACAAGGCTCCTCCTATTTCAGTGCTTTTGATACTCTACTGGATTACACAACACATTTCACTAAATTAAGGGAGGTGGCTCAAGAACCCTGTCTTCACATTTGGTATTGTGCTGGAGAAATCAAAAGGAAGAATTGTACTACTGCAGAGAGAAGTCCATGTATAAAGGCAGAAATAATGAAACTGCTCCAGAATCTGCTACTGGTGTGTGACACTGCTTCCTTTCGTCTTACCCACCTGTGTGACAGATTCTTTTATTTTACCACTCTGGTATCACAACAGGAGTTCTTAGAGATTGGAATGTCAATGAAACATGCAAGCCATGATGTATAAGTGAGACATTTGTTAAGGTGAAGTATTGGCCACTTCTGCTGAATCCCAAAATCATCATTCAGTAGATCCTGAAATCTGGGCCAGACAAAATTGTTTCTCATGCATGTTTCAGATAAAACGACTGGGCACAGCACACAAAACTACAAACACAGAAGAAAATTGAAAGGAATAACAGAGACATTGAAAAATTCAGGTTAGAAGGAACCCCTAGCTGTCATCTAGTTCAGGTCTTTCCTCAAAGCAGGGCCAACTATACAAGTTTCTCTGAACCTTGCCTAGGTTTTTACTGTCTTCCACGATGGAGATTTCCCACCCTCTGCCTTGTCCAGTGCTCGTCAGTCCTCCTAGAAATTTTCCTTAGTAGGTGAGCTTCTCACTCTCCTACTTTTGCCCATTGTGTTTTGTCCTATTGCTTGCACCTCCAGGAAAAGTCTGAATGCCTCTCCCAATACCCTGGCACAAGGTAGCTGAAGAGAGCAGGAAAATCACCCTCAGCTTTTGCTTTTTAAGGCTGAACAAGCCCAGCTCTCTGAGTCCTGTACACCATGTTCTCCAGACGCCCACCCATCCTCTCTGCTGAACCCTCTCATTTTCCAGCCTTTTTAAACCAAGGATAGACAAGTCCAGTTGGACAGTGACCCACTGTGCAAATTGTGCCCTACTAGAGAGAGGAACAACTGCACTGAGGTTATTGGGGCATTGTCAGAGCTCTCTGGACTCCAAAATGTTCCTCCAGAACCAGCAATTTCTAAAATGCAGCAGTCTCTGGATCCAAAGTGCTCATGAGTGTGGCTGCCAAAGTAGTTCTAAATTTCTGCTCATTGCAGTTATTGCTACAGGAACATTGCTGGCATAACATTTTCTCCTGGAGTCTTTCTAGAGCACCTGCTTCATTCACTGTGTGTGCAGGCATCAGCCAGGACAGATGCTCAGGGAACGAAAGAGCTGAAACCCCAGAGCTCACAGAGCTGACGCCCTTTATCAGAAAAGAGGCCACCCAAGTTCTTGTTTTAAGTGAGGAGGCAAGAAAAAGTCTTTGAAGAAGAAGCAGCTTCCTTAAAGTGTTTAAGGAAAGCCTTTCCAGAGAGAATATTAAAAATGCATGGGTGGAGTGAGAGAGAAAGAATTCTTATTTATGTATAAAGTTACACATGGAGACAATGTCCAAAATTACTGAAAAAAAAGAGTCAGTGTGTCTCTGTTTTCCTGAGTTATGACAGCATGTGTTTAGTATTATGGCTAGTCCATTATAGGAGCCAAAGTTAACATCTTCCAAAGCACAAGAGTTTTTTGGGTTTTTTAAATCTCAGTTGAATTCTAGCACTTCAAACCTACTTAAACATGGCAAAATAAAAATCTCTGGAAACTCTTTATTTAGTTTTCTGTAGTCGAAACAATTATGCAACCGGATAAGCAATCCAGTCAGTTCAAATTTGTGAAATTCTGCATTATGGGCAGGACAAATTACATTTGATCCTGGAAAAAAAAAGCAATATAAGAAATGTAGTGGAGGGTTTTTTTTCCCATTGAGGAAGGACAGCCACACAGATCTAGTCTAAAGGGGTCTTGCTGTAGCTTGAGGAAACAAACCAAAAGACTTCATGGAATGATGTATCTTGCATATCTTACAGCACACAGGTGCCACAGGACAGCTGGATGCAAGGAACTGGTGGCTGCAGAGGGGTTTTTGGAGGCTTTGCACAGTTCTTGTGCCCCAGTGTACAACATTCCAGTCACTGAATTGCTTTCTGTGGGTTTTATGTGCTCACAGTGCACATAAAACTGTGTTGGAGTGAGCAGGCTCTGGAGGCAGCAAAGGGGAGACAGGAGCAGTTTGTGCCTCCCCATCCTGTCTTTTCAAGCAATTCATCCATCAGATCAGCAAGATGGTAAGATCCCAAATGGATGAAGTCACTTTTCTTTAACTCAAACCTCTTTTGGTTTGTTGAGTAAGAGCTTTCACTTGTAACAAGGTCTCTTCAAACCAAGCTGCTGGGAGCTGTGAGTGTGGATGTTCTGTTGGGGACATCCTGTGGAGCTGATGGTACAAACAGCATAAAAAGGTTGTAGAACTGCTATTTTAAGGAGTATTTCTTACAGGCATAAAGGGCATAAAGCTAAAAGAGATTATACTTCCCAAAAGTCAGTCCTCCCACATCCTCTGTCTGCTGCTGGCCTCCAGCTCTGAGCTGGCTGATAGTGGCAGGTCCTTGCTGTGGTGCTGTGCTGTCAGGAGCTGCATGTGAGACACTGTGGGAGCAGCAGGGCATGGGCAGGACAGGATCAGTCTCCTGCTGCTTCTGCTAGGATCAGATTTTCTGCCATGGTCTTCAGTACAGGATTAATAGATTTGGATTCTCTTTTTCGGGTAGTAATTTCCTAAGAAGATAAAATACTGCTGTGTATTGTTGACACTGGGTGTATCTTGAATGATTTTCTTGTTTTAGGGACTTAAAGACAAGGGTCAGGACACTGCAGCACTTCATAATGACTGGAGAAGGGGACCATTGCAAGCAAGACCTGTGATCCCTTCTAGAAGTCAGCTCTGGCAGGACAAGAAAAGCACAAAGCTGGTGGATTTTCTCACCTCATTCCTCCCGCATCCAAGGACAGTTAATTCCATATGTTTTCAAGCAGGGAAATTGAACAAGAAGTAAAAAGGCCCCTAATTAAAACCTGAGGGATTCAGCAGGACTCAGTGCCACCCAGTGTCAGCCAGAGTTCCCATCCATCCATCCATCCATCCATCCATCCATCCATCCAAGCTCAATTTCCTGCAATTTGTTTCATCTCACCAAAACAGTGAAAAACAAATCACCTTCTCAGATAGCACAGAGAGATAGCCATAATTCCACAGCACAGCAGTTGGAAACAAAATGTTACTGGGACTGCTTGGGTAAGGAGCAACCCAAGCACAGAGAAGATAAATTCTGGTGGTTTCTTACATGAGCAGTGCATTTAATCCAGCAGAATGAGGAAAACACCAAACTGTTAATTTGATTGATACTGGCATTGTCCAGGCTGCCAAGTATTTAGCAGCTGATAGCTAATTTGTACAGCTTCTTTTATCTGACTGATCCAATAAATTTTCCAGAGTTAAAGGGGAAAACATGGCCAGATCCAATTTCTATGATATTTTCAGAGAACTGACAGAAGACACAAGCCCAATAAAACATGGGCACATTCTTTTCCTTCACATAAGGCCTGGAGAACGCAAATCACAGGGAAAAACCATGAATTTTCAATGCTTTTAGAGTTGGATGGATCAGGTAATGTCCAGCCAATGAGCCAAGGCAAAGAGAGGAGAACATGTTTTACTCCAGATCATCACTGCAATGGCACAGACTTCTGTGAAAGAAGAGCCACCTCACTGGAGCATTTGGTCACTTCTCAGCTTTGGCCCCTGAGTTTTACTTGTTCACACCTTCCTTGCCATTACAGTCTCTCCACCTCACTGTATAAGAGAAACTCACAAAGAAAATATTTTTGACAGCCTGCCTGCTCTCAGGGGTGTTTGGGTTGGTACAATATTTGTTGCTTTCTCTCTTTGGTTGTTATAATATTATTAACCCTGCACTTACCAGGCCACCATTCTCCAATGTTACTCATACTCTGCAGTGGGACCTTGATACCCTTAGGTGAAGTTTCTTCAGGAGGAAAAAAGCAGCTGTTTTGTAATTCTCACTGTTTCTCAGGCCCAGCTGCAAATCCCCCCTCCATTCCCCACGCAGTCAGAGACAACTTCAGATATAAAAGCCTTATAAGATCTTGTAGATTTGATTACGTAGGTTAAATAGACACAAAGATGCAATTTGCAGTGATCTTCCTGAGAAAATGCTCAGTGGATGGGAACAAGAACCTCCTCACTAATTTGATCACTTGAACTCCTCTGTGTTTTAGAGTCCCAGCCATCAGGCAGAGATGCTGGAGGAAAAAAAAACCAAGCTACCCCAAACTGTTGTGAGGGTCCTGTGAGTGCTCTCCAATACTGAGCATCTACCTGTATTTAGGTAAACTATCATAAATCACTTATTTAAGTCCAAAAACGACATTTGCTGCCTTCACTGACTTCTTAGGAGAGCACAAAGCAGTAAAACTAGCTAGACTCAGCCCCTTGGTTGAGCTCTCTGCCTCTCCACAGTAAAACCCCAAGTATGTGACAAAACCAGCACTCCTCACTGTGACTGTGCTCCCTACAGCCTATCACAGCCTGGAAGCAAAGCAGATGAGCAGTGGGTTTATCCCATACAAGAGCCACACACATCTCTCACCCACAGCAGACCCCTCACAGCAATCTTCCCCATAGGCAAGTCATCAATATAACCACCATTTCTTTCACAAATAAGCTTGTGTTGCTAAATAGAAATGCCTGCTAGGTCAGAAGGTCCCTTGATAGTTCTCTCTGACAGAGACAAGAAGCAGATTCCTGGGGGAAGAGGTAGGAAATCCAGCACCTACTGAGTTACCTCTTTCCTGCTTATGCCATTCCAGCCAAGATCCCTGCAACCAGCGATTTAGGGACTGTGAATCACCTTACTCAATAGCTTTCAATGGGCTTCTTCTCCCTGAGTTTGTTGAAACCTGTGCAGGCTTTTGCCCTCCACAACATCCTGCAGCAATGAGTCACGATTCAGTTATGCATTGTGTGAACAAGTACTTCCCCTTGTTTATTTTAAAATAAATCTGCTACTTGCTCTTTTCACTGGACTGCCTTCAGTGCTCATGTATGACAAATAACGCCCCGTTGTTCCTCAATCACCTTCTCTTTGTGACTCTAAAACCCTCTTTATTTGCCCCCCTTTAATAATTCCTTCTGTTCTTCCCATTTTTTGTTATTCAGTGTCCCAATACCAGGAATCCCTCAAGGCCACTCTCCTCAAATGCAATCCAATATTTTCTGCCTGAACTAATAGTGATCCTTATGAAGTGGATCAATCACTTTATGACCCAAAGGCAAAAATACCCATGAAAAAATTAAAAAAAAAAAATCTATAGGTGTATCACTTTAGGAGGGTGAAAGCTGCAGGAAGACACCCCTCATCTACTTCAAAATACACCAGTCCTTTTACCAAATCAATTTTGTTACTGTGGCTTAACCACAGCAAAACTGAGCTCAGTAGGGTGAATAATTTGAACACTGGGGATAGAACTGTCTTTTCTGGCTAAAAGAAATGAAATATCTTGATTTTGTTTCGTATGATAAGGCATCCTAGGACATGTTAGTCCAAAGTACAGCTCAACAGCATTCAGAGGAGATAACTGATGCCCAGTTATCAACAGCATGGCTCTGCTTGTCTTCGAGACACACAAATACAAAATGTAGGATGTTTGAGGTGTGGAAATGCTACTGAAACCATACATGCCTTTGGGTGGTAACTGGAGCATCCTTTGGCTCAAGGGTTTGCTAAAATAATGGAATGAACCTCATGCAACACCTGAATAGTTTTGGGCTGTACAGAATTATCCAACTGTCCAACATAGGGCAAGGATTTTTTTATTAGAACAAGCAAATGCTTGCCAGTTTTATTGGCATCTTGTGACCACTAAATAAGCTGGGACACTCTTCTTTCAAAACAGTTTGACAATGCAATCTGAAATGAGTGTGAGACGTGGGAGTGACCCCATAGGACTGATTTAAAGTAAGGTTATACTAAAGGAATGTGATAGAAGTGCAGAAAAACTGTCTGCCCACTGTGCCCTCTATAAGGCAGCTATCTTACCAAAAACATGTTTTTTCACACTGATTATTATTAAAGCCAGGCAGATGAAATCACGTGTGTGAAATGTGAAAATATTAAATTGTTATAAATAGTGATGGTTGTAGATGAGCCCTTAAATAGTGTCAGAGGTCAGGCAGTGTAAAGTAATCTCCTAACCCTGATGGCCAGGGACTGACAGACTCCAGGTTTGAAGTTTGGTAAAGGAATTTATTCTTCATAACTGATGGATTGAGGTTACATTTCAGCAGGCAAGTCACAGCACTGAGATAAGGAAATACAAGGGAATCTGTTCCTCATCATGGGTTTATCTCACTGGACCACAGTGTTGTTACTCCTAATTTACACAGTGCAGAGCTGAGCTGAAGGAGTTCACTGCTGCATGAGTGGTTCTGTGAAGAAAGTGTGATGTGTTTCACCAGCTATGCCAACACTGAGCTTTTCTTATGCCAATGTGGGGATTCTCCATGGGGGAACATTTGATACAGGACTGGAAAGGGACTGTGATGCCCAAACAGGTCTTGTGCTCCAGACAACATGGGCTGTAATACTGAAGTGTCATAGACTGACCTATGGCTGTGAAAAACAATCTGTGATGAACCTACAACTCTAAGTCTTTAGCAGTAGAAAAAGATGCCATACTGATGTTCTTTCTGACACAGAAAGGTTCCTTCATTCACTGCCCTGGAAAATTGCTGCCATCAGGGAGTTTGGTTGTTATTTTTTTCTCCCTCTACCTTCTTTGGTGGAGAAAGTGATTTTTCTTCTTTCTGAGTTTGGAAGTTTGTGGCCTTTGACCCCCCATCTGCACATGGAGCATTTCAGGATCAGCTCCTGGGTGAGGAAGGGGTCAAAGCAAGAGATACCAGAAGGATGGCTCTGGAGAGCATCACTGCAAACATTTCTGAAGGGCACTGAAGATGGTTGCTGCTGTGTCTGGTGTAGAGCCCTGGCAGCCAATGCAGATGAGTTCTCCTGCTAGAACCGAGGGGATGGCAGGGAGCTCTCAGATAATCCTGCTCTGCAGCTGCCAGCCCTTGTTCTTTCAGAGAAGAAAAGAGGCCTTTCCCTTAACTCATTCTTTCCCTTCTCCTTGTCTGTCTCTCCTAATTCATCACGCTGGTGGCCAAATTTAGTTATTTTCTCTGTAGTATCCTGTATGCTTGAGTTCAGCCCTGCTTGCCTGCCAGGGCTGAGACATAAGTAAGGGAAAACCTGCAATTCCTCCTGCCTGCCCCTGCACCCCTACACCCGTTCCGGATCCTCTGGGAGGTTCTGACATCTCCATCTCTCTACTGGATGAAGCTCCTGCTGTGGGGTGGGATTAAGCACCTCATGCCTCCAGTTTAGTGGGATTGAGAGTAGCAGTGCATGGAGAAGGCTTGGAGAGATTTTTAAATTTTCTCTGGGACTTCTCTCCCCTAAATAAGGTAAGTGCTGGCTGAGAGCCCTGCTCCACACGGGAGCTGAGATCTTGTGCTAAATGGGATGGGAAAGCTTTCATCAGGCTGCACTAAGAGTATTTTCTTTGCTTTTGGAAAGTAACTGACCTGTGAAGTTTGGGTGGTGGTAGTATGGGAAGAACAGCCAAGGGGACAAAACTTTGACAAACTGGCCCCAGTCAGCACAGGCTGATGTTCAGCTGAAGAGCAGCTCTACAGGGTTTTTGACCCTCCATAATCCCACAGTGGCAGGGAGGGGTGGCAGGATGATGACCAAGGCCCTCCAGGAGGGAAGTTTTGCTTTGCCATCACAGCACACTTCTCCTCAAGGAATATGGGGCACCCCTCATGCTCCCTCATGGAGGCAGCTACACCCAAAACACCACAGGACTGCACTGCCAGGACTCAGCTGCATCCTGGGTGCTCTGGATTTTATCAGAATTGCTGCCTGGATGTTTGCTGGAGTTGCAGCCATGGCTGACAGCTTCATAGGGGGCTCCTCAGAGGAGCTCTCTGTAGATGCAGCAGCAGGATTAAAGATTAGGATTTTGCACACATCAATACACAGCTGGCTGTGCCAAGGGATGGAGGGTTGCAAAGCTCACTGCTGGGGCTGAGGCCTGGGGGAGGACACCAGATTGTGGATGTGCCAGAGGGACTTGGTGCACCTCCCCATAGTGCACTTGCATCCAGGCCAGGGAGAAGGAGGGTGCTGCACCTCCAGCCAGATCTGTGCAGACAAGGTGGCCCTACAAAAAGCCCCAGTGCTACCCACACAAATTATGGTGGGTTCCCACAAGATCAGATTCCATCCCTGCAGCCTTAGACTGTCATCTTGTTTGCTTGCTTACCCTTTCCCTATATATCCCAGAGGCAGCAGAGGGAAACATGCTTTTTCTGGTATGGCCATGCCTGTGTGCATCTGAGTAAGCTGACATAGTTCCAGCCTTCTGAGCTATTGCCATTCTAATGGCCTCAGGTTTAATAATAAAACACTGCTATAAATAATGGATTGTGAGAGAGGACGTCTTCCAGTAAATCCCTGCTGTGTCTGCTTGTGTTTGGATCACTGCATTATGCTAAAGTCAGCTGCTCAGGAGCTATTGATGTGGGGAGGCAGGAGAGGATGAGGGAGGAAGGGGGGCATTCAGCTCTTTGTTGGGTGATGATTAAGGGGCAGTGCTGGGGTGACTGGTTTGATCCTCAGAGTGGCCTCACTCTGCTCCCAGATAAACCATGGGCAAAACCAAGTCCAGTAGGAGCTGGATCAGACAGCTGTGTGCTTGGTTCATAGTGTAAGGGGGATTTAAATTGTTGATGGATTCACCTGGACTCTCTGGCAAAGGGGTCATTTGACTGCCAGGTGAGGCAGGATTGGCAGCCCCAGAAGCAGGAATGTGGCAGGGAACTTCAGGCGTGGATCAAAGGGCATTGAGCCTTCCACTTTTATGATGTATTAATAGGGATTTCAGGTGGGATCTGCTAAATGCACAGTGAAAATATTCATAGTGCTTGTGCAGCTGGAACACACCACTCCTCAGCACCAGGGCACACTGGGATCAGCAGCTGGAGCTTGTTCTTGCTGGGAAATTTCTTACATTAAACCAGCTTCCCTCTGAATGCAATATCATGATTAGATAAGACCTGAATCAAATTAAACACAATTCAGAAAATATAGATTGGACTTACATGGCCTCCTTTGAGCAGCACCCTGAGTTTTGATGGATTTATTCTCGAAACTCCTGTGCTAAGTACACATCCCACAGCTCCCAGTATATTACCAAAGAGCTGAAACACTAAGAGCTCAGCTTTGCAAGATCTGTGACAAGAGTGCGCCCTTCTATGTGACAGACACAGTGCAGGGACCCAGAATGAGCACAGGGGGTGCAGGCTATAGGATTGGAGGCTGTATTACCGGGCTGTGGCAGTGCTGTTCCTGCAGGAGCATCTTCCAGGGAAGTTGGGCTGTGCAGCCCTGGCAAAGGAAGTGCCTGTCCTGGGGCTCCCTGCCCCTCTCTCAATGCTGTGTGTACCGTGCTGTACCACCCTGCCTGCCTGCCTGGCTCCCTCACACCTCACTGCACACAAATGCTCTGAATCTCCTCTTCAAAAGCAGCTCCCCATCTCCAAAGGTTTGCTTTTACAACACCCCCACACACCTAGCCATGGATAATTAATGCCAGCGGACACAAAGGATTTTACAATCCTACCCAGAAATGGATGGATTGGGAAGTCTTGCTGCTCACCAACCTGTTTTAATGTCAGTAAATGACTCTAATGAAATACTGTGCTGTGAACAATCACATGCTGGCTCTGCACTGATCCATCACAATTCCCGAGCTCTTTGTGCCCTGTGGGGCTGAGGGCAGCATCATCCCCACCAGGCACACATCCCTGCCTCTGGATGGAGGCCCAGCTCACACCCCCTTTGTCTGTGGGATGTGCACCATGGTCCAGGCCATCCTGCTGCTCTGAACATTACATCACATCAGCCACTGCCACTGAGGGCCATGTCCAGACTGGGGCTGGAGCCATGGGTAATGTTCCAGCCATGCAGGGCAAGGAACATCTCGTGTTTCCAAATATCCCATATCCCACCTCCGTGAGTCAGACTCAGCCCACACCCAGGAACATTATGTGTTATAGGCATCTGGATGGCAAATTATGGTAAGGACCAGAAGTATTGTCAGTAAGCAGTGCTTTTGAAATAAGAGATTACTTTTCAAATACCACAAGAGCTATGGTTGTTTATTAGCTTGCTCAGCACTCACAATTTGCAAACAAAAACTTTATTCCATTTTCATGTGGAATGAAACATTTCCTGGCATTTTGCATTTTTTCACTTGTTTAGATTTTGTGTGGCTGCTCCTCCTTCTCTGCTTTTCCATCCCAAGTGCTCCAATCTGGCAATGATGGAACTTGGAGAGGAAGACAATAAATAAAGAGAACCATCCTATTATTTTGTTGAAACATGGTTTTACTGGAGATTCAAAAATTTCTAGGATTGTGCTGAGTGGGAAGGCAAATGTAAGTTGTTATAATCACCCTCTAACTAGGACTGCTCCCATTTCCTCCAGCTTCCAGATCCAAAGCCTTGCTGAGTCAGCAGTCCCCATCCCTGCTGAGGGCTGCTGCAGTGTCCCACAATCCTGCCTGCAGCATCTCAGCCTCCAGCCAAGACTGGGAGTGCTGCAGACCCCAGCATTTAACCTTCCAAAGGTCTCCTCTTGTCTTGGAGACACACCATGCAAATACTCTCCACTTAAAGCAAGTTCTTGGCCTGGCCCTGAAATATTGAGTGGCTATGGCAGAGAAGGAGTCTGTGATGGGTGATCAATTAAAGATGGTAAACATGCTGTCAATGACTGTTCCAGGAAATACAAATCTTTTTGAGTCATTTTTATGTGAGAACATGAGGAGGGTAATTAGAAGAGCCAACAAGTGTATTCACTTGGAATGAATAACATCTCACTGAGATACACAGGCTTCCCATTAGCTAGCAGAGGATCAGAGACATCCTGGAGCCCAGACCTTAGAAATGGACCAAGAATAACAAATTCAGGTGATGTAACTACTGTTGAAAATTAGATTTTTCAAGACATCATTCACCCATTAGGCTGTTCCTGAGGTGCACTCATGTTTGGGGTGGCATTTTATTGTGGGCTCAGAGAGACTAGAGGCTCAGCTGGTTCAAATCAGCAATATCCCCATCTCCGCCCAAAGCCAAGGGAGTTAAGGTATTTACACCTGTGGAGTCTTCCTCAAGAGATTTATGGAATGATCTCAGGGAGGGCAGAAAGCTGAGAAAGGGTTGTGCAAGAGGAAAGAGTTTCTGACCTGCTGTCCTGACCCTGAAAGCTGTAGTTTGAGAAAAACATTAGTATTAATTTTGTTTATCTCTGTCTTTTTTCCCTTCCTTTTTCCCAGCACCCAGAAACAAAGGTTTCACAATGGGCCTCTGAGCCTCGTGAAACTTTCCAGGGGTGTCTGTTGCTTCCCTCATCCAATCTCATGAGGCTCAGACCTTTCCTGAAGGCACAGCCCTTCCTGATGCACTCCCTTGCCCGTCCTCCAGCCACTGGAAATCAGGGTGTCCTCATTGCTGTGAACAGTGAGCCTGGGCTGGAAGCAGCATCCAGCAGGAAGGATGAGAGTGGGACAGCATAGCCAGCAGTTCTCTTAGCCCCAGGGGTGAGGACAAAATGCTCCCCACCCATCCAGAGCCGCCTGCAAGAGAGAATTGTCCCTGGGTTGCATCCTACAGGTCTTTGTGGGCTGCTCATTTGTGTATTTATGTGGGTTAAGTAAGTTGAGGAGTTTGTCAGTAATTGCTACAGTGAAAGCAAGTCAGAAATGATGTGATGTAATGTTCAGACAAATTAAATAATGTAATATTACCCCTGAACACTCTTGCTCTTATCCTGTCACAGTTCTTCACACTCTCTCTGGATTCTTCTCTTGCCTCTAGGCTCTATTTTCCCTTCAGTCCCTCCCTGCCTCATGTGTGCCCAGGTGTGCTGCCTGTGTCCTTCACCCTGACCTTATTCTGTGCCATCTTCCATACCAGCCCTTCCCCAGGAGCATCAAGGTGTGCTGGTAGCTCTTCCATTAATCCAGACCCACGTGCCATTCCTCACTCTTGCTGGTTTGTGCTGTGCTTCTCCCATGCTTTCCTCCCTTCACCTCCATCCAAGAGGTCTTTTCCCACTTAAACAATTCTGTGATTCCATGGTTCCTGTTCCCTTGGATGAGGTAAGTGCACAAGCCAACCTCTTTGAACTTTTCATCACAATTAGGCAACAACAGAGGTCCAGGGAGAAGGAAGTTCTGGAGCTCTTTGGTGAGATCCAAGGTGCCTGTGGGCAGGAGCACAGGAAAAGCTGAGGGAACTGCAGAGACATTCCTGGCAGAGTGGGGCAGTGAGTGGAGCAGTAGGGAAGTTTTCTGCACAGAGTCTTGACTGCAAAGTGTGCTTCACTCATCCTCCCACTTCCAGGCACTTTGGCTATGAGGTAGTTGTGATAATTTTCTATTTTATTCATGATGCCACACTTATACATACTCCACTTGGATCAGGGCCTGCTGTCTGCTGGACGTGACCCACCCATGGCACATACTCAGAAATGCTAAAGGAAGGTAATAACAACATAAATGTCTTTTTCATCAGTGGATCTGGGAATGCTCCATGAAAGGCGTCAGGACAATATCCTTTCCATGAAGGGGAAGCTGAGACTGTTCAGGGTCTTGTCCAAAGACACCCAGCAAGCCAGGAATCCAATCCAGGGATCCTGCACTACAGTGCGCTCCTCTTTGTTGTAGGTCTTTAAACAAAATGGTATGAAACACCTTTTCCTCAATTCTCACTTTCCCAGAATAACAAAAATTACTTTGAAGTCCCAGGCCACATTTCACACATTCCCTGCTGAGAGCCTGCAGCCACCCTCCCCTCTGGCCTGGGACCAGGAGGATTGTTCAGAACAGCAGAGAGACTGTTGCACGGACAAAAGCCTCTGGCATGGACACATGAGGGTTATTGCAGTTTCAAAAGCCCATATGTGAGTTCTGCTGGCACAATCTGGGCAGGAAATTTCACAAACATGCCAGCTTTTCTTTGTAACTTCATCTCTCCTGACAGTGTATGTATGACTCATTCAGACATATCTTTTCCCATTCCTTTTTCATTTGTTTGAACTACGTCTCACTCTACTTTCTTCCAGAGAATGCCCTGTCATCTCATCAGTACACGAGAAAAAATGTGGGGTTTTTTTAAGAGTAAAGGGAAAAAATATTTTAGTCTCCTTTTTTTTGGTAAGTATTATGACAGAAATCATCATCAACAACAACAACCTTCAAGCAGAGGATCACAAAACCAATTGGGTTGGAAACTGCCACAGTCAAGCTCTTGACCTCTTTTATATATATATATATATATATATATATATATATATATATATATATATATATACACTCAGTTATTCAATACACTCCTTTTATAGCTTCCTTTTCCTAATAAACACATCTCCTTTTTTATACCTTTTGGATCACACTGTGATTTAGGCACACATTTCTGTTTTCTTAGGGTCTGAAACTGTGCAGACTAGTGCTGGCTGTGGAGTACATTACAGCTAGGGAGTTATTAGCAGCAAATTAAGCAAGGATTAATTCCTCACCCACACGTTTCTTGCAGCAATGCAGATCTGCTTATCTCTTTGGTATGATGACCTGACAAAACACACGGTGAGCCCTGGCTGTGTCTGCCTGCAGGGCTGAGCAGAGTGGCCAGGAAGGATCTCAGTGATGTCCCACATCACAAAGGGGACATTGGTTTGGACAAGGGAAGTCTCAAGAGCTCTCACCAGGGACAGTCACTCCAGAGGTATTTTTTTAACAGCCAGGGAAGTGACTAAAGGTGTACAGGCCTTCCATGACAACGCCTTGTCTGACTGATAGCCAGAGACAGAAAGTTTTGCCATAATAATAATAATTAGCAAGTATTGCCTAATGTAATTTTTATTTAGAGGTGGATGTTGTCTGGATTTTGCAGGGCAGAAGTAGGGTCTGGAAAAAGGAATTACACCTCCTAAATACCCAGCTTAATGTCTGCTGTCAGGAAGATACCAGAGCATCTGACCAACCCTGGGCATAGAGCTGGGCTCAGAGGAATGAGGTGCAGTACCTGGTACTAACCTTTTGCCTTCTTCTGGCCAAGACAGCTCCTGACTCAGTTTCCCCATTTGTAAAGCAATGTTAATTACATGTTTACTCCCTTTGTGAAATGCTTTGAAGCCTACTCATAGTATGTGTTATCTACAGGGCTGGTAATGGCTATTACAGTGAAATTAAAATCAAATTATATATATATGTACCTATATTTTGCATATACATCATAATTAAATTATAATGAAAACTTGTATTCATTTTTTTTTCATTACTTGAGACAACATACATAGCAGTTACCACTATGCCAGAAGATTGCAAGTTCATTCAGTATAGAGCAAAAATGCAATTAATTTCAAGATGGAGTTCTAGTGTAAGCAGACCAACAAAGAAGAGCCTAAATTAAAGAAAAAGTATCAAAGGATTCCTGGTTGTTAGTACTTTGCTGAGCATTTAAGTTTATTTATGCAACTATTTAACTTCTGCTTCTATTTAAGCAGAAATGTTTTTCAACATTGTTTTGACAATCACATAAAAGTAGAAGCAACAGAGTTCAGTCCTCTGTACCTAAACTGGAGATCCAGATCTGGTTTTGTCCATTTTTTGTCTTTTTTTTTTTTTTTCTACTTAAGCTCAGCATTACTAATTCATAATTCAGACAGATGTGTTGACATTTTGTGAAACTGGCAAAAGGTTTGATTCTTCCTTAATTTAAGTGGCTGTTGGCTGCCAGTCAGAGGGAACTTTACTCTTTCCAACTGGTTTCCAGTGTAAGACTAGTTCAAACTTTGCATTAATTTGAAAGCTCTTTTCTAAAACTCTAACTTCCAATAGTTGCTCAATTTAATAAGAAGAAGCTGAACTGACATGAAAGACAGGCTGATTTATTTGTGACTCAAATTGTCTGGGAACATGATCTCCAAAAAAGAAAAAGAAAAACATTATCATAATGAAGCAATGTCAGATGCAGGACACAGTTCTCTGGCTGAAGATGGAGTGAATTGCATTTCCAATTTACCAACACATCAGTCACCTCTGTTTCAGAGGCACTGTGACATTGAATAAGTTTTTATTCCTAATGGGGCACTGGATGTATTACAAAACTTAGGGTTAGAAACAGAAATGCATTTATCTGCTTAATGCCTAATTTCCATTAATTTCAGTCAAAATGCAACTTTTGCTTAAAATGCTCAGCTTTTTTTTTTTTTTTTTTTTTCTTTTTATTGCTCTGGCAAGTTCACCAAATCCCACCCTTCAGTGGGCACCTTCCCTTCCGACTCCTCCCCAGCAAGCCTGTGAAGGGCCACAGTCAGCATTAACACATTGTGGGACTCCTTTTTTGTAGTCACCACCTAAATGTCCCCTTAGTAGTGGGTTTTCTAAACCTAGACCACACCACAATCCTCCTCCAGCTTTGCAAGCCTGGGATTAGTGCAGAAATTAGCACAGTGAACACAGGAGGATGACCATGCTGTGGTCGCAGTCTGAAATGAAAGGTCTGTAGTTTGTACCACAGACCACCCAGACCCCAGGGCTGAGCCCTTCCCACCTGTTGGATGTCACCTAAAGGATCTGGGCAGCAGCAGTGCACAAGAAGCCTTCTCCAAGAGCAGGCAGAGAGAGCTCAGCTGGACTTAGCTGCAGCTCTCATGAGTTATTTGGAAAACATTTGCCATGTTTAGAAAGATGGCCTCAGCATCTTTCACCTCACCTGCCTTCAAACGCTTCTCTCATTTTGCATACAAGAGGTGCTGTGAACTCACTCCAGTTCTGAACTCTCAATAAAGACACAATTCCCACAGTCACAGCCTGAAGGTTGCTGCTCCATGAGGAGAAGCTCTTGACACGTTTGTTCCTTTGTGCAGAGACAGCGATTCACATTGCCCTGTGCTAGGTGATTAAATAAATTACTGTTCTGTGGAAACTGTGCCTGAGCTGGGGGAAAACTGGGGCTGATTTCGGTTATCTGCTGTAAGGAGATGAAATAGTCCCTGCACTTCATGTGTAGACATTAAAGCTTTGCCACCACCTGTAGTTTATTTCTACTGTGCTGTGGTTGAAGGTGTGTTAGAGCCCCAAATCAAAGGTGGAACTCTCAGCTGTGGGTGCTGCAGAGAAGACAGTGTGTGCCACTAAGTCCCAATCTGTCTAAATAAGCAAGGAAGTCATCAGGAGAAAGGCAGGACTGCAGAGGCTGAGCTGGACTACTGCAGAGTCTTTGACATTTACTGATCTAATTCAGAGGGGATTAGGTACCTGCACATGCAAGAGGAAGTTTAGTTTGAGCAACTCGATGAAGATCACACAGGAAACCTGGGATAAAGTTAGGAACTGATAGAAAATGCCAAATTGTTGGTCAGTGCCTGGACCACAGGGCAATTATCTGACAATGTTCTTCATTGTGCTTTTAGAACAATTTCACAGTCGCCCAAGAGAGAGGCAGAGGGCTTGGTCTGGCAACTTTGCTCTGTGAGAATTTGCCCTTTAGGACCTATAGGTTCCTTCTTTCTCTTACCCCTGAGGGTATGTTGGCAACCATTAAGCCCGAGTGAGTGCTTCCAAGCTGTAATTTCTAGAAATACGGGTAATTATTTTTGGCTCAAGTTGTTTCTTTCCAGCAACAGGTGCTGTTGGAGAGTTTTGCAATGGCTCAGGTGGGAGGGACTTCAATGGGAGAGAAGGCAAGGAGCCTCCTGGGAGATCTGCAGAGCCTCTGGGGTGAGAGAGGATTTTTGAAGAAGCAGCAGAGAAGATTTTCTCCGGAGATAAAAGAGTGTGAGCAGGATGGAGCCATACTGCAGCAAGAGACAGTGGGTAATAACAAATTACAAAGGTTCCTGGTTCTGGCAAAAACCTGGTTTATTTTGCTGAAACTCATTCAGTAGGAAACATCACTTTGGAGTTTCTCTTTCTCAGCTTCAAGTCAGTGCTTCACAGTGCCACTAGGCTGCTCAAGATAAGTCCTATCAGGGCTCATGGGCACACCAGGTATACCTTTAAGACAGAGAGGTTTTGCAAGAGAAGAAGGGAGAAATCAAGATTTAACATGGGAGATAAAGGTGGAAGCTGCTTTAATTATAGATTCAGAGCACGTTGCATTAAGGATTACTCAGTGATGAGATGACCACTCAGTCCCCATATAACCTCATTAAAGACTGATAGGCTTGTCTTTTAAATATGTGCTTTTCCCTGTGCCAGATCTTAAATGGTTCTCTCCCGGTAATGCAGCTGCACCTTTAGCAGACCTTTAGCTTTTTTTAGGTTATTGAAGATGCATAAAAAAATGAATCTGCAATGCTTCAAATGTTGCATCTTAAATGCTGACTGCTTGGCCAGCTCCTCAGAGAGCCTGGGGAGCAGCTGCTGGGCTTCTAAGGGTTAAGTTCTGCAACCAAATCCCAAAACGTTTTTAGTAGCCAAGCCTGGCTGGCTCAGTAACCAGCGTGGTGAGTGCCACACTGGAAGCCCTGTGGGGTCAAAGGTTTGGATCGTGCCTCATGTCTGCATTTCAGTCTGCACTTGCTTTCCCTGGATCTGCACTTGCTTTCCCTGGATCTGCACTTGCTTTCCCTGGATGTGCACTTGCTTTCCCTGGATCTCTCAAGATATACAGAGTCTTCTGTGGTGGTTGTGAAAGGACCACAGGGGAGGTGAGCCCATCAGGACACAAATGAAAATTCCAGGGGGATGGAGCAGAAGTGATGGAGACTCACTACAAACAGTACCTGGGCGTCTCTGGCTAACTCTCACTCATCTTGAAATAAACTTAGGACGTTTCTTATAGGAGGAAAACAGCCTTATGCATCTGGGACAATATCCAGAATCAATGCCACATTTTCCTCCTGTGACTTCAGACAAACGAGTTACCTTTCCCCCCACCTTTTCTCAGAAAAAATGAGAACAAAATTTACCTATGACTTGCCTCCCTCCATAGCTGAGGTAAGTCAAGAGCACCTCAGCTCGGTCAATGGATTTGCAAGGATGTAAAAAAAGGTGAAATAAACAGTGTTCAGTTACAAGTCTACTTAGATTTGGGATGTTCCTGGCTGTTTTTACACCTCACTGTATGATGTGTATATAATATTTGGTACACTATGTCACAGTCTCAGCTGGAGTCATTAGATGATCCTATCCTATAATTAATGAACACTGTTGTCTAAATATGACATGCAACATTTCTAACAGCAGAGTATTTTTCATCTGAGAGTCTTAAAACACTCTCAGAACAAACCCTGATTTCTACTTTAGAAATATGTGCTTTTCACTGGTCTCATGGAAAGAAAACACCCCTCCCCCTTGTCTCTCAATCTAGAGAGCACAGGGTAAAAAAGCATTTATATGTCTTTGCATTCCTGCCAAAATGATTATCAGTGTCTTTAACAATTACAGTATTTTGAAGTGAATCATCAGCCTACATCTCATATGAGCATCTATTTTTTTCCCCATAATCTGCTTTTAGAGGGGCTTTTAACTGCATCGGATTTTTCTTTCCCATTAAAATGCTGTCTGGATGACTGGAAAATAGAATAGCCAGTCCTCACTGCTTAGTTTCCATAGTGAATGTCTGGAGCAAAGGGCTGTGGGATTATTCAATTACTGCAATAATGGCCTTTGACCTGCTAAAAACAATCCAAAAGACAGAATTCATATATTGGATTATTTTTAACATTAATCATATTCTATTTAGAAATCACAGTAGAACAGCTAGGGTTGAAGACAGACTGTAAACTATTTGTGTATACTTTATTGAAGTGGTGTAAATTTTTATGCTGCATAGTTGTACAAGTGGTGCCTTCAGGGATTTTCCTCCCCTCCCCACATCTATGTACTTTTTAAAATGTGCTTCAGGCTGCAAAGCCTCCTCCCTCAGCAGTGCATTTCTAAATAGAACAACCGGTGTGATCCCAGCACTCTGTGTAGACATTAAATTGCAGATAAAGAAATGTTCTTGATCCTGAAACTGCAAAAGAGAGGGAAAGCAACAACACCTCACACGTGAGCCCAAACTGTTCATTTCCATGAGCTACAGGAAGAGACAGCAGCCTGAAACAACAGTGCCCTCCTTAACTTTTCCCCCCTGTCCACACGTCATAACCTTCCCCAAGACTCCCTTTTTTTGCAAGACATTACTTTGGAAAAGAGTGAATCTCTGCACTGGACAAACTCCAGGAAAAAATTCCTGGGATCACCAACACATGCATCATCTAGACATGCTCCCCTGATGTCCTGAGCCACTGACTGATGCCACAGCACAGCCAGGCCACCACTCCAAGGAAGGAGGAAACACACAGGGCTTCAAAAGGAGATCTGTGGGGCTATAAATCAGAATTAGGTTTTAAGTTCAAGTACCAGTTGAAAAACACTCATTATTCCTGCAAGCCAATATAGGGTCAGATGCCCTTGCTGAAATTTCAGGAGGTTTTTGTTGGCACTAGAGCTACACCCATAGCAAGGGCACATTGAGGACATTGGCAATACAAATAAACATCTGAAAAAGGAATTCACACAGCAGTTACACTGGCAACACGCAGCTTCCCACCCAGCTGTTGTAGAAACTACAAAATACATCTGCTTGGAAGCCTGGTGACTGTAAAGAAGATGCATTCCTTATCAGGAGCACCGTGACTGTTTGAAACAGCTTCAAGAAGAAAATTTATGTTTTGGCATGGAGGCAGTGGTACCAATCTCTCCATACAGGTCCTCAGCTGGGAACAGCTCACAGCTCCTGTATTGGATGCTCAGGAGATCACTGGTGCTATAACCATGTAACATGCAGTGTGTCTATCACTGAGAAGAGAGTGGTCCTGCTGGGCTGATGGAGATGAAGGGATGAGAGAACCCTTCCCTGCAGTGAGATCTCCCTCCTGCCACGCCTGCTCATCCAGCCACTCCCAAAAGCACCAAAACCACTGCTGTGCCTGCTGCTCCTGCACCCCTATGATCACCAGGACTCTGCACATGTAGATGTAGGGGCTGCTTTTGGGTTATCTCATGACAACAAACACTTCCAGTGAAACCTCCCCTTCAGGAGCAAATCTGGGGGAGGCATGTTTACTTCAGACACACAGTAAAATGAAAACTTTGCTGGTACAAAGAGAGGTCTGCCCTAGAGCTCCTGAACTATGAGGTGAGGCAAACTCTGCAAATTGCTACTACAGAGCAGTGGTTACCCTCTGATGTTGTGACTTTGTGGCTGTGCCTCTACACTGAGGCCAAGCAGAGTCCAAAGGGGTTTAGATAGTCTATCCCGGCTCTGCCTGGGGCTGGATGACTTTCAGAAATCCCTTTCAGCCCTTTTTATTGATGGTGCTGTGATAAAATTTGAGAGGATGAAGAAAAAAATATAACTTTCTTCCTCCTGAATGTAAACTAGTGTTTTCCTAACATAGGCACAGGGGATAAATCAGGTGTGTGCTCACTCTGACAGCAGGATCTATGGCACCCTGTGACAGTCAGTTATAAATGGCCCAGCAGAAATTCACACTGGGCAAAATCAGAAATAATTGTCAGAGCAGGTGGCATGAATGTGCTGAGGGGAAAATCAGCTGCTACAAATAAGCTGTTATCTGGGTGACAAGGCTGAATAAAAAGGGGTTCTTAGAAGCCCCTTCAGGTCCTTTCCAGATCACTGGAAGCTTCACTGCTGCCTCTTGCTTGGCAGGGATGTGTGTGCACACACACGTGTGTGTTTCTGTGTGTGGCCAGGCAAGTATCACAACCCCCAGTGGCACTGCCCTGCTTTATCAGTCAGCCTCTGCTGATAAGGCTCTGTGCTGAGAGCAAGGAGGTCTGTGCTGGGGAAAGATCCACCTGATCCCAGAGGAGTGTTGCACAGAGCATGGTTTTGCCAAAACTGTTGTGCTAGTTTGGCATTCATTGATGTTTGATGAGGAAAGGAAGACACCTATGAAAGTGGCTTTTCTAGGGAAAAGATGCTTTACCCCCCTCAGATGCACTGGGATGGTGAAAGCCAGTCTGAAGCCCACCACAGGACAGATTGCAGGGACAGACTCCAGGGCAGAAAGTGTGAAAGTGAATCTGCAACTTCATCTCCCTGCCTGAGGAACTGCCCCACGCATTTCAGTGGGGCAAGGAATGAGAAAAGCAGCAGACCCACGGTGCCAGTGGCAGCTGGGGCAAAAGGCTTGCAGCCAGATCCCAGGCTGAGCCTCCCAGCATGAGCCCCTTGCTCACCTGGGGATGGTCTTAAACACCTCCCTCTGCACAGGGGGTGTGGTGGTTGCTGCAAACCAGGGCTGTGCCCCAGCCCGTGGGGAGCAGACAACTCTCACAAACTGGAGCCTTCCAGCCCTCCCCAAAACCTTGGGCCTCACAGCAGCAGCTACAAGCCATCCCTCCACCCATATGCTGCTTTCCAAACCCAGCCTGAAAATGAGACTTCTGTCTCCAGACTGCCACAAGCCCGGGCTGAGCTGCTGAGCACCATCACTTTTCTGTCAGGTTCAGGGCTGACTGGATGTTTCCATTTAAATGGATGGCAAATCACTGTGAGTTGCCATCACTTGATGGTAAAAAATCTCTGTGTCTCGGGACTGGAGAGTTCCAGTGTCCCGCCTTGGAGCAATGACCCTGCAGCACCTCTGCCCAGTTACCCAGCACACCGCCAGGGCTTTTGGCCATCCAGCTGATGGAAGTGGCCTGCAGGTACCTGGAAAGAAAGCCATGGCTTCAAGATGGGAGAGATACAGACAGGTTATAAAAAAGCCAAGCAAGCACACACTAGCACAGGTTTCTGTAAAAGCAGGGAGAGCTAACCCACGTCACCATTGGAAGTGCTGCTTTTAGGGCTCTAATTGGGGATTTTTATTCAGCGTTGACTCTCTTTTATCAACTCCTTGTCTGCATGAGGTTCTTTTAGGCATGGTAAAATGAGATTCATATTACCACATTCCTGCTCCTCCAGGCATTTTCACATCACTTTTCCCCTCTGCAGATGAAAAGCAGTGCAGTAATAAGTGGCATTTCTGTAGAATATACTGCCTCCAGACACAAACTGCATGCACAATTACTTCTCCCTATGGGGAGAGTAAGATGACTGAAGACGTAATGATAACAGCACCTTGCCTTTGCTAGGCTGCTTTGATCCTGGAGGATCTCACAGGTTTCCAGAAAATCTTATCCTGAAGCAATAAATCATGTGAACTAGGCAAAACATTTCTGAGATAATTTTTTTAAAATACAGACACTGGTCATACATGGACAAAGCCCAAGAGATTCTGTCAGATGTCTCCTGTGACAGCTTTGCATAAAAAGAGTGAGAGAGAAGAAAGAATGAAAAATACCCATGGATAAGCATACACACAAACATTTTGCATTTTCCTTAAAAACTGAATCTCTTACATGTGTTTCCTACATCATGACAATCTGCACTTGAGGACAAGTACAGGTAGGGAGTATGGCCCCTCTAAGTGGGGCTGGGCACTGCCCAGAGATCTGGAATAAAAACATTTTATTTTTTCAGTGGCTGCAAGGGACTGGAATTACACCCATCTAGCTGTGGGAAGGCCTGAGTGCCCATCTCAGCTCCTGGAAATCCCTTATCCCAAATATCCTATAGCCTGGAAGTCAGGGAAATACCCTGTTAGAGATATGTTTGCAATTTACCATGTCAAGAAGGGCTTAGGCATGTGCCTTCTCTATCCATAAGCACAAGGTCTCTGAGATCAGTTGGAGCCTCATCACTTCAAGTTCATGTTTTCAAGGCACAGTCAGAGCTGCACCAGCCCAGAAAGAGAAATTACAGAAAGAGAAATACATGACAGCAGGGATCATATTAGGCAAGAATTCAATGCAAGAGGCATTGCACTTTTGAATGTCTCCATTTCCTTTCATAACTTAGCTTAAACACAGGTGATGTCAAACGGGTGCTTTGCAGTCAAATAGCCTATTTAGTGCCTGGGATATTCCATGGGAGTAGTTTTAGCTGCAGTAATTCAGAAAACATCGCAGCCTGACCACCCAAGTCACTGACTCGATGTAGCTTTTTTAGGAGTGAGCTGAAAAGCACAGTAAGGGGATTTAAGAAAACTTTTGGTGATCTGGCTCTCTTTAAGTAATAAAATAAGTGCAGAGGCCTCTGAGTGAACAATATATTTCACAGCCAGCTGAAGTTTCTGACTATCAACTGACTTGTGAAAGAACACACTGAGACGCAGACACCATGTGAAAATTCTCCATCGACAGAGCTGCAGGTCTGAGAGTTTCCTTTGGTCTCACCCTGTACTGGTGGAAAACTTTATTTCCATCACCCAGCTCCCAGCCAGATTTCATTTTGACTTGGTTTTAAACAGACTCATTAGACCATTCCTGAGGTGGCTTTGGTTGGTGAAACTTTGCTTCCTGAGACAAAGTGAAGTGAGAAAGGAAAACTTAAAAGGTAAGGCAAGATGATTTTGCTTATTTGCTGTAAGTGGACGGTTTTTCAGGCTTGACTAGGAAAGTCTTCCCAAAATCTGCTTTCATAAGCTCTCCAATCTGCTCTCTGCTGGCTGGCTCACAGATCCTTTGCTGGCTCGGTAATGAGCTGTTATAAGTGAGACTCCTGTAAATCAGATGACTTTGTAGTCATTTGATGCTTATATTTGGCGTGCTGAGTCACAAGGACAGGGGTTACATCATGTCAAGCTAATCATGCAAAATGAATTCCAGATAGAGCAGAGCTCTGGGGTGTGCACAGGGTGGCCCTGAGGTGTGGGAGTTGGGCAGCCTCCACCCTGCCGTCACCTCATTGTCACCATCAGTGGGGCTCTGTCCCTCACTTCTGCTCCTGGCACAACTCTTCCTCCTCCTCTGGTGGAATATTTCCTTTAAACAGTATTTACAACAGACCTCTGGAAGGCCCCCACCAGATAAAGTCTGGTCACACACCCAGGTTCAGAGCAAGGTCGGACAGGGCGTCCCAGCACAGACTTACATAGAGGATGCTATTTTTCTTTAAAACAGAAAAGCCAAATCATTTTATTTTCCAACACACTGTTCCCTCTAACAGCCCATCCCTGACCCTGCCTGTTGGCTGTACATTTCCCTCCCTGGAAATGGCTTCCTCCCTGAGGTTCTTCCTCTTCTTCTGCACCTTCTTGCTCCCAGAGTGGTCCCCAGCCTTGAACCCTCTCCTCATCTTCACACCCATGTGCTGGCACTTACCCACTGATAAATGCTAGGCAACCTTTAGACTTCCTAAACAAAACAGTCTTCATTTAAGGGCTTAAAGCAGTAGGGAAGCCACAGCAGCCTCTCTCAGCAACCTCTCTGGATAATTGGAGTTGCTGTTAAATGCTGTCCTGTGCAGCTGGAGGTACCCACCTCTCCCATCAAGCGATGGGATCTCTCTGTACTTTTGGCTGCTCAGAGTTCACATCAAAACCCTGGAGACAAGCAGAGTAGAAAACAGACATACTAACACCTTGATTTTTCTTCAGGGTGTAGCAGTTTAGAATAAAGAGCATTTCACTCCATTAGTCCTAGGGTAGTCTTGCATCATGGAATAACTCAAAAACCTGCAAGCTGAAGCCAGGACAAAAATCCCATATGCTCACCAAAAAGCAGTGTTTGTATGGAATTCTGGTGTTCCCTAGTGAAATATTTTGCAAGTTACCTCTCACAGGTCACTCTTTTTCCTTCATATTGTAGAAAGCAAAGAAACCTCAGCACATGCAGCAAGGAAAAAAATGATGACTTCGATAGTTTAGCAGTCAAGACACTCACCTAGAAAAAGGGGCACTCTGCTCCAGAAAACCACTTCCTTTTTTTAATGTGCTAAATATTTAATGCAAAATGTACAAGGTTTGGCAGCCGCCTACTTACCTCGACCACTAAATCACAGTCATATCTGCAGTGGTGCCTCCCTATCTGATCAGAGTCTAAGCTTGTTGCTGCACAGCAGATCCATTTTCAGGAAATGCAATGGGAATTCTCACAGCTCCCACTAGACTACCTGGTGAGCAAGCATGGATTTGAATCCCATTACTCAGCAAATCTGGCTCCCCCAGTTCTTGGACCAAAGCTCCAGATTCTGTGTAATCGCTGAAAAGGAGGAATGGATTAATTCAGATAGAAAAGATTCAGCTCTGGTGAGGTCTGTGAAAGGTGGTGTGTCTGCACCTGCCTTCAGAAAAAGGTCCTGGGTGGTGGATCCCAGCTGGCTGTAGGTAGGTGTCTCCTTGCAGTCCTGGAAAGGAGACTGGTCCCAGCGAGGCACAAGTGTTCAGGTAATGCCCTGTGCTGGATGGTGGCACTCCTGCAGCAGTGTCAGCCACTGACAGTGTGAAGAAACCAGTGAACTCAATGGTGGACACCAAGAGAAGGGCAGAGGGCAGGTGGCCAGCAGATCCTCACTGGCTGCTAGACAGGGCTCTGTTCCAGCACAGAGTCTCTGGCTGAATATTCACGGTCTCTGCAAGGCACAGTGCTGTGCTGAGCTGCCCTCAGCTCCCACAGAGCAGCAGGGGGTTATTTCTCAGGGAGTACATTATCTCTGATGGTACTGCAGTTACCCTCCCTCTCACCAGCTCTTATCTCTCCTCCAGCCATACACATTTCAATCATGTGACCATTTTCTGTTTGGGATAACATTTTTGTTCACACACAGAGTATTTTCCTAGGGAGACCAGTTCAAGTGCATCATGCATTTGAGTTTTGTCCCTATTTTCTGGAAAACAGCGCAGCCTGCCTGGAAGTGTCAGACTATCTAGAGAGAACAGCCCTCCCCATGAGCCCTCACAGCTGGCTTGTTTTCAGAGATGGTGCTGAGCAGATCATGGCCTCTGTTAACATGAGAATGATAACTGATCCCAAATTTTATGGCAGGTGAAGAGCAGTGGCTGCAGCTGATGGCGTGTCCTTGTGTTCTGTTGGCATGGCTGCCACACCCCTGTGCCTGGCTGAAACTGTAAATCCCTGTGGCAGCAGCTGAGTCACTCCCATGCTTTCCCTTGACAGAGGTACCACACATATGAAATAAAAAGCAGCAGCCCTGCTGAAAGGCTCCTGCCTTGTTGAGGATGAGGTTGAAACCCCAGCAGGCAACTCAGAACTGTCTCCCTCCTCAGAAGTTGCTCTCCCTGCCGTCCTCTGTAGGAAAAATATCCCACAGCCATGGCCACCCCTCCTGGTGGGAGAGGGGATGCCTGGGCCACAGCTCTCATTGCCAGAGAGAGTAGAGTGAGATCTGCATGAGATCCTCCTTCAGGGCTTCAGGCTTTGGCTTCCTTTGAGCAGGAAGAAAAACACTCTCCCTGTAACCCTTGACTGACCTGAGGCTGGTCTGCAGCACGGGCAAGCAGCAGGGTGAAGCCCCTCACTCACAGAGAGCAGCCACAATGTGCTCCAGTACCTGACCCTGTCTGAGTCACAGCCCCCTCCACCATGACAGAGCCTAGAGAGCTCAGCAAACAGCTCAGTCAGATGTGATGGAGGCTACAACACCAAAATGGTCCTGCAGCCTTCTCTGTCCCAGAGTAAGAGCAGCCCCAGGCTCTGTCCCTCCTCTGTCCCCAAGCAGAGCTACTGTGCAATATGAAAGTGCTCTGGTCTTTGGAGAACATCATGTACCACTTGATCTCCTGAGGACAATAATCATAATGCTGTCTGCTGGTGCCTGTGGGGACCAGCAGTGCATGTCTTGGCAGCCCTCACGTGTTGTTCAAGGCAGATTTCCTGCACAGATCCAGGCGCTGGATGACAGCCACAAGTAGGAGGGAGATGAACACGCCCTCTCAGGAAATGATAAAGGAACAGAGCAAATGCTTTTGTTTGTGAAACTGCATCATTTGAAGCACCATGACAGCCTCCTTCCAGAGGCAGAGGCAAAGTGTGGAAACCACAAGCAGTTCCTAAGCCCATGCCAGGCACTGGGTGTCACTGGGTGCGCTGTGCAAGTCAGATAACACTAGAAAGGACCTTAATGCATCGTCACTTCTGAGTGGGGCCCCCCTTGGGAATCCCACTGGTAAGGAAGGCTGATGGCAGAAGGATGGTGATCATTTTGTTACGAACTCATCTCTATAAAAGAATTTTCTTTTTCACAAAAGCAGCATTGAGGAACCAGGGGAATGATCCTGGGATGGAGGAAGTTGAGAAAACAAGAGAGCAGATGCAACACAGGCCAATGGAGTGGGAGGCACTGCACAGGTGACACATAAGTCTGCAGCAGATAGAGAAGACCCACAGCAGAGATGGACTGGGCAGATTTCAGCACTGGGACAACACATGAAACCCTGGACTTAAAAGGCCTTTTTCATGTGGGGTATTATTTTGCAGGGATGAGTCATGAAAGACTCACATCAGGCATCCTCCAAGGCAGCAAGCTCTGGAACACAGCCTCTGGCAACACAGAAAGAAGAAGTGCCCACCAGCCAAAGCATTTTCCCAGATGTGCCAGAGCCCAGTTCAAACACTTCTGCTGCTGGGCTGAGGGATGTTTTCATTCAGGGCACAGTGCCTCTCTCCTACTCCAGGGTGCAGCCAATGCTCACAAGGCTCTCACACACCTTCAGACACCCTTCTCCAGGAAATGGAGGGAATTGCTCTCCAGCTTCTCACCTTCCAGAAGTGTCCTGCAAACACTGAGCTACTCTGTGGAAAGGCAAGTGGGCCTCTCCCCAGCTGTGTTTTGTGACAAAAGGGTGGCTTGGACATGATCTCCAGAGAAGACTTTATGATAACAGATTCCAGGAGAGCAGGTACTTCTGCAGCTCAGAGCTAAGTTTCTCTACCTCTTTGCAGGTCCCTGCCACTCTCTTTGCCATTTTCTTCAGGCTAACTTAGGAGATTGCTCCTTCTTGGCCTTGGTGAATCCCACTTCTGCATGCTGAGTTCTCCCAGAATCTGCACAGGACTCCAATCAGAATTGGATAAGGAAATATAAGAGGTAAAATCCTGAAATACTCAGCCCTGCAACCTCTAAAATCCTTTTTATGTGGCAATGCATGTCACCTGGGTAGCTAAAAGATCATTACCTTTTGAGTGGTTAATGGCAGAGCACTGATTTAACCACTGTGGAAGAAAAAGTCTTCCTGCACTGGTATTTTCTCTTCAGCTGGGAAGAGGAGATTGGGGAAACAGAGCTACAGAAAACCAAGATTTTAGGCAACCAATACCTCTTCATAGCTTAAGGAATGTAACATTGAAAAATGTGTCCTTGTAAGAGGAAAGAAATTTCTGTAATTGATTGTCTGGGACTTAAATGGCTGAAAGAAAGAGATAAATGAACTATCTTCAAAACTGGACAAATCAGGGTATGCAGATAGTTTCTTGTAAAAATGAAGGATTTTATATAGTTGAGTTGAAATACCTCACTCAGAAGTTTTCAGACACATTCTAATGAAACATTCAAAGTTATTTTAATAGAACTTTAGCTAAGAGTCTTTTTGGGTAAAACACTGAGATATTACACCCAATTGTCTCAGAAAGAAAGCCTGAAAGCAAGTGTATTTACTAGGAATAGTAAAGTGTACTGTGCTTTATCATTAATACAGTCTGACGAGAGTGCAGGAGACTTAACCTGGCCTAAGTTTTTCTCACTGTTTAAAGTAGTGAAATCTCTTTTGCACAAGCCTTGATCTCTGCCTAAAGACTTACCAGGAGGAGGCTGAAATCAGACAACAGAGAGGAAACTGTTCTGAAAGGCACAAAGAGCAATAGTAGAAATTCTCCAGAAAAAAAAAAAAAATTAGGCGCAGAGGGTCCAGCTATATCAGCAGCAAAAGCCAATGTCTTTACAAACAGTAATCATGAATGGATCAATCTCTACAGGTCCTTACCAGTCCTCAGTCAGCCTGAGAAAGATGCTGAACTATATTGAGACATCCGGTGTCTAAATAGCTTTGAACAGCTGGTCAGTAGAACTTGGCCAAAAGAACAGCTGAGTCAGGACACCCAAACATGACCCTACAGAAATTCACTGGGCACTGCATATTTCCTTCCTTCCCTGCCCCATGGATGTACCAATACAAGTAAGCAATACAAGTAAGCATTACTTGCATGCATCAAATGCGCATTAAAGAATGAGAATAAAGTGCCATGATAAGATCCTTTACAGGAGCCATATTCTAGAGTCTTCACTCAGTCCAGCAAAATGGTGTGGTCCCAAGTTACTAAAGGAAAAGATCTCAGGCTGGAAGGAAAACACCAGTGTAAAGAGCTGTGCCAAACTTTCTTAGAAGAGGTCCATTTTTTCATGCATCTAGACTCTGCCAGTGCACTAAAGGCCAATGCACCTGGGCTCCTTCTGCATCAGGGAAGCTGCAGCAGAAACTGAGGGTGCCTTGCATGTTCATTTTGGATACTCCATGTGCACAGTTCCAACAGTGGAGCAAATCACAGACATTTAAAAGAGAGGGTGGGGCTGGAAGGCTGAAGTTGAGAAAGGTTGGGTTTTTTTAATTTCAGGCAAAATATTTTAATATTTTGTATCTAATTTTTCCATGTACAATTATTAGCTCTGCTTGCCTGTAGGAACAGTTTCAGACAAATTCTAAACTTGCTCCTAAGTTCTCTGTTCTGTTCTTGCTGTACTGCTTAAAAGAGCAAGACATGGCAGGAATGAATGACACCCATTTGGCTCCAGGGAACTTTGTTGTCTGACTTTCCCATTTCATTTGTGCCAGAAAAGGTTTGTGCATCTGAGATGAGAGCAGCTCCCTAAGCAGATTTTTACCTTGGGGGAGTGATGAGCTGAATGTTACTGTTGGAGGAGATTGTGTAACTCAGCAGATACCAGATCACAAAAGTGAAGTGGGAAAAGTCACTGGAACTGGTCCATGTCACGTAGACTAAAACCTCCAATCATCCAGAAAGTTATGTAAAACACTCTAGGAAAAAAGGACAGAATCACATAAAGAAAATAAGAAAATTGGTAATTCAGGAGATGTTGCAGGACCTTGCAGATCTCAGGTAGCCGAACTGGCCAGAGTATAAATCCAAGCAGAAGACATCTAGCAAATAAGAATGGGCACGCCTCAGGAGGCTTTTGAAGGGGAAAGAGAAGGCTGAGGATGGACTAGCTGAGCCTTCTGTTGGACATGGAAATATGAACATGTTTCCCAGGGCAATGCATCTCCCCTCTGATCCTAACAAACCTCAGTGGAAAAATCTCCTGCCACCATTTTCCAGAATTGCCCACGCAGTGGCAGCACCATCTGACCAGTAACCAGCTACTGAGGGTCAGTGGTAAAGAATAGAAGGCCACTGAGAGCAAGAAAGAAGGGAATGAAGAGAGAGGAATCTGGACCCTGAAAAGAGCAAGTATATTAATTTGGATGCTAGAGTGCAAATGCTGGGATGCACATACGAATTGAGGCTGGGAGAGAGCTGTGCAGCCTGGAAAGTAACAGTGCAGAGTGACAGTGACATCCACACCCATGGGAACAAGGAAGAAGCTGCTCCCAATTCAGCAATGTGCTGCTGCAGAGCAGCTGAAGGGCTGGAGCAGACTCTGCAGGGCTCACGCAGCCGGCCCCGCTGAGAACAGATGCCGGTGGCTGAGCAGCCTCCCTCCAGCTCTGAGTTTCAAAGGCACGAGCTGTGTTCCGCCTGTTTTGCCCAAGTATTTGAGGATCAGGGAGGCATTCAGCCCCATTAACCTTTCAATGGTATGAAAACTGCAGAGCAAAAGGACAGCTGGAATTCTTCCTCCTGCACACACTGACCTAGGGCAAAGCCATCTGAACACGCTGGTGGTGGAGACATGGTGAGTGCTGGCATTTGGAGGAACTGCTCAGGATATAACATGGACCTGCTGGAGCAGGTCCAGAGGAGGCCACAGAGGGCTGGAGCACCTGTCCTACAAACACAGGCTGAGAGAGCAGGAGTTGCTCAGCCTGGAGAACAGAAGGCTCCAGGGAGAACTTTTAGCACCCTCCAGTGCCTAAAGAGGCTCCAAGAGAGCTGGAGAGGGAATTTTTACAGCGGCATGTAGTGGTGGGACAAAGGGGAAAGGTTTTCAACTAAAAGATTAGATATTAAGTAGGGGTTTTTGCAATGAAACTGGTGAAATACAGGCTGCCCAGAGAAGCAGCAGCTGCTCCACCCCTGGAAGTGCTCAAGGTCAGGTTGGGTGGGGCTTTGAACAAGCTAATCTAGTTGAAGATGACCCTGCTTACTGCAGGGGATTGCACCATATGACCTTTAAAGATCCCTTCCAACCCAAACTATTCTATGATTCTGTGATACCTCTAGGAAGTATATTGCTAGCCCCTACTTTCTAGTAGTATTTATATTTTTGGCAAGATACTGGTGTTATTGTGAGAATCAAGCAGATCGGGTCCATGCCCTGACCTCACCCTGCGCCGTGCTCCTGCACAGGCTGCCCTCCACCCAGAGCACAGAGGGAATGAGGTGTGCCAGGCCAGAGCCATAAATCCCCCTGGAGGAGTCTTACCTGTGAAATGAACCGTGTCACATGTCCAGAGGAGGAAGTTTCCAACAAGAAGCCCAATGAGGTGTTTTTATCCAGGAAATACATGCAGGACATAAATACAAGCTCATATGAAGAGCCATCTTCACTTATGCTGCACTGTTTGGATCAGTTGAACTGCAAGGGGAAGAGCAATTCAAACAAAACAAGTAGGAATGAATGTAGAAAAATAAATATGCATCTCTGAACAATTTTGATCTACCCATTATTCAAATTGTCAAGATCCAGAACAGATATGTTGACTCAGCTTTAACAATATCAAGGTGCAGCCTCCCTGGCCAGGTTCAGCTGTCCAAATGTAGGCAAGTCATGCTCTGAGACAACCAGGATATGCTGCCTTGCCTCTGCTGGCCTCTCTGGAAGGGGACAGGTTTATCCTGGGTCCTGTGTCAGACCTGCCAGCCCCATGTAGACGTCTGGGGCCCCTAAGGTACACAGGATGGGCATCAGCTACCTTTGTGTACAGAAGAAAATGGAGAAACTGCAATGAATCCATCCTCCAGGCTCCTTGAGCAGTAATGGAAAGGTGTGTGTCTGCAACACCCATCTCTAGAGCAATCTCCCTTCAGAGGTACATTTCACTTCCAGATGCTATTAAAAATCCTTGAAAATTAACTTGCAATGTACATGTCCTGCTTTAAAAACCAAAGACACTTCAGTTACTCTCTTCCTTAGTCATTCAAACATTCTCCTCCCAGTATCTCACTTTTGGGTCTTTGTAGACTCAGTTGGAAACAAAGAGCCCAGAAATGCCACACCGCCAAACTCTGACAGCCAAGGACTGCCTTGCTCTGGGACATTTCTCTGCTCAGTTGGTGGCGTGGTCCAACTCAGCCTGGTCCAGGGGACATGACAAGCAGTGAAGGGACATGGAGCAGCAAGGCTGCACAGCACATGGAAAAAGGCTCCCAAGGAGGCAGTGTTTCCAAACCAAAAGCCATTTGCACCAGGGACTGTTCCTCCCCCACCACAAATTTTCTGGGGTATGAAATGTCACGAGAAAGGTCTGGTATTGTCTTTTTATCTTATTTTTGTTCACAGCCCCTGAGGGAGCATTAGCACTTTGCAATTGCTTTTCCCTGTTCTTCTGTCATCTGTGGATATTTCCATGACACACTTGCCCTGAGGCCATCAGACTCAGCTGCCAGCCCTGAGGGCATCCCCACCTGGCTGGATGTAATGAGCAATGGAGGGAGGACATTTTCAGAGGACAAGACACTTGGATTTGACAGAGAAAGGGCATGATCAGAAAACTGTAGCATTAGCCCCATTCACAGGTTCAAAATGCTTGCAGAGAGCAGCAGGAAGGCTGGGAAGAGCCTAGGGAGGACAGGCTGAGCTGTGGCCCTGTGGAGGGTGGCCAGCAGGTCTATGGGGTTGTGCAGCTCTAAATCTTTGCTCCCTTCTATCAGCACCTCAGACCTTGTTTCAGCAGAGACTGTGGTGACTTCTGGTCCAAGGGCAAACAGATTGCCCATGGCCAGATTTATGGCCATTTCCTTCAGGAAGGACTGCCACATTCCCTTCATCTGCATTTGTGAAGACTCTGATGGAATGCATTCAGGAAGCAAGAGACACAGAGCTTTGTTAATGGTGTCAAGAGAGGATGTTTTCCAGATCCAATGAAGCTCCAGATTTATGTCTCTTGTTCTTCTGAGATAAGGAACACGTGAATCCAAACCCTTGCTCTCACAGAGCAAGCTGAGAACTGAAGCCAGTCCACCTGCATGCCAGGAGAGTGCTCCATGGACAGGTGTGTTATGACAAAAGTGAGTATCACTCCTAAACCACTGCAGGTGGAGAAACCCAAACCTGCTACTGTGGATCAATTAAGCTCCAAGGACACCTAACAAAACATCTCTGGAGATGCAGCAGCTCAGAAGGCTCAGGAATCCAGATGGACTGAACTTCTCCTGCAGAGCAGCCCCCTCTGGGCCTGTGTGGGAGAGCTCCAATCTCTTGGGCAACAGAAATGAGTTCCCTCCAGAGGATATTTGTGTTTAGCACAAGGCAGCAGCCCAAGCAGAGAGCTGGGGCGCCTGGCAGCACAGTGCTGGACTAATTTCTGCACAAGTCATGCTCCAAGCTCTGAAACCTCATTTAAATCTAGTCTCCAGTTATGAATCTGTTCCAGGTCCTGCCTTTCTGCTTCCTGTGCTGGAGAGTGACATATTGGTGCATTCCTTACCCTGCACACTTTTTGCATTGTACAGGAATTCACTACTGATACCAGAAGCAAAAATAAAGCTAACCAAAAATATCTGCCACAAGAAGTGTTTTGGCTTTGTAGGTGCAAACATATGGCTGAAATGAGTAATAGGGAGATCTTCCAGCTGAGTTGATCTCCTGTGTGTGCGCGCATGTGTGCTTGCATCTGCATTTTTACTTGAACTGTTGTCATCTTCACTAAATATTTTACTATGTTCAAAAGCATGTCTAGAAAGGGCTTTCAACAGTAGGAAAGAACACACACAGGATATTTATTCCTCTACTGCACTAAGAATAATTCACTTGTCAGATACCACACTGCTCTCTTGATCAGCTGGGTCTGCAAATAGAGAGAAACCACATCCTATGCGCACCGAGAACCCCTGAGTCACCACTCTGTCTTCTGATCCATCTTCCCCACGTTTGAGCCGTGACAAGCTGGGGCCTTGGACTGTCTCTGCTGCTCAAGGATTTATGCCACCAGGCACGGTTAGCAGAATATGAAGGTTAGAGATACAATTAACCAAATATGGTTGGATGACTGCAGTCCTTTGACTACAATGGGACACAGCATGAAGCTTGTATTCTGTAGACATCCAAAGCTGTGGGAGTTGAGCCCTGGCCTCAGAAGTCCACAGGCCTGCCTTCTGGTGGGAGTCACCTCTCCTGTGATCTTTGAGGCACCAAATCCCCACAGGGCTGGTGGGGCCAGGCTAACTGGTGTCATGGGGATTATGCTCCTCAAGACAAACTAAGGGCTAGGCAAAAATATAAGGAGATGCCAAGAAGTGCAGCCACACTTGTTGCCTTCCTTGCTATAAATGCCAAGGAGTCCAACTCTAGCATGAAGCCTTGAAGTCCCTTCCCACCTCATTCTCTTCACCAATACCACTGCCATACTCACAGCCAGAAAACGGGCGATAGAATGGGCACATTCCCTGTATTTAGCAGCACTGACCTCCTGGCTCACACTGGCTGCTCTCGTCCTCTCCTCAGCTTCCACTAGGATCAGGGAAACTTGTCCTGTTGATCTCAGTGGGCACTGGATCACACCCAGTGCACATTCTTGCAAAGCAGCTGTTTTCTGGCCTCAAGCTGGTCACATGTTGGAATGGGCAGCATGATTTTCCTGTTTTTTAAAGATTACTAATGAAATGTCTGAACATTATAATGAGTTCAACACAGAAAGTCTATGTATAATTTATATCTTGTTCTTTTTCATTCTTGGTGGTGTTAAGTAGCTGGCCATGAATACAGGTTCATTTCCAAGATGTGCCCCAAACCCCTTCTTCTGATGAGTGTCCAGGGTTTAAGAATGTAGTTTTAAGCAGATGAGTGGGATTCCCTTCTGCTGATTTTGTGGGGGGGATGGGTTGCATCAGACCTTGCTGACAGAGAAGGGAAAATCCCAGGGTCTGCTCAGCCTTCTTGCACGCTTCTCTGCGTTTCCTCAGGGAGGCATGCAGAACATTTCCTCCCCATTCCCTCCATCACCGGGAGGCTGCTGTGCTCCCGTGTCAGCCTGGCCTCTCGGCTGGAGCTCGGGGAGTGCCGCAGCCAATCGGGCAGTCGGGCAGCCCTCATCAATCTCCCTAAGTGTGCTCAGACTCTGCGAGGAACATCCTCACCACTCCTCTTCTCTCTCTGCAATGACCTGAACTCCAGCTCTGCAAGCAGTGATCAGTGAGGCATAATGCAATGCAGGGCAGCCCGGAATAATCTGGTTTGCATCCAAGGATGTATATTCTCTGAGAGGCTGAGGAGTGTGCCAGCATTTAGTTTCAGTCTAGCTGCACTTTTCCTGCAGCACAGAATCACAAAGTCTCCGTCTCCTCCTCTGGATTGGGACTGATTCTGCACCGGGATCCTCTGAAAAGACAAAGTATTTCTCTCTTGTTATTGCTGTACCACCATAATCTACCAAGATGTGTGACTGCTTTCATCTAGTTCTTCCTAACTGGCAAGGATCTCCAGCCAGTGGTGGGCTCACGTTTTCTATACTTTTCTGTATTCTGCTTCTGCTTTCCTGTGCTCCGCTCGCCGCGACTCAGCCTCCCAGGCAAACCCTGCAGCTGCTGGGGTGTGGCTTTCTCTGATGCTGCATGAATCAGATAAGGAAAAATAGAGTTAAGAAAAGCCTGTCGTTGCCTCCTCTAAACTTTCCTGCGTATGTCGAAGCTATGCTTAAGGAAGCCTTTGACTTTGTAAACAAATTAAATTCAAGCTGTGTCTAAATGACCTCTTTCGGGTTGCATGCCTTAATTCACGAGCTTGCCCTTCATTTCTCAGAGTAGCAGGATTCCTGCATGATCCAATCCACCCGGCATTTACAATGGCTAAAGCTGTGCCCTGCAGTGTATGTTTGCAAATTCAACGTGTCCTATGCTCTGTATTCGGTCTGTTGGCTGGACAACACGGCACTCTGGAAGCAGGGATTATTTTCCTGGGTTTCTCTGCAGAGCAGGAGGAAATGAGCAATTTAATTTTCTTTTAAAGGGGAAAAGATACACGTTTTAATATAAAATATCGCTGAAGCAGAACAGTGATGACTGGAGGAATGAGTCTAAAGAGTAATGCAAAACAGTGCTTAGCTGGCAAAAGAGTATCAATAAATTACAAATCTGCTCTTTAGTTTATGCAGAGACTGACCTGTTTTAAAACAAGCAACTTGTAGTCTTAAAGTTGTGTCTACAAAAATGGCAGGGATCTGAAATTTCTACAGTATCTTTTTCTCCCTAAAATATACAAAAAACTATGTTTATCTACATTCTGCAATAAATTTCCTTGCATTTATTCTGGTAGAAGTTATAATCTACAAAACAGTCTGTAAGATTTTGATAGTCTAAAAGTGGAGCGCTTTTATGTCTTTTTTCTTTAAATGCCTGATTATTTCTGTTTTCTTTTGTAAATAGTTTAGGATTATATTTTCCATAACAATGGAAAGTCAGAAATTGCTTGTCAGACTCTGAGTCCTACTATTGCCTAAATTGATTTGTTGGAATCAAGGAGGCAACTCCAGAAATAACTCCTATCTCTCCACCCAAAAAAAGATACAGTCTGACTCTTTGCTGGTTACCTGGTTACAATTGAATCGCTATGATGTTATAGCAAATATTTTAGGACTACACTCTGACAGTATTGAAATATGATTTATTCAAAATATATTTGACATAGTTTTGGTGAAAATATTTTCTTTCATAAATGTGACTTTTCCAGTTGTAGCATTTTCTTAATGTTTGTCTGCCTGCACAAATTTACTTGTTTAGCAAACAGACTAGTTTTGTGGTTGTTACTATGCTTTCTGCTTACCACATCAGAGACATTCTTGGAACTTCTAGGTGCTACCAAATAGAAACACATACAACTAGAATAGTAACAGAGCACTCCACCAAACCAGGCTTTCCTCACTGATTAGCAAAATGTTTGAGTTGTTTTTTTCAAGTTTTTTTGGCTAAGGAAACAAAATTCCCCTGTGCCATGAACCTGGGTTGTTAATTCCATGGTACCAGTTTTGTGGTGGTGTGAAAGGATGCTGTTGGTGGGTCACATGTAAAAGGAGCATCTCCTGCACTGGGTCTTTCCACAGCATCAACCAGATCTTGGAGGTGCCAAGCAGGATCAGGGCCATGGCACCTACAACAAGATCTGTGCTGAGAAGGGATGCAGCAGGGAAAGATTGCTGCATGTGGAATTTGACAGGCATCTGCTTTCCAAACAGTTACTGCTGATGTTTCCTGACAATGGGTTATCATCCTCGGAGCTCAGGGTGTGGCAGGGAGAAGCAGCTCTGTTTGTCTCAGACAGGTAGGCTGGCCGGCTGCCCAGGCATGTGATACGGGTTTGAGAAAGGAGTATCAGCGTGGTGATGAGGCAGGATCATCTGAGCAAGGGTGGGGAAAACCACACCATGAATCCCACATCAAGCAGAGCCTATTAAATGCCTCGTTTCCTCCACAGCATGGAAGGAAGGCTGGCTAAAAATAGGCTGGTTTTGTAAGCTCCTGTCTCTGCTGGCTATATTCATCTGCTCCTGCTTTAGCTGGCTGTCATGATGACACAGGTGAGAAACAGATAAACAAAAATTTGTCAGTTTTCTTTATTAGCCAGGCAAGCACAGGCATGCACTTGGATCTGACATCTGGAGGAGGCTGGGAGCATTTTGCAGTTGTTGATGAACATGTTTTTCATGGATATTTTTTTGACTGAGAACAACAAATAAGTAGGAGAAGAGAGCATCTCTATCAGCCAACTGTGGCAATTGGCCAAACCCTAAAACATAGAGGTCTTTCTAGCACAAATGTTTTCTAAACCTTTTCTTCACCTTGTTTTGGGGCATGATCTAAATTCCCAGGAACTAATGGCTGTAAAAGACTCCATTCACTAAGACACTGGAGCAAGTGTGTATGGCCTCCTACTTGCCATCAGATTGGAGCAAGGGTCAAAATAAAAGATGTACCTTAGTCCTTTGCTGAATGGACACTTGGACAACCTGCCATGTTGATCTTTGCACTGTGTGGGAATAACACACGTGAGATCCTGAGATCTGTGGAGCTGTGGAGGTCCCTGGTCAGGGCTCCACTGCAAGCTGTGATATCCAGAAAAACATTACAAGTACAGTGACATCCCTTCTCCCCTGTTCTTGTCTGCCATGAGAAAGGCTGTGTGTCCATCCCACCATACCTGCTGCTGAATATGGTCCACAAATTTTGAGGATCTAAACCAAAATGCCATCTCAGTTGCACTTTTTCTTATAAATATTTTCTCAAGGTGTTTGACTAGGAGCTGCAACAGCATCTATTCCAGCCCCATCAAGAGACAGAGATAAACAAAACCTGCAGCAGCAAAACTCCCAGGTTGGGTGAGGAACATCCTCCCTGGCTCTCAGGAGAAGCTCTGATCTGACACACCAGCATATTTCATTTTCCCTCCTTTTACTTCATTCAGGGAGAATATTGTTAAGATGACACGCTGCTTCAGTTTCAGCATTCACTCTCTGCCCAGTAATGCTTCCCAATACCTACTCTTGTTCTACCCATGGTAACACCAAAATAACTGTGGTGCCAGCACAGACTGAAAGGGAATCTGATTCATCTGGCTCTGGCACAGAGTTCCCTGCTAGCATCATGAATCAGGCTCAGTAAATTGCATACCTCTGGCTTCTCTTGGTCTTTCCTCCCTCCTGACTCATCTTCTTCCCTCCAGAGTTTATATTTTTAGTTATTAGTTTCACACTTCTATTTCCAATGGGTATGCATGAGCCCTTTGGTGAATTATGAGCACAAGTGGAAAAGAAACTTCAGCATGACAGAGCTCCACAGGCAACAAGGCTTTCTTTGTCCATCCCCTGTCCAATGAAGGGTTTGCTGTTCTCCATCAAGCTGCAAGAAATGGGGATGGTATGTACCCACCAGAGGCACAGCACATTGTGTTTGCCACAGCTTCTGATTCATATGAGCAACTGACAAACCTCAGCAGCAAACCAAAACCAGCTGAAAAATGCTGATTTTTCTTTACTGCTGCCTTTTAAAAGTCCAGGAAGGAAGGAGAATCAACAGACATCTCAAGTCTGCTTTGGTAGTGCACTCCACCCTGGGCACCAAAGCGTGGGGCATTTCGCCCAGCAGTTTGTGCACCATCTGTTTCTGTCCAAAGCACTCTGGCTGCAGCAGCCTCTTTTCCAGAGCCCTTGTTACTGTGTGAGAGGTGGAGGAATGCAAAGCAAAGGCCAGGTAGAGCCCCCACGAGCCAGGGCCTCCGGGGCTGCTGCTGTTGCTCCTCACTCTGGTGAGGGCTGCCACCACTGGAGATAAATGACACCCTTGGTTTGACGTGGGGACTCACTGCCAAGACAAACACTTGAACAAACAGCCAGGCAGTGCTTGTCCATACAGAGGAGTGGCTGCAAAATACTTCTGGATCCAAGCTTGCAGCACACATGGTCACCCTGTGCCAGTGTCCTTTGCAGATGGACCTCGTGTTTTCCTTGTTTCTGTGTTTCCTGCCCCCTTGCTCCAACCACAATCCCATCCCCAGCACGTCTGTCCTGTAGCCTCTGCCAGTGCAGCCACCATGGGTAACCTGGATGTGTGGGGTGCTTGGGGCTGCATTACTGAGCACTGGGATATCCCCATGGGGTTTTGGTTGGCAGTGAGGTTGCAGGAGGGTTATTTTCTCCCTGGTCTAACTGAGAGCGCACCTTTGGGGATGATGTGGAAGTGTAGGGGGTGCAGAGAGCGGATAACAAGGAGCTCCTGTAGCCAGTGTTGATGTGACAGAAAAGGCACATGGAGCTGGTATTCTGCATGACGGAGCTTTCTCCATCCTGGCCAGTCCATGCTTGAGCCTGTTCACTGTAGGAAATTCAGGCCACCAAACTCTCAAACACCAAAAGATGATCTCTCAAGGATATACCCCTACCTTTATGGCAACACAGACTTTTACAAAACTGTGTTCAGTCATGAGACACAGATGAGTTTGAAAATGCCAATAAGGTCCTAATTTTTCTAGCCTTAAGCCTTTGTACTTGCTAGTAGTAAATATTACAACTAAATTGTAGTGTCTGTGTATCAAAACTTGCTGGTATAACATTTTGTGTTGAAGTATCTTCAGGGCCATAAGAGTTGCACAAGTGTAACCTTTTGTTTCTGCATTAGTTTGTTCCCCTACTAACCCTGCCAGCCCATGTGCCGGCACAGAGCCTCACCATGGGGAGAGCAGCCAGGTCTGAGGTTGGAGTAATTAGTCCTGGCTGGGCTTCCAGTTCTCTTTAGTACAATATTACCATTAGATTTCTATCAGTGTGTATTCCTCTGTCAGAACAGGCTGTACAATAAGAAAAAAAAATTAAATAGTTAGAATTATTGTGGGAGAAATATTAGTAAAATAATGCTAGCAGATTAATTGTAAATTACACAGGTACATTACACATGAACTCTTCTATGTGCATTTACTGCTGTGTTCATAGAATGCATAAGAGACAAGAAGCAAAACTGTTTCATCTGTCTTTCACTGGCATAGGGCTCTCCATCTCAGTTCTCCATCTCCCCTCAATACAAACTTTTGTTAATGAAACACACAGCTGGGATGGACCAGCAGCCTAGTCCAGTGTGAGAACATGATGCATGCTTAATGGGCCAAGAAAAGTAAAGGAAACAGCCCTACCACCTTCACCCTTTTCTTAGGGCACTAAAGACAGATGCACTGCACAGTCTGGGAAGTTTACCAGGCTTGTATTATTTTTTGAAGTTCATGACACACAGCATGAAGCAGGATCCTTTAGCTACTGTGGCATCAGATGTGTTTCAGGAGAGGTGCTGGGAATGTGGATGAATGCAGAACAGATCAGGTTCTCTACACTTCTGTTTTCAAGGTCTGGCAGCACCAAAGTTGTGCTTAGCTTTGACTGATAACCAACATCAGTAAATCCCTTTGGGACTCAGCAGTAGCATGAAACAGGAAAATCAATCCCCAAATCCTGAGGGACCTGGAAGCTTGGACTTGCCATGGGCTGGAAGGGGAAATGTGATAGCCCCAGTGAAGCCAGTGCCATATGGAGTGGCTTGTCACAGACATTTATGTTTCCTCTGACTCTATTCAACAAAACACCAGCCCCAAATCTGACACAACTGTGGCATGGGAAAGACTCAGCACCCATTCTGTGGCACCCATTTTCCCAGTGGGATCAACATTCTCGTAAGACACAGAAAAGAGACAGAGATATTTTTTTTTTAACTCCTATTGCTGAATTTAAACCAATAAAATCAATGTGAGGTTTCACCACAGAGCCAGGGGAGACTCTTTGTATGTGCCTTTGAGAACATTGCTGCCTTCTTAGTGCCTCACCCTGAAAATGATAACCCTTGTCTTTGTTGGGCTCCTATACTTAATTAATGGCTGAAAAGCATCTGGAGAAGGTGGAAGGAGGTAAATTATGCAACTTAACTCCCAGTCTGATGATTGGTATCACTGTTCCCAGACTACAATCTCTCTTTGATATTGGAAACAACGGCGAGAAAGATGCTGACGACAGTGACATTGGTTTTGGCTCTGGCTCCTGGAAGGTACAGTCATCTCATATCTTATGATCCCAATTACACCAGCAGATTTACTCTGGATTCACACTAGTGTAACTGGAAAAAGGAGCTGGACCACAAAAAGCTTTAGTAAATGGGGATCACAGCTATGATTAGAAAAACAAGAAGGATTAAAAGAAGGTACGGAAAAAAGATGGGAAAGGTGGGTCAGCATGGATCTGAATGAGCTGGATCTGAAGTTGTTGTAAAGAATAGAGAAGTTTGTGACCTGGCCCAACAGTCAGCATTTCTGAGCCTCCAACAGCTGTCCTTGTATTATACAGAAGGGCCAACAATATGATGAGAAGAGAGATGCACATGAGGAGGAGCAGGAGAAGATATGAGGTCTGGAAAGAGCCACAGAGACCCCATATCATCAGAAAGGCAACAGTGGCATTAAAGGGAGGAGGAAGAAAACAGCCTAGGAAAGCTTTGCCATGAATGATCATGAAATGATATCAAGCAACCTATAAACAGTCTCAGGAAAAACTAAATAGCAAAACTTTTCTTTTTCTCACTCCCTTCCCCTTTATGTCCTCCCTTGATCTAGAGTGACCTTCGGAAAACAGCACAGGAATAGCTGGGCTCCACCTATTTTGGACTAAGGATAACTCACCTCCTCCCTACCCTATTTCTAGTTCTTTGTTTGACTTGTGTCATGTTTGTCTCTTGCACACTGATCTCTCATATGTGCCACAGCAGGAGAAGTAGGGAAAGGGGAGAAGTTAACCTTTCCCCTGAGAATCAAAACATGACTGGTGTGAGGGGGAACACAGAGCCTTTTCTTGGCCACTGAATAAGGTGAGCAGAGAAAAAACTGCCCTTTGTACGTCTCTATCCTGATTTCCAAAGGGGAAAACTTCAGAAAGGAGAATATGCTTCTCGCCACCATCAATCCTGCAATTAAACTGAACTTTAGCAAAATATTTGCTGGGTTATGTAATAAGGCGGATTACAACAGGCTGCCACATGGCTGGAAACTGCAGTTTTAACCCCTGGACAAACTGCCTTGTGGTGGGTAAAGATAAGTGACATCATGAAGCTGTAAGAACAGTCAAGCTCAGACAAACCTTTAAAATACAGTTTGATGGTCCATCTGATAGAACAACTCCAAGTATCTATGGCTGCTTTTCTTCCTGATTTTCTTGCCTATAAATGGTCTTTCTGTCTTTCTCCAATCTCTCCCTCTCAGCAGTGTCAGAGCAGTTTCCCCATTCCTCAGGTGCCTCTTTCTCAGGCCTCCCACTCTTTATGGCTGCTGGGGATGCCTTGGAGATGCTCTTTTGCACCAATGAGCTCGTGGTGTCATCCTTTCTGTATCCCAGCCACCCCTCCTGCAACTGCAGGTGTTGATGGCTTCCTGTTAGCTGAACCCAGTGTTCTCTGCCAGGACCAGGAGCTCAGACATGGCAGTTTTGGCTGCAGGGCACTGCAGAAGCCAAGGCACAAACCCCGCTATGATACTGATCCCAAGCCACCGTGTCTTTGCTGATGTTCTGTGCATCATCTGGATGAACTCACCACAGGCAGAGACCATCTTTCTTCCTCAGCACACCTTCAGCAGAGGCTTTGAAGTTTCTCTAGGTCTGACCAGCTCTTATTTAGGCAGCAGTTAAAAACTGGAGAAGCTGAGCGTGGTGGCTAATTCGCTGAGCCAGAAAGGCACAAAGAATGTTTGAAACAGAAGAGGAAACAAACAAAGCCTTGGTGAGGACTCAAAGGCGATGCAGGCTGGCTGCAATTTGCTGCTCAGCTCGCAGAGAGGCTCCTCAGGAGGGCTCCCAGGGGCATGGGAGAGGGGAGCACCCTTTGGCAAGAGCCGGCCGTGAAGGGCTCACATGATGCGAGGCGGGGTTTGGAGCCACAGCCGCCCCCGCTGGCCCCACCCTGGGACCTGGGCACGGGAATGACCCAAAGCACCTCGTCCATCACGACAGGGACACTGTCAGCAGGACACCGGGACTGAAACCTGCCCACGGCTTCCAGGTAGGAGCTCACTTCTTGCAGCACATCTCACTGCTTTGCCTCCACTGCTTTGCTGCTCATGTGTGTGAGAAGAGGCAGCTGGTGCCCTCAAGAAGATGTAGTTTCTGGCTTCTCTGAGCACACACCACATCAAGACTTTCTACCTGTGTGTTAAGTTTCTTCTCTCTCTTTCCCCCAGCTGCTGGGGTTTGAAGATCTTGTTAGATGTGTGCTAAGGTGATAAACTGGTTTTATTTCCTTTCTGTCTGGTATTGCTGTCATGACGAGCAAAGTAGGATACCTCCTACCATGACAGAGCAACCCACATGCTGCTGGGGCATGTACATTTGCTTTCTTTACAAATGCCTGCAAAACAGAGAGTGGCAAGGAGCTTCTTGAAATGGTTATGCATCATTGAACTTAACTGGCACCCACCCAGACCCCCAGATGGGAGAAGAGGAGCTTTTCCTAAGCCCTTCCCACATTCTTGTGCAAATAGAAAGGATGAATGATCACCATCCCCTGTGCCAGACAGTTTTCTGGGCCAAATTCACACACAGGCGTAGGAAAGCCAAGGGGAACTGGTGAAGCTCTCCCTTCCTTCCGCTTCTCGCAGTGACTGTATTTCATATGTTCAAATCCTTCTGGGATTGCTTAGACTGACTTCACGTAATTATTTTCATCCTTGGATTAAACAGGCCAAATATGTATGCTGGATCTCAAGTTGCTGAGATCTTACTTTGCACCATATTTTGTCCCTCTGGCATATATATTACACAGCAGCAGATTGCATTTAAGTAGTTTTTTCAGAATAAAAGTCTGTCTTCGCTTGAGGGTGTCAATTTTCTCGTAATTCTTGCTGTTCTGTCTTGCATGGATACTTCAAAGGATCATGGAAAGGTCCTAAACCAGGCATCTACCCATACTGGCTTTCAGTACACTCAGTCTGACTGACACCTCTCCAGACTTGGAGCATTAGCACAGATTTCTCAGCCTAGAGGTTAGGGGGAAGGTGTGACTTAATGCAAAAGCCTGTAACTACACCCTTATTTCTACCAACTGTGCTTGTCCTTCATTGCTTGTGATCAATGATGAGATGGGCAAACTCGTGTAGTCACCTAAACCTGAGGGATATCCTTGTTTTCAGAATGAGTAGACAACGATGCTTTTTGAAATTAAAGACAAAAGGATGCAAGGGGCTATGGGACCCCCAGGCAGGAGCAGTGGCTTTGAAATCAGCTTTAAGTTGCCTTGTGAGATGCCAGTAGGTACAGGAGAAAGGGTGGCCATTCAGTGGGTCACACTATGGGAGGTCCTGACTGCATCCTGAAGGACAAAGTATTTACGCATTATGAAATATTCAGTGTGTTCCATCTGTCACCAGGTCAGGGTCAGCAGGTACAGCCAAAATTAAAGCTAGCGTTTTTGATGTGCATCACCTTTCTTTCTGCTGGCAAACTGCCACTTTAAAAAAAGCCTAAATCTTTCATGAGTGAAAAATACTCGCTCAGCAGTCGGAGATTTCCAGGATTTCCAGGGAAATAACGATAGTTTTAAAATCACCAGCTGTGGGTGCTGGTTTAGTCAGTCGGTCTTAACTTTTTCTTTGTACATTTGGGGTCTGAAATGGGAATTGGGGTGTTTGGCCATCACTGGATACACCTTGGCTAAAAAATTTACCATCCAATTACTTCATCTGCTGTTAAGAGATGCTCAAAATCTTCCTCTAGGTTCTTCCCCATGAACTTGTGAGCTAGAGGATTTGTGAAATGCAGTTGTGGTGAGCAGAAAATGCATGAGGGACAAATCCTGGCTACACTCCTGACAGGACTGTTTCCCGCTAGACCCATCTCTCCAACACTCTCTTCCTTCTTTTCTACACATTAAATTCCTGCTTCTTCTGTATTGCTGGCATCTGCTTCCAAGAGCTCTGGAGGTTTCCACCACACTGCTTGTTCAGTCTAGGTGAAGATGTGCTCTCCTTGGCTGAGCCTTGACTAGGTCCAACTTGTACCTGAGCTTAATCCCTCCATCCTGCCACAGTCTTTGCCTGCTGTCTCCTCTCTCCACCTCTACCATCTGCAGGATTGATCCTAAGCAGAGGCTGATCCTCTCCTGACCCAAGGGTTGGGTATTCTTGGTGAGGACATGTTCTGTCCAGAAACAGTGAAGTTTTAAGGAGCAAACAAGCAGGGCCACTGAACTAAGAAAATACTGCCATGGTTGGGAAGGAAGGACTGCTTCAGGATCCTGCCTGTCTCATGTTGGCTCTATCTGAGTCACATACCCAATGTTCTCTGCATCTTGGCCCTGGCACTATTCTGCTCTACCCAGTTCCTGCTCGGTTTGTTCTTCATAAAGTGGCTGCTTCTTAATCTCAATGGCTGGCCTTGTTGGAAGGCTGTAGGCAACATCTGGCAGGGTGACTTTCCTTTTTGCAGTTCTCTGGATGATGACTGTGGGCCTTGAGCTGCATATTCCCAAACCTGTTCTGGTTCGTAGGCACCCCAAGGGTGTTCTGCTCTGTTATAACTTGTTCCCTTCTAAAAAAGCTAAAAGCTCCTTGAGATTAAAAAAGTGTAAACTAAGAAAATATTAATGCTGTACCTGAAACTAATCTCTTTCCCAAGATGTCTTTGAAGTTCTCACCAAGGCTTCTACTCTGTGCAGTTACTGGGAACCAATTCCTCCATGCTCTTACTCCTTTGTCTCACAACCCTTGGTCCTCCTCTCTCCAAGGTTACTGGAGGGTTAGGTGGGTGCTACAGACTACAGATAAGTCTTTGAAGCTGTTGCTTGCATCTGCCCCCTCTCTCCTGCCTCCAAATCAGTGCAGGGAGTGCAGCTTGGTTGAGATTTAGGCATTTTTGAGGCTGTAAATAAAACACTGTGTGAGATATCCAGGTTGTCTGGATTTGCTGATTTTGCACTGGGCTCACGCTGCTGTTTAAAAGTGAATTGGCTGCCCTGCCTCATCTCTTCCTGAGTATTGTGACTCACACTAGAAAACTCCTCTTGGGTTTCTAATGGCTTTATTATGGGGTGTGCACATGCAACATCTTTTTGATAGTCTCAGAGTTTGTGAGATGTAGCCAGATTTTCACAGAGACCACACACAATATGATAATAAAACTGACTAATTGGGCATTTGGGATGTTTCACTCCTTCATTCCTTTACTAGTTTTAAAGTTTCAGTTTGTTGCTTGGGGACTTCACGTCGCCTCCAAGGGCTTCTTATTTTCTGGGGTGCATGATCAGATTGGAGATGGTTAATAGGTTCTTCATTGCTCACCAAAGGATCTGTGAGAAAGGAATAAAGTTCAAAATCCAGGAGAGGAAATTAATTCTTCTCCCAAGAGAAAAAAAAAATCCATTTCTCTTTGAGTGAGAATTTTATATCTGAATATGAACTGCATTTCATTTGTTTTCCCTGTTGAAATTTCCCTGTTCAGCACAATTATAGAGAAACTTTTCAGCAAGGAGTGAGAGAATAATCAGAAAAGCCAGTCTGCAGCATTTCTGTTGTGATTCCTTGGCAAAATAGACTATAAAATATTCTAATGCAGGGTAAGAATAGTCCTAGGCCACAGCATTTTGGATCTGTTTCCAGAATTAGTCTTGGAGCTGAAAATGGTGGAAGCAAGGCGAGCAGAAAACTGTCTCTGAGGGGGTCATGGGGGAAAAGCTGAGCACCCTTCTGCAGTGTGCCCAGCCCTTCCAGCTCTTCCTGCAGCTCTGCAGGAAGCAAGGGAGTGGTGTTCATGTTTCTTGCTGAAATCCCCAACGAGAAGGGCTCAGAAAAGAGAGTGAATGAAAAACCCTTTAAACACAGCATAACTGCACGCGAGAGGGAATACAAACCAAATCAAATCTGCTTTAATTGCTGGTATATTGGGTTTGTGCGCTAAACAAAATCTGCTCTGCCCCCTTATCCTCCTTGTTCACAAGGGAAGAACAGAATTCCACCTCCCTCTGCCATCTGTGGGAGCTGAAAAGCACCTGGGGAAGCAGACATGGTGAGGGCTCACCCACGGTGCTTGTGCCATGCCCAGGCATTTTTCAGGACTGAGAGAAAGATAAATGTTGTTGTAAACGAGATAAATTACTAGCCCCTGTAGCCGTGCTTAATTCTACAGAACTACAGACCTACAGCCACTGAGGCCCGTTTCCACACAGCATGAATCACTTTCTCGGGTTTTGTGCTCACCAGTTTCACGTTTTAGTTTCCCCTCTCTGGCTTTCCTCCCGCGGGTGAGTGATGGATCGTTCATAACACACCAAGGACAGCGCGGCTGCGCTCCGGGCCATCCCTTCAGACACTTCCCAGAGCACCAACGCCTGGGTGCAAAGCCACATCCCATCTTCCCACAAAGGGAGCAGCAGGGGATGCCAGCCTGGCAGCCTGTCCCCTCTGCCACGCAGAACAGCGCTCAGGAGCTGAGTCATGCAGGGAGCCAGCAGCCACGGGTGATTCCCCTAGCGCAGGGACGTCACTCTGCTGGGCTAACAATTACAGATGGAAATGGGCTCCAGGCAGTAGCTTATCACAAGATACTCTGAGCCCTTTCACTGCCCTAAGTAGAAGAAAAAGGCAGCCTGAGGACTGGCTCCGTGCTGTTTTCCCGTGGCGCTGCAGGACCTGTGCTGTCACACTCAGCATCCTTCTCATTCATGGATGCTGCTTAAATGATAACTTGCTTCTCTTCTTGCATCCAAAAACCTTCATTAAGGACTAACAAGTCACACTTGAACAGCTGATGCTTGCAGTTCTGCTTTTCTGTTTCCCTATCACACCTTTTCCTCTGTCATGTATTTGTTGAATATTTGGAAAATGAATAGTTTCCTGGGACCAGGATTTTGAGTTTGGAAATGTGTTGGACCGGTGCTGCTTAACTGAACCGCTCTCTACATAGGAAGCCATCAGCAGAAGAAGGTGACGAATCATGGGTCTGTGTAGTGGGAAACTGGAAGCCTTCACAGAGCTGCTTGTGCAGTGTCACATGTGTTTGTTTCCTGAGTCACTGGTATTACTCAGAATCATGGGCTGGGATGTGGCACGTGGGTATGCCCGGGCAAGAACCCAACCCAGGCAGGATCCTGCAGCTGCCAGAGGGGCTTGGAGGGAGCTCAGGACCATGTGAGCGGGAAGGATCACCTTAGGAAGGACGCCATGAGGAGCACTACAGCCTCCATTTGAGTTCCTTGAGCAAGAACTGAACAGCAGCTAAAAAACACATTTTAAAAGTTCCCCACTAACTTCTGTCTTAACCATTCATCCACAGGAATACCCATTTCAAATAAAGGAGCTTTTAAGGACACTTTTTCCCATTTTTTAAAAACTAAGATGTTTAAACTAAGCTAACATAATTAAGCTGACCAAGCATGAGGTAGAAAGGAGCTACATCCCCTCTCCCTTCTTTGTTTGCTGTTCAATTTTGTCACTAGTCAATTCAGGTCCTTCTTGGGATTCTTTTAATTAATAACATAACTTCTTATTTGAAACAAGACAAAGAAAAACCTAAACTATCTGTAATTCTTTATTTAGCTTTCCAAATCCTTTAATGGACACTGTATAAAAGCCTTTAAGATTCAGTTCTCCTCTTCCCCAAATACATTCAATACCTTTTTCTGGAAGGAGAAAGAAAACTAAAATACTTTTATTTATAAGCAAACAGAGACTGAAAACACAAGGACTTATGTGAGATAACAGATTGTGGAAGAACAGAATTCACTGCTGGCAGTGTTCAGTTTGCTGTGATCTCAGAATAAGTGCTCTTCTCTGCCCCTGACCCATTTTGAGCTCTTTCTTCTCAGCCTACATTTACAAGGTTTGCATCAGCAGCTGAGAGCACTTCTGCTGTCAAAACTCTACAACATATATAATGTTTCCCTTTAAAAAAATAGGAGCTATTCTCTCTCACTTCATTGATTCCTATCTACTGGCAACTGCAGCCAGAACCAACAGCACTGTGTGCTGTGCAAGACTGAACAGTGACCTTGATTACCATTAGCATCATTGAAAATTAGGAGGAATTATAATTACACACTGAGTTTCTTCATCCAAGCAAGTGGCTGGCAGCTGAATTCAAAGGCACCAGTGCAGTGGTGGAGAGAGATCTCTTTCAGGGCTCCTTCCTCCACACAGAAATGCTGCCTCACAGTTGAGTGCTTCAGCAGAACCCAAGGGAATCCTATTCATACTTATCAAGCTGATTTTCTCTGCCAGGAGCATCAATCAATGTTTAAATTCAATTTCTGGATGTGTTGAGGAATCCAGCAGTTTAAGTAATATTTTACCTTTCTCTGGCACTGACCAGTGAAAAAGATGACATGATGTATTTCTCACCCCTGACTGAGGTTGGTTGCTGTTCTTTGCTCTTCAGAGGGAGAAAGTCAGGAATGAAGCATTAAAAGGCTTAATATTGCTATTGCTGCCATTAAAAGTCACAGACAATACTAGAGCTGACTTCAGTGACAGTAAACGAGATGAAAAGGCCTTAATCCAAAATGTTCGTGTGCCAAGACCCTTAAAGCCCAAAGGTTTAATTCAATTCCAGCTATAGGAATTCGCACAGGACAAAGCCAATGGCATCACAAATGCATTGTGGAGGGAGCAGTCCTTATCTTACTCCTTCTTGGCTGCTGTTTCCCAGAGTTTTCCTTTCTGGGGCACTGGTGAGCCTGTTCAGCTGAGTAAGCTGAAGTGCAGAAGTCAGACAACTGTGCTGATTGTCTGATTTTACTTGCCCTGTTACTTCTGGCTTTTCCCTTTCCAAGGGAAAGGTTTTTTGTGATGGGATATAGGGCTTTGAGGTGAACTTTGCATTGTTGGAAAATCAGTCTCAGCTCTGTAAGGAAGCAGGAGACTTAGAAACCCCACATGGAATTAACCTAATGTATTTCCATCTCTCGCTGATGTTGTTTACACAGTGCAAGCCAGTCCAGAGTGGTGAATGGTATATTTAAAACGAGGTCCTCTAACATTTGGATCCACCCCATCGCTCAACTTAACAGATACTTGATACCAATCGAGTGACTCACTTCATTAAGAAATAAACCCTGCTGTGTTACTGACATCCTACAGCAAACACTGAGCCCCATTGTCATCTGCTGAGTCCTTTCTCTGTCCCAGCCCACGCCCTGAAGATGCACACCGAGTCTCAGGCACAGCAGCAGCGCTGACCCTGTTTTTCCACGGTGGTGTGTGCCAGCCACAGACACACAGCAGCCCCTGTGTGTGTGCAACACCCTCTCTTAATCCCCAGACTCCCTCTGTGCCCCTGCCACGGAGGGGCAAACACAGGGTGAGCATTCATCATCTGCAGGAAAACTGTTTTATTAGCAAGTCAGGAGCTGGTGCTTGCTTGTTCGCAGCTTGAGGCAGTTTCTGCCATTCACCTGGGCTTCTTGTCAAAGGCAGCATCTGCCAGCTCCTGCCCACCAAGCAGGACACAGAAGCAGGTGGAAGTAATCCAGTATCGGGTGCTATTCCGGATGCGTGTGAGGGCTTAGGTTAAAACACTGTCAAAAAAGGAGTAACTGTAAGAAATGTCCCCCCGTGCCCAGAACCACTGCCAGCAAACAGCCCTTTCCTGACTGGGGCTGTGTGGGCACAGCCAGGTCCCCAGGTGAGCATTTACACCCTTTCCGTCCCCAAGAACAGGTTTCAGCGGGACCCCGAAGCCAGAAGAGTGGGATTATTTCAGTGCAGTTCCCAGTTACTCCTTCCACAAACGTACTAATCACTGGTAACCACCACTAAATGCCATGGAAGCCCCAGGGCACACAGTGAGATCATCTGCCAGGAGTCTTATTTTAAGATCTTTGTTTAAGAACTATTCTAAGGCTTTGGAGAGGAAAACATCAAGGGAGATTCACTGAAGCATTTCCACAGCTGGAATGTCATAAGGTACACGAGCACCCACAAAAGGCAGGAGTTTATGCCATTCCATACGGGGACTGGTAGAAAGGGAAAGGGAAAACCCCCCAGCATTTAGGGAAGCATCTGAAATGTGTTTTGCTATAACAGATGAAAACTTCTGCTTTTTTCGATGGCATCCTAGCTGCTACATTTAATAATTATGTTTGGCTTTTACCGATGTCTGCTTTTTATATGAAATTTTTATATTGTTTTATATGATACCACAGAGGTGGCAATATCCTTCAACTTTCAATTTGATAGGAAAAAGGTGTCTTGATCAAATATAACAAATGTCACACAGATGCTTAAAACTACTTCAGAAATATCTAACTCAGTAAATGATTGAAAATGGAGAGTTTGTGAATGTTGTATTCATAGTTTGACAGTCCTTAGGGTGTTTTTTTCCCCTGGATTTCGAAACGAGAAAACTTACTGACTTTGTGATATCCAGAAGTACCAAAACTGTGGAAAAAAATGAGTAAGGCAGCATGACATTGCAGAAAGAGAAACAGTTTGTTTCAAATAGGTTTTTTTCCAGGTGCTTGAGCATTACCACCTAGTACAAACAGGTTATGCACGGGTAATTAACACCTATCTTTCCAGCTTGAACAGCTGCTTTTGTTTTCCTCCTGTCACTAATTTGTCACTAATATTCATTTTCAGGGAGGAGACCAGGTCCGCTTTCCATACAATGTCACATGTTTTGAAATAGTTAAATAATAAAAGTCCACGGTCAGCCAGCTCTGACTTCCAGTTGAGCGGGGAACTGAAAACAGCAGAGAGCAGGGAACGAGATGGTTGTGGGGAATATGGAGTAAATAAAGCCCTCCACAGCACAGTCTGGAGATGGATGTCACCAGCAGCACTGGAGGAGGGTGTTGATGCTGAGGTGTCTCCTCAGGCCAGGGGGTGTGGAGAGTTCTGCAGGCGGTGGCTTTGTTCCCCTCTGCTCTGAATATCTAATATCCAACTGGAAGGGCAGGAGGGCGGCAGCTCCATGAGTTCCGTGGGGTTTGTACGAGCCTTGCTAATTACAGCAGTTTTCCCCCAGGTCCGTGGCCGTGGCTGCGTTGCCCCTTGCTCTGGCTGGCTCCTGTTTTTCTGTTTCGTTCTGTCCGAGCTATTTTGGCTGCAGAAGGTCAATGCCAGCACTGTCAGGGCCAGTGGAAATGCATTTGGGGGACAAAGGGAGATGGAGCATATGCCCGAGGACAAAATAAAAGCAACTGTGCAGGGTGAATTAGTTTCCTTTTTCTTCTCCTCCTGTTAGTGAAAGGATTGTTCTTGGAAATGTCTCATTTTGTTTCATAATGCTTTCTCTGTTTTTGTTGGGGTTTTTTTTGTTTATGCTGGTTGTAGATCTGCATTTTTTTTCCCATCAGCAACAATATTAACCACTAAAGTGAAAAAAAAAATGTATTTAGGATCCTGGAAGAGAATATTTGAATTTCTGAAAATATACTACTCTTCCCTGGGTTTGTTTGGGTTATTTTGCCATGAGTTTGGAATTTACTACTCCAGCCCTGGATACCCAGAGTTGACATTTGTTTATCTCACAAAGGAGAAACCTCTTTCTATACAAAATATTATCAGTTGCATCTTGGTGTTAATGCAGGAAGCAGGTAGTGCTGGTAGAACTTGCCACAGGCAGGTAGACACTGGAGCCTCTTTTGAGTAAATTCTCAGATGAAAAGACCAATCTATTTAGAGGGCAGACTTCAGTTAAATTACAAGATACATGAATGACATCCATTCACTTTTTTTGGGGGAACTCACCTGAATTGACCAGCTTCAGAAAGAGGTCTTTGAGTCCAACCCTGAGGTTTCTTAAAAGAGGCAGTGATGGAACCTCATTTCCATACCTGGCTCTCTTTCTGTTTGTGAGGTTGCATGTCTACCTGCAAATGGAAGAGTTTTATGGGGGAAAAAAAAATAAAAAGAAAAAAAAAGTTGAATCAAATCAATCAAATGAATGGCTTACGTATTGCAAAAGAGAAGAAATTCAGAGGAAGTTTGTGTGGCTGGCTTAAGTACCTTTTTAGTTCAAACGAACTGACTGTGAAATAGATAAATATACACATTCCATTTGTTTAGGAACAAAACGCAGTAATGGGAGACAAAGCATGGGAGATGTCTGTAAATTGGTGATTACTGTTACATGTATCTTCCTCTGGGCTAGAACTGAGAGTTGGTGACCAGATGCTTCCACCCATTCATTCCCCTCATTGCCAGTCTGATGTTCAGTTCCATCCACTCTTCTACATCTTGAGTTCACAATGATATTGTCTCTCCCTTCCTTTTTCTTTTTCCTGTGGTTCATTCTCTTAGCAACCTATTTCTCTTTCAGCTGAATGGTGCAGACAAGTTTCCTTTCTTTAGCTGCTCTCTGCAACCCAGTCTTATCTACTTGTGGAATTTTGTGGCTTCATATTTTCCCCCAAATATCTGAAGATTTGTAACTGCTAAAAAGGAGAAAGTAATAGAAATTATCACCCTTGCATCCTCCACACTAAACTACAGGAATTTGTGTTCCAGAGCATTTGTGTTCCAGACCATTCTCTAATCTCATGGAACATGTTGTCCCTCTCTCTCTTTGGGTCAAAGAAAACACAGGAATCTTCCTGTTGTTTTTCATCTCATTTCTCAATTACTATTAAAGCAGCACACCCTTATGCGTAAGTCTAACATGAGTCCATGCACACGTCAGGGTGTGAATAGCACTAATAAAAGAAAGCTTGTGTCATCCAATTTTGTGTTTGCAGCCTTACCTGTGAACAGAGAAGAGAAAAAAGGTGTAACACAGGGAAGTTGGGAAACGGGGTTCGATATGGGATAGAGAAATGTGAGATACAGTGGTGCTCCCTGGCAAGGCAGCTGAGCAGAAAGGGATATTTTTTAATATTGCTGCAGCATAACTCAATGAGCTTTATCTTTTAATATTTAGATGTCTGTCAAGAAGAGTAAACACAAGGGCTGTTTGGAGTGTTCTCACTGAATAACTCACGCTGGAATCACTTGGTGAATTGGGAAATTATCAGTCTGCTAGCATTTTTTCAATAGCTCAGTAGACAAACAGTGGATTTGATAAATATTTAAAAATAAACCAAGTGAGCATTATGAATTCCTGTCAGTCAAATAATGTTGAAATAATTTGAGAGTCCCAAAATAGAACCATATTGGCTGAAAAGAGGGGAGATTCTAGGCTTGAAGTTGTGTGGGGATAAAAATCTGACACAGCAGTTGTCTTCACTGGCATCAGAGCTGCAGGGCAGTGCTCAGACATCCAGGCTTACACCTTCAGTTCTGAGACGAAACTGGAAAAAAGCCACTGACAGTGAACATAGATTTCCCAATACCATGAAAACGAGCAGAGTCATTTCTTCCAGGTTTATGGAAAAACAGTTGGCTTCTCTCAACTTAGCCAGGAGTTTGTCTCATGTGGGCTTTAAAAATTCTTAACAGATCGAAACAACGCCCATCCATATATTCAGCAAAGACAGCTGAAATGCAGCCCTGCCTGGGGATGGGGCACACTGCAGCTGCTGCCACCCCACAGCCTGTGCCCTGCTGGAGTGCTGCTGCTGGCACCAGTCACTCTGGAGGCAGGAGCCAGATGTCTCCATCCAAATGAACTGTCCCCACATCAATCCATGTTGTAGGCTGGGCTTCTTGCTTTGCATGTCTGTTTCTAAAAATATATCTTGTTTGTCAGGATGTTGTGAGATGGCTCAGAAAGGCTGGACCTTGGTATAGTCCTAAAGAGAGTGCACAGAAACAGGGATGGCAGCAGAGCAAGCCTGAGCCAGCTCTTAGCAAGGTCTTGTTCCCCTTCTCAGACATCTCAATTTACTCTGCTGCTACCAACTGCACCTCAGGAGGCCTTTATTGCTTCTGGCCACCTCCATCCTTGAGGCAGCTGCAGGACATCTTGCCTGAAACACAGAATCATGGAATGGTTTGGGTTGGAAGGGACCTTAAAAACCATCCAGTTCCAAGCCCCTGCCATGGGCAGAGACATCTTCCACTAGATCAGGTTGCTCCAAACCCAGCCTGGCCTTCAACACTTCCAGGTGCCACCTTCTCGCTTCCCCTGTGCTGACACTTGTCCCATTGCCTCATCTTCCTCCTTCACAGCCTTACCACCTTGCAGTGGCTACAGCCAACGTCTGCTTTTAACTCTTTATGTGGATGCCACACGCACAAGAGGACAGAGGTTGGGTGTGAACTGCATACTGCTTCACAATATATTTATATTAATTGTATATGATTATAGATATAGTATATAATCACACAGTATATGTGATTATATATTATTTATTTTGTATAGATATACAATGGAATCATATAATAAATAGACGAAATTGCTGAAGTGTTATTCAGTTCATGTGCCGAAAAACTGTGTATATTAATTAGATAAAATTACATATAGTTATTCTAAATAAAGTTATATATGTGACCTGTAATTAATATATTATGTATAATTAGATCATATATACAATAATATACGTTAATTGCACAAGTTAAAGAACTGGCTTTGATATAAATGCTATAGTTCTGTGACCCAGTTTTCATTAAATGCCTGTTAAGTACCTACATAGGATGGAATCAGAGATATACACTCAGTCTTCCCTCTCAGATTTTCGAATACCCTCTGTGGAAACCATGTGCACCCATTCCAAACTTGGGTCCAGAAACCCAGCATCTGCAGAATTTCAGGTATCAAAACCTATTCAGAGCCAACAGCATAAAAATCCCCGGCACAGCATCTGCCTCGACACGAAACTAGCTTGCTCTGTAAACACAGGGGTTTTCCTTCTTTGACCGGAGTGGTTTTTTACCTGCTCTGGGGTGTTGGCAAAGCAGCCGGAGCATTTGCAGGACACTCCCAGGGCTGCTTATGTGTTGTTTGCATTTTGTACCCTCTCTCACCTCACTCCTGTTTGACAGAATGCAAACCAGCAGCCAGATGCTTCTGGGAAACACGGAAACCAAGGCTGAAATCTGTTGCTGTGACTTTTTAAAGCTTCAGGGAGGAGGAGTCAAAGGATTAGTGGAATTCCTGGGAGAAGGAGGAATCAGCTGTATTAGAAATTTCTTTCCTTTACATGGGGTGAAACAGAAACAGGTGAGAGGAGGGGCTGGGAATTTTCATAAATCGGTTTTTGCTGGCGTTAAGCAGCTTCCCTCAAGTGTAGAATACAGGGTGAACACAGCACTAAACCCCGGCACTCCCACGTTGTGAGCCACCATAGTGCTTCATTTGGTGTAAGTAAGGACCGTCAGCTCAGCATTCAGGGGGCTTTTGGAAAGAGTCAAACAGCTGACTAAAAGCGACAAGGAAAAACGAACTTAGAGAGGGCACTGGGAGAACCTTGAAGCCCGTTTGAACCGCGCTGTTGTGACAGGCTGACGGACTGCATCCTGTGTGTGTGCATGCCTGCATGAGAATTTACTAATACGTCCAACGTTAATTACCCAGTTATGTCCTGAAGGCAGGCTGGGAATGAATTTCAGGAAAAGAGATGTTTGTTTTGCGCGGGCGCCCACATCCCATATACTTTGAGTCCCGCGGAAACTGCCCCGCATCTCCGCCCGTGCCTGCGGCTGTAGGCAGCAAGCTGCGAGAAGAGACGGAGCTCACGGGTTTAAACCCCTGTGCCCCCGTTCCTCAGCGTCCCCCAACATGGAAAGCCTGACCAGCAACAAGCCCAGCGTCTATCCCCTGCTCCCGCCTCAGCTGAAGCCGTACAGCTGTTGCCCGAGCAGAGAAAGGGATTGGATTTCACAGGCTGTGTAATCTGCGACAGTGCTCTTTGCCTTGGGGATAGCGGCGAGCCTCACCCAGGCTCAGCCATCCCCTTTCTGCCCGTGAGGAACGCCCCGGTCGACATAGAAGGAAAATTGTTTGCTGAATTTCTGCACAGCCCTCCTTCCAATTGCTGGAGAGAGAGGGGGAGTGAGAAAGAGAGAGAGTTTAAGGCAGGCTCTGCACTGGTGTTCTGGGCTATTTCAACTTCAGGGCAACTTTAGAGAACTTCAGTTATTTTTGGTAAGTTCTTTTTTCTTAAAACCCAAACGTCTCTCTCTTTCTCTTTCTTTCTTTCTATGAAATCCCCGATGCAGATTGCAAACTTTTGCAGTAGATGATGGACTTTTTAAACACGCAGAGAGATGTGGGCGTGAACATTTTGCCTCCTTTGATACAGAAACGGGACTTTACAGTGGTAAAGACATAATGTTCCCAGCTGCTGTACTTGATCAGCGAAACCTGAAGATGCTGTGTGTTAAATGACACTGCTGGGGAAAAGCATGCCCAGAGCTTCAACCAAGGTGCATCTCACCTTGTAAAGGTGTAGAGGTAAAGGTGTAAACCTTTGCCTCTTTCTTGTGCATGGGAAGAGGAGAGATCACGGATGAACAAATGTGTTCACCGTGATAAAAAGTTCCTGATCCACATTTTTACACGGAGGGTTTCAACCTGTAAGCCTCCCAAAGCCTTCAGAGGGATGTTGGTTCTTGGTGTATACACACCCCTCCATTCAGTAATCTCTATTCCAGATCATGCATGTTGTTTTTCTTACTTCCTCTGTCTGTATACTTAACCCATCCGGAGGATCTCAAAGATAGCGAAACTCTTTTGTAGTGCAAAAAGCCAATCCAAATTATTGCAATGAATTGCAGGGTGCAAAGAGCAATTTTCTTAGAGTGAGGTTGATTTCTGATGAATATGAGTTTTCTGTTACTTGTTCTTCCCCTGGATACGTTTGGATTTTATAGTATCTCTGCTCTTATTATAAGAGGAATACTATTTGTATGGATATCTCAATAGATACTATTTGCAATATGTGTGTGTGTATATATATATGTGTATATATATATATATATATATATATAAAATATACTGACTTGGCATTAAGATCTCTGAATGTTTGTGGGATTTGAGACTAAGATTAACCTTGAAACATTCAAAAAACAGACCCATAACCTTGTCAGTGGAAGTTGGATCCTGGAAGTACTCACTGCAAGGCTGCTGCAGCTAGTTTGTAAAGTGCTAGGAAATACAGAGGGTAGAATAATTCTGTCCACCTGTCTAGGTTCATCCATGTACCCTGATATATTTCTGAATGTGTGAATACAGATGGTCAGAAGTAAAATTTATAACTGCAACCACCTGTAGAGAAAATGAAAATCCGTTCTCTCAAAGCTTCAATAGAAAAGAAAGAAAACATTACTCATGTGAGAGAAAAGACTGAAAATGATTGCTAAAACAAAAATAACCACTATTCTCTATAATTTATGACACAAAAGTTTGGAAGATGACTTGTAAGAGACAGAGTACTTAGCTTATGATCACCTGTTGCATGCATCAGGGAAAAGCTATAAGTATTGCTCTCTCTTTCTTTCACTATTAAAAAAAAAAAAAAAAAACCAAAAAAAAAAAAAACCAAAAAAAAAACTACAAGAAATTTTGCAGATCTAAGCAAATCAGAAGTAAAACAGCTTTCAACATGCAATTTACTTCCAAAATCTATCCTAACATAGATCAAAAATTCCAGCATAAAAAAAGTTTCAGATGTTTAACTGCACGGGAAAACCTATAACATCCCAGGATTTACTGGGGTTTATTAGCTCTGTTTAAAAACGATTAGTGTGACTGGAACTTTTAATTGCCGAAAACCTATAACAATGGAGTTAACAATAACTCTTCAGCAATAAACTGAGAACTATAAATCTGCTCCAGGCACTCCGCGGTGCTGACATGCTCCACGATGGCCATAGATTTTCTGTGCAAGCATGTAGATTTGTTAGCTAAAACTGCATTTTACTATCTTTGGTGTGGCACTCTCATAAAGTAAACTCCACTATTAGATTATGAGGCTTGTGTAAATCTCTGACTGAAGTCAGTTTGACTCTAGTCAGTGCTCATAAGCAATCCATGGGGGATGGCTGCCTTCCAAGCTCCTCTGCAGCGGGTGTTAATGTCTTTTCAGTCGGACGGGGCAGCGGTGACTTCTGGCAGGGGCTGGCCAGGGGTTTGGAGATGGCACGTATTCCCTGCTTTTAATTGTCTTGGACTCTCAATCCCTAGTCACAGAACTATGAGGTCAACGTGCCTCTATTTGCTTTTGGCTGTACTTGAAGCTCATCACTGAAACAAAATCCAGCAGTCTGTAGTGCTTGGTTGTTGGGAATAGCTGCAGTCTGAGTTAACCTCCTGTTGACTTCCCTGTGCTTGGACACACCTTTCTCCAGGAAGCAACGCCACAGACTTCACAGGCACTTCACTTAACGTTGTCATTGTGAGTGCAGGGAGCATCAGGGTCTTACTGAGATGTCATGCCTTACATGAAGCCACAGGAATGTGTATTTGAAGGTTTGAAGCTCCAGATATACTCTGAGCTTTGGGTTGTTTTTATTCCTCAAGTTCTCTACTTGGGCAAAAAAGTAAGTTCATCCTGTGCAAGTGTAAAACACTGAGGGGTTAAAATAAGATTTTTTTCCAGGATTCCTCACATTCAGAGACCTAAATAATTAGAATACAAGGCAGTGTATTTGAAAGGTGTGAAAGCTTATAATCGGAGTAAATATTTGAGTAAGTAGAGTCAATCTATTTTTTTTTTACATCTAGCTATTTCTGCATTCCATAGCGTTGCTTACATTTGGAAACAGCAAAATATGCCCTGAAAAAACCCAGGGTTTCCTCCTCTGGAGAAACATCCCATTGTGTTTGTGGGCTCTGTACTGCAGGTACAATCTGAACCAGAAAGGCTGAGAAAAGCCTCACCTTTGACCTTGTTGGGAGTGAGGAGGGGACCTGGCCCTCTGCAGCAGCACAGGCACACCCAGCGAGGGCAAGCACTTGCTCTCAGGCAGTTTTCCACATCCCTGACCCCCAGTGCACCAACAAACTGTTTTCCAACAGTTTGACAATGCCAGCCTTTCCTAACAACTGCTGCCTTGTCTGCTTCCCTTAGGTGTAACTTCCAGTCTGCCCAGCAGGCTTCTCCCTCCACAACCAAGGGGTGGAGCAGCGCTGAGCGGGGATTCAGCTCCCAGTGGAGTTAAGATTAAACCTGACCAAAACTAGTTTGCTATCTCTCCACATGCTCAAGGCAACATCCTTGTGGCAAGGAAGGTCTTTTGGATGAGCCACAGCTGTGCCTAGCCCCACTGTGGGAGGGTTATGCCTGCTCCAGGGAAAATTTTCTAAATCCACGTGTTTGCTCCTTTAGCTCCGGATTTTAGAGTCAAGGCTGGAATTCATTATTTTGTATTGGAAAACAAGACCTCAGGCTAGGAGAGGACCTTTCACGTACTAAATACTTCCTACCAACATGTTTACTTCCTGAAACGGGACTATAGGTAGCCAAATATCTGAAAGTAACCGCTGACTTATTGCAGAGAATAACTGCAGTTTTCTGTCAAAGAATGGGATGACCAAATGTGTAGCCCAGAGTGACTGAAACAAGTCAAAATATGCTAAGGGTGCTATGGCATGTAAGTAATAAACAGGCCAAGATAATTGATAGAGGACCCATCAGTAAGGGACAGCAGCTTTGCAAGGGAGAGAGTCCCAGGCCACATTAATGGCCCAAATCCTAACAAAAATTCCATGGAGTAGGAATGCAAGTGCCTGAAGAAGAGCAGGCACCAAGTCCACTTCATCTGCCTAGTAAAGATAGCAGTGTCTTCAGGGGGCAGAATTATCTGTTTTTCAGAAACACAAACAAGGAGATAAGGTTTATATGATTTCCAAGCTTGCTGATAAATGCTTGAGACTCCAAAGCCACAGGGACTGCTCTTCACTGCTGGGCAAATGTTGTTTCTTCTCTGTAGTTAAGAGAACAAACACCACTTGATTTTGATATCAGTGGTCTGTACCTGACTTTCATAGAGTCAGGGAAGCAGCTCTTATCCATGCAGCCCTCTGATTTTAAATGCCTTTTACCTAACCACTGACCTCCCAGTTCTCCCCCCTTGAACAGTGGTGCGTTTGCAACCTCATCCAGCCAGCACTGAAAAGCAAAGGTTTCAAGCTGCACTTACTTCTTCTCATATCCACAAGTCCTAGCTAGATAGTCTAATAAACTGTTATAGGTACAAAATACACCACCTTGAAGTACTCCACCTTGCACCTTGAAGTGCATCCTGAAAGCTCACACATTTTATTAGTCCAGGCATCCCCGCTTTTTTTCCTAGGATCCCCATACCAGCCATACGAAGCAAATGTTTCCACAGGTCCTCTCTTCATTTACTTGCTGTGGGGTTTGTTCCAGCTCCTGGACCTCTGACTGTCAGCCAGGCACAGTGCTTTACTTTTCCCTCAAATAAACATGCAGGAACTTTTCTTTCCCTTCCCTCATACGACTCTTTTTAATCCAAAGAATTTGCCTTAGCACTATTATTTGGAGGAGTGAATTCCAAAATGAGAATTTTAGCCTGAGTAGAAGAAACTCAAAGGAAATGCATGCAGGAGCAAAAATTATTAAAGTTAGCAAATGGGATAGTAACTTTTCCAGGAATGGCTTTAACTGGTGCTTGCATGGTATTCTGAAGGGGGAAAATGGCTCAGTGGGACTAGGCATCGTTATCTTGAAAATTAGTTAGAGATCAGCTTTTGGTGAACCTCAAAGAACTTAGCAGCATTCCCTCAGATCAGAAGATCAGATAAGATAAGCATCCAAAAGATTGGGTTTGATTTTTTATTTGCTTGAAAACTGAGCATGGCCATATTAGGTCAAAGGTTAGACTTTTTGATCTTGGAGGTCTTTTCCACATTTAAAGATTCTGTGACTCTGTGTGCGTGAGTTTACTGGAAGGTCTGTAAGATGAAGATCTGTAAAACTGTCATGAGAAAGTTGGTGGTTTCAATTGCTGATGTTTCCTCATATGAGCTTCCCCTACTCCTGCTTCTAAAATCAGCTGAAAGCAAATAATTTACAAGAACACAAAAATGTCATTAAACATTCCCCAAATATTTTCATATATGTCAGAACTGATCTGATTTATGCTTCAGTGAAAGGTTGCATTGATTTTTATATGAACTGTGTCCTCACGCTCCTTAAGGCTGACTTTTTCATATAATGGGCTTGATTATGAGAAAAAAATTGTTTGCAGAATGAATAGCTCAGCCAACTCAGTGCCTAAAGAGCGAGTAAGAGCCCATTTTGGAGGCAAACTGGGCATTTTCACATGAGAATGACTACGTGCAGCATTTGGGTTCATGGTGATGCCATTTTGCTACTCAGGCTTCCCAGGAACAGTGATGGGTGATATGTTCTTAGGCTTTGCTATCAGTATCCTTTCTGGGGGCACATCTCAGACTAGAAAATGATTGACTAATGTAAGTGGTGTAAAACAGATTTTTCACACACAGGTATTTATGAGGGGACATTCCAGTGATCAACTGAGCTGGATGGAGGCAGGGCCCCCACAGATCTGCTATGAAAGGAATAAATTTAGGAATGGCACTGTGATCTTATGTCTGTATTTGGATTATATGTTCACAGTGGATTTAACCACTGCTTCAGTCAGTCTAAAACCAATTTGTGAATGAAAGGGTTTGGATAGAGATAGCAGGAGAAATCATGGTTTTCTTCTTAAAATTATCCTTCCTTGGAGATTAAAAAGAAGCTTTTGGGTAACTGTACTGAGTTATGCCAGGAAAGCTCATCATAAAGATTAGTGCATTAACTATATAATTATAATGTATACATTGCATGCTTCACCAACCAAATATATAAACCTTATTTAGTCTAAATAAACCTTAAAGCGCATAGAATAAGCCTAGTACTTTCAGATAAGCTCAAGCATGAATGTAATCTCTCTTTATTATACCAGCTTTTTTCTTAGAAAGAAAACAGTGTGTTCAGCACATGTGACAACAAATCATCCCTGGGTCTCATGGTGAGGAGATCACAGCAGCCATCAGAACCCCTGAGGAGCCCAAGCAAACTGTCCACAGCAACATTTTCCTGGGAGCTCTGCCCAGTGCTTCCCCCTCCTTCTCTCCCTTTCTCACTTTGTCTGCTTTTCTACCGTGGATAGACAGCCCCAGTCCTGCAGAACTGCTCACATCTCAACACGTGGCCAGCCCCCGGCCATGGGACCCCTCCCAGAGACCTGGATCCTCATTTCCCTTCTGCTGCTGCTGAGCATAGCAGGACTAGGAGTGTGGGGGGTGTGTGGGTGCCTGAGATATCCTTGTTCAGAAGTCAGGCTGCTCAGAGGGTATTGGAAAATACAGCACCCCAGACTGGCAGGATCTCAGCAGCAGTAGGTAGGGAGAATCTGGCAGCAGGAATGTTATTTGGAGGGCAGCACTGTTTTGTCATTCTGGGGCCAGGATGAACAGGTACATGTGTCAGCAGCATTTAGTGCACATCAGTAAATTATGTCCTAGTCAACCTATGGGCTCCAGAGCACGTTGTCACACAAATTCAGAACTGCCACTCTCTCTTGATTAGGAAAATGCTGCAGTCCCTCTCTGTCAGCACAGAACCGTGGCTTTTCCAGGAGAGCAGTGCCTGGTACAGTGGCAGGGAAGGCTGTGGCAGGCAGGTGGCAGGCAGGTGGTTCTGCAGGTTGGGTATTTGCAGGCAGGCAGATGGTGCCCAGTGCAATGCTAGCAGGGGCATTTGGGGCACTCAGCACTTCAGGTGCTCCAGAACAGAGAAGGTGAAGCACCTGAGTCAGATTAACTTGTTGGATGTGGACCATAGTTGATGGCATGGCTTGGGTAGGAAAATCTGTGGGAAAAAAAATCTGACTTCTTATTTTCAGCTCAGAGGTTTTTTTCCAAAAATAAGTTTAAATTCATACAGCACCCACGAAGGAAGATTGTGACAGGCCCACCTTTCCGTCCTCTGCAGCTGGTACCTCTGGGATCAGCCTGCTTGGCAGAGGCAGTCTTGAGGGAAGACACCTTGGCAAAAAAGAGAGGAATGGCAGCAGGGGAGCCCACAGCACACCCCACCACAGCCTGCTGCCTCAGCAAGGCTGCCCAAAGGTGTCTGCAAACCTTGGGATGCAGTGATGGAGTCGCTGGAGCAGGGACAGAAGCAAATGGCACTGAAAGAACACCAGTGATTTTGGATTGTTTTTCAAGGGCACTGAGAAAGCAGCCAGCAGGGCCACACACAGACACATCCAGCCACACGCCAGTGAAAACCAGTGTGGGTGAGACAACCTCATGCAGCAAAATCCCCTCCTCGCCCATGTGGGCAACCACAGCATTTTCCAGCCCAGGAGAAACACCCTGTAGGAGTTGTATCAGCTGCTGTTGCCACAGAGCTGCGTTGCACATCAGCAACAAGACACACTGCAATGTGTTTGGGGTGTTTCTGCTGACCACTGACCCCACCATTCTCAGCTGTGCTTCATAAATTTATTTACCCTCCTGTGTGTCTGGGGCTTAGTGCTGGTTCACATCCAGTCCCTGCCTTGCTCTGAAAGATGGGGACTGGAGTCAGCATATCTCCACCCTGGCGTTTGATAGGGAAGTGGCGCTTTTGCAATGATCCCCCAAGTTGTGACATGCACTGAAAACTGGTCCTCTGCCAGCAGTCTTCTGTGCAGGGAGCTGCAGCTAAGCTCAGGTGCTGCATGAGCACCTCTCCACTACCACACTGTTATTTCATGGCCTGGACTGACAAAGTTTGGGCCCCATGACAGCACACACAGATACACCCCACGGGCCTGGGGCTTTCATTTGCACCAGAGCAAAGGGAGGGCAAAAGACCTATAAAAACCCATTATGAATGTTTCCCCTCCCCACAAATCCTCCTCTTTCAAATGCCCAGTAAAGGATGTAGAGGGAGGGAAAACCATCATCCTCTAATCCAAAACAGGAGCTGGCTGTCATACCAGCACAAACAGACGACGCCAACTCCTCCACTAACTCTGCTCTTGTGAGGAGACAGAGATGGACTGCGATAAGGTTTTGGCTTTCAGACACACTTGGAACCATGGGGAAGGCCAGCCAGAGCCTGTGCATTCAGGGGAAGGGAGCTGAGACTTGCTAAATCAGCACTGACAGATTGCAGCAAGGAGCAATGTCCTTGACCTGGCTGCAATAGCTCTGAGGAGCAGGAGTGAGAGCTTCCTGCTTCACAGGGACTTTGCAGACAGCAGTGTCCCTGGCAGGAGCACAGGCTCAAATCTGTAAAACTGACTATTGTTGCACAAAAGTGGCACAGCCCAGCCATGTTTGTCAAGACTTATTTTTGTCATTTATTGCTGCTGCAGTCTGAGGGCAGGTTAAGGTCCCCACTGTGTTAAGTGATATACAGTCTCCTGCCCAGGTGTCCCTCAGAGGATTTTGAAGGTTTGTGTCAAGCAAGTTGAGCAAAATGGAGGTGATAATAATGAGGAAATAGCAGAAACAGTTCTACAGAGAAAGAAGGAAGGCTTTTTTGGGCTGCATTTTTGTCTGTTTCATTGTCTAGAAGATCTCAGAAAATGTCGATTGTAATAAAGCCCCATTGGGTGGATCAAAGCTGTGGATGCAGTTATCCAGCACGTGGGTTCATGCAGAGTGCTCATGGTGGCACCTAAAACAAGAGCATGTAAGAAAACCATGAGCTCCTTGACCTTGCCATGTGTGGGATCTCCAGCTGCTCTTCTGCAGAGGAGCAGGACACTGCTGCTCTCTGACAGGAGACTTGAATGCAAAATCTGGAGGGCATTTGTTTTCCAGTCAAGAGAAATGAGAGAGTTAAGTGTTTCAGGCAACCTGCAGCTGCCAAGGTTTTGTTCCCACTGCCTCTTGAGTATTTGGGTGAGAGGAGGATACAACATGAAATGCTGCATTTCTTTTTAACTTCTGTCCGGCTCCCCTGAAGTCCCTTCAGTAGGCAGAGCAGCATATTGGAAGTGGAGTTATAGCAACAGCAGCACAATACCAACAATCCCTGCTGGATTTGTATGATCACAGGTAGGAAAAATGGAATGGCATTCACCTTGAGGGTGAGAAAACAGGCAAGTAAATGACTTTCAACATGCCTTTTCAGTTCTTCACATTTGGCAGAAAATGCATCTTACAAAAAAGGGGAAAAAAAAAAAGGAAGCTGCCAGGCTTCTTTACTACACACTGAGAACCTGAAAACAGCTTTGGGTCCAGAAAGCACAAATAGAGAGACCATTTCAAAATAGCTACCTCCTTCTCTGTGATTTAGCCCCAAAGCAATTGCTCTTCCCTTGGAGTGCCATAGTAGTGTGTTAACTGCTCAGAGACATGGACTTACCTTGGGCTGATAGCAGAAAGGATATTTTGCTGACAGGACATGCCAAATTCAATGGAAATGAGATTTATATTGCTTTTGGAAAATATATGAACATAGCCTACCACACAGACATCATAGATAGCTTAATGAGCAAATTTTAAATATTTGGGCATTCTGTTCACAAAATAAATTGATGGGAAATTAATGTTAATTAGCTATCAATCTTTTGGCAGATCTGAGTGTGTTCAATGAAAGAAACATCCTGATAGACTTTTGTACCTTTCAACAAAATCAAAAGGTATAGAGACTTGTCTTAATTTTATACTTACAAAAAGCATGCTGTAGCTTTTTTTTTTTTTTTTTTTTTTTTTTTTTTTAATAGTAGTAGATCAGTTTGTTCACTGCTTGGTTAAGTTGCTGTCATGGTTTAACCCCAGATGTCAGCTGAGGCCCACAGAGCCATTCACTCATTCCCTCCCTCAGTGGGATGGGGAGAGAATAGGAAAAGTTAAAAAGCTCATGGGCTGAGATAAGAACAGTTTAATAGGTAAAACAATCCACACACAAAAACAAAGCAAAACAGGGAATTAATTCACTGCTTCCCATTGGCAGGCAGGTGTTCAGCCATCCCCAGGAAATCAGGACTCCATCACAGGCATTGTGGAAGACAAATGCCATGACTCTGAATGTGTCCTTCCCCTCCTCCTTCTTTCCCCAGCATTATATGCTGAGCAGATGCCATATGGTCTGGAATATCCTTTGGGTCGGTTGGGGTCAGCTGTCCCAGCTGTGTCCTCTCCCAGCTCCTTTTGCACCCCCACTCTGCTTAATGGTGGGGTTGCTGTGAGGAGCAGAAAAAGCCTTTACTCTGTGGAAGCACTGCTCAGCAATAACAAAAACATCCCTGAATTATCAACACTGTTTCCAGCACAAATCCAAAACACAGCCCCATACCAGCTACTATGAAAAAAATTAACTCTACATCAGCCAAAGCCATCACAGTTACAAAAAATTGTGGTTTTGTAATTAGTGGTTCTTTGCAGAGTCATGAAATATATGTATGTATATACAGTTCATATCTATATAAAAGTAGTATGTGCTTAAATGAGTTTTGCACTGATAGGCTACTTGGCAAAGAAATCACTTTTAGTTGTCCATTAGGGCTGGATTCAATAGAAATGTTGGCTGACTTTACTGCAAGCCTTGGAAACCATTGGAGTATTCAAGGCTTAGGCAGTCAGATGCCTGCTTTAATTTCTATTGACAAAGGAAAAGGAGGGATGAGTAAATGTAAAACATTTCCTTCCAGCATTGAGCTAAGAGAGGCAGCATGGTGCAGGGAGGAGGTGGAATCCAGGACATCTGGGTTGTATTTATTGCTGCCTCTGCTGCCAACTCACTTTGTGACTTTGAGCTAGTAATGTTCGGTGTTGGGTTTTTTTTGGTTGGTGGTTTTTTTTTTTTTTTTTTTTTTTTTTTTTGGTTGGTTTTTTTTTTTGGGGGGGGGGGGTTGGGGGTTTTTTGGGGGGTTTTTGTTTGTTTGTTTGTTTGGTTTGTTTTGTTTTTTCACTTTGCTATCTTATTTCCTGCAAGGTGGGGAGAGCACCCAGTTTCACATGGTGCTTTGGGAAGGTGGAGGGGCTTCCTTGGTGACCATGACCAAGATGCTGCAGTTGCCAATCTGGCAGATTTATATGTGCCAGGCAGTGCTGCCTGTGTGATAGAGGGTGCAAGGGAGGAGAGAGCCCTTTGAGAGCCCAAAGATGAAGATGTTCATGAAGCAGCACCATGCATAACCCTCAGCCCTGTACAGCACCCGCATAAACATGTGTCCATAGGTACCATACTGCTTACCAAAGTAACCAGTGCCTCCTACTGCTCATCACAAAGTAATTTGGAGCTGAATTTGGGTTGGCAACATCTACCTATGATCTCCTACTTCATTTTCTACGGCACTCCAAGGGAAGAGCAATTGCTTTGGGGCTAAATCACAGAGGAGGTGACTATTCTGAAATGGTCTCTGTATTTGTGCTTTCTGGACCCAAAGCTGTTTTCAGGTTCTCAGTGTGGAGTAAAGAAGCCTGACAGCTTCCTTTTTTTTCCCCCTTTTTCGTAAGATGTGTTTTCTGCCAAATGTGAAGAACTGAAAAAGCATGTTGAAAGCCAAGAGAGAGTCATATATGGCCCTCTGCATGCCACCACGTCTGTAGTCCAGCAATGATACTTGGGCTATTGCTGGAAAATTTCTGCCTCTTATCTGCCTTTGTTTCACACTTTATACAGCACTTTTGTCTTAGTGCTGCTTGCTGTACCCACCGATGGAGCTCATGGCTGATCTACAAAATGCTTGCATTTTTTTGCTCAAAGCATTTATTCTAACAAGGTTGCAGGTGTGATTGCTGTGAGCAGTGATGTGTGCTCTGCTGGGTTTTGCAAGATGAAATCAAAGCTGACCTCAGCCCATATCACAGTCTGAATTACAAGATGAATGCAATGTAACATGCCACGTATCAGTTTCAATGAGGCCAAGTGATGTCTTGCTTGAGTAGGCACAGAATGAAATCTCAGTACTTCAGGATTTGATCCTGTGAGATTAAATTATCTGTAGGTATCATGTAAGTCCTGCTGAGTTTTGTAAGCTTCCATTTATTGCTGTGTCTTGATGATCCTACTGGTGGGTCAAGATGTCTTTCATGAAACCTTTTGGAAATACCTGGAACACGAGAGCTTGGGGAGACTTATCTCTCCACAAAGTTGTACATGAACTCAAGACTCTGTTGAGTATCATACAGATGATGGAAGAAGTTGTCAGGAATAGTGATAATAGTGTACCTTTATGCGCTGTACAAATCTGAGAATAAAGATGCAATATTCAAGTACAGAGACAGAGTGATTAAAATCAACAGAAAGCATTGATGGAGATTGATCTGATCTCTGCACTCTACTGCAATATTCCCCCTCCTTTTTTTTTTTAACTGTGAAGGGAAATATTATGAAGACTAACAGGGTAACAAGAGTGTAAATTTTGCCTGACGTACTGTAGCTTTGTTGTAAGCCATCCTAATTTAGGTGTCACTTCAACTGCATTGATTTTCTCTCCTCTGCAGGGTACATAATGTATTCTTCTTCTCACAGTAACATATTTGGCAACTAGAATCAGTCAGTTGAACTGGGGTGTAGACACCTGGCTCCAGCCTCTGGCTGGTTGGGTAATGCAGTCACATCACCTCTCTGTCTCTGTCTCCCCCACTGTCCAGCCCCTTTGGTTTTCTCTGTTAGTTTAACAAAAAGCCCTCGGGGGCCAGCATTGTTCTCCATTGTATATTTGTACAGCATAATGAGGTGTCAGTGTTGGGACAGGCTCTTGGAAACTACTAAAGCATAAATGGTAATAGAAATTAATTAAGTGAATACCCATGTCCTAGGTGTCAAGGCACGGTGTAAAAATTATCTCCAGTAAAGTGGTCTGAGTGTTTTAAAGTGTGATACAAAGCTTTTCCAGGTTTCAGAGGCTCAAATCCATTACTTAGCACACAGCCAGGACTTCCTGCAAAGTTCTCTAGTCCTGCACAGACCACTTTGTGATGTGAAGTGAAAGCTTGATTTGAATTGCCGTAGGTTAAAGGCGGTTATTCCCACAGTTCCCATTTCCTAATGTTTTCCACTTAAAATGTTCTTCTCTTTTAATGTTCACGGTAACTCGTGCCAAAAAAGGTGTTTCCTATCATGTTCTCCTCACGTTGTGTGTTGTGGTTTAGGGATTTTTTTTTTTTTATTCTAAATGTTTAATCCCCAGAGAGCTAAGGTTAGTCATAAGCATGCTTTTGGCTATCAGATTCATGTGTGGTTTGCTATAGCAACAAACAAAAGCATTAGTCAGAAACTGGCATGAAGTTATAAACACATATTTTTTTTGTGATATTACCCAGAGTTAGCTGAATTTATCTGGTACACTGTTGCCACACAACTGCATTGTATTTAGACTATAATCTTGGTTGAACAGGAACCTCATAGAAAACCCAAATAATACATTATAGAGAAATAAGCAAGTCTGTTAACTGATGTTGACTGAATATCACTGGCAAATTCAGCTGAACACCTTCAGGACACACATTTAGACCAGAGGCTAAAATCTGAATCTATATTTACAGAATGAGAGGAAATTTTTCATTAAAAAAAAAAAAATCTTGCTTTGCCTTTCTGTTTTCACCTCCATAATTCTACTGCAGCAAAATGATTAGAGGTGGGTGTTACTAGATTGCAGTAGATGGTTTCAGTTCACTGCCAGCACACTTGGAACACATCATGTGCAGCATGACAGGGAGGGTGAGCATTGGTGAGGACAGGCTCTGTCTGGCTGTGCCTCCACAGCACTGGGAAGGTGCAGTTTGTGCAAAGCTGGTGTCTATCCATCTGGGATAGACACTATCTGGTCTGGGCGCAGGAGAAGTGGCTTGTGCAGCAAGTACTGGCTTCCCTGGGGAGTTGGTTGGGTTTGTGAGGCATTCACTGAAATCCCACAGCTACACAGCTACCAGTCCCTGAGCCAGCTAGTTTGAAGGTTGCCCTGAAGGCTCTGCAGAAGTGGTGATTTTTGCCTAGGCAGAGTAGGCACATTCCTGCTTTATTCCAACCATTTGTCTTCTCTTCCCTGCACCTTTTCAGGAACATGAGCCCTGCTCTGTTTTGACAGCTGCATTTAATAAAAAACATATGCATGAAAAATGTGTTTTCTAGTATCCCTGAGCTGGCACTGCTCTGCAAGGAGAACTTAAACTTCCCTAGAAATTGTTCAGATACATTTTCAGATCCCTCCCTTTGAACATGTATGTGTGAAGTGGTCATGACCTTCCCTGCTGCAGAGGTGTGCAGAGTAACATAGCTGTAATATCCACACCTGTCCAAGTGATAAGAGTAACAAATCCATCAGAACCTTCTTGTACCAACCAGTCTACAAGTTGTTCACAGGGCCAGTGGTTCCAGCTGCAGAGGATAAACCTGCAGCAACATGTACTTTGCACATGTGTGCTTGAGCCCTCCGAGAATTGGTTTTAGAAGCTCAGGGATCAGGAACAAGACCTAGCATTGGCCAAGCTGTGTTCCAAAAACAAAAAGCTCTTTCCCTGAACCAAACCCATAGCAATAGGACATGCCCCAGGAGATCCTACATATAAACCCTCACTCTGTGCTTTGCTTAGTGTTGTTGAAACTGGGTCCTACACACTTGAAACTTTGGCCCAGGTGTATTTTCAAAACCTTTTGAGATAATTTTTCCAGGTAGATTTCCCTGATGTAGAAGTGTAGAAGGACCTGTTTTTCAGTTAGCAGGACTTCAGGAGGCTTTGAGCAACCTCGTCTAGTGAAAGGTGTCTCTGCCCATGGCAGAGGGGTTAGAAGGAGATGACTTTAAGGTCTTTTCTAAACCATTCCGTGATTCTGTGATTCTGTGACTTACTCTGGCCTTATGTGTGGATTTGTCTTTGCCCTTTTCCCATCTGTCTCCTTTTGCATCAAGCCCTGCACTTGATTTCTCTAAAACTAGAAGAGTTCTAGGTATTCGTCTTCTAACATCAGCAGAGTGCTTTTCTTTACTCTCTTTTGGTCAAATGTGGGCAGATCTTCTTCATAAGTGTTCAAAGTGGGATTAAGTAGTGTTCAAAGTATTTGCAATGAAGAAAGAAACAAATTCTGCCCTCATTGTAGTTGCAGAATTCTGTCAACACTGCCCCAACACCACTATATAAAGCAAATATTTCAGTCTCTGCTAAAAGCTTATTAACGTCTCAGTCCATGAAGGACTTTGAGACTGCAGTATTTAAAGATGTCACGGTAAGATGGTGGTGGAGACTTTTGTTTTAGACAGGATAATTTCATGGTAGCAATCATTCCCCTTTTCTGGCAATATTGACTGTAAGCTGTGCATAGTGCAAGGAATACAAATCCACCTCCCTTAGGAGAGAGCAGTGGTCTCTGCTGAGAGCAGAGCTCACAGAGAGCTGAACCACTGCTCAGACAGCAGAGTCCTCACAGGGACTATTGGATCAGGCAGGGTGCAAGAGAGCACAGGTACTAAAACACCATTTTTTAAAAATATTCTTTGCAAAGATGTGCAGAAAGCCCTACAGATGGCAGAAGGGCATCTCCAGGTGCTTCCCATTCTTTCCTTTTGCTCAAACTCTTCAGTTCCACAAATCAAGGTGGTCATTGCTATTCTTCAGAGTGGGGACAAGCCACTGGATTGTCCTCCTGTTGCACAGATTTAAATGACTCTGAAGAATCCACCTTGCAGCAGATCTCAAAAACTGTATCTGAAGCCCCGGGATCTTCCTTTCCCTTATACTTTGTATTGGTAAAAAGCTGTTTTATTTCAGTGGAACTCTTGATCTGGCTGAAGAGCAAAATGTAATTTACTCTCCCTTATGCATTAGTCTGAATCCAGCACAGCTGTTCATCAAAAAACCAACTTACCATGTGCCTTCAAAAAGAATGCATCCTGTTTTAACTGAATTAGAAAATACTTAACCTGAGTGTGAACAGACCATTATAATAAAGTTATTCATTTCCATTAGATACCATTATTTTTGTATTACAGAGAAGCTCTGGATGTTTGGAAGTGTTATGAATCAGCGTTAGGGTTGATAATCAAATCCAAGAAATAGTCCTCTTAGTTCTTTCAAACAACTCCACCCATCTCAATTCATTCATGGATGAACAACACTACAGTTACTTTCTCACTATTTTAGTCTTTTAACCAGGAAGAAATCCAGAACTGCAGTAATGAGTCTTTTAAGAAATGGTTACTCCCTATCGTTTATACTAGTGTCTGTGAAACCTAAAACTGAACCTATTTCCTTAACTCAACTGTGTTTTTCTCTAATCTATTAAGCAAGCATTTTGATTTGTTATTTTTGGGTGCTAGGAGGTACAGAAATGGAAAATCAGTACTGAACCATTTAAAAACCACATGCAAAGATTCAATTTCATTTTTTTCAAAGATATAAAGCAACAGAAGTTTGCCAGCATCAGTTTTTCCTTTTGTAAATTAATATGCACTTTAAATTCCAATGCTTTTCAGTCTTATATATTTTTTTCTAATTTCAAACAATGAAGATTAAGTTAACAGATTTAATTTGTAAAAGAAGACATATTAAATTACCCGTTCAGAAAATCCTGGGGCAAGGTATACATCTGTTAGGGAAAGGTGTTCAAAAAAGAGGTAAAAACCAATGGGCTGAAATCAAGAGACGACTTTTTCAAAAAGAGTTTGGTATGTGACTGATTAAGTTATTTTGAAATCTGACCTTTTTGTGACTGAAACCCAAGTTTATAGTCCATTTATTCAGATTTGAATTACACTGATGTGGGAAGAACTAAGCTAATTTATTTATTTATCTGACTCAATGGATTAGTTTATCTGTAAATGAGATTTTACACTTTTGTAAACCCACAATCTGCATCCAGAAATTCTCTCTAATTTTAAAGAGAATCTCCTACCACACAAAAACAAGGAAAAGTGAGCTGTGCCAAATGCTATTTTGCTACTATCAGTGTTTATTGACAGAAAAGATTTTTATCTTAACAAAGTGAGAGAACTGTTAACTTTATCTTTGATGTGAAATATTTTCCCATAATAATTTTCTGTCACCTTTATCCAGTATCTCTTGTATTACATATACATTAAGGAATTTAAAAGCTTAAAAAATATTTTCTTCTGTGGTGATTTACATCCAAACAAGTTGCCCAGGGAATTTTCTCTCGAACTGAAAACCTGTTTACAAAAGCAGATATTTATATAAAATCCCCCATAGAAGGTTGTGGGAAAACTGCAAGGTTTGTTTCTGCATTCCTGTTTTGAGAGGGGCTGTGCCCAGCATACCAAAGAGATGGCCAAAGTAGCATCACTCCATTAATATTGTTGCATCTGGGCACTTAATTGTGCACTGAATTTTATCAGTGGGGTAAGGAGAAGTAAAAATCTTCTGGACCATAAGAACCTTAAGACCATATGGATCATAATACAAACTCTTTCTCTCTATATATGTATGTATGTATGTGTCTATATTTATCTCTACAAAAATTTTTACTGAGCATTGATTCTGATGAGGTCTTTTTCAAGCAAAGGGTTTGAAGAGCATTTTTAGCAGTTTGGGCCAAAAAGTCTGTTTCTAATTTGGAGTGGTAAGTGCCATTTATACAAAGCCTGCATCAGTTTCTTTGGGCTTTTTGCAAAATGTTACCAATTCCTCTATTCTTATTCATATCTTAAGACCTATTCTGACAGAACAAATGTGCTTTCTACCAAAACCACCAAGGATTAGCATCTTTCTGCAGCGTGTCAGTACTGGGCTACCTTAAGAGACAGCTTGGGGTTACAACCACTTCTTCTTAAGAAATACTGACTCTGTGGCCAGAGAAATTGAGTCTCCAGGACTGCCAATCAAGTTTATGCAGGCAGAGAGATAGTTTTCCATAAATGCATTCATTTGATTCATTTATAAATCTGAGCAGGGCTGTGCTTTGGCAGTGGAACAGGCAATCTGCTCTGGTAGAAGCCTGAATTTTTGGAAGGGTGAATCAGAGAGGGGAAGGAATGTGGCAAAGTTAATTTCTGTGATCTTTGTGGGCCTTATCTGCAATAGGCACCCACATGCCCATGCTTCTAGACAAGTCATGGTAAGAGCTTAGTTCACAGCTATCTAACAGGGAAGATGGCAGGAATCAACTCCTTGCACTGAGGGGAAGGCAGAGGTGCTGTGCATTCCCTTCCCAAGTCTAGTCTGTTGTATAGGTGAAGGGGTCTCTTTCAGAGGGGAGAAAACTGCAAGATGCCTAATCAATATACTGGATAACCAAATAGCTGCAGAGTAGTTCCCACTAGGGTTTCTGAAGCTGGTAAGCAAGTGAGAGCTCTTCATTTGCAACATGTTCCTGAAACCCTTCTTAAAACTCAGTTCATCCAGATGGGCAGTGACACTCCAGGAAATTTTATTTGGGCATCCATACAAGAATTTACAGCACGGTAGCAAATAAACTGCAAGTAAAACCAGTATATCCCAGAGATAAAACTGTTGAGAGTCCCAGGATACAAAACTGTTGAGGATCAGAGAGGATTAGACCAGTCTTTATTGCTTTATTTGGCTGTGAATTGCTAACTCACTTTCTGTCAAAAAGGGTGGTAAGTAATCTTGGTTCAGTCCAGGAGTTTGGGCACACATAGCAACAATTGCTAAAAAGCGATTCCCTTCTTTTAGCATCTTTGTGAGAACAGGCCCTGCTATCCTGGAAAAGTCATAATTGATAATTATCAGAGAGGGTCCTGATTCACTACATTATCACAATATTATGCAACAAAACACTGTAGGAATTCTTGCAGGAAGTAAAGCACAGACTAGAAACCCATTCTGTCACATAAAACCTGAGAGAGAAGAAAATTCCTGCCTAAGACATGCAAGACAGACACAGGGCAGGAAGATACACTTACCCTCCATGCAAACAGATTAAAACTAGAGATGATACAAAACCTGTGCTTCTGAGACAGGACCATGGCCTAGGGGAAACTACCAAACCTCTGGCTGTCTGCTGGGTACCATAAGTATTTCTCCAGCTACCTTTTTCACTCTGCCACTTGTAGCTGTCTTTTAGCTAGGAAGAGAAGGGAAGGACCAGGAGAGTCAAATACAGCTATCGACCACTGCTGTCTGCTTTTGCTGTCTCTTTCGGACATCACTCTATTCATGTTCTTGCAATAAACTTTGGTTAAGAGCTTATTTTCAAACTCTCTGTTACTCGTAGGAAACATTATTCTGTTTCAGTGGTGAAATACCAGACTAATGAAATAGTTCAGTTAATATTTTATCCTTGTAGCAGAAGAGTTATATGGATCTGGCCAAACTACGTTTCCTATATAGCAAAGTAACCAATAAATGATGATAGCTAGATGAAGGTCATTAACTCAGGATCTGGGAAATTTCAGTTTGACAGCTAGAGAAAAAAAAGTCCCCTGTGCTTTTCATGTTAAAATATGACTCAAGCTGAGAAGGTCTGTGCAGAGCCTCACCGGAGTGATTTATTTTCATGCTCTGAATTGTTCTATGGTTTCTATTATCTTTACCATTAGAGGAAAAGTAGACCACTGTAAGAATCAAGAACTTCTTTCTGATCAGCCTTCCTAAAGGTTTTGCTCCTATTCTGAAGTGTGAGCAGGAATGCTTTTAATACTTTTAAATCTGTGGGCAGAGCTTATCAATAAACACACACTCATGGGAAAACCATTCACTCTTCTTTTCATCTGAGGGCTGTTAGTTTCTGTTTTTATGGTAGTGTTTATATCAACTCTTAGTTCCCAGTGCTCTTACACATCTTTCCTGATATTTTCTACAACCTGTAGAAAATGCTCTGTAAAATCCTACAGAGCTCAGTTTGGTCTGCAAGGAACCTTAATTCTCGAGACATTTCCCTGCTTGGACGTACTTTGCAGAGCAGAGTACTGTTCCTTTTGATAAAAATAAGTGTTAACTTTATGGACAGTCCTCTGGCTGGGCAAAGGAGACTCATGATTGTAACTCACATATATATAATGTCTTCGAAAGGTTTTGAGATGAAATGATTTGAAGGCTTTTAATGAAGTACTCTAACAGCCAACAAGGGCAGCTTAACATACCAAGGCAATGAATCAAAACATCTTGTTCATGCCTTGAATGGAAGGAAACTATTCACACACGTTGGTTATTTGGGAGTAGCTGCTCCTTTAGCACGACTGTGCTACAAGCCCCTGCTTTGGGCTCCCAGGTCTGAGCTACATTCATCACAGCTCAAGTATGCAGCCCAGGGACAGAGTGCAGCCAAGGGGCATTGCCAAACCAGTGCAAAACAAAGGCGGGAGTGTAGTTTGAACACCGGCCCAGCTGGTTCTGATAGCATCCCGCTGATAATAAGGCCTGTTAAACTCCTTCAGCAGCAAAATCTTTATCTTCATTCCACAGAGTAGTCCTTTGTCTTCATCCTACAGAAATTTCAGGGCTTGGTGGGGAGGGTCCCACTCCCAGCACAGAGCAGAGGGGAAACATTAAAGGCGCGGTGCTGATCCCCCTCACTTTAACACCTTTTCCGAGGCAGAACGCTGCTTTTCCCGTGCGGCAGCCGCTCTGTTCGGAGCTGACGAGCTGGTTCTTCTAGGTGGAGCTGCTGGGTGCCCCCGCTGTCTCGCTGGCAGCGGTTCAAGTGAAGTAACACGGCATTCCTGCGATGGAGGGCTGGGAGAGGCAGCTCTCTCCGTGACAGAGTGCCCGCATCTCCCCATGGCCATGGATCCTGCCCAGATACAGTGACAGCCGCAGCATTCCTGCTGCGCTCCGGCCGTGCCCCAGAGCCCTGCCCAGCAGTTGTTGTAACTCTGTCCGTGGGATCTTGCGGGACAATGGAATGAATCCAGGTCTCTGGAATGCACTAGGAAATATCTGTAGGAGATGAAACTCTTGATTTTTTTTTTTTTTTTTTTTTCCCCCTGCTGGTTTTCCCCAGCATCATGGGAGCTGTTGGTTGGAAATGCCACAAGCCTCGAGGTCTTGGTCGAGCCTACAGAGACTCTGCAAGAGCCTGTGCTGTAAACCCGTGGTTTAAACCTCATGGCAGCTTCCTTCAGGAACACAGCACATGCACAACAAGGTTTATTTGCAGACACTTTCAGATTCTTATCTTTGCAGCTGATGCTTGCAGGATCGTTTTCCTCCAGCATTGCTGGCTTGGGAGTCAGGTGAACTTACCTATCTGAAAAAGTGCTCTTGAGAGGCCAAGATGAATGCCAGGCATGTGCATAGTGTTCCTGTTATCAAGTGCTTTCCTGAACTGGGACCCACGATTTAAAATATTCTAACTATTCTAAGTATTCCCTATTTCAACCCTAAGAAGTGAATCAGAAGGGGCTGCGGGACTTCACGGCAGCTCTGCTCAGGCGGCTGTGAGAGCTCTGAGGGGGGAAAAGGAATCCCAGTAATTGCGATACCTGCAAGAGAGGGAGAACAAGCAGCAGCGGGAAAAGGCAAGCACACCATCCATCTGGAGAGAGAGATGTGGTTTTAAAAACAAAAGACTCACGGAAGAAGTGCATTAGCAGTTTCCAGCCATTCATGCATGAGGAATAACAGCCCCATGACAGGGGTGCCTGAGGGCAGAGGGACAGACAGACCTGCAGGTACAGGGACTGATGGCTGCAGGAGGAGAGGTTTGGCACAGGAGCCAGCTGAAGCTGCCCATGACAGCAGCCATGCACATCTTTGTTTACAACAAGCCGTAAGCCCATGAGGGAGCACCATGAAAACTGCTGACCTACATGTATGAATTCTTTAGTGGGTCAAACACAGTGCCAGCCGCGACAATGACACTAAATTATTACTGCTGTTGTTTGTCTTGCAATTATTCATTCCTCCTTCTCCTTATTAATAACACAAATGAGGTTATGTGTCCAGAGTGTGCTTTGCACTGTCAGAAAAGACCTGATCTAAAGATGCCCCATCCCTGCCCACATGTCAAGACATAAGTTTTCTAACTGGCTATGGACTCAGAGTTATTTCTACAATACTGCATAAACAGGACTGTTAGTTTCTTGTCACAGCTTAGAAATGGTAACTAGCAAATGCCAAAATCCTCATAAAGAAAAGGCACAGCTTGTGACCTTAAATAAGTGAGTGAGCAAAGCATAAAACTTTTCACCTGTGGAGAGATATTTATCATGGATCAGGTTTCTGGCTTTTAAGAGAAACTATTTGTTGAAGTAATGTTGAAGTTGATGCAAGGAAAAGTAATATGCTTAAATACAAGAGCAGATTGCTTACATTCACTATTAATATAATTTTAGTTATATACAACTTTAGTACAAAAACTTAAAAAGCAAAAAGCCCAAATCTAAAAATTGCAGAGAAAGGGCTGTAGTCTGGAAGAAGAGAAGCTAGGATGATCAGTAAAAGACATTATTGTTTCTTTTATTAACATCTCTGGTATTCTCATGTACTGTTTTATTTTATTTTAATGTATACAGATCACAGGAATTTTATATGCCAGTGTTCCAATTAAAACTAGCTTTCTCTTTATACAATACATTAAAGCACATTTCATTTAAATTCAATGACACTGTCATACTTGGAATTCATTATATTATATCAAATGTGATTTTGGAGACTGCTGCCCACTGAATGTGAATACCAAAAAAAATAACCTGTTTTTATTTTCTCCTTCTGGTTTTGCCCAAAATAGTCCATCTGGGCTGCTAGGCTAAAGATAAAATAATTTTTTAAAAATTGCATTTCAAAAAGCAGATACACATTTCAGTCATATGATATGAAAATGAACCAGCCTATATAACTCCTACTGCTTACTTTCAAAAAATTCCCTTGTTCTGAAGTCAGTCCAGTGGCTATTAGAAGTAGTCACTGATGTAAATTCCATCTTGTTTATGAAAACATTTTGAACAAAGCATTGATTGTCCAGGGTCCATAAAAAAAAGTTAAAATCTATAAAATGTTGGCATCACTACTATTCAGGGCATGAGAATGACATGCATATAAATCATAGTTTATTGGCACAGGGTTTTCTACTCAGAAAGAAGGCTTTGCTGAAAACGTACTGTAATGCCCCTCTTTTATAGATTTCTTTTGAAAGTATTCTGAATCAGGAAATAATCAGAAGCAAATCTTAGTCTACAGTAGGAATCAAGGCCACAACAAGTCTTTTATGACATGGGCTAACTGTCGTAGAGGGGCAGCCTAGGCAGAGTTTGGGGAAATCAGGGTGGATGGAAAAGCCTCAGTGTGAAGCTTTGGGAGGGAAGGTCATCTGTGTGTCTGATGCCCCCGCCTACAATCTCACCCATGTCTCTGTTAGCCCTGGGGACAGTAATATATGTAGGTTGATTTTTTTAGGAAAAGGCCCTACTATCACAGATTAGGAGATGTACTGTACTTGTATTGCTCCAGTTCCAAACAACTCAAGTGTCACTGAAGTTACATTAGAGCAAAGCAAGACAAATTGCATTGGACCAGCCTAAGACGTCTCACAGATGATTCTTTCCTGATTCTTTTCCAGTAGGAAAATTATTGGCAGCCACCAGGGATCAATGCTGTTAAGTGCTGCACTGAAGAGCAAGCACTCCAGCAATCCAAGCAATTTTCTGTTAAGTCATTCTACTGGACTGCAGAGATTGTGGGTGGGATTCTCCCAAGTGAAAAATATGGCAATGCCACAAGACTAAGTCCTTACTGTTTCTTGGAATTTTAGTAACAGCCATAAAATTTACTGTTGGCACCTGAATCTTTAGAAGCACTAGGCAAATCAAACAATCAAGCATCCTGAAGCTCTTCTCCTCATATGATGCTTATTAAAATATATTTGATGAATTGCTTCATAAATGGATTCCAGAATTTTCAAGCAGAAATGCTTGAAGTCAGGTTCATAAATCCATGTCTAAATTTTTTAACAAGGTTATGCTAATTTTTCAAATTTCTTGAGCTCCTGAAGACTGCAAATGCTAGAGCTTTTGAAAAAAAAAATCACACAATATTTCAAGCAGATCTTTACTCTTAGTTAAAATGTGAATTAAGACCATTTTCTAGAATTTCCTAGGATTGTCCATTGTAGGTGTCAGCACTAGTGCTGTGAAGATTAAAGGAGGAATGGTCTTGCAGCCCTGATGTGTTCTGGGTTGATCCTAATTCCCTGGAGTTGGAATACTGCAGGAGAGCTGACCATGATTCTGTACATATGGCTAATGTGGATTACCTTCTATTTTATCAAGTTTGGAAGCTTGACCCACAGACTGTTATGGACTATTCCCACTGGAAGCACATTATTTCCATTAATCTTAACAAAGTGGTCCATCACTGGTGCATAACTCTTTCAAAACTTTGCCTGTACTATATAATTTAATTTTCAAAAAATCAAGGAAAAAATTAAATGTAGGAGATCAGAAAACTATGAGGAATGACCAACGAAACCCCAGCCACTTTAACAAGAACTTGGCAATATGTGTAAGTCAGTGATTGCAGACATGACTAAGTCGTGCCATCTTGTCTGCACACACAGTGTGTAACATCCAGAAATCTTGTGTTCCAGCCCAAGGATTCTCCATTTAAAACAGACAATGAGTTGCACAGTTCTTCTTGTAAATTGTTTTCTCTAGTTTCTGAGCATATTTTTAAGCCAGAGGATCTGTTTAGAAGAGCCAAAACTATGTATAGTAATGGCAGTTGCAAAACTGAGTGTCGGGGAGCTAGACAGCCTGATGGCTTGGAAAAAATGAGCATGGAGACAGGAAAGAGACATAGTTATTGGGACAAGGACTTGTGCATGTGAATAGCTGGTGCGTTATGGAAAATGTAGTTCAGCCACACTGTCCTCTACTGGCTAAACCTGGATCTCTGAAAACATGTTCTAATTCATGTTGTTTTCTTTCTTTGGTCTTTTCTTTTCTTTTCTTTTTTTCTTTCTTTTCTTTTCTTTTCTTTTCTTTTCTTTTCTTTTCTTTTCTTTTCTTTTCTTTTCTTTCTTCTCTTTTAATTTCTCTACTTTTCTTTTCTTTTCTTTTTTTCTTTTCTTTTCTTTTCTTTTCTTTTCTTTTCTTTTCTTTTCTTTTCTTTTCTTTCTTTTCTTTTCTTTTCTTTTCTTCTTCTCTTCTCTTCTCTTCTCTTCTCTTCTCTTCTCTTCTCTTCTCTTCTCTTCTCTTCTCTTCTCTCTCTTCTCTTCTTCTTCTCTTCTCTTCTCTCTCTTCTCTTCTCTTCTCTTCTCTTCTCTTCTCTTTTTCTTTTCTTTGTTTCCTTCTCTTCAATAAAAAGAGAATCACATTTTCAGACAGCCCATCTCCTTCACCTCATCTCTGTCCGCCCTCAATACTTTTAAAAACTAAGAAAACAGAGTCTTTATGACTATCAAGGTTCATGATGTTTACTCTCCTGTTATTAAGACCTTTGTCAGAAGTGAGGAAGAGTTTCAATATGGAGAATTTTAATCAATTCATTTTATTGTGAATTAGCAAACTGTTAATTACTGATTCTGATACTTTAAAGAATAAAACAGCTCAGGGAAAAATATTCTAGATTTCCTTTGTACTCCTCTCCTTTCCCTTTTTCTGGTCTCCAGTTCCTCCAAGCCTTCTTTGTGGGCTGCACTCAGTCCCTTTGGAAAGGTGGGGGCTGGTGCAGGAGACAGGGGTCAGCAGATGGTCACTTCTTCTCTTTTTCCAAAGATATAGAAATATCCAGAAAGGTAGAAGTCTTTGTGAAGGAGAAAAATCCTCAGATTGGAGAAAATTTAGAACTAGAAGTTAGCCAGATGATAACCCCTGTCCATGGCTAGGAGGGAGAATTAGATGATCTTTAAGGTCCCTTCCAAGACAAACCATTCTCTGATGCTCAGAATCTAAATTAAGGCAGGCCTTTTCACTGGCCTGTGCACATCCCTTGCCGTGATGGTCCAGGGGGTTTCAGCTTGCTAACTGACTGCTCTGTGCTCTGTGTGGATCCTGCAGTCACCAACAACCTGTGTGCTTCTTTCAGGTTCTGGACGACAGCTGAGACCAGCTGAGCCCCCAGGAGATGCTGATGCCGATGCAGATGCAGAGGATGAAGATTCTGTGAGTTTTTTAGAGCTGAATTTTTCTGTGATGACAGTTTGGCAAAATGGGATCTTAAATATTTTGTTTATAGCTGGGTCTTGCTGGTGATTTTTCTTCCCATTAAAAATGTTATATTTCAGTTTGGGATTGTCCTGCCAGCTCGGTAAGGTGTTTCAGTGTAAGGCATCTGCTCTTTGCCATGGTTCATTGGTATAAGTTTACTACCAAGACTTAGCAAACTATTACACGGCTGTTAACTGCAGTAACTTTTTTTTAAAGATTAAGACAGTTTAGGTTCCCTATTGTCTGACTGCAGAAGGAAGAATGCCAAGTGCTTGTCAGCAGAAATTCCTGCTGGGATTTTTCCATGGTTTGCTTGCATATAGAAGGCAATAAAGATTGACGCCATTGGATCCAAAGTTTAGGTGTGCAAATAGAGAAGGGAAGGGTTGTTTTTCTTTAAATCATTACTAATTGATCTGTTTTCAGTCTCTTCAGTCTGTAGATGCATACAATACATAAAAAAAAATCAAAATAAGCATATCACTGGTTTTTGTCTCTCAGAACTCTGTCCCTTGTGGTTTTGAGTGTTTTAACATGAGAACTGTGTTTGTTCTAGACCTAAAAAAAGAGTTACTGGTTATTTTTTATCCACCATCACTAATGAAAGATTTTTACTTAGGAGGACACTATGCAGAACTAGAGAAACACTCCTGAAAAAATGAGTCACTCTTTAATGGTGGATGTTCCTTTACCACCTCTCATGTCTTTTCCACAGGTTAACGAAGTGGCAGTAGAAGACATTCGTCCAAGGCCGCAGGGATCCTCTCCAGTTTATGAGTATCCCATAGAAGAAGACTATTTAAAGGCAAGTCACTGAATTTTCTTGTAGGCATGGCATTATCAAGTTGATTCACGAGGCTTTAGCTCCCACAAGTAGCACAGAGTCACATGTCATAGAATGAGACACTGTTGCTGCCATATTGTCTTCCTGTCCCTACCAAAATTGCATCTGTGTTCATTGATGGTTTTATTCTGTGCTGGACTTGCTGACCATGTTCTTGTTTCTCGGCAAGAAAATGCATTTGACTTAATTCTGTGAAGGATACGAGGCAGAGAGCATAAAGAAATTACAGTGTTTTTCCTGTTAAAATATCCAATTGGCTTGGATCTAACTAATAAGTATTTCAAAAATTACGTGTACCTCTTGGTTATTCAAAGTTAGGGATTTAATTACTACTGCCATGTTAAGTAGGCAACAGTTTGAAATTCATGCTGAAGTTGAATAAGTAAAAAAAAAAAGTATGTTTACGAAATTGAAAGCATGAACAATGTGCTACATTAGGACACAGAAAATCTTTCAATATCTTAAGACATTTGGTCTCTGACATTCATTTAATGCAAATTTTGGTACAATGAAGGGAGGCCTTGGCATCTAATTTACTACTGGGAATAGTATTGTTACAGGTTGTACATGGCACGTGATTCTGATTCTGCTCTGTTGCCATTAAAGTCAGCCTCAATTCTTACTCTAAACCAGGAATTTTAACTGACTTTCGTTGTTCTTAAGAACACCATGACTTCTGAACATCAAATAATTAAAAATTATTTTTCAGCTTCAAGAAGGAAACAAAAAACATTCTACAGACAAATCAAAACAGAGTCATCCACAGGTCAGTCCAAAAGCACTCCGTAGTTTTAGGTATGAGCCTTGTAAATAGTAAAGTTTGTTATTACACAAAGGCATGAATGGGTGGACAGAAGGAAGGACAAATGGGCAAAGACTTTGGATGTGTTTTGATCAGGACCTTCATGAATGGCTGAGTTGTGACACAAGCATGAACATTTATTTGTCCTATTTGGGGTTCTTCCATAATTCTTTTTAGAATTCTTTCTTTAACCTTCTCTGATTTGATTGCAGTACAGCATTAGCTCTTACTCTGACTTTTCTGGCCCATTGACTTTAATTCAAGTAGTTAACATCTTCACAGAAAATACTCTTTCAGCCCTAAAAGCTTCCATATGTTTCACATTTCAAAATTATAACCTATTTTCCCTATGGCCCTGATCCAACATAACCCTAACACATGTGCTTAATTCTAATTTAGAACAGAGTCAAAACCACACTGAGGAAGTATATTCTCTGTTTTGGATAATCTTTCTTGAAATATTGAAAATGCACCTGAGGAGACTAAATTTTTTATTGTAGAACAACTAGGAACTCTTTAATACAAATGAATAAAAATTGTAAATTCATGTCTTTTTCCATCTCTAGGAGACAATGGAAGTGACCCTGAAAACAGAAGTGGAAGCTGGTGCCAGTGGTTTTAGTGTGAAAGGTGGAGGAAATGAAGGAATATTTATTAAAAAAGTACTCAAGGAATCTCCTGCTTCAAAAATATTTAGTCTTAGAGAAGGTACAGTCTGAACTTTTTGTTTTGATTTTATTCTGTATCTTTAAATAACGAGATTTGTAGCTGTGCAATCTGCCATCTCCTTAGCTATCAGAAATAGTAGATTTCAAAGTAGCTAATGTTAATGTTAACAAAGGCCACTTCCTTGAACAATACTGAAATGTGATGGTTTTCTAGTATACCATAAAAAAATCAGTTTTCACTGGGATAGTGAAGAAGATACGTAGAAAGTAGTATATAAAAAACTTAAAAAAAATTTGAAAAAACTGTAAGAAAACACAAAGTAATTAAAATTATGTATTATTCCACTTGCAGGTGATCAGCTTCTAAGTGCTACAATATTTTTTGATAATATCAAATACGAAGATGCACTCAAGATTCTCCAATATTCTGAGCCATACAGAGTCCAATTCAGCCTCAAAAGAAAAATTGCCATGCAAGAAGATTTGGAATACTCTGCAGCCCAGCACAAAAAGGAAAGGACAGGCCAGGTAGATAGATATCTGAGTAGTTTACAAAGTTCGGGTAACAAACTAGAGTAATATTGGGTTTGGAAATGGATCAGAAAACACACGTTTGTGTCTTCTTAAAACTTAGACATGTGTTTAAAGTTAATAGCATGAATATTCATGATTTTTTAAAAAATACCACACAGTATTTTCAGCTTTTAAAATATCTTGAGTGAGACTACAGATTTCACATTAATCCATAACCCTGTTAGAGTATACAAAAATTCTTTAGTGAATCAGCATTTTTTTATTGTTAATTGTCCACTGATGAAACAGACTTGGGCAATCTCTGTAATACTTACATTCAGTATGTTAAAAAATGTAAAATGTCAGTAAACATTTTTATCCAAAGCTCCTCTGTAAGATTTTTTATTTTAAAAAAATGTATCTAACGACTATTTTGATAGACCTATGATCTCTTCATAAGTGTACATCAACCTAAAAACATTTTTTGTTCATATACATATATAAATACTATATATAACATATATTTGTACAGACATATTTGTACTTATACCTAGAAACCTCTGTTTACTCCAGTGTTTTGTAAAGAATCAAAATCTGCAGAAATCAATATATTACAGTCCATTTGTTTTACGTAATTTCTGCCTGACATTGCATATTTATATAATCTTACATAATCTACTTATAAAAGTAGATACTAGTAAGAGTACTTACTTAAAAAAGAACATTTTTCTACATATTTTATAGTATTTTTCTTAATTTTCTGTTGCACCTATATTTAGGTTACTTCTAATCTTCTGACTACTATTTGTTCTTTTAGGAAAAAGAACTCAATGAGAGCATTCCTGAAGAAACACTGCATGTTTCAGGAAAAGCCATTTCAGAAGAAGACAGGGAAACACTAATTGTAAGCCAAAGGGTGGGAAGAAGTAAGAGACCTAAAAAAGACAGATTATCATGGCCAAAATTTCAATCAATTAAAAATAAAAAGATATTAAGGCACAGAAGATCTCATAGTACATCAGATGCATATGAGCCTGCTATACAGGATATTTCCCCTACAAGCACAGACACAGAGTCTCAATATCCACAAGAAGTCCATCTCAAAGAGAAAAAAGGAAGCCAAAGGAAGCTGAAGTTCCCTAGCATTGGATTCAGAATGTACAGATCGAAACCAGAACCACAAGAGAAGCAAAAAAAGAAATAAAAACTACACTGATCTCTGAAAAAGAAAAAATACATACAGATGATATAAGCCTGGAAAATCCTGAAATCTTAAACTGTTGAGTATACCACATCTCCTGGTTATGAAATGAAAACCGGGGAAGAACATGAAACTTTAACAAAAGACTTAAAGAGATGAAAAATGGCATTCCATTGCATGTAAAACAATGCCCTGAAGTTGAAATACGCATTAAAAGGACAAGGAAGCAACATCAAAATTTAGTGTGCCTGAAGTATCAGACATAACAACAGAGATACCAAAGCCCAGTTTAGAAACAGCTGATCTGAAAGTAAGCCCAACGTAAAAAATCACCACAAGCCTCAACAAATCCAGAAAAAAGAACAAAAAGGGACAGCAGATAAAAAAGATGGAGAAAGTGAAATTAACATAGACAGTGATGGGTCACACAGCTAAGGGATCTGTACAGGTAAAGGCCTAGAAATAAGCACTGCTAAAGCAGAATCACAGACATCTAACACGCTGAAAATAGGAGAAAAACAAGCAGAAGAAGACACACAAATACTAACTATGGAGAAAATACATTATGGAATTTCAATAACCACTAGAAAAGAGACAAAGACTGACACCATCAAAGAGGGAGGTGATATGACTTCAGAGGACAGCAGGAATTTCAATATGAAAACTCTTAATCCAGATGCAGAATCAGAAGTGTCTTCTTGGAAAATACAATGCCAACATTCAAGTGGACAAAACACCTAGAAATGACAAGAAAATAGTAAGAGAAGAAAGCAGAAATGACTCAGAAGATACAGTAAAAAACGAAGGAATAGAGGAAGATGGTATGCCCACAAATGACAAATCCTTAAACATAGAAAGTGGAATGAAGACAGGAGAAAAAGATATAGAAGGGAAAGAAAGCAAATTCAGACTGCCAAAGTTAAAATTCCCAACATTTACCTGGTCAACTACAAAGGAAGAAAGGACCCAACTTGAAGCACAGATAAATGAAAGAGAAGTGAAACTTCAAGAAGTAGTAAATGTAGGAGGACTTCAGGAAACTGGACGAACAAGAAAGATGCCAGTCCCAACAGAGGAAATGCAAAGAGAAATGTCCAAAGGAAAAACAGACCAAAACGACGTAAAGCAAACTGCAAAACGAGAGTTGCCAAGTCCAAAAATAGCAACAGAAATATCTAAAACAGAAATTACCAAAGAAGAGACAAAAAGAAAACAACAGATTTCAAAAATTGAAACAGATATACAGAAGACAGAATCCAGTAAAAAATCAGAAGATGAAACTGCGGAAATTACATCTGACATCAAAGCTCCCAAGGTGGACATCAGCCTGCCCTCCGTCGACATCACTCTTCCACAGGCCAGCGTGGATCTGCAGGCGCCTGAAGACACCCTTAGCCTGGAAGGGGAAGCCAAAGTCCCAGAGAAGGAGGCTGCCAAGACCAAGGATGGCAAGTTCAAGATGCCCAAGTTCGGCATGCCTTCCTTTGGCTGGTCCAGCAGCAGAGAGGCCAAGGGCACCGTGGCTGCCGACGTAGACGTCAGCCTCAAGGAGCCTGAAGTGACAGTGCCCTCAGCTGCTGCCGAAGTAGACGTGACGCTGCCCTCGGCCGACATCCAGGTGCCCAGTGTGGACGTGACCGTCGAGACAGCTGCTGTAGCTGTAGAGGGGGAGAAAGGTCGATTCAAGATGCCTGATGTGAAGATGCCCAGCGTCAAGTTGCCCAAAGTCAAAGCTCCCCAGGCGCACGTCAGCCTGCCCAAGGCGGATGTCTCGCTTGCCAAAGGCCAGGAGGGCGAAGTCGCCCTGCAGGGCCCCGAGGCTGAAGGCAGCCTGGAGGTTTCCGCCGGCAAAGCTGATGGCGGCAGCATGAAAATACACATGCCCAAAGTCAAGGTGCCCAGCGTGGTCTTCTCCAAGCCCACCGTCAAGGCTCCCAAACTGGATGCAGATGTCAGCCCCATGCAGGCAGAGCCCAAGGCCGCTGATGCCGACGTCAGCATCGCCGCCCCCGACATCAAGCTGCCCTCCGTCGAAGGCTCCCTCGAGCTGCAGGCACCCGACGTGGACCTCAAAGCACCCTCCACCGAAGGCAAGCTCGAGCTGGAAGGCACGGGCTTGAAAGGCAAGCTTAAATTCCCCAAGTTTGACAAGCCCAAATTTGCAGTGTCCTCCCCCAAGGCCGAGGCATCCACAGTTGAGATCACCCTGCCCAGTGCAGAAGTCGACCTCCCCTCTCCCACCGTGAAGGCCACAGGAGAGGGCTCTGGGCTGGGAATCAAAGCTGATGTCCCTGGCGCCAAGACCGAAGGTGCTGGCTGGAAGCTGGAGAAGCCCTCCCTCAAGATGCCCAAAGCTGACATCAAAGCTCCCAAGGTGGACATCAGCCTGCCCTCCGTCGACATCACTCTTCCACAAGCCAGCGTGGATCTGCAGGCGCCTGAAGCCACCCTTAGCCTGGAAGGGGAAGCCAAAGTCCCAGAGAAGGAGGCCGCCAAGACCAAGGATGGCAAGTTCAAGATGCCCAAGTTCGGCATGCCTTCCTTTGGCTGGTCCAGCAGCAGAGAGGCCAAGGGCACCGTGGCTGCCGAGGTAGACGTCAGCCTCAAGGAGCCTGAAGTGACAGTACCCTCAGCTGCTGCCGAAGTAGACGTGACGCTGCCCTCGGCCGACATCCAGGCACCCAGTGTGGACGTGACCGTCGAGACAGCCGCTGTACCTGTAGAGGGGGAGAAAGGTCGATTCAAGATGCCCGATGTCAAGATGCCCAGCGTCAAGTTGCCCAAAGTCAAAGCTCCCCAGGCGCACGTCAGCCTGCCCAAGGCGGATGTCTCGCTTGCCAAAGGCCAGGAGGGCGAAGTCGCCCTGCAGGGCCCCGAGGCTGAAGGCAGCCTGGAGGTTTCCGCCGGCAAAGCTGATGGCGGCAGCATGAAAATACACATGCCCAAAGTCAAGGTGCCCAGCGTGGTCTTCTCCAAGCCCACCGTCAAGGCTCCCAAACTGGATGCAGATGTCACCCCCCCTCAGGCAGAGGTCAAGGCCGCTGATGCCGACGTCAGCATCGCCGCCCCCGACATCAAGCTGCCCTCCGTCGAAGGCTCCCTCGAGCTGCAGGCACCCGACATAGACCTCAAAGCACCCTCCGCCGAAGGCAAGCTCGAGCTGGAAGGCACGGGGCTGAAAGGCAAGCTCAAGATGCCCAAAGCTGACATCAAAGCTCCCAAGGTGGACATCAGCCTGCCCTCCGTCGACATCACTCTTCCACAGGCCAGCGTGGATCTGCAGGCGCCTGAAGACACCCTTAGCCTGGAAGGGGAAGCCAAAGTCCCAGAGAAGGAGGCCGCCAAGACCAAGGATGGCAAGTTCAAGATGCCCAAGTTCGGCATGCCTTCCTTTGGCTGGTCCAGCAGCAGAGAGGCCAAGGGCACCGTGGCTGCCGAGGTAGACGTCAGCCTCAAGGAGCCTGAAGTGACAGTGCCCTCAGCTGCTGCCGAAGTAGACGTGACGCTGCCCTCGGCCGACATCCAGGTGCCCAGTGTGGACGTGACCATCGAGACAGCTGCTGTAGCTGTAGAGGGGGAGAAAGGTCGATTCAAGATGCCTGATGTGAAGATGCCCAGCGTCAAGTTGCCCAAAGTCAAAGCTCCCCAGGCGCACGTCAGCCTGCCCAAGGCGGATGTCTCGCTTGCCAAAGGCCAGGAGGGCGAAGTCGCCCTGCAGGGCCGCGAGGCTGAAGGCAGCCTGGAGGTTTCCGCCGGCAAAGCCGATGGCGGCAGCATGAAAATACACATGCCCAAAGTCAAGGTGCCCAGCGTGGTCTTCTCCAAGCCCACCGTCAAGGCTCCCAAACTGGATGCAGATGTCAGCCCCCCGCAGGCAGAGCTCAAGGCCACTGATGCCGACGTCAGCATCGCCGCCCCCGACATCAAGCTGCCCTCCGTCGAAGGCTCCCTCGAGCTGCAGGCACCCGACATAGACCTCAAAGTACCCTCCGCCGAAGGCAAGCTCGAGCTGGAAGGCACGGGCTTGAAAGGCAAGTTTAAATTCCCCAAGTTTGACAAGCCCAAATTTGAAGTGTCCTCCCCCAAGGCCGAGGCATCCACAGTTGAGATCACCCTGCCCAGTGCAGAAGTCGACCTCCCCTCTCCCACCGTGAAGGCCACAGGAGACGGCTCTGGGCTGGGAATCCAAGCTGATGTCCCTGGCGCCAAGACCGAAGGTGCTGGCTGGAAGCTGGAGAAGCCCTCCCTCAAGATGCCCAAAGCTGACATCAAAGCTCCCAAGGTGGACATCAGCCTGCCCTCCGTCGACGTCACCGTACCACAGGCCAGCGTGGATCTGCAGGCGCCTGAAGCCACCCTTAGCCTGGAAGGGGAAGCCAAAGTCCCAGAGAAGGAGGCCGCCAAGACCAAGGATGGCAAGTTCAAGATGCCCAAGTTCGGCATGCCTTCCTTTGGCTGGTCCAGCAGCAAAGAGGCCAAGGGCACCGTGGCTGCCGAGGTAGACGTCAGCCTCAAGGAGCCTGAAGTGACAGTACCCTCAGCTGCTGCCGAAGTAGACGTGACGCTGCCCTCGGCCGACATCCAGGTGCCCAGTGTGGACGTGACCGTCGAGACAGCCGCTGTACCTGTAGAGGGGGAGAAAGGTCGATTCAAGATGCCTGATGTGAAGATGCCCAGCGTCAAGTTGCCCAAAGTCAAAGCTCCCCAGGCGCACGTCAGCCTGCCCAAGGCGGATGTCTCGCTTGCCAAAGGCCAGGAGGGCGAAGTCGCCCTGCAGGGCCCCGAGGCTGAAGGCAGCCTGGAGGTTTCCGCCGGCAAAGCTGATGGCGGCAGCATGAAAATACACATGCCCAAAGTCAAGGTGCCCAGCGTGGTCTTCTCCAAGCCCACCGTCAAGGCTCCCAAACTGGATGCAGATGTCAGCCCCCCGCAGGCAGAGCTCAAGGCCGCTGATGCCGACGTCAGCATCGCCGCCCCCGACATCAAGCTGCCCTCCGTCGAAGGCTCCCTCGAGCTGCAGGCACCCGACATAGACCTCAAAGCACCCTCCGCCGAAGGCAAGCTCGAGCTGGAAGGCACGGGGCTGAAAGGCAAGCTCAAGATGCCCAAAGCTGACATCAAAGCTCCCAAGGTGGACATCAGCCTGCCCTCCGTCGACATCACTCTTCCACAGGCCAGCGTGGATCTGCAGGCGCCTGAAGCCACCCTTAGCCTGGAAGGGGAAGCCAAAGTCCCAGAGAAGGAGGCCGCCAAGACCAAGGATGGCAAGTTCAAGATGCCCAAGTTCGGCATGCCTTCCTTTGGCTGGTCCAGCAGCAGAGAGGCCAAGGGCACCGTGGCTGCCGAGGTAGACGTCAGCCTCAAGGAGCCTGAAGTGACAGTGCCCTCAGCTGCTGCCGAAGTAGACGTGACGCTGCCCTCGGCCGACATCCAGGTGCCCAGTGTGGACGTGACCATCGAGACAGCCGCTGTACCTGTAGAGGGGGAGAAAGGTCGATTCAAGATGCCTGATGTGAAGATGCCCAGCGTCAAGTTGCCCAAAGTCAAAGCTCCCCAGGCGCACGTCAGCCTGCCCAAGGCGGATGTCTCGCTTGCCAAAGGCCAGGAGGGCGAAGTCGCCCTGCAGGGCCGCGAGGCTGAAGGCAGCCTGGAGGTTTCCGCCGGCAAAGCTGATGGCGGCAGCATGAAAATACACATGCCCAAAGTCAAGGTGCCCAGCGTGGTCTTCTCCAAGCCCACCGTCAAGGCTCCCAAACTGGATGCAGATGTCAGCCCCCCTCAGGCAGAGGTCAAGGCCGCTGATGCCGACGTCAGCATCGCCGCCCCCGACATCAAGCTGCCCTCCGTCGAAGGCTCCCTCGAGCTGCAGGCACCCGACGTGGACCTCAAAGCACCCTCCGCCGAAGGCAAGCTCGAGCTGGAAGGCACGGGGCTGAAAGGCAAGCTCAAGATGCCCAAAGCTGACATCAAAGCTCCCAAGGTGGACATCAGCCTGCCCTCCGTCGACATCACTCTTCCACAGGCCAGCGTGGATCTGCAGGCGCCTGAAGCCACCCTTAGCCTGGAAGGGGAAGCCAAAGTCCCAGAGAAGGAGGCCGCCAAGACCAAGGATGGCAAGTTCAAGATGCCCAAGTTCGGCATGCCTTCCTTTGGCTGGTCCAGCAGCAGAGAGGCCAAGGGCACCGTGGCTGCCGAGGCAGACGTCAGCCTCAAGGAGCCTGAAGTGACAGTACCCTCAGCTGCTGCTGCTGAATTTGACATGACATTGAGTGACTCTGAGATCCAAGCTCCCAGTTTGGATGTTCCTGTAGATTTCTCCCATCCTAAACAAGAGGAAATTGGTAAATCTAAATCTGCTTTTAGAATGCCTAAAATTTCTTTTTCTAAAACTTTCAAACCTCATATACAAAACCAGCCTGGATTTGATGTTTCTGTTTCAGACACTCCTTGTCATTCTTCTACTTATGATACTTCTTCTGTTCCTTCTGAGAGTGTTGGATCTAAACATTTGCCTGACATTACGGCAGAAACTTTATCTAAAAGTTCCAAATTCAGAGTTCCTAGCATTGGTTTCTCTAAAGCTGAAGTTACTTCATCTAAAATTGATCTGGATTCCTCTTTACAAAAGGGGGATATTACTCTTACTAAATACCAAATTAATCTAACAGAATCTCAATCAAAAATTGCATCTCTTGCTGATGAAAATCTTTCAGATTTTGTAATTTTAAGTGAAAATGCTTGTGAGGAGCAAGGTGATTTTAAGCTAGAGGACAAAACTACATCTGCTGAAATATCTCTGGTAGACACTGAGGTCACAGTTAAAATTCCTAAATTCCGAAAACCAAAATTCAAAATTCGTTCTAAGGGAAAAGCATCTGAAAGTTACATTGGTTTTAATGTGGAATCTGAAATTTCCAAGGGAAAGATCGCATCTGATGAGACTGATTCTGATATTGAAAAACCAGCTCAAATATCTGATGCCGAACTTGATGTAAGGTTGCATAAACCTTCACTTGAAGTTGTTCTGGATGCACCAACAATAGATCCAAGTCTCTCACCCGTAGGGATTACGTTGCCAAAATTAGAAGCAGAAATCCATGACCCAGATTTAGAGTGCAAGGCAGAACATGAAGTAGTTACAGGAGTGAAGGATACTGAGGAGAAAGAACACAAATTTAAATCATCAAAATTCAAACTGCCATCATTTAGATGGTCACCAAAGAAAGAAGCTATTGCTCCTTCTCACATTGAGGAACATCTGGAAGAACCCACTTTGTCTACTGTATCTGGAGACATGGGATCTGAATTATCTTTTCCTACTCCTGAGAATCAATACCTCCATGAAAAATTTGATACAACAGAAAAAGATGGTGAAAAAGCCAAAGCCAAAAAATCCCAATTTACCATGCCAAAGATCTCATTCCCCAAAATTAAGGGTCAGAAAGTACAAGTCTCTCTGCCCATACTGGAAACTGATGTTTCTGGACCCACACAAGAAAAAGAAGGTGTTTCTGTCCAGAAATCTGAGAAAGGGAGTAGTGGAGAAGGGGCAGGACTGGGCATAAAAGTGCCAAAAGTTACAGTCCCAACTTTGGAATTTTCCAAACCAGAAGCCGAAGCTCCCAAAACAGAGATGGATATTAACATGCCTACAGGTGACATCACAGTTCCTACCTGTGAAGAAGATAAGCTGACACTGAAGTCAGCTGTTGCTAGTGCCAGCCTCTCCACCTCAGATATTAAGATGATACCTGAACATTCACTTGAGGTGAAGAGTCCTGAAGTAAATGTTGAAAAAACATCAGGTAAAATTGCTGTGGGTGATGTAGAGATAAAAGCTGAAGGTTCTGAAGGGAAAACAAAAATGTCTAAATTCCAAATGCCAAAGGTAGGAATTACACTTTCTAAAGGGAAAGGGTCAGAAAAGGATGTTGGTCAACCCAAATCAGAAGTCAAGGTTCCCCAAATAAAAGCAACAGTAGAAATATCTGACATTGCTGTTGAAGCACCAGACTTGGAGGTGGAATGTGGCACAGAATTGGCTACTTACAGCCCTGAAGTCAAAATTACCAAAACTGACAGTAAGGCATCAGAGGCTGATGTTCACCTCCCATCATCTGACATTTCTATTCCAAAAACAGACAGTGATATTCAGGATTCAGATGCAGCAATGAAGACCAAGGGGCAAATAAAGCAAGATGGAGATGGAGAAGAGAAAGAAGGACATTTCAAAATGCCAAAATTCAAACTTCCATCCTTCAGCTGGTCACCAAAGAAGGAAGCAAGTGTTAAATCAGATTCTGGAGCAAATCTGGAAGACCAAAAGCTTGCTGTCGTGTCAAGCGGAATAGACACAGAAGTGAAAGGACCTATACCTGATGATCAAGGTAGTGGGCCAGACATTGATCTGGAAATATCTGCAGGAAAAGTTGAACAAAAAAGTCCAATTAAGAAGCCTCAATTTGTCCTGCCTAAAATTTCACTCTCCAAGATCAAGGTTCCAAAATCTCTGTCTCATTCACCAAAAGTCGAAGCTAATGCTACTGTTCCTAAAACAGAAATAGAGGCTGATGATTCAATTAAGATACCTGATATAGAAAAAAGTCATCCTGAAGGGACTGAAGAAGGAGCACAAATAAGCATAAAACTGCCTGACACTATGGTCCGCACTCTGGAGTTTTCCAGAGTAGAAACTGAAGCCTCTAAATCTGAAGTAACAGTCAGCTCAGCAAAGATTGATGCTTCTTTGACTCCCTCAGAAGGTAGTTTTCAACAGGTTGACTTAAAAATAAATTCTACCAATGAATGTAACATTCAGAAAACTGATATTAAGCTTCCCAAAGGAGAAGCTTCAGTTGATTTGAAGAGCCCTGATATATTAACAGAAAGCTCATCAGTTGGGGATGGAAGAAAAGTGAAATTGGAAGGTCCTGAAGGGAAGATTAAAATGCCCAAATTCCAGAAGACAAAGTTTGGAATCTCCCTAACAAAAGGGAAAGTCCCAGAGACAGAGATCAGCTCTCCAAAAATAGAAGCTGATCTACCCCAGCTAAGAATGACAAATGAAATCGCTGACATTGCTGTGGGAGTTCCAGCATCAGAACTTACATCTGATATGTCAGATCCCGAAGTAGGTGATGGTAAGGTAAAAACATCCCAAGCTCTGACAGGTGGCATTGAAGATGTAAAGGTAGACATAAACACCCAGTCAGTGTTTAAACCAAAGACACAGGGAGTTATAGAGAGCTTTGAGGTGAAGGAAATCAAACTAAAAGAACATGAAATAAAAGCTGAAGAAGTTCAGACTGAAGAACATCAGGGATGGTTTAAAATGCCAAAATTCAGAATACCTGCATTTGGCAGGTCATCCTTAAAGGAAAAGAAAAGTGATACTGGTATTGAAAGGAGTATGGAAAAAACTCAGGAAACTACTCCTGCTGAAGTACAAACTGAAACAAGTATTCCTGGAAATACCTTCTCATTACCACATGCAGTTGCTGAAATTACTATTGGAAAAGAAGGTATTGAAAAATCAGGAGATTCTGTGAAGAGTTCTGATGTTAGCTTGCCAAAGATGGAAGGAGATCTTTCATTATCCACAGAAGGAACAGATAGTAGAGTGAATATTCCAAAAACTGAAACCTATGCAGAAGTAGTTAAGCGCAGTGTTGAAGGACATACTTCAGAAATCACAGTGTCTGCAGAAGAATTGTCTGAATCATACCCAAGTGCTTCAGGAACTGACAAAGACCAGAGTTCAGCAAATAGGTTTCCAGAACATAAAGGCAAATCACGGGATATAGAAATCTCAAAGGTAGAAGGTTCCATGAAGTTTGAGACATCAAGGGTAGGATGCAAGCCATCATCATCTGAAATTACTCTGGATGCAACACAGAAGAAAAGAGATGTTAGTCTTCCAAAGAAAGAGCTAGATATTCAAAATAAAGAGGCAGCAATTAAAAAGGGAAAGATAAAGGGCGAGGTGAAAATCACAGGAAAAGACAGTGAAGAAAGTCAATTAAAAAGGACTACGTGTGAATGGTCTACAACAAAAGGATCAGAAGATGGTACTTACGTTACAGCTAAGCTGGAAGATCTAAAGGTAGAAGTTCCAACAGTGAAGACGGATGTTAAAATTACTACAGTAGATCCTGAAATGAAATTCCAAGTGAAAAGTGTTGAAAAGGATGTGTCTGCAGGAGTGGAAGTGCAAGTAGAAGACAGAGCAGAAACAAGTAAAATTAAAGCATACAAGTTTAAGATTCCAAAGTTTGGAATGTTGCATTCAGAAATTAAGGGGTTTGAAGATGATACCAATTTGCCAAAGTCAGAAGCTGATTCAGCACCTAAAAGTAAAAGAGGCACAGCAGAAATGCAGTTAGAAAAACCAGAAGGATCAATTGGTCTGGAAAGTCGAGCTCTAGATGACACAGAAGCATCTGCCAGAATAACAGGGGGAACAGTGGACCAAGCACAAGGTGTCCCAGAAGTAACTGTAAGAATTCCCAAACTAAAAATACCAAGATTCTCTTTTAGAACTCTCCCAATTGAAGCTGATGTTTTACTGTCAAAAGTAGTAACAGATCCAAAGGGATCTAGTACTGACATTGAAATAGTGAAACTGCAAGCAAGCTCTGCTATCCCTGAAGAAACACCAGGAGCTCTAGAGGGGGGTATTCAAAAAGCAAAAAGCAAAATCTTAACGCTGACTGAACCTGACATTAAAACAGCACAAATGACAGCTACCATACAGTCCTCCCTTTCAAGTGCAGGACAAGATATCCATTGGTCTTACATAGAGGGCCAAGAAGTAAGTGAGAAAGTAGAACCTGAACATGTTGCTATTGAGCGGTGTGAGATTTACACTACTGAAATAGTGAAAGAATCAGAGATTCTGTCATCAGAGGTCAAAACTGCTGCTTTGGGATTTTCATTGCTCAAGACAAAGTTGCCTGAATCACACAGCGATTTAGATGTGCTGGTCCAGCAACACTCTCCAACGGGAGATGCATCAGTGAGAAAACTTACAGGTGCTGGTGAAAGCTTTGGAGTAGCAGCACAGAGAATGGGCAGTGCTGAGCTTAAACTATCTGAGAAACCACAACCTGAGTCTGAGGAATCAAGAGGAAAAGTAAGCTTGAAACAATTAAAAACATCTGCTGCTGAAGTAAAGTGTTTCAGTAAACTTGAATCACCTGAGGGAATAACTGCAGCTCCTCCCTCTAAAGGTGAAGAGGTAGTTGAAGCAGCAGAAGGTGAAGAAGAAGACATAACCAATGAGAAAGAAAAGACTGATAATAAAAGATCTCCTGGAAGATTCAAATTTTGGCTTCCAAGTATTGGCTTTTCATCTTCTGGGGATGAAACAAGCACAGATGCAGAACCAGAAATAAAAAAATCAGTTCCAGAAGATGTGAAACCTGCTGACACATCAGATGATTCCTCTAAGCAGGCTGAAAAACCTGGATGGTTTAGACTTCCCAAGCTTGGTTTCACATCTCCTTCCAAAAAGGCTAAGTCTGTTGACAAAGAAGAGGTGGGTCATAAAGAGGAGAGACTCTCAGATGAAGACAGCCCAACAGACAAACCGGATGTGTTTTTTGATGCACAAGAAAGCTTATCACCTAAAGAAATAGGAGAGGGTGAAAAAGCTGAAACTGATGGGGCCTCATCTATTGTGACATCTTCAGCAAGAACTGAACTAATCTTGCTAGAGGAAGAAAAAGATAGTAAATCTAATATTGTCGGAGATACAACCAAATGAAGGTTGTATTTTCTTAATCCTCAATGAAAACAAAATATTCCATATGTACAGAAGAGAATGTTTTCCTAATCTTCTACTAACTGAAAATTAAAACCCAAGGCTGGTATTCATGAAAACACTTGAACAGAATTTACTACCTTGAAAATTTCAAGTACATGGATGTACTAGATTATACACTAATAAAAATAATGATTTTTCATATCTACCCCAAGGGCAACAATTATGACAGGCGCAGAGAGGTCCATAGTTTGAGCAAAGTCTGAGTAGATACCAGAACCATGAAAGTAAATCATTGAAAGGCTCAATGATACCAAAAGAATTTTTAAAGAGGCTTCTCAAAACACGCCAGTTATATTTAGATTACAGATTATTTCCAGAACGGGTTCTAAGCTAATACTATGAGAACTATACTTACCTGTTTAGATTTTGGAACTTTATGATATACTTTTGCTTTGTTATTAAAACACTTTTCTTTATTTCAGCTATGGTAGTATGTATATTCCACAAACAATTTAAAATAGAAAATAAAAAAAAATACTAGTGTAGAGAGACTAATGCTTTGCCTCTTCCTCTCTTCTCATTTTTTTTTATTATTGTGGTGGGTCATATTTAGTCTTACAATAAATTTAAAAAAAAACAGCAAAAACCAACAGAATAATTTCAAGACCAAAAACATGTAACTAAATCATGTTTGTAAGATACCAGAATAAAACATGCTTACCAAGAATATTATTCAAATGTGGATAAATAAATTTTTATGTATATACTTATGGGATAGTTAAATGCTTAGAATGATCTGCCACACTGGTGGAATTGCTTCAGAGATTTTCCAGGGAAGGAGGTGTATATAATTATTTGCTCCTTTGTTTATATTAATGCTTCTCTCAAATGCACAATGAAAACCAGAGTGACTATGTGACAGCCTTCACATGTACCATTAAAACACTGTCTGTATTCTTAATTCACAATAAACTCACCATAAAAATAACTTGAGTAGCATGAGTTACTGACATTTCTGATTTGGAAAATCCCTGCCCAAATTTGCAAAAGTTTGGATTTACTTTACTGTCTGCTGAGGTGGATGCTTAATGACAGCACCAGTTCCTAAATATAAGGGTAATGGAGACTTTTCACTCATTACAGTCCCAAGTTGAATCATAGAACATGTTGAGTCAGAAGGAACCTGTCAGGATCCTTGAATCCCACTCTTGGCCCTGCATAGGACATGCCAAGACTCACACCACATCCTTGAGAGCATTGTCCAAAGGCTTCTTGAACTCTGTCAGACTTGGGGCTGTGCCCACTGCCCTGGGGAGTCTGTTCCAATGCTCATACACTCTTTGGGGAAGAAACCTTTTCCTAACATCCATCCTGAACCCCTCATCACTCATCTCCAGCCATTTCCTCAGGTCCTGTCACTGGCCACAAGAGTGAAGAGATCAGTACCTGCCCCTCTGGTTCCCTCATGAGGGTGTTGAAGACCCCAATGAGGTTTCCTCTCAGTCTCCTCCAGGCTGAACAGACCAAGTGACCACAGCCACTCATCATACAGCTTCCCCTCCAGACCCTTCATCATCCTTGTGGCTTCCTTTGGATGATCTCTATTTGTCGTTGTTGTTGTTGTTGTTGTTTTGGTTTGGTTTTGGTTTTGTTTTTTTGTGGCACCCAAAACTGGTCACAGGACTCCAGGTGAAGCTGCCCTAGTACAGAGCAGGGCAGGACAATCGCCTCAAATACAAAAACATTTTCCAAGGGACTTTACTCACTAGTTCCCTGAGCAACCTGAAGTCAGTTCTCCTCCTGTCCAGAGTTGAAGCTTTTCTGTCCCTTTTGCTCCTGTCAGCAGAGATTTTAAACTCAATTTCTCTGTGGTATGTGTGGCCAAGATGGCTGCAATCGCCACTTCACTCATGAGATCCTCTCTCCAGAATGACAAATGCAGACATGCTTCATTACAGTAGTTTTCTCACCCCGAACTTCTCCATATTCTACTTAGTACAGGAAAGCAGATAGAGCATAACACTTAGGAAATGGGTTGTAAGTGAAGTGTAGTTGGCTGTCTAACCACCTACAGATCGAGATGTTCCTCATTCTACATCACAGAATCACAGAATGTTAAAGGGATGGAAGGAACCCTAAAGATCATCCATCTAACCCCCTGCCATGGGCAGGGACACCTTCCACTGGCCCAGTTTGGTCAGAGCCCCATCCGGCCTGGCCTTGGAACACTTCAGGGCTGGGACACCCACAGCTGCTCTGGGCAACCTGGGCCAGGGCCTCAGCACCCTCACAGGGAAGATTTTTTCCTTATATCTGATCTAACTCTGATCTAAAGTGTTTCACTTTAAAGACATTTAGAATTGAACAGAATAGAATAGTTAATTGAAAGAGGCCCACAATGATTGTTCAGTCCAAGTGCTTGACCACTTCAGGGATGACCAAAACATAGGAAAAACACTAAGGTTATTACAGGCATTGTCCAAATTCCTCTTGAACACTGACAGGCTTGTGGCATTGAAAATCTCTCAAGACAAGTTTGGTTTAGTGTTTGACTGCTCCCTTGTAAGGAAATGTTTCCTAGTGTCAAGTCTGACCCTCCCTTGATGCAACTTTGAACCATTCCTACTCATCCTATCATTGGATACCAGGAAGAAAGAACTGGCACCTCCCTCGCCACTTCCCCTCCTCTGGAAGGTGCAGGACCACAATCCCCCCTGCAACAAAAGCTGACTTTTCTGGGCCTCTACAGAGAGCAGAGGTCTGTGAGTCAGTGCCCACGACCTAAGAACTATCCTCTAGGGACTGTGGAGATATTCATAACTGTCAAGAAATTAAGTGTACCCTGATATGGCATAAACGGTAGATGAAATGTTTTCTCAGTACCTGGCTGAAAGCAACAAAGGTGTGTTCTATCTGGAACAAGGGGGAAATTAAAATCCTGGGTAATGGCAGGAAGAAATGTGAGTAGATAATTCTGAAGCTTTTGGAACAAGCTAGTGTCTACTTGTTGTTGGAACAAGCTGGTGTCTGCTGTGTGAAGCCAGGTGAGTTTATGGTCTTGTCAGTACTCATAACCCATGGAGCCAGCTGGGTTCTGTCTTGCTGTCATCTGCATTGCTGTTGCAGCACTGTAGCCACAAGGCGCTGCACCACACCAAGAGCTGCTGGAGGTGTTCCTGCTGGGAGAGCAGAGCAGCAGCTCCTCCTGAAAGCCACTCCACTAAATCAGGGCCAATTCACACACCTTGTACTCCCTCAGAACACAGGTAGATGAGATGAGCTGATCAGAGGAGAGTGTCCATGCTCAAGAGCTATACCAGCAACTGTTTCTAGACATGAATAAACCAATACTGACAAAAATCTGAACAGCCTGCAGTCAGACTAGAAAATCATAGACTATCCAGAGTCAGGAGGGACTCAACTCCTGACTCTACACAGTACAATCCCAAGAATCACACCAGATCTTCAAGAGTGTAGTTCAAATGCTTTTTCATGTGACAACTTCCCTGGGGAGCCTTTCCATTGCCCAGGGAAGTTGTCTTCACCTCTGGGTGAAGAACCTTTTCCTAATAGCCAGTCTGCCCAAGGATGATGTTAATAAATGCCACTGGAGGAACCAGGTTACATTTGGAACAGTCCTTAGCTTGGAGAAATCATAATCTAAATTAAAGAGGTAAGCAAGAGATGAATGTATGAGGACTATTATTAACCCTCTTTCATAAATGGAGAATAATTGAGACTCAAAGCCTGGTTATAACTTACATTATATTCTACCTTTCTAATAGTAAACAAGTAAATAAGAATCAAGGTATGAACAGGCTTCAAAAGTCTCACAAGAAACCAGGAAAATAAGTTCCTCTTAGATCCATTTCAGTGCATTAACTGTAAACTCCCCCCTCACTTCCCCATATGTAGAGGAAAACCAACAGTGATGTAAGTAAAGAAAATAGAAGAGCACTCTCCTAAGTGTCTATTTTTCTTTTATAAAGCCAAACCTTAACCCACCTGAGGTTTATATCGCCATAACAAAATTCTGCCAGCTTGTCCAGAAACTCCATCCCTCTGAATAACTAATCCAGCACTGTCAGATTTGAGCTCACAAGTAGGAGAGAAAAAAGTTTTCTTCTTACTCCTGCAATATCCAGCCCTGCCAAAACAGAAAAACACAGCTTGGAGTGCCATCTAGAGGAATGCACTTCTCTACTGAAAACTGGTTGGTTGGTTGAAGATGTAAAGTCTCAAAGATTTTCAAGCTAACTCTAGTAAGGAAATAGGGCATGAGAGCACGAAAAGCATCTGCATGTTCCTCAATATTTTGGCATGTATGTGAATACTCCCAAAATTTCGGTGACATCTGTACGTGTAACTACATGTCTTAAAAAAACAACCACAGTAACATGAAGCATTCCTTTGTAAAGATGAATAAGATACTCCATGGTATCTTGGAAGTGTCTGAAAAGATAGCTAAGGGGTAGCCTGGGAACCAAAACATGGAGCATTGATGGAGGTCACCTCTAGAAGTCCTTATTTGTATGAGGATTTTTGTGTATGCACAGCCCTGGCAAGGCTCGTGGAGCTCCAGCCCAGTGTCACTCACAGCTGGAGCATGTGCCCTGCTTCCCTTTCCTGTCACTTCAGAAAGTCACCCAGGGCAGAGCTGTGCTGGATACCGATATCAGGCACCAGATGGCTCAGGGCTGTGGTCCCTGAGTGACTGCAGGAGGAAAGGCAGCCCACCAGGGCAGTGCAGAAGGAGCGAGGAGGCTCTCCAAGCACTGCCCACAGTGCAGGTGGGATGCCCTAGACACAGCAGCACCCATGTAGCAGCTTTTCCCTGCTCCTCCATCCTATTTGCTGCGCAAAACCGACACCCAGGCATCCAAACATCCCCAGACACTCGGTGTTCCAGGGCAACTGAGTTAGAAACTGGTCCCAAGGTTTAAATCCCAGGCATTTATCTCTAGCAGCTATCCTCAACACTTAGAAACAGGTATTTCCCCATATCTCTAATTTCTAAACACTTTTAAAAAATCTGCCCTTGCTATTGTAGGTGATCATGGTTAAGATGACCAGGAGTTTATTAAAAATGTTTAAACATATGTAAAGCAAACACTGGATGTGGAATATTTAGGATTGAAATATATAGTTTATGTTGAAATATATAGGTGGAAACATTTAGGTTGAAATATATAGTTTCCAAAGATAAAATAGCATGGCAATAATGATCTGTGTCTCTGATGTTTGCTTCAATGCCAGACAGCTTGTCATACAACACTGAATGCATTTCATTAACTCTGCGATGAGGTAATCACACACACAAAAAAAAAAAATCAAACATCACACATTGACTAATGGCTTTGCTGATAGAGTCAACTATCAGAAATTCTCATGTCATCAATGTGGGTGCCACAAGGAAGTGATTTCTCTGACAAAGACAAAAAAAAAATAGTTCCTTGATTTGCACATGAACAAGATTCAAATACATCTTTTTGTTTCTACTTTAATTGTACATTTCAATTCACTTCAGGGTCTGCTTCCCAGTTACAGTCTTTCTGTCCCTGTACATCTTCCAGATTCACTGCATATTTGGAATTCCAGTCTCGCTCAAAAAGATCTTTCAACTGTTCCTGGACAGGTTGTTGCCTTCTTTGCAGATTGGTTGAATTCTGTTTGATAATTAGTCCCACGCCAGCTGTATCAGTGAAGTAGTTTTCTGACCAATTGGAAGTCCCTATGCAATGGAAAAGTAGCTGATTAGAAAACATTCATTTCCCAGTGTTCTGTTTGATCTCTGGGCTTTGTTGATTTGCTCTATGACTGCAAATCTCATTAGGACCAAAGAGGCAGCAAAAATCAGGTCACCTCCTTCTTATGCCAGACCTCAGGTTTTGAAAACTTGCTATTAACTGCAACACTGAAGGTTCATAACCTTCTGATTTATTACAGTCTGTGACAGAATGCACAAATCTACTCATAAACATGGTAATAAAGTGCAATATTGGAGTATTAAGAGGGGTAAAAGCCAGTGTTTGACATAGGCCTCTGTTTAAAGAAAAAAGTCTTTAATGGATTTAATTCTCTTCACTTGTTAAACAAAAGGAGTAACTGGACTCTTGATCAATAAACCCTTGGGAGCTGTTCTGAGCTTGACATGCAAAGCCTGCTTCTAAACCAGGCAAAGTTGGAAATCCAGCTGCAGACATCGTCTAGGGCTCCCTCCAAACCTCAATTCAGAAAATCAAGCACTGTGAAAAATATGCATTTTGTCACTTATGCATTTCCACTCGTGATCGCCTTAGCCAAATCTGTAAATTCCAGAAGGTGCTTAGGCATGAAAACAAATTATCTGCATATATGCCTTCAAGTATAAAACAAGTTATTAAAGTATTGAAGGCAATTGGAGCTGTAAACCCTCAGCCAGCTGGAAGATCAGGCTGGTGTGTGTTGCTGGGAGGATGAGCAGGCTGAAATGACAGAGCACTTTCACATCCCCTTTTTTGAAGGTTCCTAATAAAAGAGTGAAATGTAAACATCATCCCAGCTTTCAGGAACAGCACACAGTTCACATTACTGTTTTCTCATTTTCTTTCCTAGAGTTCCGTTTAACAAACAGTGCATAGAATTAATTTCTCCCAGCAGTTCCTTTTCATTAAAGCACGATAATGTTATATACTGGAGCACCAGCTATCCCTGTGTCATTCTGAGCACACAGGCTGTGGAGTTCCCACTGTGCTTGTCACAGGCTGTGCACTCAGCCTTGTCATGCTCTGTTCCTAATGGTTCACAATCATGTGAAATAATCTCTTACTGAACTTGACCTACATTATTGTCTTCCCTTCACATCTGTACTTCTTTACCTTGGAGAAACTTTGCTTTATATGGCAAAATGAGGTTTTTTGGTGTTGCAGCTGACCCTATCTCAGCATCAGTCCAGTAGATCTGGAGATACTATAAATATTTGGAATGATGGAATACATACCGATGTAGGCAACTTTATCAGTGACCATGTATTTGTTGTGATTCACTCTCCCATGAGGAATGTTTGTGTGATTCAGAACAGGAACAATGAAGAGTTTCTGGAGGGAGAGAAGTTAGAAATATTAACACAAATACTAGAGTGAGGAACAGGTTTCATGATTGGACAGTGCATGCTTTCTGTGGTTTCAAAGAATAGAATAGTATGGGAAGAACAGAAGAGAACATATCACACTCTGTTTTTTTTAAATAGACTGTAGAAGAGATTTTACTCCTTTCCAAGAAAACTAGCAAATAATACTTCCACTATACATAAAACTGGATAAGCAATTGAGATCAGAAACAGATAATGTTTGCCTCAAAATGTTCCATTAGTGGCACAGCTATTATCATTACAGGGCAGACAATTAAATGTAGTTTTAGGCAGCTGTTTAATAGATCTGCATTTACCACTGATTGCTGCTTTTATTTTGTGTGAGAATAGGCTGATCACAGACATGAGGGGTACTGCAGGCAACTACAATGCCTAACTTTTTGTGTAAACTCTTACCAAAATCAACATTTCCCTTTTTTTTTTTTTTTTTTTTTTTTTTTCTTTTTTTCTTTTCTGAAACCCACTCCTCTTTCACTCCTTCAGTGATATCCCTCTGTTGTGATCACTGCATCATTGGGACCTTCCACACTATCCCCACTCCAGCCCAATGCCTATGGCATGTGTGCAATATTTAGTGTTCAAGAATAGATTTATCTGTATAGGCAGAAGCAGAACCCTCAGTTTTAAAAAACTGATTGCAATTAGACCAATTTAACATATTCCATGCAGGAAAAGGTCTCTGAGAAGAGCACTAAGTTATCATATAAACTGTTACTGTCATGGTGCTCAGCAAAAGCAACTGCCTGGATAATAACTTAAGTGCCACAGCCAGGCACATACCTGATATCACTAGTATCTTGAAGTAGCTGCTTCCTCAAAGATTATATATTGGGCCTTATTTCCACAAAAATGGAAAGCAGTCACTGCAAAAACAGACAACCTGCTTCTCTGAAAGCTAATACTTATACACACAACCAGCAGCTTAGTCTCAAAAATCACTGTGGGGCCATATTCTCAAGCTGTCTTTCCAAAACCAGGTTTCTTATCCATACCACGTCAACACTGATGTGAACATGTGGGTTGTTGAGAGCATGCAGGGACCTCAGGTAGTGGAGCATGGCTGGGTCCGTGTATGCCCAGCAGCTGACCAGGAGCCGGACTTGCACTCTGTGATTGAAAGCTGCACGCCTCAGGGCATTGTCAATGGCTGGCCAGTATCTGCAGAAAAGGAGGTGAGTGCAAAAAGGGATATTTTTTTTCAACAGTTCACTGGAAAGCTGTGATGTTAAACTGAGACTACAAGTGAGGACACACAGATGGGATTTCTGATGTCTAGTAAGTGAAGCCCTTGTGGCTTCCGTGGAGGTAAAAAAAGGTTTCTGCCTTCTACCAAGTCCGTTCTTTTCACAGAACATGTTTTGAGACCTCCAGGCTCTGCCAAATTGGGGTGAAATTCATCCAAAAGTTTAAAGCTTAGTAAAGTGCACGCACAGATAGGCGCACAGCATGGTGCCACCATGCTTATCTCCTTAGGAAACTAAAGATAACAACAGTAACTCCAGGGTAAAGCTAGTTCAAACAGCACAGAGTAAAAAGGGCAGTGCAAAGCCCAGAGGAAAGTCTAAGAACCAGTTTTCAGATTGTGGCTTTTTCAAGCCCCTGGAGACTGTTTCCAGTGTCTGCAGTGGTCCTGTGCCATCAGCCAGTGTGGGCAGACTCTATCCCTCCCCACTCCTCCCTGTCCTCACTGTGTGTGCCCAAGGTAATGAACACAGCTGTACTCTCCATATTTCCCTGAACATGGGAAAATCTGTTTTCCTGACACTTGTGTTGGCTGTAGCTATGGGGAACATTTTTAACATCCTCCCAGGTACACAACACTAACGGCTGGACAGTGTGCATCCCAGGGCTGGTAACTCCAAACACCCATACGGCATTTTCACTCCGTAGAGCCTAACAAATACTGCAGGGAGGGAGACGAGCATGTTTAGTGCAGGTTGGAGGGCTGATACAGAGAGAGGTCCAGCATTTGCTCACAGTCCCATGAGCAATGATGAATTAATTTGCCTAACTTAATCCTTTTGGTCTTAGGTACAAAGGCCTGAATTCTCTAATCCTCCCCTGTGCATCGCCGTATTGCGATCAATGGCCTGGCCACGTGCTCTGAGGCTCAGGCTTGACTTATAGATCCTGAAAAGCTTGGAAAATCATGCTATTTGAAATGCAATTTTTGAATGGTTTCAATTTTTAAAATATATCAGTTTCTAGTTGATTAACAGTCAGGCATTAGACAGCAGCTTTGTTCCCTCTGCCTCAGCTGCTGGAGGAACCTAACCTGAACTAATCAGCTTCAATTCATGGCACTACAGCTGGTTGCTGTGGAGATAGCCCGAGGCCCTGTGCTGCTTTCCCTGGGCCTTTCAAACTCTTGTTTGCATCTGATCAGCCCTAGATGTCACAAACTGTGGATTAAGCCTTCAGATGAAGAATAAGGAGTATTAATTCACCCAGTTCTAAGGGGGAAAGAGACTTTCTGGGAATTCACTCTTGGCTAAAATCAAAAGATGAGAAACCCAGAGACTCAACTAGACTACATAGAAATCGAAAATCCTCTGAGCTGTTTGATTTGTTAAATATATCCTCCAAGTATAGGCTAGTCTCCAGATTTTGTTTCTTGGACAGTAGAATTATCTGTGTCTCTCTATTATCCTGAAATCTTCCCCTTAAAACACCTGTGATCCCAGTGAACAACAGAGGCTGTACACAGTTGTGACAGAGAATGTGCAGGGTATCATTCTGGCTAAATGGCAGCCTAGGGCTTACCCTATTCAACAAGCCATGTTGTACACATTTCTTTCACTTGAACTTCTTTCTCAGAATATTTAGATGGTTTGAAAACTCAGAAATATTGTAAGCAGATAATTCAGACTACTTGGTTGCATGTAAACATCCTAATTCAAGCATATCTAAGAGGATTTGGAGTCTAAGTGCTGCCCCATGACTGACTAACTTTCTGTGTTTCTCAGGTTTGGGTTCATGTGCAGAGTCTGCAGTTCTGCTGTGACCCTGGACAGTGTCTGGGACCATGGCAGTGGTTCACCACAGGCAGGCTCAAGGCCAGGTTGGATGGGCCTTTGAGCAACCCGGTCTAGTGAAAGGTGTCCCTGCTTATGGCACAGGAGGGGAGGAGTGAGATAATCTGTGACCCAAACCATTCTATAATTCTGTGATTAACCCAGATCACCACCATCGGCTTGTCTCTGAAGCTGCTGCTGGAACTTAGATGGAATTATTAAAAGCAAAACCATCAAACAACAACAACAAAACCAACAACAACAACAACAACAACAAAAAAAAAAAACAAAAAAAAAAAAAAAAAAAAAAAAAAAAACCCACCAAAAAAACAAAAACCAGAAGTTTCTTTTAGAGACTGTTTCAGCTCTCACTGCAAAGTTCAGGACAGTCAAGAACCACCCTCTAAACTATGGGTCAAGTTCATCAAGCAGGAAATAGAGCAACAAGTCAAGACTCTTCAGAAGTAAAGGACAGCAAGAAAGAAAAACGGGAGCAAGAAAGGAGAGCACAGCAATGTTTTCTCCGAAAAATCTGATGTTGGATATTTTTCTGGTGTTCCCTTTCCTCTCTCTATTCATAAAGCTGCTGTGTTGAATTTTGGAGAATGCTGGACCTGAGTGTCTCTAGTATAGCATTTCACAGCTTGCCTGCTGTGTATAGAGCACAGGAGGCTCCGCTAAAACACCAGCAGAGCACACAGGTATTGGATATCATCCTTCCTGCAGCATCAGAACTGGAATCACAGAATCCCAGAATTGCTAAGTTCTGGAAAAGACCCTTAAGATCATCAAGTCAAACTTTCAGCCCAGCACCAGCCTCATGTTCACCACTAAACCATGTACTCAAGTGCCATATCCCAGATTTTTTAAATCCTTCCAGGAATTGTGACTCCACCACTTCCCTGGATAGTCTGTTCCAATACTTGACAACCCTTTCCATGAATTTCTTTTTCCTAATATCCAATCTAAACCTCCCCTGGCACAACTTTTTCCATTTCCTCTCATCCTGTCTCTTGGTTCCTGAGAGGCACAGTCTAGGGGATGGTTGTGAATGCAGAGCAAAGCCTCAGTTCTCTCCACTCTACTTTCACTGCAGAAGGAGGGGAATCATATATTTTTTTCTTTAAATAGTACAAGTAACTGACTTGCTCAGGATTATAATTGTACCTTTTTGGCTGAATAAAACGGCTGGTAGGGAAATATTCCATAACAGAAACATACACAAACTTCTGTGCCTGACTGATAATACTGAGTATAGCATGGAGGTCATGGGTGCGACCTTCTGGACAAAATGCTGGAGGGGAAGCCTGTAAAAAAAAAGAAAATATGTAGATCAGTGATTTTTTTTTTCTCTCAGACTGCAACTCATTTATGTTTAGATCTGTCTAGTTTTCATTAAAATATCACAAAGCACTTGAGATAGACCACCATCTTCCCTTGTGCCTTCCATGTCCTGCTGGGTAAGATACTTATTGATATATTGAGCCTACAGAAGAGACCTGCACACTGTTCCTGCCATACAATTTGACAGCTAATGCTGGATTTATCCCTGTTCTTTGAAGAGTTCCACAGAAACCTAAGGAACAAATTATTATCCACCTGGAACACAAGGGACTGAGGAGGACTGCTGAAGAAACTTTCCTGCTCAATCTTTAAACAGTTAACAGTCTGTCTTTTTTTTTCAAACATACTTACAGAAAAATAGGTTTCTGTCAAGACTCCATTAAATTCGACTTCCAGAGGCCGATGATTGTTAATGTGAGTAGAGTAATTAAGAGGCCAAGGGAATGGGATGGTAGCATTAGGATATCCAACATCCCAGTAGGTACTAAAGGTTTTCCAGAGGTCTTTGGCCAAACAGCTGCAGTTGTACATCACAGCACCAAACTCTTTCACCTGCGAAGAGAGGAAGCTGTGTCAGGCCCACAAGGAGACACCTTCAGGGGTTTCTTTGCTGTTTCTTCCGCTCTGACAATATTTTACATCATTATGATTTTTCTCTGTTATCTGCTAGGACATGAATTTTCCCCCACATTTTGGAATATGCAGCAGCAGAGGTTACCTGAGATAAAGATCTCCAGTCCATGTTTGCACTACCAATATATATGTGTTTCATGTCTACTATCCAGAATTTGCTATGCAACACTCCTCCTGTCAAACGTCCAAAATCAATCTTTTTCACATGAGCCCCTGAATAAAGAAGGGGAGGGGAAAAAAGAATTTAGATATAGCATGGCGATGGTTTCTCAACAGCCAGAACACATCTGCATGTCTGACTCTTCCAGGCAGTAATAATTACCAAAATTCACAAGTACTCATTCCTAGGAACAGAGTAACTTGGAAAAAAAAATGCAAGATGTGAACTATCAGAAAATCCTAAAGAGCATGGCAACACAGAAAGAAAGCATGAACTAGTGAGCAGATAGTGCTTGTCTGTGAACCCATGTAAGCACCACACCAGAACAGGCCTTGGAGACCTGTTTCACTCAGATGCCTTCTTGCAATATAGAGGCTCTGAATGGATCACACTGAAGGGAAATAATTACCTTTTTCCTGTAAAAGCTCAAGGTCTGTTGATTTTGTAGCCAGAGTTGGTGAACTTGCTGCAATATACAAAGAGACATTTTCTGCGAGTAACCTCTCAAATCTCTGCAGAATGTCTTCACCCTGTGTGGTACATTGTTGACATTTATATTTATATTTTATATTTTATATTTATATTTATATACAGAAGGTGTAGTGAGATATATGCAAGTGCAGTGTTACTAATGGGTAATTCTTTTGAAGAACCCCAGCACAAGCAAGGTTAGAAATTTCAGCTATTTCAGTCTAACTTGAATGGAGGAGGAAAGTTGGAGCATTGCATCAGAACAGCACGGAAAACCTTCCTGGATTTGCAGGAAGAGTCAAGCAATGTCTCTGGGAGACAGACCACACAGCCAACCTGCCCTCTGCCACATGTACATGAGAAAAAAACCCAAACCCTCAGACGTGCTTGTTGTTGATTTTACATTACCTGCTTGGAAGAGGAGTCATTGACACTGATATCCTTCCCAGTAAGAGACCAATAGTAAGAAGCCACATGAACTTTTTCCTGGGCTAGATCAAGCAGTTTCATCCAGGCTTGGTACAAGGGTTTGGCTGCAGTGCTGTTTATCTCAAAGGGTAAGTCATAAGGAACATTTTCCACAAGTTCAAAGCTGCAATGGCAATTTTGTATTGTGAAGCAAGTGACTGTGACCCCAACAGGACACCAAGCACCTCTCAGGCCGTACAGTAGGCCATACTGTGTGTCAACCTCCACAGCAAACAAGATGAACTGGACAAACAGGCTAGGAGTGCTCTCTACCCCTAATTTTTACAGCCAGGCTTATATTGTTGTACAGTGTCCTCCCAAATTCAGCAGAATGGTTTCCCAGCAGCCATTCTGAGCTCTTTATTTTACCATGCCTAAGATATGGAGAAAACCAAACCCCCATAGTTGGGTGTTGCTTGGGTACCTTCTTCACCCTCTCCCAGCACAGACATTCCCTGCCCCTCCAGACTCTGAGAAAGGCTGCTCTGCCAGCTGGTCACTCTGCTGCTTCCCACTGCTGCCACAAAAGGAGGGTGGCCAGAGGTGGCAGAGGAGCAACCGAGCTGAGGTGAACATACAAGCACAGGACTGGGAGAGGAGCTGTGGCACTGACCCTACTGCCCCTCACAGCAGGCAACTACCAATCACCAATGCCTAAACAACACCCCCACTCTTCCCAAATTAGTGGTGCTTCATCACTTATGATACAGTGGGAAGAGAATAAACCGCATGCTGACATTATCAGTACTGTAACTATTTCTTCATCTGGTGATGACTTCTCCACATGCCATCTAACCTGACTCACCTGCAAGAGTCATTGCATCTATTGATGCCCTCCTCAGTTACTGTGGTTCTTGGGAGATCTCCATAGAATCCTTCTTCCTCTGGGAGATGTCTGTAGAGTCCTTCTTCCTTCTCCACCTTTCTGTAAATGCTGACAACTGCTACTACTTCTCCATTCTCAACTGTGCTGCCCATGCTCAGGAAGTAGAAAGCCATCAGGACAAGACAAAGCATCAAAATTGCCCCTAAGAATAGAAACTAGAACAGAAGCCACAGAAGAGAAGATTTAAGTGATAGTGATCACCAAAACACAGATGCACGAGCTAATGGATGACTACCTATGCAATTGAATAAATAATTTTTTGAATAGGAGATCTGCTTGCAGCTAGTGCCAGTGTCCTCAGATGCAGCACTGAAAGTGAGGAACAACTGTTCCAGGTCTGCTTGGACAGGGCCCTGACCAACCTGATCTAGTTGAAGATGTCCCTTCTCTCTGCAGTGGGGTTGGACTGGATGACCTTTAAAAGCTACCTTTAACCTCAAATGATGTGCAGTGAAAAGGACCAAAACTTACCAAATCAGGGAAGAAAGGTAAAGAGACAGGAGAAGAAATTGAAGAAATTAAATAGGAAATGAAAAAGGGGAAGGGAAGGGAAGGGAAGGGAAGGGAAGGGAAGGGAAGGGAAGGGAAGGGAAGGGAAGGGAAGGGAAGGGAAGGGAAGGGAAGGGAAGGGAAGGGAAGGGAAGGGAAGGGAAGGGAAGGGAAGGGAAGGGAAGGGAAGGGAAGGGAAGGGAAGGGAAGGGAAGGGAAGGGAAGGGAAGGGAAGGGAAGGGAAGGGAAGGGAAGGGAAGGGAAGGGAAGGGAATTCTGAAACTAAGTGAAAACAATAAAAGCCAATGGGATGACGTGAAGAGCAGGGAAATGGACCAAAGCTGCCCAACTGATCCTCATTGAAATAGCAAGATTTAATTCCCTTTCCTGAAAGGAAGAGCTTCCTTTCAGGAAAGGGCATGCCAACTTGAAATCAGAGAACCAAGCAGAACAAACACTCTGGAAAGGAGATATGATCAAATAAAGTGCAATAGGGAAAAAAAAAATTGGAAATTGATTGATGTTGGTTTATGTGAAGACCATGATTTTAGTTCCATTTTTTGGTTTAACTTTTTTGCGCCAACATATAAATCCCTTGGGTTTTTTCCCAAATTTTATGGTTAATTTAAAATCGATTAGCTTTATTTTAGCACAGGAGCAATGGATGTTCAACAAAATTTCTACCAGAATCAAAATAAGGAAATTCCTAACACAAGATCAGCTGTGGGGTTAAGCCAAGCATTACCATAAAAAGGAAATTTGTGTTGTCAGGGGAGAAAAAACAGTTCAGAAAGTGTCAGAGGCAGAAAGACATTTCATGGTTTCTGAACATGTTCTGGTTTTGTCTTAAACCTCTCTTAATTGAAACTATACAAATCTCATATATCTGCATGAACAGTATTCCCGTGTCATTCTAATGTGGTGAGTTAGTTTCATTTCCCTTTTGCTGAACTTCCATTTTTTTCCAGAATGTAGATGGAAAAAAAAAAAAAAAAAAAAAAAAAAAAAAAAAAAAAAAAAAAAAAAGGTAGCCTGGCTACTCACACGCTGAAAATTATAGCACCAGGCTCTAAATGCTGCCCTGTATCAAGCAGGAAAACACAGCCAACCATACATGCAGATCTATTTCTCCCCAGTAATTATCATGTCTAGCTCCTCATGGCCATTTTTGGGAGCTGGAAGCATCCACCAGCCTGTGATAGGCAACATGCACTTCAGAGCTGAACTTCAAGCTTCCAGACAGGAGAATTGAGTCTGGGGGTGGTCGTGAGGCTGTAGCCATGAATCTGAACTCCCAAAAGAGCACATGGGAAAACCACACAGAAACCACTTGCCTCTGAGAGTTTCTTTTTCAGTTTCTTAGTGGATAAAGCATCTTGATTTTAATTTTCTCTGCTTTTCTCAAAATCTACAGTGCTGACATCAGTTTCAGGCAGTGATTTGAATAAAATAATTTTTAAGCTTTCTACTTAAATTTTTGCCCTCTGGCTTGTTCTTCACCTCAACACAAAAAAATGTCAATCATTTTTAACTGTTCTGCATTTCATCACATGAACACATTAGCAAGACTTAAACAGGTTTTAGAGAACATTTCTAAGGTAAGAAATCTATTTTGAAGTCACATCATGGTGGTCACCATGCTACACACTGTGATGTTCAGGTGCTCTGGGCGTCTGATTAAATGAACAAATGAACACACGAATAAATGCTGTGCCAGTGGTGGAAGTGAAGCTGTTTGTACGAGCATGGTTTCCTTCTCTTGAGCCAGACAGAGCTGCAGAATTTATCTCCACATTACTCCCTCTGGGCAAAGTTTGATCAGTCTACCGGATAAATCAATGAGGGTTTTGTCACTCACTTGTTTACAAATAGGGTTGAAACCTACACAGACTTCTAAAATGGCCAATAAAATCATTCTTAACCTGTTATTTCTTTTCAAAAATGTCAGCACAATCTCTGCTCTTGTAAGCAAATGTGGTGTATCCCAGTAATTACCGTTTTGACGTCTTTTTGATTGTTCACGCTTAATTTCATGTTGGAGGACTCATTAAACATCAGGGATGTTTTTAATGCTTTTTTCACAATCTGAAAAACAAAAATGAATGCAAGGGGGAAAATAAAGCTTTATGACAACATTTGTGTACAGCCAATTACAGACAGAAAGTGCAGGTTACTGCCACTGCTTTACACAGTGCTCTGAGATTTGAGCATGGATCTGTGCAACATCCTCCCTGTATTATGCATTTTGAGTGACATTAACATATTCCAAAGTGACAGAGAGACATGTCCCTGCAGTTTTTCCCTGGTAATATCACACAAATATCCCTGCAGTAATTAACATGTAAACAACTGCATCGCTGCCTCTTCCAGCCATCTCCAACACCCACATTTGTCCTGTTGCAAGAGAACATATTTGCCAACAAGCAGTAATTAAATGCAGAAGCAGTGGGTGATAGTGTGCAGCATCAGTCTCATCCTGTGTGTGACTCTGTCAGGCTCTCTTCCTGTGCCTGTGAGTTGTCTTCAATGCCAGTGTCTCTTCCAGAAGTGACTCTGTTAAGGGGACAGGGACCAGGCTGAAATACAAACTCCCCTTCTCCCCTGTTGCAGTCATGACTCTAGAAAATAAGTTATCTTCTTTTCCTTCTCAGGCAGTATTTCTCCAGTCTTTTGTTGCCATCAGCAGAGCAACCATAAGAGCAAATACCAGAATATGCCAATATGACAGCAGATGGCCAGACAGGGGGAGTTGGCACTTGCCTATTTTATCTTCTCAAAAACTTGACACATGTCCAGTAGGTCATGAATCATTCCTGCACTGGCAGTGGTAAATTTACCCCACAGGAGCTTGATGACACTTTTCATTCGCTGAAGCCAGAAACAGATCCTGAGGTACAGCAGATCTCAGAAGGTGCCACCAGCTTATACCACTACCTGCCCAGTCCTTGAACAACCACTGGGCATTTGTAGCCCGCAGGAGGACGAACCTGCTGCATTTGTATAGGAGTTGCTCTGTGGGTGGCCACACTCAAACAAGTTTTACATAGGAATGATGCTGCCAGACTTGTCCCATCCTTCTTGCCACGTGTTCACAGCTGTTGTCACCTGGCCCACCTGGGTGGGCTTATGGTGCCTGCCCTCCCCCAGCAGTAAAGCAGTAAAACACATTCCCTGCTGTTTCCAGCTCCTGCCCACTCCACCTTTCTGTATGGATGCTGTGGCTGCAGGGAACAGGCAGGGGTAGGACACTGCCCACACACAGCCCAGGTACTGGTGGGGCTGAACCAAAGGGGTAGAGGATGTCTGCAATGACAAGGGAGGTGGGTCTGAAACAGTGTGAAAAGGGAGGGCCTGTGGTAAAAGAGCAGACAAGAGAATTACAAAGATGGAAAAGGTGAAGAGGGAAGAAAAGGTACAAACACTCCTGCTTAAAAGCTTACTGGAGCTGCATAGAAGAAAGCCATGTTTGCATTTTAGGACGTGCTTGTTGTTATCAGCTGTAATCACTACAGCAGGGCCCATTTCCCAAAGCAGTTTTACTCACACTTTTCACTGTCACTTCCATTTGCTGCCCCAGGCTCAGCTGCAGGCTTTTACACTAGAAATATTTACAAATGCTGGCAGGTAAACATCCATTCTCCCAGCCCTGGAGAAATGGAGTGGCTACCAGCAGTGAAGGATGGCCATTCCCACACCTCTGAGATCCCAGTTCATCTTTTTAGCACGGTATAAAGACACACTGTCTTACCCCAAAGAGCTGACAGCCCAAGCAGATGGGGGGATATAACCCACCACACAGAAAAAGGTGTGTGACAGCAATACATATGAGAGGAAGTGGTCACATTCCAACTCAGAAATTTTGGTGGGAAGAAAGGGAAGAGAGAGCAAGACTGAAGATGTGAAAGAGTTGAGTAGGAAAGTGAGGCAAAGGTATTTTAAAGGCGGAGGAGAAAGGCATCAGACAAACAGCAGCAGCCCTTCAGGCTGGGCCAGGGGATTGCACTGGGGCTGCAGGTCACACGCCACAGCTTGTGGCTTTGGCACAGCTGTCCCGATCAGCAAGGCTGGCCTGGAACAAACAGCCAATGCGGGTGCTTCTCATCACAGAACTGGAGCTGTGAGGTGTTGCCTTGTCCTTCTGGCTCCCAAAGTCTGGTGACCCAGGCTGTGTCTTGGTAAGAAACTGCAGGTGTCAGTGCTCTTCAAGCCTCGTGATGGCCTCAGATGGATGGAGCTTACCAGAAACAACTTGTTTCACTTCTCTTTTTCAGCAACAGTTACAAAATGTCCTCAAAAAGCAGCATTTTTAAAATATGAAGGTGAGCAGCTTCTGTATGTGCTGTAAAACAATCATCTACCACTCTGTTCACAGCTCTTCTTGATGTTTTTACCTGGTGATGGGTTGGAGTCCCACCTGCTGTACAGAAGTCGTGAGAACTGCTCTAAAACGGTTTAATTTTCAAGAAGGGAAACATCACAGGAGCAACCAGAATTCCTAAGAATATTGTAGCTAGTCAGCAATTAACTACATCTCCCTCGAAGCTTTCAGGGCTCTATCAGCTGCCAGTTCCAATGACTGAAGTTCATCCAAGAGCAATAAATACAAGCACTACTTAGCATTGCTTCGCAGGCTGTAACACCAGCTAATGCCAGTCTGCTGAGTACCCACAGGACACTGCTGTTTATAACATTAAGGTTGCTTTCTCCTTGCCGCCGAAATACCTATTGGTACTTCTTTTCTCCACCAGCAACAAATTGTGCCAGACTTTGAGTTTCAAACACAAGAATGTGATTTTTCACTATACCAAATCCTCTCCTGAAGCTGTTTGAAGTTCCTCAGCTGAACAAGGTGCATTCTTCTCTCCATGGCCACCCCACAGCTCTCTCAAGACAACGACAAATGTACTTACCATCCTGAGAGGACTCCTCCTGTGTGGATGTCCCACTGCACTCTGATGTTACTCCCAGCCTTATGTGCAAGAAGCAGTACTCATGCTCTGTCAGCACATTTGTTTAGGGTTCTTCTGGTTTTTTTCCCCTCCTGCTGTAGATCACTTCCTCTTAGACACTGAGTGTCACAATGTGTACTAACAGGTTGCTAAGTTATCATTCAGTTGTTGTGACCCAGTTCTTAAACTCTGGGTCCTGATCTTCACATGTTTGCCATAACTTTTTCTGTTGGATGAGAAAGCTCTCACTCAGTGGTGCAAAGTCAGAGTCCAGATCAGCATGAGAGGACAGTGGTTGGAAGGACTGCTCAGCTTTGGTGCTGTTATCAGCCCAAACATGGCTCTATTTTCACTGCACTATTCTTAACCAGAAGCTTCATTTTAAGCAGACAAACAAACCCTCCAAAACAACGTCTCTGAAAAGTTTTTCTTGAAAGCACTTTCCTGCTCAGTCATGCTTGGACGAACACAAGGGAGCAATTCAGCTCCTTTGAAACAATGCAGCCCTCATCTGAACACGTGGCATTTGGAATTTGCAGTGATGTTGTTGAGGGGTTATATCTGACATTGAGTTTGGGACAGTTTCTAAGGAATTGTGCCTTCTGTAAAAATCCAAAGGCTGCACCTCGGCCAACACAAATTGCTCTGGGGATGCTGCTGTTGTTCTCCAGGCAGTCTCTTATTCCTACTGACCCCAAGGATGCAGGTCCCTAGTGCAATGCCAAAGGAAGGATGCTGTAAGGAGTCAATGGAGAGACAGTCTGGAACACAAGGCTTTAGGACACCTTGTATTAAGCTGCTGAAGATGGAAAAAAATAAGGAGCCAGAGGATAGGTCTGGTAAAACAGAAAGAGGCCTTTTCCTGGGAAGCTGAAAGTGCCGTCAGTCCTCTGCTTCCCTCAAGACCAAAACACAAGCATGAACTCAAAGAAGCCCAAAAAGTAGTTAGTGGAGCAGATGGGACATCTCTCTCCCCAGCCACCCCACTCCTGAATTTACTGCTGTGCACAGATCACTTATCATGGGAGCCATCCCAAATCTCTGTTACAACAAAGATTTCCCTAAAAACAAAGGAAAGGCTGCTGCTGTCCCTGTAGATCTGGGTTACCAGAAAGCTGAGGTAGGATCTGCAGCCAGTGAAAAGAGGTCCAGAAAGCCACCCCTCCTAAAGGTCCAAATCACCACCAGGAAGTGTCCCTGGCCCTCAGATTACTTCAGAGGCTGAGCATTCCAACTAAATACTTCAGCTAAGCTCCTGCTTGTGTGCAGGACTGAAATCCTGGCATGAACTATGTCAACAAAAGTCACAAAAGCTCCCACTGATTTCAGGATCGAACCACACAGGCAGCAGCACCTTTTACAAAGTTCAGGATTTATCATTTATTTCACCAATATCACAAGTTCAGTTTAAGTGGTTTGTATCAGAGGAAGAGCAGGTTCCAGGAAAGGGACCTGCATTTCTCCTCCTCTTTGACAGCTCTCTAACCACTTGCAGCACTGGTAAATTCCACTGATAAATTCATCCAGCTTGCAAAATCCTCATTTCCTTCTGCTCATCTCATCTCACATACCAGCCCAACAATTCTGCATTTCTGATCTTACTAATGGTGCTGTAGCTAAGAGAGTTTCAGAATGGAAGCAGGTTTATGGGTAGAATATCATTCTATTTGTCCAATTCATGCAGCTGTGGGAAGAAAATTAAGAAAGAACAGCAAGTTTTAGAGCAAACAGGAAATTTTGTTCTTCCTCTTCCCCATTTCTCAAGGCTACTTCTATCAGTTGCTCTGGCTGACTTGCCACCATCCCACACAGAGTAAAGGCATCTCTCGCTGTGGTTAACTGGTTCCCTTTAAAAATCATGCCTGGACTTCTTTGTTATAGGGATGCATTAAAAGATACTCTGGAAGTTTTTCTGCCTGTGTGGGAGGTATGCTAAGAAGAAACTGCCAGTTTAACACATTCTCATCTCTGAGAGCTAATTATAGACAAAAACATCAGTACCACTGCAGGGATTACTACAAAACTACACTTTCTGTTTCATGAGAACAAGACTGGGCTCCAAATACCAACAGTTGACAGAAGGATGGGAGGCAGGAGGAGCCAAGGTCCATACACTTGAAAAGAAAAATGTTCTATTTATACTTTGTGCTAAAAGATTGTATACTTAAATTAGCTGGTGAGGGGGGACCCAAAAGAAGTTATTTCAAGTTTAGAACTGGGAAGTGATTCAGTTGACAAGCCTAGGGAGAATTTCAAAGTCTAAATAATTTCTTTAGAAGTATTTTTAAAAATTTACTCTGTTTCCACTTTTTAAAATATTCAGTAAATTCACTAAGATATTTGACCATGGACTTGAAACATTTAACTTGAAATATTTAACTTATGTGCAATAATTTTATTCAGCCTAAAATTAAATACTAAATGCCTGCCTACTAAATGTTTGGTTTGGAAAAACATTTCAATTGCAAACAAATAAATAAAGCCATGAATATATAGTGCAAGGGATTGCAGAGAAATCTTTGCTGTCTCAGTCTTGTCACTCATCTTTTGTAGCACTCACCCTCCAGTCACACCTGGGAAAGATGACGTGCAAGTATTAGAAAAATACTTCAGTGTGTGCTGTGTTGAATGTGCATTGTTTTATAAAAATTATACTCCTTCTCTCTGTTGTTATTGCTCTTCCTGAAACCAAACCTCACCTATGCCTCTGGATCTCCTGTCTGGGAAGTGTCTGCAGGTACCAGGTGGATGCCGTATTTTGGGGTTTTTGGTGGGTTTTTTTCCTTGCTGTTATTTCAATGTTGACAAGAAGCATTTATAGTGTTGAACAAACCCTTTTCTGCTACCAACTGTTTTGGCAAGTAAAGTACTTCCAGTATTTTCTGTTCAGAGGAGAAAAGGCTTCATCAGGGTAGAGTCCTAATGAGTGCTACTTTCTTATGTTAATTGTTCTTGGCTTCTCTTGCTCAGCTCACATCAATAAAAGAGCTCAGCAGCCAATCCACTAAAGTAACACACCTTTTCTAGGTAACTGGACAGGTGAGTTCCCATGTATTGGTGCTCAGAGTCTTTGCAGGGTTCACCCAAATAGTTGCACCCCATTAAGGAAGGCAACACCCCACAGCCAAACTGCCCAAGCTGCTGCCCGAGACCAACCCCATCTCAGCAGCTGGGACCAGCAGGGCTTTGCTCAACAGCCCAAGGGTGTTCTAGCTGAGGAAGACATGGTGCTCTCCCACCATCACATGGGCACAACCCAGCAGGAAGGTCTACTCCTGGATCTTCACACAATATCCAAAAAAGAGAACGTGTCTCCTCCAAAGAATTAAAAGTTTTGTTCTGAGAAAGGATCCTGAAACGCTGCTCAAGGCAAAACATTCTAGTGTTCCCTGCTATGCACATGTGGAGAACCAGGCTCTATTTCCCAAAGCAGCTGAGGATATCGAAGATCCAGACTTGCAGCTGAAAGCTCAGCAGGAAGATGCACAGAGGAGATCATTACTTTTCCCATCTATCCTTCATTTTTCAGTTCTAGCAGCTTTCATTATGTTTTAAATAGTTTTGGACACAGTTCCACTGCCTCTTATGTTTATTCAATCAAACTGTTAAAAATTAATGAAGTGGGTGCACTGCTGATTTAAAAGGACCCTTTGCACAGCATCCCGATTCAAACACTGCTCTGTACTGTCAAGGAAGCCTGGAGAGAGGCAATATTGTTACTGTGTAATCCTGCCCTGCATCATACACAACACAGAAAACCTCAGCAGACACAGAACACAAACTAAGCTTCAGAAGGCTTTTTAACAGAGGCATAAGTTTTTGTGGGGGTTTTTTTGTGGTTTTTTTTTTTTTTCCTAACAAAAAAGCCCTCCCTAAAACTTTTAAATGTAAAAGATTTCCATGTTCAAGTATCTAAAGGATAAGTAACCAGGGGATGGAAAATCTCCCAGTGATTCTAGTTAGGGACTAATATTTTTTTTCCTCTTAGTTACTGCTGGCAAACAATGCCGTGTTTTCATCAGCTACATGTGTTCTGCTTCCTACAGGAGCTGTGCTAATGCAGAGTCCCATGTGGCACCAGGCAGGGTTGGGGAAGCTGAAGACAGTGCAGAGGAGAAGGAGGAATGAACATTATTTTTTAAGTGCCAGGAAGGATGCAAAGCTCAGACAGAACTGCAGGAGGGAAGGAGGACAGTGGTGGTATGAAGAAAAACATCAAGAACTATTTCACAGACACAGAAACTATATATATGAGGTGAGAGAGAAAAAAAAAAGGCAAAAAAAAAAAAAAAAAAAAAAAGGCAGCCTAATAATGTATCTGCAATCACATATCTCCTGAGGAATGATCACTTCCAGACTGGATTCAACCACCATGTTAATCAAGGCAATGAAACAAAAAAAACCACTGAAAATTAAATATCACCATACCATAGTCAGATATGCCACCCTCATGTGAAAGGGACTTAGGGACTTCAACCCCAGAAGTTCTGGGGGAATAAGGGGACTCCTGCTCTTTGGAGAGGGATCTGCCCTAGCCATAGGTGTCACCAGGACTGATCCAGTTGAGCTGTGAGGCTTCAGCTGCTGACAATTCTGCCAGTGCACTGCACTTAACACCAGTGAGAACAGGCAGTTGAAACAATCCAAACACACATCCCTCCTCCAAATGAATGCACAAAATCCAGCATCACTGTCACATGATAAAAGAATGATTTATTAGAGCAACTTTATGATAAAATTATATAAAATAACAATTTGGTTTTTTAAAGACATCCACAATATCACCTTGAAACAAAATGTACAGATACTGCCTATAATCCAAACAAAAATAAATTACTGTTCAAAAAAATCAAACAAACAAACAAAAAAAACCCCCAAAAGTGGAAAGAAATCAGGGCAGAAGAAACAAATCAAAATTATACACAGCATTTCAAGAGGGCGTGGAAAAGAGAAAGTCATTAATCGATTCAAGTTATACAAACGTGTTTCAGCTTTACTCTCAGACAGCTCAGCTTGCATTTGTGTTGCATGCAAATGGAATGATCCAGTGAACAGTTCAGAACAGCAGAATCAGCAGCATAACAACAGCAAGAGAGTGAAATAGGCACAATTCAGCACGGGGCACATTGAAAGTGAACAGGTAGTTCTGTCTGGTCTTTGCAAAAGTTATACACATTTACCAACTTCAAAAATAGCTAGTGTGATCTGCAAAACAAGAAAAAACTAGAAGAGTCTTGCACTTAAATACTTTACACTTTTTAATCGTCTCTTTTTTTGTCTCTGTTTTTTGTCAGTAGGCTGTATGTAAACATTCCACTAATTGTACCTTTACTAGAATACTCGATGATGCAGACGTTCTTTCCTCCTGGAGCATGACCACAACATGACACCACCATAGATCCAGCTGGGTCCTCGCTCCCAAAGCTCCTACACACCCTCACAGGAATTTACATTCACGCCATCAGAACAGAATAACAGGATTTTACATTTGAAAGCGTCGAACTGAAAAGTTTTCAAGTAAAGTGGAAGAGCTGAGGGCTGGGATTTTGGAAGGTGCTCAGAGCATCAGGCACCCAAGGCATATGGAAAAACCAAAAGGACCTGAGCGCTTGCTTCCCCACGACTTCGAAAATCCCACCCTTCGTTACATTGCTTTAGTCAGACACAAAACACATGAAAGCGAAGTGGCCACAGGAGTGACACACAGGGCAGTGTCACCCTTGCAGAGCTCAATGCAGGGCCCATCCACAGCTCATGGAAGCCAGCAGGAATCTCGTGTACTGATCCTGGGCCCCCCAAATATACCACTACACATGGGTCAGGTTCACACTGGAGTCACACAGGCATGTTTCTATGGCTGCATACAGTACTGTAAGAACCAACAATCAGCAAAGGAGTGGACAGCTCTTTGGCTTATCTGGAGCAGACAAGTGCAAACCACAGTACTTCAGAAGCAGTGAACACAAGAAAATGTATGTTGCGTTTCATTGTTGACTGCAAAACCTTTTCAAATGCAAAGATCCAAGAATGAGCATCGTGTCAGGACACAGAAGCATTTTACAGTTTGGCTGAGCCACAAATAAATCAAGCTGTGCATCCTCCCTGCCTTCACACTCATTTCCAAATTATCAAGAGACACTGATTGTTGCACCCTCATTAGTCACTTGAAGAGGTACTGTATTTTGCAGGTTGATTTAAGGTGTCTGTGGGCTCGCTCTCAAGTCCAGAACAGAGCTACGAAGGGAGAAAAACCCTCCCTGATGTGCTCAAGAATCAAAGAATAATCAAGCAATTTTCAGGTGAAAGTAAACAGAAGTCCCATCAAGGACACATTGCAGAGAAACGGAATCCACTTGCACATAGCCATGAAGATGTGGAAATAACAAATAATCAGAGAAGTCAGATGTACGGCTTAGTAATTCACTTGTCTCTACAGCAAAACTGAAACTAACAGCAACACCTTATCTGTGAAGGTCCTTCAACTCCTAGTGAGTTGGGGTAGCACCTGGTCAGTTCAAACCCTAACTAAGAAGGGCTTGAAAAATTGTCTCATATGTCAGGAACAATACCACCACTTATGATATTCACCAAGGACACAGTCAGGTATTTCAAGAAAAGAGAGATCAGAATCAACAACTGAGTTAACACATTCACAGAGTGCATATATTACAGGCAGAACATCAAGGGCAAATTTTTTTTATTCTGCATTCATCTACGTGAAATCCAGCAAATTTCTTCATGGAAGGGCATCTCCACACAAGCAGATGAGCTTATAGCCTACTGGAAATCTCGGAAGGATATCTGCACCTACTATTTACCAGCCAGCATCTTGCAGGCTCAAAAATAAACTAATGGCGTGTTGATGTACTCCCATTTTGGGACCGATCTTGTCTCTGCTGAAATTGATGAAAAGCTCTCACTGGCTCCACCAGGAAAGCAATCACCTTCTTCACTAGTAAGGTTAAACGCTTTGTGAGCATTCCTATTTATTTAAATTATTTTAACAGGTTCCCACTGTTACAACATCCTAGCAGAAAAGCTCAGGTAACTACTGAAGCTAACTAAGGAACTCACTACTCACCCCAAAATATAAAGTCAGCACACAAGAAGCAGTCAAGCTTGGGAAACCATTTTCACTGGTTAAACTACATACTGTATGAGGGCAAAGTGGAACTCATCTGCTCACCTTTCCCAGTAAATGTATCCTCCACAGCTACAAAAGAATTTCTTTCCCTGATTACTATTTGTTGACCTGGAAGAATGAAAAAGGAATCGATACAAGACAGAAAAAACAGGGAGCAAACACATCTGGAAGAGATCCCCTCAAAACCAAATTTTTTGCTCTTAAAGCAACAAAAATTGCTTAGTGTTTTGTCGTTTAACACAAAGACAGAACATAAACCCCAACTTTTGTTAAATAAGAAACTGCTCAAACAACTGTATACAACCTTAGTGTTTCTAGGATTGTAACGGACCAAAAATTAAATTCAGAGACAAAAGTACCAAATGTACCAAGTGCTTGACACTGTTGAATAGTTTCTGAGGAACACCACAATGGTGGCCTTTGCAAGCACTTTTGCATTGGGAAAAAAATTCATAACAGAACTAGCCATAATGGTGGAGCTACACTGAAGCCATTATTTTTTCAGTGCTGTCAAGTGATTGCACTAGTTCACAGCAACTGTGTAATTAAGTTTATTCCATAAGCCATTGGAACAGATGGTTTTCTTTGCAACTGGGTAACTGCAAACATCTTAGTCTTTGGCCCAGCCAAGAGCATTTGTAGCTCATTATGAAAAGACTGTATATTTAAATTAAAAAAGAAAAGCAGCTTAAAGACAGCATTTGTACCAAAAGCATGAAAATTTGGCAAGCTAAATTGTAAAATCTGTTTTTTTGTACCTACCCCAAACTTTGGGTCTGAAATATTATCATAAACAGTAGCTGTATCAGTAGTCTTTACATTCATATCATTATTAACTTTTATACTTTCCCAAGAGAAAAAAACCAAAATGGTTTATTCTGTCTTGTTTTGAGTTTTGGACTGAAAAACAGATGCACAACTTCAGTGTGGTTGTCTTTTTATGACTGCTGGAAGAAAACCTTACACAACTGCAGTAAAGGTTTCTCTCAGAAACCCATGATATTGCACAATCATTCTGCTGGATTTGCAAGTTGATTCCAACAGTTGTAATGCCTCACTTGTACACTTCAAAAAATTCAATCAAATAAAACCCAAACAAATATAGTATCAAAAAAGGTGTGTGGGGTTTTTTCTGTTTTTTTTTTTTTTTTTTTTTTTTTTTTTTTTTTTTTTTAATTGAGCCTCATTGCAACTGAATAGTTATACACAGGCCAATGCAAGAACACTTTAGCCTCAGCAGTATTGAACGGGAAATATGCAGAGCCTGTTTTCTTATGGCACACTGGAAGAATAAGTGAGTAATTTTGTAAAAATCAGTTTGCCTCTATGCTGAATATGTGCTGCTCCACAGTGCTAGTCCTGTTTAAAAGGCATACACAGACTTTCCATTCACCCTCACAGCATAGATTTTTCTTTTTTGTGCAACATGTTAGCAATCTAAACAACTGCTCCACACAAACTGTCCACAAACCACTCATACACAATACTAATGTGACAGTAGATTACAGTATAGTAGCAATACAAAATATTGTATCAGATCACATATTTCTCTCCATCTGGAATGAAATTCGAATCTTGTAAGCTAGAAGACCCACAGTTCGATTTCTGAGCATAGCTTCTCATCTGTGCTAGGGACAAAGTCTCCAGTGTGGACCCAGAATTGTTAGCAGTCCTGACTTTAGTGGCTGTAGATTGTTTAGCAGCAGAAGATGCTTTGTTACTGGCGACTATATCCAAGTTTCCAGTAGGGTCAATGATAGCATTTATGACTGGGGAAAAAGGGGAAAAAAAAAGATACAATCACATTAGCAGCAGTCAGCAAAGTTTCCAAACAGAAGTTTGATACCTTCACTTTGAAGGCAGTAGAACTGTATGCAGTACTTTTGTTCCTTTTAGTCAGGTTATTTTCCTCATTAGTACCTTCAAGTCAAAACAGCTTTAACAAGCAAAACTTCTCCCAGACTGAAGAGATGTGGATTCGCTAGTTAAATTGGGAAAGACAAACTACAGCAGCCAAATGGAAAGCTTTTAGGAGGAGCCCAAAAAGATGCCTGGATGTTTTTATATGCCTTTATTATGCTTTTAGATGATGCAAGAGCTTCTCCTGCTTTTTCTAATGCAGAGATCTATGTGCAAAATTCAAGTCCAAAAAACATAGCACAGTGTACTGGCTGAAAGAGCTGCTAAATATTATTTCATCAGAACACTCCTGCATCAGTTTATCTTATGGGAATATGCTAATTATCTTAAAGCATTTCCACAGCAACAGCTTCTGCATTTCAATAATCAAAAATTTTCCTAAAAACTGGCAGTGTAAGATAAATGTACTGTTAATTCTCTATGCACTCATCAGAGAGCACTGTGGTAACAACCTGAACTTCTGCATCCTTTCCCAGCTTTCTCTGACAAATCAGGCCAACATTACTTTATTTTGTGCAGTATTTTGTACAGTATTTTTTATTTTTTTTTATTTTACTGGCAGTTCAGAGACAACAGGAACGTTTCAGATGACCAACCTTCAAGCTGTTTTTGAACTCGCCTGAGCTCCTTCAGGATAGAACTGATTTCCTAGAAACAAAAGCATCAGAATGGAAAATTAAGCAACAAAGTACTCAATAGAGAAAGGAATCCAGTCTTACTCCTTCTGCCTTATCTAATCAAGAAGATTCAAAGTCAAAGATTCAACCTTGCTCATTTAACAGAAAAACTGTACTGAGGTGCATTTGGTCAGTGCACAGGGAGCCAGCTCTGCATCATGTCATCAAGTGCTACTACACCACCCTATCCACAGCCACAGTGGCCTTTAGATATGAGGAGCCTCTACAAAGGCTCCTTCTTAATATGAAATACACAAAGGTATTTGTAAACTCAACTCCCAGACCAGACAAGGCATTTGGCCACATTTATACTGCTGCAGCACCAAGTTACACAGGTCTTGCACAAGGTTGTTTAGCATTAATCATATTTGCTGGGTCCACTATTGTACTTAAATCCTTACTGACAATTCCCTTCAAGGACAATGAAAGGTCATGAGAGCACAAACACCAGGTTGAAGCTGAATCACCTGAATGAATTCACCCTGAGGAGGATTTTTACTGCCCTAATGTCAAAGTTACAGTGAAGAAAACAAACATTCACGAGAAACACCTGTCTGCAACTGAAGCTGTGGCAACCACATGGCAGGTGACTCTTTGGTAAATGTTTAAATGAGGCCTAATGACCCTGAACTTCAACATCTGTTAGGAAACCCAGTCTCTGAAGATCAGTTGCAATGGAACTGGGAAAGACTGGTGAAACAAAAACCACAGAAGGAACTCACTTTGTCACACTTGAAACAGTAACAAAACCCAGCAGTTCAACACACAGAAATAGACCAGGAATTTCAGAAATGGATTTGAGAAGGGTCAGAGATTGTTGGTTTGGTTTCTTACAAAGCTTGCATGGATGGAAGTCTTTAGTATTTTACTTGTTTGCATAGACTTACTTTGTTTGATGTCTTCAGAATTGGCACTTCATTTTCTGAATTGATTTTGGCCTCCATCTCCTCCCAGGTCCTTTCTGAGTTTTGAAACAGAATCCTGTAACACAAAAAGTAGAGCAGATCTTAAAAATGCCATTAAAAACTACTTGTTTAAAATACTTAATTAGCACAAAATGTGGCAACAAAAGAGATTAGTGGTCTAGCAGCTGGACAAAGCTCCTTTCAGCTGATTTAGGAACAATCCAAAATCCTTCCCTAACTGATGTCTCTAGAGCAACAACAAATTTTGAAAAGATTTCACAAGCTTGGTAACCTGCATATTTACAAGAGCCTTGGTACACAAAAAAAAAAGAAGACAATCCACTGATTTTCTGCTGTATCTCCTGCACAGGCAGCATTTCAAAGTCAAGGCATCAACAAGCATTACAAATCCAGCATTAAAATTCCAAAGGCCAAAGATATGAGGAAAAGTGATAGCAAATGATCATATTACCTCTGGTTCACTACACACACACAACTTCCTACATCTAGATTCCCTGCATCCTGATTAGAAAACTTTCCAAGATGACAGTACAATATCTTCCACAAGTAGCAAGTCAACAAGCTCACCAGCAAGTCAATATTTCAGGCCAGGGACAACAAATTACTTACTTCATTTTTTCAGCAAGGTTTTCCGTGTTTTCACGGATTGTATGTGATAACTGGGACACTGGGTTCAACATCAGATTGTCAAAAATTACCTAAAATATGAGGACAGATTGGAGAACTTTTAGCAAAAGCGGTGTATTACAAAACAGGAATTTTTTGTACAGTAAATGATCTCCACTGAAACAACTTTGTGTGGATGATACTTGAAGTTCAAGGGAGATTAAGATGATGTGCAGCTCTATTGCAGCACTTTGGCAAAAAGATTAATAGTAACTTGTTCAGACTTTTTCTAGAGACAGAGACACCAGTTGTTTGCAGTAACATAAGCATTTAAGCGTTTCTGAAAGAACAGCACTTAAGACTTTACACACCTCACAAAAAAACCCAAAAAGTCAAATCACAATGCAAGAAGACTCACAAGCAGTCTTGCTGAAAAGACCTAAGTGACACATTTGAGTTCAAACCACCTTCACAGCCAGGTATCCCACCCTGTTACATTCCGCTTTAATAAAAGTAACAACAAAATACTATTAAACCCCAAATATAGAAGCCTCCAGGCTTCTGCCAGAAAAGCCCACATCAAGTTGGAGGCACTCTGAAGCTGCACCTTTTATCCAGCCTTGGCACTTCTCTACAGGAGAGGAAGGGATTGGTTGCTTCAAACCAGTCACAGTTCAGGAGCAGCACCAGTGGCTCAGCCCACGGTCCCTTGTATGTGCCTGTGTGAGTCACACACCACCTCCAGAGAGGCAGCTCCCCCCTCCTGCCTGCACTGCCTCCCTGAAGCCTCTGCCCCAGCTCTTCCTTCCCAACACAACTGGCAGGCAGAGAGCAAGCAGGAACAACAGCCAGTGCTGGAACAGCAGCTTTCTCCTCCTTCCCCTGGCACCATCACTCCACTACACCCCTCATTCCCAACACCATCCCCAGCCTCAAGTGCAGGCCAGGCTTTCTCACCTTTCAAGCATTACCCCAGTGATTTGCAGGTTACCCTGCTCTCTCAGCCCAGAAGAATCAAATTTGCATCAAATTGCGAATGTGGGAGGGAGCAATGCTCACACACTGCAGTCACACACACCCTCCTAAGGTCCAGATCCTGCCACTGCTGCTCCATGAGCAGCTCTAACCAGGATGCCAGCTGCAGAACAGTAAGGTGCCATTAAACTATCAGTGCTTCAGATTTCAAAATTGTGATATTTGAGTTCTTCTCTTAAGATAGCAGTGAAATAGCCTAAGAAGGCTCTGACACTTAATGTGTCCTCCCAAAAAAAGGTGACTAAACTTAAAGTTTTACTGGCATTTTACACAAGAGAGGAAACTTCCAGTCACTGCTTGGCAAGAGGGGTTGTTCTGTCCCTCTTTTTCCTTTTAAACACTGTTTCTGTACCCACACATCAGGGTTGCTGAAAAGTGTGGGTTTTTGGGGTTTTTTTGAGTAGCGTCCTTTTGCAGCTTACAAAGAACAAGTATACATACAGCAGCTTAAAACAATGTCATATATAAAGTAAATAAAAAGGTGGCCTGCCTCCTCACGGTTTCTTGTCCTTGTTTTTCTTGAGGGATCCTCTTCTCTATTATCATTCATATTTTGGTCGAAATCCTTCAGTTCCACTGATCCCGGAGGCACTTTCTGGTAGTTCAGACTTGCTTCTGGAATGTGCTGCACCAACTTGGAAATAACGAGTAATGAGTCATTAAAAATTAGTAGGGAAAGTAGGCTCACAGGCATTCACTGCAGGTATTGTAGATTTTCAGCCAGGCCCAAGAGGAACACTGATTCATTAAAGTCTTGTTCAGACAGGTATGGGCTCATAAGCAAATTACTAGACCCCAATCCTGCAAGGGCCTACCCACTGGAGTCATACTACAAAACTGTGGGCCTATTCTACTTCAAAGTTTTCAGTCTTGAGCATGTATGGAAAGGTACATCTTTGTCTTTTTTGAATTTAGCTAGAACTCAAAAGGACCCTGTTTTTCCATATCTTATGTTTTAATATATCAATGCAACATTAAAGACACACTCAAATTAATTAGAAACCATTTAGTAACACATGAAAGAGATGAAAAAGCAATACAAAACCACTAAAAATGCAAATAATTAACAGGAAGAACGGAAATGACAGGACAGTTACTCCTGTTGGGTTTACTGACAACAACTTTAAAAGAACGGGAAGAAAATAACAGTGACAAGACAGAGATACAAAAATAATGGGATGGAAAGTGCACCTGAGATGGATATGCCAGCCGAAAAGATCTACGAGCAATCTGTGTTAAAACAGAAACAAAGAGATCAATGCTAGTGAATGACTGTGACAGCAAGTATCAGAGAACACAGGATTTGGGGTTATTTCAGATTGACATTCCCAAAAGCACATTCCTGAGGACCAGCACTTGGTGCCCACCTCCCACCATGCACTGAAACCCAGGGAGATCCTGGTCACCAGCAGTTCTGCTGAGGTGGCCTCAGGCAGCTCCCCAGTTACTCCAAAGTGTTACTGTGCTGAGTGAAATCCAGAGCCCTCTGGGAAAGGGCTGAACATCCAGCCCAAGAGGCTCTTTGCTTGGCAAAGCACACAGCTCTTTGTGAAGAAACCATGTGCCATCCAAGGTCCAGGCTCTCCGCACTATGCAGCAGCACTTGGGTTATACACAGGCAGCAGGTGTGAGATATTATGGTGCAGGGGCACAACAGCCAAAATGTTTAGCTAGTAAGCTTCCTTTCATCAAGTGCAGAGACAGTAAGTTAGGCTGCTTGCAGCAGCAAAAGTGTCAGAAGGGAATGAGATGTTCCTACAGTGAGCAGGTCTCAGCACAACCAGCTGAAAACAAGGTAAGGACGGCACCTGCTCCACCATCATAGGAGATTTTTGTACAAGACCTGTTCTGTTCTCATATTTTCTGTTCCATCACTCCTGTAAGCATTTCCTCTTGTCCTACCAACACTCATACTGACTATGTTACACAACCACCAAAGATGAGGTGACTCTTTATTAAAACACATCAGTTTATATTGTTGGTATTCATAACAAGATCCCCAAGCTGCACTGTTTAGAATCCCAATCTATTCAGGATCTGGCTCCACATCTCAGCACTGGCAGCAGAAAACCCTGCTGATGGAACCTGTTTTGGCTATGGACAAGGTAAGCCAGCAACACTGAGACACTGTGGCATTTCGGGTGTAACTCAAATGGCCTGCCAGATGCTGGCCCTGCTGAAATCATGCTGATATCCACTCTTGTTCAGAAGATGCCTTAGTAGAAACCTTGAGAGTGTTTTCAGCCACTGCCTGAGCACACCAAAGGCTATGGCTCCTGATCTGTCTTCACAGGTTCCCATCAGTGCTTCATCCTTTACACCACTGTAAGATCTCAAAAACTGCTCTAGCAGGGGGCACTGCCAGGAGTATTCTCTACAGTGTGACAGTCCTGAATCTGCTCTCCTCACTATTGTGAGGGAGTGACTGGCATGTCCCACACAGCAGCACTACAAAGCCACAGAGAAACCCTCACTCAGGTCAGAGCAATCCTGGGTTTGTGATTCTGCCATTCAGCATCACACTTTGAAGTCTGTCATTCTGCAAAACAGCAACATAATTTGCAGGTGTCTTCCTCTAGCAGCTGGAAAAATCTCTCTGTATGAGCTGACTTATAGTTGAAGTCTTCAGTGGCACTCCAAAAAACAAAATCAGGGATGCTGCTCTTCCTCCCCTGCTTTTCTGCAAGCAAGTGGGAGCTGAGTAAAATGTTTCATTTGCAAGTCAGAAGTGCAGTAGACATGTCATCTTTACTGCTTGAAAAGATTAATACAAAAGGCAGCTTGACAGGCATGGCACTTGCAAGGAAGTAAAGCAATAAAACACTTTATCTCACAGCTCGAAGTCATTGTGAAACATTCGTGCACTTTGGATCCAATAGGCCCTGGGACAAACCCTTCCCTGAGCAGGCTTCAGCTGATCTCAGTTTAGTAGAACCACAGCCACACTCACTTCATCCTCTGGGTATCTCCCTAAATTTCTGCTTTGCACCTCTAGCGCTGATCACAGCAGGGTCACGGGGTCTCCAAGGACTCTCTTGGCACAGTAATAGGTTTGGTCTCAGTTTTGAACCCTGCCTGGGATGGGTCTGCAATTCTCAAAACAGTCAAAGACAACAGGGGGCCAGGGGAACCATCTGAGCAGCTGAGAGCTGGTATTTTTTAAGCCCACACTGGTGGCACACAGGAGGGAATTTGGATTTAAATACTAGCAAAGGCGATTTTGCTTTAGCAGCTGAAGCCTCCTGGTGACCTTGTAGCCAAATTTGAGCTAAGCTGTCCCTATACTGCAGCACTGTGAACCAAATTAAGAAATTCCCTCTCTCCTTCCCAGCCAAGTGCAGACCAACTGTGCTACACAGTTTGGGAGGAAGCCACAGCTTCACTGAAGGGCTGGGGGACAGCACTTCCCAAGCTACTTGCCTTCCTCCTTGCCCAGCTCCCAGAGTCCTTGCCCTCCTCCACCAATACTCGGAGGGAAGGGATTCGAGCAACACCTCCACAGCATTTCAACAGTCCTGGCAGGAAGGGCACAGCAGAGGTACAAAACACACAGCTGACACAGAGAATGCAGCCAGCACACACTGTCAGTGCCTCGTGTGGAACTAAGAGGAGGGCTCTGGCTCCTGGCACAGCAGCACAACACATTCCCTCCATCCTGCTCCTCAGATGCAAATTTCAAGGCCCAGTGTGCAAACAGAAGCCTTGAGACCTTAGGAAATTATATGATTCCCATATCTTGCAAGGCTGGCTGAGGCACAGAGGGCAAACCAAAGAGCAACCTAAATAGGCTGCAGTTGGTCTTTCTGGTGGTGCTTTTTAGGAGTACAGGGAATGAAGGTTTTTCAGTGCTGCAGCAACTGGGGGAAGCTGCTCTGGACTCCTAGCCCAACCATGCCCCATGTACTTACTAGCACTGAGAGGCAGAGATTCCTGTGATTCCTGGCCTTACCTCTTCTCTCGCGGATATGGTGGAAGCTGGAGTGTTGGGCATAGAGCTGAGGGAGGTGCTTGGCCCCGTCCCCGAGGAGCTCTGGGAGTCCCCATCTCCAGCAACGTCATGAATCTCTCGAGCAAGGATGGCCACATCCTTCACCAAGGTTTGGCTGAGCCTAAAGCACAGGCAACAAAGCAGAACCATTAGGACACAGAATACAAAATGCCTCATATTCATAAAATATAAAAAGAGGAGCCACAAAAGGTTTGTGGGAACTATAACTTCTGCAGAGGCTAGGGCCAGCAGGGTTTTTTGGGGTACCTTGGCAGGGTGCTGAGGAACATTCTGGCTGCATACAAAAGAAATCCTCTTCTTTCCTGAATCCAGCTTCGAAGTGGAGAATTGATATAAAGCAAATTCTAGTGACTACACGCTTACAGAAAGTAGAGGAGACAATCCATAAAGAAATTTTATGTTGTTGCTCCCCCACCCATCCACTCTAGTTCTCTCTCTTGTCTGTTTGTTTGCTTGTTTTAATAGAATACAGTTAATTTTTCTTCTTGGGTCTTCTTTGTTTTCTATTAAAAAGTACATACAGAAAAAATCTTGTGTTTTTTTTACTTAGAGAAAAAAACTTCAATTTCTCTTTCTTTTTTTCTTGTGGTCTGTAGACTGAAAATCACAATATGTGTCCAAATTCTCTAGAAGAGCTGAGGGATTAGGAGGGCAAGCATGGCATACTTAAGAGGGATCTGGTTTTCAGAAACCAAGTCTTGAAACTTCAAGCCCCTTGACAGGTGTCCAGTTAATACTCAGTGTTGGCAGCCCCTTGCTCTATCTGCTCTAGAGCTCAAAACCAGTTCCTAAGTTTCAAGATTGTTGGTAGTAGAGCTTTAAAAAACTTCAGGTCAGAAGTAGCTGTTGTAGTAATTTTAAAGGAAAATTTCCAAGAGAAAAAAAAAATCTTACAGCTGGTTAGCTTCATCTGAAACAACTGTCCTCTTCTAATGAAAAAACAAAACAAAAACAAAACCAAATCCAAAACAATCAACCAAAAAAAAAAAATCCCAAAACACCCCACCCAACAAAAAAAACCCTGCTATTATGGAATATTCCAAGTTGGAAGGGACCCACAAGGAAAACAAGCAATGTGATAAACCTGTCAGTTCATCAAAACATTTCCTTGGAAAGAAAATGCATAGTTGAACTAATAAAATGCATGCTGAGCTGCCTGCATAAGGTAACCCCTCTCTGTGCTGGTTTGGACAGAGCTGCCACCAAACACTTCTACTATGTGATTCAGTACTATAAACAAGTGGCATTTTCCCTTTTAACTCTCCCTGACTCCTCTAAACCACTCCCAGTTAATTCAGGAGCAGCAAGGGAAATCAGAACTGCAATTACCAGGCAGGCTCTGTGACAGAGCCCTGCATGGTGCAGCGCCAGACGAGTCTGACGCAACCCTTTATTTATAGCTGCTCCCCGGTGCTGGGAATGCTGCTGGGGGAGAAGCTGGCATCTCATACAGACACACACACTTCGTGCAGCACAGGTAGGGCAGCCTGATTTGAAGGCTGACACACTTTCTAGCAGCTTGAGAGCAACTTTCAGGCAAGAAAAGCCCTTTTGAGGTGAGTGCAGCAGTGGTGAGGGCAATGTGGCCAAAAGCAGACGCAAGGCAGCTCCCTCAGGCAAAAGTATTTCAAGTATGGCCAGTACAATGGAAGACCAGTATTTCTGGAAAGTTGGCATAACACAGTTGCATATTAGAGATGACAAACCTCAAATGCCACTGTTTAAAAAAAGAATCTATTTGCTTTATTGCTGAGGTCCTCCAGGCAACCAACAGACCACCAGTACACAGCATGTACCGTATCCAGGGACAGCAAGCTAAGCAACAACACATTTATATACAAGGTCTAGACAGGTTCAGATTCAGTTGTGCCAAGCAGAGGTTTCTGCCCTGCAGCTATTTCTTACTGCTCCCTCACCAGCTTCAGGCAACGCAGCTTCAACAGTTTACATATTCAGTCTTTCCTAATCCATTTGACTTCCTCTGCAGAAAATTAGGAGAGTTCACACCAACCACGGCACATGCACACACTGTGACTCCCAGCAGAGAGCAGAGATATGCAGGTATAAACACTTAAGACTTCCCACAGCTTGAACAAGAAACAAACCAAGAAACAATGCCCTGTCCCTTGGCCTTTTGTAGATACAAGGTACAACCAGCACATCCAGGCTGTAAAGGTTCATGAGAACCTTCCAAGTCAATGTTCATATATAAAAGAGATGTGAGTGCACAAACAACAGGAGAGCCTCTCCTTCTAACCCCGAGATTTGGGTTTGATTTAAACACCAAGGAGAAAACAACACATTTTCAACACGTAGCTTAACAGATAAAGCCCCACCTCACCTGGCTATTTCTGCTATCTCTGCTGTTTGCGCCATGAAGTTGTAGGGGTCAGGGTTGTCATCAAAATCTTCATCATCATCCGTTTCTCTGCCGTTGTGCTTCTGCTTTCCCAGCCCAGAGCCACGTATCCTCGGGGTTTGTGTGGCTGTTGAAGTATGGGAGCGTTTGTGTTTAGGGGAGCTGTGATTTGAGCCATATTCCTCCTCCGAAGTAGAAGTGTAATCTGAACCCTGTGGTCTCCGCCTTGATGCTTATAAAAAATGAATTGGTTTCAGACCAAGGACAGTAGTCAAGAGTAACTACAAAAGGCTGAAAGGTAACACAAAACTAGCCCAAGAGCACAAGGAAAGGAGAGTTTCTGTGCAGATCTTAAGTTAAAACACCAAATTCTCCGAGCTTATTTCAAAGTTGAGCCACTCTATGGCTCCCACTCACTGTACAGATTTGGAGTGGGAAATTCCAATGGAAAATCATAATGACTCTGTTAACGCCTTCACTGTAGTAAATCATTACTACAGACTTGGCTTTCCATGCACAGAAGCTCTGTGTATAAGTAGCACACATTTCAGACCCATCACAGTCCCACAGAAGTCCTTTTCTAAAGAGAGCCCAATTTTCAAGCCTGCAGATACCTTTCTAATTAGCTTCAAGTACAAGCAGAAGGAGGGGTTTTTGAGTGAAGAGTGGACTGTGGTGCTTGGTGCTATTTACAAGAGTCGATACTCTGTGTTCACCTCCTGCCTCGCAATTCACCATTAATGACACTCGACAAGAACGTGTTCACAGTCAGGACTGGCTCCAAGCCCTGGAGCCAAGTGGAAGCTGCCCACTTATCCCAACTTGTTCTGAAGATCTGTGCAGGTCTTCCTTGCCTGGGAAATGTCAAGGTGTCCTTATTTGAAAACTGCGCTCCCAATGTTTGCTGCCTCACTATATTCTCTATGGGTACTGCTTCATTCCCTTCTGTCCGTCCCTGAAGAATGGAGACCCACCAAACACAGAACCAGACAAGTTATTTAGAATTACAACACTGAAAAACTCCACTGTGTTACCAAGACAATCCTAATGCTGAAACACTTCATGTGAATTAAGCCCAGCATCATACAAACAAAGCCAACTAATCTGGCGTGTAAGATGCAGGTAGAAACTATAGACAATTACTGTATAGTGAAAGAAGTCCTAGACATTGCTATCTCACCCATACCTATAACAATGCCTTGGCTTAGGGTTTTCATATATACATATATATATATATATAAAATAAATTTGCTCATATTCAATTAATAGAGTTGCATCTTTTTTTTTTTTTTGTAATGCAGTTTTAGAATCAAGAGGTCACCCTGTCACTGAACAGTAATTTTAAAATTATGCGACTCATTTTCCATCTCTGTAAGCCAAGGGAAATCAGAATCAGCTCCCTCAGTGTATTTTAAATTACCCTGAATAAACAAATTGTGTACACAGAGGAGCACGGGAGATAGGCCTTTAGCTTTCAGAACTGGTAACTTGGATTATTCTGATGTTATCTGTGACTTTCACAGAAAGCTACTTCAGATGGCTCAACAATACACTGGCATTTCTTGTCTCATGGGCAGACAGTTCATACTTCTCCTCCACTAGCAAGATTAACTTCCTCCCATTGGGAGAGCTGGGAAGTCCTGTGGTTAGCTAAACACTAAGAACTCCTGGAATAAATCAGCCACATCTGCCCCTTGGCTTGACACTCAAAGCTTTCAAGGGTTGTTGTATCATGCTAAGTCTTGATGGCACAGTGCAATAGTCCAGTTAAACAACATGTCACTCTTGTTGCAGGAAGGGAGTTCTAGCTGCTGATTTGCTACAACAGCATTAGTACAGGAGCATGCATCACACAACAGCAAGCGTGATGAAGCTTGAAATACACCAGCATGTACTTAGAGCTTGCACAAGGTTCACAATCCTATCAAGAAATTAGGAGGTTAGTATTTTAAGAGCAACTAATTCAGAGGAAGGATTAGCATCATCTGCTGCAACTATGGACAAGGAAAGGTATTAGCATGCTGCTACAGAGCTGTGGAAATCAAAAACCAATTCATTTAAATAAAGAACTGGCCAACACTTATCATTTTCCTCCAAATGATGTGAAGCTTGTGGTCCAAAGGCAGAGGGAGTGCAAACAGCACCTCCTGTTTGGAAAACTGTGACCACATTATCTTGCTTTAAATTTGTCATTGTTTAACAAAAAGTTAATAATAGCATCATCTCAAAAAAAGGCGAGAGAAGAGACTGTACATACTCTTTTAGCTTAATCACCTTCTGATTTACATGCATATACAAGTGCGTAAGAAAAAAAATCACTAAAATGAAAGGTGAAGCTGAATGCAGTAAAACAATACAAATCAAAACAAGCAGCAAATAACATTTTTAGCATGCAATAAAAATGAATACTGCAAAGAGAGATAAATGGTTCAGCTGTATGAAAATATTTTAAAGGACACATCCAGTATGCCAAGACTCCTTACAAAATAATGAAACTGCTGAAAATAGTGTTCTTCTCAACAAGAATGAGAAATCCATCCAAAGGGGTTCTTCCTGTCCATTTGGCTTCCAATCACTCCTAAAATCCTAAGCAAACACATCTGCTTTGCCACATCCATGGCAGGTTAAGGGCTACAGGGAGAGATCTGCACTCACACCAGAGGTTTCAGGGACAATCTCTCATTACTAATTACCATCCCAGAATTGTCATCTGAACTGTTCCACTTCTTAACTGAAGGCTGATTTCAATATAACAAATGCTGGTATTTCAAGGGTCTGTTGAGTGCTCAACTACAGGGTGATGGAGTTCCCACACAGCTGCCTCGTGGGAATCACAACTGTGAACCTGCCTTAGCTATGGCAAAAGTGAGTGAAAATACACAAAACTGTTTATCTCTTGGGGCAGTCAACCTGCAGTGTCCAGCTCTGCCTTTACATTTACAAGAACAAGGGAATAGCTTTCACAACACAGGGACATTTATTTCTTGTTCTCCTGTTTCAGATGCCTTCAAACCTGCCACCTTGGACATCAGCTGTCATCAACACCAATATACGCTGTCTGTGAGAAAACTCTGAACCTTACAAGTAAAACAGAACAGAATTTCTTCTGTTAGCACAGTAGCACTAGAAGGTCATTAAAGTCTATCTTTTAAGTGAAACTATGGCCAACTGTAAAATGGCAACTGGTTGTTCAAACAACAAAATCACTTGAGAAAGAAAAAAAACGCTATTTGTAGCACCCTCACAGACATCACCACAATACGATTTCATTGAGTATCAGGGTGCTCTGCTGTCTCCAAACCCACAGGAAATCTCAACATCCGCGCTGCTCGTTAATGCAGACTTTTGTACTCATCAAGGCACCACCACTGCTGCTGATACTGATTAGTATCCTCAGCAACCATGTGCAGCCTGTAAGTCAGAAACAGGGGAAGAAGGGAAAAATATAAAGCAGGAGCACTTACAGGATGATGAGGAGGAATACTTGACACTGCTTGAACGGGTCCTGCTGAAAGGCTGCTTGGCAGAGGCAGCTGCTGTTGTTTTCCTGGCTGCAGCTCTCACCTCCGAAATGCCCGTCTTCCGATAGGACTCGGCGCTGCGACCCGAAAACCCCGTCCTCGACTGCGCCATCTCCGAGTCACTGGGCACTGTAAATGAACCTGCCCGTTTCCTGGGCATGGCCAGGATGTCCAGCCGGGAGAGCTTCTTGGTCTCTGTGGGCTGCTTGGTGCCCTGAGCAGTGGCGTCCGAGTTGGAGGCTGCTTTCTCAGCATCCACACATTCATTGTCCGAAGCATCTCCCAGCCGGGCACGGCGTAGCTTTGAGGCCCTTGTGGGCCGTGGGGTGGATAAACTGTTGGACCGGGTGAGAACCTGCTGGATTTTCTGCACATTCGAGGTCGTTTTGCTCTGGTCCTCCTTGGTGGCCTGAGTGTAAGGTTTCCTCCTGGGAACAGGCCGGGTTACTGGGTGCTCGTGGTCAGACACAACCGCATCGGGGACTGGCAGGTAGGGTGAGTTTGAACTTCTCTCGTCATCTGTGAAGTCAAGCGACCCTCGAGTCCCAGTGCTCCGCTTCATCTGGAAGCGTTTGGCAGCCTCTGCTCGGTTTGGTGCCTCTGGTGCTTGTGTTTTTCTCTTCTCTGTCAGCCTGTCCCGAGCGCTGGGCTGCCCACACTGGTCCTGGATGGATGGCGTGGAGGAAGATTTCTCCTTCTGCAGGCCTGCGACTGCTTTGCGTTTTGGGGCAGTTCCTGGGACGTTTTTGCCACTCACCAAACTGACTGTGCTGGCCGTGTCTACATCTGAGTCCCCTGACAAGGAATCCTCCAGCTGACCAGCAGTTTCTGAGGGCTCCACCTGTTGGCTCTGACTAAGCAACTTGGCTTCCAGTGCTGCCAAGGCAGTTTCAGTGTCTTTAAGCAGAAGATGAGTGTCCTGACTGAAGTCCATACGAGTTGACCGAACAGCCTCTAAATCTTTAAGCAGAGGGTGACTTGAAATATGTGGGAGTTTATTTTGAGGAACACCACTGCTTGATTTATCTTTGGTAAAACTTTCCTGTCTAACAAAAGATGCCATTTCCTTTCCTGGCATGTTTTCTTGATCTTGAGGAAGACTCTGATTAAGGGAAATGACAACTTTTCCAGCCGTGTTTATATAAGCATTAACATCTTTGACCGGTGGCTTTCCAGAAACTGGTGTGCCAGCACACTTGAAGGAAAACTCCAGGTCCTTGCTGTCCTTGTCTGCTCGAGTGTGGGACACACTCAGAGAGAGCTTGGAGGGAACCCCTGCATCATTGCTGTCATCACCAATATAGAACGAAGCAGAAACTGGCTCGCTGACAGCTCTGACATGAGAGATCAGGGAGGCTCCTGGCTGCTGGCTCTCTGATCTATTGTCTTCCCTCATCTGCTCTAGCATTTTGCTGTTCTCTTTATATTTCTTGCCTTTTTCCGTGCTGAAGCCATCGTCAGATCTGCTGGCATCGCTGAGGCTATCCGGATCCAGGTCCTCTTGGATGAAGAGACGGCTGCTGGAATCGCCATAGGCTTCCACACCGTGGTCCTTCACAATGCTTCTCTTGGTAACCTCAGAATAGGACTCCTGGCACACCAGCACCGTGGGAGTGGGGCTGTCTGATTTATCACTTGGTGGGAGTTGGGGAAGAAGGCGCCTTGTTCTAGAGGGCACAGAGTTTTCTGGTTCTCCAGGTTTTGGGGGTACCCCGCTTTCTGGAGAGAGTTAAGTGGAAAAGAAATCAATTACAGTAAAACTGTGCCTCTAATTTATTTATTTGTTTAGGAAGAGCTTGATCCTGCAAAGTTCAAGTTCACAAAAGCACTTCACAAGATGTGCTTAGAACTCAGGTTTTATGTAAAATGAACATCTGCAGGGCCTGGCTGGTCTCTGCTCCCTCAGGTTTATCAATACAGACACTAAACTTCATCCTTTTGCTGAATCACACTGCTCAACACTTTCCCTTCTCAAGGTAGTATGTCAGATTCACTGTCCCATAATATACCTCTCAGTACAAGCACTTTGGAGGATAATGACATTGCTGCCATCTAGCATCAATCAGGCCACAGGAAGGAGATGAAAAGCCATCAGACATCAGAGATGCAGTGTTTTAAGTGCCATTCTAAGCAACACTGCCCATTTGACTAAACAGATGGTGTTTTTCACAGTACAAGTTCTCCTACACTCATATCCCAGAACAAAGTCCCAAGAGAAAGACCCTGTAATAATCAAGAGGCTCTGAATTAGAGCTTGCTGCCCTAGTATGTGTGGGCTTATCAGCAGGGACACACCCCATAGAAAGAGTGTTCCTATTTCTCCCATGCTGCTGGCCAGACCTCCATATCTGATACCACCTTTGAATACCAGGATAACTGGTTATTTGGCTATGGTAATATAACAAGGACTCCAGGAGTTAGGTATTCTATATGGTGTAAGATAGTGGCAACAATCTCTGAAATAAAGCCACCTTCTAATCTTTATTGGATCTATCTATAGTTCTCCATGGCAAGAAGGTATGACAAGTAATCCCAACCAAAAAAAGTTGAAAACATTTGCAAAAGCTCTGCTCCTTTTCTCACACACCAAGAGGACCATAGGGTCCATAAGGTGTCTTCCAAGTTATGATGGGAGTCTGATATTCTTCAACTTCCTTTCTCTCCCTCCATACCTAGTGTTCTATGCTGATCTCCACCCTTTAAACCTGCCACTCAACAGCAAACCCCAGAACAGCATAAATTCTCAGCACAGCCAGACACAGGAGAAGCACACAAAAAAACATGCAAGTCAGGAACTAACTCCAAGGCTATGTGCAAAGGGTTCTCATCTGGCATCATAAGGCAGTCTAAGGAATCACAGCTTGGGGCTGGTTAACACCCAAAGCCTTACAAGCCTTCTCCTTCCCAGGTTCCCTTAAGTCATGCCAAATCTAATATTTAAGAACCTCTTGAGTAACTCCAAAATGCAAACCAGAAGCTCTCTCCATCTTCAGTCCACTGGGAACGATTCACTCTGTGCTTCCCATCTCTAACTACTGTAGCTACAACAGAAAATAACCTACAGCCAGATACACAGATGCCCTTAATTTCTGCTTTTTCTATCATCCTGGTTTAGGTTGAGCTACCCTCAAACCACAGTGTTGGATGAGACTTACCTGCACCTCCATCACCCTGCCCAGACCCAGATCCAGAGCCAGAGTAACTGTCCGCAAGGCTTGCCCACCTTGACACCCACTTCTGACTCCCTTGAGATGCTGCAGACATCTACAACAAGGTGGGGAAGATAAGGTCAGGAAGAGGGTTTGTACACAAAATTCTAGCCACAAAATCTCTCATACTGACATCACTCAGCCTGTTCAAAATGGAAATCAAGCTACACATCACATTTACATCCAGACAGAAAACCCATCTACACCTTCACCATCCCAGGAAATCCACCTGGACTGCCCATACCTGCGATTCAGCCTGAGACCCATTCACAGCTTTTGAGGATATTGCCTGGAGCAATGGTGACTTCTGACTAGTGCCATTTTCACTGATTAGATGCTGAGAACCAGAGTCGTCTTTTTCCCCTTTAATTATTGGTCTAAAGGCTGAAGAGATTCTGGAAAATTCAGGCGATTCAAGAACACCAAAAACCTGAAAAGACATTTGCATGGCAATATTAAAATGCAAGAAAACAGAAAAAACATTAGCCAAAAATCCAAATCTGTGAAACATTAGTCACACGCAAATTATGATCCCAAAGGGCCAGAAACACTTGCCAATGCTTCCATGCAAACAATTCTTCTGTACTCCACAGTAGTAGCTTTAAGTATACCTAATCATAGAATTCCACTCACACCCACCTTTCCTCTCTCCCTCATTATTTAGGGGTGCTGCCTTTAACAGCAGTAACTTTCACTGAAAAGCCCAGAGAAATTTAGGTAAGTGACAGGAAAGCTATTTACCAGTTCATTCATGAAAACTTAGAGAAAATGGAAAAGCTCCATCCCTAGTGCCTTTCACAGACTGCAGCTTTGAGTAGGCTGAGCAAAGCAGCCTTGCACTGCCAGAGAACTGGGAAAGGATGCACCTCTGAGACAGGTGAGTGTTTGAGCTGGTTGGACAGATTCTCCCTGAAGATAAACAGCCCTTCCTATGGGGGGTGACCAAGACTCATGCCTCAGAAGGGCTTGTTTCTCTCACTTGACTGCAAGAAGTTCAGAGGAAGATACCACCACAGAGGTTACCTTGGCTGCACAGAGACAACCATAAAGATCTCCACTCTCACTGCTGTTAAAAAAAATGTGCTTGCAATGGTAGAGGAATAAAGAACAGAGACACCTTAGAACCTAAGCAAGTCCAGAATTCATTTTCTTTCTTCCTGGACAGAAACACTAAGGGTTAGTTATCAGCTGTTTCACAAGTGGCAGGTCTGCACTGCACCAAGTCTATGGCACAGAAGCTGGCCAGTTTGTCTGCCAGAGTCACATGGCTGCCAAGACTACTCCCCAGTTTTTTTTTTGTTTTTGTTTTTTTTTTTTTGTTTTTTTTTTTGTTTTGTTTTGTTTTTTGGGTTTTTTTGTGGCATTTTCCCTCGTATTTCCCTACCAGAACTATTAGTCTCTAATGTCAGGACTAGGACCTTGCTGTGACCATGCCCTGAAAGTTTTTGATCACATTTCAAACAAGATGTAAGGAACAAATGTAATAAAAAACAAAAGAGAGAAGCTAGATCCAGGCTCATAAACACTGTATACAAAGCTGTAAAGCCACATTCAATTAAGGCTTCCTTTAAACCTTGCCATCCTCCTGACTACATTTCACTAAATCTTCATAACAACTTGGCAGTTTTGTTTTCATAATAGACCGCAGATGAGACTCAAACCTGAAAATCAGCCAAACTTTGGCTTGCCCTGCGGTTGGTTAGTTGCGTGGGTTATTCTTAAGCCTCTCTCATCTCTGGAGTTTAGTTTTTAGGCAATAATTCACTCTGCAAAATCCAAACAAATAAATACAGAGCCACCTGGGATTGCCTCTGCCCTAGCTCACACCCTTTGCTGTCTCAGCCAGCTGCTGCTTGCCCTGACAGCAAGCACTGTCTTTCCAATCAGGCACAGCCAAATACAGAAACATCTGCCACAAAGGCTAGTAAGCACCAGCCCTTGGCATTTCCTGTGGCCTACCATGAGATGATCCATCAGTGATGGGCTGCAGCTCCCATCTTCACAACAGTGGGCAGGAGGTGATGCAATGCAAAGCAGAGGCTTGGGAGCAGTCCTAGAGAGCAGAACTGCTCCCAGCCACTGCTGTCAGCACAATCAGCCTGATCTTTATTCAGGTGTTGCCTTTCCTCTAAACAAATGGCAAACCCACTCTTTCACTTTTGCTTCCAAATTTCATTTTGTAAGCAAGCAGCTCTTTGCCGTAGGCATATTTTGCCTTCTTTTACTTTGGGTTTTTTGTTTGTAATTTTGTTGTTTTGATGGGATTTTTTAAATATATGCTTCACAGTTTGTTGGGGCCTATCCTTAGCACAGGTCACCCAAGATGATTTTCCATCCTTAACTATAATGCCACGCTGCACCCAACTGCATCCTTTCATGGCAACAGTTAATTTAGGCCCTCCAAGCCCTCAGCTCACTGGCCAAGCACAGAAAAGCAGTGTTTACCTGATCTATCATTTTTCGTGCTTCCTCCACCTCTTTGTCCTGCGACTCTGTCTCAATGGTGTACGTGCCTGTCTCACTTACACTGTCTTCCTCATCATTCCTCCTGCCCTGGGCTGACTTCACCTCGGGAGGTGGAGCAGAGGCAGGCTCTGGTTCTGAGGATATAACCACGTGTGGAGCTACCGGCGTGGGCACAGGGGCTGGCTTCTCAGCGTTTGGCTTCCCAGACTGAGCAGCCTCACGCAAGTACTCAGCCATGAAATCCTGAGCCATTTTCGACTTCCTCCCAACGCTCCCATAACTTTTGACTCTGGGAGTAGAGGAGGCTGAAGAGTTGATCCGATCCTCCGTCTTCTCCCTCTTGAAGGAGCTCGTTCTTTGGGTCCCGCAGGAGCTGTTGGTGGGTTTGCCCACCTGGGCTGTGAGGTGGGACGGCGGCGCTGAATTTCCTGGCTTCTCCGCTGGCATCGCGTTCTTGCGCTTCTCCACCTTGTTCTTCAGCCCCGGATCCGTGTCGCTCTGGGACGAGTGAGCGCTATGCGTGAAGGACTGGGACCGCTTCTTCCGTGGGGTGTCCTCAAAGAACTCGATGACAAAGGCCTGCTTGTTGTGCAGCATCTCGTGGGGGTCCCGCCTCATCTGCCGCTGCAGCCTCGTCTGCTCTGTCGGACGCTCCCCACCCGTCGTCGTCTCCTTCTCCGCCTTGGGGTCTTCGGTGTCGCTCTGTGTCCCGTCCTCGTGCCTGTTGCCTGGAAACAAGGTATGTAGATTTGACCTTCATACTCTCAGTTGTTGTGGGCCTGTCATTACCTCTCAGTTGAAATTTATCTTTTCAGTTACAAGAAAAGCATTTTGTAAGAATGAAAAACTCCAAAGACATCTGTGTGGTACATGGATTGCATCCCATCAGAAGAAATAAAAGAGAAGGCAGCTCTCTCCTGACCCTCCTCTTCACTTGGTTGGCTACCAAGTTAATTATTTATTTAAAAAGAATTCAAGAAGTACTTTCAACCTCATGGATTTCTGATTTTGTAATGGCAATTGGTTTACATACCTAATGTTTTGTTTCTTTTTTTTTTTTTCAATTAGAAAAAAAACCCCAAGAGATCATTTTGCCATTCTATCCAATTACTGTAGTCCAAGACCATCTCATGGGGTTTTCTCTTTTACACAGCAGAAATATCTTTGCAGGATCAGGAAATAAAACCCTCATGCTGCATCCCATGAAACCAAATCCCCACGATGAAGGACCAGATCAGTGCATTACAAGTACATGCATTTTTGAGCACCCACATCACCCTCCCCTACAAGGGGGAAATAAACCAGAGGCTAAGAGAAAAGTAAATTTGCAGGATTATTTACTCTTCCTGGAGATTTAAGAATCACACCATGACACCCCCATGAGTTACACCACACTATCGAGCCAAGCAAAGGTTAAATCATTAGCTAAGAGTTCACTAAGCTTAAGCTAAGTTTATAATTATTTTCACTTATGTTAGCAACAACCGCCTTTACAACTGTCTCTATCTATAAGTGCCTGCCTGCCCCTCAGCACCTTAGCACAGGACTCTAAGAAAGTGAGTTGAAGTAAAACAAAAAGTTAAAATTAAACCAAAAAGTTATAAGTAAAACAAAAAACAAACCTTTTTTTGGAGAAGGAAACAGGTGTGAAGGCACAGAACACGACTCAGTCAACGACCAGGAACCTGTCATCGGGAGAACGGGGAAAGAGGTCTCTGCGCTCTAGACTGTAATATGTAGCAAGACATACTGACTAAAACACCACGTGTTTGAAGGAAAACTGCTCAAACCTACTTGGCAAGTTCTCCAGACTCATGGGTGAAGACCATTTATTACATCAAGTGAACTGTAAAAGATTAGAATTTAATGCAAGGTCCATTCAACCCAGGAGTCAACTCTATGAAGAGTGTCCTAACACACTAATGAAGAAAGCCAGCAAACTTTGCATTGTGCCCTGAGGGCTGATAAGCTTCACCCTTGGAAGGGAAAGTTCTTAAATTAAAGGTCTTGACTAAGAGCTCTGATGAATGCAAAACAGTGAGGACACAAGGAAAACATGCACCATGCTCACGGATGCCCAGCAGAACACCATGCAGATCCCCTCGAGCTGCTAAGACCTGAACACCCTATAGTCTTGATACCTGGCTTTACATTCACCACACTGTTGCTGGAAGTGACCAAATGTTATTTAGATAGCCCCAGTGGTGGGCATTACTGATCCTGGAGACTCAAACCTGGTAGGCAGCCAGCAGTAGCCTTCAAGACATCTTCAAAATTAGCCCTGCCAGAAGAACACGTTGCACAGCTATCGTAGATAAATGACACCAGCCAGAGCAGAGGCTCTGGATCATCTCCTCAGGCCACCAACACTGTATGTTTTAATCAAATGTCCAGTGTTGATTTCTTGATATGCAAATTACACACTGAATTACCTCAGCTACTTTCCATGCCTTATGGACTGTAGAGATGCAAATGCAGACAGTTTCTAGCAGTGTTCCTGTGCATGTCAACAGCAACAGCTGTCCAACTCTCTTGTTTTCTCCAAGAGGAAAGAGCAAAATCACTGAAGCACACTTCTACCCCTGACAATGTTCTCCAGTAAGTCAATGAAATCCAGTATGACAATAACATAAAAAATTCCAGCACAAACCCTTTCATCACACAGTCACAGTACACTGAAAATAGAAGCCTAAATAGCCAAACGGGGCACCTCAATGCTGTCCCTTATTGGGAAGGACTAGAATCAAGCAATGGCTAACAAAGTAGTTCAGTTTCCACACCATACCAAACCCTACGGCTGAATATGAGACTTTATGACCATACAGGGTTCCCCAAAAATATGTACCCAAAACAGCAATTTGGAGGTGTAATATGTTAAACTCTTCATAATATGATGAGTTTTGGTTGGTTTTTTTTTTTTTTTCCAGGAAGGTCAAAGCAAATATTCCTTTAAGAGAAAACAAAGTATAGCTCTTATTTAACTAAGATCTCAAGCACAAGTAGGTCTGGTAACCTTCAATGTGACTTCATCAGCTCAAGCTGCAGTTCAAAAGAATAGCTTTTCTAGAGGCAAGGCAGTGAGAATGCAGGAATCACTGGTCTCCTCTGAGCTGTTCAGTGGATGGCCAAAGAGAGACACCCAAGCAACCATAAATCTTGCAGAACATATTCAAAGTTGCATCAAAATCATGTTAGTCTCATCAGCTGCTCTAAGAACTGGACTCCAAACTTTACTTCAAACCTCTGAAAATCCCCAAAGAATTCCTCACAGTGACACACATAACAAGATGCACGTCCAAGAAATATGATGTTTTTGAACAGAGCAGGATTTCAGAGAAGCTTTAGGTTAGGAGAAGAAATCTTTTCCTACAAGTACAAAAATTTCCTCTATTGGGGACCATCTGTATCTCAACTGTACTAGTAGTCTCTGTGTCAGCACTTTCTGTCATCCAGCCAACTGGCTCTGGTCATTACCAGCTTAGATTTAGGACAGCAGGATGATCATGCTTAGACTCCTCTGGACTACAGTTAAAAAGAAAAGTCATTCCATCAGCTAGGAGAAGTCAAGAGAATCACATTCACTGAAATATCAGTGTTTATCAGCCTGTCTGACCATATGGAAATTATTTTAGACATTTAAAAATCAAAATCTTTTTTCAACCAATTACTGTTGAGCTGGCAATATAGATGTAGTAGAGGAGTCACATTAGTGTCCCCAAGCTCACACCACACATGACTTCAAAGCCAGGTAAAGAGCATGCCAGCTGCATTCAAAATATCAACAGTCATTAAAGTAATATTCTTCATCTCGCAAATCAGAAGCAGAGATAATTAAGTCCAGTTCTCCTTGATAGGAGAAAGGTTTTCATATTTTATTATCAAAGGCTGCATTTGCATGGCCAACAGAGAGCTATGTCCACATGACAAGACATTCACTCACCTTTAAGTGTCCTTACATGAATTGGCAGGTCACTCTTGGTACTGTAAACATCATCTCCTGCAGACTGCCTTCTCATCAGGCTTGGGTCATTCTGGACAAGCCAGTCAGCCACTTTGCTCTCTGCTGACATCACTTCTGTATGAGCTGGTTCCTTACTGTAGGGTCTTCTCTGTCTGAGTGAAAATTTAGTTACGTGGTCTTTTATCTTTATTTTACCAGGGGTACCATCATCAAATTCAATGGTGAAAGAGGCATGACTCTGTACCACAGGGGCTACCACAGCATCAACATCCTTTGTTGGGATCTCATGGACCTGTGTTTCTGGAGATTTTGATGGCTGCTGGAATTCTTTAGTTGGAATCTCAAAATAACTTGGCTCTCTCCGGAAGGCAAACACAGATTGTTCTTGGGCATCTCTATAAGTAGAAATATTCCCATTCAGTTCCTCTTCATGCTGGTTTATATCTTTTGATCTTTCTACAAAAGCAGAAAAAAAAAAAAAAAAGGATAAAATCACATTTTTTCAGTAGTACTGAATTCACTTGTTTCAACTTAGAAAGCCTACTAATCACAACCCCTCTCTGCTAGAGAACAGATACACTGCGTGTGCATTGAAATAAAACACTTCTTTGTGGAGTAGAGCACATGCTGCAGTAAACATCAGGTTTACTGCAGAACTGAGAACAAGATGCCTCTTCCATACACACAGATTGACAATAACGGGAGTGCTAAGACTAAATGAGTCCCAGGGATGATGAGATGACAAACAGATACAGCTCCACAACTAGCTCTAAAACAAACCTAGTGATTTATTTCACAACTGTTGTTTCTAAAGGTAAAATATTTTAGTGAAAACATTTTCATTCTCCCCTGTTCCAGTTGCAGCAGCAGCAACTTACACACAGGAATGTGCAAAAACAAGCACAAAAAAGAAGTAGAAATTGAAAGTCTTGAAACAAGATGGCTTCAAACAGTAAATATCTGAAGTGTGCCAAAATTTTGTGTCCCCTATCTTCTCCCACCCCATGTTACCTCCATTACCTGAATAATGTTCCTCTTGCCTTCTCTCCTCCTTGTTATTTGCATCATCTTCCCCCCACCAGGAGGGCTGCCCATAGAGAGGGGTGCGGTAAGTATTTGTTTCTAGGAAAAGGATAAGTAAATACTTTAACACAGAAAACATCAACTTACCACATTCAATAGCACACCAGAAGAGGAAAAAAAAGCAGGGCCAGATGAGACCATGAACCTGTTACACCACAGTTATAACAACAGCAAATTATACATAATAATATGTTCAGACTTTTCTTTGTTTTGTGTCCTTTCTTCCTTTTCATATTCTACTGCAAGACACTAACTCCACCTGCCTTCATTGTCTTTCATAGCTGTGCTTCCCAGATACTGGCTTTTGTCCCTTTTTAGGCTTATTATACACACAAAGTGGAAGATTTTTGGCAGGACAGACTACAAAACACTAACCACAAAACTGTCTTCAACTCACCTGCAATTCAGGTGAAATCTGACTCTTTTCCTCACTTTAACTGGCAAGATTTAGCTCTACTCTTTTTTGCCCCACCATGTCCATGGATGTGTCCAGGCTAGGGACTTTTTGCACTATTTACCACTCCCACTATAAGTGATACACATTCCACAACAGGAAATTCTCGAAGCATTACAAACATAGGAAAAATGGTAAAACCACATCCTCACACTTTCATAAAGAAGCAGTAAACTCTTGTTCTCTGAAGCTTATAGTAAACCAAGTGAGTTGCATAATCATTGTAGAACAGAGGTTTTGCTCATGGAGAATTTCCTCTAGAAGAGCCAGGCTTACATTATTTCTCTGTTCAGTGAGCACTCCCTGAAAGATTTTCACTGCAACAACTGGCACCCACTCAGTGGAGCTGATCCACTACTCCTCGTTTTGTATCCACTACTCCTTGTTTTGTATCCACTACTCCTTGTGTTGTGGAAAACAAGGTTATGTTTTGGCAGTGCCTTGGGCCTCGGCTGTTTATGCAACAAACAAAAAGAGTAGACCAAATGTGCCTGTGGCGCAGTTAATACTACGGTTTTTTGTAGTTCAAGAGAAGCAAATAAAGTAGCTTTTGTTCTTTCATCTAGAGGTGATAGAAACACCAGGATAGGTCAGGGGCTGAGGTTAAGATCCAGCTTTGTTAGGCTGCTCCTGCCTCTGCTCATAGCAGCCATAACTGGCCACGTCTGAAACCCTGGCTCCAGCTCCAGAGCCATAGCTGAGCTTCTACTGCCAGCTGCTGCTCAGCTTGTGGTTTTCAAACCACACACTGCTCTGTGCAAAGCAGCTCTCAAACAGCCCTGCAATTTTGCTCTCCCTGCTAAAGCAGGGACATGACAGAAAGCAGTTGTTAGCATAAAGGAAGTCAGGAGACGAAGGGGAATTAAATAGCTCAAATTTAAAAAGCAGCCTGATTTTATGCTGTTGTTTCTAAAGCTACACAGATCCAGTGGCCACTACTTCAAATGTTTTTGTTCTAGGATCATTCCAGATATCTAAGCTCATACAGTGACAGTCCACAGGCAAAAATTCCGCTTTACAGATGCAGCCCACAGGCCCTTTTCAAGAGATCTTGTTCATGTTCCAACGTTAACCATGCAGCTTCCCTTCACACTGAGGATCAAAAGAGGCTGAAAGTATTACTCTCCTCCCTGCCTAGAGTGCATGGAAGATAAACCATGTTCCTATTGTGTAGGTGGCCTTTGAAAGTTCAAAGGAGGAAGCATTTCTCACCAAGATAAATTGGAATTGCCAAGCAATACATTTCATAACTGATGATGGGTTAAACCACTCATGGGAGAGGGGGGGATAAATAATTAAAAAACCTATTCCCAAGGTTGTCAGTGAACCTTACTCCAGGGCAGGGTTTGGTTTCTCCTGAGCTGAGAGCTTCTGTCACACAGCCTAGCAGAAACCTTCCATCCTCTTTTCATGCTATAACTTGCCCACTAGACCCCACCCCACCCATGCAGGATCTGCTCCACCAGCATCAGGCACTTTGGGCACACAATGGATCATTGTACCCTCTGACTTGCAGTCCAGATCTTAGGGTTGATGGCCAAGAGGCAGCTTTCTGGGGGAAGCCAGGTGAAGAAGATCAACACTTTAACACAAATCCATTATCAAGAGCTAGTGATGTCTGAGGTAATTTGTGCCTAAAGGCATCAACTACCCTATAGATGAAATGCAAAGACCACCTGCACTTGACTGTTGCACAAGCAGCACCTTTCCCAAGGATGGGTGCTGTTACTGCTTGCAAAGAGTTGCCTCATTACAGCTTGTCTCTCCAGCACATCCCAGCCCCAAAGGAATTCAAAAGGCCCCCTAGTCTACAAGATGCCAGTGATCTATTCCAAGCCAATTTTGTGTCCAGAGGGACAGAAGAGAGCTAAGAGAGCTCACACCCATCCTGCAGGACAGAAGTCTTCCCAGAAACTACTCAAAGATCTGTGTCCCATCTGAGTACCAACACAGGAATTTCTGCCTTTGTTGGCCAATAGCTTTTCTACTATAGACAAAAGGCAGGCAGGGGATTAAGTCAGACTTTTGGTCAGACCTCTTCCGTTGATGAGGAACTTTGAGATTGCAATTGAAGCTGAAGGGGGGGGGGGGGGGGGGGGGGGGGCGGAGAATGATTTATAAAGAATAATGATCCAACTCCTCTGCTGTCTCTAATTTCCCTGGGCCCTAATAGGTATTTGGAAATTACCCTAACTGCCCCTCTGACAAAAGCCTGCACTAAGTTAAAACCCCAGGGCAGGTCTAGGAACACCTAAACCGAGTGCATCAGGCTGGCCAGAGTGCACAGGTCTGGGGCCATTAGGATGGGAGGCACTGCACTGCACTCACTGCACAGCAGCAGAAAGCTGCTCATGGCACATTACACAGAGCTCACATGGCCCCACCTACAATGCCTGTTACAGCATCTGTGACAAAGCCGCTCATTTGTGTGTGTGGCATTTCATTCCTTTCCTCTCCCAACCTCCACAATGAACTGGAACTTCATTTTAAAACCGCAAAAAGCACAGATGGAAAGCTGAGGAGTCAGTATCTTGCTATTCAGGGACAGTTTCAATATTTTAAGACCAATTACTGTTTCCACTGAGCATATATATAAATTTGCATTCTGAATAACATTGTCAAGTAACAGTCACTGTCATTCTTGGCTATTGCTGAAGGCAGACAGATCCTGAGCCAGAGTAAGGACAAGACTGAGGACTGCGCTTTGCCTGAATCTCTGACTTGAGAAGAGTGTTGTAGTTTAACCTCAGCCAGCAGCCAAGTCCCATGCAGCCACTAACTTGCTCCTCCACCACTGGGATCAGGGGAAGAATCAGAAAGGTAAAAGGTACAAAAGTCATGGATTGAGATACAGAGAGTTTAGTAAGTAAAGCAAAAGCCATGCACAGAAGCAAAACCAAACAAGGAACTCATTCACCACTTTCCATGGGCAGGCAGGTGTTCAGCCACCTCCAGGAAATCAGGACTCCATCACATGTAAGAGTGACTTGGGAAGACAAACACCATCACTCCAAACATTCCCTCCCACTTCCTCCTTCTTTCCCCTATATAATATACTGACCATGTGATATGGTCTGGAATGTCCCTTTGGTCAGTTTGGGTCACCTGTCCTGGCTGTGTCTCCTCCCAGCCTTTCCACGCAGCCCAAATCTCCTCGCCAGCGTGGCAGTACAGAAAGCAGGAAAGGCCTTGGCTCTGTGTAAGCCCTGCTCAGCAATAATAAAAACATCTCTATATTAACAGCTCTGTGTTGTGCAAAAATCCAAAACACAGCTCCATACCAGCCACTGTGACGAAAATTAACTCTTCTCCAGCCAAAACCAGCACAAAGAGCTACATGAATTTGTTGCCCTGCTCATGTCAGAAGCTTCTGTCCCTTCTAGTTTGCCAGCACAACTGACACCTCTCCCAGCTCCAGCCCTAACACAACAATATTGTAGAAAAAGGGAAGGAGGGGGAAAAAGCACGATTGGAAGGCAGCTAAAACAGATGGCTGTGACAGAAGTGGGACAGGGAGCAGCTACACATGCAGTTGTGCCAGCGGGCTTTGCTCTTCACCAGCTGTGATCCACTTTGGGTAGCAACCTCAACCTGGACCTACAGCATCCAGAGCAGCACGTCTGCCTGTGTCCTGAGACATGCAAAGCACCCTGAAGCCATCTCCTGTCTCTTCTGTTTTAGTATAAGATGGATGCTCTTGCAAGAGCAGACAAACTCAGGGCCTGCTCAAGTCAGCAGTGAAGGGAGGAACACCAGTGAAAACGAACTGCTCAGTCATTTTAATGACATGAGACTTCCTCCAATTGATGGCAGCTCGTTACCACCTCTCTCCACTCCGTGCCAGGCTGCCCAGATGGTGCCAATTCATTTAGAAGTATTTCTTAGCTCGTCAATTCAGGCAGGCAGCCCGAGAACCATCCTTTTAGATAACTGAATTGAGGTCAGCACAAGCATTCAGCCAGACAAATACTGAGCTACCAGTGACGGTGTAATACAGGGAAAACTGACATACACACGTCTTGCTCCTGGATTTCAGTCTTTGGGCCAGTCACTCAAAAGGAAGAATGAAGGCTGTTTTAGGACAGAACAAGGGAAGTCCATTTGCTCAACAGTCTGACAGAAATGTGGCCTGTTAAATTTAATACAAAACCATTGATCATCTGAAGGAGAGGCACCAAAAGAGAGAATGAGACATGTCAATACAAAGGGTGTATTTATGGAGAAGTGAATCACAGAACACAAAGCCACAACCAAAAATATAGTCCAGGTGATGAAAGGCAAAGGAGAAAGACTGTGTTAAAGCTGCTTTCCATCATCAAGCAGGAAGAAGAGCTTTCAAGACTAGCGCACAGCTCTCACTAAACAGAGGGGGTTCGATTTCCCTTGAAGATGTCTCCTGTGGTCAGGACTGAGGACTGTGCTTTGCCCGAACCTTCACAAAGTTCCACACCATCATGAGAGACACAGTCAGCAACAGCAAAATTCTCTGCTCACAGAAGCACACACAGCTTTGAAGCTTTCTGTTGCGAGTCATAACAAAAGCATGAGAAATTCAGCTTACTTTAAGTCAAACTGGTTTTGATTCATTATTAATAATAATAATGTCCATCTCCAGAAGATGCAGAGTAGGTTTCTTATGGCAGAGGCCTTGGGGGAAAAAAAGATGATCTAGCTCCATTTTAAAATTAATTCCTTACATCTCTGCTTTTTAACTCCTCTCCAAAACAGATAATTCAGATCTAGTAGGAATAATCATAAAGCAATTCTCTGACTCTTTGCCACACAATTTATTTCATATGTGCATGGTTAATCTAAGCCCTGGTCTTTTGCACCTGCTGTGAACATACACGGATCCCAGGGACTTTTAAATCAGGCTGATGATCACAAATGTATTTGTATCAATTACATGGTCAAACCTTAAACATGCTGCAGTTACCACCACTCTAATTCAGGCAAAAAAGCAGATATAACACCACTCCCTTAATTTAAAGGCTAGGGCAGAGCTGTGTTTCTAAATAGCTACTGCCATGATCTCATGGGAAAAGCAGCTGAAGACCATGGAAACCACAGCTGGGCACAGCTCCCACTGCCTGCATCCATGCTGCCTGTTGACCTCAGCCCTGGACATCAGCAAGACTTTCAAGTCGTCCACTTTGCTGAGAGGACTTACTAATGACATGGACGCTGACCTGGTGAGTAAATCTATTTCACAGATCCCGGGAGAGGCTCCTGCAATTGGTCCTACTCCTGCAAGTGATGATGCCCATTTCGAGTGAATGCTGCAAGCAGCCTCCACCCGTGGAAACTTAGGCCTGCAGCAGATTTTCAGAGGTTAGTCATCAGATTCAGGATTACCCAGTCCCATCAGGCTGTGTCAGCTTTAAAAAAAACCAAAAAATTAAGATCAGCCTGAGGATTTAACTACGTGTTGAGAACAGCAGACCACAAAGTAGCTTATCTCATCAAGTACCTCAACTCAGGTAGCAACAGATGGGAATAGGGATTGTGACTGTCTTGAAATCTGCTCAGTTCAAGGCTCTACCTGGCTTCCTGATCACTTAAGGCTTTAGACTTGAGAGCTAATAGCTATTTTTAGCATTAACTAGCTGAACTGTGGACACTTTTATTCATAACCATCTCCAACCCATAGGATTAACCAAGCTCCTTGCTTCAAACATTTCACAGACTGATCATTTTCTGCTTACAGGCAACATACACCCAAAAGCTGCAAATTCAACAGCATAAAGGCTAAACTGACTGTTTCCCATTCACTCCCCTGGATTTCTTCATCCTCAGCCCTTCACCTCCTCCCATTTCTAAGCAGCTCTAATTGTTCACATTGTTTTGTTAAACCTCTTCCCTGAAAGCTTGTATTCCCTCTGCCTCTTTTCCACATGGGCCCTGGGAACCGATCCTTCTAAAGGCTTTTGTCAGCCCAGACCTTGCTTTAATTAGTCAATGCAAATTCCTAAATACCTACGGGCTTAGCGAAACCGCTCTTTTCCTAAAGCCTCTTTCTGCTGCCACTAAGCAAGCCCACTCCCCCCCTAAGACCACTACATTCTTCTTTTCACTAATCATTTCAAATTGCTGCCACTCCTCCCAGCAACCAAGGAGAAACAGTGCCTGCGTGCAGCTGAGGACAAGGTGAATTAGTCACATGGCAGATGAGAAAGGGATCCACAGATCATTCTGCTCATGTGACAGAGATGCTTTTGGAAGAGCGAGGGACTGATTTAATGTTCAGGCTCTTGCACAGGCTTCAGTCCAATCCAGCAAAATACTTCAAACAAAAAGTCCTGATTTTCTGTCATTCAGTGGGGTTAGCAGCACTTTACAGATTTTTTTTTAGCTCTGCCCATCAGTCCCACTGCATGTGACATACTTCAGTGCTGGCCCCCAGTAAGAACACAGAGCCCGTTTTGCCTTAGACCTCTGCTCTGTGCCCACTGAAGACGACAGGAACATAATGCAGGTCTGCGAATCAGAGGCAAGAGAAACGGGTCACCTTGCTGAAGAGTCACTCAATGTCCTGGCCTTGAAGGTGCTCCAAATATCCACCGCTTACGCTATGTAGGTTAAAATCAATGAGAGTGCATTTTGGAAGGTGGCAAGAATAAAAAACTGAGTGCTCATGGAACTAGGCAGTAGCAAACACAAAGTTTGGTTTGGTTTGGTTGCAGTTACTGGCAAAGCTTTCCAAGAACCTCATGCTCCTTGAAAGGCAGCTAGAGAGCTCTTCCTCCAGTGGGGTTCACCTCTTCTCACCCTCCCCAGTGTCAATCATCCACAATTCCATCCCTTTCCGTTCACGCTTGTCAGGCTCAGTCCCAAACACTGCCACAGCCAAATCAACACAAAGAAAGGTTTTCTGGGGCAAAAAAAGGGAGCTGAGCACACAGGTGCATGTGCTTCCCCACACAGCTGGAGACAGCGAGGAGACCAGGGAGGAACATTACACTGTTTCAGTGCACTATGTCAGTTTTCCTGAGTACAATGCATGGGAGATTATGGTCAATCAACCCACTCCAATTAGTTACCATGAAGCCTTAAGAGACTTACCCAAAGTTGTACATTTTTCTAGAAAGCTGCCATACCTGTCTCTAGGTAAATTCACCCAAGATGTTTACCTCACTCTTTTCCCTGCCCATCCCCTTCTCTTCATTCTCATCCCTGAATCTTCCTCCAAAAGTGGGCAACTCTCCCTGCTAAACCCTAAAGCTTTCCTAATTGCTCTGCCATCCTGAAGCCACAAGACAACCAATGGCAGTCATGTCACCAGTATGCTTCTAAACCATATTTGTTCCTCCCGTGCACCAGCAAGCTCCAGAAAGCCATGAACTGATACCTGACCAGAACTGGGGAGAGAGACCTGTCAGGACAGCACACACAGGAGGCAGGAATTTGAGTAAAATGGATGAGACCAGACTGCTGGGGAGGTCTTGGCAAACCATAATGGAGAACACAGAGGAACCAAGTCTGACAAAGGATCTTTAAAGGAAGGCAGCAGTTGATAACAAAATGGTGAACAGAGGGAATTTCTCAAATAGAAAAGGTTTGAAGCTGGGGAACAGTGAACCTGAAGCAAACATCTTGCAGTTTGGCAGTTGGTTACAATCCCACATATTGGCACATTAGGAAATACAGCCATTTAAAACCATCCAGGGCTTTGTGAAAGAAATGGCTTGCTGCTTCTTTGCCTGCCTGCCAGCACCACGCCACAGCAGCCATACATTTTCTACTCTGAGTCACCCTCTCTGTTCAAACACCAGCTCACGATTAGGAAATTAAAAATAGACCAGACAGGTGCCAGAGAACTTACCAAACCTGCTCTGCCCACAGGTTTTCCAGAACACACACAGCGACAAGGCATGTAGGAGCCATCACACCAGCCGATTTTTTTTTGTAGACTGAATCTCTAAAAACCCACACTCTGGAATACTCCAAGAGTTTAGAAAGATGATCCTTCCAGAACTGCTCCCAAACGCAACCCACAAGACTACTGTCAGAATCGTAACCCAGCACACGGCTCAAGCTGCACTTTGTTCAGAATCCAGATTAACTGGTTCCCAAGCAGGTACCTGTAATTGCTTTCCTCTCTCCTTTCTCCAGCTTTGCTTGTGGGGACTCTGTGTAGACGCCATGCTCCATGGGCTGCTCCGCCCTCTTCATGACCGTGCCTTTGTAATTCATCTGGAGTTGGCTGGTGTACTTCTCATGCTGCAGAGACACAAGCAGTAGTGAACCCCTCTTCCTCACCAACAGATCACCCAACTCTAGCACAGCTGTGTCCTTTAACAAAATCCATGCACAGTAAGTACAAGCTACAGAACAGGAGAAATAGCCTGTTTGGAAGCCATTAAGTGACAATTCTAGTACACAAGGTCACTGTGACTTAGCTCTGCAAAATAACTAATTAGAAAAACCTGTAAAGAATAAACTGAGAAAAATCAGAACTCAGGCCATTTTTCACTCAGGATTCAAATCCTGAAATCCTCTTTGTTCTTAAAGGAACATCATAAATTATTTCAGGGCATTCATCTGCATTATCTCAGGTTTTCGGCAAAGGCAACTGGAATCTATTTTAATTACTTTTTTCCAAATCCTCTCCCCAGCTAGGAAAGTGATTCTACCTTAAAACAGGTTCCATATAAACATAGTAATTGAGCTATTTAGAAGGTGCTTTATTACAAGTAAATTAATAAAAGGGTGAACCCACCCAGATTATCCCTGAGTAAGTTCAGTGAATCATTTGCCCAGTTCTAGCTGTTAGACTTCCTATCCTCACCAAGTGCTAAACATGGAACCAGGACTAAGAAGGCAGTATCTGCTAGCCAAGAGCTATGGCACTGATAGCCCAGTCTCACAGCTGAACATTATAGCTTTCTTGCCTAGAGAAGGTTGCTTTTCTGCCTTAGAAAAGCGGATGCTTAAATATTTCTTACCTGCTACTGAGCAGTGTTTAAAAAAACACCTCACTCCTAAGAGGACTGACTGCTCAGTAAGTAAAAATTGGGAGCTTGAAGGCAAAAATGAGATGGTACACATGAATAAATTAAGCAAAATTCAGCCTGATTGAGGAGGTGTGGTGGAGCTGGCATAAGTCACCATGCTCAGAAAAAGACATCTGTGCTCCACTTCTGGGAGGGAGTAAGTTCTGCTGTGCTTCACCCACAAGTTCATGTGCTGGCTGTTCTTTAACATGTTACAGCTTTAAGTAACCCTTTTTTTCTTGGCAGTCATGAAACATAAAGAACTTGATCTGCACGTTAGCACAGAGATAGGAGAGATCAAATTTGAGATAACTGGGAAATGTATCTCTCCTCAAAGGAGAGTTTTATTAAGTCCAAATCCAAAGAGAGCCTCATATTTTGAAACATTTCACTGCCATCAAGAGTATTTCAATATTTCACTCTGCTTGACCATCACTAAAGTACTGAAAAGTTTTGATTTTTTTAAAAAATACACTGCACCCAGCCCCTCTTACCTTTAATGCTTCTTCTGGGACTTTGTGTTGAATTTGTTCCAGGACATACATATTCGAATGTACAGAATTCATTAAGGAAAATACAAAGGAATTGGACAGACAGAGAAATCTAGCATTTAGTCACAGAAATAAAACAGCATCATAAAACCAGAAAGTCTAAAAATTCACAGGGTAGTAAAAGTTGCCTGTGCTGCAGCCCAGCATGGTCTTTGTTGTGCAGTTTGTGAGAGTGTAAAATCATGTTTGCTGGCCAGATCCACAACAGCTGAGGGGCAACAGACATGGAGACCTGAGCAAGAGAAGCCTGGAGGAGCACCAGCAACTCTGTGCAGGATCTCAGGGAGCAGCTGGAGCCCCAGCTCAGCTCACACCCTGATCCTCTCCACCTGGAAGGGGGATTCAGGCAGACCACTCAGTATCCTGGCCAAGGTGGGACAGTCTCATACATTGAATAACAGAGCAGTAGAGTTCAGCTCCTTGCTCTAATGCTTGGGACTATGGTGCTCTCTTGCCCTGGCAGGGCCTTTCCATCACTGCAGTTTTCTAGATGAAAAGTAAATCAGGCCATGAACTGCTGTGACCTCTTAGGAAAGGAGGCATTCACATGGTTGAGCCCAGGCAATAATCCTCAGCAACGCTGTATTAAAGAAAAAAAAAAAAAAAAAAAGAGCTGGCATCTGGAATGTCATCATGAACAACCCAATCAGCACAGCAGAAAGCAAAGAGGAGGAAAAAGGAAAGATGGAAAATGTTAGACTAAAAATAAACCAAGTGATCCTGGCCTAGCAGGGAAACTCTGCACAGCCTTTTAAGTGAAACTGTAAATGGAAAAGAGAAATGCTCTCATGCAACAGGACACAGCTGACTCCAAGACCTCAGGAGATGCTGCCATCCACACCAAGTTGACTGCAGTGTGCACAGAAAGCTCTGCTAAACAGAGTGGTACCAAAACAGCAAAGCAGTGAAAGACCTTATAGCTGCAATAGGTACATAGTACAAAGATTACTCTAAAACCAACATTCTTTAAATTTTTCCTGTTGAGAGCAATAAATTCTGCAGTTCATAAGTATAATCATTCATTTCACTTGAATATCCATGAAAAGGCTGCAGGACTAAATACTTCAACTCAGCTGCTCATTGCTGAGAATTGCTTTCTGTAAGAAGTTTAAACTGGTGTTGCAGCCATTAAAACCCCCCCAATGCTCCAGGCACTGATTTTTGCCTTCCCTTTGAAGCTCACAGCAGATCTTCTGGGCATTTCCTCACACACCAAGAAACCAGAACATACACAAGCAGCTACATCAAAAAAAAAAAAAAAAAAAAAAAAAAAAACCACAACCAAAGTAAAGAAAAGCTTCAACTGAGGTTGCCCATGGGACTGTAATAGATTTCATCCCATGTGCAGCAAGACACCATCTTTAATGGTAAGATCCCAGACGACAGTGACCAAGGCCCAAATTATGATCCATGGTCCTGAAAACCCTCTTTTCCTGCAGATCCAGGATGGCACACACATAAGTTTAAGCAATCCTGGCTGCAACAGTGAGTGCTCCTGCTGAGGGCTGAAACACCAGATCACAGGAAGACAAGTAAGGCTCAAGGGTTTGGAGTATTTCAAGCCCTAAAGCATGGCCAAGCACAAATGGATCATCATGGGGACAGCAAAAGATGCAAGAATGTGGCCTTGGTGTCAAGGATGCACAAGAGTTTTCCAGACAAACATCTGCCCCCACCAAATGGTAAAACTTAGTCTCTGCCTCTATTCTTGGAAATGTCTGGACTGTTTTAACTGACATCTCCCCAGAAAAGAAAAAAAAAAAAAAAAAAAACCCAACCTGGAGACACTTGCTACTTCTAAATTCAGCTTGAGTGGGCAAAGTTTGGCAGATAGAAACAACTCAAAAAAAAGTGAAAAAAAAAGTATGAGATTACATGAAAAGACAGCAACAGGAGCCTCTACTTACCACTATTGCTCTTCAGGCTCAAAAAGGCATGTCAACAGCTATGCTTATAGCTAGCCATACTGCCACATCAGGATAAAAAAGGAAAGGGATGAAAGCAAAGGTATTTTAGCAGACACCAGCAGGATTTGTGGTCTGTAAATAAAGCAGTAATGGCAGCCTAGCTTCCCCTTGCTAGAGGTGAAATGTGCTATTGCTAAAGAGAGATTTACTCTTGCATTTTGTGGCAGAAGCAATTTGCACGGGCAAACTTCAATCGATACAGAGTCGAGGGTCTGGCCACAAGCCCCACAGCTAGATGTTGAAGGCTGAAGGTCTGAAAATTGTATGAAAGAAAGCATCTGGGTGAAATGACTAACAAAACAAGGCAAATCAGATAAAAAAATAAATAGGAAGATGTTAGTTCACACAAAAACATAGGAACGATGTTTGTTCCCAGCTGGTACTAGCTACAGTGGCCACCCAAAGAAAAAGAAAAAAACACAACCTTTCTTTAGGAGGAGACTGAACAGGCACTTCCACAGTCAGTACTGCCAATGCAGGGTCTGATCCAAAGTCCAATGAAAAAGCAGGGATCATGATTAATGTGCTCTGATTCAGGTTCATGGTAGAGAAACACAAGCTTATGAGCCATCCAAAGGCTCCAAGAGGCAAAACAAAAACCTTACTTGGTAGTCACAATTAGCCCTGGTTCCTCTTCATGCAGCCAACAGCACAAATCCCAAACAAAGCCAGAGACCCAATCCTCTTCAGAAAGGATATCATAGCCGAAGCGAATTACATCATTCAGTTTCAGGGTGATGTACTTCTGGTCAGGAATCCTCACGTCATTGACAAATGTCTGCAGGAGAGAAGCACAGGAGTGGGTGTCAGGGTGATGGATCTCATGGATGGTGCTCCTGAAGGGCACCCAAATCCATCCATTGATGTCATTGCATGTACTCAGAATGTGCCAGCACCATGTCAAGAGCTAGGAGCTAAGCTCCCTGGAAAAATCAACACCAGCAAGTCGCTCCCATGGGCAAGTCAGAGCACCCGCAATTATGCTTAAAAGCAAGGTGCTGTGAAGGGACCTCCAGGGAGGTTTACCTTTACACCAACTGCTAATGCAATTTCAGTCCCCGACTTGAACAGGTAAATGAGGTGCCTTCAAGTTAGGAACTTCAAATGCTCTCGGCTCTCCTACACCAATCTCAACCAGCAAACAGTTGCAACTCACACTCTTAATTACTGAGCTAGGAATCAGCTTCCTGCTGGATGGCAAACCAGACTGGTGTCAGCCCCAAGGAATGATAATTTAACAAGCAAAGACTATCACAGACGAAGGGGAAATGAAAATGTACAGGGAAATGGGAAAAATTGCAGCAGCATCACCATGACACCTGAGGCCACACTGTCCAAGATAACCAAACCCCTCATGCTGAAAATTCACACACTCCTTTTCCCAGTGCTCCAGGCAGTTAATTTGGGCTGAAAGAAACTAACATCCTTCTAAAGGTGCAAGACACGTATTTCACAGCTCCACAGCTGAGAATAAATGGCTTTGATGTCTCTGCTTCCTGAGGGGACCCACTATGAAATAATTCTCCCAGACCAACCGAGGATCAAATCAAGCATGCATGGACATCTTTCACAAATAAAGCCGTGCAATGGGTTTGCAATGATCTGGGCCAAATAAAAATTAGAAGGGGCTGAAGAAGCCCTAGAGTGCTGATGGGGATCAGCCATTCCCACAGCTGGATTTGAGGCAGTCAGACACCAGGAGTTACCCCACTTGGCAAGGTGGGATTCACCCAGCCTCCCAGAAGAGGAACTTGCTGCTGGGGCTTTGTGCCGTTAATGCAAATGCAGCTGAGGAAACAAAATTATGCTAGAAAATGAATTTACATGTTTTCATGACTGCAGCACAATCTCTTCCTTCTGCCTTCTCACCTCAGCCAAGTCAAACATGCATGATAAAACCTAGTATTAACCACAGAGGAAAAAGAAATGCTAGAGCAGGAAACTAGAACCTCTGCAGACAACAGTCCCCAGTTTCCTGGCAATTTACAGAAGAGCTGGGAAACAGGCCTGTAATTTCAGAATAAAAACAGTGAAGCTAGTTAAAAGGCAGAGAATTCCAATTTGCATTAAAGTTTTTAATTATTTAAAAAACCTGCAACAGTCACATCTGGAACAGGAATAAGTGTGTGCTGAATTTTCTTCAAAACAGTCTGCAAGAACCCATTATGATAGTTACCTATTTGTCCATGTTTATTTTATTTAAAGTAACTTCATTAAAGCACTTAATCTGGATAGAAATGCTACCCTTAATAACAAAAATGACTGAATAGAGACTGCAGAATTACCTGAACATTATAATAAAAACAATATAAAACACTTTGACAATTAATATGAACCAGATTATCCAGCAAAGCCATATAATGCATTGCTGACAACTCAAACACAAAATAAAAGGAAATTCTGAAAGTGGATTTAAAACCAAGGTCCTCAAAAGTGGTTTCTTCAGTTTCAGGTGGGAAAACAAGTTTTTGTGACAATTTTCAAATAAAGATGTTTCTTGCATGCAAAATTTGGTTTGGCCACAAGTCTTTTTCAACAGAGGTGTTTGATCAGCTGCAGAAGACAGGTGCTGCTGTAACTCCCTTTTACTCCACTGTCTCTCTAAGCATAAGTCTACTATTAAAATGTTGTAAATTCATATGCTTTAGCATGTGAAGATAGAAAATAATTAGTGGCACAAGCCTTCCCTCCCTTGCAAGCAGAATCTTCAGCTGCTATTTTACCACCGTGAGTTAAACACCATAGCTTTTGAACCAGGGATCCAGCTAGAGTCCAGAGCAGTTACTGGAAATATTCCCATTTCAGCAGGGCTCCATGCCTTCAGCTATTAGGCTGAGAAGGATAAATGAGTTTTAGCACTCATTCTTGCTGTGTTCAGATGCCAGAAGAGGCAGAATAGTTGAGGGCTGCTTTAGCCACTGTTTTTGTACAAGTTTCTGGGCTCATCTTGTGGTTTTGTGGTTGTGATGGAGGAGGGCTTCTAAGTCCAAAACAATGGCTGCAGTAAAACCCCCACTGGGAAGACAATTACGTGAATCTAGCTTAGGCCTGCTCCAGCAGAGGAATAGGTGCACTTGTATGAAAAAACTGCCAAAACAGAGGCATGCTATGACATTAAGGAATTTTTAACAACAATGGTGTATTTAAATATCCTGGAATTCAGTTGTCTAGCTCTACTGCCTATGTCAGACCAGAGCAAGGGTTAAGATTCAGTCCCCTCTTCTGTGCTCACATTATTCTTCAGTCTTCACGCAAACCAGGCTCAAGGCTGGCAAAAGAGCAATTTTTATTAATAAAAAAAAAAAAAGAAAAAAAAAAAGAGGCAGTTTCAAGTAGTTTCTCCCCAACAAAATTAAATGTCTCATCATCCCATAAATCACTCCATGCACTGACAGTCGAACCACCAAAAGGTCACCCTGCTCATGCTGAACAGCTGCTTCAGAATCTCCACCAGTTTAAAGTTAACATCTCAACCACGAAACTGAATTTATTTCCTCCCTTTTTGCAAGAGGCTTTATGATTTTCTGGGCCCTGAAGCATTCTGCAAGGACACCAGTAGAGAGGGAAAAAGCAATACAATATCCACCAAAGCTTTCCCCTCCCAAGATGAGATTCTATGTGACCTCCACCTCAGCCCTTGCAAATAATTATGCATGTCTGGCTTAACTCATGCCAACAGCTGCAGTGACCCAAAAGGGTCTGAGAGCAGGATTCAGCGAGCACAGGAGTAGTTGCAGAATCAGCACAGGCCCCCCTGCCAGCTGGGAGGTTTGGTACTTACCCCATTTAAGCTGCCCAGATCCTTCACCCAGTGCTCATCCTTCTCCTTGTCATAGTTGATTACAGCGTGCTGCTTATCCACGCTGCGGGACTGGCAAGGGAAGCACAAGGAGCGTGAGACCGGTCAGGCAAAAGATACACTGTTATCCAGAGCAACACTGAGACATTAAACTGCCTTGATATGGGCTAGGGGGACAGAGAGAGAAAGCAGGAAGGATTAAATACTATTTACTACTATAAGTAATTGAAGGATAAGCACTAAATGCTTCCATGGTTGTTTGCAGAGTTTGAAGACAAAACACAATTTGCATGGAGGAGGGAAAAGAAAAAGTTTTTAAAAAAATCGCTGAAGGCTGTCAAGACTCTGCCATAATTTCAGAAAATTATATCAATACACACTGAACAAAACCAGTCAAACTGAAAGCCTGGGGGCCAGGATCTGAGCCAGCATGAGCTAGAAGAGCTCCATTTTTCAACCGCTGAGGCCAATGGCCTCATCACTAGGGGTGCCCCTATGTGGGATCATTTCTTCCTCTTTTTGAAAAAGAAAAAAAATTTCTTGAGTTACAAACCAAACTTGTTCCCAAAAATTTATACTGTTCCCAGGATTATGTCCTGGAATTGATTTAAATTCTAGGATGTGTTCCAAGTCAGAGAGAGGTTAGTAAACCTGGAATGAGAAAGAAAGTAACTCCAGGAAAATTTAAATTGTAAGCTGGGTTTGAGAACACTGAACTTGACAGTGATCTGGTGCCACTGGCTTTGTCACAATGCACAAGTAACGCACCTTATCTTCAAAACAGAGTGTGACACTTGAGCAGGCATTGTGTCAGACTTCTGAAGACATGCTAGAACAAGATCTACGCATAACTTTGAAATATGGTGTGTTACAGCTATAAAGACACCAGACTGTCTGTATTTAGACCTGCTGCCTCTCATAACTTGAATCCTTGCTGAAGCTGACCTCAGGCAGAGCATGGGAGCAGTCACTCTATCAGCACTTACACACAAGCACTGAGACCTCCCCGGTATCTCAGATCAGGAGAAGGGAGGGCAGGCTACCAGAGGAAGGAGACCAGCCAGGCACCAGCTAATCCTCATCCTCCTGGGCACCAACCAACAAGTTCTTGCTGAAAGTCCTTCCCTTTTGCCAAGTATAAACACACTGGTTGCCACAGCACCGCTCTCAGCAAGCCATTATCTGGCTTCTTGCAAGCATGCAGGGGCAAAGATTGTTTCAGGGAATTCCTTGATGAAAACAAAAGAGGCTTTTTCCACACAAACTGCTACTATTTGCAGGAATTTCTTCTGGCCCTGCCAATGTCACCCAACACCTGAGAAATGCCATCTCTTTCCTCTGCAGAGCATCCATCAGCCCAGGAGATACATCCTCCAGAGTAACCCTGAAGTACCAATATGAAGCAAGGACACACCTGGCCAGAAGATTGCCCTTCCACCTTGCAATGTCCCTCACAGTATTCATGACATGTCACTCCATGCAGAGGCAGTGAGGACAGGGGCAAGTGACCCCATGCCTCCAGCTCCCTCACTAATACAGTTATCCACATTCCTGCTGGACTTAAAAGGAAGCACTTTTTGCTTAGCTGCCAACCTGATGCTGCTTGGAGAGCAATCAGCTGTCCAAAGACACAAACAGAGATGGGACAGGCAGAGACAATGTGGCTGGGGACGCCCACCTGTGCCTCCTGCTATGCTGAGCACTAAATATGAGAAGCAACACACAGCAATGCCCTCCAGGAGGGACACACACAAACCCCTCACCCCCATGCCATCTTCACACTTGGTGTCTGACCCCTGACCTCAAGGCAGGGCAGGTCTTAAGCATTTACAGTGAAGCTACTGCTTCTCTCTCTTATTATCCACACCAGATGCAGCTCCTCAGTGCATTTTTCAATGACCCAAGTGGCTGCGGCAGGTGTGCGCAGTGCGAGGTAAGGATGGTTCAGGTAAGGATAGTTGAGGGACATTGCCCAGGCCCTGCACCTCAGCACATGGCCCTGAGAACAGGAGTGTCTCCAGGCACAGCCTCAGGTACCACAGCAGATGATGCTACACAGGCTGGGATTGTTCCTGACCTGTCACATGGTCCCTCACACCCTTTGGAGGGATGTGAGCCCAGAGTCTGTCCCCAGAACAATCTGGCTGTTTGAGCAGTGCTCTGGACTGGGGCTCCTGCAAGGCTCACCACACCTCCCAAAGCAGAAGGAGATGACCATCCCCTCTCCCTGTCCATGGGTATTTATGCTTCATGCCACTGGAATCAAAGACAACCATGCACAGGTGACTGTGCCTGCACAGCACAGAAGATGTCTGTTTTCCCTGTCATCCCCCTGCTACTCAAAATTGTGGATGTCACTGCTCCCGATGATATACAAGGGAATGCTGATTAACTGGTGCAGCAGTGTTTGCTTTAGCTTTTTAGAGCACATCATGGAGGCTCATTTAAAGATTAACAGATTCTAAAGGCAGAACAAACCATTTAGCCCCCTTCCAAGGGCAGAAAGGTTTCCATCTCAAAAAGCTAACCCAGACAAAAAATTGGGGCGGATCTGGTATCTGATTTTAAATGTATCACAGGTCACTTAAAAAGTAGTTTATTTCTGGGAACCAGCTGTCTCTGAAAAATTTACTTTGCCCTGCATCTGACCCTGATCTAAGTGAGCACAGCCTTTGGTCTGCTGTGTTCTACAACAGCTGATTTCAGCCACTCAGGGGTCTCCAATCAGATGAGGGTCATCTCAGGGGAGCAGACATGTATTCTAGCAACATGATATCCTCCTCCATAAATGCAGGAAGAGGTCATCAAAGGAACCAATTTATGCCACCCTACTTTCCACAGAACTTTCAGCTGTGTTCAAGAAAGCCCAAGGCAAAAGGAGTCAAAACAACATGCAAAATCTGACCCACAGTCTTCATACAACCTCTCAGCATCTCTTTAAGAGCACATCAGAAAAAAGGCAAACTGTTACACAGATTGCACTTCTGTGGAATTTCATGGTTTTGTGGAGCGGAGAGGAATTTTCTTAGTTTTGTTTATGTTAAGCTAGCAAACATCACAGGAACTGGCAGCAGGAGTTCCTAGGGGCCTGTCTCCAAGGAAACTCAACTTAAAATAACTAAAATCACACCTTATTTATTTTGATGCAGACTTGCCAAAGGTCACTCTTACTTCAGAACTGAGGTGTGGTTTATTTCAACATCAGTCACATTTAACATAAACTGCTCTCGTGTGCAGTGACAGCAGCAACCCAGAGGTTGATGGTGCTTTTGTCTCAGGGAGGAGCAGGCTCCCTCAATCCCACTTCCCATGAGGAGACTGAACAGTTTCCATGCTGGTAACAGCTGTGAGCCCAAGGACAGGCACTTCAGCCCAGCAGGCCACTGGTTCCTAAGGAGTGACCAGCTGAATCACAGAAAGTGATTTAAGAAGCTGAGTCAACACATTACAGAGCTGCCCATGGGTGCAGAGCTCCCAGCCATCTGTAACTTTACAGATTTCAGGCACCTATAAATTGAAAAACTGCAACTAAGTTGACTGGATTTCTAACATAAGAGGACTTCTAGCCTAAATGCACACGTGCATCAAACACTGAATCTTGCTTAATGATCAGACATGACATCCACAACAAAAGACAAGACTGATCCCTCACGAGTAGACAAAGGGGTCCAAAAAAAAAAAAAAAAACACCAGCAGAATTTCCAATAAAGTGTTAATAAGAAACCTCAATTACCTATATCTAGATGTCAAAAGCAAAAACTAACCAGTACAGCCTTGCAGTTAATCTGTTTCACCAGAAAAACACTTGTGATGGGGTGAGCAGCAGTCCTGAGCTACGGGAAAGAGATTCAAACAACCAAACTGGAGCTGGAGCACCTCAGAGGAGGCTGAGAAGGGGAAAAGAAGGAAGTGAGGTGTCCTCCTAAGCAGTGGTGATCTTCAGGCAAGAAACAAGGCTACACTCCAAGAGGCTGGAAATGAAGGAAGAACATAGCATTCTCAGCATGACCCAACACTGGACCTGTTATCAAACAAAAACAACTCTCAGGAAAACACGTGTGCTTTTCTGATTAAGAATATTTACTCTTCTCTGCAGGGAAAACATGTACATTGATTTGTTACTACACTCAGCTCTCATCCAGGGCTGGAATTTCCAGACATTCAAATCACTTCCTAATATAAGGTTGTGTTGCTTTTCTGTCATACTATCTACCATGCATCATATTTTAAATACCTAGTAGACGAAATGCAGACACAGCACATAACTGAGGATGGAGGTACTTTATATATAGCTCTTCCTTTTTCCAGGATCATATTAAGCAGAGTAGTCCAAAATACAGGAATGGTACCTGTAGGTCTGCCAGTACCAGTGGTACCAACACCTTGGATCACAAGTCTCCAATCAGCCATACAACCAGGCAGCTTGCTTGTGATTCTCAAACCTGCACACATCATTGAATCAGCAAAATCAGCTTCAAAAGCTTGCAGGGATCTCCAGAGAGGCATAAATAACACTGTCGCTTTGTGTGCAGCACATACCCTATAGCTTTGTGTTTGGTGAAGGGTCTGATCCAGGCAGAGAACAGGGCACTCAGGATGAAAGCATGAGCTCCAAAGATGCCAAGCAAAATCCACAAGGCAAAAAGACCTGCTTAGGAAGGCAGGAGGAGAAACACAGGCAGACAGCCTGCGTTTCCCCACAGGGCCAGGGAGCAGACGCAGCTCAGCTGTCTGTGCAGATACAGATGCTACTTTTTTTCTCAGGAGAATTACCATAGATGAAAACCTACTGGTTGGGGTTGAGATTTGGACCTCAGCCCTGCCAGTGCCGTGAGGCATCGTGGTATTGGAGATAAAATAAACAAACATGAGCAGTTTCCCTGTTCCTCACTGCAGTCTGCTGTGCACTTCTGGCACAAAATAACTGCAGCGTTCTGGTGGCAGCATGCAATAAAACAGTTGCTCAAATACTTTCCATAGTGAACAGGTTACATTTCTGCCTAGTACTGTGATCTGCACAAGTGTCCCAGTAAGGAAATACAAACCTCTGCTGGTGTCCCACTTTAGAATGCAGACAGACAAAAAACAAACCAAAACAGAAAATCCCATTGCATTCTGGCCTGAAATGTGAATTTTGCCCCTCTAAAGTACAAAGCTGGATAACATTTAATGACAGATGTGAACACTGGGTCCTTCTCTTTCACCACAAAGCATTTCACAGCACTGTGTGCACTGGCCCCTTCAGTACTTTTCCAGAATATCAGTGAATGCTCCATCCTGCCCTAGGCTGGTTGCAAGTGTGTCACCCCTGTGGCAGTCTGATGGCTCCCAGGGGCAGCTGCTGCCAGCTTCTAATGACTCTGCCTAAGCAGACAAATCTCTTCAGCAAGTGCAGCCACCTCATCCTGGGGCTGGACTTGCTTTACAGCTCCCAGGCTGCAGAGGCCCTTGCCTTCAGCTTTGCTGCAGCCAAAATCATGGACTTTGCGGATCTGTGGCTGAACCAGGGCCTGAATATTCAGGCAAAAAACAAGGCACTGAACAAAAGAGAGAAATCCCCCAGGAAAATGAAACTGTAATCCCCACAGCTTGGCAAAGGGATTTGGAGGCTGGCACGGTTCCCACAAAAACTTAACCCATTACTTAGGGGTAAAATGGGTTTTTGCTTGCTGGTTCCCCATTCCCAAAGTGAACTGGTTCAAGTGACCCAGGGTCAGATCCTGACCACAGGCAGGGAGCATGCTGCCCACAGATGCAATGGCTCTCCCTTTGTTTTATATGGCCACCCAGGAAAAATGGAAAAGCATTGTTTTAGGTGGGACACAAACCTGAATTTTTATAGTGCAGCTGAGCTGTTGCTGCCTGGATCAGGATCTCATACAAGGAAGATACATCTCCCTTTCTTCTCCGCCCACTCCAGAGTGGGACAAACCCTTCCTTTGGCAGTCCAGGCTTCTAGCAACTTGCCAGCTGCGTGAAGCCCTCTCAACCCCAACAACCACCTACCTTCAGTGCCACCATCACCCCTCTCCTGACTCTACCTCCAGCAATGAACTCCCCTCCCAGGTCTGTCAGTCTTGCTATGCCTCCAGCCCCCTACACCGGTATGTCATCAGGCATCATAACCTCCTCCCATCAACTGCACATTAACAGAACACAATGGGACAAGGAGGAGACAAAAGAAAAACAACTCTAGGCTTTGAAATACAGGATGTGCATCCTTCCTCCCACAGCTGCTGTCCTAGCACCTGGAAACACTACCTGTCAAAAAGCAGTACCTTCCCAAGGCTAGATCCATTCCCTTCTGTAAGACACTTACTTCCTTTGTGACACCTAACGAATTACTCTTGGCAATTCCCAGCACCCAGGGGACTAACTTAGGTGCTTGTTCACACCCTCCAGATAACTGCAGCAAAAAGCATGGGTGGGGCATATCCCTGTCCTGACTACAGCTTCCCACTTCAACCCAGCACTTCCATGGGGAAAAAGGTCCAGACACAAAAACCAGCAGAGATTCCTCACGGCTCCTTCTGGGAGCTCCCAGTGCTGGAAATGTGTGAACAGAGGGATACAATTTCTGCACTGTAGTGAATCCACCCAGGAGGACCAGGAAAAAGATCATCTACCAGGTTCCCACCATCTGCTTCTTCCCAGCATAACACTGTAGACAACCTGCACCACACCTATGCGCACTTGTTTATGTATGCACTTACTAAAATACATAGGAGACACACGGTATTATCAAGTATGGCCCAGGGAAGGCAGGAGACATCAGGTCAATGAAACCTTAATTTGACCAGATGTCACACACACAGGCAGAGCTCATTTTTGCACTCTATTATTTGTGGAGCACGCCGTGCACCCTGCATACCAGACACAGAACAGATCCTGCGGGGTAAAATACCCGGGAACGACACAATAACAGATTGCATCTTCATGCCTATGTACACAGGGGCAGAGGCAGAATTACACAGGCAGCCTTCAGCAGCCTTCACACGAGTGTGTTGTAACCACTCTGCAGTTATAAACACTTGACTTAGCAGCCATAAGAGTACTCCTTCAGTGCCTAGAATGCTTGTAATTCCTTGTCTTTTTAACAGCAAGCTAAAAATATGAAAATTCAGTATTGTTACCTTATGTGATTCACCAGAATGAACTTGTATGTTCGGCTCACAAGGCCCTACCACTTGAACTGACTAATTGGTATCATAAGCAGCATGCAAAGTCCCATCTGGACCAGTGACAGATGCTTGGCTAGGAGCTTTCACAGCTCTCTCCTGACACCAGAATAATAGCAAGTCTTGACCCATCTCAGGCCTAAGGGCGATGCTGCTCAGCAGCCACATCCTGTAATGCCCGCTTCGCCCACTCCGAGTGGCTTCTGCCCTATGTGCACCACCCTCTCCACTCTTCCAAGTCCTGCTGCTCCTCCTCTCACTCTGCACAAACACAATCCTCACTGTATTTCCTCACTTGGCCAAATCTTCATCTCTTGGCGAAGCTTTATAGAGTAGAAATCCAACCACTATATGCAAAGATCTGACCTGTGGCTTCCTGAAACACAGGTGAAGAGGCTGAACAAGCATTCTGGAAGTATCATTACACTCTTGGCTTCTCCTTGCCCTTTCCTCGACAGCTGCTTTGACCACTGAGTCAGGATGCCAAGTTAGGTGTACTCTGATATAATCTAGCACAGCTGCTGTTACATCTACACCACAGCCTTGTGAATACCTGCACCCAGTTCCTCTCTGCCCGACCTGTAACACTTCTCTCTCTACTCCATCCTCTTGCCAACCTCACTCCCAGATGAAATTACTTAAGGCAATACTATCAAATAAGTCCCTGCTGACCACATTCAAACTCCAGCTTTTATTCAAAGGTTTGGAACTTGGTCAAACACATTTAGATTATTGATTAAGGGAAAAAAACCAATAAACCACCATCTCCAACCTAGTCACTCACTCTTGAAAAGCTTCACTGACCCAGCTCTACTACAATGCCACAACTTCAGAGAACAGGATAAATATACTTTTAAATAATTGACCTGAAGAAAATAGCATTTTTCTCCGAGTTGCTCACAGCAAAGACCAAAGAAGGGAGATAAATGATCGCATCCAGAAACACACTGCCTAAAGCGGACGCCTGGAAAATAAATCTTATCCCAAACAGCTACGAAGTTTAGCAGAGTTATAAGCAATTGCAAGCAGTGTCTCCTGATAGGAAATATCAGGCTGTCTCAAAAGACATACAGGATAAAGGCATAAAACAGAAAGCACCATCCTGCCTGCACCTTTTCCTGCTTAATTCACACTCGTGTACAAACTCACCTGGCACAGGACAATCACATGCCCACAGCATCACTCTAAAGGGAGAGAAATACTCATGGGAGCACTGGTTAAACATTTCTATTCCCCAAATTTTCCAGTAAACATCACTCTCAAACCAAAACAGGGAAACCATGACACTGCTTTCCATTCTGTTAAATATTTACATTTAGCAAAAATGCAAAAAAAAAGTTTTGTTTAAAAGCAGAGGGGAATGTTTTAACAGTTAAGTGAAATTTTTGAGTTTGCAAAATGCTTGTCCCCTGGGTATTCATCACATTAAGCAAGTGATCAAAGCTGATAAAAATGTCAGCTACATTTCCCAAGAAGGATGTTGGGGGGAGGGAAAAATTATTTTCTTCAAGATGGTCCCAAAATTCTTTTATTTTTGATTAAAAAAAAAAAAAAAAAAACAGTAGATCTTTTCAGAGCATTACCTCCTACCACCCCCAAGTTTCACATTAAAAACACACACCAGTTCAAGTTACTGAACGTCCAGATCTCCACACTCCTGCAGTTTGTTGACTGTTACCTGAAAGAACCAGCCAGGCTGCTGAAGAAATCAAGCACTTTTCTTAGAAAAAGGGCAGAATTGAGCCCTTGGCTCTGGTAGCAACACTGCATGCCAAGCTACAGCTACATTTCATGGCATTTTCACCCATGCATTAACATTCAAACCCAATGTAAATCTCGCATTTACTTGTACTAGGAGCTTTAGAGGGCTGCAAAAACATTTAAAATATTTCTAATCCTCTTAGTAGGTATAGAGGATATCAAGGTAGAATATGTTTCCCCAGTATCAGACCTACTCAATTTTAAGATTAAAGACTCTGTGTTTCTTCACCTCTTTGTTAATAAGAAAGCAAATCCACTGCTTGTATTATGAAATAAGAGAACAAGACAAAACTAAAGCTTGATTGGTCACAAAGGCATCCTTTTCTTGCTGTTTTAGAGATCTGATACCTTGAGACAGCACATTCTAAGAAAATACCAAAAGACAAGACACTCCTAAAACAGTAAAATGAGAAAGGCAAGACTGTAGGTCTCCAGGACAATGATTATCTCTGTGTCGTATGTTTGAACACCGTGTTACACATGGTCTCAACAGGGAACCACAAACCATATCACGATGAAATCAATAAGCAGTAACAGCCTTAGAGATGAAAAAACACTGACCAGGTCACCCTGCCACTGCCAGTCTGTTCCCAGCTGTGCACTTTAAAGGATTAAATGCCAATATCTTGAAATATATATGGAAAATAACCATGCAGTGAATATACAGTTTCAGGGTCAGTACCACAGAAATACTACAAGGTGCAAACAACTGCCACAAGAGCTCTGTCCATCTGCTCTGATAACTGCCCTGCTTCTTAAGCTTCCCCCAAGACAAATGATTGTGCCAGTGTGCACAACGATTTTGTGACATGGACAGTCACAGTAGGGAAAAAGTCTATTTTTAGATCTCATCCTCCATCTGCTCACATACAATTCTGCCCGGATATCAAGTCTCTGTTCACAGTTTCTCTTCTGCACTCAGTCTTACTACAACCGTCTCATTTGGAGGCCCAGGTAGCTCTGGAAAACATCTTTATAAGCAAATGGCTAGGAAAAAAATGTGCTGTGCTGTTCAAAACAAGACCTTACATGTCAGTCTAGAAAAAGCTTTACTACTGGAGATAGCAGACCGGTATGGTTACAAAGGGTCACATGCAGCTCACCCCATGAACACAAGCTGCTGGCTTTTATAGACAATCCAGAGCCTTCACTCTGGTGAAATAATGGAAACCTCTTTTAATGCCACCCACCATCTATGAGTTCCCAGATACAACCATTTCACAGATACTCCTGGCTCCTCCAGGAACCTCAATTCATTTACCTTGTATAAAAGTGCATGGCAAATGAAGAGCATCACAAGGTTGGGTACTCCACAAGCAACACTGACAAGCCAGCTCAGACTTCCAAAGAGGCATGAAATACTCTGGGTATGGAGTGGCTCACAATCCACAACATCCAGTTAACCCCATAAGCAACCAGAGAAACAAGCTGTGCATTTTAAGCACAACTGGTATTTTGGTACTTTTATTTTAAAATACATAGCTTGAGATGTGACTGTCAGAAAACTGAAAGCTGACGGTATTAAAAAAAAAAAAAAAAAAAAAAACAAAAAAAACACCACCCCAGGTTCCTTCACAAGGTATTAACAAGGTATTAAGATAGGGTAGCCTAAAACTCACACAATTTCTGGAAACCAGGGCCACTGTGTGTTTTCTCCCTCCAAGTCATGTGAGAAGATGGCAATCAGGTTCCTGAGCAGCCAAATGCAGACATACAGCAAATATTTTTAATGTCTCACCTTTACATGCCTCACCAGCCAGACATGTAGGAACATGAAACAAGAGATAGTGTGATTTATGGGAGAACCCAAACAAATCATCTGCTGTGGAACAGGAGCTCCTGACTCTACCACCACAGCACAGCCTCACCACTCACTGCCAGCAGGCAGAGCAGGACAAACACTGCAAGCCTTCCTCTTGTGGACACTGACATTTTATTACAGCTAGACAGCACCTTGCCCTTTAAGTACACCTCGTACAAGAACTTCTACCTCTCCAAACAGACCTCCTACTAACATACCATACAAATTCCCTGCAGTAACTACAAACGCAGCCTCCTCAGTAGATCATCAGCACAGCATTTAGTAGATCACACACCTGTGATCAGGTCAGCAGTGGAAATTATGAGGAGGGAGCCTCCATTGTGCAGGCAGCTTCCTCATTTTGCCAACAGGACCATTTGTCACCTTCACAAAGGGGCAAAAAGGGGGACGAGCAGGTGCAGCAGAATGTTTTTTGTGCACTTAAGTACCCATGGCATGGGTCTAGCAGAAGCACTAATTTAATTCTGAGCTTCTACAAATTCCTGAGCTAAACTGCTCCTGTCAAAAGCTCTGTGAGATTCCAGCTTCATTTGTCTGGAGTGACATCTACTACATTATGCTGTCAAACATCAGACCACAGTCAACACTTCAGACATGCTGGATTAGGTCCAGCAGAGACACATGCTGGTATGGAAAGCACTAACAGAAGCTGAAAGTTTGCCCAAGTAACACAATTACTTTGGGAAGAGGTCACCAGCCTACTCAGCCCACCAAAACAGATTTCCTCTGCTAAACATCAGTATTTTTTACCATGATAAAAACACCTGAGAAATTCCAGCATAAAAAATTTAATCAAACTTAAAGGGAAAAACAGGTAAACAAAAAACCCTGCCTGCATTCAAATCACATGTAAACACCACATGTATTAGAAGCTAAAAAACCCAGCAGCATAATCACAGATCAGGACAGAATGGTATGTCTTTGTTTACTGCTTCTAGTAGCATCAAGACAGTTAATCTATTTGATTAATCTCCCACCACTACGGATCCTATCCATCTGATGACATGGCAATTTGAAAACCTCACTTGCGCTGTCACAAACACGAAGTCTTCAAGGGAAACAGAGACTCAGGATAAAAAAAAGAAGGTTCTTTAAAAACGTGTCATTTGAAGGAAGCATCAAGTATCTCTACAGATCCCCAGCATTATGTGCGCATCTAGTGCAGCTTCAGAAGAAATAATTACAAAAAAAAAAAAAAAAAAAAAAAAGCCATGTTACCTGGAGCATCAGTTCACAGTCATCTCTGCCAACAAATATCATCTCCCGAGGGAGCCGATGGCGAATGCCAGTGCTGCTCACCAAGAACCACGAAGTCACGCTCATTTTGGCGCTTGGCACTTAACCTTTATACATCCTAAACACAGAAAGAATCACAGGACACAGTGAGCTATTAATGAAGTGTGCAAGTACAACAGTGTGTAGCCGCCGTTGCCAAATTTCCATGTACCATAGGACCCAAAGCTGCCTCATGCACTTGTGTTCCTGTCTTAAATCTCTGGTGACAAGAAGTTGTGAAGTGTCTGCCAGGACCTGCTGCCCATGAGCCATGTGCAGGAGCTCTGCAGCCCTGGAAACATTCCCACGGCAAAGTAAGACTAGGGATCTGAAGACAGGATTGTTTAAAAAAATTGAAGCATCCAGCTGAATCCAATCAATGAAATGATGAAATACGGTGGAGGGGAAAAAAGAGAAAACAACAAAGATCTCTTTTCCAGAACATTTCCTCTTTGCTACCACAGTGCTACACAGCTTGAGCCTCGCCTATCATCAAAGATGCGGATCAGCACATCAGTGAGGTGACATAACGTGGCTCCTCTAACCTTTCCCAGCGCATTCCCAGGAGCGCTTACACCAGCGCTGGGAGGGAGGAGACCAACCTCCCTATTGCTCATCCCACTTCCACACTAATGTAAGTTGGGAGCCCACAAATCCTTCCTCCCTCCCGCCCTCGCTCGCCGCACGGCTGGTCCGAACACCACACCGCTGTGCTACCCCAGGACAGGCAGCACAGGCTGCGATTCCCACCGCGGCTTTCGGCGCTGGCAGGCGGAGGGGCGGCAGCTGTGACCTGCGTGCGGCACTCACCGGGCACCCTCCCGGCCACACCTGTTTGTTGTCGCTGCTACAGCCCGGCGGAGAGCAGCCTGTTCCTGCGGCCTCTCCGCCTGCCTCTCCCACAACATCCCATTTTCCTCTCCCCGGCTGAAGCAAGGAGGATTCAGCGGCACACGCCAGGCTCTCGCCTTCCCCTCACCCACCTCCCGGGCTCCCAGCGGCATTCCTAAGCGCACCGGGGGAAGGAGATCTCCATTTTCCCCGGGCTGCGCCGCGCTCCCCGGCCCGACCGCCGCCTCCCCGGCCCCGGGGCGCGCAGGTGGGGTTGAGCGGCCTCGGCGGGGGCCGGGGACAGCCCGCACGGCCCCGCCGCCTCCCCGCCGCTCCGGGGGCCGCCGCTCCGGGCTGCCGCGCCCGTGTCACGACACGCGGGCGGCGCCGACACGCCGCGGCCCCGACAAAGCGCCCGGGAGGGCGAGCCGGGAGCCGCCGGCACAGCCCTTTGTGCGCCGGCCCCGCGGCCCCCCGGCCCCCGCCCGCCCTACCTGCTGCGGCCCTCGGCGCGGTGGCAGCCGGGCACCGCGCCCCGCCAGCCGGCTCTGCCTGCCCCGCGGGCCGCTCCCGGCGCCCGCCCCGCTCCGCCCCCGCGCCGCAGGTTCCCGACGTCAGGAGGCGGCCCCAGCCCTGCCGGGCCCGGCCGGGGGAGGCGGCGGTTCCGCGGCCCGGCCCGCAGCCGCCTCGCCGGCGCTCGCGGGGCACCTGAGCGCCAGGTGCCGGCCCGCCTCCGCGTCGTTGGCATCGCCGCGGGACGCAACCGTGGCGCGGGCTGCGTTGGAAGGGGCGTTGAAGGTCATCTACCCTAAAGGTCATCTGCCCTTTCACCGGGGGCAGGGATGCCGGCCAGCGGACCGGGTTGCTCAGAGGTATATCCAGCCTGGCCTTGAACACCTCCGGGGATGTGGCATCCACAGCTTCTGCGGGAAGCCTGTGTCAGTGCCGTGCCCTGGTTCAGCATCCCTCTCTTCAGGGTCTCAGAGGGGCTCAGTGAATGCCAGCAGAGCCTCTGGCTCCTCTCTGACCAGAGTGCAGCCATCCCTGACCTGGGAAGGTCCAATATGCAATCTTGATATCGTGGGACTGGAGATGCTGCCTCTGCTAGACACTGGGACCAGACCCAACACCAGGCCAAGGGAGGTTCAACTCCAGCTGCTTTTTCCACCCAAGTGAGCCCCAACACAGCCCCTTCTCCCACCCAAGTCCCAACGCCAGCTGCTTCTCCAGCCCGAGTCCCAGCACAGCCTCTCCAGCCACCCAAGTGAGCCTCAGCAGCAGTCTCTCTCACTCTCCACCAGGCTGCAGGTTGGCATCCATCTCCACATACACTCCTCGTCCTCTTGCAGGGCAGTACATGCAGTTGGCAGGAGTGAGTTAATCTTGAGCATCTAACCTTGGAAGAACAGCCTGAAATGGGTGCTGGGAAAGGACATGCCATTTTATGAGTTCTTTTCAGTTGTACGTAACTAGAAAATTCTTAACAACAGTAAATGCAGCAAGCGATGACAACTTTTTCTCCCATTGTGAGGAGCATTGAGTATCATGGTAAAGCTTTCTCAAGAGAGCCCCAGCTCCTGCAGATGTCAGTGGAGCTGCAAAGAGCAGCAGCTTAACGCTGGTTCCTTGGCTCCAGCTGACACAGGCTACTAAGGGAAGACTATAGGAAGGCACCAAGTTCATAGTGATGTTTGTCCAGGCTCTTATTCCAGCTGGAAGGACAGCTTTGCATTTGTACACTGTGTATTTGGGGTTGCATATCGTTTCTCCGTCACCTGCAAGAACTTTTCTTGGTGTCTTCAGTGGTGTGTACTTTGGAATTTTGGCCCAGGATGTAATCTTAACAAAGTCTGATGGCATGGAAAACACAGGTCCAGCACACCACTTGCAGGGGATGGCCCATTAGTCACATCACTTTGTGGAACTTATTCCTGGTTTAAACCTTTGCTGCAAGACTGTGGAGCCAGGAAGGGCGAAGTGAACTACAGCAGGACTGTAAGGAGGGAAGGAAAACAGAATTTCTTCTTTTTCCTCCTCTTTCTGAAAAGCAGTAGGACTTTGTTATTATTTAATTAATAGTATGATTGCCTTCTTTAATGAATATTTGACTTCTTTCTTGGCAGATACGTCATGCCTCAGGATGATTTCAAGGTACCATTATCTTCAAAGTCTTTGAAGCTGGCTGAGCTGCAGCATCTGTGTTTTATTGGAGTGCTCTTGGTCTCTGCTTGGAGCAGAGCACCACACCCTTGCAGCATGCTGTGTCCCTCAGACACCAGGCAAGAGGATGGAGGGAGCAGCTGCCACTTCCACAGCACTTTGAAGGCTTTTATATTGAGTGCTGCCATGAAGTAATAGAAATCCTTTATAAATAAAAATAGACTTTACCCTATTTTGCCAGCTCATCCTGTTATTGAATGATGTTTTATTATTGATTTAACTGACCTATAGCTTCAGTTTTTATAGATATTATTCACTTCTTTCTGAACTACATCTAGTTACTGGAGAGGCTGCTCTATGAACTGATCTGTAGAGCATCTCTCTACGCCTCGAAGGAAGTAGGATAATTTACTTCTTTATACAAGCCTGCCATCTAGGCAAATCTTTGTTATAAGTTGCTATAAGAAGGTTAGTGTTTGCTTTACTCTCTCTTCAAGCCCAGTTTTACCATGTATTTATCCGTGTGTATTCATTTGAGCAGTCAGTCAGTACTTCAGCATTTATACGGGAAAAAAAAGTCCCTGTTCCCACCACGTGTCTTCTGGCCTGACTGAAGGTGCAGTCTGGGCCAATACCCTGGGCCTGGCTGAATGCTACATTACAGCCTCTTTATTTTATTCCAGTGATCTAAAAGGAATAAAAAAGGTAATAAGTGGAGTCTTTCCTTCTCCTCGTTCCTCACCCCTCAAAAAAAAAAAAAATAGTGTGGGCAGCATATCCTGGTACTACACTGTCATCTTTAAATCCCTGTCAGAGCATGTGTCCATGAGGAAGACAAGCTGCTGCACTTGTACTGAGTGCTGTACTTGGAGTTTTACTTTTTTTTTTTTGCTATTGAAACAAGCCCTTTTGGCAGGTAGTGTAGCCCTTGGGCTATTCAACCCCCCAGGCTAGCCAAACACACAACACCACAGAAGTGACATAAAACCACTTCTCCCTGCTGGGAGGAGGAAAAGTGGGGGAAAGACGTCACAAAGTTGGATGTAGCAGCAGCACAGAGTGGCTCACACTAAATTTGGGGTATATGTTTATCATGCAAATCCCTCTACCTTCACCTACAGCATTGTCACCTTCAGGTACAGGGGACATGCTCTCAGCTGTGTGAACCTGCATGGCCCAGGGGGCAGGAGGTTCTCTGCTCTGTACCTTGTGCAGATGCAGAGTCATGACCAGTCCCTGTTCCAGAGCACTCATATTGCCAGTGAAGAAGGAGATTGAAGACAAGGTAAAATGTCCAGGCAGCAGAATAACAGGTTACAAGGCAATCTGCATCCAGAGCTGTTGAATCAGGTCATCTGCTCCACTGAAATACTTTCTGTCTGACACCCTGAACCCACAGCTGTCACAACCTGGAGCAGAACCACTTCAGATCCCTGCTTCAAAACAAAGATCCCACCATTCCCCAAGGAGCTGAAATAAATCATGCTTTTGCTGGCAGGCTCTGATGGGAGGGAGATTTTTGACAGAGTTGCCAAACAAGAGCTGCATCTTGCTGCAGGGGAGACTTCTGTTCCAGACTGATCATAGCCTGATCCAGATGTCCTGTGTGGCTTCCCCTTTGAAGGGCAGTGTTCCCTGTCCATGAGCTAAGGGAAAAAAATTCTGGTTATTGCCTAGATATCAGCATGGTAGGTAGCTTACAAATATAGCTGTGCAGGACTGCTAAGTGAATGTGGCCTGATTAACTCTTTGCAGGCTGGCTGAAATCCAGTGTGCACAGCTGCATGCACACACATTCATGGGCACACGTGCAGATATTGAATTCCTGACTATTTTGCATCCAAGGGCTGTAGAAGTAGTTGTCAGGCACTGTTCCCTGAGATTATTTCATTTGTTCTTTGTTAACTCACTTTGAGAAGCATCAGGAGAGGTTCACAAGTAGGTCACACAGGCTTTCTTAACCACTTCATTCGAATGGATTCTGCTCCTCAGTGATTACTTTCTTTCCCAGAAAGCCAAAATTGGACCCATGCCAGTTCTTTGGGCCCTGCTGCAGGGAGATGTGTGCCTGCAGCATTCTCTCTTCAGGGCAGGATTTCTGCCTGGATTTTTACTGTAATCAGGAATTATGGTGGTGTGGTCTTTTGCAAGAGAATGCTGCAGGTCTGGAGCTGTGTACTTCACACAGTTAAAGGTGCTGTTGGCTGCCAGCAAAAGGGTAGGATTGAGCCCTTTCCTGTGGAGCCTGAGACCAAAGCTTTTCATCACTGGTTCTGAGTATCAGCATGAGCTGGATCAGCATGGCATACAAATAATCCTCCTTCTGAATATATACCTTCTAAGTATCATTTTGAAAATATTTTCCTTTTTTGTTTTGTTGGAGTTTTTTTGTTTGTTTGTTTTGTTGGGGTTTTTTGTTGTTGTTATTGTTGTTGTTTGTTCATCTCTTGCTGATTAATGATTTTTAAATGACAAAAACTAGTTATTTTTATATGGATGTTTATCTTAATTTTAGCTTGCCTAGAAACCTTGCTGAACTGAGTTTGGACCAGCAAAAGCAATCTGCCCCTCCTCTCTGCCTAAGCACCAATCCTTTGCTCTGCCCAGTACCTCAGTTGTGCTGGTTGCCAACATTCTCGTCTCCTGTACAGCCAGGAACAGGCCCCAACCCTGCCCAGTCAACTGGAAAACAATAAGACCATTCATGTGCATGGTTATTCCCTGGCATAAATTTTTGCAGAGATACAGTCTGACTGGGACAGGCTTCTGTCACTTGGATGGTTCTACAAGACGGCTTTTTACAATACTTGTGGTTTTAACCTGTTTATTAACCAGTTATAGGGACAGATTCTTAGCTGGAGTGTGGTAGCATTGCCCAGAACAGCCTTAGTTTGGCATCTTTGTTTTACACTAGCTGGAGAATTTTTCTTGGGGGTTTGCTTTGGGTTTTTTTCCCCCACAGCATTGTCCTACATACCAACATGAAATTTAATTTTATTACCATGGAATTTACTAAAATAAAACCCCATTTGTGTTAACGCTTCTTTTCAGAATGTGCAGTATGGCCTTCTCCAGTCGTCTTCTTTTATTCCCCAGTTAACCCACAAAAAATATTTTATTTTTCTTACGGAGAGGAATTTGAACAACTATTTTTAATTTATGACCCTCATAACTTGTGGCAGGGGAGCAGCAAGAATTATCAATGCAATAAAAGAATGGAGCTGGTTTAGTGTGAACATTGTCAGAATGTCTCATCTAGGATCTGTGTGGTATAAAACTTCACAGAAAGAATTAAAACATACGCTTAAGTGATCTCATTTTGGGGGGGTTTAATTAGTAAAAGCTCGGCAATGATGATGTCGTGCTGTCTGATGAGATTAGGTCAGATTATACATAGTTGTATGGTGTGGCATCTTAAATGGGAATCACCTTATGGCAAGTCGGTGCCATTTCAATATCACATTTAAAGAAATAGCTTCTCAGGGAAAGTTGATTGGTTTCATAAGAGAAGCAGCAGGGTTTTGAGGCCTCCTGTGTGGGAGAATGGGAACAACAGGCAGCTTGAGATCATCTCTGTTTCAGGGGTTTTTTTCCTCTTATTCGTTCAATTAATTTTCATGTATGTGAGTATTTCTTATGAGAAAGGTTACAAGGCTACTTAAACAGAAAAATGATTTCACATGGCCTGGAGAACACAACACAACTCACATGGCCAGAGGCCTGTACTTTGCCCTCCCAACCATGAACAAATTCTTTCTCCTCTTCCTCTGTTGCTGTTATTATAATGCAAAGGCAGGAATATTTGGCTGAATGCCAGAAGTGCAGGATTTCCTTAAGCAGTTTTTGCTGCAGTAACTACCTCTTTTCTTTCTCTCCCCTGGTACTCCACTCATGCACTTGCACATTTTCACATGTGGCCCAAGGTTTATTTTGCAAACACATTCATTGTAAATTCTGTTCCATGCAGGTGATCCTCTTCTACCTTTTCCCAAGGGCCCACTTAGTCAGAATATTCTTTATAGGACTTCTCCAATTGGTTCAATTTTCTGCATTTTTAGGAAAATCCTCTTCATATTTAGTTCAGTGTGGCCATTTGATGAAAATTCATGAGGATTATAAAAATCCTAGTTCAAAATGAAACATCAGTTTGCACTAAATAAAACCAACATTGTCATTCAACAGGATCTCACTGATTTATGAACAACACAAGGCTGCTCCTTGCCTAAGAGGATTTTTAAGACAAGACTTAGAGACTCAGCAATAGGTGAATGAGAACTTGTGGAAAAGAAGTCATTCTTGCATGATTTGAGCAAAATCCTGCACTTTACTGGAAATCCAAGACCAATAAACTTTTTTTGCTGATGTTATAAAGAAGAACATTTTAGGTAACAGTACAGTTGCATCTCTAAAGCAGTCATTATTGCCTCTGTAGACAAGTGTTTGCTCAGCGGCTGCTGATCATGCCACTGGTTTAATGAAAATGTCAGTTCTGCTTGAAACTATCTTCTTGGTTCCTTGCATTATCATTTTTGCCTGAAAAATGAAAAGCTTTGATGAAATATTTAATAGGTATATGTAAAAAATATATAGTTCCCTTTAAATTGAAGAATATGTCTTCAGTAATATGCAGTGTAGTGGCCAAGGCCTTACAGGAAGAGAAGGTTCATAATTTGCTGCCCTGCAGGGAATAATTTATTGAATCACTTGGAGATTCACACATTTTCTGCCCTGTGAAGTTAAAACCATACTCCACTGTGATGACCTTTAATGATGCTCTTTCTTCACTTGAGAGTGGTGGAAGAATGCTATGAATGTGGAAGAGAAGGTCAGCAGTGTCAGGAGGAGCCAGCCTGCTTTGATGGGGTCAACTGTAGGGGCAGCTTTAGTAATTTATAGCATACAAGCCATCAGCTGGAGATTTATATGCTTGTCAGGCATTTTATGAGAGCTCATCAGAGTAATATTTATTTCTTTGGGGAAAACAGTTGTATTACCAGCACCACTGGAGAAAAAAAGCCACAAGCAGGAGACTAGCAGAGCAGTATTTTTGAGATGCAGTAGTGGCTTCATTACATGCTGATTCTTAAAAGCTTCAGGATACTTTAGAATAATCTTCTTTAGTCAGCAGGTGCATGAACTGCCATGTGTTCCACATTCATTAAATCGTCTTAAAACCCTGCAAAAAATGCACATTTTCTGACTGCACACACATTCCTTGTGGCTGTCCTTCTCAGCTCAGAGTTTCTGAGCGTGGAGGTGGGCGGAGCCCCGGCTGCTCTGCCCTGGAGGGAACCAAGCTGAGGAGTCAAGGAAGAATTTCGCAACTTCACCCTGAGCCCCTAAGACAAAGACAAACCTCCTAGCCACGGCGACCTGGCTGGAGACCCACAGGCCCCCTCAGAATTTTATGTAGATCTGTTACAATTGATTGGTTCTGTACCCTTTTCCTCCCACCCTGGTGTCCCATAAAAACCCCTGGGTTTCCTCTGGTTGGCAGAGGTTCCTCGTCCCTGGATCCCTTTCACTGGTACCCTCTCAATAAAGTACCACCTGTGGAAATTCCATACGAGACCTCTCTCTCTCTCACCACGGCCGGCTAAAAGAGGGGCTAACTCACAAGGGCATGAGCTAAGAGCACTGGGCTGAAATCACTGAAAGCTGAAATCACTGAGCTGAAAAATCACTGCTCTGCCCGATGCTGAGAAGCCCCTCTGTCCAGCTGAGGAGCGCCCTGACCCCCCAAGGAGCTGTTTCTAGCGAGACATCCTTTGGGGTGGCTGTGGCTCTCTGGGTCCCAAGCGGCGGACCCCATCCACCAGCTGGCATATATGAGTAGCAAGTCCATTCATTTCAAGTAAACAGAGTGATCATGACTGAAACAAGCTCTCAGGTAAGCTGGGCACAGATTTCTATATCATTCATTGCAACACTCCCAGCAAGACTCAGGTTCCCGGATATTTCCATGCTGGTGAAATTAATTCCCAAAAATTAATTGTGGGAGGTTGAGACAGTTGGTTGAGGAAGGCTAAGTGACATTTGAACAAAAAAGAGAGGGACCACAGTCTTGATTATCTGCCAAGCATGAAGCAACTGTTCATTTCCTACACACACAGGCTGCTTTGTTTAAATTGTCCAGAAAAGACTCGGAATGCCTCTCACCTCTACTAAGTTTCACCATCTTGCACTTTTTTTTTTTCTTGAGATTAATAAAATTCTGGGCCCTTTCAATACCTATACCTATAGGATTGATGCTTGCTGGGAGATAATGGCACCATACAACTCCCTTTGTTAATAATCAGCTTCAGTGTTTGGGGTTGAACTGCATTTTCTGCAGGAAAAGCTTTAACTAAAACATCTGACCGCATTTGACCACATCTGACCACATCTGACCACTGCAGTCAGAAGGACCATGTTGTAGCTTTCTGGCCAGGTCTAATATCAGAGGGTGCAGGAGCTCTGACGAGGATCCAGTCACCAGCTTTGACTGATGCCTCTCCTTCCCCTGTGGCAGAGCAGATTAGTGCAGGTTTCTCCTTTTTTCAAAGACTCCTGCTCCTCCCTGGCAGCGGTTGCAGAGAGAAAAGGAGGTTGATAAAACCAGCAAGCAGCATCTCTAGAAAAAACAGTGACTGCCACACCAGACATTGCTGGTCACACCTGCCCACAGGCTGGGTACTTAGGGATGAGAACAGATTATGCTACTAAATCTCACTAAAGGATTTTAGCTATCTTTTTTTTTTTTTTTTTGTCCTGGGACATGCAGAATAGGTTCTGCATCACATCAGTGGGCACAACACAGCACATCCCTGTCTCAGTCATGCCTACCCTCATCTTGCCTTTGCCACCAGCTGCTACAGGCCAAATTTCTGCTCTTGGGATCTTGAAGAAACATCCTAGAGCTTTCCGCCCACTCACCATGAGTTAACTTTGAATGCAGAAACATTCATTAGCACTGTATTTTATCTTAATTTCTCATTCATTCCCGAGGGTTATTTTCCCCACTCTCTACAAGAGACATTTCTCAGTACCTGGGCCTGCATATGCATCAGCTTAAACACATGGTGGGGAACAGAAGAGCCAGCAGGGCAGAGAGATGCCATGAAGAGATTCTCCAAGTGATGTGGTTGACACTGGATGGTCAGCAAAACTCAAGTACAAAAGAAAATGCAAGAAGAGAAAAAAAATCCTGAGGAAAGTATGTGTAGATCTCACATGAGACTGAGAGGCAGCAACAATAGGTGGGAAGCAAGAATTGCCCCACTTCACAGCTTTGCCTCTGGTCTTTGGTTCCCAAGTAGACTGCAACCATTTTGAATCAGGGACTGTCTTAAGTACTGTTTTTGTGCTATACATTGAGCTTCTCAGCACTCCTCTAATACAAATAATCATTCAGCAGAAGCTGGTGTATACCTGGCAAGGCTGTAAATCAGATCCCTTTAACACCCAAAGTAAACCAGAGATAATGTCTTGCAGGAATTTATCTAAGATGACAATAAACTGAGGAGGGGAGAGAGCTGATGAAAATAGTTGAGGTTGATGACATGGTCAATAATTTCTCTCTTTGTTGGACTGGTAATAGCTGAGCAGAAAAATGATCACATTTATAACAAGTTGTCTTATTAGCACAGGGAGAAGATGAAAAGGAAATCCTCCAGTGTGTCTTTTGGCTGGCCCTGTTGTTGAGCCATAAGCTGATTGCTGGGGACACGTCTGGACAAGGAGAGGAGCTGAGGTTAACACACTCTGCCGAGAGCTGGCCGTGCCCTCTCACAGTGAGCTCAGCAAACCCTATGCAAATGTCTACTGCAAGTCTTTCAAGGGAGGAAAATAAGCAATACAATACTGTACCGGTGGCACAAAAGGCCTTTCGAAACTTCCAGTTAATACTTGAAAGCATTTTGAACTCTGCCTAGAGCGTTGGCCAATAATTTGCCAGGTTACTTTGTTCCACCCTGCAGGATAAAGGATCATGCAGAGGCATGGCTGAGACTTCCTTGCCCTTACAGATCTGCCTTGCAAACAGAAATGGGCACACCACCTTTCAAAGAGATGGCATTTCCTGCTTTGGGTTAAAAAAACCAACCCTCCAAGCCAACCGACCGTCCAACCAAAAAAACACAAACCTCAAAATACCCAAACCCCAACAAACCCTCCCAAACAGTTATCCTTTAAAACATTTTATATTTCCCTACAGAAAAGGGGGGTGGAGTTGGAGGACCCAAAGGGCTGTATCAGTCCTAGTGCCCACTGAGCCCTTGCACAGGGAATAGCAGGAGAGATTTTGTGCTGGTGGGGAGCACTCACAGCAGCAAGGAGCTTGAGCCCAGGAGTGCCCAGGAAGAGAGAAGTCTACCTGCTGTAACATAGCCCACATGAAGGTGTTTCAGTCCCTTCACAGCCCTAGTCACAGATTAGGTCACAGACTGTAGATGACAACAGCAGCAGCAGTGATGTCACTGGCCATCAGGCACTTGCAGTGCACTTTTGGAGCTCTCTGACATTTCCGTGCTGTGCTATCACAGTCAAGCAATTTTCTTCCCTCTCTCAGCTACAGCTGGTTAATTTTTTAACATTAGAAACACTTAGAAAGGATTGTGCATAGAAACCAGCTTTTAAAAACATTGTATCAAAGATGCTTGTTGTTGGAAAATAAATTTAAGGATGCCATTGCCTTAATAAAAGTACCGTGCTGCCTTTCAGACTAATTTAAAACTTGAATTGTAGCCATTTTTAGCTTTAACAAAATCGATAAGGCCAATTGGTATGCTGTGTCAGTCATTGCCTATTTTAATCTTTTAAGTGATTTTGGCAGCAAATAGCATCTGGGAGGTTGAGTTCACCCCTGAAGATCCTCTAGGATTTCAGTGGGATTTTCATATTGCTGCAGTCTTGAACAGTCAAGTCCTAAATCAGCCACAAGTACATTAAATAGAACAGGGCAATAAGACGCCATTTGGCTCTAGTTTACATTTAAGATGATCCTCACTTCAAAAACACTTGAACCACGTGGTGGAAATGGTAAAATTGTTGACGATGATGTGAAAAGGACTGAGGTGTTCAATAAATATTTTTGTTCTGAATTTGGAAACAAGAAGAACCATGCACAAATGTCATGAGGACAATGCACTTTCCATCCCATTAGTAACCAAGGAAGCTATTAAACAGCATTACTAGAGACAAACATTATTACCTTAACAGGTCCAGACAACTGTCATCTTCAGAACTGTAATGAATTGGCTCAAGGGATCTTTGACCCACTCCCACTTAATCTTGGAGGATTGCAAATATTTTAGAAGATTGGTGGAATGCTGCATTTTGGGTAAATTATTAAAAAAAATCACTAGGGCAATGTAAGTAATTCATCCATCCAGTAAGCCAGCCAGCCAGCCATTCTGGGCAAAGTAATGAAATATTAGTATAGAAGTCAGCAATAGAGAGTGTCATTGGAAATAATAGGGGTCAACACTATTCACAGGGAAAAAAGTCTTGTGAAAGAAGCTTGATTTTTTCCTTTTCAATAAATTATTGGCTTGGTTGATAAAGTTTCTAAACAGATATAAGATAGTTGCCTTCTGCAGACTGCTTTATTTTTTGCAATAATTATCACAGTAATTAATAGCATTAAGGTAGGTGAATTAAGAAGTGACAGAGTGGCAAGTCTAAAGTGAAATACAGGCCTCAGCAAAGGCTTGGCAAGAAACAGAATGAACTAGGTTTGGATACTGCAGCCATCACTCTGCTGCTGTTTCTAAGGTGTGTGGTTTGTGTAAAACTGACTCCTGCTAAAAACATGGTAATGTCTTGGTTTGTAAGAGTGCCACCTGTGTACCACTGCCTTCTCTGCTGCTGGCTATGAAAAAATATCATTGTATAAATGGGCTGCAGCTGATCCCTCAGGGATTAGGAAATCCAGAATGGTGCAGGACAGGAGCTCAGCCCTGGGGCCTCTCTCTGGGCTGTAGCAGAAGGGATGAGAGCTGGTCGGACACAGAAGCATGTTGATCTGAACTGCTCTACTCCTATGCCCATGCAGAGCCCCCAGATCTCTCTCTAACCCTCTTAGTTCAGGAAATCCCTTGCTGGCTGGATTTGGTCGTGTCATGTCCTCCTGTTCATTGCTCCTGGAAACTTCCTGGCCCCCCGTGCCACCATCCATCTTCATGGACCCACCGGAGTGCAAAAGGCTCAGCAACTGGGATTCTGGTTTTCAGTCACCAAAGCAGTTGTGCTGGGAGTATTTAGCACATCTGAGTGTTTCATCTGTGCCCTGAATGCTTTTCTTAGACAGCATGAAATTAAAAAGCTGAGAAGTAAACCTGAAGATGCTGACATCCTTACACAGAACAGTTTCACATCCCTGAGAACATACACTCCAAATTCCTCTTCTGAGGAGGAAGAAGGGCAGGAAAATCTTTGAACATCCTCATCTAGTAGGAACAGATCCCTCAAAATGTCTTTACATTAGCTGAGGTTGTGACCACGTTCGTTTATTCAGCTCTGTGTAATTATTGCTCTTGCCTTTTGGTAATTATTTTACTATCCATGAAGAATTATAAAGCCATTAACCTGGAAGAGAAAAAGACAAAAGCCTGGGCATGTGAGAAAGACTTTGAATACCAAATTCATTCACCAGTTAGAAACAAAAGTGTGTGTTCAGAAAGTTAATTAACAAAAATTCTGTCTCAAGGCAACTTCTGCTTACTACTAATGGATATCATGAAAATTCATAAACTGACTGCTCCCAATGGGAGGATTTGCTGACTGGAGACTGCTGTGTGGGACCACATCTCTCTGTTCCTTTGTAATGGGAAGGTGGGGGATGGCCAGAAAAGCCCCTCATTTGTGTGAAGGGGTAAATTTCTGATGACTTCAGCGAGGAAAACTTCCACATGCTGTGTCCTTGTCTGTCAGGGACACACATCACCCTGCGCTCAGGGGAAGGTTTAAACTGCAGCCTTTGCTATTTGAAGATAAACTTAAAGGTTTTGATCCATAATAAGCACTGCCAACTGCGTTTCAGGCAGCACTGTTGCTTTGCTCTTGATGGGAAGCAGGAAGGTCCAGATTACAAAAGCTCAGGGACCTGTTCCCAGTGCAGGCAGCCATGCACAGGCAGAGGCTGTGTGTGATGAAGCCCAGGAGCTCACAGGTGCTCTGGGAAGTGATGACTTTCCTGTTAATGGCCATATCCTGTGCCTTCCTGACCACAGACAAAGTGGATTCCTGGAGGAAAATGCAAAAATACAGGTACAGCCTGGCTGCCAGAGCCTTCCTGAGGTTTCCTGTATGGCTTCCCTCTCCTGAACAGCCTTTTGTGAATCTGCCCAGCCTCTCCTTAAACTCACAGTCGTTATTATCATTTGCAATATAAATCGTACCGAAGAGATATCAGGCACATGGGGTCATGTTCTGCCTTCCTTTACAGGAGCACAGCAGGTTCCCTGGTACTGGCAGACACAGAGGGGATTTAGGACATCCGTGTTGGAAGGGCTGAGTGCATTTGGAAGTTGTTATAGTTTAGCTTGCACAGAGTTTTTCTTCAGGCCTCTATGCAATTACTGTGATTTCTTGGCACTGAGCTTTAGTGATTCACCTGAGCTGGGTCATGCACAAGGCAATGTGGCTCTGGAGGGCTTCCCACCACAATCCGTGTGCTCAGCAAGGCCATCAGCTGAATAGAAGGGATCTTGCAACTGCTAAGCCTTCCAGGGTAGGGGGGAGACTTAAAAGAGATTAAGCAATTGCCTGCACTAATCAGAACCATAGACTTTACAAATCGATCTTGGCTCAGTTGCTGGAGAAAAGCAGCTTCTGGACTTGAAGGGGATGGCATAGCTAGAGGGGTGGTTTTGGGAGACACGTGAGGTGTTGGGAAGGTAGGATGGATTTCCACAAAAATGGCAGAAGCCAAAGAGCCAAAAAGTAAGACAGAAGTGACACCAGAGCCTATCTTCCTGCAGCGGACATGGGGCAAACAGTACAGGCTGGGTGAAGGAGTAAAAACCTGGTTAGAAAGACAGAAGAGAAGGCGGAGAGATACCATAGGGCACCCGGGGCAGCATCACTTGGGATCTAGGGAGGAACTTGCCTGTCAGTGCTCCAGGTGGCATTGCCAGTTCAAACAGAGAGTGGAAGAATACCCAGCATTCCTCAGCACCCAATCCAATGCTCATTCCAATCAGGAGCTAAGCTGCTGCTCTTTTCAGTAGGTGAATGATGGAATAAGGCAAGGGGTTGCAAGGCTTTGTATAAGGTGGGATGAATAATTTCAGCAACACCTCCCCTCACCACTGCTATGCAGCAGTTCTACAATCTAGATTATTATTAAGAGGGTTTTTATTGACCAAATGACACATCATTTGGCCCCACCTGTATCTATTCATGCTGTTTGTTGCAATGCTTGTACTGTCCATACTATCCCTCTGAAGCCACTGCCAGCATAAACTGAGTGTTGCTGGTGTGCTCTCAAGGTTACTCAGAGGAAACACAGGAGCAAGGCAGGGCAGGAAGTGAGCAATTAGCCCTGCAAGTCCCTGGGCAAATGTCCACACACACATTCCCAACACACAGAACCACCCCAGCTGCAGAAGGGAGGCCATCAGTCAACAAAACTTGTCAAGCTGCAATTCAGCACCTTGAATGGGCAAAATCCTTGGTGGCATTAACATATTTGGTTTGATTTTCAAGATCTGTGTGGCTTGGACTTGTTTATCTTGTGTTTAGCTTTATGATCTGATTAAATCACAAGTCAGCAAAGGAAGTAAGCTCAAAACTTTAGGGTATGCCTAACAGTTCTCTTTAGGGTGTTAGAATAGGATAGTTCCAATTGGAAGGGATCTGCAATGATCATCCCATCCAGCATCAATATTTACCTATTAAAAACTTGGCCTGTTCTCCCCAAACCACTTCCCTTGTCTAGTAGGAATGCCCAGTACCTCACACAGAGGACCAGACTGAGCAGAATATCTCAGGTGAAGTCTCACCTACCTCTGTTCTCTGGCCTTTGTCCTGCCTTCTATCTGCTGGAAATCCATCCCCACCCATTACATCCTAGGAGAGGACACACCACCAGGGCCATGGCAGCTGGTAGATCTCAGTCCTCCTGCTCTCAGTGAAGATACTGATGTATTCTCCTTCCCAGTCATCCCCAAGTCTTGAGTACCTGTTTGATGGCAGAAACTCTGTTGTTACTCCATGAGCTCATGTTCACAGCAACTGAATTTCCTCCCTTTCTCCTACTTTTTCCATCTGCGCCCTACTGGGACACACCAACTCCCCTGTACCGGCAGTGATTTTCCAGTCTTCTTGTGGAATGTCTCCAGCAGCTTCCCCCCCAAGATGTTCCCTGCTACTCACATTACCCTGGCTAGTTCCTTACCTCACCACAACATTTCTACCACTTCCCATCTGAGTGCATCATTTCCCAAATGGGGCTTTCTCAATAGCTCTGAGAGACAAGGCAAGTAGTGTATGGCTCTTATCTGGAAGATCAGTTCTCTTATCAAAGGAAGCTAACAGGTTAGGCTGGCATGGTGGACTTTGGGTAAGCTCTTATGGATCTTATCTCATTTTCTGTTTGCTCCCATGTTGGATAAGTACTTATCCCTTCAAAGCTTCTTTCAAAGGCTTTCATCCCACCGAAGTGAGATTACTCCAACCTGTGTCTGTCCTGATCTCACCCTTCCTCTCTACTTCTTCCAAATTTGTGCACAGATGGAGTGTGTTATTTGTCCTAATATCTGAGCTTCTCCAGGTCAGAGCATGTGTGCTGCCTTCCTTCCTGCAGAAGGTTTCAGCAGTGTTTCACTGCAAGATTTTAGCAAACAGCAACATCCCAAAAAACCCCAACTATCCTGATAACAGGATGGTTCCAGCACTTCAAGAAGGAGAGGAAAGATGAGGGATCAGGGAGTGTAGGGACACAAAAAGGGCTAGCAGTTCTAAACTGAAGGAAAGGTAGATTTAGATTAGATATCAGGAAGAAATTCTTTGCTATGAATGTGGTGGAAGTTCTTTACTATGAGCACAAGTTGCTTAGAAAGGTTGTGAACGCCCCATCCCTGGGAGTTCAAGGCCAGGCTGGATGGGGCTTTGAGCACCTTGGTCTGGTGGAAGGTGTCCCTGCCCACGGCAAGGTGTTTGGAACTGGGTGATCTTTAAGGTCCCTTCCAAGCCAAACCAACCTATGATTCTATGATTCCAAGGTGCAGTGAGGTGGGGAAGGAAAGCATGGCCTCATTTCTCCTGTTCAGGCTTGGGAAGGTAACATGCTGTCATTGGCCATGTGTCCACCCAATAGCAATAATTATACAGCTCCTCATCATCTTTTAGATGCATACTCAGGATAATTAATTTATCCCTTCCTGAGGCAGTGAAATTAAACTTGTTTATTCCGTTTTACAGAGCAAAAAATAAGGCACAGGGGGACTAGATCTGTGTCATATAATACCATGATAGCGTAAATACACATATTAGCCATGTAATGAGTATTTAAACATCTTTAGTCACACTCTTCATTATTTATCCAGCCTTCTATCTACTGGAGATGCATGCCCTTACACCCTAGGAGTGGACCATGGCAGCTGGTCACGGCAGCTCAGTCCTCCTGCTCCCAATGGAGGCACATTTTTTACAGTGCAGTGAAAATCAAAATGTGGTTTTGGTTGCTCCGTGCACCAAAATTGCTTACTGTTACCGAAAATAAAGTAGGTTTTCACAGAAAAAAGAAAAAACCCCACAGCCTCAAAGGTGGTTTCGCTTACCTTTTTTAGCAAGATACATTTATACTCAAAACACGCCCCTGACTGAAACTACTGTAATCTATAGGTGCACAATACACAATTTAAATTATTTTAAGGTGTTTGCCTACAGCAAGTCTTCCACTTTTGATATACCTGGCCACATCAATACATTTAACATTATGAAATGGTTGTGAAACTTACTTTTACTGAGGATTAGTAGATGAGAGGTGCCCAATCACCTCCCAGGCTCAGCCCACGGGGGTTTCGGTGCTGTCACCTCCTCCTGAACCCAGCCTGGAGCGGGGACAAGCACCCACTGCCTGTGTTTGCATTCCCTCCCTCGTGCTGCCTTTTACCACCAACTTCGTGCAGCGTTTGTGCTGCTTTGCTCCGACACTGCAGTTTTCCGTGAGGCAAGGTGTAAGTATTACCTTACATCCACACTAGAGGATGCTCTTGGGTCAGCAGTGAGAGACAAGCCGCCTCTCCCTTTCTCAATCCGCACGGCTTCGAGGCTCAGAACGTATTTCAAGGCTTAGCCAAAGCTTAGGCGGTGTTTCAAGGCTTAAAAAGATAAGAAGAAAATGTTCACACGGACAAAAGTGTAACGCAAGTGACAAAGTAGTGACAAAAAACTACTTACCCTGCTTTTGCAATGCTATTACTGCTCAATATCCATTTTAAACCAGCCTGGAGGCAGACAGGGACTTTGATAAGGCCAACAGTTGTTTGCTGGGGTTTTTTTTTTTTCAGTCACCTGTTTGTGATACATTATGTGGGACGTAAGAGAAAGTTCAGGGAGACCCCTCTAAGACCTAAAAGAGAATAACAGGGGAGTTGGAGAGGGGCTTTTCACATGGGCAAGTAGTGACTGGACAAGGGGGAATGGCTTTAGACTGAAAGAGGGCAGGTATAGATTAGATATTAGGAAGAAAATCTAGACTGTGAGAGTGGTGAGGCACTGGTACATGTTGCCCAGAAAAGCTGGGATGCCCCATCCCTGGAAGTGTCCGAGGCCAGGCTGGATAGAGCTTTGAGCAACCTGGCCTGGTGGAAGGTGTCCCTTGACCGTGGCAGGGGGGTTGACACTGTATAATCTTTAAGGTCCCATCCAACCCAAACCATTCTGTGATTCTGTGATTTTGACCGCAAATAAGGGGCAAATTAAAGGACACTTATAAATCCTCATGTCCTTGTATTGTAGACAACAGGGAAGGAAAAGAGGAAATTTGGGGTTGTTATGCATTTCTCCAGCACTGTGCAGATGCACCCATCTCCCAACAGGCAGGAGCTCCCAAGGCTCTGTGAATATTCTGAATTTCAGCCCCTCCCACTGGAACAAGGGAATTTCTGCAGACATTTGTGTTTGTACCAAACACTTGTTTATAATGGCAATAGTCTCTTGCTCTGCTATGGTTTTGTTTTTCTGGTTTGATAGACTTCCTCTAAAATTCCCCTTTTCTGCAAACTGCCTCATTTTGCAGGATGAAACTCATTGTGGCACATGGGAACAAATCCAGTCTCACAAAGCACCTGGATGCAAGCTGAGACTGTCCAGTGCAATCTAAACTAATAATAAAAATTGATTTTAAATTAAGGGCTTGATATTTCGGGGGGAGTTGGAAAACCCAGAGGGGAAATTTTCAGTTTTTAAAAATGGTCCTGGCATTCTCAAAACAAAAGTGAAAGAAAACCCAACCATTAAAAAGCACATTAATTTCAATATGATGTGACTACAGAAAGCTGTGTCCATCATAACTATAATAAAACTCCAGCTCAGGTGGCTCTTCAGGGGCCCAGCACCTGCAAGGCTACAGCCAGGAGAAACCTTTCCCAGGATCAAGGCTTGCCCCAGCCTTCAGCCTTGCCAGCCCATCCAGCAGAGTTTATTTCACACACAAAACTTCTGTGGTTTGCTCCTGTCTGAAGGGAAGGCACATTTTGACCTCTCCCACAGCACAAAGTCACTCATCAGCTGGAGTGATGAGGAAAGCCACTAATGCCTTTGCTGCCCACACACGAAATCATCAAGCCCAGTGCATCATAGTGCTGGTGTGGCCCCAAGGAGGAAGGTAACAAACTGTACCACTGCTGAAACTCCTCTGGTGGGGAAGTTTATGCTGCTGGGTGAACTGGTGGTAGGAAAACCAATTATGAAAGCTGGTTAACAGCACAGTCAGTAGTCGTGATGCTCACTTGGGACTGCAGGTTGCAATTCAAGACCTGCTGCAGCCCAGAGAGCATCTTAATCGCCCAGACTGAAGCTAAAACTCCTGCTCTGAACTTCAGACCCCTCATTCTAATTTGAACCTTTTTCCTTGGAAAATCTGCTTTCCATGTAAATCCCCAGACACCCTTTCCTCCCCCCAAAGACATGTGAAATGTTTGGCCTAAGCAGCTCCATGTGGTAACAAATCCCAAAGGCTAATTGTGTGGAAAAGCATTTCCTTTCATCAGATTTAAATTTTCTGCCTTTTAGCATCGACTGCACCCTTTTCCTTGCATCATGGGAAAGCAATGTTTAATGCACAGAGCTGGAAAGAGCCCAAGACCACCGAGTCGATGCGTGAAGGCCAGTGGGCTGCCAGCAGCTTTAAACAACTGTGGATCATCACCACCACCACCAAATTCCAAGCAGATTACCCAAAAAGGCCAAGGCCAAACCCCTATTTCTGGGCTAGAAAAACAGATTCTTCCAACTGTTGTTATGGTGAGGAATTCAGCTCATTTGCAGATGACAGGCAGAGCGGAGCTGTCAGTCATGGCAGGGGGAGAACACCCAGGGCTTGGGAAGTCGTACCTTTCTCCTCTGTTTTGCCTGGGTAGTTGCTAACACTGCAAGCAGCTTTTCAGGAGAAAATGCAAAATCAATCCTCTATTATTTTTAAACAAAGCAGTTGTTATTCTGACTTGCCTCAGCAGCATCTCTGGGGAGGGAGATGCTAGTTTGAGAGGAAGTTGTATGAAGAGCTGCTGAGAGAGCCGGGGGTGTTGAGCCTGGATAAAAGAGACTCAGGAGAGCCTTATCACTCCCTACAACTTTCTGAAAGGGGCCAGGTGAGGGTCAGCTTTTTCTCCCAGGAAACCAGTGACAGGATGAGAGGAATTTGCCTCAGGCTGCACCAGGGAAGGTTCAGGTTGGACATCAGGAAGAAGTTTTTTACTGAAAGGCTGGTTAAGCACTGCATTGGGCTGCCCATAGAGGTGGTGAAGTCACGATCCCTGAAATGCCTGGATCTTGCACTCAGTGCCACAGTTTACTTGACAAGGTGGTGTTGGGTCAAAGGCTAGACTCGATGTCGTGGAGGTCTTTTCCAGCCTTGATGATTCTATGATCTGGGATGTCTTTGCGACATCAAGAGGTTTTCTCCTTCATCTCCCAGTTCACTTTGTCCTCCCAAACATCTGCAGGGCTCCTGGAAAGTTTCCAGCCTTTGCATGAGGGCTTCTGTACGTGGGCTCTGCAGAGCTCAGGCAGAGGCACTGACTTTGCCCCTGCTGGGAGAGTGACACAGGTTTTGTCTGGACCAGGCTGGACCAGGCAGAGGATATCCCTGTACCCCCCTTGCAGCCCAGCCACTACCAACAGGGATGAAATAACTAGCTGATAATCCTAAAGAAATTGCAATTAAAAATTAAGCATTACCACTCAAAGTCTTTGCTGTAACAATGTGTAGGACAAGCTCGCAGCAAATTAGTTGGCAGCTCCTAGCTATCCTCTGTTCATATGGATAAACTCCACTTTTCTAAATCACCTGTTCCTATAACCTGCATCCTGGGATAAATCAGCACTGCTTTGCTCCCTCCTCTGAAAAGATGTGGTGTTCAGGGGCCAAATGCTCATCAGAGGCAAGAAAGCTCTGGGGTAAATCCCCCTTTTATTGTCTGTAGATGTAAACAGAGGGCTGGAAAGAAGTCAGCTCAGAAAACATACGAAAAAGTGGTGTTTGGAGAAGTTATCTGAAGGGCAGAAGCCTGCCCAAGGTTCAAATCTTCTTCCATTTAAGTCAATAAACATGAATTTCAGCTAAACTTTTTATCAGAGATTTCTTCACAGATCCTTCTTTCAAAATATTTGGGTGAAAGAAAGTATGATTATGATTTTTTTGTAGTTTTGTGGCCAAGAAAATGTAACCAGGTTATTACAGTGGAAATAGTGTCATTTGTATCACCATGGGGACAATCACAAAGTTGGGGCTGAGGCAGAGATATGAATATGCAGTTTTGGGGAAAAGTTAGAAAATACACATTTGGCTCTATAATATAGACAAACATAGGAATTAATACATTTGAAAAGTCAGAGTTCTGAGATTTTTGTTGGTTTTTTTTTCTTGTTCTTGTTTCTGAGGGTTTTTTTGCTATTCATATTTGAAAATGGCTGAATTACAGTTTTGAATACAATCTCCTTAATAATTGGTGTGATTTCCTCAAACAAAATTCATCTAGGATTAAAAAAAATCTTCTATCCATCCTCAGTTATCTCTGCTTTAAAAAAGCTTCCACACTAAGTTCAACATGAACATCTCTTCTGTGCACATCCCACACAGTTGGATGGGCTGGTTTGCGTGTTCATAACCTCAGCAGTTAAAATTCTGCTTAAAAACAATTTGTCTAAAGAGCTCTGGAACAGCCACATTTGCTGCCTGCTGTACACAGCCCTCTGAGCAAGGTCTGTTTGTATTCACACATCGTTAAGGGCAATATTGACGAGTTAATGAAAGGTAGAAGTGGAGAAAGGCATCAAACACTTAACAATAATGCAGGGACAATTTTACACTGAAATAGAAATTTCAATATAAAATTGAGAAAGAGCTGCTCTACTCCAAAGAAGCAGAGAAGGAAGTGGAAGCAGCAGCAAAAATGCAGACAAATGCTAAGGCAGCCTCTACATGCAGAGGGGGAGATGGGGAAGAAAGTGAGCTACAGGGTCTGTTTGTTGTCAACCAACCAGCAGAAGACACACAGATAATTTTCCCATCCCAGTTTATTTCCCTTTCTTTATGCTTATGATGCACATGCCCATGAACACAATTTTAAACAAATCCTGAACTCTTGTATAAATCCAAGTTCTACAGATAGTTTGGAGGGGGGAAAAAAAGATAAGTGTATGAAAGTAAAATATTTATACAATTGGTTTCTTTAGGAGGGTGGAGGTGATTTTGTTGTGTTTCTCTCTAACAATGAGCCAGATGGAGATATATAGATATAGATTTTTATTTTTTTTTTAACCTCAAAGGGTAAAAGCTTGACTTGAAAAAGCTCGAGGCAGGGGTAGAACCCACATTCTGACAACATTCATCTCTGAGGTACCTTCAAAATAATTTCCTTCTGCTTTTTCTGTTGCCTTCCCACTGCTTTTTCCCAACTGCTTTCTATAAAGGGGTCTGTGCTATGGCATCCCCATTTGGGGGTGGAGGGGCTCACCTGTGCTTGCTAAAAACCCACAGTCCCTTCTGTGCTGGACTGGGACAGTGGCCTTGATTTAGTTCAGTTTCTCGCACAGTTTTGCATGCTCAAATTATGGAAAATTGCACAACAGACTCAGTTTGATTTTTTCTGAAGGGATTGAGAGGTAATATGGAAAACAACACGTCAAGAATCCTCTGTGACCCAGGCTTCCTCTCCCACATCCCACGCTGCAAATGTTTCATGTCCTCAATTTGGTTTCTGGGTTGCTCTGGCACTTCTCCCAGCCCCAGCCTCGAGGAGCTCAGCATGGGCACCAGACCCTGCTCCATCACCCCACCCTGCTAAGGCACCCCCAACCCCACAGGGAAACTGGCTGGGAAGTGCTTTCCAGGTGGGTGTGCAGGACCAGACACCAAGGGCACCCTACTGCTGGTGATAGCAGAGCTCTCCTCCATCTCACAGGACACAAGATTTCACCCAAATCTCTTTTGCTGTTCTCCATTCCAGGGGGAGAGGCATGTCTGTGGGAGATGGCAATACTGCAGCAGTGACTCCAGCAATGCTGGCTGTGCCACAGCCAAGAGACAAACACCGTTTTTACCCCTCAAACTCTGGATAATATTTACAGTACTGCATTAGTGAAGACATTCCCTTGCATCCACTGCTTGCCAAAAAGCAAGTAAATTTAACTCAGTGATTCAATTCAAAGCTGTTTGAGTCATCAACATCCCTGGCTAAGGGTGTCCAGACACTGCATCCAACCACACATGCATTAATAAAGACTCAAAAATAGACCATTGATTCCTCTAGAGCTGAAGTAACAGGTCTGATCCCAGCAAAGCAAGAGACCCAGCAGGGACAACCTCAGCGAGGGGCTGCAGTGCAGGTGGTTTCCCTAATGTACCTCTAAGTGGTGGTGGCTGGGTCCTCCTGCTCTCCTGGAGCCTGTGGCTTAGGAAGGGGGCACTGGAGATGCTCTGGCAGTGCCAGTGCTCCTGCCTTGCCTGGGCTTAGGTGCTGACAAACAGAGGATCAATTATTCATCAACTAAAAGGCAGACTTCTATTACAACAGATGTTTCTCCGAATGTTTGACACTGCCCATTAACTCACCCTTTAATTTTAATTGCTTAACTAACGGCTGTGTTCAAGGTTAAATGAGCTTAAATCTTAATTCTTCTCTTGTGCTGCTTTATGTAAAGATACCATTGGACTAACAGGGAAAAGGAAGGGAGAAGGAACCAAACCAAGCAATAACTTTGACCAGACACAAACAGGCAGCCAGTTTATCCTTCACATCTTCCATCTGCCTGCCTAGGGATAGACACAACACTTGGACACGGTTTTATCTGAAGCAGAGAAGAGATGGAGGGATCCATCAGGCTGAAGGTGTCCATAGGTTTGCAAAGGCAGGCTGAACCTGGGACAAGAGTCAGGAAGGAGGTGGCTTGGGGTGAGCATCCTTCCTGAAGCCAACAGAGAAAGGAAGTCTCTGCTCAGGGAGAAGTGTTTGAACATGCTGTTTAGGTATCCTCCAAGAATTCACCTTACAGGAATAATTTAGGTTTGTAAGTCACAGAAATGATGGCCAGACTCCTATAATTCCTCCTTTGAATATTTATAGCCCATCTGAAGAGTGGAGTTTCTTGTCCATCAGGCCAGGAGCTCTGAGGAAAAGAAGAGGTTCAACTCACTGCCTGGACAACAAGGAGAGATCATCTCTCAGAGGATACAACTTCAAAGAAGTGCTGGGCTGCAGGGCAGAGGACATGGTCCTTACCTCACTGTAGCCACAGTCCTGCAGTATTTACCAAGCATTTTAGCTCTACAGCTTGGTATCCCTCCAGGAATGAGCAGTGTAGGTACTGCTAATGCCACAGAAGGAAGCATGCCCTGTCCCCCCACTGCTCCCCACTGCAGGCACAAGGATGTCCCCACAGCAGTAACCCCCCTGCCAGAATCAAGTCCCTTCAAGTCTCACCAGGAGAAAACAAAAGGATGCATCCAAGAGAGGTCACAGCACCAGGCAGGAGGCTTTAACTCAGCTCAAGCAGACTCAAAGATACCTTTGGCGTCACATCTGTTCATGTAATTTAAGAGTGTGTTGCACCATTTTTTCTAGCAAGGCCCATGGATTTAGTTTGGATAGTTCAGATCTACCCCAAAAAAATAAATTAAATTACCGGTATCAGTAGGAACAATGGGAGAGACAGGACCAGACCCAGCAGTCCTCAGCCCAGTGAGTAGCAGCACAACAGCACCTCCATTCCAGGAGAGGGACTTAACACACATGGTGAAGAAAAACACTTTATTTTCTATATCTTACCACACTAAGGACATGAGGGAAAGAAAGGGGGAGCAGGCAAATGAGTAGGCTTTTTTTCCCCCAACACAGAGGAGAAAAGGAAGCACATCTCTTTCCTTTCTTTTGTCCCTCTCTCAAGAGGTGAAGGAGCAGAGATTGGTGCATTCCATTTTCCAAGTTGTTCTTGTACCTCAGGATATGTTGGTCCAGATGATTCTTGTCCATTTTGTGAACAATTTGGAGACTGAAAGATGAGCCATGCTAGGGGTAGGGCCTCATCTCTACTTTGCTGGTGTAAATCTGGCTCAATTCAGCCATTATAGACAAACCAGGCTCTAACACTTTGTTTCTACCGTGATTTTGCAAAACTCTTTTGGTAACACCTCTCAGTTAGATTCAGGAAACCAAGTCCCCTCTTTTTGTCTGGAAAACATTGAAGGTTATTTGGGTTGGGGCTCTGACCTAGTTGAAAATCAGATAAAAGGGCACATAGCAATAGGAAAAACAGGAGGTGTGGTTTTAGGCTGACAGAAGACAGGTTTAGATTAGATATTGGGAAGAAATTCTTTACTATGAGGGTGGTAAGGCACTGGAACAGGCTGCCCAGAGAAGCTGAGGCTGCCCCATTCCTGGGAGTGTTCAAGGCCAGGTTAGATGTGGTTCTGAACAACCTGGTCTAGTGGAAGATGTCCCTGCCCATGGCATCAGGGTGGGAACTAGATGGTCTTTAAGGTCCCTTCCAACCCCAACCATTCTATCACTTTATGAAGATGTCCCTGCTCTTTGCTAGAGGGTTGAACTGAATGATCTTTCAAGTTCACTCCCAACACAAACCATTCTATGATTTGCCAAGGAGGTTATAACCAGTCACTTCACTATCATCATGCATCACCCCCTGCTAGAATCATGACCTGGAGCATGCCCAGGGCTGGTTGTCCATGTGGGAAGAGGGAAAAACCATTAAAGGACATCAGCCCATCCTCTGTCACCACAATCAACATTACACCACACTTGTCAAGATCAGGGCTGGCCATGGTTAAACTGTCCATGGCCTATGGAGACAGTTTAACATGAGATGAGATGCTCCCTCCTTCCTGACAGTCTCCTCTCCTACAAATCAGTACCAAGGAAAGACAGCTGAAAACCGGTGACCTTCCAATTCTGCATGCAGCAGGAACGTTTCCCAGCCCTTCTTCTCAGCTAAGCTATTATAAAGTGGAACAAGCCTCTTTAGCTCAGTTTCTAAACTGAAAAGAAGTTCTTAGTTTAAGTTGCCTTTTTTTTTTCCCTCTCCCCCAAGCAGGCTCATGAGGACATCCACTCATTCGATTTTGGCTCCAGCTCAGCAGCGTTTCGGTAGTGACAACCATCAATCCTGCCAGACAGCCGATGGCACAGACTGCTCAGAGTGGGTGATCTCCGTTTTTTTTTTTTGGTTTTTTTTTTTTGCAGCTCCACTGCAATTTGCGTGGCGGTTCAGGGTGGGCTGGCAGGCAGCCAGGCGCTCAGCATCCTCCTCCCACTCAGAAAGGTGTCTCTGCAGAGCAAGGTGCCGGGGCTGCGCCGCGGCTGCCAAGACCACGGCGTGAGCTGTGCCAGTCCTGCAAACAGACAGGGGCTGCTAATCCTGCACATCGCCGTGTCACAGAGTTCACCACTGAGAGCAGGCTTTTTTTACCTCCTCCTCTCCCCCCCGCCACCAAGTTCAGCCTGAGTGGTACTAAGCTTATGCTTGTGGATGGCTGGGTGCAGCCCGATTTTCAGCAGGGAAGGGGAAGGTTGCACCAAGCAGTGGCAGTGTCGAGGTCTGGTTGCTGGCTCACCCCTACCTTTTGGTGAATATTGGGTTTCTGAGTGCAGAAGTGAGAGTTTCCTTCTTTGTTCTTGAACTCATTCTTTCCATCCCAAGGGCCAGTGGAATGTAATCTCTCCAGATGCCAGCACCTCTTAGGAAATTGTAATATAGCAGCTATGCCTTGTAAGTGGCTTATTCATACACGGAGAAAATAAAAGTAATATCCTTGGGGGACGGTTTTCAAACGGAGCACAGTGACACAATCCAAGGGACAGGTGGGATTTACTTCAGCTGAGGTCTGTCCCCAAAACCCACTCATTTTCAAGAGGAGCAGCAGAACTGGCATTTTGTCTTTTTGTTTAAAGGCTTTTCTTTCTGTTTAAAACCATCAGTGCTTCCTTCCTGGGGAGGGAGTCAATGCTTTTAGGGTTACTGTAAAGAATTGGTCAGCTGAACAAATTATCCTGTCCACTGACACTAACAGATTCCACGAGCTACCAGGACTTGATCAGCCTTTTTCCCCCTATGCCTACTGTTGCAATAAAACAAAGATTTGCCAAAAGACCCCCTTTGTAGCAAAGTAAAAGAAATTCCTTGTGGATAGTGATTCCAGGAAGCATTCTCAGAACTCTCATTGACCAACTCTGAATTAAGAAGTTTGTCAGAAAGAAAAAAGGCACACAAGAGAACAAGAGAGCCCCAAGAGCCAACTGACAGATTACCACACGACAAAGCTAAAAGGGAACTCCAAACCCTGCCAGTGCGGCTGCCCACAGAGCCTGCCAAGAGCCAGATGCTGCCACGGGGATAATTTCCTCCAGGGCTAGGGAGCCAGGCACTTCCCAGCCTTCTGAGCTGAGAACAAGGGGATGGTGGGGCAGCTGTGCACCCCAAGCCCATCATATCTACATGAAAAAGCCTCGAGAGGAATAGGCCGGTCTCTTCAGAAAAAAAAAAAAAAAAAAAAAAAAAAAAAAAAAAAAAAAAAAAGAAAAACAAAACCCACCAGGGTATCTGCTTCTTACTCAGAAACTCCATCAGGAAAAAAATAAAAGCTGGCGGGGAAAAAAATTGGAGTCCTTCTGGGTAGTGCCTTTCCTCCTTATGCAAAGCAAACTAGCACTGGCAGCAGGGGGAGAGCAAACAGGTCAGGCAGGGGAAGAAATGACACACAGCAAGGGAATAAGCAACACACTTTGCAGAATTAGAAACCAAACACACACATTCAGGAGCCCAGCATTCACCCTGCTCCAAGCAGACTTTTATTAGTAACCAACCCTGATGGTCTGCTGAGATTCTGCTGAGAAAAGGGCAAGTTAACACAGACACGCATCGGTGTTAACATTACCCTTGAATGGAAGTAGCATAAACACAAAATATTTGTTTCGCTGCTACTGTGCAACATCTGTTCCCGATGACTTACTCATTCCGTGCTCTCCCTCCCTCGGGGTTTCAAAGTACACAAGGAAGAGGGAGAGGCTCGCAGGTACTGACGCCGTGGTGCCCGCTCCGACGTTGTGCAACACCACAGCCCGTTCAGTTTTGCCTCTCGTGGGCAAAATTCTGCACCACTGAGCTGGAGTTTGCCCCCGTCCCGGGGCTGCGTCTCGCAGGATACAGCCAGCAATACAGGCGCTTTCTATTTTCTGCTATTTGATACCTCCACACGTGAGAATCTGCGGGGATGGCAAACCTGGAGACTTTTAACTGAAAGGCTGCCAATCTAATACTTTCCTTTGCAGATTTAAAAAAAAAAAAAAAAAGAATCAGACTTCAACCCATTTTTTGAAACCGACTGAATCAGTCAGCTTTTGCTGCAGTGCCAGAAGCCAGCAATGCAATAAGAGCTCTCACTACATCTATTTTCCTTCCACAGAACCCTTTAACACCATACAGTTGAAAAAGCTAAGGGAGTTTGTGCCAGGTCATGATGTGGAGACAGGCTCTCCCAGGGAAACTCCTGGCTCTGACATTTTAGCAACGAGGCTTTTAGATATGTCAACTTGAGAGGAGAATTAAGAGATCCAGATATCATGACTGTGCATGAGATCATCCTGGGGGACAAATTCGGGTTTTGTAGTTTCACTCTGGATACATCTCCACGCTCCCCTGTGCTCCATCAGCTGTGCGCAGCCACAATGTATACCCTGAAGACTCAGTAAACAGAGAAAAACACACACAAAAAACATGTTTTGAAACATCATTTCCAAGAAAAATCTCCTAAGTTTCCATATTCCAAAAGCAGTTGACATTTTTTGTTGAGTTTGAGATAAACTGAACAAGAAACTGGAATTTCTGACTTGAAGGTGAACACAAAGCATCGCAAGAACTTGGCAGAATGCTACTGGAGGCACAATGAACACCATGAGGAAGTCACTGTGCTCATACCCAACTTCAGAGCAGTGCTCAGTAAGCTTTGTCATCTTCTGATGTTTGAAAATACTGTAGAACAAAGTGTTGTCTGATCTTTTAAATTCTGGTTTTGCAAGCAGCAAGGCTTAAAAAACCTGAGCCCAGTAAAATAGGTGGCATTTTTGTTGGAAGTCACGAGTGACCTTTTAGTCTAATTTTAGGGGAAAGAAGCATTTCTGATTCTGCTGATGGCGAGGAGTTAAATGCAACCTTTGGAAGTGCTGCAGCTTCTCTGCTGCGCTGGAATTTGGGGTTGCTGGGAGCCAGAGCACCTCAGTCCTGTTACAGCAGCAACAAGAAGCAGCAGCACTATCACCATGATTTTAGGGTCAGAACCCTTTTCTTTGCTCCAAAAATGATCACACCTTTTGTGTTCAAGTCTGCAGCCTCAGACTGCAACCTCCTCAAATTGTCCTCATCCAGTGGGTGCAGAGCCTGGCTCTCTTCTCTCTGTTGGGACAAGTCTTGCCCTTGCAGGAGGGGATCTTTCCTGGGCAAGCACTGCTATCCCAGGCTTCTTGCACTGAATGGCATCACTGACTTCATCTCCTTTCCTTCCCAAGCTTCAAAGCTCTCCAGACAAGACCATATCAAGTGCGTGAGGCTGTACCACCTCTGGATACAAGGAGCTGAGTGGAATTCAGTGCTCCACTTTCATGGCACTGAAACTAGGATTGGATTTCAGCAGAGCAGCTTGGCAGAGCTCCCTCAGACCTGCTCCACACATAAAGCAAAACTCCATCCCCTGGGTAAACTTGAGCTTAAGGAAAATTCCCACACTCCCTGAGAGGCATGGAGCTGAAAGCTTTTCTGCCAGGTGTAGAAGAAGAACCAGGAGATGACTGAGCAGGACTGATTAATCCTGCCTCACCCTTCCATCAGCCCGATGCAAAGCAGAGATCTGGGCACCTGCAGAACCAGGTCTCACAGACCAGGTGTTTCTCTGCACTCCCCCAGCAGCCCTAGATCCTTTTCCCCCCAGCAGCGAGTTTCTCCACCACACTCTTGCCAGCTGAAGCATTTAGATCTCACCAGGCCAAAGGCAGGAAGGACCCTCACGTTCACCACTTTATTCACTTGCCAACACCACCTCAGGCTACACAGTCCCACACTGGTCCAGCTCCAGCCTGAATGGTCTCACAAGATTAATAACCCCTGGTGTAACCTGGGCCCTGTCTCCCTTTTCCTAGCATGCTCTGTCTGAATACCCTCGTTTTGAGTTAATGTAAGAGAAATTACTTTCATTAGTAAGGGGCTAATGAGGTTATTTCTGAAGTCAGACCCAGATGATCAGTTTGAAGGCTACAAGAAAGGGAAGGCAATCTCACTTGGGGTTTCCCCTCTGCATCTCTAAAAATTTAAATTGTATTCATTAAAAAGAGATCAAAATTCTACCTTAAGCAAAAGCCTAAGACAAGGCCCAGGAGAACACAGCCTACTACTGGCCAAGCAAGGGTCAGTCCCTAAGAGTGTTCTGAAGAACAAATGCAGCCTTAACCTTGCACGTTTTCCAGAAGGCACTTGTGCAGGCACTAACCCAACAGCCTGTTTCTCATGCTGGCCACCTACCGACAGCAGCTTATGCCCTGGGGCCTCCTAGATCTTCCTGGCTGTGAAATAAAACACCCAGGGGGCTTCAGAATAAGCTCATTCTGCTGTTTTGCCCAAGACTGCATCCAGGTCTAGTCTATAAACTGCGTCAGTCCGCTACACAGACCATTTTTACATCTCAGGCATCACGCTGACAGTAGAGCCTCCCTCCTTATCCCCCTGAAAAGGTAAAACATCAGAGCATATGACCTGCACTAGATATTAGGGTGAGAAAAAAGGCTTTCTAAGCTAAGGGAGAGGTGAACATCATGACAGACTGCCCAAGGAGGTTCCTACCAGCAGGTTAGACACATATTCCTCAGGTAAAATAACAGCAAGTTGTCCCTGAGAAGAAGCAGGGGAGACCAGATCCCAAACAAGGTCCTTTCCCCTCATGTGCCAAGGATTTTGTGTATATCCTTTGACAGCAACATGGTGAAAAGGGTTTGCTTATAAAACATTTTCAGAAACAAAGCTGTTAGATGTATAAAAACCTCTCTGAGGAAATTATTAAGAGGCAAGCAGCTTCTTCTGACAGCTGATTAGACATCAGAAGGGTTGAAACCCTTCAAGTAGTCAGTGTGACCATTCCTAGTCTACTAAAACTAAGATATTTTCATTTAATTTACAGAGCTAGAAAGAGAGCAGCTTCTGCTCCTCCAAATGTCACTGGTCCTCCATGAGATAAGACACCTTCTGGTACATGAGAAATTTAATGTTCCTGGTCCTTTCTCAGTGCTCGTTGCCACAACCTATTGCACAGATGCAATGGATTTTTGAACACAAGATCTATTATGTTTCCTGCCAGAGGCTCAAATGCATACAGGCATTGAAAACACGTTGCCAGGTAGTTACTTTTTATACTGACTCAGTATTTGCTGGCAGTCACTGCCAAGCATTTCTTGACTCTTACCAATAGGTTAGAAAGTCAGCACTGCTAATGAAATTCTTCATGTTATCTGAAAGATCATCTTCCCCTCATCCCAGAGAAAATTTGAGCGATTCTCACACTCAGAGACCTACCCCAAGGCAAATTCTTACCCCGAGGAATTTGTGATACCCCAGGCAGAACTGGCATCACCCTTTCTGCTCCCCTCCTACTCCACACGGCATTTGTTCTGCAAAATCCTGCTGGACTGGAGCGGTCTTTTGTCCTCACAAGGAAATTCATCCCCTTATTGCCCCCACCTTAGGGAGCTTTATACACTGATGCTTTTCAGTCCAAGCACTCTCAGCATGACCTTGGGAACGAGAACGGCACCGTCTCGTTCCCGTCTTGTGCCAGCCAGGAAGTCCAGCGCCTGCCAAGCGCCGGCCAGACACCGCAAGAACATCACAAAGTGCAAGGGAAGTTCTCCCCTCCCAAAGCCAAATCAGCCATTTGGTAATTAACCAGCCGGACGGAGCCAGACGAGCCCCGATGACGAGGGCGAAGGCGGCGGTGCTCTCACACAGGAGCCGCGCCCCGCGGGGAGGCTGCGGGCTGACCCCGGCCCCGCTCGCAGACACGGTGGCAGATGTGCCGGGCTTCCCCACGGTCTCCCCCTTGCCTGGCAGATGCCGGCCTCTCTGGGAAAGCGCTAAATGGATTCTGCTGAATCACTGCAGCAGATGGTTCGTAACACCACCTGGATAGCACAGAAGAGAGAGAGAGATAAAGAAGGTTGGGGAACAGAGAGTACCTAGTGTGTGGGCTGAGTTATCCCCGGGGATAAGTAACCTGTGGATAAGGTCGGCATTTGAACTTTTGTTTTCCCAAATTCCTATGTTATTAAGACTTGAGAACATCAATTTCGTAGAAATTCTATCTTGACATCTACAACGTATATTGTTTAATGCCCCCTTGGGAAAAGCCTTCAAAACCCACTGGGATTCTAGAAGCCACCCTTTGTCACTGGGAAGTGCTGGCAGCATTGCCTGCCCCAGGTTGCCTTGCTGGTGGGAGCATCAGCCTTTATCCCTGTCTGTACCAAGCTCCTCCAGCTAGGGTAGGGCACAGAAGAGGCTCATGTGTTGGAAGCCAAAGAATATTAAGAAGGATTTAGGAGTGGTGTTGGGTTTTTGTTGTTTAAGGGTTTTTTTAGAGCCAGGTTGGCAAATACTTCAGTTTTCCGCAACAGATCATTTTGAAAGGGCAGGGGAGCCAGCTGTGTACAGAAGTGAGCAGCTGTACAAAAGAGAACAACAAACAGGAAACAGGTAACAATAACCAAAGTGTTTGCTCACTCTCCTCCTGTTAAACAGCAATTTTTAATTTTTTCTTTTTTTAAATTGGGATGAAAAGAGCATATCAGGAAGAGAGGAGGGCTACAGCACCGACAGAGAGGGTGCCTGCTTGGAAAGCACTTGTCATCCCTTTGCAGTGTCAACCCATCTCTGAAAAGTAAGAAGCTGGAACCCCTTGGCCTGATTGTTAGGAGACATGGCCGCACAAAGCTGCTCAACCTGCAGCACTTCCAGCTGGGTCTCCCCAGGACAAAACACCAAGTCACTTGAGATAAAGTGCTCTCTAGGCAGTGAGTCGCAGCTTCGCTCATGAATACTCCTCCTTCTCCCAGGACAAGGCGTTTTCACACACCAAATGCACTGTAGGCTTGACTCCATTTCACTGGAGCCCAGCTTTGTCCTACATAGGCTGTTTTTGCTGGGTCACACCTGCCATTGATTCCCTCGGAAAACAGCTGCTGTTCCATGTTCTGCTGTTCACCTTGCTCAGCACAACGGCGCAAAAAGACACTCGTGGGCAAGCAAAGCTCAGGGTGGCACGATCTGACCTCGAGCACAGTAGAAACTGGAAGGTGACAGTACTGCCAGCCAGCTGGGCAATAACACAAAGATCCCTCTACCCCAACTACTTCATACGGGGAACCTCCCTCATTAAATTCATGCAAGAATTTAATCAATTTAAGCAATAAGTAAGATCCATTCTCACAGTGCTTCCCCACAATGTAGAATCCAACAGCACCAGGGACACCCTTATGGGTCAGCATGAACCCTTCCTCATGCTTTGGAGGCACTTGGTCCAAACCCAGATCCCACCACCTAAGCCAGGAAAAAGCCATTTCTCCGTGGTCCTCAGCTGCACGGTGGCACTTGGTGACACATGGTCAGATACACCCGGATAGCCACAGCCACCTCTGTGCCTATCAAGGCCAGACCACTTCCAGAAGGCACTCAGACTTCAAAACAAAAGCTAAAAATAAACAAAACCATTTCCCAACACTCATCCCAAGGAGAAGCAGCTTTGCAAGGGTGGCACGAACCTAAGCTGCTGGCATTGGCACAGCTGACCCCTGCCAACCTAAGGAGCCCACGATGTGCTGTAATCCTGGAAGGTGACAGCCCTTGCAGCATGAGATTAGGACAACAGATGCTCCTGACGGGTCATCCCCTTTACTGTAGGTCTCAGAATCATTCCCAACGTGGCCATGAGCTGGCAGGCAGGGAATCCTGCCTAAAGCAGCCCCACTGCTTATTTGGTACATACACAGCCTGCACAACCCCCTTCCCAGTATCCGCTTAGTGGCCTGGTTTCTTCTCAAAGCTTTTTATATTTCACATTCCTAAGATTTAATTATGTTATCAGAACAACAGGCATCGGGATTTGGAGTGCCAGAATTCACATTAGCAATTGCTATCAACAAAGAAAATGGGCACAGCATGCCCATGCCAGAGGAGATGTGGGCTGCTCTCCTCAATCTACTCACGGTTATTTATAGCCTGTTTGCAAGCCATCCACCTCCCAGGTTTAGCTTCAGGCTTCTTTCTGAGCACCCTCTCTCTCCAAGAAAAGCCTTTTGCCTCCTCCTTCCCCAGCACCGCACTCAGATTTGGGCAAATTTATTTGATTGGGGGGGGGGGGGCAAGGGCAAGATACAACACCTTTGAATGTTCTTGCATACATCCACAACACCAGAAAAGACTGGAAATAGAGTGCCACAAATAAGCAGCTGCAGGGACACCCAACTCTCAGTGGTAGAAATGAAAAAAAAAAATATATATATATATATATATTTATAGTTTTTAACACTTCACCACATTGAAGCAGATCACAACGTATCTTCAGCAGCTTTCAGCCCTCCCCACAGATGGGGATGCAGGCACAGGATCTCTAAGGAAGGACACACACTTGAAGGCAAGAAATACCCACCTATTTTGAGATGATTGCAAAGAAACCTCTACGTGGTAGCAAGAGGGGTGCGATAGCTGTGCCTCCACACCAGCATTAACTACAAGCTGCCCATCCTTTAACCAGCACCACTTTGATGCAGTGCCGTTCTGCCAGGATCTTTGGCTTCCAAAAATTAAGAAACAGGAGACACAGCGCTCAATGGAACAGGTGCAAACCTCCCCACCAGCTTACTGCCCCTCCCCTGAGCAGCAGCCAGCAGGAACAGCTCGCGCCTTCTGCCTCCCAGTCCCAGCTCCTGCTAAAACCAAGGCTTGAGGCAGGTGTTAAGAGGAGTGGGTCAGAGCTCAGCTCCCCAAGACCGGCAGGGATTCTGCACCTCAGAGAACACCCTCACACCAGTTAGCCAGCCGAGGGTGCCGGGCTGTCCTCGCACACGCCACCCTGTGCTCACAGGTTTGTCACCCGGCCACCACCAGCATCACTGGGGGCAGGGCTGGCCCACAGCTCCCCCAGGACACCCAGGAAGTGCTGAGCCCCTTCAAACGGCCCCAAAAACCCTGGTCAAAATGCAGAAGTGGTGCTGGGTTAGGTCCAGCCCAGTCACTAAGGAAATGCTCAGTCAGGCTCTGACTGAGACACACGGCAGCTCCTTACATGCCTAAAATTCCAGGTGGCCCTGAAAAAGAAAGAAATTATTAGAGTATATAGCAATAATTTTTTTTGAAAAGCAGCAAATCATAAAATACTTACAATTAAAGTAATCACTATTAATACATAATAAAAAAATCCCAAACACCACGCCCCTTCTGCTAAAGGGGGGAGAAGGCTCAAGCTTACAATTCTAGCACATTTTATTTCATGTCGATTTATAAAGACAACAATCCTAGTCACGATTGTCACATTGTACAGCACATACCGATACAGTTGCAAACAGAACTCCACGCAAAACTAAGCGCTAACAGTAGCCTGAATCACTCTTCCTGCGATTGTCGTATCTAGACTAACAGTATTACACTAACACTGAAGGAAAAATAGTTCACTATAAAACAGTGATAGAACATTTTTATAAAATATATTCCATTCCAATAGCTTTTCTACATACTGTATACTATAAAACTCTCCCACAAAAAATTAGTGTCTTTAAATATACATATTTAATCTGAACTGCACCAAGATTAAAAACAATTAAAAATATCAATGATTTTTTTTTTACATTAACTTCACAGTATTTGTTTGTAGTAGAAGACAAATCCAGTGTTTAAAATGCAGAGCAGGACTGTTCCCTATGGAGACAGCAACTGCCCCACAGAGAAATAGTTTATGAAGAGACAAGCATTAAGTGTGCCATGTTTCAGTACTTCTCCGTAGAGCCATGAACCATTTTGAAAACATGCTCCGAGCTATTGCAACTTAAAAATAAGAGACACACAGAGAAACAGCCAAAAAAATAAGTCACCTTAAGGACAAAAATAAGTGCAAACATTTCTTTACTTTAGAAATTCAAGCTATGAGTGGGAACACAAATATTAGACTATGAGAACAGTGTGTTCATGATGTAGTCAAGGATGATAAAGTCTTTTTTTCTTATTTAAAAAAACCAAGAAAACAAAAACAACTTTTGCCCCATATTCACTGCAGCACAGAGCATGCTCGTAGCATCAGTTTAATGAATTATTTCTATACTAAGATTAGACAAAAACTTGTTTCAACTTTTCCCTGCTCCATACGCTAATGATGTTCTTATGGCACATCCTATTTTCTGATCCTCTAAAAAAAAAAAATAAAAACAAACAGTAATTGAAGACTGAAATGCAAACAAAAGTGTCACAAGAATGCAAAATTAAGATTACCAGCTTCAGTAATGCTGACTCTACATCAAACTCTTTACATGTTGCTCAACATGCAAAACCCATTGTTATAAAATTCAAAGTGTAAATTAACTAGTTTGAAATAGATTAACAGTAATAATTCCACTTCAAAAACAAAACAATCTAATAAATACTATATCAAGTATCTTCAGGAGAAAAAATAACTTAATTTTAGTAGAAAGAAAAATAACTTAATTTTACTAGATTTTGTTCAGTGCTATTTCCAATCACAGCAAAAATAAAAAAAAAAAAAGAAAAAACTGATTAAGTAGAATAAGACCACAGTACCAAAGCCACTTATGTTCAAGATACAGTACTCTCCCACAACTTTCATATGTAACAGGTTCAGCAAAAATATTTTACAGTTGAGAAATTAAGCTGAAAACAAACCCCAAAACTATAAATAAAAGCAAAATTTCACATTACATGTACATTCATAGTTTAAGAGATGAATAATAAGAGGCTGTAACAAGTATATCCTGATTTTCTTTAAAGAGGAAGTACTTATTTAAAAAAAAAAAAGTCAATCCCATATTATTTATGTAGGTAGTGCTCAGTTTTTGGACCAGAGGGGGAAAGGCATTGGGAAGTTTTTTCTTCATAAGATGCAATACAGTATTTTAAGCACAACTTATAAAAATAATCTAATTCAGTGCTTCAAATTATTTTTAAAACACGCGCTTAAATTTCACCAAACAACTCCAGGAGTGTCAAGAAAGCTGGTGAAGCAATGCTAATGCAACAGAAGGACATTCACACCCCTCAGATATTATTACTGTGTTTCAGTCCCATGTACATGTACCTTGAATGGGTAATTTGACTGGAAGGGAACCAGGTGACATCCACCGACATGCAGAGACCAAATGATGATCTAATAGGCAAGAAACCGAATCATCTGGAGTAAAACTGGCTATAGGTACAGGCAGCCTCAGTTTACAAATAAACTTAAAAAAAAAATAAATTACCCCCCAAAACTTCCCCTGAAAAGGTGGGACTTGGGGAAAAAAGTCAGGCCATGCTTTCCCTCCAGCAGTTCATCTTCATGCTGCCTCTTAGGAACACCAGCAATTGCACACAATTTGGCTCAGAGGGAATGACCAACTTCATGAAAATAAAATAAAATAAAATACAATTTCATGCTGCTGGTTTTAGCATGGCAGCAAACCTTTCAGGCAAGACAGCAGGGCAAGTCCTAATGCACAAGGCGTGAGTTACCTTGGAGTACAAAACCTCAGAAACCTGGTATCAGGAGGGGTATTTAGCCACTTTATAGCTGCTGTCCCCTCCAAGGGGGATGGGATCAGCCTCTGGATGTCAATGAAAATATTCACATATTATACAATTTTTTTTGTACGTCCTAGCGTGCATCCTTCAACATTTCGGGAGTGAATATGGTGCAGACAGAAAGTGTTTTTCCATCCACATTTTATGCTCAAAAGCAGCTCTTCAGCAGGTCAGCCCAGTGAGGAGGATGGGTGGGAAGGGAAAATTTAAGTCAAGTCCCAAGGCAAAAACTTCTCATTTAGATTTTAGGATCAACTGCAGAACAGTATTAATGGAATAAAGTGAATAAAAAATGACCAGTACCAAAGATGCAGCCAGGAATCCTCAAGCCCTTTAAAATTTGGGCCAATTCAATGTCTCATCTGGCTCTATAAAACAGAAGTACATCTGCCCACTCTGCAACGTGTGGACAGGTTTCTCTACACCAAAATGTATTTAAATCATAGTTCATCTCTTCAGCTGTTTCTCTGCAACACAGAGAGGGCATTTGGGGAGCTTAATGGAAGCCAGATTTTTCTCCAGAATTTGCTGATAATATTAAAAAAAAAAAAAAAGAAAAACCAAACCAACAAAACCCTGACCACAAAGCAAGTACTTCCAGTGTGAAAACTGATGCTAAATCATTGCAGAATTACTTAAGATCATTTCACATTAATAATGTAACATGGGTGCACAAGAGAAGACCTAAAGGACTGTGGTAGGAAGGGAGGGGTGGTGATGGGAGCGGTGGAAGGATTGCATTAAAAGGCCTCTGGAGTGTATACCGCTGCATCTTTTAAAGATCATATACCTGAAGTGAATATCACCAAAACAAAATAAAGGAAAAGGAGGAGAAAAACAAAAACTAAAATTCAGATGCTGCCTTTTTTTTCCTGTTTTGTTTTAAAAGGGTTGAGGGGTGGTGGTATAGATATTTTAAAAAAACAAACAAACAAACAAAAAAAAAACCCAAACAAAACAAAACGAAAGTCACACATCTCAAACAACCAAGGACTTTACAAGGCCACAATGAAATTTGCGGATGTGTCTGTACAAATCCCCGGACTGCGTGAAGCGTCTCTCGCACCACTTGCACCCGTGGGGTTTCTCCCGGGTGTGCACCACCGCGTGGCGGCTGAGGTTGTGGGAGTACTGGAAGCTCTTCCCGCACTGGCCGCAGGTGTAGGGCTTCTCTCCCGAGTGAGTCCTCTCGTGCCTCTTTAGCGTGTACATGCAGGAAAAAGTCTTCCCGCAGAGGGTGCAAGTGGGGACCGACCCGTCGGGTGACAGGCGGGTCCGGGAGCCGTCCTTGTCACGGAAGTGAGAGCTCAGGTGCAGCTGAAGGATGTGCGGGCTTGGGAACACCTTGCTACAGAGGGGACAAATGCAGATATGCCCAGGAGGCACGAGGACACCCGAGGAGATGTCCGACGAATCCATGTCATCCTCGCTCTCGTCTCGCTCTTGATCTAAATCCTCCTCTCGGGCATGAGAGCTGCCATTCCCCGCGAACATGTGTCCTAACCCTGTCACTAGGCTTTTGGCTGAATTCCCAAAATGCTGACTCTCTGGACTCCTGGCTTCGCTGTCCTCCTGATCTGACAGCAAGTCTTGTTCATCTTTAACAAGTGGCTCGGTACCCTGCTGCTGGCTGTCGGAAGCCAGCTGTCCAAAGACATAGGAGGGGTGTAAGGAATCTCTCCCCGGCACGGGCTTGAAAGACAAATCCAGCGCGCAGTCCACATCACTCGAAGCCAGGGGATGGTTAACAGACCTTTGGGACAAAGGTCCTGTGGAACTATTGACATTAGCCTTTGTTTTTCCAGCTGCTGCGGCGCACGGTTCTGCCTCTGTCGGCACAGAGCTGACACTTATATGATCAGAGGACCAGGCGGGGTGACTGCTGACCTTTTCTTTGCCTGCTGCTCTCTCGTATTCTGCAACGCTGAATTTTTGTTTGTTTCCTGGGTCAAACTCGTGGACCAGGGGCACTCCGGCGTCTAGAAAATGCTCCGCTTTCTCCAAACTAGCCGCCTCATCATTAATCTTCTCTTCCGAACATAATTCTTTATCTTTCAACTTGCCCTTGCAGACTTTCACAATGTCATACATGTGAAGGTAGCTCGCTGCAGCCAGCACATCTTCCACTGGGAGACTGTTGAATTCCAGCTTTCCCTCGTACATGAATTCGAGCAGCAGGCTGAAGGCAGGGGCTGTGACAATGTCACTGTTCAGATGCACAATATCCCTTTTGTCTAACTGGTCCCTGTAGAAAAGATGGAAGTACATACTGCAAGAGGCAAGAACGGCTCTGTGAGCTCTGAATTGAGCTTCTCCAACTAAAACAGTACAGTCACACAGGAAGCCCTGGTGACGCTGCTGACTCAGACACTGCAGCAACTGGCGGCTATGGTCTGGAAACTCCATTCTTCCTTCATAACCTGTTCAAAACAGGAAAAACTTGAATGCTACTGTAAACTAAAGCCTCCTAGCAGCTGTAACAAACAGATCGGCTTTTTGGTAACCCAAGCCAAAGAAACAGCCTTGGAGATAACATTTACTGTTAATTGTCTGTAATAGTTTTATTAAGGGGGGGGGGAGAGGAAAAAAAAAAAAAACACCAACACAACATGCTTCTCATCCTTTCGCACCTGCTCCGAACAGGAAAAACTTGATTGTAAGTAAACAAAAGCTAGTAAAGCAGCAGCCCCTCCAACCTTTGTTTCTCCCACTAAGCACTTTAATAAAATTAAGCAGAAGAAAGCGCGCACACACACACCCGAAAGGGGAAAAAGCATCAACTCCCAGGCTATCTTCCCAGCAACGCTAACTTGGGGCATCTTTTAATAAAGCATATTCCCCGCGTCACGCACGCACACACACACGCACATTTAAACTTTATCCTCAGTCGTTATGCACCGAATCACAACAAAACAGCGGCGGCTGGCGCTGGGGGAGCGGCGGCTCTGCGGGGAGGGGGCGCGGGGCAGAGCGGGGAGAGGCCCCGGGCCCCGCACGCGAAAAGGGCGGGGGGGATAAAGGGGGGAGAGAAAAAAAAAAAGTTTCTCTTGAAGTTATTAAAAGGCAAGGAGGAAAATAAGCGGCGGAAGGCCGGCGGGAGGGCAGGACTGAGGCTGCAGCCGGCTGCGTGCCGCGGCCGGGCGCTTACCTTCCGCGGGGCGCGGCGGGGCCGGCCGCGGGCGCGGAGCCGGGCGGGCAGGAGGGAGCGCGGTGCGAGTGCGACCGAGGCGCGGCGGGAGGGAGGGAGGGGGAGAGAGAGAGAGAGGCAGGCGGGAGGGAGGAGGAGGGAGGGAAGGAGGAGTGCTCGGTTTGCTAATTACACCGCAAGCTGGAGAGTCAGCTGCTCTGACTTCACTGCGATGGAAATGCTACCTCCAGCTGTGCGCCTTTTAATGCCATATGTTACTCCAAATCTCGCTACCAGCCAACCACAGCTTGCTGCCTTTTAAAGTTCCAGCAGCCCCATTTATAGCCCGCGATTAAATCCCACAAACTTGCCCCGAGCCCGCTCCCCCCTTCCCGGACACTCTCGCCACCACCAGCCCCCAGCCCGGACCCCACCTCCCGCCGCAAAGTTGCTTCCCGCAGCCGGCCGCGGTGACCTTCGCCGGTGCCCGGCTCCGCGCAGCGCTGGGGGCGGGGGGGGGGAGCCGGCGGGGGGAAGCACCGCGGAGCCGCTTTTGGGATCTCCCCCCTTCACAGCCGCGCTCCCCAACTTTGCGGGGAGGACTTTCCCCCGCCGGGGTGTGGCGTGGCGGCGAGTTTCCCCCCCGCGTTTCCCCGCTCCGCGGCTCTCCCCGCGTTACTCACCGGCGGGCGGCGGCGGCGGCGCTCGGCGTCCGCATGTGCGCGGCGGCGGCGGCGGCGCGGGCTCTCCGCGGGCGCGGCGCGGGGCTGTGGCGGAGCAGGTTGTTCGCCGGCCGCTCTCGCGATACTTTCGCCGCCGCGAGCCGCGGGTGCGGGCGAGGGTGCGGTGGCGAGCGGCCGTGTCCCCGTCTGGAGCACACAATGGCCCCGCCGCCCCGGCCAGCCCCGCCGCCGCCGGCCGGTGCGCGCTGCCGGCTGCGCCCTCCCCCTCGCCGCCTCCTCCTCCTCCTCCTCCTGCTGCTGCTGCTGCTGCTGCCGCCCTCCCCTCCCGGCCGCTGCATTGGCAGCGCCGCCGTCCCGCTCCCAACTCCGCTGCGCCGCCGCGCACAGGGCGCGCCCGCCCGGCCGCTGCAGCCCGACGTGCCGCGGGGCCGGGGCAGCGCGGCCGCGGGAGCTGCGCGGGGTCGGCCCCGCCGCGGGGATGGGGCGAGGGGCGCGGCGCTTCCCCCCTGCACACACACACACATACACACATACACACACCCCCCGGGTTTATCTGTAGTTGCGCGCCAGCTGATAAATACCAAATGCCGACGGATTTTTCAAGATGACCTTTTCGATAGTTGATTTGAATTTTAAATTTTAATTAGCTGTAATCGCATCAAAAGTGAGCGCCCTGCGAGGCGGGGGGCGCGGGGTTCCCGCCGGGGCTCCCACCCGGGTCGGAGCCGGCCGAAACCCGCTGGGGACGCTGCGGCTGCCGAGCCCCGGTGCCGCGCCGAGCCCGCGGGAAGCGGCCCGGGGTGTCGCTGCGCTGGGCTGTCCCGCAGCCTCGGGGCTGCAGCAGCGCCGGGAGGGGAGGCAGGGGGCTGCGGATTGAGGCTCCGGGTCGTTAGGGATGTTGAGGTTTTTGAGGGATGGATGTCAGAGTGCTGGTGGGTAAGGGACAGCAGAGGGGTAGCGGAGCCCCGGGGGCACTTCAGAGTTCCCCTGCGAACGCCCTGCGTGGTGCCAGCTGGAGTCTCCAGACTGTGCTTTAGCCTCCAACAAGTACAACAGGGAAACTCCTTTCCTTCCTCTAGGTCGCCTTGCCTAGATTGTAATATCGGCAAAATAGCAACTTTTTTTTTTTTTTTTTTTTAAATTAATCCATTTTCCCCTGCATTTTTTACAATGGCAGCATTAGCACCTTAAAACGTCAGGTTGAATTTGGATTTGTTCTAATTTCATTTAGATCTCTGATATATTAAAGCTCTTTGTCACAGGAGCTGGGGTCTGCATCACCAATACCACTCTTCTCCCACAAACTTCAACTGTTTAACTCCATTGGCAGTGAATGCCACAACATTTGGGTGGATTTGAGCATTAATGATTGCATTGTCACAAAGCCTTTCTCAGAGCAACAGTATTTGGTAATACTGTCAGCTGCAAGGTTCAAACTGGAAAACTCCAGCCCAGAATGTGGAGGTGCCCAGCTCCAGTGAAAGAGTTGAAGGTCCTGAGGTTAAATCTGTCACCATTCAGTAAAGCTGAGAGCTTTATCTATTTGTCCACCATGGCAGACGGGACTGGGGAGCTCTGTCCTTTTAAAGACGGTGTCATCCTGAGTCACAGCCTGCACAGGCTCTACCAAAAGTGGAGCAATTTTTTTCCCCAAAGTATGAGTGCAATCTCCATGAAGTTACCCTGTGGATTTGCTAACTTGTGGAGTTTTGTTATCTTTATACATTGGAAATGTTAGGCAGAATCTTGTACTTATATGAATTAGGTTTCTTGGCAGAAATACCTTGGTTTTGTGTAAGTAATAATTCACGTTACCTTCTCCCCTTTAATAAATAAATTGAGAAAAAACCAAGATTATAAAAACAACCCAGGTTTTAATTCCTATTTGTGTGCTGTAAGCTAGGTATAATTGTCTACAATCTAGCAGTGTCTTATTTTTAGGAAGCCAATTACAATTTCACAGTTAAGTCTGTGGTCATTATCGAGTTTGAAGTGTCAGAAAATACAACAGCATTCCCATTTCCTCTAAGTATCCATTTGGCATGTTTCTGGCTTGCTTTTTCAGGGCTCTGAAATACTATACTCACCTTCACACCAAGGCAACCCTGGGTACAATACAGGTGTTGTACTGATTTAGCTATGGTTGTATAAAATACTGGTAGTACAACTCGCTAATGTAAACAAGCACAAAGTCATTACTGGAAGCAAGGCAACAGGAAGAACTGCCCCAGAAGCTTTATTCCAAGAGCTCCTGCGTTTCTGACAGCCCTCGTGAGAGCATGACAGGGTGAGCAAACTATCTCTGCTTTCCTCTCCCTGGCCCCTGAGCCCTTCTCAGGCTGAGGGCTCCCCTCCCACCCAGCCCAGAGAAGGCTCCGTTTTCAGTCCTTCCTCAATGGAGCAGAGCCAGGCAGAGCTGCTTGGCCAATACACGGATTTGTGACTGGTGCCTGTGCTTGGAGGAGATCACAGCCACTGTGCCACCAAACATCAGGACAGCTGAATGTGGATGGGGACTGATGGAAGCTGTTGGGAGTGACCATGTTGGGCATCCTTGTGCAGCTGGGTGCATTTCCTGGGTCTAGCTAAAACCCTCCTGGGCTCCAGCAAGCATTTTGCTGCCTGTGGAGTTTTCCAGAGTTGAGCAGAAAGCCCGGCTTTAGGGCAGAGAGAGTAAAAATCAGTGGTGCTGGCAGGGCTTCCACTTGCCAGGCAAGGCTAGCCCTGCTCCTCCTGGTTGTTTTTGCAGCCTGGACACCAGCCAAAGCCCACAGAAATTAGTAGAAAAACCAACTGGATCAGGTCCATAAAGCCTGAGGACTTGCTTCCATTCTTACCCCTTTGATCCAACAAGAGTAGGTATTTACTGAGTGGGGCCTCTCTAGCCCTCTTTGTTGGCCAGATGCAGAAGCGGTAGCAACAGGTTTTTCATGCGATTTAATCATTTTCTCTCTCACCACATTGGGCAGAAGCCTCTTTGTGTTTGTTTCTACATGGTTTCAGTGCTTTTATGTCTTTTTTTTTTTTTTTTTTTTTTTTTTTTTTTTTTTTTTTATAATAGAACATCTTCTTTGTGATAGTCCAGTTGTATTTCAGAGGGAGAGGCAGGGCCTGAGACTGTCTAATACTTGCAGGATTGAAGCTATTTTAAGTGCATTGGTCATAGTGAGGTTTATTTGCAGAAGTTCTTCCAAACTTTTTCAAAGGCTGTTTTATCCCTCGCAGACAGCAGCGAGCATTAGAAGGACCAAATGCTTCGTTCCCTCCTGTGACACAGGGAAGAATTTAACCCCAAAAGATGCAATGCTGGTGGTGGTAAGACAAGGAGCTGGCCTTGGCATCCACGAGACTTCCCCAATTAGCAATCTCCTCCAGCACTTACCCTGCAGTCAAATCCAAGGTCAGCATTTCGGGGGTTGCTCAGTTTGCAGTCAGGTCATAAAAGTGGGCACGACTTTCCCAAAGATCTTTTCAAGCATGTCATCCAAGACTCCAGAAAGCATTAACTTGCACTGCTGCCATTCCAGACATTAATCAGAGCATATATTGCAGACAGTCTCCCCAGCAGTGTGCTTATGTGAGTCGGATTTGTTTTATGGCTGTCCTGCTGATTTCTCCCCGATAACGAGACCCTGCATGTGCTGCAGTATTTGTGAGTATCTATTGGAGCAGCCAGGGCCACTGTCAAACCATCCTACCAAATGGAGAGGCTGGTGGCACTAAGCTGCATGTATAAATTACATATTGTTCTATTTGCCATAACGTGGCTGTCAATAAGGCTGCATCAATCTGGGAGCACACATTAAAATCAAAAAGGACTCTGCGGAGGTACCACTGGCACAGGTCACAGTCGACTCTGCAGTGAGAGCTTGCAACATCCCTGTCTGAGCCAGCCAGGCATTTAATATCACACCTGTACCTTGGCTCCCCAGTCAGCATCTGGGAGGCAGCTTTCACTCAGTTATTCATCTCCATAGTTTCACTCAGCTTGTCTAACCCTTAACTTCTGTTTTTTGTTTTTGTTTTGTTTTTTAACAGTCTGCTGTGTTCTCGTTTTTTAGAAAAAAGGTACCTTTTCAGCCTTTATAAAGCCTATATTGCTTTTTCAGTAAAGACAGCGTGCTTCTTGCTTTGCAATGGTGAAAGAAATTTGGATGGCATTGACAAGGCACACTCTTCTTTCAGAGGTTGGTTTTTTTTTTTTTCTTCTTTCACTCTTGTTCATCACCCTGGCAGCTGTATTTTAACATTGCTTGGGTTTTCTTTGCCAAATTAATTTAAAAATTCAAATATAATTAAGCATGTTCCTTCCTTTTTAGTATTTGTTTTATTTCTTTATCAATGTCCAGGAAAGAACCTGAAAACCCACATTATAAAATAACAGGTCTATAGAAGTTCATAGCAGGATACAGACAGTGAAATACCAGTGGACAGTAAGAGACAAAATTGGTGTCTGCTTTGGGACCAGACATAAAATTTATCAGAGACAGATAAAAGTCTTTAAATCAGAAGCTGCTGTATCCTCAGTAAAGTCCAGTGTAAAGTTACTAATTTCTTATTAAAGGAGATAATTTAATTGGCATTGCTCTATTTGTAAGCAAATAATGCACTGTGTTAATAATGCACTTTATTTTGGTAAATCCCAGAAGAGACCTTAATACTGCAGAAGTGTTTTGCTAGATTAGGACTGGAAAAATCTCAGGATGAAAATACTTGCTAAGTAAAAAATATAACCCAGAATAAAGGGCTTCATTCTAAAGATGTTCTCATACAACTTTTGCAGCAGTTCCTCAGAAAGCACTTCATCCCAGGACAAATCGATATTGCTTCCAACTACTACCCTGAGCTCTGTAAGGCAGAGAGCTGGCGTATTTATCCCACTATCTGCAAAAGGTCTCTTAAGCAGGATCCATTCCTCTCCTGGGACTTGTGGGTTTGGCTGAACGTGTTCTTAGAACAAGTGTTGGGTTTCTCATTAGATAGATCAGCAATCTCAGGGCATAAAAGGCTATATTTTCTCACACGTGGGGTATATAATAACAGTCTTCTCTCTTGCTTTTCCATGGGGTTTCCAAATCAATCTAGCATGAGTACAAACAAACAAATATCCCAGATGCCTGTTAAAACAAGAAAATCTCAAACATCTCACTTTTATCCATTGCCCATAGTAAAACCTGCCCGTGTTACACAGTTCAGACTGTCATTGTTACATCTCTTGGTGGCCTCGGTGATACCCACTCCTGCCCTCCCAAACTCATCCCCATAGCTGCAGCAACCACCTCTACTATTCCTTTACCCTTTTATCAGGTACTGAATCAAAACCAAGCTGCCTGTTCCCACCTCCAAGACCCTCTGTAACTTGGAGTGCTCACACTGGCATCATCTTCTAACCCTATTCTTTACCCTCCTAGGATGTTTTCCTCTTTCCTCACTCTCCTATCCTTTTTGTGCTGGCCCCTTCAGCAAAAGCAAGTCTCGCTCTTTGCTGTGCCTCAACCTTGCCATGATGTGGCACACAATCAGTAGTCAGAGGAGCTGGGATGGAGATTTTGGTGACACTGGATAAGAAGGATTTTGGGGTGACTCAGAGAGCTCTGTGTGGAGAGAAGCTGGGCTCAGTGGGCTGTCTCTGCTTGACTTCTTTGGGAGCCTGAATTCCAAACCATGCCTCTGAGAGCAGCCCAGCCCGAGGTATGGAGAGAGAAAGGGGAGGCTGGGGATGAGGAGAGCAAGACAGACCATTTTTCTAGTCAAAATTAGCTGCTTTTTGTCTCAAGGCTGTACAGTAGCCATCACACTGGTTGGTCCACTTCCCTCTGATGTATTCCAGGTGGAGGGGAAGTCCAGAGAATGTCATGTAAGCAATGCAAATAAAAATGTCTTTCTAGACTTCCTTCTCTTATGTACTGTCTGCCAGAACCTTCACTCCCCTCTTTTACTGTTTTGCCTATGGATGTGTTTTATGCTTTTATGTTGCTCTTCTGGTAAAAGAAGAATTACTTGCTGTGAGTTTACATAACTCGCCTTTTACTGCTCTGGAAATGAATGTGGGACTTCAGTCTTAATTAGACTTTCAGTGTAAGTCCTGCTTTAATGAATCACTGGAAGATGTGAATAACATTAAGGCTCAGAATGTGGCTGCAGAGTTGGATACCTGAAGCTGGTCACCCGGCTGGGTCTGTGGGAGGAGGAGCACTTAGTACTGAGGTGAAGGTGCAGTGAGATGGAACAGACTCCCTGAAACCTGAGTAAGTTTGAATCTAGCTGCAGGTAGACCCCCTGCCTGTGGAAGAGTTTTGATTTCAGAGCCCAGACTTGTGTACTGAACACTTTGCTCCTGCTTTATGGCTTCCCAACAAAGCAACAGACTTCCCTGCATCAGGAAGTTCAGGCTGAGTTCCAAGCTATCCTGTTACCGAGTTCCTCTTGCCAGCCCAGTGACCAGCCTGAGCTCCACCTGCACCCAGGGAGGAGAAGGATTTCAGCAGTTTGCACTTGGAAATAAAGTGGGATTATAGAGATGTGAGAAAATGTTCAAAGCCTTGGGAAAAAAAAAATCAGCTCATTAAGAAGTACTCCCGATGCTTTTACAAAGTGTGAGTCTCATCTGGTGAGCCTGGTGACACTTGCTGAAGAGCAAAAGACACTCAGCACCACACTTAACCTGGAGGCCAGCCCATAACAGTTAATAAGTGAAAGGAACAGCCTGGAATGATGATCACCTGCTGTGGACCTGCGGGTGTCGCTGGTAGGATGTCACCTGGTCACGGCAAAGTGGGATGAATGGAGCACTGTCCTAGAAATGGTGCTGGTGGCCATTTGTGGACAAAGGGGTTCTGTAGAAGCTGGCATGACAATGAAAGGCTCCTTTGCAGAAGACAAAGAAGGGGCCAAACTAAGAATAAACCTAAATGGACTGGAAGAGTTGCAGAAGAAGTAGCAGTGGGCCAAAACCCCGTGGTTTTTACACCTCCCTTTTTATGTGACCTTCATGAGCCAGACTTGATGGTGTGCCTAAGGGGTCTGTTGGGCTGGGGTGACTGTAGGACCCAAGGTTTTTGTAGCCAGCAGTGTACATGGTGTGGTGTGCTGCTGCTCATGCCTGCCTTTGATTCCATAGTCCAAAAGGCTAAGTACTTATTTTCATTTGAGTGAAGTAGAGATAGCCTCCAGCTCTAGTCCAGAGCAATGTTCAAACTACACCTTTGTAATCAGGATATTCTCAGGCTCTCTGCTACATCTCAGTGATGAATATGGGAGAGGATTTGTGACTACATGCATTTAGACCAGACTTCTAAGAAGGCAGGGACAGAAAAGGAAAGCAGAGGTCCTTTTAAGATCAGTTCTAGCAAAACTTTAGTTAAAGCAGAATTTTTTTTATTTGGTTATTGAGAATTAGCTGAATTCCCCCAGCTCTTCCATCGCTGCATTTGATGTGGAGTCAATACTGAGAAGATCAACTCTGACGCAGAAGCTTAAATCCAAACAATTTCTCCCTCCTAATTTGGAGATCAGATTGCCCATTTGATTCATGTATACAGGTAAGGTGGGCAAAAGTAGCAAAATTTATATAGAGCAGAGATGAGAAAGAAAGGAATTGCAAGGTAAATGATGTTTGGAATCATAGAGAACTCTGGGGAAATCAGCAAACAGCAAAGAACAGCGAAAGGATAAAAGTGGCAAAAAAAGTACATTTTATTTACTGGAAAAATAAGATGGGTAAAAACTAAATCCCACAATCCTTAACTCATGCAAGGATTCCTGTTGACTTAAATACTTGTGCAAAAGTATTTCTCTGGGTAAAGGATTTGTTGGACTGTGTCCAAAACTGGGTTAAGGTTGATGTTTTCACAGAGGCGGCAGTCTTCGTCTGCCACCCCGGGTAGTAAATGACAATCATGGGACACATCTTACGGGACACCAAACGAATGAACAAACAAACAAACAAGCAACCTCTGCCGAAGTGCCTGGGAGGCTCATGGTGGCGGGGGGCTGGCAGGAAGGTGACTCAGTGACCGGGGAGGAAGGGTCGGTGGTGTCGGCTCCGTGCGGAGCGCGGACCCTCGGCCGGAGAACACGGCTGCCAGCACAAACTCACACAAGTTGTTCTGGCGCCTGGCCTAGAACAACACGAGGCTGTTTTTTCCCTTCTGTGCTCAACTCTGTTGCACTGGGACAATGTGAGATTTTTAATTTTATATGCAGAAGGAAGAAAGAATTCGACCTTTTTGGTTTTTGCTTTTTTTTTTTTTTTACTTTTCTGTTTCTCCACTGTACTTATCTTTATGTGTGGTGGTGTTACAAGGCCAGGTCAGCAAATACTTTATTCCAGTGACAAGTTTTTGTGCAAAGGTCAGAAGGGGTGGCCATGAGTGATCAGGCCACTTTTAATAGTCACAGACAGATGTGCTGCTCCCACCTTTAATTTTCTGCTTCTTCTGTGGGCTGCCAGGGCTGCTGATGCAGAAAGAGGGAGAGAACAACAAGTAGAGCAGTAGAAGGGAGGAGTTTGGTGCTTAAAGCCTGACAGAAAAATGAGATAACAAGTCCTGTCTCCTCTGTCCCCTGCTGTTGGCACAGTGACTCAGGGAGCCACATTGCAAACCTTGTGCTTGTCCAGGTGTACCTCGATGGAGATGCAAAAGTCTGGCCAGCCACAGCTCTTCCCATACCTTCAGCAGAACCATCAGAGTGAGCCTGAATGTACCTGCCCAGAAGCACCACGAAGGGCTGCATTCTGCCAATGTGAGCCCACTGAGGAAGAGCTGCTCATCATCCTTACCCTCCTCCAGGACTTTGCATTAAGTGCCATGGACATGCACAGCCCTGGTGTCATTGAGGCTTAACTCTAGGCAGGTGCTCCCTGGATCAGGACCTAAATGGTTAATTTTCAAGTGGCTTCTTAGAGCAGATGTTCCCATGTGTATCCCCTCCTTCCTTCTTCTGACACATTTCCTACACAAACAGCAGATTGCATTGCTGCTGTCCTTTTGATCTGCGGGAGGGGGAGGAAAATCCCACACAAATGATATTAATTCTCTTTTCAGGCAGGCTGGTGACAGTGGGTACGGGCATGTGCCTCCCTCCCACCTCTCCCTGCCCAGATGCTTTTTCTGGGACTTTCTTCTTTGGTCCCTGCCCACTTCTAGAGCTGCTTTTAAGGTTGCTTACCTTAAAGTCTGGAAAGAGGGAGGAGGTAAGGTTGGGCAAGTTGTGGAAAAATTGTGGTTGCAAAACACTGCTGTCTGTCTAAACATATCCAAAGGCAGGGGTACTGTCTGGTCCATCTGCTGCCAGGCTGCTGGCTCTTGTGCCTGGCACTTGGGTACCTGCACTCCTTGTGGGCACTGATGAATTAAGCCATGCTGTCTGGGTGAGGCTGAAGGTCTTACCAGTCAGGAGACTCTCTTTGAGCTTGTGTCTAGATCATTCCCAGTCCCAAACTTACTGTCCAGCCTAGTGAACACAGCCACGTAGTCTCTGGCTGGTTGCAGAGGGGCAGCTCTTGCAGCCTCAGTGAGAGGTGACTCAGGGTGAGGGGACAGGAGACTGCAGGATCAGATCATTATGGGGAGATCAGGACTTTCCTCTTTCTTCCAGGATAAGAACCAGGAACAGCAGACAAACTCAGCAAGGTTCTGGGTTCAGGATGAATTCAAGGAGATGATTCTCTATGGGAGTGAAGCTAAGGCGTGCATCTCCTTGATACAGCACCTCCAGGGTGTCAAGACTGCACGGGTTTGGAGGATCATGAGAAAATTTCATGGTTAATGAATTCATCAGAAGGTGTTAAATGCAATGCACAGACTTGGACTTATAAAGCCACACAGTGCTGACAGCGTGAAGAATATTCTGGGGTAGCATCACTGATTACTTACTCTGTTCTTACATTGATCTGACCACATGACTGCTGTTCTTTTTTGGAGAGAAGACACTAGACTTGATGTACCTCTGGCCTGCCCCAGGATGGCCTTTTTACATTATTTTCCTGAGACACAGAAGCAAGCTTGCTGTCTCTCTGCTATGAGTGGCAATTGCGGAAGCTCTCTAGAGGTGTGATGGAGTTGATGGAGTCAAGGTGTGGTGGCCACTAATTTTTCAAGCATCACCCATCTGTGACTTGCTTGGGGTGAAAAAGACAAACAGTTCTGCTTGAGCTCCTTCCAAGGAAGACCGGGAATTGCTGTTCAGGAGGTCTTTGGGATGTCTGGGTGGCTCAACACTGCCAGTGTCCCTGGCCTTGCCACGGCAGCGATGTGGGTGCACTGACACTGGGCAGGATGCACATGAAGTACCCTAACACTGATCTGGCTGCCGCTGAGACATCTAAATGTAGCCAGTGGAGTTTCAGAAATCAGATATTTTTCTTTATTTAATTTTGTCTTTTTTTCCCTGCTTTAGCCTCATCCTTATTTCTAACCTTCAGCAGTGGGCTTATGGCATCAGTGCTCTCTCCTGTTGTCTTTGGAGGGTTCCATAACAAACACCTGATTATTATGAGGATGATGTTTCTTGAGGCAGGGGATGGGATGGCTCAAACGTGACATTGTGACCAGTCAAAGCAGCAAGGCAGGGAGTGACTGATTAAAATGCTCTAAATAACAAATTCTTTTAAACCAAAACCAATTCCAAAGAGACTCAGCATATTTGCAGATGTTATTCATATAGAAGGAGAATCAAATATCATCAAATAACCCACTAAGCCTGACTTGCTCACTGGCTTAGATAGGATACGCTAAGCTTTGCATGTTATTTCACTCGATATCTTGAGCTTGTAACCAGAACCAGGCACTTTGCAGCAGTCAGTCTGCATGCTCAATTCGGCTCCTTCTTCTGTAGCTAAATTTATTAAAATTGCCCCAGAGTGTGCACTGAAGCCATCTCCATGTGGCTGTTCCCCAGCATGTCTGCAGAGACATCAAGTGCACGAGGATCCTGGGGGGGTTATGTGTGGGGGGGAGAGTGTGTGCAGTGATGTGGGCTGGCCTGGGCACTGCCAGCACCTCTGCCTTCCCAGAACATCTGGGGAAGGGCCAGAACATCTGCCCCTGGCACAGGCCACTGGTGTCAAGCAATGCTGCTCTCACAGCAACAGGCAGCAGTGGGGAAAGGGAAGCACAGGCTCGTTACAGTCCCACAAGGAAAAGTGCAGGTTGCTTTTCTTTCACTGCGTTTCCCATCAGCAGCTTTTTTTCCCATGCAGTTGGGTTTGGGATGTATCCTAGCTGGGGATTTATGGATATCTTTGGATTTCACAAAGGTCTGAATTTTTAATGTTACACCCTGTCTGGAGGGGAATAAAAATAACCTGTCCAGTTCTTTGTTTTCCTCATTTACATTTTTTTCATTATTCTTCCACTGCAACCCATCAAGGGAGCTCTCATTTCAAAAAGTGCAGGGGTAGAAAAGCTACAGTTTGGTGTATCTTCATTTCCCTGAAACTTTTTTGAGGTTCATGAAACGATGAGAAGTTAGAGACTGCAAAGAAAAAGCAGCCAGAAAAATGGGGACAAGTGAATCCCTCCCACTCATCACCCTGGCATCACCCCAACATCTCTCATTTTTTGTTCAGCAATAACAATAATAGGAAACAGACGTTTTTGTCAAGGTATCAAGTGTCCTTTGTGAATACTCAAAAAGGTAATTGTTTTTTTAGTTTATTACCATAAGCATTGGGCTTCATTGCTCAACACTTGGAAATGGAAAAGTTAAAAAGAAAAGCAGGTTATGGTAGGCACAGTCTTAGTCACCAGGAGCTCAGACTGAATGTGGGAGACAAAGATTCTCCCACAAGCATCAGAACCCTGAGGTCTCCACAGACCACAAGGGTACACTTGCTCTTAGACATTCTGTCCATCAGACCATATTGGTTCTACAGTGTCAGTAAAAACTGAAAGCAATTTCTTTGTGCTTTCCCAAAATTGCCAGCATCCCTCGGTGCCACCCAGCATCTGTCCTGTGGTACAAGCTCTCCTCCCCTGATGCTTTCCCTGGTCATCCCAGGTGTGTTATCAGAGCTCAGGGCTTAGGTGGTTGCCCTTCACATCAGGAGACTGTTTGATGCATTTCAGCGCTTAAAAAGATAAATTTATCAGTTTCATTGCCTTGTGTGTAATATATGTTTATGAAGAGTATGTCCATACAATTTCTACCACTAAATTTTCAACCCTCTGGCAGCCTTTAGTAGCCTTAGATGCAGCAGGAATCAAATTCTTTCCCTTTAACATCAAATTGTTTGTTATTGTGTGATTAATTCCAAGGCTGCAGTGTGGAAAGTAAGAAATGCCCATTGTTGCCAATAATATAAGCATTTGTGGGGCTTAATCCTGTTAACATGCACAAGGAAAGTTACTTACATATCTAAGTCTTTGGTGCAAGCAGCCATTCGAATAAACTCCTCAGCCTGAACATGCATCTGTACAGTATTTAACATGTAGGGTTTGAGCCAGCCTGGGGTCTTTGTGCTAAATATATAATAATTATTATAATGAGGGTATTAATGATTTGTTTGTGTGCTGTTCTTACATCTACTGCCAAATATTATACAGAATGTGAATCTGGGAAGAATTTAGCCCTTCACATTTTATTTCTGTAATAATCCATGACTGAATTGCTGGATTCCATCTCATTTGTATATGCCATATTTTTTTCCAGAACATCTGTTTAAACCCACACTGGATAGCTGCCAGATTAGTGGAAAGGATATGGTATAAAGAAGACTTTTGTTTCCTCCGAGCAAGGAGAAAAAATAAGTTACAAGTTAGTAGTGCATATTGCTGAGAAGAAGAAACTTTTTCTCTCCAGAAGCAGATGTCCTGTAGTGTTTGAAAATGAAATGTTTTTGTGTCTTGCAGGCAAAGGTTCTGTGCTTCAACAATATTGATTGTCAGTTAGTGCAGGCTGTCAGCCTGCCGTGGTTAACCTACCAGTTGTTGGAGAGACAATCACGAGCAATTAAGAATCACATTTCACAGTTTCAAATGCATCCATATTGCCACTTTATTCAAAATCCTTTTTCTTTTAATGTTGGAAAGTACATTGGTGAGAGAGAGAAGGAGTTTTCTTTTTTCCTCCTGCCAACCATATTTTAACTGCTGGCCAAATTAAGAGAGATATATAATGCTTATAAAGTTGCTGCAGTTTCTTGATTAAAATCTTACATCCAGCAGTCCTTTCAACATCAGTCTATATTAATAAGGAGGGAGCACATTGCATTGCATGTCTCTGTGTTTTGCCTTAGACACAAAGCACCAGGGAAGCATCAGGGAAAACTCAGCTGCAGAACAAGCAGTAGCACGGAGAGGAAAGGATGGCTCTTCGTGAGGACGGACCTTTGTGATTTGAAACAGGAAAATGGATAGGAAGATTAAAACCAGGAAGAGCCAGGGGTTTAGCAGCTGAAATTACAGCAGCGCTGGCTGTGCAGCAGTTACGGGAATGGCTGATAGAGTCAAGGTAGCAAAGTGTTGGAATCAGCCTGACATACTGAGAGAAACAGCCCACGTGAGATGAAGAATGGAGTACTACACATTCCCAAAACCAGGAGTGCCTGGAAAGCCCGTAGCTGTTGCCACCCCTCTGCCAAGCATCCTTCAAGGCTTTGGTAGCTGGTGGCCCTTTAAAGAGAAATATCAGAGACACTGGGTCTGGGCATTCTCTTACCATAACTCAGTTTGTCACAAAGCCTGTGCCAGGCACTATGCACATTATGTTGTGACAAACTGTGCATACTGTCACCTTAGTTAGTGGTTTCAGTTCAAACACCTGGGAACCGTCTCAACATCATAAACAGCATGACTTAGAAGGACTTTAGGCAAAGACAAATCCTGCCTCCTTCTCCAGAACTTTTCCATACAAAATCATTTCCTAAAAGTAGCAAAAAATCCAGCAGTTCTTCCAAGACAGCACACCACTCACAGCCTCCAAAGAGGTTTCTGACCATCTGATGACTTCCACCATGGGGTTTCTCCACACCCCAGACCTCAGAAGACCTTCCTATGCCTCTGTAACCCACTTGTCATGAAATCCATGTGTTATCTGGGTTGAAAATGCTTGGGGGAATGGGGCTGGGTAGACACTTGCAGGTTTTGTTGGTGAGAATATGCCCCTTGCCGACACATGGGGTTCTGCCTTATACACAGGGAAGGCAAGGAAAAGCCAAGTCCTAAACAAACCTGTACACATCGTTCAGAGATTGTCAAGAGCAACCACAGAAAATATCAGCACATGCTTCACAGCTCAGAGGATCATAAAAATAAGTTGGCTGTAACCCTGTCCTTGGGAAGGGCTTTTTCCCACCTTACACTCCCTTCCATCAGCATTACAAGCCCCCCAAACACAGAGCAGCATCAAAAGAGACTAAGCCAGCAATGGATTTGAGCTGCTGTGGCATTCCAGCACTGATGGATTAATCCAGTGAAATCTTCATGATTTAGGATCTCAGCAGAAGTATTTCAGAAAGGATGGGGCCAATTTAGGTCAGCAGTACTGCAAATGAAAGATGCTCAAACTGGGGAATCCAAAGAAAAAAGGGAAATTATGTAGCTGAATAATAATGAGAGATAATCTCCTACATGTAAATGTACACAGGTTCTGATACCAAGGCTGATATGAGTATAAAAGTGAAGAGTTTCATCTTTAGTAAGACTTTGTCAATTCAAAACTTAGATTAAAGGGATTTCTGTGCAGTAGCTCTCTGACCATCTTCACCTTTTCTCTGTACAAAACACAAGTTTGTGGTTTTACAATCACATTTTCCTATTTTTAAAAGATGTTTTCTCTGCTGCCTTGGTCTGTGAGAAAGACATTGAAACTGCAAGAGAAACTGTCTTAACAGAGGAAACTGAAATGGTTTCTTGCATGACATGTGAACAAGGGAACAAAGTAAACACTGACAAAAATAGAAAGCAGTCCTTTATTTTCTCTCTGATCTTTCATTTTTAGGGGATATTTGTGATTAGAGAACTTCCAACATTTCAGGCAACTGGGAAATTTTTAAACAACTGATGTAATAGAGAGTTTAGGTGTTAGCATGCAATGAAACAATATCTTATTCTTACTGACAGCAGGATACAAAGATTGTTTGTATTTAGGACTCTTCCTGAAGGAGCAAAAGCAATGGGTAAATGGCTTGAAATGGACTGCAGATCTTCACACCACACTCCATAACTCTGATAGCTCTATATCTTTGATTCTTCTAGGTTTAAGCATTCAAGAAAACTAAACATGATTTTCCCCCCTCTATTGTGTCTGTCTTTGAGCTGAGGAAGAGTTTTCTGTCAAGCTGTGGAAAAGTATCCTGACCACCTCACTGTTATTTATGATCCCTAAAATCTTGCTCCTGGTACCAGAGATGAGAAACTTGGATCCACATTGAGAAAATCACTCGGTTTTATGCTAATCTCGATCAAAGTGTTGACACTGACATTAAGCAAACATACTGGGGTGTAATTACATTTCACACTGATCTATGAAATATTCATGTCATAATAACGAATACATACATGCAATCATACAATATCATCATCATAAACTGTGGTCAAATATGTATGATATTTGCAATGCTTATACGTAGTTCATATAAATAAATATTCATTAGAACTGAAACTAATTACTGCATGGTTGATGACAGCTGAGACTATTAAGCACCACTACTGAATTATGCCTTCAAAGGCAATGAAATGACATTCATTTTTAAGTTGGGTCAGTTTATTTGTCCAGCTATGGTAATATTTTTTTCCAATGGAAAGAATAATGTTTACACTAATTGTCATGAGAATGTCTAAGCATTTTCTGTGACTAGTAATCAAATTAGGGAGCTGCAAGTGTCTGTAACTACACCAATGTTAGTCTATTTTCATATTTAAAATTGGCCTTTCCCACAGCTCATTCAAGTTTATGTTCTAGCCACATGTCCCACAGATAAATAAACAGATGCTCTATATAAAGAGTTAGATCATATTCTGAATGAGTGAGGAACATATGTCATCATTAAGGGAAGCTTCAGTGCCAACGCTGGCATTAAGGTAGAGGAAAGAAAACAAGGAAGAACTTGAAATAGAGCAACATAATCCCAAGGAAGTTGTCAAAACCAGAAGAGAGGTTATTTGTGCTAGAGTTGGCAAGAAAATGTTGTTCGGCAGTTTTTACTGAAAAACAAAAGAATAGCTAGAGGAAATTTTGATTTTTAATTAAAAAACATCCTCTGTTGTTGGTAGTTCTGGCCTGAAACCAAAGAGTATGTTTTTTCACCTTAACATGCCAAATCCCTATGTTTTGTTTGCACTGAACTTTTTGTGCAGTGTTTGAGGTGCCCAGTTTTCCAGTGAAAACAAGAAAACAAATAAAACTGGAATTTCTCAAGAATATCCCTCTTTGTTGGAAATCTAATTTTTTTTCAAGAATATCCCTCTTTGTTGGAAATCTAATTTTTTTTCAAGTGAGAAATTTTCATGTAAGTTTTTCTTTTACATGCTGCTGATGAAAGGAGGATATCCAGATATAGCTGATGGTAGATCTTTGCTGTCTGAATGCAACCAGATGACATTGCTTTTATTGTTACTGTAGTGTTGTGTGCTTCATAAATAGAGACTGGGAAGACAGTTCATACCCAAGAGATCATTGTAATCTAAATATAAGTCTAGAGGCTTTATTTATAAAATGTACAGAATCAGGGGTTTTTAATTGCATGCAGAAATATTGTTCAGAGAAAAAGTACTATGCACACATAAAAAGAATTTTAGTTCTGAAGTTTTGAGAAAAACATAAGTGAAAACTCATGCTATAAGTGACAAAAAAAAAAAAAAGAAAAAAAAGAAAAAAAAAAAAAAAAGGAAGGAAAAAAGTTATCTGCAAATACCTTAAGGATTTAACTGCAATTCAATCATAGCAAATGAGCAGAAGACTGACAGAAAACCTGGAAAAGACCAAAGATCCCCCTGAAGGACCAAACAAGGGAAGTGAAGTCTGTGATGGGCAGAGATCACTGATGCAATCATCATGCATGATGATTTATGCATGATATTGATCCAGGTGATGGTTGATTTCCCTAAATAACAATCTTTCTAAAATACATCCAAAGGTGTGGTGAATCATAATGCACAAAGCATTGGAAGGACAGAGCTGCTGCTACTCTGATTTTTATCGCTACATTCCCTAAAAAGGGTTAATTTTTTGTAAGGAACCCACAAGAATTGGGGTATCCAAGGATGGGAAAGGAGAGACCCAGTTCACTGTTATCAGCATAACATGGGGGGGATGAGAATCAGAGAATTGGGGGCCAGGCTGAGGAGCCTCTGACTGGTAGTAAGTGGAGAGCAGGGACGTTCTGTATCTGCACATGGTGCACCATCTCCGGAGGAGGCTGCTGGATTTAGCAGCCACTTTTGGCTGCCAGTTGCATTGGTCAGTGGCAGCGTGTAAAGGTTTGGCAGTACACAGCCGGATCTGTGTGAGACTTGGCTGCCTGAACCATCTTTTTATGCTCTTAATTTGAGAAATGAGTACACGACAGAAATTTCTCATGGCCTGACGCGACAGAAAACATCCAGTGCTTTGTAAGCTGAAAACCTCCCATAAAGCCCCAGATCCAGGAAACACCCGCCTGGCACTCTGGATTTGGAGAAGAAACTTTACAGGCAAGTTGTTGAAAGGCTGTTTGGAGCAGGATCATTCATACCAACAAGATTTGTGCTATTTCTTGTCCATGGTTGTACAACTGCCCTTCTGTCCAGGTGTCCAGCATTGCCACTAAATGAGTCTACACCAACCAGCCCCTGCCAACAGGTGCTGAACTCCTGGAAAGAGAATGAGGGAAAGGGCAGCCTAGACCAGGGTGGCCACTGTAGTTGTCTGCTCACAGTTGTGGCCATCACCACCTGCTCTGGGTTCCTTGGATGGGCCAGTTTTCTGAGGCTCACTGGAAGAAGAGCAGAGCCATAGGCTGGCAAACACAGTCAGCAGGCACTGGCAGACAGTTGGCAATCAGGTATGTTCCTACCTTGCTCCAGCTATTTCATTTATGTGACCATTCAGGGGAAACATCTGGCAAAACATCTGACTGACACATATCCAACTACAGAAAGCTGATAAAAACCAAAGCAGCCATCAGGGATAACAAAATGAATTTTTGTGCATCTTAAGTCTTCTTCTATTCTTTCAGCCACCAGATGTGAGCCAGGGGTAACTCAGCTGAGGTCAGTGAAGGACGGGCTAAAGATGGTATGAGTTTGGTTAAAATGTTCCTGCCTGATGAGGCATTCTTTTAACCAAGACATCAAAATTTTCCCACTTTCACCATCACTGATTTTGTGTAGGACTTGAGACAGTAGTTTTTCTTTCCATCACCTCAGTTTCTCTCTCTAAATGAGGGAAACAAAAGGCTACTTTGGTCACACAGGTTGATATCTGCCAGTGCATTCTAATGATACCTTGGGAAGGCTGACTTGAAACAGAGACTGGACAAAGCTAGTGAATAAAGTAGGTATTTATTGAAAGGCCTTTAGGGAACACCTTGGACAGGACAAGAGCCTGACCAGGGATACACCCAAAGTAGAATTAGAATGGTCACAAAACAACAAACCAGTCAGGAGGTCTTACACTTTCATAAGTTTTGGTCCATTTGCATATTGGGGTTTAATTGTCCAATTACAGCTTCAGGTTGTGAAGTTCCAACTTTCTTGTTCCTCCCTTCAGTCCACAGTTGTTTATGCTTTTGGGCCTGAAGGTTGTCCTTGGTCTTCAGCAGGAAAAAGACTTGTTTTGTCTGCCTATTCTGTGAAGAGAGCTGACTGGCACTTAATATAAGGCTCAGAACTACACCCCTGGGCAGCACAGAATCTGAAAAACACGAAAGCTGAAACTAGAAAAGTTAAATATAATTACAGCCCTTCTGGCTCTGTTGTATGTAACTTCTGGTGAACATATAACAGCCAAAGGTGTAAAACAGGATCAGGAGCTGGAAAGTGAAACACTTTCGGTTTAGCCTGACCATATCAAGCATGCTTTCAGGACAAATGATGAGCCACAGCAACAGCTTCCCAGCAACCATGGTGGGTTCTCCATGCAGAGTATTTGCAGGCTGCCTAGCTTTTTTCCTGACATTAAAGATAGAGTATCTAGAGGACTAGGAATGTGTTTTATCATTTAGCTTTCTAACAGCTGTTGTCCTCACTACTTTAAATTAAAGGTAATACTATCACGTGAGGGAAGCCCAGGTCACCGTGGGGCTCGGATGCACGATCCAGCTACCGCGAGTGAACAAGCTACCTCATGTCAGCTGAGATGTGGTAACTCTGTGGGTGCTTGCTGCAACAGGCAATAACAATAGCTCCCTACAGCAACTGTAGGGTGCTATCTCAGCCCTGCTTTCCCCACAAGCAAGTGCCACTCCGCTGCCTTTATGGGAGGCAAAGCAGGCCCATGGTTACAGCAGTCACCTCACGCAGCTGGGCTGACAGGCAGTAGCTTGTCAGATGGCAGGAACTCGATTGAGACCTCTCCAGAGATGTGGTCATTCTTCAGACATCTTAAAAGTGGACTGTGGCTGTGCAGTTGCAAAGTTGAAACAGGAAGCCCACAATTTTCTCCCCAGGTCTACGTGAAGTTCTACTGCTTCACAAGCAGTCACTGCTGCTGCTATCCAAAGTAAATGCTTAAAATACTTTCTGCTGTTGGAATACGCCAGAACAGCCCTCCTCCCACATCCAGCCCCCATATGGAACGATCTAAATGCAAAAGAAATGACTAAAAGGGTGTTTTTGGAAATAATTAGGTCAATTAGAATGTAACAAGGAGAGTGGTCTAGACATAGAGAGCATTTAAATTAGCAACAAACTGCTCCATTTGGGTTCTTCAGTTCAATCAGCTATTTAATCATCAATTCATCTATGTGAATTCCTAGCAAATTAGGGAATTTGCTAATTTAATGTACCCTCAAGGTGGTGACTAAATTATGTATCAATGTCACTGATGCCTGCTCTGTCTAAAGCATGAGAAATACAGTCAAGCTCTTCAGAACAGGGCTTTGGTGTCACACATTCTCCAGGGATCACACAGACTGATGGGTTTTAGAAAGGTCTGTAAGGTTAAAGGAGACTTTGCTCCTGCATTAGCAAATCTGAATTTTGTTTAATGTTTCCTTGCCCAAACCTGAAGTCCAAGCACAAAGCTGATAATAAATGAGAGGGAACTGAAATGAATTTGTTTCTCAGCATGTCCTGTACTCTAAGGTGGCAGGAGGCCATTTTTGAAGCCAAAGGTAATAAACAATAATCACTTTTCTAACTGGTACAGTATAAGCAGATCTAAAAGTGGAGGATGTTATAGGAAACCATAGCATCCTCTCACATGATATGTTAAGAAACTAGTCCTGTGGCATGTACAGGATGTCTCCCAGGCAATATAAAATGCCATCAGTCTCTCTTAGTGGAGCTAACCCTTACCTGGGTGAATCTGGCCTCAGTGGAAAGCAGCACAAGTTATCCATCACTCAGGTCACTCCTCTAATTGTAAGTGACACATAAAAAAAATCTGTTCTGACTCTATAATTGATGCCCTGCCAGAAGCTAAAGTGTCCCTCCTCTGGGGCTCAGATGTGATTATCTCACATCCTTCTTCAGGACTGACATAGACTTTGGTGAGACTGAAATCAAGCTCTGAAGAAAACAAGTGTGGTGTGTCTCTGAAAGGGACCTTTGCAGAAAACATGGGTGGGAAGGAAATGGAAGATGAGAAAGTTGGGTGGAAAGGAAAACAAAACTGGAATTTTTGAAAAATTTAATTTTGTGCTGCATAACCTGCATGCTTTACCCGCTTTGCCATTCCCTTTCATTTAGACTCAGCAATCTGAGGAAGCCCCCACTGTGTAGTCAATAACAGACTGTGGATTCAATCTTGGGTCCTGCCTAGAGCAAAATGGATGCTATTATTTGTCACACAGTAGCTCTGCTTAAACACCCCGTAGAAAAGGGCATGCTCCTGTCTGGTGAGAGCAGGCTGACAGCCCCAGAGATCCCTTCTGGATGGAGTGGTACCTCTACAGGTAAGAGGCAGCATCATTCCAGCACGAGGTGCTCTTTGTCAGACACTGTCATCTGCAGGGGTTCCTGAGAGGTTACACGGTGACGGGAAAACAGGCCGAACGTCACAGAGTTCAGATGTTTCTGGAGTGGTATTCAAATGCCTGGAGATAGAGGGATGGGTGCAGCCTTGGCAAGATCTTAAAAGCAAGATAAGGAGAAAGGAATAATTAGGCATCTGACTGGAGCTGAAAAATTCACATGTCTCCTCAGGATTGGTGAACAGCTTTGGCTAAAATAAGATGCAATTTGAATCTCTGCCAGTTGCCTGTATTAAACTGAACCTTCCTTTTTTTTTTTTTTTTTTTTTTTTTTTTTTTTTTTTTTTTATTCCCTCCGTAAGATCAGAGATTGCTTTGTTCAATGTTGGAGCACGTCAGAAATTCTTCTGTGATCCTTGGAAGTCTAAGTGGGGGGGGAGAGGAGAAGAAGGAGTTGCCATATTGCTGCATTTGGCAGCTGGTGCAACCAAGTGAATGCTGCCTCCAGGTCTGGGTCTGGGATTCAGCAGGGATTTTGAGAAATTACAGAAGCTTCATAGATACAGTTACCCACTTTGCAATCTCTCTGTGCCTGTTTTCAGGACATTTGTCTTGGTCAAATATAAATGCCAAAGAGAGAGACCCTCTGCTCATGCTGGGGCTGGCTGTTTTCAGAGAAGTTTGCCCTTCAGCCCAGGAGCTTGCACAGAGATCCGCTTCCTTCCATAGCTATTTGCTGGCTTTAAAATGACTTGCACCCTTCCCAGATGAGCATGAAATGGCACGGAGCTGGCCTTCCCAGGTCTTTGGGATTCTGAAAGCTTGCAGGCACCATCACTGAAGCCCAGTGCAGATCCAGGAGAGGGATTTCAAGAAAAATACCCTTTGACTTCAACAGAAAGTTAGATTATTTGAGCAATAAATAAATACAGCAAGTATAGATTAATGTGGCCAGATCTGAAATGAAAATAAAGACGATTTTAGCATTCCTTTACAGTGCCTGATTGAAGAATTTGGTCACATGGCAGGAAAGAAGGTCACTGAAGAGAGCTCTTTAAACAGAAGCTCATTCGTATTTTAAACTGGTCACATGCCTTTTCATTTGTGTCTTCTCTGACGTGAGTCCCCTCTTCCTTCATCTTTATTTACACTAATCTGTTTTCATAATTTGCTTTGAATTGCAAGCTCACTTTTCTCTATCAGCCAGTTTGAAGGGGCAGCAGAGGCATCCCCCTCAACTCCTGCTTGCCCTGTGTCCAAGAGGAATCGCTTCTCCTCACGAAAAGAGGGTCACGGCAATTGCTTTGGCATGATGCATTTCATGCTGACTGGTCAAGATCAATTTTAGAAACAAACTGTAGCACGCAAGTGTTGGTACTCTTCCATTTGTCTCTGCAGTCAGGCTCACATCAAACACATTCCACGTCACGTTACGGACCAGAAGAAAAGGTTTGCAGCTAAAGCAGTGGGACACACAGCTAACACCATCAGAAGTGTTCCACAGTGATGGCACAGTGGCAAAACACAGATTTCTATCAGAGAAACATATATCATGCTCAGAAGGACAGCAGTGTTTGCAAAAGCGTACAGTACATAATGAGGAGAATTTCACCACGCACAGCAAGGAGATGTGTTGGCGGCCACAAAGCAATAGAATTAATTCATACCTGTGAATAATTTGATCTTCAATTTTCCTCCGCATTACTTTCTACACCCAAACAGCTTGTACAAGCTATCAACGGGCAGAAATTGTCAAGGAGTTATGGCTTTTTAAGATCTGACTTTCTCAGCAGTTGCAAAAGCAAGAGCAGAATGCTGATTAGCCCTAAGATGACATATGCATAAAAAAACAAAGGACCCCAGGAATATAATAATTCAAGGCTGCTTAAAATGGAATGTGTTTTTGTAAACACTACACAAATAGTGATTTGGGGAATCTGAGCCCCGAGCTGAATGCCAGGCTGAATGTATTTCCAGGGAATATGCAGTTAGTACCTTGACTGTAGTAAGATTACAATGAGCATTTTTGACTATTGCTAACTATGCATTTGAGCTGTGTGGGTCAGCGTGGTGACTCAGCAATCAAAGTTACTTCATCCTGCTGCAGAGGACTGCAGTTTGGTTTCCAGCACCACATTTAGGATTTCCAGGGGGAGCAGGAGATGAGTCAGGGAATTAGAGCAACCTTGCATTACTTAACTAGTGCTTGTGGCTTGATCAATGGCACTGGGAAGGCTCTGCTGTAGGGAACCCCTGCAACAGTGTCGCAGTGTGCTCACTGCTACAGAGCGCTGTGGAGGCTGCCAGTGCACTCAGAAATGAGGGGGGAAATAGAGTAGACAAAAAATATATGCACTGTCAGCAAATAATGTGAAAAATTACTGTAGCATCACATGGCAGGTATTATTTACCTTGCTGTGTGTGAACTGATGCAAACTGTACCCCATCTGCGATGCAGACAGGCACAAAAGTTCATATTGCATGGCTAAAAAATGCTGCTATTTTCTAGGTATAGCAAATCTGTGGTAAACTGGAATGTACGCAAACCCTGTAACATTCCTTAGGGCAGGAGTGTGTCCTCGCTGGTCAGCTGCAACATTGGGCAGGTAATTAACAAATGCCTGAATAAAATGAGCAAGGTCTTGTTTATCAATCAACATCCTATTAATTAGCTCATGTGTCAATTTTAATTGAAGTGATTTGTATTAATAATGGTCATCTGTGCAAATTGTGTGGCATACCTGCATGGAGCTGTGCTTGCTCCTGGGCTTAAATTTTGGCAAACATTCCAGCCTAGAAAATACCTTCACAATTTCAGAACACTGATTTTTGAGAGCTAGGTAGCTGCGTAACTGATAGCTATTTATTAATAGAACCTTTACATGGGAAACCATCACCTGATAACTACATCTGAAGTGAAAACAGAATAACAGTGTTATGTAAGAAACTTTCTAGCTGAATCCATGTCATAAAAAAGCTCCAATGACACACATAAGGGGGTAACATTATTTGCAAATTATAATAATGGCTTTCCACATCTGTTCTCATGAAGAGGGAAAGCTGTGTGGCTGCTGGTATTTTATTAAAGGTTTGGATTCATCCCATATTGCTTTACATTTTGCAAAAACCCCACAAAACTATTACTCTTCTTCATATTACCTTTTCTTATTTTGTTAAAGGCAATGCTGTAGCTCAGGTTACTCGGAGGTTGTCATCCTCCCAGGATCAGGTCAAGCCTCTTCTGGAACTGAATTATCCCAGGTGTGCTCTCAATTTAAAAATGACTCTGTGAGGACAAATATTAGGACAATCACAGCTGCTTCTGTGCTACTGCACATGATTGTTATTTTATCATTTATAGGCTTGCCAGAGCTCCCTTGTGCTGTGTGTTGTCCTCACACTTCACAAGAGGCAATGCCTGCCCCAAGGAACTTATAATCCAAAACCGCAGAATGGGCTGGGAGAAGGGAATTAATCAATGATTGACTTTCTCTGCATTAAATACAGGAGCGTCTGAGGTATGGAGATTCAATGACTTGGCTAGGTTATGCGGAGAGTCTATAAAAGAATTGGGAATTGAAAGTAGTCCTCTTCCATCTAAATCCAGACATGTTGAGTCATCAGTCAATAACAAGACTGATTTCCATGGCAGTAGTGTTTGGAGGCTTTAATCAGGTTTCATGTCCTATTATGCTGGGTACTGTGTAAATATAGAATAACAGATACTCTCTGCAGGCATGTCCTTAAACAGATCCCTGCTGATTTCAGTGGAACTCTACACGTCCAGAAGGATACCCAGGGGTAGATCTGCTTTTCTAAATAGGGATGAGGCACAGTAGGTGGGAGTAAAACCTGCAGGATTTATGGAGAACATACCATTGTAGGTAATGGGTAGCAATTTCTCTGTGATCCCTTGTTTTATTTTGGAAGAGGGTAAATGAATGAGGGAAAATCACAAACTTTTTCAGTCATAGTCTGGTACCTATATGCTTTGAAGTATCTCAGTAGAGGTGTTTTACTGAAATGTGAAGTTTTTCTGCCCAAGAATAAATAAAAAAAAGCTTAAAACAACTTTGGCAAAGCTCTTCGCCACGGTCTTTAGCGAAGAGTAACCTCTTTGCTAGCTTAAAAGGAGGGACTATGAAAGGTAGCTGGAAAATAAAGATGCTATAATGGGAGAACCGTGAGCACGTTTGGAGGACATCTGCTAAGATGTTATCGGTGGCAAAGAAGCCCTGCCCATTCGGTGACATCATTCCCTACAACTGCCAGCCTGTCCTGGCAGGCTCCGGGGCTGCAGCGGGAACGCTGTGTGAGAGCCAGACTGGATGCAGCAGAGGAACACTGTGGGCTTGATTCCCTCTGGGCTGGCAGGGAATAAATGGCTGAGGAGCAGTCGCTCCTCGAGCTGAATGCAGATGACAAGGCAATGAAGACCGCAAGGCCAGTCAACAGATTGATTTCTTTCACTATTGCCTTTATTATTTTAAAAGTTAGTCTGTTAGACGAGCACCGAGAAGCTCGTGCAGCAGTGGTGCTCAGCACTGGACATGGACATGCAGAGAGGTGGGTTCTGTCCCAGACAGGCCTGGAGGGACAGCCCTGTCCTGACTTACACAGGCTCCTCTTGGGTCCAGCTAATGCATGAGACCTTCTTTCTGTTCTGGGATGGGATGGGATGGGAAGCTCAGCAGACAGGCAATTGTCTGATGACTCAAGGTCCAAGAAAACCGATGCTATGTGTCAAGTATGCTAAGGGGTGGGCAACCAAATAGGTATTTGTTAATCAGCACATGTGCAGGGGGTTTGAGCCTGAATTTTGCATTGCTTGTGTCTGATTCTTACTCCTAATATCTTCTTAAACTTCTCCTCAGTATCTACCTTACGTCTGGTTTCAATGTCTTACTCTCTGCTAGGCTGCTTGAATCAAGACTGTGTTCTTGAGGTAGACCACCAGATCACATTGATTTATTGCAGTGAGGTTTGTATCACAGACCAGCCTGGGAGTGCATGAACTGAGTGCCCTTCCAGTGAACCTAAAGCAGTGTGATCCTCCAGAGCAGTTCACATGAACTCTGGCCATCACTGGCTGTATAGACCATGGGACCCTATTAAAGCTAGCCTGAAGCGCCCCCACTTCCCTGAAACACCTTTGGTTTGGAGATGGGGTCCTCAACATCCACAGAATGGCTCCAGAAAAACTCTCCTCCAGGGCCACTACTGCTCACACAGACCAAGTGCATTGCAGCTTGTTGCTCTCAGGGAACTTTAAGCTGAGGGCAGAGGAAGAGGGTTCAGGCTTGGAGAGGAGCCCAGCCCCCTCAGAGCAGGATGGGCATAACTCAGTCTGGCCACAGAGCACAGCAGCCACAAGCCTGTCTAGAGGCACAGCTAACAAAATTAGTACAGAACTAGCCAAAGGCTAGAGAAAAAGCACTCAGAAGTTTTGTGACAATAAGACATCCAGCAGAAAAGGAGAACTCAGTCATTTCATTGAAGGCAAGTGGTAGCATAAGCTTAGACATCAAAGAAACACAGGAGAGAGATGCTCAAACAAATAAAAAAAATTATAACGTATAAATTATTACTGCACATCTCCTTTCACAGGACTGCTTCTTGTATTACAAATAAAGCAGAATCTGAATATAGATGGAAACATCAGTTAGCACAGTTTTGTGGCTGTAGTAGCTAGATTGTCAGACCAGAATGATGCTGAAATGGTCACTTCTGCCCTTAATTTTCAAAACTATATAATTTTAAGCAGGTGGTTCACAGCATAGCAGATTGCTGTGTGCGTGCAGATGCCATTAAAAATACTGAAGAAATGACAAGCAATCCCCTCTCTTCTAGCATTATTATCCAAACAATAAAAACACTTGACAGCCCACTGGGTGAATGTCATATGTATATACACTTTAAAGGATATGGGAAGCCCCTCTCATCATAATGATTAAAACCTTAAAAACTTGATGGCAACTCTTGCTATTTAGAAAACTGCACAGAGCAGACTGAGCTGCTCTGTGCTGGGTGTCACCTGGAGATCCATGTGGCCACAACCAGTGCTCCAGCAACCCACTGCTGTGCCTGTGCCCGCATTCAGCAGCATGGCTGCTGCCCCTTTCACAGAGATCTGCATGTGGGGATCTGCAGGGGTAATCAACCACTGAAACAGCCCTCAAGTTAATATTCCCACACTGTGCTTAGCTCTGTAATTTTAGGTGAAGAACATAAATCAGCACTGGATGTGTGAGGGTTGGGAATGCAACAGAAACCTGAAAGTTTTTGCTTTTATTTTAGTATCGGTCTATAAGTCCATATTTCAGTCTCAGAGGATTTGCCTATCTGACTATAGGTAAGATTATGATGTTCTCTCACACAAATCATCGGAGTTAAGCTGTTTCAGGTGTTTTTCCTGATCTAAGAATTCATAATGTGTCACTTTACAAGGAAGGGGGAAAAGCAGTGGTTTGAAGCAGATTTCAGTCCCTTCAGGTCAAAGCCCATGTCTCCTGATGTGCGTCTACAGCCCCTAACAGTGCCTAGTCCAGACTGAGACTTGTTATTATTGTAAAAACCGAAGCGACTGCAGTGGAGTATGGCACAGAACTGATATATTTGCTATTTTTGTATGTTTTATTTAGAGCATTTTCTGTGCAAACCAAATTAGGTTCCTCTTTATGTATCAATCTCCCCACAACACGTTTGCCCCTTGTCATGGTTATCATTATTTCTGGTGAAGAGGACTGTAATGCTCTCACTTTGGAATTAATAGCATTGAGCCCCTGCCATTCCAGGGCTGTGTAGCTTTAGCATCCCAGGAACAGAAGCAGGAAACCAAAGCTAGGTCTCCTGTTCAGCCTGTTCCAGGACTTCCAGCAAGACATAAGGAAGAGCAGCAAGGCCTCATTTGGTGCTGCTCTCCAACAACATTACCAGTTCAGCTGAAAGCAGTTTTGTAGGAAATTCATCAGAGAAGTACAAATGAACCCATACATCTATTTAGTCTCAAGATGAATTCTAAAAAGCAAATGCACATTTCAGCATGACTATATTTATTATTTTTTTCCAGAGCCTGCTATTGTTTTGCTATCGAGAAATACACTTTCAAACATCGGAATAGTTCAGTTTTAGAAGCACACTATGTTTATTGCACTTCTAATTTCTAGTTTTATTGAGCTAGATTTTTCTCTGAGACCAAAACTTACTTTGTTTAAAAGCTATTAATGCCTAGACTGAGATACCAGCTCCGTAATTCTAATAAGATGTCATATAGTTTTTCCTCTGGGTATGTCTGAGTACAGCCCACCTTTTAAAAAGGGAGGAACAAATTCATTGTTGGCCCACAGAGGTGCTGTCATTACTTGAAATCATGGAACAGAGCTTGTTCTACTGGGGGTTAACTCAGTAATACCACTTCATCTAATCATGCTAGTCTTTCTTCTTATGCCTGACTGGATAATTTTATCCAAAGCTTCATAATTTAAACATTTAGAAATAACTTTTTAAAGTGACACTGAATTAATTGTTACCTGTATATGTGTTAAAAATGGATGGGAATGGGAGTGCCTGCTTTTCTGGCATGGTATCAATACGCTGTCTGGAAATCATCCATTCTTTGCCACTAACTCCCACATTCAATATTTTCGGGTAATGTAATACCAAGGCTCAGTCGATGCACCTTATCCTGAAGCACTTAATAAACTAGAGTTAACAGATGTGAAATCTGAGGAAGGGAAATCTAGGGACTTCCCTGAAAATTAGGGTTTATAGACTATAATCCCACTGATGATAGCTGAGTGATAAAACCCACATTGTTTGTATTTATAACAATTCTTGAGTGATTTCATTGTTCTCAAAGAAAAAAAAAAGCTGCTTTTGTTCATTGTTGATACAAAGTCACTCTTGTTGTTGCAGACCAGGCACTTCCTACTTTACCTGGGTATTTTTATCCACAGTACTTTGCTGTGTTTGAGAGATAAGCCCTTACTCCAGACTCTGAATCACACTTCCCCCTCAGATTTGGGGAATGTCAGATCCAGATCGGGATCCAAACTTTCTAGTTTGGGCCTGTCTTTCATCATGGTAAATCAACAGTCGGCAAATCTAAACAATATGTTCATGTTGAAATCTGGAGGGTTTTTTTTAATTGTACTTCCTCTCTAGCAAACAACGGACGTTTATTTTCTTCTCTTCAGGACAGAAAACTGTTTACTCTGTGATCTTATTTTTTAAACTGCTGCTTCATTTGCAAGGGGAAGTCCTAATGACCTTGCTCACCACACAGCCTGGGAGCTTATCAATCAGAGAGGGTTTGTCAGGAAGCTCTCCTGAAATCAGATCTATTACCAGAGATCCCCGTGCCTGGACAGAAGTGTCTCATAGCCAGTGAACTTCTATACTTAAATGCACTCTTTACTTCTGGATGTAACTACAGTCTGAAGGCCCAAAATTAGTTGATAATTTTTTTTTCTTGTTTTTTTTTAAGTAAAATACATGTCCTCTGCCTGCCTGCAAGTTTTGTACACTGATGATGAATTTAATTTTAAACACATATTTAAGGACTACTTACAATTTATAATATACTTGGCATTTTGAAAGTAATGCATGGTAGGTCAAAATGGGATCACAAACCCGGATTTTTCCTTTCCACTGCCTTAACATCTTAGAGGGTTCCTACAGCCATTCCATTCTGCCCTGGGTAACTGGGCCAGTACTATGGGGCCTGCTTACTCTGCTAAAGTGCCTGAATGGTACATTTTTAACACTGTGCTGAAATATGCCCCAGTAAACCTAAAGGTGATGCACAGAAAACCCCAGGCTGGTGTTGCTGCTCTGCCAGCAGGAACTGCTCAGTACATTGGTGGGAGAGGAGGCATTACTTTTTCTTTACCCTCCATGAAGAAGAGTGAAGCATTTTCTCCTCTGCCTCATCTTTGGCTCTTCTGGCACAGCAGTGTACCCGAAATCCAGGAATGCATTTGACGCTCGGGAACCCTGATGACAGATATGATCAGTCAGACCTAGCTGATCAAAACAAAAGAAGAAAATGAATTTCAGTAAACATTTACAATCATCGAAATGATGTGGTTAAAAAGCCTCTTATTATATCCAATAGGTTTGTAAACGCAGAGCTGTATTCCCCAGCTTTACTGCTGTAAATGCGTTTTATGCACTTTTATGTTGCCAACAGTGCAAAGCTGTGGGAAGATGTGCTGTTTTCTAAATTCCAGCCAGCTTCCGATTGCAGAAATGTGATCATCAGTGATCGTATGTTTCTCAAGAAATCCAATCAGTTCTTACAACCCAGTTAACGTTTATGGCACTGTCAATTTGAGAATAAGCAAAATCCCTTAACGACTGAAGAAGACAAATTTTGATAGTGGAAGGGCGGAGAAACATTAATCTGTCATAGGTGTTTCCACAACATTGTTTCTTACAGCAGAATGGCTCTCAAAAACCTTACCAAAAATATTGCTATGCTGTAAGCAATAGTTGAAGCAATTTGTGATGTTTTGAGCCATTCCTGCTGTGAGAGCAGGATGGCTTCAAGTGCAACATCCAAAACCACTACTCCGGCCCCTCCATGGGCAATTCCTTACTGAAGCCTGTCCAATGCGGAAAGGGATATTGGAGCATCCTCCAAGGTACTGTGGTACCTCGTTATTTAATCATCTGCTATTTTACAGGAATGTAAAGGAAAGCTCTGAGGGCAGAGAAGCAGGACTGGCACCCCAGGCTTTTAGGAGAGCTTGCTGGAAGCACCCCGAAAGGTTTAAAGGAGCCTGGCCCTTTCTAGACTCTGAAATGCTGGGGCGGCCTGGGCCTCTCACCTATGTGAGGTTGCGTCCCTCTTTTTTGGTGTTGCTGTCCAGGGAAGGGCAGCTAATCTGGTGAAGGGTCTGGAGAACAAGTCTTACAATGAACAGTTGAAGGAGCTGAGGGTGTTTAGCCTGGAAAAAAGGAAACTGAAGGGGGACCTTATCATCCTCTAGAACTCCCAGACAGGAGGGTGTAGCCAGGTGGAGCTTGGTCTCTTTTCCCAGGCAGTGACAGGACAAGAGAACACAGTCTTATGCTTCATCAGGAAAGGTTTAGGTTGGACATTAGCAAGAAATTCTTCACAGGAAGTGTTTTGACTTTGGAATGGGCTGCCCTTTTCCATGGGAGGTGGTGGAATCACTGTCCCTGGAGGTGTTTAAGGAAAGACTGGATGTGGCATTTAGTGCCACGGTCTAGTTGATATGGTAGTGTTCGGTCATAGGTTGGACTCGATGATCTGTCTTTTCCAACCCAACTGATTCTATGATTCTGTGATATTTGTCCATGCTCCAGACAGCCGGTTCACAGGCCGAGTCAGGAGAGGCCACATCCCTCCCGGGGCACAGCGTCCCCAGCGCTCCGCTCCAGGGCCGGGACGGTGCCAGGGGAAGGGGGAACGCCGAGCTGCCCGGGGCCAGGAAACGCCGCCCCCGGGGCCTGGGGCCGGGCCGGCGGCTGGGAGGAGGGGACGGGGCTGGCGGGCGCTGCTCCGCCGCGCTGTGGGAGCTCGGAGGGTAGCGAGGCCACGAACCGCGGCCGGGGAGCGGCGCGGAGCCGAGCGGGGCGGCCCCCGGCACGGGACGGAAGCGGCGGCGGGAGCCGGCGGCCGCTCCGCGGAGAAGCGTGCGGGACGAGCCCGGCCCGGGCGGCGGGAGCGCGGCCCGGGGGTGCGGGGGGAGGCGGCGGCGGAGCGAGGCGAGGGGCGGCCTCGCAGGGCGGAGCGGCGAGGAAGGCGAGCCGGCAGCCGGAGCGGGCGTACGAACCCCACGGGCCGAGCGCCTACGAGAGGGGGAGGAGGAGCCGCCCCGCCGCCCGGGGATGGTGAGGAGGAGGCGGCGGCTGCCGGGAGCCCAGTGAGGCCTTCGCTCGGCGCCCGCCGCAGAGCCCGCCCGCCTCGCCGGCCGCCCCCTTCCCCCGCTCGCTCGCTGGCTCGCTCCCCCTTCCCTCCCCTTCCCCCGACTCCCTCCCCGGCTCCCTTCCCCTGCCGCCGCCGCCGCCTCCTCCCCGGGCTCCAGCCATGTAAGTGACCCGCTCCCCGGTTGGGAAGGGCTGGGGGAAGGAAGCGCCGGGGCCGGGGCCTGCTCGGCGCGGCCGCATTGTGCGGGGCTGGGAGGGAAGGGAAGGGACGGGAAAGGGGGCGGCCGCTCTCTCTTCGCCTTCCCCGGGCGTGGGCTTCCCCGCCGGCCCCCGGGCACGGCCCGGGCGGGGTGGGGGGCGAGGAGGCCCGGGCGGCAGGCGGCCCCGGCCGGTCGGTCCGTCCTGCCGGCGGGCCCGCAGCGGACAGGAAGCTGTTGGCTCCCCGGGGATGCGGTGGGTGAGAGGGCGGCGGGGCGGGGGTCTCCCCTCGGGCCTGCCCCGGGCCCTGCGCGAGCATCCCCCGGGGAAACGGCGGTGGGGGCGGCCGGGGGTGGCTTGTGATATTTCGGAAACAGCGGCGAGCAAAGTAGCCGAGGGCCCCCCATTTTACCACCTCCCCCGCCCCCATTTTCTCCCCTTGTCTTCTGCGGCCGCGTTGTTCAGCCCAGCTCCGCTTTGCGGACCACTGAGTGTTTGCCAACGGGGGTGTGATTCTCTCCGTGGGCATTTGGCGTGTGTAGGTGGCTGTGCAGCGCTTGTGGACTTGATTTTTTTTTTTTTCTTTTTTTTTTTTTTTTGCAGTCGTGTTTTGCAGAGGTGTAGGGAGCTGTCTGCAGATGCCCCCCTCCCCCCGCCCCCAGGTGAAATTCTGCAGTTGCCGAAATGTTCTTAGAGACTTGTAGGACTTGTGCCTGTTCCTTTGTAAAACGCATAATCAAGCATATAAACGTTCTGGTACTGTAATATATTTTACTGACGGGACGCTACTGATGCAGATACAGCTTGCACCTTATCGGTAGTGTTTCCCCCCACTCCCAGCCACCCCTATGGGAAATATTTACTGTTTTGCTTTGTTTTCCTGCCACCTCTGTCATGTAAGAAACAAATCCATGATTTGCACTTGTGTGTTTTATTTATACCACAGGAGGGATGTACATTTCAACATACAGTTATAAAAGGGAGTTACTAACACTTAATGCTGAAGAATATTTGTTTGCAGGTAAATAAAATTGACATACTGCATGACTGGTAATTACTTTCATGTGGTAGTTAGTTTCATGGTGACAGCCACACCATTTGTCTTGAGTTAGCAGATTTAAAGACACTGCAACTACTTTTGATTTTTTTTTTTAAATAGTAAGGCTTGTGTTGTGTGGGATGTTTTTAGAAAACTGTTTTTGGTGTGCCTCAGTGGTAAATCAAATTTAAGAATTGACCCAGTGTCTACAAGTCACTTTCAGCTCCAGTCTTCACTTACAGTCTTATAAAAATGTCCTGTAAGTGATTACATTAACAATTAAATAGTTTCACAATTGTCTTGATTTCTTTGGGGACAGAACAAAACTTTTGTTACAAATACTTTAAAATGGAATTTGATGAAATATATCTCAGGTTGGTACTGAAGTTCCGAACAGCACAGTTTTTAAATTATATAAACATAAACTGTAGAAGGACTTGGTCTTGTTTGGGAACATAAAGAAGGTTTTATCTGGGCTGCAGAGGGGTTATAAAGAAGTAGCTTTTCTGCCATCACTCTGTTTTGAAATAGGTAGCTTAGTTTGTCCTATCAAACTCTTGTTGTGTTTGCAGCATAGACAGTTGGATGTCGTAACTGTGGCCCCTCACCTGAACAGCATTAACCTCCTGTCTATTGATCAGCAAAGACAGGAGAGCACAAATATTTCAGATTATGGTTTTGTAAACCTAGATTAGGCCAACAGATTAACAAAAAAAAAAAAAAAAAGGAGATGTAGGATTTTTGTTTTCCAGTTACCTTGTTCCCCGTAACTTAGTATCTGAGAATCCTTTGTGAACCTTGTGATCAGCTGCACTTGCTGCTATGAAATTCCAGTTTAGATGTGGTGTCATTCCACACACAGCACATAGTAGCAAATACTGGTGACCACACCTAAGTCGTGGCCCACAATGCCTTTTTGAAAGGGAAGCTAAGATGGTGGAACAACCTGGTCCTTCTAAGCTTCCTTGAAAGCGGTCTGCCCAGATTTGGTAACTGGGTCATGGTGCGAAGCTGCTGCAGGCTCAGAGGGCCTTGAGCACATTGGAATCACTGCTGCTGCCATGAAACACCCAGGGCAGGATTTGCGTAAGGCAGGAGATGTACTCCGCTGGTCAAAGCCTGGTGGGAACATCTATCTGTACGCTCCACTTGAAACGTTGGCTGGAGCCCAACTTTGTTGTGTCTGTGCAGTTTAGGTGCAGTTGGCTGTCAGCTGGGAGCTTGCTCTGGGAAGAGAGCGGAGGTTGCTCGTGGCATCCCCCATGTAACGGGCCTGAACGAACCGCTGTGGCCCAGACCAGTTCCCGTGGAGCTCATCTGCTCTCATGACAGTGTCATGTGGCCACAGTAGGCAAACTTAGGCAGCTGGATCCTGTTTTGCCTGGCCCTGCTGCTGTGCATTACGAGAACACGTAGGGATTTGCAGCATGTTTGGGCTCAAGGTGTCCTGGGAGAATCAGGAATGTGTCGCACCACGGCAGTGGACGTTGGTAACTGGTGGTGTGACAGGGCAAAGTGTTAGCCCAGGGGAATGCGTTTTTGTAATCTGCTTTCTGATCTGGGCTAACGAGTGCAGGCCGGACACAGTCTGACATGCCAGGACTGAGGCTGGTGGGTCAGAGTCTCCCTTTAGTCCCTTGCTTACTCTCCCTCATGAAGATGAGGTGATTACCATAGGTGCTTCTGCATCCCGTAAGCTTGAGAGTCAGCATTATGGAAGACTTCCTTTTCTTCCTGATCTGCTCTAGGTTGTGAGCAGAAACAAATATAAAACTTTGCCTTGGAAAGAGAACATGAAGTACAGATTAATATTTGTACTTAAGAGAAAAAAGAAGGTGAGGATTCTGTATAGAAGAGAATGAGAGAAGGAGCTCTAATATGACTCTTCCAAATACAGAAAAGATGGTTCTGCTCCACCTTGTATTGAATGGTTGGTTTGACTGACTCCTTCAAGCAGGTTTTACTGCTGCAGTGCCTAGGGAAGTGAGTTATCTCATTATTTATGAAGAAGTTAATAACCTTTAAGGAATTAATGTGTACGCAAGACCGATGTCACCATGATACAATGCTGATGTCATGCCATTCATGATTTACAGCACTTCAGCTGTGTGAGGACTATTTCAGAGTTAAAAAAAGTATTACAGAAATGCGTATTGAAAAACAAGCAAAGAGAAGACTAAGAGAAAGACCAAGTTGTTCAGCTTTTGACAGTATTCAGTCCTGTGCAGACACAGACTGGAGCAGCCAGGTCATACTTACCTCAGATGCCCTCTCTTCACTGGGAACCATTCCTAGATGACCGTAAATGAGGAGTGTAATCTTTTTTTTTTTTTTTTTTTTTTTTTTCCCTCTAAGGATTTTATGGAAAAGGAACTTTTTCTGGTTTACACATCTTCAGTAATACATTGACCTATAGTTAACTTGCTCTTCTATTCCAAGAAATTACTCTTGCTTGCTGCCACTGTCTTCAATAATGTCTCTTACTAAAATAGAAGTATTAGGCACAGCTTGAATGTGTGTTTTAAAATACACTAGACAGAGCAGGTTTGCTACTGTTGGAGCTATGTCTGTGGACATCTTCCTAGACACTGAGAAGGGATCCCCAGCTCTTGCATTGCAAACTAAAAGTAAATTTCTCCATGTGAAGTAAGTGCTCTGACATGGCTGACTGAAGGACTGAGGTGTGACCTGTGCCGCAGGTTGGTGTCAGGAAGCGTTTAATGTTTTTCCACTTCGTTGTGCCATGGCTTCTTTACAAAACCCTCCACCCCCTTCACCACCCCTCTCCCATGAAAGAAGGTAGGCAGGTAAAGACACATCCCTGAGAGTACAGCTGCAATAGCAAGTGGGAAACAGTTCTTGGGTAGAAATGGTAGGGAAAAGGCAGTCCAAGCTCCTTGGACACCAGGGAGTAGAAAAAGTAGTCCCTCTGAACTTGGTATTTCTTTGTTGATTTTTTTTTTTCTCTGTTGTCATTCAAGTTTGGATTATTAAATGACAGTTTAGCTGATGACAAGCAGGAACCTGCCAAGTGGTTATCCTGGCAAGTGTTAACTCAGGAAAACCTGGAGTAAGTTAGCTGCAGATTGGCGAATTCTGGTCCTTCATGCTTTTTAATGTTTTTAATAATAGTGTTGCCCTTTCTGCAGCCTAGTTTGTCTTGTAGCTTCCTTTTTTATGCATGGTTGTTGGAAAGGATATTGATTGCTCGGTGCTTCTAAATGGTTGAATTCTGGATGCAGAGGTAGGATTGCACAGTCCCTGCACCCTGTATGACACAGTTAGAAGTGTTAACTTTCACACCTGGGTGTTGCATTTCCATACTCAAGCTGTGATAATCTTGAGGGTTTTGTTCAACACTTCGCAAATTTCTCAGGCCTCTAAGTGAAGTTTAGTCTCCTTTTGACATCAGCAAGCAAGTCTAGCTTGCATGGCTGTTGTGCATTGTGCATGGCCATTTTGAAGGGAAAAAGCCTGCTATGTTTGTCAGGTTCTATCCTAATTACTCTGGAGCTCAAGGAGTTTGTTCCAAAGTATCTCTGGCAGCTGTGGATAACTGGTCTCTATTCTGCAGCATACGGTTCATATTTTTATAATTTCAATAAATTCATATTTATTTATGAAATTAGGAATTCTTACATGTCACTTGTTCCAGTGTAATTTTTTTGTGTGTCTTCCCTCCCTCAGGCAAACATCTGTTTCATGGAGTTGATAGTTCTAACGGGTGAGATTGGCAGATTTATAGTTTGGAAAAAAAAATCCACACTCACCTTGTTTCTGAGGAGAACTTCAACATAAACCGTTAACTGGAAAAGCTGAGGAACAGTAACAAATAGTGTAGGTTTGTAGGCAGAGTGTCAGGGGAGTGACCTCCTTTCTCCATCCATTTCTGCTGGCAGTAATGGAACTTGTTCAAATTTGAGCTTTGTGCTTTGAAGGCTGCCTGTTTCAGATCACTCTGATGGGGTACAAAGCCCCCTGCCCCTGCTGGGGTTTCAGTTCTAGGTTGGATTCATTTTGACCACCTGTTTTCTTCCATCCAGTGTTGTGTCTTAGTGAGTTATGGGGAATTAGTTGCTTTTTAATCTAGTTTCTGATGGATGGCTATCACCTGCATGCTCAGAGGTAATTGATGCACACGTGCCAAATGCATGCAGAGATGGTATATATTTGTCAGGCAGGAATGAGATATCTCTGTGCTAGGTGAGAGACTCCAGTGAAAGCCAGGTCTTTGGTGGCAGTTTACAAATGCTGCTGGGTTTTGTTTTATTAAACTTGTTGGTTGCTGCTGGGAATTTGTCACCAATTAGGTTTTTTGATCACTCAAGTAATACCAAATTGAATGGCAGCATGGACACTCTGGAGAGCACAGAAGAATTAAAGAAAAATGGGGAATATTTGTACCAGAAGCAGAAAAATAATCAGATTCAATTTAGAAAAATAATAAAAGCTAATGCATTTGGGAAGAGATTACATTCAGTGAGGGAGAGAAATGCACAGAATGTTTCCGTGGTAGTCAGCCATGAGCAGGGCACATTTTCAATAAGAAATGGTAATCATGAGCTATTTAGAGAGGGACTTTGTCTCATAAAGCAGAGGGGTAAAAATCCCAGGTTGTGCTTGAGTATATTTCATTGTGAGAAAGGCAGCAGCAAACTGCACTGCAGTTAAGGAAGAGCAGTAAAATTGATCAGGGTGCTAAAGGGCTGATTTGGGATTACAGTAAGGTACATGAGCTTATCTGTGGTTGGTTGTATACCTCTAGGAGAGGTAACGTTAGAAATATCAAAAGTAGAGAAGATACTTTTTGGGAAGTCAAGATTTGAGTGGAGTTAAGGGGAATATGCTGAAGGTAGGAAATTCTGAAGCAGGATAGGAATATTTACTGTCAGAGGTTTATCTCTAAGACACACTGTGTGCTGGTTAATAGACTATTATCAGGCTGTGAAGAAACCTTCCAGGACCTGTTCTAGATGTCTTCCTTACCAGGAAACATTGAAAACTGGTTTTTGTGGTAGTTCAGAATTTTTATTGTTGCAAAGAATGAGGTGGTGTTGCAGAGATGGAGGTCTACTAGGTAAGGTCTCGAATCTACCTGTAATTCAGACAGTACCTGGTAGTGTTGTGAGTCTCCCCATGACCAGCCTACTCAATGAAGAAGCAGAACTTTAGCAAGCACCTCCACATTTTGGCACCTCCACCTGCAAAGATAAATTATTGTGAAGAGATAAGCCCTTGTTTAAGATTTGTAATAATAACAGAAAAATCCCAAACCAACAATGCAGTAGTGAAAACTACTGCCTGTTGTATCCCTTGCTGTACATCTGTGACATGCTTTGAGATGATGGTGTACTCTTCTTTTGATCCTTTCAGAAGTAGCTGGGAAGGAGGAAAGCAGAGGAAAAACCCTCATCCGTCTTGTGGAGGCTTCTGGAGTTCAAGAATTTCAGCAGAGTGATCTTTTGCCATAAACTGGTTTTTCAAGAGACATTCCTGCCATTATGAATGAAGTAGCGATAGTGAAGGAAGGCTGGCTTCACAAACGAGGTAAGTGACTCTTCTCTTCTGGACAATAAATTGACTCTATCTCTCTCTAATACGATGTTTAGCAGCATGTCCTCAAATAATCCATTATTTTCCTGTTCATCCTAGTGGGAAACACATAGGGAGTGTGCCTGACTTTTTTTCAAGCTTTAGAAAGTGCATGTATAAGAGGTTTTCTTATGTGTGTGCATGTGTTCACCAAAAATTAGTGTCAGCTGCATTGAAAATGATGATAAAGATAGCAAGTGAAGGAGATACTACTGAGAGTGTTCGAAGTTAAACTGTAGTAAATAATTTTGGTTTGTATGGGTCTGTAGCTTTCTTTTTTGTGCTAGAAGGGAGAATTAAGATGAGCATTTTTGAACAGTGGAAAATATGCTTGTATTTTGTGAGGAGTGCTGTGTTCTTGCAGAGACTTGCTAGAAAATGTGCTAATCTGTTTGTGTCTGAACTGCTCTGGGTACCAGTGTCCTGGACGGGAAGAATAGCCTTGAGTTCGTGCACTTTCTGCATTTTGGTTGTAACCCAAATGACATTTGATTTTTATAAAAAGTCTTGGTTCTTGACAGAGTGGCAAAACTGAAAAGACAGTCACATGTATAAGGCTTTTTGCCTTCTTGCATGTTTTTTTCCCAAAACAGTGGGTTTGTTCTTTTTTGGGGAAGGTGTTAATTTTCAAGTACCACAGCATTGATCCTATAGGGTACTTGACTTACCTGTTTCTTTGTATTCTACTATTGTTTCTTGGAAAGAAGAGAGCAGTGTTAGGTACTTTCCATGATAATGTCATTTTTTTGGACCAAAACCAGGATCTGTGTGCTCCTGCAGACTCAGGATTTTTCTAGAGGGTTTGCAACAACTTGCCTGAAGGTGCAAAGGGTGTAGTGTAATTATTTATGGAAGAAATTTGAAATGCATTATCTATCATAACCTTGGTTAAGGCTGGTGGTTCTTGAGCAAGAATAAGAAATTTCTAGGAATTTAGAAAACGTGTTGATAGTGTGTACTTTTAAAGGGTGGAAGTGTATATTTCTAACAATTGGATGCGCAGTGTAGTTTAGCAGATTGATCCTTGATGTACAAGTGTTTTGGTCAAGTTTTTTTAGGGGAGTCTGGGTTTTTTTTTGTTCTGGTTGATTTCAGTTGGAAACACCATTACACTCATTACTTCATTCAGTTATTCTGCTGTTCCCAGGCTGCTTTGTTTTGACAAAGTATATGAGAACTATTCTATGTTTGAAATAAATGGAAGAAGTACAGAATTTATGAATCTAGAAACTCTTCAAATGAGCGACCTTTTTTTTTTTTTTTTTTTTTTTTTTTTTTTAGTTTTAAACAATGTTTTCAGGCTGAGGGTTTTTACCAGCTGTTGTTGCAATTCTTCCTGCACCTACCTGTAATTTTAAAAAAATCTGTTACTTTGAGCAGTACTGCACAAAAATTTGAGGGAGAAACATTTATTTTAAACAGTATGGAAAAGGCATTGAAAAGGGTGATTCAGAGGCATATGTGCCTGAAACTTCTAAACAATCATGTTGCATTTCAGGTTTGTCTGTGTTTAGTTTTGGGAACTGAATTTTTGTTGTTTCTAGGATTACAATAAAGCTACTTTCAAGTAAAGTGACCTCTGGAGGATGTCTTAGTAAAAGATGCCCAAGTCTTCTGATCTGATTTTTTTTTAGTTGTTTAAAAATTGCCTTAGAGAAACAGATTATTATCTCTGATGGTTTGCTGATAATATTATGATGACATTATGTACTGAACACATTCCCATTTTCAAAATGTTACTCTGCATGTTCCGCATATTTGATGCTGCAAATTTGTGCCCAAACTCCTAAACTGTTAAATGTACCTTGGCATTTTTTGGATGCCAGGTTTCCTAATCCTTTCAACCTGTTTCCCAATGCCTTTTTACCCTCTTGGTGTGTGTGGTGACAAGTATTTCATTCCACTCCATTGACTTTACAACTGTTAATCGGTGTTGTCCTCCTGAGGAGGTTTTTAGAAAGCAGTGCTCTATCTTCTCTTCAGCCTGCTGGTGTCAGCCCTGGGAGTCTCTTGGTTTTTCTAGCTGTTCAGGGATAGGTTGACAAATTCAGTTCATTTGGCTCTGTCTTTGCTGGGGAGTAGATTATCCACACTGTGTGTGCCTGTGTATTGTTAAGCATCTTTTTTTAATAATCTGCATTCACTGCCAGACACTATCTGTTTGCTGGCTCTGCTAGATCAAGTGCTTCAACCACAGGATGTTTCCAAAACTGATGCCTGATACGGTGAGCTTCTGAAGTCAAGGCATAAACAATAATTAGTGAAGGGAGGGACTGCTAAAGGGGGGATTTCAGATATAAGAAACATACATAGTTTGTCTTTTAGGTCATTTATAAAACCAAAGGTTGCATTGCATGTGTTCTGTAAAGATCCTAAGGCTTTCCACATGCAAATATTTTAGGTAGTGACTGGCCAAAATCCAGATTGGGCAATGATGTTCTCTCTACCTAACGTTCCCCATAGCTTTGGTTGGATTTGGTGTCTCTTACAGTTCCTGTCCTGAGCAGTTGAACAGCATGGCTGCGTGCAGTTAAACAGTTGCTACATCTCACCCCAGCAGTGGCTTAATTTTGGTGGTTTTAATGATTTGTATATGTATAAATCAAGCTGCACAGTGCTCTGGAGCCCTTCTGGATGGCAGGTGTAAGTAAGCATAAAGCCATCATTAGCAGGAGCAGGTGTTTCGGCCTGGCAGGGAAGTAGCAGGGCTTTCTAGAACCATGGAGTTGTTTTCTTCTGTCAGCATGCTTTATGTTTATGTTTTTTGTTTCTGAGATTAAAAATACAAATGGAGAAATGAAATTAAACGTTGCTGCCTGACCAAGAGCTCTTGGCGGTTCTCTAAGTCACTCACTAAAGGAAGCTCTACTTCCAGTAGTGCAGATGTCTGTTCGTGCAGGGGCCAGTCATGTCCATGCCATGTGTGACCTCAACCAGGCAGAAACAGAAGAATTCATGAATGAACTCTACCCTCCCCATCCCTTTCCCCATTGGCAGTGCTTGGTGCTGTTACTCAAATCCCAGCAAGGATAGACTCTTGTGACCACTCTTTGTATAACTGCATGGCTGGACTGTTCAGCGTGCAGGTAGGGGGTGTGAAGGAGCTCAGGCTTGGTGTGTGTACATCCAGGGTGTGCAGTCCCTGCTTGTGTGATGCTGAAGGTTCTGTGTAGTGGGAAAGGATGGGGGAAATGGTTCGACGCAGAGGTGCTATGATTGTGATTGAATATGAAGGGAGAAAGAGAAAATTATCTGCCCAAATTGCTGCTTGTTGAGCTCCAGGATTATAGGTTTTCTGAATGTATGTCATGAGGATCCTTAATTTTGGTTGTGTGTTGGTAACTTTTTGTAGAACAGAGGTGTGCCCAAGTGTATTTTACTTGCTTTACTGATCCATTTTAAAGATCTCATTGGATTTCTTGCATCTTTCTTCTCTGGTCCCTGTTTATAAAGGTCTTTCTATTGTTTTCAGTCTTCATCCTGTTTTTTTTTTTTTTTTTAAAGTCTTTCTGCATGGCTAACAAAGAGGGGATTGTGCGTTTTGATACTCTGTCATCTCTGTCCTCCCTAGTATGTCCGGTTTTCTTATTAGGGCATAAACTTGTATGAAAAAAAGGAGTCTTTTGGAGGCAGCAGAAGAGGGGGAGGGAAAAATATACACTGACATTTGAAAAAGGAAATAGAAAAACCTCCATTTCTCAGTCTGAGAAATCTGAAGCAATTATAAGGTGCTGAAGAAACCTGTGTATTCATCAATTAATATTTAGCAGGAAATGCAGAGCTATTTTGTTTTTAAATAGTATATCAACACCGCATAGTAAGTTTAACCATGAAAACCGTAGCATGTCCTCCAAATGCCAATTTTTATGGACTTCAGGCAGGTAAAACTATTTGACTGATGGAGTCTGTTTTACAAGCTGATCAAAACTAACAGAAGCCCTTAAATGAGAAATAATATATAAGATACCTACTCCACTTCTGGATATAATATCTTTTTTTTTCTTTTGGTTAAAGTATTATTTCTGTAATGAATGGAGTGCTACAGACGACCTAATAAATAACAAGTGGCCTGTTTCGATTTGTCTTGCTATAGCTTCCCTACTTAAAATGGATGCAAGATCCATGTGTAAAATACAAACCAGGACTAAAATGTTGATTGTCACTCTTTTTAACTTTTTCTAGCAGAATAGCACAGATGGTGAACTTTAGCTTTGTTATTTTGAGCACAGGTTCATACTTTCAGTATTCTGTTAGTGTGAATTAAAAGAGGATTTTACAAGGTATGACCAGATACATTTTTAAGCCAGGGAGTCTGGTGTTGCTGTTTTTCTTCACCTCTTTTTTCTTCTCTCTTTTCTGTTCTCACCATGTTCCCTACCTCTTTTTCTGTATGTATATTTGTGTGTGTGTGTTTTATTTTGGGATATTTGTTCTTACCTTGGCTTCTGTCTGTCCCTGGGATGTAGTGATGACCTGTGTAGTCAGAACCTTTGAGATTCAGATTAGTTCAAGGATCGTCTGGCTTTCATGGTATTTCAAAGAATGGCTGTGGCACTTGATGCAAAGGATCCTAAGAGCCATCTGAACTCTGAAGATGCCAGCTATAGAGGGCACAGCTGCTTCAGAGGAAAAACTGGGGGGAATGGAAAGGTAAGAAACAAGATAGGGGCTGAAGAAAAAACGGAGTGGGGCTGAATGAAGAATGGAGTGGGAAAGTTGTGATAGAGGGAAAGAAGCTGATGCTGTTTCTGGAGCTGAAGGGTTGGGTTTATAGGGAAATCTGTTGCTCTTCTTGTTGGAAACAAAAGATAAGCTGTGTCAGTTTGTGGTTTTCCTTGTGTGTCTCTTTTTCAACACAAGGGGCAATAGTTTTGCAATTCTAGCTCTTGGTTGCTTTCATTTTGCTTGTCCTGTTCTGGGAAAAGGGGACTGGGGAGGAACCAGGAAATTGTCAACCAATAAATCTGACCTTGGTGGTAGGCAAGATGCTAGGAACATTAAGAAAGGATGAGATCACAAAACATCTGGAGAAATATGAGCTGATAATGGCTAGTCAGCTAGACTTTTGGAGGGTAATCTCATCTGATGGAATTATTTGTGGAGAGATCATAGGAACCGGGCTGGATCCACTGTACTGTAAAAAGCTTGCTCTGGATGACAGGGGAAGTCAGAAACTGAGAATCAGCTGGTGCAGTGTAACTGTACTGTACTTCATCTTTGAAAGAGCTGGTGTAGCCTAGAAATGGTTCATCTTCCCTTCACAGAGCAGATTGCTTGTCTTTGAGTGTTTCTGTTACTTTCCAGCTTCCTTTTTTCCAAAAAATGTTTTTCCAGAATGTTTTTGCATTAAACCCATTCTTTAATCTACAACTTCACATTTTTGAAGTGTGACATCTAAATGTTTCTTTCTTCAGTAAAAATTACTTCCAAAAGGTCTTTATTCCTACATACAAAATACTCTCAGTTCTTTAGAGATGTGATGCTAAGTTAGTTGTGTTTCTCACTGATTATAAACTGACTGGAACTTACATGCAAGTGACACTGAACACTCTCGCTTTGAATGGCAAAGAGGAAGAGCTGGAGTGTTGATGCCCACGTTATTTATGTCACTCCTGGAAGTTTACTTTCGTATTCTGTTTCATTGCACATCAGAAGCTTAACAAACTAGGTCTCAATTTTATCTCCAAAAGTGGGGTAGCGTCATGAATTAATGTTACTTGTTATTAAAAGGGATTTGAGGATGAGGGATCTAGGACGTTGCAAGCCCTGTAAAAGCAAGCCTGGGAACTCTTGATACAGTGGATCGTGCAGAAAGTGCCTGTATTGGCTTTGATTTTCTTTTTCATGGTTCCTTCCTTTTCAAAAAGGGAAAGGTAGGCCTCTGTATAAAAAAAAGCTGTCCATGTTTTCTGTTCTTTTTTTCTCTCAGTAGGCGTATTGAGAAGTCATCAGGTTTGGATGTAGGAAGAAAGAAGTACTGAGTGAGTATGCTATTTTGAGGTAAAGAGAGAGCAAGAGAATGAAGCTTGCTTGTTGTCCTTGCAGGGGTGGTTTTAGGCAAGGTGCTGTGCCATGCATTTAAAATTTGGCGCCTTGTTCCCGCTTGGAAATGTCTTCCCCTGCAGCCCCTGTGTGGATCCCAGAAGGTTCCTTCCCTTCCAGCTGGTGCTGCTGTCACTGTGTAAGCACCATCAGTTGCACTCCTTGTCTGTGCCCATGGCTTCCCCTGCCCAAACTTGCTCCTGGTTATCCTTTGTAGCCTGCCCTTCGCCATCTGAAAAAGCTGGTGAGGATTTTGATGTTCTTAGAGCAGTACATGGTGACATGTGGTGTCTCTCCTTTTATACACTTTCTATGTTACTAATAATTCTCTTAAAAATTGGGGTGGTGGTTGGTGTCAGATTCATTTTGGAAACAGACCTTGATATCTGTTGGGGGAAAAAAGAGGATTTGCTTAATATCTCAACATTCAATTTTAATGTATTTTAAAAGAGCATTGTAAAAGCCAAGTACCTGTCAGCTCTGTGGAGTTTTTCTCCTTTTACATATTGGAGTAGCCAATTTACTAAGAAAAAAAAAATTAAAAGGCATCTCTCATGGGGGGAAGATAGAGGAGAGATTTATTATTTTCAGATGCATTATGTTGTAGGTACAATGTGCTTCTTAAAGGGGGAACAAAAACCAGGAAACTATGTGAGGAAAGAGGAAGAAAAAGAATGGAGAAAGAAAAGTACCATATTAGGTGTGAAGTAGTGTATTTTTGTGAGAAATATTTACTGCAACCGAAAGGGGGAAATAATGAAGACTGACTTTGAATGCAGTTGGTAAGCATGCTACAGACCTCTGGGATTATTCTCCCACCTCTTCAAGTTGAGCCAAAAATGTGAAAAAGATAGCTGGTCAAATAACATTGTGAAATTTGTCGGTTTATTCAGAAGTGCATGGTCATATTTGAGGACAGCTGAGGTAAACAATCATCACAGACTGTGGGCAAGTCAGTTACTGTTTCCCTGGGTCTCTTGGGTAAGTTGGGAGAGCATGTTTTGAAATGCTGTCCAAAACCGAGGCTTTTGGTGAACTGCATGTAGAAATACACTTTGGAGTCAGTGGTTCAGTGCATGGCTGCAGTGGTATTTCATGCTCATACTGAGACTGAGTGTAGCATCTGAGTCATATATAGGGCTGTCAAATCAGTCTCCTCTGCGTGCCTTACTAATGGACTCCTTATGAGAACCACAGGAGGAGCATGCCAGAGAAGTGGGCTTTGTGTTGGTGGTGAACCACAGGTATCTTCACAGGAGATACCTGTTTTGGGGAGGGAGCTCCAGCTGTAGAATGATTGGGGTTGGAAGAGACCTTTAAAGATCATGTAGTCCAACCTCTGTGTCACAAGCAGGCACACCTTGTACTAATTCTAGACCATGTTCCTCAAAGACCTATCCAACCTGGCCTTGGACAGTTCTAGGGGTGGCACATCCACAACTTCACTGGGCCGCTTTCTGCCAGTGCCTCACCACCTTCAGAGTGAAGAATTTCTTCCTTAAATATTATGTAGTCTAAATCTACTCTCCTATATTTTAAAACTATAACCTGTCACAATAGAGCCTGATAAAAAGCCTTTCTCAGTCTTTCTTAAAAGCCCTCATTATGTATAAGAAGTGAGCAATAAGGTCTCTTCAGAGCTTCCTCTTTTCAGGCTGAACAGCCCCAAACTCTCTCAGCCTGTCTCCATAGGAGCGGTCTTCAAGACAAGCATTACTTGCTGATGGAGACTCAAGAGGTTGAAGCTGGTGTGCCTTGAAGTGAACTTGAGGTGCTGATGGAAGTTGAGCTGCTTACAGTAATTGCTACTAATTCTCAAATTTTAAATGCAGCCTTTAGTTTTATGTTGGTTTTATCAATCACTTCCCACCTGTAGAAGTCACAAGATTTTGAAAGTTTTGCATGTTTTTCTTCCTGAAGCAGACAAGCTTGCTAGTCTTCATGATGAGGAAAATTGGAAAAGATAACCCAAGTCCCTGCTTCATGGCTTAGACTTAGCAGAACAAAAAGGGCTGTTTATTTACTTGTCACAAAAAAGCTCAAAAAATAGAGGATTTGAAATAATTTGTAGTGTGTTTCGTTTTTCTAGCCTCCAAGCCTTAGCAGTATTAGTACCCTACTGTTTCTGCAATTGTGTCAGAGAGTCTGGGGATCACAGAACACATCCTCATTACGCTTCAGAAAGCAGGCAATATGAAAAAATAAATTTCTGATTATCTTGACAGGTCTGATTATTAATAGAAGCACAGAAATGAAACTGTATTTGAACTGCTTTTTTATTTATCAAACTTCCCTAAAATAAATCTTAAGATTTAAGAGCGAAAATACTTAAAGTTTTTGCCATGTCTTCCTGTACAAGCCTTTGTATGTGCCGTATTACAAATGACAACATGTTACTGCTTTGTGCAGAAGGATGTAGTTAAACTGGTGTGATATTTCACTAAGTAGGGTTTATGCCCAATATTACAAGGCTGTGCACACAGTTCTATATGTTGTTGGGTTTATGCCTATGTTGGAGCTTCCCATTTTGAGTATTAGTAAATAGTTACACCCTTGGACCACCTGTTAAGCAGCTCAAAATCCATTGCCAGGCCTCTGCAGAGTGGGAATACAGCCTTTTATTTGCTGATTGCTTTTCAGGGGCTTCCAGGCATGAATTGTCTGGACTGGTGTTTTTATACATCATAAGTATCCCTTCTCTGTCTGTGGTCAATAAACCATCTATAGACAGCAATCGTTTAACTAGCTGAAAGTGTTTTTCTTTGTCTTGTTTTGTTTTGTTTTTTTTTTTTAACTTTTGATCATACAGTCTCCTTATCTTCCTATGCTCATTGAGTAGAATAAAAATTTGGGAGCACCAAGGAATAATTCAAGACTCAAATGTGTAGTTGCACAGATTTATTGGTATTAAATGTTTATTATTCTACTGGAAGTTTATGCATGGAGAAGCCTGGAATACAGTTGTGATTATCTGTGGTGACAGTGCTGGCTGTAGGATTTTGTAGTAGTTTTCTAGGTGCACTTTGATTTCTGGGCAGAGGATGTTAAGTCCTATGCCACTGTAAATTCACTGATCAAGTCATTCTATGGGATGTGCCCTTCATGCTGCTGGGACAATGTATTGAGAATACCACACTATATCATCACGGGGTTTTTTCCATTGTGTTGTGGTGTTTTTTTTTTTTTTTTAATGAAATCCTGTGGTTTTACATGATTGTTACTAAAAAACGGTTTATCTGCTTTAATCATAGAATGGATTGAGTTGGAATGGACCGTAGAGATCATGTAGTTCAACCCCTCTGCCATGGACACCTTCCACTAGACCAGATTGCTCAAAGCCACATCCAAACTGGTCTTAAACACTTCTAGGAATGGGATATTCAGAGCTTCTGTGGGCAGCTTCTTCTAGTGCCTCACCACCCTCAGCCTAAGAATTTCTAACCTAATCTAGTCTTAATCTTTTCTCCTAGTTTGAAACCATTCTCTGTCACTGTCTGCCTGTGTGAGAAGTCACTCTGTCTTTAATCCCTCTTAAAGAATGAAGCCAGTGAATTTAATACTGTCCTTGGTGTTATTTTTCAGACAGTGAAAGAGCAGGATACTATTTGACTTCTTCATTTTGAAATTTTCTTTGCATCAGGGATAGTTGTAAATCTGGTCTTCTTTTCTGATTGTAGGTATGTTTTTACTATAGCAGGAACATTTGAAAGGTATGTAACTGATATATCTCCTGATGTAGAAGTCAAAGTTGCCTTGCAAGTTATCACTTGCATGGTAAGAAAAGCATTTATTCTAAATAAGAATTAGGGGAAAATTGCATTTTCATTTGTGGAAAACTACTGCAAGCTGGCAACAACCTCCAGCTGACTTGCAGTATCTCTATAATGCCTATTGAACACTTGTGACAGCTTGTTTCTGTTGTTTCTGCTGAAGTTTAGCCTGTAAAGTCAAGATATCTTGATCTGAGAGATGGGAAGATGGTTAAATTACATCATCATGGAAGAATAGCAGCATACTTAGCTTCAAAGCCATTCACAACTACATTGGCACCCCTTTGTTATACAGTGTAGCTGAAAACGAACTGCAGCAATAATGAACCAATCCATCTAAATCACAGCAGCTGAACAACTGACTGTTCTATCTCAAAATGCAAATGCTTTGTGCAGAATGGATTTAATTGTAAATGTTTGCTTAGTAGGGAATATGAGCCTTTTAGTTTGTGACAATAATTGTGAATACAAAGACCCACAGAATTTTAGGGTTTACATAGCTTGTCCCTGTTCTCATAACAATATTTCAAAGTCACTTTTTTAAAACATACTATTTGGCTTTTTTCTAGCCAGTGAATAGAACTCTAAATGCCCAATCTCCAAGTAGTGTTTTGGAAACTCAAGGATAAATTTAGCTTTATGCACTTAGATCAGGCAGAATTTTCGTTATATTTCTTTCGAATCTCTGTTAGGGCTTTTATGTGGCTTCAGATAATAAGAGGAAAAAAATGCTGACTTTTAGAGCTTGAATTTGTTTTGCTGTGCAGAAACGCCAAGTGTAACTTAGAGTATTAAGCATTTTCTTTGAGGTTCTAGTAAGGTGCCTCTCAAGCAATTAAAAGGTTACTGTGAGGAATTTCTTTTCCAGTCAAACTAACAAGCAAAACCCCTTTGTACTAAAATCTTCATTCTTTGTGAAATTTCTGAAGCCTGACTGCTTGAGTGCAGCTCAAGAGGGTGAATCTCTCTCACTGATTTCAATGAATTAAAATAAAGGAGCATTGTCATTTTGGGAAAAGAAAAAGTTCACCGAGCTTCATTAAAAAAAAGCAACGAGAAAACAGGACTACCTGCCTCCAGGCTGTTCTTAGGTATCTGTGTAAGGAAAAACAGATATAACTTGGAAAACAGACACAAAATGTGCGTGTTTATGCTTCTTTTGGCATTTTGTGTGTTCTTTAATAGCCTTCACATGTGGATTAGTCCTTCTGAAAAAAAAAAGGCAAGCAAGCCCCCTGAAGAATAGGCCTTTGTGACACTGGAGAAGTTTACTGTGCCAAAGTTATGGTAAGAATTTGTAAATTTTGGCTGCTGAAGTACTTCCTTCTCCTGCTATGTTTTTATGCTGGAAGCTTGTAAGTGAGGAATAGAGCGTGTTTTTTGGTTTGGTGGTTTTTTTTTCTTTTTAATGACAATGCAAACATTCATTTCACAAACTAAACCACCCATCCACATGACGCTGCTGCTGTATATAAACACCCTGTTGATCTTGTTCTGCAGAAGTGTTTGCTGGGCTTCCTGAGTCATACGGAAATGCTCCACTGCTCTTCTTGGGGCCGTGCTGTGGACTTGGGCTGTATCCGCTCAGATTCAGGGACATTAATTTGCAAACTAAAAGACATGCTTTTGCTTGGAACAGGGCCCTCAAAGTTGGGATGTTTTTCTATGCCTCATTTTCTCTCTGTGTTTAAAATTTTTCATTCTGCTGTCTCGGGAGTAGGCTTTGTCTTGGTTAAAGCTGAACCTGTTGGGAAGATGTTTGGTGCTTCACAGTTGCAAGCCTCTCTTCCTCTTACATATGATGTTGTTTTGTCACACAGATCTTAGTTTGTGGCGGGCAGTAACTCAGGCTGAGCTGTGCAGAGCACCCAGGCCCAAGAGGGCACTGGTGGCTGCACTGCCAGGTGAGCCTTCCTGGCAGCCTGGGATGCAGTGACGAGCTGTGCAACACCGTTGACTTCACAGGGGTTTTCTGGAGTAACCAAGGGCAGAATTAGAGTCCAAGGCTGGACTGTCATGGTGACAAAATATTTAGAAAACATTTTCTTGCTTGAAACAAAAGCTTGGATTGTGCAACACCAAGTACTGTCCCAGTGTAATAAATGATGCTGTGTCTTTTTAAAGGGTTCTGTGTGTTCCCTGGCTGTCAGCTCTTGCCAGATTCAGCACATTCAGGTAAAATGAGGCATTTTTCCTCCAGACTGCTGCTTTTACAAGCTGGGTTAATTCTCACCCTTTATGCAGTGGGGTTGCAAAGATGTGGCAGCCAAATGTGACCTCACATTTTGAACACAGTGGGACGGCCCTGTTAAAGACATGCAATGGAGCAGTGTCTTCCCTTCAGCCATGGTGGCTCAGCTGCATTAAAAGCAGTTGCTTAAAACTTAAACCTTGTAATTGGCATAGGCTGATCTGATTTGTAGTGTGCTCTGTGACTAGACTCGTGATTGCTTTTATTGGGTTAGAATGTGCTGTTCTTGCTGCAGTAGGAACTTTTTGTTCTGTAGGTGTTGTTTCATCCTTCCGTAATAACTCATGTAACTTTCTTTTTGTTAATGCCTGAGGTTTTGTGATACCCCAGTCTCACCAATATCTACTGTCTAACTGGAACAGAAGCCACAGGTCTAAAGGTCTACAGTCTGTGGAGGGTTGCTCATTGGGAATAATATAATATGATTTTAGGATGAGCAAATTTATGAGAACAGAATGAAGACTGCTGGCCATCCATGTTCAGTTTAGCACACTGCACCATTTGGAATGAATTTTTCCCAGCCTAGGCTGTGTTTCCTGGGTAATATCAGTTGTAATTTCAGAGAGAGCATGATTTTATATGTATCCCGCCTTCTCTGCTTAGAGCAGCAGGTGGCCAGATTTCTTTCTGAAAAATAGGGACTTGTCTCAGCTCTACAGCAGCCCTGAGCAGATCAGCTGCAGAGACTTATTTAATCTTCAAAGTTGATTTTTTTTCAAAGTTCCTGTAGTTGTTGGACTGTACAACTACTGTTATTCTTGAAAATGGAAAACAAAAGCAAAACGTGGAGGGGGGAATATACTTTTCTAAGGTTTGCATCATCTTGTATTTTTGTATGCTTGGCATGTAACCGTGTCCCATTCAGAGTGCTGCTCTGAACAGGGCAGAGCTCGTTCTTTAGGCTGCTGCTTTGTCCCTACCACTAGTTCCTCTGTTGCATTGAGCTACAAAACCAGCTGCTTTTGCTTTTCATACCTATTTTTACCATCTCTAATTTGCTATTAAGATGTTAACTTCTGCCTCCTGTTAGCCTAGCATGTGTCTATACTGTGACTACAACGTGGAGGCAAGCAAGCACTTACATGCTTTCTCTTGTGCTACCCTTTCACACTTGGGAAATGGTCCCTGTAAACAGCTGCAGTGCTGCTTTATTATCCTCTTCAAAAGCTCTGGCTCCTTGTGTTGCTTATAAAAGGCCCCAATGAACTTGTAATGTGTGCGTACTGAGACTGCTGTTCCCAGCGATGCCCAGTATCGGTCCCCCTTTTTGTGTGTGTCTGTCTGGCTTTCCATTGTCCCTGTCCTGTGACAGTCAACTCTGCAGAACAGGGACTGTCTCATTGTTCCATGTGTACAGCAGGTGGCTCAGATCCAGATGTGTATCTGAAGCTGTTGTGTACTGCAGTAACACAAATCATTATGTTACAGAAAAGCTGCATCTAAAATAGGGGGAGAATTCAGATACACTGTAATGAGTTTTATGCATTTTTAAGGGTTGGGGTTTGGGTTTGTTTTTTTACTAATCCTCTGACATATTACTGGTAGGATTATGCAGAAAATGAATATATATTAAATTCTCTTCACGTTTTAAGAAACCTTTCCTATGTCTAGCAGAAAGCTTTCTTCTCGGGAGCTGCTCCAGGCTACTAGGAATGGGCTACTTCACAACAGCTCTTACTAGTTTCTTGGAGAGGTTTGTTTATCCCTGTGAATAGAGTGGGTGTGCTTATGGCAAAACCTCATGTTTCTGGAGACTTTCCTCTTTCCAGGCATTATTTTAGAAAGGGAATGACACAAAACAGGATGTGTGGTTGTAGATACATGTTCACGCTTCAGGGGCCATGCATACCTTTGTGACCATGTACAATCCTGTGCTTTTTCTCTCATCATTCATGTGGTGAAATAAACCATGGAGGAACAGTGGATTCATTTCTCCTTTTTTATGCCCAGAACACATAGAGAATGTATTGATACTCATCTTTCTGTTGACTCTTAAAATGCTCAGACCACTTATTGGAGGTAAGGAGATAAGAATGAGGGCACCTGGTCAAGCAGGCTTGAGATTTTATTTCTCAAATTTGATTTGAAAAATGCAGTTTGGTAAAATTGCATTTGCTCTATTTCTTGTGTTTGTATGTTTTTTAATTCTGAGTTACCTATATGCACCACTAGTGTTAGGAATTCTTGTAGAGCATTCTGAGTGGCCCCACTTTAGGAAGGGTGATCAGACCAGATCACCTCAAATGGCTCTTTTTAACATATTCTGTGATTCTTGGCTGGTTTAATACTGGGATATTGGGAATCTCATGCAAAAGTTTTGAAGGAGAATAACAACCCCATTTGTAGAGGTGTTTGGCTTTATTTTTCATATTCCTTGCGATGGCCATCAAACAGAAAATAAATAGCAGTTCCTTAGTTGTCAACAGGCCTTTTTATTTTTCAATGTTGGCTGGTCTGTTCAAATACAAAAGTTGGGATTTTTCAAGGGAAAGGTTCAAAACTTGGAATAATAAACAAATATTGCTTATTTACTACTTTTTGTAAGTATTCTGGGTCTGAAGCCAAAAGTTACTTTTTGCTTTAATTGCTAGAATGTCTAGTTTACTGAGATTGCTATGTAGCTGTGAAGCTGCTGGAAGTTTTGCTTTCATGTTGCTGTGAGGCTTGCTGTCAGAAAGTAGAAATGTTTCTTATCTCATCCCAACCCTTCTCCTTTTTTATAGTCCTGATATGAAAGAAAGGGGAAAAATTTTGGGGGTAGCAGGATGTGTGGTGGAACTAGCTCCGTTCTTTCTGGTTACCTTCAAGCAGGGCTTCTATTTTGTCACTCATAGAAGTTGAATTAGGAGCCTGATGGTGCTGCCTTCAGAAGAAGCTGGTTGGCTGCAGCTCCTTCAGACTCTGGCAGAGGTTGGCTGCAGCTCTTTCAGATTCTGTGGCAGAGGAGGTGTGCTTTAGATGCACATTTTGTTGCTGGTGACTGGAGTTTACAGCTACAGCCTGTTGTAGAAGTCAAGGCCTGGGCCATGAGGTCTAGCTTTTCAGCAGCAATTGGCAGAATAGTTCATGGATAGCAGAGGTGACCTGGAAGTTCGTCATGGCTGATCTGGTGTCCTCAGCTACCACCAACTCGCACATTTCTTCCTTTGACCCAATCAGTGTAGTGACTGTGTCGTTCATCAAGGCCTGTTCGTGATGGTTTAGTAGCAGTGCTGTCATTTTTTGGCCATTGAGATGAGCAGTCACCTTTTAGAGTCACATTTGGTAAACCCGGTGATCCATAGTGGGATGGGTCTCTGCTGTTTGTTCCAGGCTAATAGCCACCTCAGGCAGTTGACTTTAAATGCTGCTTTATGAATGCCCTTAAGTTGTAGATTGTTTCATAGCAGGTTCTCTGGATGGTTGCAACTAGAGTCCCAAAGGACAGAGTAAATTTTGTGCTGTTTCACTCAGAAAAAAGAGCCTTTGAGGGCAGGGTTGAAGCCTGGCTCAGCCAGGAATGGGAAACCTTGAGCAGTGTGAAGCCTCTGGAATTTGTTTTATCTGAGACAATATTGTTGTGTAAAGTCTGGAGCCAGGGTCTCCATATGAAACTACATTAGACCTGTGTTTGGATCTGTGTATGAAATGAGATAGCTGTAGTACCAAAGGGACTTTTTTTTATTTCTCATTGTTGTATAACCTAAACACCCTAGAACAGGGAGATTCTTGAAGGATGCATGTCTAATACCAGCTTCCTGTTAAACTTTCACTAATTATTTTAAAATTATACTTAGAATCTGCCGTGGATGTTTTTAATTTTCTGCTTTGAAAACTTGATATGTCTTCCTTCCTTTTCCCACAATACCAGGATAGTGGTGGTTATTTTGGAGATTGTTTTCCTCATTCAGGTTTGGACTTCTGAATACAAACAGTCCTTATATCTAATACCCTCTTCCATTTTTCTTGGGATAGAAATGCTGTTGCTAAAAGGCATATCCATTACCCATTCCATGTGGCCGTGGGGAGCTTGGTAGGTCAGTCCAACTAAAGGCAGAGCATCTAGGAGCTGAAAAGGTGTCTGGTGCATGAGGGTACTGTCCTGGAATTGAGAATTGAAGCCAGTCTTCCCCTGCTCTGCCACAAACTTCCTCCTTATACAATCACCTCGGACAGGGTTATTTTTCTCTCTCCGTGCCCCAGTTCCCTATCTGTAAAGTGGTGATAACAGCACTTCCTTACTTCATGGGGATGTTGTGAGGACAAATGCAGCCCAAGCTGTGGGGTTCTTGGATATCGTGGTAAGTGGGAGCACAGACGGAAGAAGGGAAATGTTCTACATAAAAGTTTTCTGTTCCTTGAACCCAGTGGTAGATTATGACAGTGATGCGAGTGACTTCCACTGAAGTCGTGGCTTGACTGGTGCCATGTCGTCCCTCTGAAGGTTTTCTTGCTCACTTCTGTTTGCCGACAGGGAAAGCCCTTAACATCCTTCTGCATGTGATTTTTTGGGTTCTTGGCTGCAGGCTCTGTGAGCCCAAGAGCCTGGGTGAGTCTTGCTGTCTGTTTTCCAGCCTGGCCTGCTCACAGTTACCGAATGGAGTGTGTGCTTCTGGCAGCAGCCACCAAGGGCATTTCACAGACTAACTCACACCCTGGAAGGAGTTAAAAATACATACAAATGGATTTTCACTTGTGAAATCCAGACTACTGTAGCAGTTACTCTGAGCAAACCCTGGACTGGAGTGTGACCAGAAGAAAGCAATTGTCCCTGACATAACTGGTTAAATTTCGTAGAAACCACATCCTTTGTGTTGCCACTGACAACATAACATTCCTTAATGTTTGATTTCAAGCAAAGCTTTATTACCCAGCTGTACATGCAAGCATACTTTCTTCTGAAGAATTTCTTTCAGAGTCACCACAGAGTGAAGCTCTTTCCACTTTAACGTGGCTTGTTTATATATAGCACAAACAGGTAAGAGACAGGAAATCTATCTGCTTAATATGTACATTGTGACATGTCTGAAGGGAAGGAGGTAGTGAGTTGAGTATTTGTTCGATTCAATCTTGCTCATGCAAATGAGTTTGGTTTCGGAAGTTTCTTGGGCCAGGAGGTAGAAGTATATTTCATTTATTGCTTGCTCCTTGGAACATGGGATTCATGTCATCTTTCTTGTTCACCTGCCTTGATAAATTCTATACTTAGCTGTCTCTGCCTATCCACTTGAACAGGACAAAAATAACTTCAGTGTAATCCATCCTCTCTGTCCTTTCCTCTCCACCCCTTCCCTCCCCTTTCCTTTCCTTTCCTGCTGCTAGGTTTAGGGCATTTGGTTGTTTGGGAAGTGGTGTTTGTTTTGCTTTGTTCCCTTACAAGTAGGGTTGGAGGGCAGGAGAAAACATACTCCGGCATAAAATTGTTGTGGAGGGTATGCAAACTGTCAGGAACACTTCCTCCTCTCTTACAGCATTTGCTGAGGGGTCAGAGTGTGTGCAGAGTGTGTGGAGGGAGGTGGAGCAGAGAGGTTGGGAAATGACTTGCATGTGGCATACATCTGTCTGACAAAAAGCCAACCGTGCCAGGGGATAAATGGACAAACAAATAGTGTTTCAGTTCTGAACTCAGAGGTTCAGAACTTAAAGTTTGCACAGGAGCAACCCTTCAGATAATTTCCAATTGGACCTTGACTTGTGTTGTGCAAACATGTAGTAGCTAGTACAGAGGAGTCTGTCCTCTAAAACCCTGCCTGGAGAGGATCTGAGTACAGGCTCTGCTCTGCATGGCTTCTCCTGTGTCCCATAATGGGCATATATATAAATATATATATATTTGTGTGTGTGTGTGCATATATACATAGTCTAACACAGATTAACCCTGGCCAAAACCCCCAGAAGTATTCAAGCCTTAACCCCTTGCCTTTAGCATGAATTAAGGTGAAGTAGCATCTGTTAATCTAGCTGTGGACATTGGCTATTTTTGGATTGGATAAAGAATGTCCACTGAATTTACCAAAATGCTTGCTGTTTGTTATCTGAAATATTATTGTCTTCCACTATTAAGCTGATAGGGATTTAAGGGAAATGGTATTGTTTTGGTAAAACTGCTTTGAAATAGAGTCTGCCAAGTTCTTGTATCTTGAGCTGAGTGTTGGATATGTTGTTCCTGACAGACGCGTTGTCTGGAGATGCAGGGGGACTGATTGTTCTGACAAAAAATGTTGCTTTTTGTAACTCAAGCATTTTTTTATTAAGATGTTAAAGAAGAGGGGGATGTGGAGCAGAAAGATTGAGGGAAAACTCTTTAATTGATGCCTAATAAAATTCAAGTTGCCTTTTAATGAAATTTTTCATTTCAGTATCTGCTTTTCAAAAGAAAGTGAGAAATTTTCCTCTTTTTTTTTTTTTCCTTAGTTTTGCATTCATAGACTTGCTGCAGAACAGAAGGAAGAGTTGGTTTTGAAAATCGGTGACAATTTTAAAGATTAAAATTCTTTGTCCTTTCTCGTCTTCTGCCTGTGTTCCAGTAAAAGCCTGAGCTGTATGGCAGTGTCAGAGTGGCAGTGCAGCCCCATTCTGACTTGCACCCTGAGTGATTCAGGTGTGAAGGGCAACTGATAGGAGGACACTGATCATGTAGGGTCTTCGGTGGTGTGAGCTGTGTTGGGCAGTTCAGTGGAATCACTCACCAGGCCTAGCTTGCACTCAGGAGCCAAAATCCTGGTTTCAACCGTTTCAACCTCCGCGCTGTGAATTTGTAATAGGGCTCACTCCCAGAGCCCACCTCCCCTCTGTGCGGTGGTGTCCGATTGCCTTGGCCCCTGTGCTCAGTCCTGCTTTTAAAGCAAAGAGCACTTGAGTTTCTAGGAATGTTAATTCCTTACTTTGCCAGCACAAATACGCACCCTCTGTGTTTGGAAAGGAGTGGGCCCCGAATTTCGAGCTTACACTCCCAGGCACGGTGTAATCCTGTTAGGAGTCTGGGCTGCTGCAGTGGTCCTGGGCAGGCCGTGCTGCCTCGCAGGCGTCTGTTTCTCTGCCAATTGAGTCAATATCCTCAAAACTGTAATTTACACTGCAATGTTGGATTACACTTGTCATGGTTTACAGAATTTTGTGTTGTGTGTTTATTAAAAGAAAACAATTTCTAACGCTTATTATTTCTGAAGTCCGACACGTCTGAACTAAAGCTCGGTGTATGCAAGGCAAACTATGCTTTAATTTTACAATTGTCTGATGGGACTTTGCGATTTATTTGTTGTTACTTCCTTAATGATGTTGCAGTCAGAGGCACTGTTTTGCTAAATGTTGTGTAAAAAGTAAATTGTAGCACAGCAGATGTTGGTATTTGGATGGATGTCGGTGCAATGGGGGGACAGCAACAGTCATCTCTGTCAGCTGTCTTCAGGCTCGGCAGGCCTGCTGCGTGGTTACTTTGGTGTGTAAAAACAGCTCGTTTTGCAACTGGGAAGTTTGGCATTACATTTGGCACTGAGCCATGTAGCTGGGTTAACACAAGTGTTTATCCAGTGATTTTCTCAAAATTGGTAACTTGAAAAGAATCTTAAGAAACTTCAGTACAAAGAAAGGGGGAATGTGGATGAATCTTTCTAAAAGGCATTGATGTTTATAATCCTCAATTCCATTTTTAAAAAAATCCTTTTATTTCCCTCACCCCTGTCTTTTCTGCTTTTTAATCATTATCCATTTTCCCAGCTTACTGTTTACAGCTTCCTTTTTCAAGGTTAAGACATGGAGGCATCCCTGATTAAATGCCATAACCACTGTTCTCTTCTTCCTGTGTGCTCTCATGAATTAGGTGCAAATAACTGAGGACTCCAAATGGAGCTGTTTAATTGCCACTACTCAAAATTTGGTAGAAATTCCAACTGCAGCATGAAACAAGAATCTACTTGTATGCGTATCTGCAGAGCCATTGATTTCTGTATGATAAACTACTAAAAATTTTACCTTTGGGTTAAGTACAACAATCCTTGCAGACCATCAAGTATTTTTCATAGAACTCCTGTTAATATTGGATATATTTCTTTATTGAAGAAACAATTTAGATTGCATTTTTAGTAAGGACAGGCAGGAGCATGTGGTAGTTTTGCAGAGCAGCAGTTTCAATCAGATTTTATACCTGAAATTTGGAACCTGTTGATTTAATGTTCACTGGGAAACTTTATCATAAAGGATTATTTTTTAAAAAACCATTTTAAATCTTGTACTGCACTTGTGATTAAATAACTAGATGTCTTCATTGCTTAGAAATGGAAAAATTATTAAATTAGGAAATTTGGATTCTCTGATTAGGGGAAGAAAAGTGTATAAAAAAGCATTCTCTCAAACCAGTGATAGTGATCCAGTAGTGGACTTGTGCTTAGCTATTCTTGTAGTTGAGCTACAATTTTACCACCAAATATAATACTAGGACAGTAATTTTCATTTGGATCCTTTGTTCTCTCTCTTTTTTTTTTCTTTTCTTTTGGTTTTTTTAAAGGAGAGAGTGTTACCTGTACTGTCCAATTTCTATAGATAAATGTCTTCATTTAAAAAAACGTAATTTGCAATAAGTCTGCCCACAACCAAGATTCATTTAGTGTGTGGTGGATAAATGAAAATTGCAAGTGCTCAGTGACTGCTTTTTTGGTAGCATTTTTGTCTCTTAGTTTGATACTCAGGCTGTAATCCTGAAGTTAAAAAGGTTTTCTCACAGGGGATGGGGAAATAAATGTGCAAAAGCATTAACAGTGGAATAATCTAAACCTTACAGCTTCCCCAGACCAGAGGGTGGTACTGTCTTGGTGGCCAGTGTGACAGTGGAAGATTTTCCTGTGAGTGTTGGCTGTGCTTGTGAGGGAGCAGGGTCAGTGCAGCTATCGTGTGCTCACAGCCAGGCTCCATGTTAGCTCTGTGGAACATACCTATGTATCTGTGTGTATCTAAAGGATATAGCTTTGCTATTTCAACTTGCTGGATTTGGCTGTGTGTCGAGAACGAGTTACTAAGTGGGGAGCATGCTCTCCCCACGGACTGGGCACAACCTGCACTTCCAGCTGCCTGTGTTGGTGCTGGGACAGGAGCAGGAGAAGACTGGTGATGGCCACAGGCACAACTGGCATAGCCTGGGGTGGGGATCAGGTGTGGCCTCTCCCTGCCCTGCCTGTGCTCTCAGCCCAGTCAGCTCCTTCCCTTCTGCCCATCAGAGACCCAGCGTGTCCCTTTGTCAGCGTTGCTCCGATGCAGCTATTTCAGCCACAATTGTAGCCACATCTTAACTCATGTGTAGCACAGTTTTCTGTCTCAAAGGTGCCTCTGTGCCCCCCCACTTCTGTCCTCCCGCTCCTCTCCCACCCGACTGGCAGCAGCAGGGTTTGCAGGGTGGCCTTGCTTGGCTTGACCCCTGGAGCAGCAGAGGAGCCCCAAGCAGCTGCCACCTGAGCTGGAAACATCAGCTCAGAGACCAGTGTCAGGAGATGCTGTAAAACAGAGGGTGTGCTAAAAGCATCGAGCAGTGCTTGCATGCAGGCTTTTCTGTAGGTGTGTCTGTACCTTCCTTGCCAGAAGTCCCTGAGGCATGAGCTTAGCCCCAGATGGCCTTCAGGAATGTTACCCCATGTGACCTGTAGGGCTTTTTCTCTCTCATATTTAAAAAAAAAAAAAAAAAAAAAAAAAAAAAAAAAAAAAAAAAAAAACCAACAACAACAACAACCCCAAACAAACAAACAAACAAAAAAAAAAAAAAAAAAAATAAAAAAACCAACAAAAAGAAAAAAGCTGTCATAGGAGTTCAAAGCCTCATTTATGGTTTTCTGATGTTCTCAAAGTGTGGCAATATGACTTTCCTGGAGAGCTGTTGTAGTTGTTGCAAGTTCTACACCTGATAGGGTAGCTGTAATGTGGTTAGGCAAGGGATGTGTTTTGGAGTTTGTTTTGCTTCTGTTCTTTGGGGATATCCTAGTGGGAGTGGGAAGAATGGAACTGCAGAGAGTAGATTCTGCTCAGTTTTGGGATGGGGCTTTCAGGATTCGAGTGGATGAAGGAATATGTGTGGTGAGGAGCAGTTGTGTGGTGTGCTGTGCTTGGAAAACCTGGTGTGGAGGAAAGGTGGGGCCAATGCAGCAGTCCCTGACCTCAGAGGATCCAGTGAGGCAAGTGCCAGATTTGATGCCCACAGAAACTGGTGTGAGTTTAGGGCAGGCTGGGAAGGGATGTTTGTTTTTTCACTGCTTATAGGAGCAGTTTGAATTAAAAAAACAGAAATTTTTGCAATGTCTTCCCAAAACAAAAGTATGAAGCACTACAGACTGGAAACTGTAATTCAAGATCCTGTCTTGTGTGTCCATCTGCTTTCCACTTCTGTGTGGGATATACTGTTCATTTTTTATGCTATTTTTAAAATGAAAAGTGACTGTAGTGTAGCAAGATGCTGTCGGTAACAAGAAAATTAGCTAATGGTAGCAGTGTCAAGGTAGGTGGGTCTTTATTGTGTCTTTTTCAGGTTGGTCTTTATTTCATTCATCCTTTGTAAGAAGCAGATCTTCGTGTGACTGAAACGCATATCTCCTGGAGCTTGGAACTGTTACGGAGATGAATAATGAGCTTAGTATAATAGATAACTTTGGGGTTAAAAAATAGTTGTGATTATATGTGTGTTTTTAGTTGTATTTTAGGCATGTTTCAGTGTCACAGGGCTTAATTGTGGTACCGCTGAAATGCCACTGAAATCCAGCAGGAATTTTGCTGTTTCATTATATTAAGACTCAACATTTTTACTGTCTATTATAAAAATTAATGAGTTGTAATAGTGTGTCTGACTGAGCTTAAGGCAGCAGTGTGGATTGTGCTTTGTTTTACAGTGATGACACACCTTTGTCCAAGGCACAGAAATCCTTGGCAGGGTTTCTTATACCTGTGTTACTCGGCTAAGCTTAGCACCAGAGCTGCGGCGGCTGTTCTGCTCTTACGCTACTCAGTGGTGAAGTTGCTTTAATAAACTCTCAGCATGCAATTAAATTACTTTGCAAAATTCCTCCGAAGTGAGGCAGCACTCCTGTTATCTGGAGTAGGTTTTCATTGCTGAGTTTGGGGTAGTGACTCAGTAAAACTTATCTGTGGAATACTAAATTTGGAGGCGTAACCAGGAGGTTGCCATGATAACAAATATTAGGACTTGCTTTCTGGGAAGTGCTCCTAATTTTTCCATCGATGGCCATTAAATGCCTCGAGATAAATGTAACTTTTTATTAGAACTAACATGGTCTCCTTGTGCTCCTCCAGGATTTTGTAGACTTGCTAGTGACAAAATGAAGAAGGGAAATCCAAATTAGCTACAGGCCTACAAAGACACCACCTCTTTTTTAATGTTGGTTCTTATTTTTTCCATTGATATGTTTGCTTAACTTAGCTTTCATTCATCTTTCTACAAAATATTTATCAGTTTGTATAAACACGTTTAAAATTCTACACTGATTTTATTTTCTTGGCACTTTTAAGAGATTTCCTGATGCACAGCATGATCACACAATTACTGGTAGAGCTTTTATTGTAAGTGACCCAAAACAACTCTCTGCATTTATGTTGAAAATTAAGACTCAAACCAAGAAACTGAAGGATAACAATACCATGTGTTAATTTCTTACTCTCCATAAATTGCTTATTTATTAAAATCAGTGTTCTGCAGCTTAGTTTTTACGAAGAGAGCTTTTTCCCCTCTTCAGGCTGCCTCTGAAGTTGGTTCATATGTATTTTAGAAATGCTACTGCTTCCGTATATCTTCCTTAATGTCCTTTAGCCTTTTTTTTCTCCATTTCTTTACAGTTCTCTGAGGTTTTGAGTCACTTTGTGAATGACACAATGATGTGGTAATGGGAGCCTAGAAGAGCAAGTCAGGGATTCAAGGAGTAGTGGATGAAAACATCATCATTGTGGATGTTTTCTGTTTTCTTCATGGCTGAGTCCAGCTTTTTCCCTCCCTTGCTCTTGTTTTCCCATGGGCTCCCACCCCCCAAGCTACCAGGTCATCTCTCAGCCTCACCAACTTTGGGATTTTAATGAGGAACCTCTGCTGCGCACTTTCCAGGTTTAATGTTCGTAAAGCAAATAAGTGCATCATAAAAATCACTCTTGCCCGAGTCTTTTTCTCACCTAATCTTTTTTTCATGGGGCAGAGTGAGGGAAGGGATCTAAAATAATTTTTAATCAATTTATGATGCTTTTCCTGAACATCCCCTATTTTTAGGTCGCTTGAGGAATACAGGTTTAAAAACTGTGATTTCAGTCTTAATATTTTTTTGGAAGAGCTTTGGTTTGTGTGTGTTTTTTCGCTTTGTCCCCTCAGACACTCTGCCAGTCTCTAGATGGGATTTACTGAAGAACAAAACTGGGTTTGTGATATTCAAATCAGGCATGTTCAGATAAGCACAAGAATCATGCCTAAGGATTCTTAGGTGAAAAGGTAAAATAATTGAATCAACTTTCAGATGCTGCCTAGAAAAGCCCATCCTTGTTCAAATACACCAGGGTGTGGTGTGTTTGCTGTTTCTGGTGTAGTTTTTATTTTTCTTTGTAATAGACATAAAATCTTTGGAGGACTAAGTCACGCTGTTTTTATAAGTACATGGGGTGTATTTAAGAGCTCGATTTGCAGAAATATTGGCTGTATTCAGATCGAGCTTGAGGAATAGTTGTAGCTATGTCCTTCCTCTAAGGGAAGACAGTTAAACTTAACAGAGGCTTATTAGCTTAAGTGCCTTGTTAGCTGCTTTTGCTATTTTCCATCATAGTGTCAAGGTAAAAATTACTTGGGGAGAAATAATTGTTCTAAGTATGCTTAATTCAGTTCAGTGAATCTGACACCTCCTCTGTCATTTTTATTTATTTATAAAAATGGAAAAGAGTTGGGCATCTGTCAGAAGCAGAGAAATACACGACAGCACTTTCTGTTACAGGAATGCTTTATTTTGTTAAAATCCTGTAGCTGCTTGCAAGTTTATTGCAGAAAAGATTTCTCTAGTCGTGTTGGACACCTCATGGTAGTTTGAAGTCCTTTTGTTCGCACCATGAGGTCTTGAAGATGCAATTCACTCTGAGATTGTTTTCAGTATAGCTTAAGAAATCACTTTATATTTTCCTGTAATTTATGTAGGTATCCTTAAAACTGCTGTTTTAAATGAAATTTCATTTACATCTTCTCCCACTGGAGACAGCTGTAGGTTAGGACTAGCCTGACTAAGCTGTGCCAAAGGTAGGAGTAAGGAGTTTTTCACATGCTGATTAATTCTCTTTTGCTCCTTTGGGAATATCTGGTATTGCTTAAATTGATTGCTGTAAGCAATATGGCAACATTTTTGACCTTCTAAACTGAAATTCAGCAAAAAAAGAAAAAAAGAAAAATATAAACCTCCATGTCTTACTTTTACATAACTATACAGTTGAAGAATAGTGGTAAAAAATACAGAGGTGTCATCTTCTGCAGTAGTGTTGTTGGCTGGTGATCTCAAACCCTTTGGCAGAGATAGAATCTGCGAACGTGGTAGTTGTCCATTCCCTGCACAGAGAAAGTATTTGGTGAGAATCTGCTTTTCTATCTCTGTAATCTGGCTTCTCATCTCTCCCATGGCCAGCTTTGTGAATCAAAGCACCCGTTGCCTTCCTTAGGTGTTTCCCACCTGTGCTGTTGTGTAAGTAAAGAGAGGGGCAGCTTCCAGTACGTTTACTTTTCTACATAGCTTTGTGGGAAGCACTAAGCCGAGGCTATGTGCTGCTTTCTGAAGTTAATTTACAGATGGGGGTGCCAGGTGACCAAGAGTTGTCCTCCCGCAGCTCCCTTTGTCACTCAAAGGCCAGACGGCTCATCCATCACCCTTCACCCCACCTCCGGTGCCCACCTCTCTTCCCTCCCCCTGTTCCCCCAAGATACGATAATGAAGCTGGTGCCCTATATTGCAACTCTCCTGAGCTTGACAAACGGCACGAGGTTTAGAAAAGCCGAAACCACGGAGAAGAGGAGGCGGCGCTTCTCCCGAACCTGTTGGCAGTCACGTCGGTCACGGCCACGCAGCCCACGGCCGTCCCACTGCCCGCGAGGGAAGAAAGCGGGGAACCGATTTGCGGTGCCCCGAATCAGCCCACGGGCCCTGTGCGGCCCCCACGCTGGGGCCGTGGCAGGCACGGAGGAGCGGAGCCGTGCAGTGGTGGCCGGGCTGCGCGGGGCTGGCCGTGCACACAGGGGCCGAGCTGTTGCCGCAGCGCTGGGCTGGCGCAGGGGCCGTGGGCTGCGGGTGACCTCCCCGCCGGGAGCAGCCCCGTCGGCAGCCCAGCCGCCTCATTGAGATTCCAGGCACAGGGAGCGCCTCTGCAGCTGTACGCCGGAGGCGGTGGCCAAGGAGGCGTCCAGAGAGGGGCCCCAAAAAAATCATCAAAGAGCCGGCCCCTTCGCTGCGCCTCTGAATAGGCAGACAAACCAGAGGTCCTCCTCCGCCAGCGTGTTGGGAAAGACATTAACATAACCTCTTTTTTTTTTTTTTTTTTTTCTCCTTTCTTTTTGATTTCCCTAAGCTACCGAAAATCTACTGTGTTTAAATATCTGGTTCTGACAGTTTGCTAAGGGGAGTGAAGGGTGGTGCACCAACCTGGTGGGTGTCTGTGCAGCTATTTTTATAAAAAAACAAAACATATTTGAGCTGAGAGTTTTCATTCGGGTCACCCTAGACTTAATTGTTTGGTGTCAGGTCGTTAAGATCCAGAATTAGCTCCCTGCACTTGGAAAGGGTTTACATCTGAGTGCTTTAGAAATGCAAAGGCAAGTTTTCAAGTCCTGCTTTCTTTTTCCAAATCTGTTTTGATTTCAGCTGATTTTAAAGTGAGTGGACACTTACTCAATTTACTCAAGCAGTAAGAACTAACTGTAAATTCCCATCCCACTCCTCAGGACGAACGAGATGGCAGCTCCTGAAAGCTTCACGTCTTTAAGGAAATTGGCGTCTGTTTTGCGAGCCCTTATTAGGCCGGCAGGATGCAGACCACTTCTGGTGGCCATTGAGGCTCAGAAATGACTCACTCTGCCTTTGATGGGTGCCACATTAGCGCTGCGATTGGCATAACTTTCATGTTCCCTCGGACAGGAACTGGGGCTGTACAGGCAGGGAGTGCCGTACATCATCAGAGCGTGTGAGAATGTAGAGAAGGCTTGCATAACTCAAAAGCTCTAATTTTTTGAGTCTTATGCTTAAATGGAATTAAAGGTGCTACTTCTGATGCTCAGAGCAGAAAGTTTTAATGCATTATTTATTGGTAGATTTGTGGTAGCCACTTGACTGCATTTCATATAACTGAGACTTTGTTTTCAGTCAGTTCTCCTGGGCTTGTTACTTGGTTATTTTGGGCCGTAGGAAAGTTAATGGTCGGGTGCTTTTGTAAGTATCAAGAGTAGCATTGGATGCTGACTTGGTTAACCTAATGATTTTTTTTTCAAACCATTGGTATGTATGAGTTGATTAAAAAAAAAAAAAGCAGAGGCTTCTTAAATATAGTCTGTTCTGAATTAAAGGGTGTGGTGTTGGCTTTGAGTGAGCCTGATGCAGCAACAAGCATGCAGCAGTTGGTAAATAAAGATGGATTTTCTTTTGTTCTGCTGGTGCTTGCTGCTCATTATTCTCCACTTACCCTGTGAGCTTCCCAGGGAGTGGCAGCTGTTTCTGATGTTAGACACTCTATCAGTGGTAGACAGCTCCAGATTCGGTGAGATACTGTTGTGGGGAGGAGAGGAAAATCATCTAACCCTGCATTATTGTAAATCCTCAGTAGAATTAACTTTTCATGAACCAAAGGAGTTTTGTGTTTAACTTTTTCTGAAATATTCAGTCATAAGTGTGCTTTGCAGTATGTGTTACAGCGAAAAAGCTTTTCTGGCATGAGATGGATTTACATTCTGAGTGTGTGTTAAGTATTTTAATGTGCAGTGTGTGGGGGCAGACACAAGGCAATAAAGGGAAATCAGTCTATAACAATCTTTGTGTATGTTTCCAGATATATACAGCTTGGGAATCTTTGCAATTTGGAAATTGCTTGGAGTAAACAGAATGGTACATAAAGATTTTAAATAATAAAGCTAGCAAGCTACAGAGGAGTCTGTTAGGTTCCAGGATTTTATATGTAGGATTTATAACCCATGCTTTTGCTTTCCTGTCTCTGCAGTGTTAGCATTCTGTTACTGAAAACAAAGAAGGCTCTGCCAGGGCATTACACAAGCAATGAATCACAGAGGAAAAAATGTTTTGCTTTGTAAATTGTTCACTTTTCCATGGATCACTATTTTTTTTTTAGCGTTGTCTGATAGAATTTGCCACACATTCTTGCATTTACTGTACTCGGTACGATTCTTTCTAGTGTGACTATACAACTGCTAATATTAGTGACTTCAAGTAACTTCTTCTTGTGATTCTTAAAAACAAAACCGCAACAGGAACAAAGAACACAGGGCAAAAATTGAAACAGCTTAGTTCACTCTTGAGGCATGACAGCTTGCTGAGTATATGGGAGGAAGGAAAAGGTGTTGATGTTTTTCAGACAGCTTTGTCCCAGCAGTTCCACATAATTTTTTTTTTTTTGTCTGTATTGACAAACTCCGTTTCTGCCTCCAGTACTCAGATTTGCTGTCACCTTTTGATGTGGTTCTCATGGGCTGTAGCCCATTTATAGTCTTTTAGCTAACCATAAAAAATATAAACTTGTTTCTTAAGAATATGCACTTTGTACATCTCTTTGAGCACTGTTGGTGAGTCTGTGTGTCCGAGTTTCTGCAGAAGAATGATAGTTTGCTCAGACTTGAATGTAAAATTATACTTGGAGATCATCTCTTTGGGAAGTCACACATCAGGCAGTGTCTTGCCACTTTTTTGCAGGGTGCAGAAGTACAACCTCAGTGTGTTATGCAATAAAAAATTTGTAGCAGAGATGCTGCACTGTGCCTCATACTCTCTTCGGCAAGAACAATAATCAGTAATATGTTGGATTGCCGTATTACAGTATTCATTAGCTCCAGGCATGTAGAAAAAAAAAATTAGATAAAAATCATATTACTTATTTGCAAATTAAAAAGGTGGATCAGGAACCATAACCAGCTAAAGCAGTGCTTAAAGGAAGATGCAAGTAGAATGATCCCTGCAGAAAGACTGTTGGTAATGAAGTCCTTGATTTTTCACACAGAAGCTGTGAGTGTGGAGGAGGATGCTATGTAAGTATGGAATGCACCATTTTAAAGACTGTGTGATTAATCCTGTTAGAGGATGTGTTTCTAAAAGAGAAGCAGATCAGTGGGATAAAGCCGTAAGAGTGCATGAGAGCCAAACATAAGTATCTAATCTCAGAGAAAGTCTCCTGTGACAGTGCAGTGTACTTCTGTTCAAAGTTATGTATACTTCAGTGCAAATAACCAAATAATTTCAGAATCTGCAAAAAAAATTAATGTCCCCTCTGTAAATGCCAGTGAGGAAGATGTGTAGCATAAATTAGGGAGTAAGGGAAGTAGAAAGTCTGTCTTGTCCCTGTTCAGATCTTTTTTGTCCCATCCAATCTGGATTTAGTCCTTAGTAGTAATGATAAGGGGTATGTGGTGGTCATTAGATCTCCTTGGTGTGCTTTATGCAAGAGAAGAAAATACCAACGAGTCAGGTATGTAACAACATGTCCCAAAATCCTGATAGTCTGGGCAGCCACCTCCCCAAACTGCTTACCTGGCAAACCTCTAGTCAGGAGCTGGGCTGAGCGTGCCACGTATCTTCTCATCCCTGTAGTCACATCTGTGGTGTAATTGTAATGAGATTGGAGTAATCTCACTGATCTGGGCTGAGTTGGACTGATAATTTAAATGTGAAAGGCTTCATAATCTCCTGCTGATCCCAGAAAGTTTTCAGCATTTAATTAAGGTCAGAATTAAAAAGATGATGACAACAAAACCTTTTACATTTACCTCCTTGCCTATAAATGTTAAACCATGACAGGTGAGTTCTTCTGAAATTCCTAGAATGATGATGACACTTTTGTAGATGCTTTATAGGTTGATGTAACACTTGAGCAGTAATAGTTATCTCTAAAAGAAACAATCAGGTTTGTGCTCCTTTTCCTTTCCTCTTTCTTGCCCCATACCTGTTTCATCAGTTCAAATGGGTGTTTTCTGCAGACATGGCCACTGCAAAGGTGGCTCTGTGTGACTCCCTCTAACAATTCAGTAGCTCTTAGTTTTTTGCTTTAGATTAGGAAATTGAAAGCCCAGTGAGGACTGAAGAGGTGAAAGCTGCTGCTGGGGGCTGTGCACATCCGTGTCTGTGTTGTGTGGGTGTCAGAGTTGCTTCTGCTTCTGTGTGCCGGAGGGAGAAGGGTGAGTGTGAACGGAGAAGTGCCACAGCTGCTGCCCGAGGCAGGTTGAAACTGCACCACAGACGGAGAGGAGGTCTGTGGGGAGAGGAAGGAGACAAAGCAGCTGGGAGTTCCTGGGGCACTTGGCTGTTAGAGAAATCACCAGCAGAGGAAAGCTGAGCAGTGGGAAAGAATAAGAGGAGCCCAGGAGAACAGCACAAGGTCGCCAGAGGCAATAAATCTGGTGGGCCTTGCCAGTAGGTAAACCTGTGGGCACTGGGCACCAGCCACTGCAGGGCAGCTTTACAGGGTGCACAGGCGTTGTCCTGCTGTGCCAGCCTGGAAAGGAGTTCTACTCCTAGTGTGCTCCCTCATCTTCTCCCCAGCGTTTATCAAACCAGTGAGAAGCCATGCAGAAGGGAGGAGGGTATGGTTGATGCGTGGCTGGAGGATGCTTTGTAGTTGACCATTTGCTTCTAAAATTTTCAAATCTGTTGTTTGGGTGAACAGAATTGGAAAAGTGTGGCCAGTACTGTGTTTAGAAAAACACCTTGAATGAGATTTTTGTGACTCAGTTGAGTAGAAACTGAACTGCAGGATCTTGTAGGACCTAGAGGGGCAGCTTGGCACCATGAAAAGCTATTGGAGGTTCTTGAGAGACTGCCTCAGAAAACAATGATGTGAATAAGCAAAAAACTGAGGCATACTGATGGTCATCCAGAAGAGCCATTGGCGGGACTTCTGTCTTCCTTCCCTGAAGACCAGCTTAATAAATGCAGTAAATAACTGAGGTCTTGATTAATTCTTTGCTTCTTATTCTATTGCCCAACAATTTGAACGTTGCTGTAACACGGTCACAAGTGTCACCTGTGCAGGTTACTCAGATGTGTAGTGTGAGCAATGGGTATTTCCTCAGACAAAGAAAGGTGGCATATCTTTCAGAGTAGATGTTTGTTTTCGACTTTGTGGTGGCTATACATCATCCAGTGTTTTCCCCTTCATATTGTGATATATCATCTTGTGTTTCATGCTTGAGATGTTGTGAGAGAAGTGAGTGATGTTATGTAACATAAGCAGAGAATTATCTTCTTATGGTCTGAAAGTGACTGTTGGTTTGATAAAGCAGTTGACTAATTAGTAAATTACCCATTGTTGTTTAAAATACTTGCGCTGCAAAATGTAAATGAAAAAAATTTCTCCACTTGTCAGTATGAAAAATGACAATAGCAAAAATAATACATAGGACATCTGCTCTGATTTTTTAAAAATTTAAAATGCATTTAAGGCAGATGTTGCAGAATTTGAATGGAAATCGAAGTAGATGGAAGAACAAAACATAGCTGTTTACCTTTTATGAAGTCCCATTTTTATGGCTAACATCACTATCAGTATGTGACTCAGTGCCTGTATTTTTCCACTGTTGGTATCAGACTGAACTGAATGTTCTTAAAACTGCTGCTGTCAGGATGACATATAGTTCCAATATTAACAGAAATTATTGGCGTGCCAGTGTTTTGGGGTGTTCTCTGATGTTGTTTCCCTTTGCCCATCCTCTCTTTCCAGGAGAATACATCAAAACATGGAGGCCGCGGTATTTTCTCTTGAAGAATGATGGCACCTTCATTGGCTACAAGGAACGGCCACAGGATGTTGACCAGCGGGAATCACCTTTAAATAACTTCTCAGTAGCTCGTGAGTGTTTTTAGTTGCTTCCCTGTCCACTTTGGGGGTTGATGTCTTCTTGTAACATAGCTGGTAAGCTGCATCAGTAACATTCAGATCTCCCCAGAGCGATGTATCTAAACACTAAGTGTGTGTATTTGAGGTGATAAATCCTACTGTGTTTCTCAGGAGTGATTGTAATGTGGAGGTTTGATGCTCTGCTGATTTTTCCTTTTTTTATTTTTTTTTTAACATTTTCTAGTAATTTATCATTTCTTGTTATTGAATAAAAGGAGTTTGTTAATATTTTGTATGTATGATAGTCATCAAATTGCTTTAAAGTGAAAATTCACCCAGGTGCATGTACTTGGCAGGTGGGTACAGCAAAAGCATTTCTGCCACCAGATCTGGATTCCAGTGGCATTGACATAAGTCAGAGTTATTTAATTGTTAGCATAAGAGAATGCAGAATGAGCACATTTTAATTAAGCACACTTGGATTTTCTTAATTTTGAACACAAATCCATAGTTGTTCTATCAAAGCCAACAAAAGAGTTTGGAAATAATAACATCTCCTAACCTCTGCACTCTTCTGTGCAAACATTTCCGACTTTGCTCAGGTGCTGCAGCACAGGATGTGATAGAAGACTCTGAAGATAATTTCCTTTTCTTGCTCGTGTTTTTAACCTTTCGTTGTATACTTCCAGCTTTTATTTTCTCCTGTTCTTAATCTTTCCTGTCCCATGATCTGCCTGTGTCTCGTTCCACCACTTAAAAATAGATCATTGTGGCACCTGTTATTAACAATGATCTGTTCTATGTTCCTGGTGGTTAGTGGAAGCAAAGTTCTTCAGAGAGAAGGGTAGGGATTTTCCCTCTTCACTATAAGGTAGCTCAAAATACAGGGGGTTCATCTTTGTAGCTGATCATTAAGCAGGTATTTATTTTGAAACACCATGCTTCTGGAAGAGGACTGGGCAGCAGTAGGAATTAATGGAAATGTTCATTATTTTTCCTCCAGTAGCAGCCTATACCTGTTCAAATAATGGACATGCTTTTGCCTTGTGCCTCTGTGCAGGATTCCAAGAGTGCTTTGGGGCTTTTTGTCTCATTTGAGAGGCAGAATTGTGGTAGTGTTTTCATTTCATTAATGACATGGTACTTTCCTCTTTAGAGTGGTATCTTCTTACAGATCAAGAAGGTAAAGCAAGGCAGTAGAAAGCCATTAATTCATAAATTAATTCAGTACTTGGTTTATTGCCAGAGGCTTTTAACAAATGCACTTTCTGGAGGACACTTCCATCCTCTTGCTGCCAACTGCATTATTTGAGCAGCTCAGTGCTAAGGACTAAAAATGTGTCCATCGCCTTTTTTTTTTTTTTTTTTTGTCCAAGCTGCCTTTAAAATGGATTAACTTAACTCAGTTTTCACGACAGGAATATGGTGCTTTTTTGGCAGATTTGAGCCCATCAGTCTCAGCATTTATAGATAAACAGGTTTGTTACCATGGCATCAAAGCATTGTCAGAGAAAACACAGCACATGCCTGTAGATGAATTGTAGCCCCTGTAAGTGGCATCGTGGGCTGGGTCGTGGGTGGGAGGGTGTTCATAGTGGTGGCTCTTGCCTGGTGGCAGGTCAGGAAGGCCTTGAAAATTGGGGTGGGGCCTTGAAGGCCTTGAAAATGGACTTTTTCCTAGAAGTCATTATTGTGGATTTGGGCCCACAGAAGCAGCTGTTTCCCCACCAGGATTTAATTTCTTGTGAAGGCAGTAGCAGGCAGTGCTGCCAGCACTTCTGTCCCTTCTGGGTGCCCTCCACACTTTCACAGATTCACAGAATATTCTGAGTTGGGCAGGACCCACAAGGATCATCGAGTCCAGCTCTTGGAGCAAATGGCCCATATGGGGATTGAACCCACAAACTTGGTGTTATTAGCACCAGGCTCTAACCAGCTGAGCTCATCTGAGGGCTCATTTTTGGATGAATTTTACATCACAGGCTTTCCCTTTGAACCTGCTTGCCTGATCCTTTCATTTAGGTTAACATGTCGAGTTAGTGTGTATGAATTTGAGCTGTCTCTGGAGGAAGGCTCAGGCCAGAGCACAGGCCTGTAAAAACCTCCTGCCAGTGGGGGGGGAATTTAGATTAAATATTTTGTGAAAATTAATCCTTCTGTTTTCTTTTCCTGCAAGAGACCACAATAGCCCTGACTTTTTTTGTTAATTAGTGAACCAGATTTTTTTTTTTTTTAATGAGATGGCAGGCTGTCTCTGTCAGTCTGTTCTTTGGAAGTGGTCCCATGTTTCTGATTAAAATCTTCACCCTCTTCTGCTGTACAAAAATATAGGATTTTTTTTATCTTTGCAAGTGAAAGGAGTTTTTTTTTAAAAGGGAAATTTTATTATTTGCAATTTAAAATTCATATTGAGTGATTCTGTCAGCACATGAGAAGTGGGAAATAATTAATCAGCTATGACAGAAGGTAACAACTAACAGTCACCTGTCTTTTCCTTTAACAGGTATGAAGAAAATATTAGCAATAAATAGTGCGTGATTTTCGTGTGCTTGACAGTCTCTTTCTCCTACACTAGGCTTTTCCTTTTGGTCTGTGAGGGTTTTGATCATACATTTTTGGTACTTGTTTCTAAGCCCCTCTAGCTAAAGAGAGGCTTACTATTTATTTAAAATAACTTTTTCTCCACCTATTTTTCCTTTTGAAATAGCCATATACCAATGTTTGCTGAGTTTAAGGAGCTTTGTTTTCTCTAGAATTAACCTGTTGATGATTTATTAAAAAAAAAAAAAAACAAAACCAACAACCAAACAAATACAAAAGAACCCAGAGTAACTCATGAAACATGGTGCCTTAGTTTTTAACTGAGACTTTTGAATCTTATTTGTGTTTATGTTCTGTGCTTTACCACTATTAAGGTAGAAGGAGTAAAAAGGTCTGTACTTAAACGTTTTGCTCCAGAGCTCCTGCAGATGAATAACCAATAGAGCCTGGGTTGTAAATCTGTGGGATAAGTAGCCTTCATACCAATTGTAATCTCGGATTATCATGTATGTCTCCCTATTAGATTATAAGCCTTTAAAACCATACAGCTGAGAAAAGCAGTATATTGTGAAAAACCACATGGAGAGAGAGGCTGTTCCTGTTAGAAAGGGATTATTTCTCCCAGCTGTCAAAAAGGAAGATGGACTGTGGTGGTTTTGTTGTACTGCTGAAAACATAATTGCTCAACAATAGAAGAGCTCCTTTTGGGATAGGACTGTGTGTCTGCAGTCAGGCATTTTTCAGAGGGCACAGGATGGCCAGATCAGTTGTTGGATTTTTTGTTTGCTCTTACTAAGAGCCACCTTTGTGCAGGTCTGTACCTTGGTGCTCCTGGCCCCTTACTTTTGCCATGCTGAACAGTTCAGAGTTGAGTTCAGTGGTGGTAGCAGCAAACAAACACTTCAACATAATATTCCTGTTTGTCTTCCAGAAGTTTTATTTCTTCATCATTCTGTTTTCCTTATTTACCTTTTTTGTTTTCTTTTTTCTGTTTCTCCTTACCTTTTTTTTTCTCCTTACCTTTCCTTAAAGAAACCAAAGCAGGAATAGGAAGGATTCTTCTTTGACATTATTGTTTTAAGTGTGATGTCATTATATAGGGAGCAGAGTTTGACACTTTCATCGAAAGTAATCTGCCTTTTAGCTTAAGTGCTGGGAAAGCAAATATTGTGACATTTTAGAAAGTCACTGGGATAATACTAAGTGTCTTTCAAATACAAAATGGTAATTTACATTTGAATGCCTTAGTGTCTATTCCTGTTAGGAACAATTTCTCTGTCCTACTTACTTTAAAAGACCAAACTCCGGGAAAGAATCAAGAGGTTCTTTAGAGCAATTTAAATATTTTTTAACAGGCTGCTGTTTGTAGTACTTACTCTGTTGCAAATGAGGGATACTTAAGTTGGCCTGTTTCACAGGAAAAACTTCCTTCGTAGTGGGTAAGCAACCCTCGGCCCCTATTTGAAATGGAATGTTTTTATAGCAGAACCCCCAAACATGCCATAAATCAGACCTAACACTACACAGCATCTCTGTCTGTACTCTGCTGGAGTGGTGCATGTTGCAGTACATGATTAGAGAAGGTGGATTTGGTGCTTCTGTAACTTCTCAACTACAGTGAAGAGCACGCAGTTGAGTTTGAAAGTAAGAAAAAAAACCTTCTATTCATTTGTTTCATTGACAGAATCCATGTGGTTGTCATATATGGTGAGAAATACATGGTAGTTTCAAACTTCTAGAACCTCGGTGGTACAGCACTTTGGTAAAGCAATTCAAAAGTAAAGCCTTCTGTATTTCTTGATATGTTGTGTTATGATTGAGCAGGGTAATTAGACAGCATATTGTTCACTAAACAAAACAATTCTGGGTGACATTCTTGAATTATAGTGGTTATTAACTGACAAATCTCTATTATTCATCTTGCTGTATGCCTTAAAGATTGCAGGATCAGCAGGCTTAACAGATATCAATGGACAGTGTTGATTGAGGGGAAGAGTGACATTTAATGTCACTCATTTAATGCCCCATCTATGGCAGGAAAAGCCTTGTGTGGTTTATCATGCTGAAATTAAATGGTTAAATCTAGAGTACATGGCTAATTTAAATATCTATGCAGCTACTTCTGAACGTGACTCTGAAGTGTTTTTAAAATCTAAGCAAAACTTCTCTGTTTTTTTTCTTTATAATGTTGTATTTCGGGATAAGTATGGGAGAGCAGCTTTGGATTAGCACAAGGTTAGGCAGTAGCCTGATGTTGTTCTTGAGTCTTCAGCCAGACTTTGTGTCTCAGGGTGCATTGTGCAGACACCTAGAGGACAACTCCAGCCTTAATCTAATCACATTAAGCAGATAAAAATGGGAGGCAGAACAAACAAACAACAAAAAAAGAAGGGCGGCTAAACGGAGTTGGGAGGTCTGGGAGCAGGAGTGAGATCTTTTGAGTGGGATTTATCAGCACCAGGCTCACGGGGCTGTGCCAACCCGGGTAGTTGTGTTTGGCTTTCTTTCCATTCTGTGAGAGGACAGAGGTGGCTGGAAGGCCAAGTCCAGCGCAGCTGCATTGCTGCGTGGAAGTTGTTTAATCTGAAGGAAGGAGTGCCTTTATTGTGCTAAAGCCTTTGCATGACTCATTAATAAACTTTCTCTTATCTAATTGGAGTGCTTTAGTACAACGCAATATAACCTCAGTGTGCTATTAAAGAAAAATCATATTTCTTGTCATGAAAAATGCAGAGTTACTAATTGAAAAGCTTATAATTCCAGCAGCAAATGAGGCATGAAATATATTGCCAAAAATACAGCGCCCAAAAACATTGGCAGTAAATATTTTATCTTGGTGCTAATTAAGAGCTTGAACTTAAAACTGAGCATTCTAAATTTACACAATAATGAAATTAACCTAATGGTGCTAGTGTAGCCTTAGTAATGTGTACTGTTATTCTGGTGGATTCTGTCCTCTGCTTGCTGATGGTGAAGGAAGTTCATAGCTCTAACAGTAAACAGAAATTTCTTCTTGTCTTCATAGTGCCTTTTTGTTTATTTAGAAGTCGATTTAGAATCTGAAGACCAAATAACAGCAGCTTGTGGTTTCATTAACTGCAAGGAAAAGAGTTTAATGCAAGAAAAAACTTGCACAATTATATTTTATTTTCCCCCTGCTCACTTGGTTTCTTAATTTGACTTTCCTCTAGCAGGATCTGTTTAATTAATTAGCTTTTCTATTAATGTTTATTTAAAAAACGTGGTGGTTTGGCTCCCATTGTTATTTCATTGATTTTCTTTTGTTTTTCAGATTTCTGTTAGTAGGGCTAAAGTGTACTCTTTATCAGGAGCATTTTCTGGCCCAAATTTAAAGGATAAACATTTGTAACATCTTAAGAAGCCTGAACTAGTAGATGTGATTCAAAAACTTTAAAAATATTACACTCAGCTGTCAACAGAACATTCTGATGAAGGAAGTGGTGGCTTAGCATGTAGCTGTACTTCTGTAGCCTTTTTAGGCTTAAACCCTGGCAGTGATGGAAGCTGCTCACTGCGTGTCCATGCAGCATCTGACTGCGGCAGCTCTCCCAAAGGCTTTTGGAACAGGGTCTTCTCAGGGGGTGCCTTAGCAGTTTGATGTTCCCTCTAGTGTTTGAGGGCTGGAAATGCTGAGTCTGATCTTCATCAGGTTGCTGCAAAATGACCAGGCATTCTCTTGCAGCTCCCTGGATAAAAACCCATGGATGGGGTTTTATGTGGGAAAGTCAGGAGGAGGAAATGTGGGGGCTTGACTTCAGTTTCAGTATATGTAATTGCTGCATTATCAAATGACTTTGACCATGTGCTATGCTCTGGATGACCTTTAGAGTATGGGACCTGAGTCTGAATGGCTTCTGTGTAATCACATCACATTCTCTTACCTCTATGGGCAGGCCAAATGTGGAGCCTTTCAAAGCAGAATTTGATTTCAGACCTGCTTAGATGGCTATCTCCCAAGCTATTTATTGGTTTCATCAACACAGTAAATTGTCTCAAGGCTCCTAAAGAAGTACTTACAGAGATTTCTGTGGCTGATTAATTGCAACAGTTTGCTAGATAAGAATAAAGACAAATGATTATTTAAACCTGCTTATGTACCATGACTCTTTTCTTCCTTGATTGTGGTAGAGTGCCAGCTGATGAAGACAGAGCGACCTAAACCAAACACATTTATCATTAGATGCCTCCAGTGGACCACAGTAATTGAAAGAACATTTCATGTGGAGACTCCAGAGGAGCGGTATGTTTCATTCATATTTAATGCATAAACTCCTTGCAAAAGCAGATGTAAGTGTTCAGCATTAATAGTGAGTCCTCTGCTGAAGCTCTTATTTATCAGATGATGTACGTCTGGACTGAGAAGTGACAAATAATTTTCGAGTGCCTCAGTTTTAGTGCATTTTCCAGTATAAAAGCAATCCTAAAGCAGAGTTTCAGAGAGTGGATTTTGAGCAGGGTTTGTAAGTGAATTGTTGCTAGGCTGGGTATCCAAAACGGACAGGTGCAGGTGTGTACCAGCACACAGGTAGTTATTTCTGGAAACATAAGGTTCATTTCTCACTGGAAATGTTGTGGTATGTAAAATGAAGAGTTTCTGACCTGGGAGTTTCTGGAAGGATGAGCACAAGTGAAATAGATTCAGCCAGAGTTGAGTTGTATCAAAATAGTGACCTTTTAAAGTCTAGACACCCTATTTCTAAAGGAAAAGTTAGTTGTATCATTGCTGATTGCTAATGTTTTATGCAAATTAGATAATGAAGGTGATAGTTATCTGCTGCAGGTGCAGATTTCTGTTTCATCCTTTAGGAAACAAAGCTAAGAGCTACATCCTGTGCTCTCATCATTGGAGAATTGATCTCTTACCTCCAGAGAGAACAGTCTTCCAGTACAGCTATAATACAACTACTGAGTATTTAAATATTTACTTGCTCTTCAGAAACTGAACTTAAATTATTCCAGTATCATTGCCTTTAGGGAGTGGGTATCTTAAAACCCTGGTCCTCTCTAGATACGATACTAGCATGTGTTTATTTTGAAGACCAGTATATGCTACCCGCTATTACTCGCTTTTTTCATAACCGTTGCGTGCACTTTGCGTGCTCCTTATTATTGCTTTTGATTCTGATACAATGATCAGAAGAAGGTTAAGTCAAATTAAAAGCGAAGAAAAAGAAACTGGTCCTGTCTTTTTTTTTAGGAACTTCGTGGTCAGTGACCCTAAAGGGAGTGAATAGCAGTTTCCACTTGGGGGAAGATTGTATTTCAGTCTTGTTTTGTTCCCTCCTAGCCAATTAAGTCAGCTTTGTGACACTTCAGGGCTCGGAGTGTTAGTCACCTCTGTTATGTACTCTTGAGATATAAAAGCTAAGGGTGAAATTCTGTTCTCCTAGAAATCAAAGATATTCACTTCAGGAGGGCTGAGATCTCAACCAAGTCAGTAACAAAAGAGATATGAAGGTCAATATGCCTTTAGCTTTCTATATGCCTTTAGAACCAGTGTTTGCTTTTATGAAAGAAATGGAGAGAGAAAAGTGCAGAAGTTCTTTTTAAATTATTTTGAATATAAAAATATGACCAGTAAATAAGGGAATGTGTTAGTGATGGTGAATAGGGCAGTCTGTGCTGGGAGTCTGAATGTTTGGCATTACCTTCCTGCCCCAGACAGGGCTGGATGAATTGTGCACAATTCAGGCAAAATCCAAAACAAAAAATGCACGGAGCAGGAAACACCTTATGTGGTGCAGTTTTCATTAAAATCTTGTGTTGGATACTTTTTCCCATACACTTTGCTTCCTCTGAGGAATGATCTGCCTCTTGCATCCATTATAAATGGAAACTCACATGTTCAGATATGATTTTTTTTAAAAAAACAACTTCATAGGACTAGTGAAAAATTGGACATTGATAAGGATGGCACAGCTGCACTGCAGATTGTGCACAGAGTTGTTCAGCATTGGCTGCTGCTGATCCTGCTGTAGTAGCGAAATACCTGGGATGTCCTTAGGAGAAGAATTTACCCAGTCCCTAGAAAACACCAACTAAACCACCACATCCTGTTCCCTACATATACAAAAGACAGTAAATATGTTAAGTTCAGATAGTCCACTGGATGTGTCTTCAACCTCTGTGTGTTTCTTTAAAGCCTGTCCCGAGTCCCTGGAAGCCCTTATGAGTTGTATTCTTTATGTTCAATAAATTTGCAGTGAAATCGAGTGAAGGCCAAGAACTTTCACTTCAGTAGCTTCCAAAGGTGTGAAATCTCCCAAAGGACACTGGAGTGGAAGTGGTCTCCATTGGAGTTGAAGGGGTCACTGTTAGAGCACTGATGGCTGAAACAGCTGTGGAAACTTTATTGTAACCAAGACCTGTGTCTAAGATGAAATGTCACTGCTTTTGCTGACATTCTGCTAAAGTTTACACAGCAGTTGCTGTACTAACGTAATCATCTTTACAGCAGAAGAATAACCTAACTGTCCTGAGCTTAAATAGCTATTCCAGGAACATCCCTTGCCACTACAGCCACTAAAATTTGGGAAACGTCGGTGAAGAGGTGCCATAGTGTCCCCATCAGTTGGATGTGTATTTCAGTGCGCCATAGAAATGTAGAAGCTCTCAAACTTTGTACTTCATGTAAGCCTTTTGCTTTTTGGTTTTGGCAGGTCTGTTTTGGTTATGTGAATCTCTGTATCACCAGGTCACATCCTGAGCTGTTGACTGAATGTCCATTAGAAATTCCCTTATCTGAAAAGCCTCGTATTATGTCCAGAGTGGGAGGACTTCAGTTGGCTCTTGTTTCTAGTACAATTAATAAAGATTTTAAAAAAGCATTTTTACAGTGCTTGAAAATGCACACAATTCATCATATCTTCTTCCATTGATTCATCAGAGAGTATTAGTGGCTCCTGTATTCCTTGGTTGTCCTTGCCATGGCAGATGGTAATCTGAAGCCACAAGTAATTAATGTCTTTGCTTATATTTTGCCAGGGAAGAATGGACAAAAGCCATCCAAACAGTAGCAGACAGCCTCAAGAAACAAGAGGAAGAGATGATGGATTTTAGATCTGGCTCTCCCAGTGATAATTCAGGTGCCGAAGAAATGGAAGTTTCTATGACAAAACCAAAACACAAAGTGGTAAGTGGAGATATAGCAGGAATGACTAATTTTTAGGTCTTCTCAAATATAGACAAGAAGTAGCCACCAAACAGTGTCTGTTCCCCTGACAGTTACATGATTGCTGTAGATGCAGCTTCTGGAGGAGACAATTGTCTCAGCTGAGCAGAGCCTGTCTGAGTCTGCCAGAGTTCTGACTTCACATGTCCTCACTGGATGGCTTTCAAGGCCAGCTCAGGTCTGGGTTTGGTTTGCCTTATTTTCCTGTGGTACAGAGCCTGAAACCAAAGCTCCTGCTGGACCTTGTGACTCTATAAACTCCTTGCAGGCTGGTGCAAAGGTATTCTGGTGGATTTGCAGGATTTAGGGTGGGTCCGTGGATTTAATTGCTCTGGATTAAGGGTTTAGGCTACCTCCAGCCAGCCACTGCAGTGTCTGTCCATAGTGCTCCTAGAACTTGGGATTTTGCATTAGCACTGCACAATCTGCATGCAGTGGGCCAGCTAAGGAATAGCCTTCCATGACATGAGTACATGCCAGAGGAGATAGGCTGATGCCTCTTGAGCCTTTTTAGGTATTTGTCTTCAACTTCCTTTTATTTCTTTCTACCCCATTGTGTTCTTCTCTTCGTATTTCTGTTTTTGAAAGTGTTCCCACCTGTTTCTGCAAGAGGGAATTGATAGAATCTTTCCCAATGTGAATGTGTTGTCTCTGGATTTTAGGTGGGCACTTCCTTGTGTCTTCATCTCACCATTACCTACCTCATCTCATTCTTACCCACTTCCATACGTTGGATTCAGTTTGGGAAAACTGATGAAATTTTTCTGTAAAAAGATAGCTATCCACCACTGTCTTCACTAAGCTTGTGTGTTACCCTTGTGTCGCGTCAGTGGCTCTCAGAGTGATGTGGGTGGATACTTTCATCCCACTCTGAGTCAGAGCTTGCCAGTAGGCTTCTGGGTCTTTGGCTGAACAGATCCTGAGCAGATCCTTATGTTCATAGAAACATAAGAACAACCTCATTCATCAAATGGGTACAGTCTTCTGAAGCAGTGACTCTCTCTTCCTGGACTTGTTAATGAGGATGACCAAAATGATTACTGGGGTCCTGGCATCAACTGTATTGAGCAATTTAGCAGAAAATCTCCTCAGCCAGCTCTAGAAAAGAATATGGAAAAGTTTGCTGGTGGTGGCATTTTAAATTTTTAAACTGAGGCTGCAGCGGCCTTTGGTTGTGTAGGTTTAGGGTGCATGTGTGTGGGGGAAGGAGACAGTCCAGCCATGCGCTGATGAGGCAGTGAGCTGTCCCACACCCCCCTAGAGCCTGTATCCCAGCCTGGCAGAGCTGCCAGTCACTGGTACACCAGAGGCAGTGCTCCATTCTCCCCTAACCCAGCTACTGAGTGGCCAAATGACCGTAATTGCCACCTGGGGGAAAGACCCATAAAGGCCGAGGGGTATTGAGGGCCAAACACGAGGCCATCACCTTGTCTGGAACCTACTTCTTCTTGAGTTTCTATCTGAACACAGCTGGAATCCAGGAGTTGGTAGCTGTATCTGTGCTTTTCTGTATCTTTTCTCACTTTTTTTTTTTTCCCTCATTCTCTCTTGTTGGAATATTTTGAGTAACTTACCGTCGAATGAATTCAAAGTTTGCCAAGTTGAATGGTCCAAGTTAATGCTGTGAGAAGTGTTTTATGTTGATTGGATGTTGTGGTAAACCTTTAGCCAAAGTTGCCTGATTTTCTGAAGTTTGCCATTGTTTTATGTTGTTTTGACCTCATGCAAATATCTGGTTGGAATTTCTCCCGTGTATCCAACTCAGAATAAGGAGAAGGTAGTTTTCGGTCAAAACCGGTGTTTTCTGGCAAAAAGGTTATGGAATCCCGGGTATTGAAGCTTGATCAGACACAGACATGTAGTCTGAGAAAAACTGGCAGAACAGAGATACTTGCCTAGAATATTTGAACTATGTCAAAAGCAGGGAAAAAAACACCTGGTAAGGGTTCCACTTCAGAGTCTTTAATGGCTGTCCAGAAAGATAAAGAAGCACATGTTGGAAGGGCCAGAGAAAAAGCTGATGAAGTTGCAAACTGCCTTGGAGGCTGAAACAATAGCTCGCCTCAGGGCGGAGTGAGAATTAACAGCCCAAAAGCAACTAGCCCCAAACCTGAGAAACCTGTTAAACAACTTTGTGCAGAACCAAAGAGCTTTATAGTTGCAAATTAACACCATTGAGGAAGGTGTGGAGGATGAACCAGGGTCTTCCAACCTAGGGAAGAAGTTGGGCCGCCCTGAAGGTGATTTCAACCCCTTCAGCTCTTTGGAGGAGTTTGATGCAACAAAGCCAACCCTCCCACCAACCCATAAACTCTGTCCATCGGTAAAAAATGAGGAGGTGGGACTCCCTGAGCATGATGTCACTGATGTCACCTCCCTCCACTCCTTGGAGGAGGGGTTTGACTCAGCAAAGCCAACCCCCACTGCATCCCACCCCAAGCCCTGCTATTAAGAGGCAGAACCGATGGTGATGATATCTTACTCTGCAACAGATTTGGTTAATTTGCAAGGAAAAATTAGCAGTGATTCTACAGAAAATAAAACTGGTAATGTTTAGAAAATTTCACTGATGGGGAATGAAATAAAGCTCTCTGAGGAGGGAGCCACCTATTATGTGAAAAGTTTAAATCAGTTGGAGAAGGAAAAACTAATCCGTCTCCCCATTCCAACATGTAAAATTATTGGGAGAGAGTGGGAGGCACTGGACTTCGAACCAATGCACGGGAAACACATGGTGTCCTGTTGGCCTTCTCCGATGTTATTGTTATTTATTGCAACATTTAAGGATCAAAACCGAGACAAAAAGTTCTCTGTACCAACTCCAAAAAGTGAGAGAGAGTAGTGAATTCAAATAGCCTCAAAGTTTCTCTCTATTTGCGATGAAGCTTTGCAAACTCCTCCTATACTGCCTCCTCTTGGCAGCAGTGGGTATTGAGCCTTGCCTGCCGCTAGAGGCCAGAGGTGGAACTGCAGAATCCGTAACCTCCTGGGGAAAAAAATACTTTTATCGTTGTGCAAGTTTGGTGTTTTAGTCTTGGTAATAACTCTGGATGTTCAAGTTATATCCTGGCCAGCCAGAAGACTGGGTGTATTTTGGAAGTGGAATAAGGAGCTGTTTAAGCAGAAGTGAAAAGGACTTTAACTATACACACAGAGATCTGCAGTGAGATCTGCAGCTGGAGACACCTTAATTATGTGAATAACGTCAGCTCTGGACAAAGAGGAGCACAGAGGAGCCTGTACTGGACAATACAGTAAACAGTAAATCTGTTTGCAATGAAGCTGCAATGAAATCTGAGCTCTAAAATGAGATGTGTTAAATGGTTTATCATTTTGTATTTTCAGAACAGTGTCCCCAGTATGCCAGCACAGTTGTTTGCTCTGGGATTGGTCGACCATCCTAGCAGGACCTTGTACCTAACAACTGTAGTAGCAAGTATGATTTCAAAGGGCTGAGCAAGAAAGAAAAGAGGGTGGTGTCCTTTTCCCTAAGGACCACTCTAACATCACACACATAGAACAAATACATATTATTGGTTGGCTTTGGACTGGAGTCCAAATTTGCAAAACTGGATGTAACAAAATATGTAGATCCAATGAAAATTGTTCTGTCTAAAGTGAGAACGTCTCAAAAGGATAGCTGGGTACTCTAACTCAAGTTGGCCTACATGATGCTTAGAATGCTCATTAGTATTGTTAAGGTACTAGATAAGTTTCATTAGTGATAGTTGCATTTTTGATGTGTTCTAAGATTGTTTTCACTGATTGTTAATTATTCAGTTGGACTTTCTATAGCAGAGAGCACAAAAGATTACTAAGTAGATGATTCCTCTTTTTGAAGGTCTGAGTTGGGACCAAGTTTTCTCCTTCTAGAAGTGTTCCATGAGAGGATGAAGTGGTGATAAGACAGAGTTGCTGTCCTTTGCTGCATCAAGTGTTTACATGCTTTTATCTTGAAAGGTTTTAAGATATTTATGTTCACATATGTTTATGTGAGTTTCTTGCTGCAATATTTTGAGGTATACGTGTTTTCCGTCTGGTTGCCAGAGAGTGGAAAAGGTTTCTCCCTCCAATAGTTTTGGGAGCTCACATATAGGATTTCATGTGATGATGGAAACAAGTTTGTGTACCTCTTCCTATCTCCTCCTCCGTGCAGAGTATAAAATTACTGTGTTTAGGGAAGTGTGTGTAGTAATGGTAAGCAATGTGTGAGGCATGATTGTACAGAAGAGGATACTGAACTGTTGGTGGCCCTGGAAGGACAAAAAAAAGGGGCTGACAGTGGAGCTGAAGTGGAGCTGGGAAGTTCCAGCTGTAGATGAAGAAGGCATAAATGATTAAGAGAAAAAAGATTGGGGATTTGAAAACTGCTGAAGAGTCTGGTAAAGTTGGAAAGTATTTTGTCCAAACTCAGGACCTTGACTAAAAATATGTGCTGAGGAGCTTGGAATGACTAAGTGTTGTTATATATTGGACCTCACTGCTGAGGCCATTCAGATTACTAGGTAGTAGAATTTTACTGAATGTTGTTTCCCATTGTACCCACTGACCTCTTCCTCTTAACCTGGGTACAGGTTCTGGTAATCCCCCTGAAACCTGCTTGGTGGGAGGGATAACAGTGGCAATTTGGGACATGTATGTGTCCCATGAAGGCCAAGGGGTATTGAGGGCCGAACACAAGGCAATCACCTTGTCTGGACCCTACCTCTTCTTGGAGTTTCTATCTGAACACGGCTGGAGTCCAGGAGTTGGTAGCTGTATCTGTGCTTTTCTGTATCTTTTCTGTCTTTGTTTTTCTCCTCATTTCCCCCTTGTTGGAGTATTTTGAGTAGCTTACCATCAAATGGGTATCAGGTTTGAATTTAAAGTTAATGTGAATGATCCAAGTTAATACTTTGAGAAGTGTTTTATGTTGATTGGATGTTGCAGTAAACCTTTAGCCAAAGTTGCCTGATTTTCTGAAGTTTGCCAGTAAGTGTTTTGTGTTGTTTTGACCTCATGAGAATATCTGGTTGGTATTTCTCCTGTATGTCCAACTCGGAGTGTGTGAACCAGTAGAAAGCCCTTTCAAAGTCCCTTTGAGCAAGTGCATAGAGGCCTTACAGGGAATCATGTTGTCTCTGGATTTTGGTGCTGTTTAATGAAGCACAAGAAAATTTGTCTCCTAGAGAGGTGGGGAGCATCAGAAAAAAGGTATGGGTTCAATCCTGGAGTCAGAGCAGTATGTGCCTTTTCATGAATGTCTGCACTGGCCAAGAGGTCAGTATGGCTGTGGATTAATATGTTCAGTGTTACTTGTACTGTTGAGTCATGCAAAAGAGTGTTCAGTTAATTGAAAGCTTATGATTTTCTGTAAATAGTTTGATTGGTTGTCTTTGAGAGTGCACTGGCATTCATTTTTGTGGAAGAACCATTTCTGCTCCTGAATTCTACTAAACAAAAGGATTAAAAAACCCAAATGTGTGACATATGCGATGCATTTTCACAGGAATGAGGAGTTCTGGTCTGAGAATAATACACTTTTTGTTAGATCAGGTAATTCACTTCTTCTTTATCTGTATCATTAACAGACCATGAATGAGTTTGAATACCTTAAGCTACTGGGAAAAGGCACTTTTGGAAAGGTCATTTTAGTTAAAGAAAAAGCAACTGGACGGTATTACGCCATGAAAATTCTGAAGAAGGAAGTTATTGTAGCAAAGGTGAGTAGATGGGAAACTTAGGGATGTGGTTCACCTTTGATACAGCCTTTATCAAAGTCATGGGAAGGATTCTCAGAGCGGTTGTAAATAATTGCTCTCCATTGGTGTTTGAAATGGACCCCTGATCTGGGGAGTCACTTTGCTGATTTCCTTCTGCTTGTGTTTCAGGATGAAGTAGCACACACGCTGACAGAAAACCGGGTTTTACAGAACTCTCGGCACCCCTTCCTAACAGTAAGCATTTCTGCCTCTGTGCAGTGTAACTTGACATCAGCACCACCAAGACTTTCCTTACCTTTTTTTTTTTTTTTTTTTAATTTACATAATGCATCTCAGATCTGTGTTTTCAGAGTGGCTCTGTAGTTTTGTACCCTTCCATTTTTGGGATGCCCAAATAAAAATACTTTTTCAAGTTTTCTGATTCTTGCAGAGCAGGTCCTCAGCACCTCTGAATACAGTGTTTCAGGGTGTGGTTCGACATTAGGGCTCACCCATTTAATGACTTGCTATCTCTGAGAGGAGTATCTGCTTTCCTTGCCTTTCAAATGTTTGGTCTCCTCTTTGTAGCAGAGATCAGAGTGACCCTGATCTTGTGACAGACAAATTCAGGAAGATATACAGAGGGGAAAAATTTGTCTTTGTTGTTTTTCTAAGCTCCCAGAAACAGCTCAGTGTGGACTCAGAGCACTGGTAATACCAGCCAAATCATTTTGGTAGGAGCATAGGGAATGGGGAGGGGAAGAGCAGAACTATGCTCTATCTGCTCCTTTCCTTTTGGATTGTAAAGTCAAACCATATTCTTATTTTAGACTTCCAGTGCCAGCAGTCTCTCTGGGCTGAGTTCAGATATCCAGGTTCCATCTTAAGATTTTGTTTCTAATGTCTGTTACAAGTTGCCTCTGAATTGTTTACAACTGCTTAAAGCCTCTAAGAGACTGTGTTGTTTCCTTTGGCCAGTTACAGGGGCTTAGCTGGAATTTAAGTGTGACCTCTGGAAGTAAATATTGCCTCTATTGAGTAAAATCGATAATATTGACATGTCTAAAACCTGGTCCTTGATTTTTCCAGGAGAAATGTGACTGGTTTAAAAGTGTCACTCTTTGCAGTAAAGATAACAATATCATATGCAGTATTTTCTTTTTAATACTTTCATAAACTCAAATATCCAGAACAAGAGCTTGTCTTGAGATGTTAAATACAAGACTGGGTTTAGCTTGGGTATTAGGAAAAGATTCTTAGAGGGTAGTTGGGCTCTGGAATAGGCTTCCCAGAGAAGTGGTCACAGCACCAGCCTGATAGTTCAAGAAGAAATTGGACAATGCTCTGAGGCCCATGGTGGCATTCTGGGGGTGGTCCTGTGCAGGGCCACGACTTGATGATCCTTTTGGGCCCCTTCCAGCTCAGCATATTCTGTGATGAAAAATCTTAATAGTATGGCAAACAAGTTGATGTTACGCTTGCTACAGGAATACATGTGACAGGAGACAGTCACACAGGTACCTTGTGACTCTCCATCACAGCCTCCATCCACTCTGTTTTTGTGAATTGCTACCAAATTGATATTGCCAGTGTTGGCCAATCCCCTGGCAGGCTGTCAGCAGGGAGCAGTTGCAGGCAGCAGGGTAGAGGCCAGGGGGCTGGTGTGTGAAAATACTTGCCTGTTTCATATAAGAGGTCTTGTAGCCAGTATGGTGAAACCTTGTGCTCCAGGGTTTGGTTGTGCCTCTTACCTATCAGTTGAACCTGTAGCCAGAGGAGGAAACTTCCCAGTCACTGTCGGTACACTTTGAGTCCCTGATAATGGGCCAGGACTTTGTTTTGCAGCATTTTAGGTGATGATAGCTTCTGCAAGGAATTTGTTTAATGTTTTATTAACTGTATTTAATGAAATATGTTGGCAGTGAATCAGTCCTCAGCTGCAACAGGAAAATACAAGTGTTATATAAGATTTAAGGACAAAAAGTTTATAAAATTTCTAAAATAGAAAATTTCATGTCTGCTTTTGAAAATCTGTTAAAAATGCTTTTCTAACTGTCACTGTGATCTGTCTAATAAGTTTTGGTTTAAATCTGTTTCAGGCTTTAAAGTATTCCTTTCAGACACATGATCGCTTGTGTTTTGTTATGGAGTATGCTAATGGAGGAGAGGTAAGGGAAATACAATAATGTTGAATACTTTAGGATTTTCCTGTTTTAATACTAATTTTGCTTGACATTATTTAGCTAAGGCCCGTTTTTCCAATTCTAATTAATCCAAGTTGTCCCAGTTAAACAGAGCTGTTAACAGGTTTAACATGGTGAAGTAAGACTTAATTTTTTCAACTCCATTTTTAGAACATAGAGGTTTTGGGCATAGGTTCATATTTTACATGACAGCAGTATATTGTAATCTGATATTTAGAAGTTGTCCAAGAAGGCAAGGTTGCTTTCTAGTTGCTGTAGTTGTCAGACAAGTTTTAAAACTTAATATTGTGAGTAGGCTTGGAGGAAGAACTAGAAACTGTTAACTACTATTACAGTCAGGAAGGAAAAGTTGCAATATTAACATTTCTCTAAATCATGCATTAGGCCATAGTTCTAATATGTAATTGTAGTTCAGTCAAAAATAGCTCTATAATTCTCTGAACCTGTAAGACTGTAGTGCATGAACTGGTTATCACTCTGCATCTGTGAATATAAGAAATAATTATCTCATCATTTAATTTATGATGCTTTTTAAAGTCATTTGGGAACACAGCTGGGTGAGCGTGGGAAGGGGTTTTCTCTTAGGTAAAAGCACCTTCCAAGCAGGATGGCCTGTGAACTGCAAGACATAATTCAGAAACATTTAAAGTTGAAAATTATTATTCTTGTAGTTGTTTTTCCATCTGTCAAGAGAGCGTGTCTTCTCTGAAGACCGAGCTCGGTTTTACGGGGCTGAGATTGTTTCAGCGCTGGATTACCTGCATTCAGAGAAGAATGTGGTTTATAGAGATTTGAAGGTATGTAGAAAAATAGTTTTCAGGCTTTTGGGGTTTGGCTTTTTGTTTGTTGTTAAAAAAGCAAATGATCCTGAACTATTAAGAAATTTTTCCTGACTGAACTTTATCCAAACTATTGTTGCAGCTGTTGGGTTGGACTTTACAGGATGTCTAAACCCTTTGACAGTCCAAGAAGCTGCATAAGGCGTTTACTGTGACTCTGGCAGCATTTCAGAGAACATGGAGGGTTACTGGGCTACAGGGGTTTCATTTTCACTTGCCTGCTTATGTTCTGAGAGAGACTTTGCTGGTGCTTCTGCATGGTGGAACATAATCTTGGTCTTACGAGAGAGATGGAAATTCACACTGCATGGATGTTGTGCTCCCTTGCAGTGTGCTCACATCATCTTCACTGTAACTGCTTAAGCTTCAAGTAACTCATTTGTTTGGGGAATACAGAAGGGGAAAAGAAACCCCAACCAAACAAGGTATCTCAGGGCAAACAAACTAGAGAAATTCTTGAAGAAAATAGAAAAGTAGTATTTTCTTTCTTCCTGAGAAGAGTTTTCAGGACAGGATGAAGAGATCCTGGTAGTTTATTTAAGGGCAGTCTAAGATGAAGCATGCTCTGTAATGTTTTGAGACCACGCCAAAGTAATTTTGGGATATCTGATGGGATTTTGTCTCCCATATTACTGTGATTCCCCTGTAATGCACTTTATTGATACACTGAGAAAACTGTCCTAATACCTGGCTGACTTTCTCAAAAATTAGAGACTTGGGGTGGGGATGAATACCATGTGCTGAGTAAATGTATATAGTGATTCTTATTTAAAGGGTCTCTTTGGAAGTGGTTCCTTAACGTTGCATATGGTTTCTGTTTTATTTATTTTATGATATTATTTACTGGTACAGATTATTTCATAGAATCAGAGTAAAAGCAGGGATGAAGTTGTGTGAGGGGGAATACTTAATATACTTTCTAAAGAACTGGTGTTCTATTGTGATGATATTGTAGAAGCATAAATAGAATGTTCAGGTTCTCTGTTCTTTCTGTATATACGGTTAGTGAACCTAAGACTACAAATTAGTTACTTAATGTTCCCTAAAAAACTAGGAAAATGTTACAAATGTATATTTACATTTTACATGCTCAGGTAGCTGCTGTGGCTCTGACCGCATGTTCAAAACGGATCTGCAAAATTAATTTCTTTGATTATCCTGGTCAGGACCAGTGTATATATTACAGGTAATCATGTCTCTTAATTTGGCTTTTCTTCCCAGTTGGAAAATCTTATGCTGGATAAAGATGGACACATAAAAATAACAGACTTTGGACTATGTAAAGAAGGCATCAAGGATGGAGCAACAATGAAGACTTTCTGTGGCACTCCAGAGTATCTTGCACCAGAGGTATGTTTATGTTGACTGTTGTGTTAAATTGCCTTCTTATGTGCCTTCCATGGTAGCAGTAGGAGTACAGAATAAATTCCTGTGCCATGATGTGCTCGTGCACTAACTGCTGTTATATAATTACACATACTGAGACTCCTTTATTCATCATGATCTGGAACACATCTTTAGCATAATGATACGTGGTAATTTTTTGGCAGGGTAGTTTCTTCCACTTGATGGAATATGTACATTTTACTGGATCAGTGCTTGTTTCTTGTATCAGATACGTAATTTTAAAAAACCTTCTTTTTAATCTCTTCAGATATTTCATGATAGGTTACCTTTTTGCAGCTTTCTGTGTTGTCCTATTTGAAAGGTATCAATAGGACTTAAGAAGTAAAGGTATTGTCCAATTCCATTACTATATGAGGACAGTTAAAGGTGACATGCTTTCAGAAACAGGACAGACCAAGCTTTTTCTGCATTATTTAGCATGGCATTCATTAAAAATGCTGACTGTTTTATGACTGTAAAAGCACAAGATATTTCTCAGTGTTGATTTGAGCTCTCCAGTTTCAGAGGAAGTAAATTCAGGCAGGGGATCTCAGTTGCCGAACAGTTTGTTTTGGGGAAAAATTTTTTGGGGGCTTTTTTTTTTTTTTTTTCCTTCCTTTTCAAATGCAAAGTGGAAATGCAGGTTTGTTCCTGAAAACACTGTGAGTTTTGCAGCAGAGGTGGTGTTGCTGCTGTGATGGCTTGGGGGCAGATGAGAAGTGCAGGCAGGTTGTAGGGGCTGTGTGCACGCTCGGTGCTCTGCAGGCAGACGCTGGTCCTCTGCCCACACTCAGAGCTGTGTCGAAGCAAACTCCTGGACTCTCAGGGCGCAGAGCCCAAGGCAGCTTGGTGTGCCTCCCGTGGGGCTGCTCCCCTTACAGTGTGGCTTTGCTTCCCGTGGCATTTACATTTCTGTCCTGCTCAGAGCACATGCAGAAGTGAGCCTTGGGCTGCCGGCAGCTTATAGATTGTTGGCACAGCTTTCCTCTGACTTGGGAGACTTGAGCCTTGCAAACCTGCCTTGAATTGAACTGTACAGAAGTAACAAAGGATGGGAAACCAGCGTGGAGGAGGAATATTTCTGCTGAGAGTTGATGTCTTTGCTGATCAGTGCTTTTGTGCTCCCTGCTTTCATAGTGGTGGCAGCATGCTCTTGGGTTTTGTTTGGTTTTTGTTGTGTTGTTTTTTTTTTTTTAACTCCCAGCTGCTTTCAAGGGCCTCCAGTCTTTTGTAATAATGAAGAACGTGGGCACCTGTCGAAGTAGCTTGCAACAAAGAGGCGGAGCCAGTCTCATGATGACTGCCAGCTTTTCCATGGATCACCAGAAGTCTTCAGTGAATCTAAATTGGGGTCCCTGCACCACAATTTGAGATTTACTGATGCTGAGAGTAATTAGCAGCATGACAGAGTGTTTATTATTCATAAACATGGCTTTTATTTTAGCTTCCCTCTTAAAATCAATTGCTGAACTTCAGTTTCTCATCAAGGATTTTATGAGGACGCTAAAAATATTTATTGTTTTGGTTTTTCCTAACTTGGAATGTGGGGATTCCCTGTGCAGGCAGTTGGGCTGTTCTTCCTGTTGTATTACTTGCTATTATTTGTTTCTTTTTAATATTTATGATGAGTTGGCTCATCCAAAAACCCTGAAGGACAAATCCTTTTGATTAACTCAGCTCTCTTCCTTACTCACAAATCCCATCTGTGAGTTAGAGTGTTAAATTCTGGGGAGGCTTTTGTAATCTGGTTGATAACATGCAAAAATCTGGCAATTGTGTGCAAGTGATCTTCCGTGTGTTTAAGGTCATACATCCTTAAAAGCAGGGGTGTCGATGCTCCTGTCTGCATTTGTAACTCGAGTCCAGCACAGCAGTGTGTCTGTACAGTTGTTGCAGTGTTGTTTTTAGGTTCCTACTGGAATCTCATGCATGGATGACAGTGACTGAACCATGTCAACTTTGATGTGTCAGATGCATCAATGGCTGTGATGTTTACAGCTGTTCTTGCCTTCTTTTTCGAATTCCAGCTCACAACAGTCTAGAGCTGCTCGTTAGGAAATGATGATCCTTTAATTTAAGTGAAATGACCTTGTTACTTTACTGCTCCCCAGCTATCCAGTGTGTTGCAATAAATCATGGATGAAGGCAGTATCTTTATTTTTTATGGTGTATTTTTAATACTCACACCATTGCTGTCTTCTGTGCAGTCACTGATAAAAGGATATACAATTGTGCTAAAGAACTTTCAAGAAATTTTATATCCTATTTAAAGCATTTTATATTCTGTTTAAAGGTAGTGGAGATGAAGGAAATTGTTGTAGTTAGTAATCTAGCTTATAATGCAGAGTATTAATACACTTTTTAAAGCAGCATCTGAAATGTTTACTGCATGTTGGAAGCACCTTTAACTACGTGTACAACAGAGGTCTCTGTGATTTTCTTTTTCTTTCAGTCTTTCCTATTGCATCTTGCCTATTGCTGCATATTGCAGCAGTTAAAAAAATAAAAACACAAATCGGAGGCCGTGTGAGTGTTTTATTTTAGGTAAGGCAAGTGTAGGGGAGTGTGAACAGGAAGCGCTGGTTGAGCGGGGTGACTCAGAGCGGGAACTGCATTGTCACACAATCTCCCGGAGCCTCGGGAGCCTCGGGAAGGACGGGGCCGGCTCCTGGAATCCCGGCCGGCCGGCAGCTGTGCCGGCCTGGACATGGAGGGGGCAGCTGCACAGCCAGCTGTCGTTTGGTGTGAATCATACGGCCGGGGATGCTGTAAATAGACTGACGTGGGGTAATCTAATACCTGGCAGCCTTTTGAATTTTACTGCAGGCCCTCTCCCTCGTTCAGATAATTAAGGGGAATAATTAGTGAATAAAGAGAGGCAGAATGCAAACAGTTGTTACATGAAGTGCCTCGATGGTTCTTTTTTATGTGCAAAATCTTTATATCAAGATTTGTAAGAGGCTGAGATCTTACTTTTGTTAGACTTGCACTGACTTTGGCTCCTTTACCTTTTTATTCTGAATCGCAGGAATGTAAAGCTCATACAGAGCTGTGCAGCAAGAAAACAGGATGGTGGTGCAGTTGTGGTTTGTGCTCTTAGCAAGAGTAAGCAGCTCAGTGCAGGCCCATGCAGGGAGTAAAGATGATAACTAAAACCTGAGGACAGGGTCTGGAACATGAGATGCTGGTGTCAGCTACAGACAACTGCATAGGAGACACAAAGTCTAGAGAATCCTTGTAACATCCACTGCACAAGCCACAAAACTCTCCTTGCTCCCTTCAGCAGCCCACTGTGCAGGAGATCAGAACTGCACTGTGGCAGGGCTTCTCTGGAGCAAGCGGGAGAGGTGGAGAGCACTGCTGGGGTCCTGAGTCCCTGCAGCAGCCGCTGCTTTACTAGGTGGAAGTGCCCAGGGGAAGGGAAGAATGAACTGTGCTGGACTCCTTTTGCTGTGAGACCTGGCAGATATCCACCCCACTGACTGTTCCTGTGTTCACAACCCTCTAAGCAGAGGCAAAAGTGCCTTTGGAGCAGGGCAAAGGGTTGGAGGGGAAACATTTCCAGACAATTTGGCTGCCGTTTTACAGCCTTAGAGCCAGTCAAATGTTAGGAGTGGTGTTCTGGCTCTTAGTGTTTGATGTAGATTAGTTATTAAGTATTTGTGGGTGGTCTTTTAGGATGTGCAGAGCCACCCCTTTGGGATGCAGGTTGATAAGAAGATGATGGATATGTTTGGCTTTTTGCTTGTGAAGGAAAAGATTGATGGCCTTTTCTCCCTGTACTGGTTCCTTGGTGGGTTGGGTTTTTTCTAAAAGCTTGGATCCTGTTTGGAACAATTTGTGATATATAAGTGAGAGTTTAACAGCTGGCTCTGTAATGTGAGAACAGTTCTTGGCCTTTGGACTTTGAAAGGTTGTGCTTATCATGACCATAATGTGAATGAGGGTTGGAGAAGAAAGACAAGGAGCTGTTGTAACATACCTGCTGCCTCCTTTTCCTCCTCTCTGCTCACCTGTGATGGTGAGCATGGATGCCAGTTCTTTTCACATGGTTCTACAAATACTCTGCTGGCAGATTTGGCTGTGTCATGAAAGATGGACTTGCTAGGGTAACTTTTGCTTCTTAAGTTCTGTTTTCATGCCTGATTTAGGAGTATCTTCTAAAGCCTTTTCCTTACATTCTGCAGGTTCTGGAGGATAACGACTACGGCCGTGCAGTGGACTGGTGGGGTTTAGGAGTTGTGATGTATGAAATGATGTGTGGCCGGCTCCCTTTCTACAATCAGGACCATGAAAAGCTTTTTGAACTCATCCTTATGGAGGAGATCAGATTTCCACGCACATTGTCGCCTGAAGCAAAATCCCTCTTGTCAGGTTTGCTGAAGAAAGATCCTAAGCAAAGGTGAGGCTGTTGCTTAATAGTTGCACTTTTTTTAAGGTATTTGAGACAAAATTGTAATTTAGTTTTTAATCCATTCAAAATGATTTCCCAACAAGGTGCAGCAAGTGGATCTACTATTTTTAACTTTTGATATGAGCTGACAGCGTAAATAGTGACATAAAGCAGCTTTGGTGCTGAATTTCAGAGTATGGTGGCTGCCATTCAAGCAAAACTATAGGCTGGGAAAACACAAGTTAACCCTACCTTTGGCCAGAGTGAATCCAGTGGCTACTGTGGGTTATAAGGTGATCTACACCAAATGCTTTTACCTTCTGTTGCAGTTGAGACTACTGTCCTCTTCCTGAATTTTTGTCTAGATCTGTGCCAGTGATTTAGCATCCTGCTTTGGACAGTAGGTGGTGGTGTTTCTACCATGTTTGTGGTGGAGTTTATACCATGCTCAGTTGACTTTACCTATTTCCTCCTTTTGTTTTTGTTTTTCTTTTATTGCTGTACTTTTTAAAAAATAACCCTTGATTTAAAAACACAAAAAAAACCTCTTAATGCCTAACAAACAGAAAATAGAAAAAGATCCAAAAAGGATGTTGACCTTCACACAGAGATAAACATCAATTTAAAAACCTGCCATCTTGTCAACCCAGACATTTTTAAAACAAATAATATTGTGACTCTGCCCCTGATCTCCTGTCCTGAACCTTACACTGTTAATGGACCCCAGATAGGAAACCTTTCATGTGAGGTGCAAGCAGAGAATTCCGGTTTGCTTTCTGATGTTTGTTTAGTCTCCGTGTGCACATAGCAGGAAAATGGGGTTTGCCACTACATGAATACTTATAGCAAGGATTTTTGTCATCACTGTCAGCTATTTCCATCACGGTCTTTGGGTGGAAAATCCTGTTGGGAGGTCTTGTAATGCAAACCCACAGTTTGTAGTATTGGAGGATTCATCTTGGTGGTGCCATGGGGAGCTGCAGCCCGGAACGTGGCCAGCCCTGTATAAGGTGGCAACAGCTGCACCCCCTCCTGAACCCCGTGCCTGTGAGGGGAGCTCCAGGAGAAGGTTGTGTAATTGATGAGCAGCCCCCAGGCTCTGTGCTCTGTGAGCCTGGCTGCAGCCCCTGCCAGCAGCATTCCTGTCCAGTGAAGTGCTGGGTTAATGCAATTGTGACCCTTTCATAGCTTATTCAGGTGGAGCCTTTCAATCACTGGGAACACAGGCAGCATCTGCTGTAGTTTGTTCTTAAAGGAGCATCTCTGATGAACCAAAATGCAATTTGTTTACAAACAAAGAACACCCACTTGTTTTAATTACGAGATTTTCCCAACGCCAATAATTACTCCACAATATGCTCGCTTAATACAAATAGCCACTTCTTCACATGTATCTTCTGCAGGCTTGGAAGCAGCACTGCGCTGATCTGGTGGACAGATGATTTTCATGCTGCTGATAGAAATAACTGTTGACTAGACAAGCCTGCACACATGCCTTATTATAATTATGCCTAATTACACTGGTGCTTCCCAGGCTTTTTTGGATCATGGACTGTTCCTAAATCCTGGTTTCTCCCCAGTTACTGTTCCCAGAGTTTTTTAAACTGAAGTTGTGGTTCGGCAAATCGTCTGCACTTTGTGACATTTCAGGCAGATTGGAGGACTGATCTGGAAGCATTAGAGGTAGAAGTCCTGCATTCTGCCCTTGTAGTGTTAAGTTCTTTTTTCTGGGTGGTCTTTCTGCTGGGGTGGGCGCCTGGCATAGTAGTTGACTCACAGTGAGCTCATGGAGCCATATGGACAAAAAACAGCCAGAGAGCTACTGAAATACATTCACTGAAAAGTTATATAATGTGTGACAGTCTGGTGCTTTAGGGAGCCACTGTGTAATTCAGCAGAAATCCCCTCTTCCATAAAGCCCAGTGGTGGACAGAAGTTGATATCATTGTAGTGTTTGTGGCAGAAAGTGTCAGAACTGGAGGCATAACTTTGGATGAATTTCAGAGTGAGATTGGAGGAGGCAGCCAAAACCATGAGAAAAAGGAAATTTGGGATGTTGTCACTTCCCCTAAAATCATCAAAAAAAACCCCAATCAACCCAACAATACAGGTTGATCTTAGGAGGCTCAGTTTCAAGGATAGTTTTAAGTTAAATATCAAGGAGCTAGGAAATTGTGATCTGTGTCAGTGAATTAAATCTGAAAAATGACCTGTTATACATGAGCTGGATTTGTAGCAGTGTTAGTACTGTGTTCTGTAGTACCATTTCAGTCTCAAGCTCCCAGGCATATGGAGAAAATGTGAAGAACAATAAATTGCATCCTGCTTTTAATCATGGCTGTTTTCTAAATTTGGTCATATGAAATCCATTTTGTAAGAGAAAAGGAATTTTGAAGTTTCTTTTGGGATTGATAGAAGTTTATTAATCTTGTAATGTGAGCCATAATTTTCCTAAGAAGGAAAAAATCTATTCTGTAAATATTTCCTGTTAATGTGACCTGAAATTCCCCTTTGCTGCTTTGTGACATGGATCAAATGAAAGAAGGTAATCAGAGCAGTTTTTCATACATGAAACAACAAAGTTTTTACCTTTTATTATTCTTCCTCTGGCTGTGGGGACTGTAGCCTGTGAAAGTGGGCATGGATCAGAGCACCCCATGTAAACGGACAAAGTTTAGATGGGTGGGTTTGTAATCAGTGTCTTGCAAGCTCTGAATCTTGGCAGGTTTTTAACTTGAGAAAACTTTAGGATGGTTTAATTTGAATTTTGATCTTCAGATTTCATTGCGTGCCTTAGTCCCTGTCATAAGCCGGGATAGGTCAGCCTCTCTCAGATGGGATTTGTCACAGGCTGCTTCACCTGCCTCTGTGGTGCTGTTGGACCTTGCCATTCAGCAAGAACGAGAGGAAGATGATGCAGCATTTCAAAAACACGTGTTTAAAGATCTGATGACTTCACAGATTTGCAGTTGTGGCTCTTGGGAGCTGAAGGTGCTCCCTGGGACCTGGTGGTCTGTTCTTGCAGTCACATGGGGATCTGGTTCTTTGTTCTTCCTAGCCATGATGGTTCTTCCCACATGAAACTTTGGCCGTAGATGTTCAGGAGTGTTAGAGTCAATCAAGCCCTTACTTGTATGAGACCCAAACTCCTTTGTTTTTTCCCTAGTGAAAGGAGGAGATTTGAGTTAAGCTGTGTGTCTGTGTCCTCTGTGCTGCTCTGCTGCAGGAAGATTAGATGGCTCTTGAGCACCCTTGCTCTCAGGCACAGGAAAGTGTGAGATTAGCTCTGCTGGCATTGGAAGAGTTAGACATGACACTTGTGGGGACTTCAGGGGCCTGGAGGTGGTCCCAAACAAACTGGTGGCCCGCAGAAGAAGGTCATGTTGGAGAGCTGGTCCTCCTGGGCAGCACACTTGGATGCCTCATGGACATGCAGGGTTTTGGAGCCACACATGACAGGTGACTTGTGTTTGCTCCGAAATACGTGTGCCTTGAGAAGGAGAGTGCTTCTGTCTCCAAAGAGCTCCAGTGCCTTGGTATCAGCTGAAGTGCAAAATGCTCAAGTCTCCATGTTTCACCAGGTGCTTTGAGACAGGCTGAGATTTAACTGTTGTGTATGATAATTTTAGTCAAAATCAGTTCTGTCCACAGCAGTTCAGACAAACAGTTCACCCACAGAGATCTAAATTGAAGCTGAGAAAAACATAAAAGGCAAGTTTAAAGATTCTTTTTCTCCCAGCTTTCCAGAAACCACTATTTTAGAGACTTCCCAGACTTCGCCAGACTCAAACATGACTCCTCTCGATTACTAATGTTGCAAAGTGGGAGCTTTTTCAGTGCTTTTGATCTACCATGTTTGTGTCACATGCATGTGGTTAATGAAGAAGTGGGGAAGTAAAGCTCAACAAAGAGCTGGGAGTTAGCTGTATTAGGCTTCCCAAAAGTTTTAATCTCTGAGCAGGAAAGCACCCGAAGACTGTGTACAGGGCTTTGGGAAGAATGTGGCTTTTTCCTTCCAAATCTGGAGTCTTCAAATCATGCTGTTCTCAAAGCCAAACAGAGCTTCTCTGTGCTGATTGTGCCAGTCAGGAAACTGATGTAGATACAACTCCCAAGTCCTTCCCTGTGCCTATTAGAAGCCTTGAAGGTAAGGGCCATAGTAAAGTAAGTTACTGGTGTCTGTCTTGACTGTATCAGAGAAGGAGAAATGAAAATCTGTGTGCTTGAAGCTGGTGAACACCCAACAGCATTTGCTGGGCTGTTGTTCTTGAGCCTGGAGGGGTTGTTTGTGCTGTTGTAGAACCAGGTTTAGGGGCAGAGGTGACTCAGAGAAATCATGTGAAGACAGGGCTGGAAAACTAGAAGTGCACAGGTTTCTTTTTAAAGAGCTGGGAATGAGCCTGGGAGCTGAGCACTGTTTACTTTTTCATGGGCAAATAGTTGATCCCATGAAAAATAATGTATCCCTAATTGCAATCTTCCTGTGTGTTCATAGACTATATTTATATACATATGTTAAAAAATTCAATATAGCAAATTTTTAAAATTATTTCTACATGATACACATGTGGAGTGATTGCTGATTGACCTCAGTTTATGGAGTACAGACATTTGTCATTAAATGGTTAAAGAGACTTAAAAGCAATATGCAATTTCATAAAAATTTAAAATGTGAAAATATTTTCATTTTAATATTGATGTTGCACTTTATTAATAATTTTCATTTCTGGATTTAACTAAAGAAAGTCTCTCAAGTGTAGATAGAAGTTGATTGAATAACCAGAATTGTTTGGTGGTTAGGTTTTGGGTGATGTTTTCTCATTTTTCTTTACAGAGGCTTTTTGGCCTCTGTACTTTCTATTCTATTTCTTTGTACACTGTAAATTTCCATAGACTTTGCTTTTCAGGTCCTATATATACTATTTTTGGTTCTGTCTGAGGACTTAAGAGTGCAGAATTTATCTTTATTATCCAGGAATCTCTTCAGAACTCTTATTTCTGCTGTATTTTTCTTTATTTATTGCATGTCCCTAAGAAAGACAAACCTGATGGTCTTTACATTCTCAGTGGTACTTAACCATGATTTTTGTGTTAGTTCCCAATTGAGTTTTGTTTTCCTTGAGAGGAACCTTTCATAATAATTCTGGAAAACAAAACTGTATTTTGAAATAAATCTATATCAAAAATACGAGGTTTCTATTGTTTCACCATTCAGTTTGACTGGATTTGCCTAATTTTTAGAAGATAAGTAGAACATGTGGAGTCTTTCTTGGCATTTCCCTGAATACGTGTTTGCCCTTCATGGAACACAGGCTCGTATTAGATAACATATTCTGCAAAGCACTTGTACATGTCTGCAGCCAGCCAGCCTTCCTGCCTGCTGCTCTGCAGAGCTCCATTCAGGAGCTTCTTAGCTCAGAGTCACTGCTGAACTCCTGTGCAATCTGTTGACATCTGTGGATAAAGAGGGTTGACTCCACCCTCTTCATCAGCCATCATCACTGTGCTGTGGAAGCAACAAGGAGTCTGGTAGAGACCTGGCAAAGCCACTAGACCTGGGGGGAACCAGCCGAGAAATGATTACTCACAGAGTTTGTTCCTGTTCCCAGGCTGCCCTGGAGTTTGTCTCTGTTCCAGGCTGCTGTGCAGCTGTAGAAAGTGCTGCCTGGCAGATGGGAGAGCCCTGGTCCAGCTGGTTTTGGCCCCTGGGTCTCTAGGGTGGGTTGGGCTTAGAGCTCACCTGGGGAGGAAAGAGTCACTCAGGTACTGGAAGGCTGGGGAGCTGTTCCACTGCATGTTTCCTAAAGGATGATAAGGAGGAAACCCATTATGTCACTGTGGCACTGCTGTGGAAGAGCCTCTGGACTGTCAGGCACCTCTGCTGCTGGGTGTCTCTGGTACAGCTCTGCCAGTTTGCCTTCTCTGCAGATGGTGCTCGGGCATGGCCGGGGGTTTGAATGCATCAGGATCCATTCCCAGTCAGCACTGAGAACAAAGTGTCGCCGTATTTCACTCTTCCACACGGAACTGTCATCCAGTGCTGTCCCAACAGCATTGTGCCTTCACTCTGCATTCTGGAGCATGCTCGAGCTGTAAAAATACCACTTCAATGGGTTTTAGCACAGCCTTCATATTTCTCTGATATTTTGAACCAAACCCCTCCCCTCTATCTCCAGATAATCATGAACTGGGCCATGGGGTTACCACATGTGGCCCAGAGGACATTCAGGGCCAGATGTGCAACAATGGATGAGGCCCGGCCAGGTCTTGGCTTCAGGCCCAGAAAATGGGTCTTGTCCCTGATGTCTGTGACAGTATAACTCTAGTCTAGGTCCTGTAGAGTCAGTCATTGCTTCAAGCTCTTGAAATGGAGTCAGTATCTCAGTTTACCAGTGGCACCAGGCATGGGAGAACAAGCAGAGGTCAGCCTGGGTGAACATGGTAAAACCTGAGCTTTGTTTTACCCTTGTTACCTGAGTCTCCTGCTGATTACCCAGTATCTGTTTTGTTTTCTCGATGCCTGCCTTTGCTTGCAGATGTGGTTCAGTCTTTTAGAGAACATTTTAACCTCCACAGCAAAATTTAAGCATCAGTTAGCTCAACACTGCAGCTAAACTGATTGCATCTATAAGCTGTGTGGACAGTTTTATTATGGAATAAAAGTGCTTTATCTTGATATACCTTAAGTCAATAAAACACCCTTTGTGCTTTCCTGAAGCCAAGGAGGAGGAAAGATTTGCATATGCTATGATATTATCACTGCAGTTGTCAACTGTTTTCTTTAATGGAAATTTAAATCAGGTTGTATAAATCAGTTTGCCTTAAAAAGCCTTGTCTCTCTTTAACTTCAAATTCATTTTTACTGCTGGCATCACTGTGCTCTAGAAAACTGTAAGGGGTAGTTGCATGTTAATGCCGAGAGAGAGAGAGATCTGTGCCTCAGACCTTTTACTTTACAGGATCTGCTGTGGTCCCTAGGACAGCATCTTTTCTGAAGGGCAGGTCTTTTGACTTGTGGTTATTATTTTTTTCTTTGTCTAAGAGAAACATTTTTTCTAATTCTGTTTGTTAGCCTGTGTTTAAATCTTTCAGTGGAACTGTGTTAAAGCCTAAAATAGGCCTTGCACAAAAAAGCAAACACAGAGCAAATGCTAGAGCTGCTCCCAAATGCATTATATAAACTCAGAATCTCTTCAGTACACTGCAATAAAAATTGTATTAGAAAAAATAACTGTACTCAAACATTTAATTACTTGTTTTGCCTCCTACAGGTTAGGTGGCGGTCCTGATGATGCCAAGGAGATTATGCAGCACAAATTCTTTGCTGGCATTGTTTGGCAAGATGTATACGAGAAAAAGGTATTTATACAACTGTTCTCCATGGGTGAATTGTAGCTGTGAATGTATCAAATGTTTCAAATTTTGTTGCTCTCTAAAGGTACACAGAAACCCTCCACAGAAAAGGTTTGTAGTTGTTTTTAGCTACAACTAAAAATACTGTAATCAGATTACTTCTGGATTTTTATTTTGCAATGATAGTAGTATCTCTTAATGAGATACATGGCTTTATGGCTGAATAAATAGGATGTAATCAAAATAGGTTCCAAATTTAGAGAGTGTATAAGCTTTTAAAATGGCTTTTCCTGTGAACTCATGCTGTCATTTCTTGCTGTTGCCTGATGCATCCCTTGCAAGCCTAGAGTTACTGCTGGTTCCTGAGCAACTGAAGCCAAACTTCCTAGAAGCCGTAGTAGAAGATAGGCTCTTCTTTCCCATTGCATTTTCCTGCCTTTTCAATATAATGTCAGCATTCAAGGCAAGTTCTTGACAAGACAAGTGTGTATGCTCTTACATCAGTCCAAGCCTAATACTATTTTTTGTGTGCGGCAAAGGACTGATAGGAAGTGTCTACATTTCATGGTATTTCTCATGGGTTTTCCTTGACACCCACTGTGTTTGTTGGCTTTGCAGTGGGTGCCACTGAAGTCAAAGAGCCCAGCCCTTCCTGTAAGAATGTGTTTCATCAGTTGTCTGTGCCTCACTGCCCCTTCCTTCTCAGATATCTGTTTCACTCCTCCAAGATGCCCTGCTTTGTGCTCTAAGGGTGGTGTGCTGTTGTCCTCTCATGTTCAGTTCTCAGCAGCCACATTTTCATAACACTCGTGAAATGCAGCCAACTAAAACGTGGGTCTGCTGATTCAAGGCTCCCATCTACTGATGGCACATGAGCTCACTCAATCCCGGCCTTTGCTGATTTCCCTCCTTCTCCCAGCACTCCCTTGTGGTGTCAGATCTCATTTGGTCTCTAAGTACAGTTTGGTTGTTCCTCCAGTTGGTGGGAGCAGGTAAGAAACTTGGCAGAAACTGAGTTACCATACTGTAGTGGGAGCATTGCCCAATGCCTGTGTACAGCTACAGAGAGGGCTCTGTTTCCTTCTCTTCCTTCACTTCCTCACAGATCTGTGTGGTTAAAGGAACTGAAAAATAATAAAACAAGTTTTTGTGCCTTGCAAGTGTGGATAAGATGTTAGACCTCAGCACTTGTAAAGCATCCCTTGAGGGAGAGGTGCATGCAGTCATGAGAGCAGGAGATAGTTCCATGGGATTTACTCAGTATAATGTGAAAAGTAGATCTGAATTCCTATTCTAAACAGGAGGTTACCCCCATTTTCACTCAACTGGCAAGCTGAATGCTTTAGAGTTTACTGGTTTTCTGCAGTTTAAGGTAAAAAGCTGACAATGGGACTCAAATATTTTGAGTAAAGTTATTTGTCTGTCATTTGGTAGGAGTCCCAGTTCCCTGTACAGAAGAGAAATTGCACAAGCTGGAGGCAATGTTCTGTTTATCCATAGGACTAAGAAGGCCTTCATAAATTGTCCCATGGTGGTACTGATTCAGATTATTCTGCAAACTATCAGGAAATTCCAAATACTTGCATCTTTTAGAGAAAACTGTGTGCTAATTGAGACTATTCCTGATCTTGGCCTATCCAAGGATAGGATAGATATCCAAGGATACCTAGATCATGGCTTTGCTTGTGTTCCATTAGTGTTTGCATCTGAGGTAGGCACGCTGTGCAAATGGAGAGCTTGTGAGTAATTGCTGCCCACATGCTGGGTGGTGCAAAGAGGTTCATGCAGCATTTACCTGGAGTGCAGTCCTATGCATTAAAGCTGGATTTTGTCAGCTGCCAAGAAAGAGATGTTCATGTGCTAGGCTTGGTTCCCCACCATTTCCAGTAATGCTGGATACATGTATGAGTATGGGCTTGGGTAATCCAGAACATTGGCTTTGTAATTAAGCCTTTTGGAAACATAGCTTTGCTTTAAATTACAAGGAGCTTTGAATAACTGGGGTTGTCCCCCAAATTTAAAATGTTTATTAGCTCACTTGGAAGAGTGCTGTCTGTCTCTGATGCAGAGAAAGGTGCAGTTTAATTTGCAGTATTTTGCCCAGCCATAAGCAAAACATATGCAAAGAGATTTTAAGCACATGGGGGTTTCTTTGTGGTCCTTTTTCTCTCTTAAATCAGCATGAGCCTGTGGGTACCAATGCTGGTCTGCAGCCGTGGGAGGCTACAGGTGGCACCTCCCTGCCAGTTGAACTGCAGAGCTATTGCAGTGACAGCTTTTCAGTAAAGTGACATATTTGCTTGTTAAAGCCAGCGTTGGAGCTTTCTGCGGCTTCCCCCCTGTTTCCAGCTTAGCACTCAGAATTTGACAGCTAGGGGGAAAAGATGTCTTGTGGGTGCATCATAATCTGTCTCAAATTGCTTTTAACAGATACTAAAATAAAAAGGAAAGTGATACAGGCAGCGCTAGCCCATTCCACATGTGTGCTGGCTTGGGATTGCTGCTCTGAGTCGCTCCAATGTGCTCAGTTCAGGTGTCTGCTGCAGTGCCCAAGTCTTAAATCACTCCGTGCTGTGCACAGCAAGCAGAGCAACTGGGGGCACTGTCAGTGCCAAAACCACCATTAGCTTAAAAGGACAGATAGAGCTTCACACACACACACACACACACACACACACTCACACTGCACAGCCTGTCAAAAACGAACCCGGGGCTGCTTTGGGAAGTAGGCAGAAACTGCTACGAGGAGAGAGAGAATAGAGTTACATGAGGAAGAATCTTCATGCTCCACAGGGCTTTTATATGTAAAATGTTGGTGTGATTTGATTGAGAAGTGTTATTAATATTATAATGTGAAGCATTCCCTCTTCAGTAGCTTCAGGGGACTGCAAGGCTCAGAGTGACTCCTGACTCTGGGATGTCCTATTTCCTTTTCCTTTTTAAATTGAGAACATAAAGACCGCTTCTAGGGACCTCATATTTTTTTGTTAGGGTAATGCACCCAGCTCCTTTAAGCCATTCTTGGGCACAGAGAATTTTGAGTAATTGGGAAAAAAAAGATGATGAATATATAATACAATTGTGCTCTCTTACAATAAACAGAGCTTTTATGCCCCTAAATTTTTAAAGATTGATTTTAAACAGTAAATGCTTCTTTGTAAGTGGGAATGCTGCCATATGTATACATTACATTTCTTACAGTCTTTACATTGAAAATGAATGCATTTGATTGGATTGCTGTTTATAAGACAGGACACTGTTAGGTGCTCTCAAAACGGATCAGAATGACCATCCTGGTGATAGAGAGCTTGAAACCAATGTTTTTCTTATTTGCCAACTTGACAAACAAATGATTCTTCACATCCAAGGAGGAGGCAAAGTCGGGGGTGGGGAAGAGGTGTTTTGTGTATTCAAGATTTGCTGATGTTTTGCAGGTAGTGATTTGTGTCGGTGTATTCTTGTTTGTGCAAGTGCAGAAGTGCATGTCTTGAGGTCACTGCATAATTCCAGTTGGAGCAATTTCCCATCCACCTTGCTAAACCTCTCCCTGCAGGTTTTCATTGGAAGCTCCACGCTTCCTCAGTCACGCTCCTCAGCTGCTGCCCGGTGTGGCTGTGTGCTGTTAAAAGACAGCCACACATAACCGCGGTGGTGGGCGAGCGGGATCCCGGCGCTGTTCCCTCTGCTCGGGAGGGCTCAGAACCGTGTTTACACCCTGCTTCTGCTGCCCCGTGCAGAAGGTGAGCAAGGTCTGAATCCCAGCTCCATTGCCCTCCAGAGCTGTCAGTGTTCCAAGTGTGTGCATCTGTATGCAGCCAGCTCCCCATCCCGCTTCCCAGGCGTGCTCCTCCTCCAGCCCCAGTCAGGCAGCTCTGCTCCATCTGGAGCTGCTCTTGCCAGAGCTTGCCTAGGTACACATGGATGATTTCCAGCCTGTCTGCCCAAGTGAGTCTCAGGAATAAACCCCAACAAGTGCAGCTCCTGGTGTAGCAAGAGGCGGATGTTCAGTGCTGACTGGGCTCAGGTTTTTGTAAGCACTCCAGGTTTTTGAAGTTCAGAGTTAACATCAAACTGCTTTTGGGGGAACCAGGAGTATTAAAGCTTAGTGTTGCTGCTGCCTTCGCCCAGATTCTGCTGGGTTGGTCAGACCTCCAGTGTGAGCTGCATGGGCACAGTAAGTGCTGTAGCTAAAACTTTTTTGGTGAATGTTATAACCCTTGTGGGTTATAACCTTGTGGGTTAGCTGATAAGTTTCGTATCACTGTGCATCTTTGTTACTCATTTTCATTCTCCTTGAGCATAAATCTGACTAGATGAGGTTGACAATTTCCATGTAATTATGTGGGGAACTATTATGTGATATTATTTTTAAACATTGGTCAGTATGTTATTACTTAAAAAAATTTTAGGATTCTAAGGGGTTTTTTTGTGCAGTTAAATCCTAGAGAAAAAATGCCTTAAATCCCCCATAAACAGGAAGTGCACACTTCAGTAAGTATTTTTTACTATATATACTTCCATCTTTATGAACTGGTGTTTTTTAGACATTTTAGGAACTTCTGGAAAAAGGCACTGTAGCTTACAACTGTGTCAGATTGTTTCAAACAGCACTGCAAGAACCTGTAAATGGACACTTTTTTTTCTTCTCATAGCTTGTACCTCCATTCAAGCCACAAGTTACATCTGAAACAGATACAAGATACTTTGATGAAGAATTTACAGCACAGATGATAACAATCACTCCTCCTGACCAAGGTAAAGTTTTTCCAAATGTTTCCCACTGTGTTCTCCACACCACCAGAAATAATTTGCGATGATGGATCTCTTCAGCCGCTATGAAAAAGCATCAGTTTAAACTTGAGGGTTTTCCATATGTGTTTGACCAAGAAGGTGGTAAATTGATGTGAAACTTTCCACATCTTTCCAGTTTTGGAAATGAAAAACCTGTTTAATAAGAGAAAAATTATTTGTACTGTTGTCTTTTCCAAATCTGCACATCCCCACTGGAAATCAGTGATAATGAGTTTTGCCCATGTCCATATCCACATGCACTGTGTATATGCAAGCAGTCAGTTGAGCATGGGCTAATGTCCATATTCAATCAAGATACTGTATTTTTGTGAGATGCATGTTTGATGCTCTCAAATAGCAATTGCCAGAAATTCAGAAACAGTGAATGTGGATTTAAGCAATGCAGCTCCTAGCAATTTTAAATGGACATCTGAACATCTGTTTTCTGAAATAGCTTTTCCATGCATTATCTTATTGTTGATTTGCTGAAAACTAAAACAGGTAGCAAATGTTACCTAATGTGGTTTTTTTTTTCCTTTCAGATGACAGCATGGATTGTGTAGATAATGAGAGAAGACCTCATTTTCCTCAGTTCTCCTACTCAGCCAGTGGAACCGCTTAATGTTTTGCCATTCAGAAACAAAACAGACTGCATTTTGGGGACCTTACTTCAATGGACACTAGAGAACTTTCTATATTATCAAGTTACAAACTGTGTTTGTATTACGACTTAGGTGAATTTGTAGGAAGCCTCACAGATTCTGTATTTAAAACAATTCTTCAATGAATTTTTGAGAAGGAGAACAAATCCATTCTTTTAAGTATTATGTCAAGGCTTTTATGCTGAATGACCATAGGTTTTTAAGAATATACATCAAAACTGTTTACTTTAGAAATAATTAAGGTATTCAACATATCAGCAACTCTGACCAGAAAATCCCCTTATTTTATTTATTTCATACAGTTCATTATCTAAATACAGAATCTGCATTCTGAACAATTAGATTTATATAGGAAGATATAAGACTTTAGTAGCTAGTGCAATAATATAAGCAACAAAGTGAACAAACTCTGGAGGGTTAAGGTTCAAACTCATTTTGGACAGCAGTGAAGTGTCATCCAACTCCAGAAAACCAACTATAGGAACAGCATTAATGGCCTCAGTGAGGTAAATCAAAAAGCAAAAGTTATTTTTGTTATAACATCTGCTACAAGACATTACATATCAAACTGAATCCGGTGGGATTGCCACGCCGTACAGATGAGTATTTCATTCTAGACAGTGCATTTAATTATTCCATTTGCATAGAATTTAGGAATACTTCATAGGATTGGCTTCTCAGAACCTAGAAAACACTTGATTTACCAATCTAATATGAAAAGCAACAACACAAAATCACCCACTTCCACCACTGTACAGAAATGCCACACAGGTCTAAGTGAGAAATCATCCTCATGAGTGAGTCAGCCAGACACGAGTACATTTGGCACTGAAGTAATGACTTGTTGCCGCTCTTTTTTCTTTTTTTTTTTTTTTTTTTTAAACGAAAAGATATATGAATATATATAAACACTTAATGATTTTTTGCATCATGCCAGATCATTTCTTCTTTCTTGAGTGTGCATTAAAGGTATCAACCAACAGTTCATGGTGCCTTCTCACTCTTGAAGATTCAGTTTTAACAGTGTTTCCCATGTATAAAAAACAACTAGGTTGAAACTTCATATGTGTTTGAATAATAATGGTGTTCAAAAAGTGAACTTTTTTTTTGTTTTTCATTTTTAATCTTTGTGGGAAATTCCCCACACCCTATTTTTGTTGTATCATGTTTCTTTGTAATTTTCATAAAAGCAGTCTTATTCTGTCTCTGCTGCAAATAAAGTTATTCCATTGTAGGTTGCGTTCTTTAAATTGCGCTTTTTTTTGTTTTTTTAATTCTCTTGACTGTATAAAAAATGATAACATGTATTCCAGTTAAGTAGCATTTAATATTTTTATTTGAAAGGAAGTATATTATGCAAACCCTCTCTTCCACTCGCCATAAGACACTGCTGTGCTTGCACAGAGAGCCCATCATCTTTTTTTTTAACAATCAACTCTAGTATTTTTACTCATGATATGAAAGTTTCCCTCCCAATGCTTAAATAAAATTGTTTTAACCAGTTAGGTTCTTATTTCTTGTGGTAGGAGCCTTCTGAATTTGTAGAGGTACAACAACTGCTCCAGTTTCTCAGGTTTGATGTATGTATCACTGAGGGATTCAGGTTGTTCTGTTCCTCCTCAGTTGTTTCATCTCTGTGCTGATCATTATGCAAAGATAATTTTGGAAAACGCTTGTTCAGAGAAATGCACCCTGTGCCAGGAATAAATTGTCTTGAGGTGAATGAGGACTGGCCTTGTTTTGCTGCCCTCCTGGTGCCAGCAAAAGGCCCTGATCTGCAAAGGTATTTGTGTTCCACCACTGGGGCTAGTTTGTGCTGCACAGTCTCTAACACTCTCCAGGCACTAATGTTAATCACAGCTGGGAGGTGGGTATGGGAGGCTGGAATGTCCTTTTTCAAACAAAAATACAAAGAACAAGATAAGAACATCCAAGAGCAACTGCAGTGTGCTTCAGACTAAGCAACAGGAGTTGCAACTGTGGCAAGCCATTAAAAATCCAGCATGTTTTTTGGTTCAAAGAATAAGCTTTAATAATAATTCTTTGGTTCAAAGAATCTAACTTTTTTCAGTGCAATTTACTGCATGTTTTATGCAAGAAGAGAAGGGGGAAGAAGAGATCGGCATCTCTGTAGAGTCTGGTGCTGGACAGCGTGTCCCGTTCAGCAAGTCTGATCTGACTGCTCTCCTTCCTTTGCTTCCAAGTCTTCATCTACATCTCCAGCCAGCCCAGGGACCAAGTCCAAGGAAACTTCGCAAGTCTACAGGTCTTGACAAGTTCTGAACTAACACAACTTCGTGCATCCAAATATAGGCAACACGAGTGAGCAAAGGTTACCATAATCTGCCCCAGGAAAATCTGCTCTGTCAAACGCATGAGCAGGCATGGATCAGGTGGTTTTGTTGAGGCTGATTATGTCTCAGTATTTTTCTGCCAGTTGTTGCTAATGGATTGCTTTAATTCCCTTATATAAAATGGAACTCATTTAAAAAAAAAGGAAAAAAGCTGCTGAAAATATCTGAATCCTAGTATTGTTTGCAACTGAGAGCTCTGAGGGCCCACACCTGAATGTTGGGTCATCTGGACAGATGCCCTCATTTTGCCACTGATTGTTCTAAATACTTTACTTGTCTGTAATGGAATGGTTATAGCTGTTACAGCTGTCTATCTGCAAACATAAAATATGTTCTTTATATTTTGATTTAGCACAGAAAATCCTATTGCAAAAACCTGTGACCTGACTGTCATCCACCTCAGATTCTTTCTGTATATGCAGAGACTGCTTCGATCTTGCATATTTCTTTAGCTCTTTGATTTGAAAACTCCAAACTTCTCTAACAATCTCTACAGCCAAAACCTCCCCATTGTCCCTTCCGGCACTGAAAAATGTCATTTTGCTCTGGTGTTGCATATTGCAGCAAAGATCTGAACACCAGTGGTGGATCTGTGTTACAGCCCAGGAACTTTGCTGTAAATTCAGACTTGAAGAAAAAACCCTTGGCAAGAGCACATGGGTAAGTTCTCTGTGTGCCTGTGACTGCAGTCTGGAATTGAGGTCAGCTGGGCAGTGGTTGAAACAGATACATTCCTCTGAGTGCTGCTTGGGGTTGAGACATGGGCTGGAGCCAGGTAATTCTGCAAATTCCATTTTAGATTCCCTGGTGTAACTACAACATCCAGTACAATCCCATTAGGATATGACAGGCTGTTCTCCCTTTAAAGTGGATGAAGATAACTGTTTCATAGCATTCCAGGCTTTGCACAAATGGTAACCTCTCTACCCCTCACTCCCCAGTATAATAATCAGCTTTTTCTTAATTTTTCTTTCTTTGCTCCTCCAGCAGGTGACCTCCACCTGCTCTCCAGCTCTCATACTGGCCTGGAGTCCTAGCTGTTCAATTCATTCAGTTTTCCACCTGAGAAACAAATTACGATCATTTTTGGAGGTTTGAGGGCAAAAACTTGTCTGGATTGTTTGAATTGGATGGTCTTTGCTTTAACTATTGGGAAATCTTGTCTGCTGCATTGGATTATGCCCGTGTTGAAGTTCTCAGTACAGCAGCACTGTATTCTCATATCCCTGACTGTGGGGCCTTTTCAATCTTCGTCAAATACACTTTGCTTCTTAGAGAGCACATGCCAAAACAGATTTTTATCTCCAGTAGCTTGCTGTAGGATGGTGGTCTCAGATCAGAGGTCACAGCCCACAGTGGGAGTGCAAACTCCACGGAGATAGAGGTGCAGAAGAGGAGCCCACACACAGAAAGTGCCTGTGCAAGTTGAACAGGTCAGCCTGAGAAGTTTGGGAAATGCTCATTTAGCAGGTCCACTTTGTTTCATGGTATCTAGAAGAGCTTCAGAGGTAAAAACACAGTTGAAGAAATGGGAGAATGTGAAGGATCTTTTTTCTTCAGTGTTGCAAATGAGTGTTTGTCTTCTGCTTTGAGCTCAATTTTTTTAATAACAGGGAGGTTGATTGCCACGACGAGTAACAGGCAAGGAACACACAGTGCCTGTAGCGAGTGGGAGCTTATTATCCCCCTGCAGCTGAGTGCAGACGTGTGCCCGCTGTCTGCTGCAGCATATGCTGCATTCTAATCAGGTGATGACTGCTTGCTCTCTGTCCAAAATCATTTTAAACAAATGCAGTTTGTTACAGTAGCTCCTGCTTGACACTTCTTAAAATTTCTGTAACTGATGGTCACCACCCTGGTTTTGTGAGCCTAGCGGGTTCTTAAGGACCAAATCAAGGTCTTCATGTGTAAAAACTCTACTTCCCTCTGTGGTTTTTCAGCCTGCGCATAGCTCAGTTCTGTTTCCCCTTTGCCGAAGTGCTGCTTCACATGGGGGTTTTTTGCCTGTAAGTGGGGTTTTTGCCTCTCACCAAAGATGGGCTTTGTGTTAAATGTAACCCTGTTTTCCACGTTTTCTTTATGTCTTCTGCCAGGTTACTGTAACTGCTTGTATGTTGCATTTCATCAGGGCTTTGTTTCAAGAAGATAAATGGCAACACATTTGCTGTGTTTTCTGGATTCTGAAGGTCTCTCAAATTCTCTACGTATTAATACAGTCATCCTGCAGAAGATACAATTATTTTTATGCTGGAGTGAAAAGTCTTCACAGAGGACACACAAAGCCTTCCCCTGTGATCACTGTGACCTTTAGTTTTGGTAAGCTCCCTGTATCTATTCCTTTGTGCTGCTGTGTCCTTACAGTACCAATGCTGTTAGCCAGGAAATTGTGTAGTACTGAAAAAATCTATATCAGAACAAAAAATAGTGATTGTGATCTTCAGCAGAGTGCTGACAGTTCATCAAAATTGGATTAAAATGAGCATGAAATCTATTCCTAAACATGCTGGACTCAATGGTCCTTGTGGGTCCCTTCCAACTCGGCTTATTCTGTGGTTCTGTGATCCTGCTCTGCACTAGGACTTGCTGCATTTCAGAGTCTCCTTACTCTGAAATTGGCTTTTTATTTTAATTTAGTGGGGCACAGATCTGACTTTGGAGAGCAATTCCAACACCTTCTCCCACACAGAGGGCTGGTGTTGATACAGCATTTGAGTGATTTTTCTTTTTTTTCTAAATAGCTAATGAACTTTTCTCACATATTTAATAAATTGCTCCAGTGACTTTTAAAGGCTTTGTGAATGTGCAGAAAGATCAAAACATAAACCCTTCAATGAACTTGAAGAACAAAAAATGGAGTGCTATTATTAAGATGGTTGCAGCACATAGTAAGTTTTATGTGTGGTATGTTTAGCTGCTGTGCTTTTTCCTTATTCTGATATTATTGGGAGAAATGAAACAGAACGGGAAGGCAGGAATACCTAGTGCCCATCCAGTAATGAATGTAGAATGAAACTGAGTAAAACCAGCACAAAGTCTCTTGGAGCAACTGCAGACTGGAAAGTTGCTGAGGAAAGGAAGTGGAAGAGAGCGGAACAAAATGTACTTATTTACGCAGGTGAAGTCATAAATTTAATGTGTAACTAAGATAAAGGGATTAAACTTACTATCTCCCTTTACTTGATTGTAGAACTTAGAATCAGGTTACTTCTTCAAAGTTTTACTTTCTGTGGTGACTTGCTCAGTGTGAAGGAAGTGGAGATCAAAGGTGGCTGCTTGGTATTTAATATGATCTTTTTTTAAATTCCCGTAAGCAGCCAAGTGAGCTGTAATGAGAGTGATGCTTCCTGGACTGCCCAGTGGTTTTTCAGGTAACTTTGAGAAACATGTCATAGCCGTGCCTTGCTTGAGGTAGGAGAGGCATCCCAGCTATGCAGGAAAGCACCGAGTTTGGCTGGAGGTCACTGTGTGAGTGACACAGGGCTGTCTGGGGTTCCCCTGTGCAGAACAGTCGTGTCAACTTTCTGACAACAACTCAGCTTTTATTAGCAATAGCTCAATAATCTCTCCCTACAAGAAAGGAGAAGTCCACAAGGACACCTCAAACAGGAAGAAAACCCTGGATATAAATCCATTTATTTTCCTAACGGGTTCAGCTGCAGTTTTCTCTGAGCAGCGCTGGATCCAGGCGCGCAGGCTGGTGGAGCCCCGAGCACCCGAGTGCTGCTGCACAGGAAGGCTGGAGCAGCACAAAGAAGCTTCCAATTCCCCATCTGGAAAAAGTCCCCACAGGAGCACAGGCAGTGGCAGTGCCATCTGTCTTCTGCTGAGCAGATCTCCTCTCCTGGGAGCAGGGAAAAAGCTGGCACATGGAGGTGGGCTTTCAGTTCCCTGCTGCGCGAAGGTTGGATGCAGATTGCTGGGTGGTACCTGTAGAGACCAGCCTGCACTACTGAGTTCCTTTTCCCTTTTTTCAGTTGTTTTATTTTCTCAGAATTCCAGTTCTCTTTATTTGCCTTTTGCCTCATGACAACATTCTCCAGTCTATTCCCAGCAGACAAGAAACAATGGATTCCTTCTTCCTCTTCTCCCTCACTTTCATTCTTTTTTTGTGCCTTAGCCTGTGTCTCATCTTCTGCAGTCCCTTCTGGGTGTGTTTTCAACTGACAGAATATCTCTTTAAATAATTATTTTCCTCATGCTAGATGCTCCTTGGGTCACTGTGGAGATTTCATCTGACCCAAATCCATAGGAACACTTACACTGTCTGTACAGACCCATGTCCTCAAGTTTCATGTAGACTCTTGACTGGTGTATTTTGGCCTAAACAAACAAAACAGCAAGCCTCCCATTGAGTTTTAAAGTGATTTCCTATTGATATCTTAACATCAATTCTGCTACAGATAAGAGGAGGAGATAAGTGCCCAGAGCCTTTTGTCACACACTCTTGCTCCTTTAGTAGACTTAGAAGAGAATTGATTGCTTTTAAAAATACTTGGTTATCCCTTACTTTCTGGCATCCATTTCTGTTACAGGACATACCTAAATTTGTGTGGGTTTCCAGCTGATAAATGTAAAAAAACATGGGGAAAACAAAACAGAAAATTTGTCTGCCCTTTAGCTCACTTCGCTTTGCTCTGTGGTATGAACTATCAAGTTTAATCTATCTAGAGTTCTCTAAAAATGTAGAGCTAAGTACCTGATAAGACACAAACTGAAAATTGCTGATGGAAAATATTTACATCTTCTCTTTAAAACTCTTACAAACACTTAAGAACTCTTTAAAATGTGGGAAACTAAACCCAAGCTACTTCAGCATCCTCTAGTTCACTGCCTCAGTATGCAGCCTGTACATCCTGAGACCAATTTACCCACTTTTCTAGTGGTTTGAAAGGCTTGCAAGTCCAACTCAACAATATTGATAAAACTCTCGGAACTCAAGACTTAATCATGTCTTTTCCCATCCTACTGCAGAACCATGGAAAGCTTCCCCTCTCTGGCACCCAGCCCCTGTTATCCCCTGGGTACCCACTGATCTCATTTTCTAAGAGGAACTGAGGGGGAATTCCTGCCAGGCAGCTCTGTGGAAGTTGCCCAAGAAGTTTTAACACCCTATTCCTGGATGATACTGTCCCATCCTATAGTTACCCCGCTTGGCTCCAGCTAGTCTGCAGATGCAGGTTCAAAATAAAACCAACCTCCATTCTGCTCCCTCCCCCCTTATTTGGGCAGCTACGTGAAATCCAAACATATGGACTCCATAAATTCTTTGTAAATGGCCTCGTGTTAAACACTCAGCCAAAGCAATGGATATCATTAAACAAATAATGACACCACTAGAGCAGAACACAAATTACACACAGGGGCAGATCCTCAGCTGTGCAGCCCAGTTTGCCCAGTGACACCAGGCTCATTGACACTGGTCCCTTGGGCTCGTTGTTGGTGCAGTCAGCTGCCTGCTATGAAACCAACCTGGAATCCACACAATCCTCCTGCAAAGCTTTCAGAGGTGCCCTTGCAGTGCCAGACTCTGAATGAAAGGACGTTCTGCAGCATTTGTGGGAGAGCAGTATGTGAACACTGGGACAGGCTGCTCAGGGAATGGTGGACTCACTCATCATCCTGGGGGTATTCCAAAGCTGTGTAGATGCGGCACTTGGGGACAGGGTTTAGTGCTGGGCTCGGCAGTGCTAGGTTAATGGTTGGATTTGATGCTTTTTACAACCTAAATGATTCTGTGGTTCTGTGACAGTAAATTTTCAATAAACAGAGACCACAATCAAGAATGCATCCACAGCTAGGCAAACCAGAGTAAAACTGAAATAAAATACTGCTGGAGACAGGTTTAAATATAGACTGACTCGAAAGTACGTGAAGAGCTGTTCTACTGCTGGGGCAAACTGTCTCTCAGTAACATGAAATGCCACAGGGAATGTGTCAGAATAGTTTGCTACAACAAATAAACACACACACCCCAGCCCATTGAATTTTTTAAGTAATTATAAACTCTTACATGCAATCTAGGTAGTCTCAAAACTTTCTGAACAGTAATGAAACTGTGGAGCGTGTGACATTAAAATACGTATCAAAATAATTATCTTAGATTTCTTTTACACCTTCCAAGGAGCTCAGTTCATCACACTTTTGCTTGTGTGGCATCTGACCAGATTGTCAAAACCCATTCTTACAGGGTGCTGCAGGGTACTATAACTTAAGTGATTCATGCATGCAGCTGTTGGAACTGCTTGTTGGGTTGTGAAAAAGCTTGTGGTGCCAAGTGCTGATCTAGGAGAACTCAGATCTCCATCAGCCGCCTTGGCTCCGAGTTGTTACTGAACAACAGATGGTAGCAGGAGTTAAGCAAACTAAGAAAATATTCTAAGTTAAAGGCCTCAAAAGAACTGAAATTCTTGAGAAAATAGAGAGAACAAGTGCTGAGGTTTGAACTAGTTTCCATGTCCAAGTGATGGATGCCACTAAACTTTAAAGGGTACTCTCATTTCTGGCAGCACCTGTTATGGTGGAAGTCTTTGTTTAACTTGGGCAGAAGCAGCCACGTGTGGAATTAATATCACAGACATTTCAGGTACAGCTCCAAGCCACGACTCCTGCACATGATGCTGGACTTGCCACAATGCCTGGCACTAAGGAAAAGATGAAAGAACCTCAAGTTATGTTGTTTTGCAGTAAATTACAAGCAGCAGCAGCAATGAATCATCAAGAGCACTGATGATTTCTTCAGAAGAACAAGGACAGCACTGCAGTTCACAAATGGGAAACTTGTTAGTGCTAAGGGGAACAGAAGTGCACAGGCTCTCACTGTGTCCTTATCAGCAGCATCGGCACAGAAGGGACAAAGTCAGTGCAAGATGTAACAAAAACTGTTCTAGCAATGATCCCAAACATGACAGGGGAGTATAGGAGAGTGCACGGAGTGAACAGAGTGAAGTCTTGTACCAGTGAAGTCTTCTGCCCTGTAATTCAGTGTTCAATAACTTCTAGCTCTTGGTCTCACCAAGACAGCACACGCCAGTATCAGCCAGGTGAGGAACGAAGGGGATTTTCAGGACATATAGAAGTTTGTGTTCAGCAGTGCTGATCCAAAATCACAGGAATAAAGCAGTTTTCTATAATGCTTCTTTACTCCATGCCCTGGCTGAGCAAGAAAGCTCCTGCATTCCTGTGACCCATATAAGTACACAAATTTCTTCAAACCAGCTCTGTAAGCAGCAGTACAGGCAACTACACCCAACTGAGACCAAGTTCTCTCATTTTTAGAGAAGTGAGAACTTCCAGAACAACCTGGAGTGAAACCACTCAACAGAAGAGGAACAATTTATGAAGAAAATATTCAAGCTGGCTTTCTTCTTTTAACATTTTTGGGAGGAGACCATGAAAATCTGCACATGGACTAAATATTTGCAACCTTATATTTTACTGTACTTTAACTCCTTACTGGTCATCCCAACTGATCACAGTCCCAGGTTTCTAAGCTTGTTTTTACCGCATTTAAAAATACTTCAAAATCTATTTTGGGGCAGTAAATAATCTTGCTATCATGGAAAGCAAAATCAGAACAATCAGATTACTCATTTGGGAAGGTATTACTCACTGCAAGAAAGCGTGGGAGCACAAAGCTCCAAAAATGAAACTCACTGAGACAAAATACATAAAAGTGCATTAAATTCTGTATGTAAACTGCTTGGTTGAAAATTGAATCATTTCTTTAGGTTCAGAAATCCATATTCAGCAAAGTGCTGCACTCTACAGCACATCCCACCAAAACACTTAAGGATATGAGTAAGTTTGATCATATCGGTAGTTCTAGCAGAGTAAACAGGATGTAAGAGTGGACACACTCAGACCACACAGCCTTTTACCAGTTCCTCATTTCTGACAGCAGCAATCAATGCTCAGGAGAACAGAAGAAAGCAGCAGAGTTGAAGAGTTTCAATGGTACTATAAACTCCTAGGTGTATCCAAAAGAACCACACTTCAATACATAGCCTTGCAGTCCTCAAAAAAAATGAAATCCTGCTTTTGGTAGACTCTGAAGAGCACAGATGTGCCCCATGTGTGACCTGGAAGTCACCAGGCTTCTTGTTCCCGTGTTGTTTCTTTGCAGTGCAGTCTTTCCAGGGCCACTAAAGCCTGGTGTGCAGCAGCAGCTCTAGATCTCTGGCACAAGAGGGTCTGTGCTGCCCCTGCTCCTGCAGCGCAACAAGGTTTGCCTTCCCCCTGGCAAGGACTCTTTCATCTCTCCTCTCAGCCAGTGCTGTTCATCTCATCAGAAAAGCCAGTGAGGCTGGTCACATGTCATAGGTCCTTGATAAATCTGTGTGACTGTTCCCAGTTAGGTTCCCACCCTTCCTGTGCCTGGATGTAGAGCTGGACACAGCTTTTGTGAGGATTCACACTATGACATTCCTGTGGACTGAGGTCAGACTGACCAGCCCATCATTCCTCAGATTGTTCTCAGACTGGCACAACTCTCACCTTTTTTCCATCACCACCAGGACCATCCCTCAGGTGCCACTGCCAGTCAGCATCCCACTGTACATTTCCTGGTCCAGATTCAGTCCTACTCGTGGCATGGACGTCACTGTACTCTTTCACATCTTTACAAGAAGCAACTTGAGTAGTTAATTAAATGCAAAGAAATGTGTAATTGGAATATTTGGTTGGTTTGTTTGTTTGGTGGGGGTGTTTTTTGCTGTTGTTTGGCTTCTTTTTTTAAGAAGAGTGTGACATCTTGGCATATAAACACTCTTGTTTGTCATACTGTTACACTAGAATTCAAAGGAAATAAAAAAGGGATCAATTTATGCTTTTGCATTTGATTTTATATTTTGCTCTTGTCTTTGCAGGCAGCAAAATAGTCCGTTCTGAATTTCAGGCCATATTTTATGAATGGTACAGAATATCTGGGATTTTAAAAAAAATCTGTTTTGGGAACATTTGACCCACAGATTTATGAGGGGAATATTTTAAAACACTTCCTCCCCAAACTAGCAGTCCAATTATTACAGTATCAATTGAGCAGTGAGGACTTGAGAAAGAAACCAAGAATCTGGGTAACAATAGACATAAACCCAACGTCACGCTGCCACCCTGTGGCTTGAAGATGAAACTTCTACTGCCAAGGTTGGAGGGGGAATTATGTTTTATCTTAAGCCTCTAATCAGATTAAAGAGCACTTCTGCACAAGGAGCTGGCAGCTGTTGGAATTCAGTGCAAGTTTAAGTAAAATAGTACAGAACAGATCAGGACAGTACCTAGTGACACCATTGGGATTCTGACAAGGCTGTGCAGGTTATCAAGGGGACACTTGCCCTCAAAACCTTCAGCTGGGTCTTTGGCAGGGAAAGAAGAAACAGAAAAAATCTGTATCTTATAGAAAAAAAAATTAGAAGGAGAGAATGATTTAAACTATTATACTTGAGCAGAACAATGTAAGAAAATACAATTAAAGAAATCCTAAAATATAAAGTAAATCCTATAACCACAAAATGTTCAAATAATAAGCTCTGCAAGAGATAAGTAACTTAACATCTATCACAGAGTTTTAATGCAAATCACACCCATGAGAACTAAAAACTTTTAACAGAAGTGTAAAACATAATAATTTGATTCCACCTGAGTCTTTTCCCAAAGGAAGAAAACAAACTAACAAAAGCCCAGAATAATACAAACCACTAGCAAATATTAAAGCTTGTATCACAATTGAAGCACCTCAAAATGGAATCAACTGTAAAAGGTACAGTATTTTAATATCTGTCAATGTAAGATACCTGTATAAAAATAGTTACATATGTGTGTGCATGTGTATTAGCCATTAAAATATACAAGAGATTGTGTGATCACTTTCACCCTATTGCAATTTTAACAATGTAAAATAAAAAGTAATTGAGAAGAATTTTCTTCCAATTTTCTACCCACAAGAAGTATTTGTCTTTAAATTACATAGCTCCTACTTATTTCTTGAAGAATCATTAACATTTTCTGAGGCCTCATGGCTACTTTTAATAGGTGAACCAATTTACCTCGCTAAAAACAATGTTCAAAGCTTTGCTACTTTCCCCTTTTCAGTAGTGAAAAGCCATAAAGGGAGTGGAGGAAAAAGCAGCAGGTAACACAGGGGTACAGGTGGTTTTTCTCAGCCTTACCTGCCCTCATTTAAAAGCCTGCTGGGAGCAGGATGCTCTCTGGGAAGAGCCCCCCCACATCCCTCTCCTTTTCCAAGCTGCCACCCCTGAGGTTGTGCTGCAAAGTTGGGCTCTGGAGTCCCTATGCTGCTGCAGCAGTTTTGATCTGCACACGTCTGAGCGCTGCTGTTGGGTGGGTTGAGGTTTTCCTCCCTCTGCTTGGACAACCCCACATGTTCCTGCAGTGGCCTGAGATCTTAGCTTATTCTGACAATCCGTGGTAAACCACTGCAAGGAACAGAGGACACGGAACAAACTGTGGAGATACTCTGTCACACTCTGTCCCAGCTGGAGCTTCTCCAAGAGCACAGGGCTTCTTTGTCCATGTAGTCAGCACTCTGGGAATCCAGATGGGTGGTAAAAGCAGCGGAAAGTTTTCAGTGGCAGAATTTGCCATGATGAAACAGTATCATCACTAACCAAAAGTTACAGTGCAGCAGCAGATGCAAGTTTGTACACATACTCCATACCTGGGAGCTTAATGACAGGGAAGTTCTGCTGAAATTCAATTTTTTAATTGAAAAACACAAAACCATCATGCAATGACTGGCAGGGAGCATGGTGAAAGACAGAAGCATTTATTCCTTGCATGTTGCTGGCATTTGATGTTGTCTAACCAATCCAGCCAGAGGCCCGTTCAGTGTTTTCAAAAGAAAACAGACCCAGCAAACCTGGGGACAAAGATACTGTTTCCACTTGTACTTCTTGGCTGCACCTCTTCAAAGTAAGATTTGGAAGATTTGAGCCCTTTGCATATTGCTTGCACTTCTAAGTGCCACAGCTGATGGCAGCAAATACAGCACAGAGACAAAGCAGAATTGCCTTACTCACATTTGTAAAGAGAAAAAAAAAAACCAAAACAGACACTGTCTTTCACTCTCACCTGCATTATTTGGGGTTTATGCCCTGTCCTGAGATAAAGTACAACTGCATCTCATTATCACCTGTCCAGAAAGGAATACCAAAAAAAGCCCATGAACTGGCTACAAGTCAGGGCCCAAATGTGTAGGACACTAAAACAAAAAGGAAGAGAAGAGGCTGAGGTGCTGGCTGTATTAAACAAAAGACATATCAATCACAGAATGGACAGCTAACATTTATTTATTTTTAATTTTCACGTTCTCTGGATCACCTGTAGAATGACTCACTTTTTTCTTGGAAAGAAAGCAGACTTCTGTGCTGAACTGCAAAATATTTGGGAATTACCATGTGCACAGGACAAATGCTATTGAAGGAGACAACTCAAGTGTATCTGTTCTTTTCAGTGAGCTTTTTAAAAATGTTGTAGGTTTGTTCTAATAGTCTGGAGATACTGGAGACTAATGCAGTTATTTACCACATTACACTGTCCTTAAATATCTGGTGTCTATGAAACCCCACATTTCTACAATTTACTCAGTTATTAGTCTTAAAAGAAATTGTTTTATCCTGATCAGATCAGCTGTCTCTCCTTTAGACGTGAAGGTCTGCTCCTTGAGACATGCATCACCAGTAATGTTATACAGGCCTCAGAAGTTTCTCATCCAGCTGTAAAATCATTACTGCAGGATATTTTTACCAATCAATATGCTGGCTCCTCAGGGGATCTCTTTCCCTTGGAAAAGCAGGCAAACTTTGATTTTTGACACTTTGCACTGAGTAGCAGAGGAAGAAAATACAGTAACAACAAAAAAGCACAATATTAAACTCAACTTCCTGATCAGTTAATAAACCAGACAATTTTTCTGGCTCTCTTTTATAGTCCTAGGGGTACCCTATGTGTAGCTATTACAGCTCAATGATCAGTGGCAACAGACAAGCTCTTGTGAGGAGGAGTTAATTACGTAAAGAGAAAAATCTTTGTACCTCTCACCCAAAGATTTTTCCCTTCACACAGTTTGTTTTTTTTTTTTCCTGTTGGCATTCTAAAGATTTACAAACAGTCCCCAGTCTTACCTTTCATCGTTTATCTGAGAACTGCAGGACCAGAAAAAGAACTTTCCTGAATCATATTTGAGTCTTTTGGTAGACACAGGCAGTTTTCTCACCTTCTGAAGCCAGAGAAGCAGATGTGGTAATCACTAAACCCCATTTCTTACATGTATGAAGCACCACCCTTATTCAAGCGTTGGCCATGCTGTTCTGTGCTCCTCCTGCCTTGCTCCTCCCAGTCTCTAACCTTCTTCCAGCCCTCCTGCTTTTCTTCTCCCAGCTCTTCATGCTGCATTAAGTTATCTATCCTAATGCACAATCATCTTTCAAGCAGCTAGAGGATAACAAATAAGAACATTAAGCCATGAAATCCATGTCATTGTTTACAGAGGACAGCTTTCTATGAAATACAGCAGTGATTAAATGAGCCAAAACCCCATTTCTATCACTAGTTTGAAACACAAATCATTTGTAAACAACATGTCTCATCTCTCCCAGAGCCTAGAAGCAAAACATTATTTTCAATCTCTCATCCTCAGGAGGGAATAAGAAAAAGCAGACACATACTCAAAGGTTTCATTTTGAAAAATATGCTTGACTGAAAAATGCTTTAATTCACTGCTTGAAGCTTCAAACGAAACAAAGCCAAGTTTTAAAACTCTTTCCCAAAATGAACATCTAAATGCAGTAAACCACAGGTTCTTCTCCTCCATAAAACTCACCTTTGTGGTTTATAATGATTGCCACAGGAACAACGTTTTTATCTGCTCTGTGATACCAGCCGGGAACTGCACCAGAGATCTGCCACCATCCTGATTTCATCTATTACAGCTTTGAAAAGATAGATAATGCTGTGGAATTGCTGCACATTCCAACTAATCCTTTCACTACTAAGTCACCTGACTTGAGACTTTTTCTTGTTTGTTACAGGAACAAAGATAAGACACCTTTCACAGTTGCTCAAAATGAAGACTCCAATAAGACCCACTAAAGTCTTCCATTTTAATGGCACCAAAACATGCAGAACAGGAAAACTAACCAGATCCATCAGCTTGTCTAGGCTGGCACAGATGGTCACTCTAGGCTGGCAAAGATGGTTGAGAGTGAAGTGACACCCCATAAGAAACCCTGAAGGGCACAAATGCTTTTAAAGTGTGCCTGCATAGTTATACAAAGTGCTACACTGGCTAGAGAGGGTGTCATCCTGCACCTCACTGTGCTTGATACACCCAAAGCCAGCCAGGGCAGCTATGAGCAAGAGCTGCTCTCCAGCAACAGCCACCCTCACCCTTTGCTACAGCATTTACTATTCTCTTTGGGTAGCTGCAGTATTCTGACAGGCAAATACCCAGAATGCCTCCAACAGAATGTCAAATAAAGGTGTCCTCACAAGGAAGAAGTCAGGCTCTCAAACTGCATTGCAATGGCCTTTCCACCTCTCCAAACGCTAAAGTGGAGGGAAACAGGTAAAACAAGGTTACTCCACCTAAAACATTCATTACAGTTGAGAAGACTGAGAAGCATGAGTGGCAGGCTTTGCTTCAGGAATTCAGGCAAAGAATTCAAGAAACAGAATATTAGGTGATACACAAGGATTTCTTTTCTTGTAAGTGTCAAATCTATTCCTTTTATCCTACAGTCTGAAATCAGCCACTCAAATCAGCCTTTTCCTGAGGTAAAGACCACTGTAGTTTTCTCCTAGGCATAGTTGGTTGCCATTTGAAAAATCTTTTTATGAAACATAGCAAAATCAGTAAAAGAAAACTACTTTGAGGGGCTGTCCAGTAATACTTCACTCTTACAGCACAAACAATACTAAACCTCTGCAGTGATTTGAAAAGAAAATGAGGAATGACCTGGTTATGGAGAGGTACCCCTGAGTGCTGACCATTTTTCAGACCACCTCATGAGCTATTTTTGAGTGGGTATTCAGGACGATTTGAAGTTTACAGTGTGGGTGATCAACTCATACACACAAGTTGCTTTCCAAGAAAGACCTTTCAGTGAATATACTGGAAAATTTACTAATGAGAAAAACTTTTCTACTCCAAGCCTGCTGTGTGTGCTCTTGCTCTTTCTATCCAAGTTACCATAGAAAGATTAAAATTATTGAAACTGTCAGTAATCACAAGATTTTTGTGAAAGCTTAAAAAAAAACTTAATCAGAGTCAGCAAATTCTCTTATTTGGAAAAGCCTCCAGACCTGGCTGACTTTCCTGGTTATCTCACAAAGAAAATGTTGTGTATCCAGAATGGATTCACACTCACCTGAAAGCACAGAAGGAGCAACTGATTTCTATTTTGATCCCACAAAAATGTGTCCTAACATGATCAACATGTGGAGAGAATATTCTGAATCCTGTATCACATCAGGAACACCAGGTAAGAGCACAGAGTGGTCCCTTCCAGACAGGCATATCACAACTAGGGAAATGGAAAAAGCCGACTCAAAATAATCTAAAAAACTTTAAAATATAAATGTTTATTTAGCTACAATATTTAAAAGTACAATATAAAAATAAAAAACATAGAAATTCCATCACTAATTCACATGCTAAAAGGATTAATTGACCAGCTGTAAGGAGACTTCATGAAATTCATGGACGTTTCAGCCACAAGGGTTATTTTATCAGACTTGAAATACTGAACAACCACTGCAGAGAACTTGCTCTCCCACATCACCATAACTAGGAAAAAAAAAAATCCAGAAGAAACAAAAGTCAGTGTGCCTACTGTTTATGGAACATAACAAAGGCATACTATTCCATTATCAACCACGGGACTCCCACACTGCACCCTCAGTATTTCTTTACACCACAGAACTGTTAACAATGAGGGAAAAAAATTAAGATTACTCCTTGGAAGTGCATGCATTCAGCACCGGCCAGCATGCCATACTGCTGGTGGGAAAACAAGAGAAATTTTTGCCTCCTACATAATTTAAATAAGAAGCTGAACTAGACTTGCACTACGGTTGATTAGAGTGCTTCACACAGGCATCTTGGTTTGCATGCTTCAGACAGTTTTACCGCTGCTAAAGCATGGGAAGAGTTTAACTCCTTTATGCGTACGAGCTAGATATCTGCTGCACCCAGCTATTAGGGCACGTGTAATTAAAACAAGCTTCCAAACTGGAAAGGCACTTACTCAACAGCGGAGCACAGGGAGCAGGTAACCGTGTTACAGCAGCTGCAGAGCCTGCTGCAGCTCTGGCAGACGGGCCGGTCACACTGAGCACACGCCTCCTTCACATCGGCCGTCCTCACACACGACGAGCAGGCTCTGGACGCTCCCGCCGGCGGAACTGCTGGGCAAAGACACGGTGAAGAACGGATGAGCTTCACAGCAAGGCAGAGAAAGCAGCCGCAGGAGCCGGCAGAGCGCCCGCGCACAGCTACAGGTGGCAGCACCTCGCAGGGCGCTCGGGCACGCAAAGGGACAGGGAGCGCCGCTCGGAACTTTCTTGGTTCTTTCTCTGCTCAGTGGCAAGACGCTACGGGATGCTAAAGTAGAATATACGCGCTGCAGTTCCGAAATCAGTCAGCTCAAATCTAACAGTTCCTTTAAGGAAAGTCAATAAAGAAGAACTACAGAGCACAAAACTACTCATCAGAGCACAGACCTCCTCGGGAGGGGAAGCCAAGGGGCAGCACTGGTGTCTGTAGTGATCAGGGTCAGGAACAGAGGGAATGGCCTCAAGTTGTGTCAGGGGAAGCTTAGGTTGGAGATTAGGAAAGGATTCTTCACCCAGAGGGTGGTCTGGCACTGCAACAGGCTCCCCAGGGAAGCGGTCACGGCCCCAACCCCGCCGAAGTTTAACGATCATTCCGACAACTCTCTCAGGCTCATGGTGCGAAAATCGAGAGTGTCCTGGGAGGGGCAGGAGTCGCACTTGGATGGGTCCCTTCCAGCCGAGGGCATTGCGCGGTTCTGTGACACGCCCCGGGCACTCACCCCTGTCCGCGGGCCGCCGCCGCAGTTTCCCGTCGTGGCCGATGAGGAGCTGCCCGCCCCAGCGGGGCCCCTCGCCCTGCGCGTCCCCGGCCGGCCCCGGCTCCGCCGGGCGGGCGGCGGCCGCCGCGCCCTCCATGTACGCCTGGGCACCCCTGAAGAGCAGCCGCCGGGTCCTCTCTGCCGGCGGGAGAGAAGAGCAGAGTTAGGGGCGGGCTCCCCTTGGCCGTGGCCTGCGGCGGGCCGGCACATCACGTCCCCCGGCGGGCCGGCACATCACATCCCCCGGCGGGCCGGCACACACCCGCCCCGCGCTCCCCTCTTCGCGCCAACTCACCGAACACCTCCCGCCGGTACTCCTCGCCCCGCACGCCGCGGCTCAGCTCCCGCAGCCCCACGCGGGTCTTCAGCTGGAGCGGGGCCGCGTCCCCGAAGGGGCAGGAGCGCTTCGGCATGGCCGGGCCGACCCGCGCCCGCCCCGCCCCGCGCCGCGTCACGGCCGCGCCACCGCCTCCCTCACATCCCGGCCCGGGCGCCCGGCAACCGCGGCCGCTCCCTTCTTTCCGCAGGGAAACGAAAGCCTCGTCCGCAGCGGAAAAATTTCTCTTCCCGCCGCCGCCCGAGCGCCCGACGGGGTTGGCAGAGGCGCCGGCCCGGCCCCGCCGCCCCGCCCGCTGCCGCCGCCCCTCAGGCGTCACCTCCGTGCGCCCGGCGCGGCGCCGCAGAGCCCGCGGGGCGAAGCGACACCGGCCTCGGGGCTCGCGTTTGTCAGTGAACCAGAATCGCGGAATATGCAGCGTTGGGAAGGACCTACGAGTGTCATCGAGTCCAACTCTTGTCCCTGTACAGCACACCGCAAGAGTCGCAGCGTGTGCCTGAGAGCGTTGTCCAAACGCTTCTTGAACTCTTCTCAGGGTTGAGGCTGTGACCACTGCCCTGCGGAGACTGTTCGATTGCCCAGCTGCCCTGTGGGTGAAAAATCTTTTCCTAAACCTCCCGTGTCACGGCTTCCTCCCATCTCCTCACGTCCTGTCGCTGATCACCAGAGACATCAATGTGTGCCTCTCCTTTGTCCCTCACGAGCAAGGTGTAAGTGCAGTGAGGTTTCCCCTCAGTCTCCTCCAGGCTGAGCAGACCAAGTGAACTCAGTTACTCCGCATACGGCTTCCCCACCAGACCCTTCATCATCCTCGTGGTTCTCTTTTGGAAATTCTCTCATAGCTTTAATCTTTTTTTATTTTATGGCACCCCAAACTGCCCCAGCACTGGAGGTGAGGCCGCCCCAGTGCAGAGCAGAGGGGACAATCCCCTCTCTTGCTCGGCTGTGATGCTGTGCCTGATGCCCACAGGACAGGATTATCCCTCCTGCTGCCAGGGCACTGCTGGCTCATGTTCATCTTGCCATCGACCAGGACCCCCAGGTCCCTTTCCTAGCTCCCCAGTCTGTCTCTACATTCAGGGTTGCCCTGTTCCAGGTGCAGAAACCGGCACTTGTCCTTTTCAAACCTCATACAGCTGGTTATTGCCCAGCCGGTGATTTTTAAACATTTTTCTGTAGAGCTGATCAGCCCAGCCTTTTAGTCTGTGGAGCAGGAGCTGTGGTTGCAATTCACAGCAATTCCCAAAAATTCAGTGCTGCTGAACAGAGCTCTTGATGTGGTTCATGCCTTACTCCTGCCACTCTTTCTTTAGCTGTAAGGACTTCTGCTTTAGCTTTTTCTGCACATACTAGCAAATGCAGCTTAAGGATGTTCAGCAGAATTTTCCAACTGCATATTGAAAACTCATGGCCTTTTCTTTCTGTCTGAAGAAACTACTCTGTAAATATGCACTAGCTAGACACTATGATGTTCCTGAAATTCTCTGGGGAATATTGGTTATGTAATTGAGTAATTAAGAATGTAATTCCAGTTGGAAAGAGCCCTGTCAGGATAGAGGACAGCGGATCACACGTTTCATTAACGTGGCATGAGATAAACGTGTACAGAACTTGGCTGTCTGAGAACTGGATGAAATAGAAAGAACTAAAAGCACTATTCCACTTGTGGGGAAGGAGTGCTCTGAAACACTCATCTCAAATATGAAGTAGATTTGAAAAGGAGCAGCTCATCCTGCAACAGTGCTGCTGGTGCTGTCACTGAAGAGTAAATTTAAGGGCACTTTTGCAGAGTCACAGGATATTTTGAGTTAGAAGGGAATCACAAGGATCATCAAGTCCAGCTTTTGCTGAGGGCTGATTACATATGACACATTGCCACCACTACCGCACTGCAGGAATCTTCTGTTGCAGCTCTCTGAGTCAGCCTCGGGTGGTGACATCTCTTAATTGCTTTGTAAGATTCACTTTCACCAACATCTGCTACTGACCAGCTCTCTTCTCTTTGCAAACTAGGAAGGCAGAATAATTCTGTCTGCTCTTTAGCAGCAAGCCTGAGTGCCCTGCACGGAGGGAATTGGTTCACCTGCCTGTCTTCTGAATTGTTACCCAGCAGAATGGTGCTGAGTGTTTTATTAGTTCCAGAGCAGTGAGCCTTAAGGAAGATCCACTGGTGATTTAGAAGTAGCAGAAAGGATGAGACCTGACCTGCCAAAGCTTGTTGGCATTGAGTGTTCCTGAAAATTAAAAAAAAAAAAAAGTGCTGGTGATAATTTCAGGTTAGTTAATGAGATTCTGAACGTGGAAAAAGCAGCCCAAACACATCCAAATCAGTGAAGGTAGCTGAAACACCATAATTTTGGTTTATCCTTGAAAGCCTTTTTGTGAACCACCTTCCTGCCCCCCTGCCAAAAAACCAACCAAATACAAAACCAAAACCAACAAACAACAAAAACAAACAACCCCCCCCCCCCCCACACACCTCCAAAACCCAACCAAAAACCAACCCAAAACCTAGAGAATAAAACTTACAGTCCTTTTCTTGCTACATTGCTTTTCCTGTGCTTGTATGAATACTACAAAAAGCTTGGTTGATAGTTTGGTCACTTACAGCACAAATTAAAATGGCATTTCATGTATTTTCAACAGTTTCCATTTCCAGTAAGCAAGTCTAATGCACAAAGTGGACTGTTGTTGTTAAGTCTGTCTTTCCTGTATTCTATTTCTACCAGTGCTTCAAGAAATTCAGGGCAGACACAGAAAACCTCTGGGTGTCCCCTCTGTCTGATTTTATGGAAAACAATGAATAACCATTCCCTATTGATTCTCTGAATAACATCCATGACGTGTCTATCATCCTTCTCTACTCTTTATTCAAGCTGTAATATTTTGTTCATATTGAAACACTTCTTTGCAGTGTGTCCTGTGCCACATCCAAGTTCACAGCACAGAAAACTGTGTGGGAAGGGAGGGAGCCCTGGGTACGCCAAGACCTCTGCACAGGCATGTCTCTGATACATCACTGCTTGTGTCCCTTCTTCAGAGTACTAAGAAATACATTGAATGAGTAGCAGCTTCCTCAGTTTTACCAATATACTGTTCTTGGGATCACAGTTATCCCTTCGTAACTGTTGTCTTCACATTCCTTTTGCACTGAGACCAGTTTAATATCACTTTCTGACCTGAACTACTATAGACTCTGCCCACAAAACGTATAGATTTAGATTTTTATACTCCAGTAATCAATTACAGATTTAAAGAAATTTTTTGTTTGATTTATCTGATCCATCTGTGAGACAATCATAATAAATGTTTACCTGTCACTCAATGCTTCCAACTACACAAAAATATAATTAGAAATAAAAAGCCAGATAAAAATCACAGTGTTAGTCACAGACATTGCAATTCAATGCTGAAAGCTTTCTTTAAAGGAGAAGAACTTACAAGCTCAGCAAACTGAAGAAAATTCTGCCTTCTGTTTTAGGCAGGCTCAGGGAAAATATACAGGATAGCTGATTTGGCTTTGTGAATCTAAATATTTGTGAGCCTTACTTCTTTCCCTCTACACCATGTTTTGCAAGAAACTTACTGTAAAAAGTCAAAGTGTTCCATTTCAGAAATAGGTGGCAGATAAATAGTGATCCAGGCTTTACAATACTTTATCTAGTCCTTCAGCTTCACTTATACCAAAGCCCTCCTCTCTATGTGCTTGTAGTAAAACTTTCCAATTTTTCTACTCCTTCATTACTAGGCCATTTAGAAAGATCTCAAAGCACATCACATGAAGGTGGGATTCTGCCTCCTATACCTCTTTAAATAGGGAGTTTCCTTAGTTGAATTGGTATAAGAATGAGTGGCTTTTGCCCAACTGGCTGGTTCTTCTTTAATGTTTTCATGCTAAAACAGTTTAAAAAAGGATCTGGAAATACTTTCAAGTGGAAATTATTTGATAGTAGCTGATACAGTTGGCCATGTGCCAGCATGCAGTCTGTGTTATGTGGGATGGATTATCAGGATGGGCACACATCCCTTGTTGGGCCTAGGGTAGACCACCATGCCCCGTGTGCTCAGTTGCACTGCACCGTCCTTTCTCTGCTCTGCAATATGGTGAAAATAATAATAAAAAAACCCTCCTTGCATAAAACTGCTTTTACTGGAAGGGCTAGGAGCCGTTTTCTTTCTTCTGTGTCCTGTTCTTAGTACATCAGCCTTAACAGACAACATGTTTACAGCTGGAATCAGAGGACTACATCTGGTTCAGACATTATCTGCTCACAAGAGCATATTGTTTCATGTGGATTTGCTAGCAAAGTTTATGCCTTCATCTTGATGAGCTCTTGATGTGGTTCATGCCTCCAAAAAATATTTGATAAGCCAGTGATATGCAGGATTAAGGGCTGGCTTTCGGGACATGCTGCTGTTAAGAGCAGGCTCTGCCATCTTGTCACCCCTGCCAGTGCTTGCTCTTAAATTAGCACAGCATGGTTGGGTTTCAGTGCATGTTTTGTTCCTGCCAGCCCTGAGATGCACAGTGCTGCTCAGCAGATCAGAGCACCCGAGGGTCCCACTCACTAGAGGGCACCCTCAAAACTAAATTATTTTTGCTGTTACAAAAATGTTATTGTTCTGCTGACAGGGGTTTACAAAAGGGCTGCTTTCCCCTTTTTTTTCCATGTTTGTTGTTGTTCCTGGCCCTTCCACAGTGTGTTTTCATTTCTGTTGCACTGTTTCCTTTCAGTGTGCTTCTTTCCAGATTATTTTAATCTGTCATGAAAAAAGGAATATGATCTGTGACAGTGACAATTACTGTCGTTGACCTAACATAGTGCCAATTGTTCTGTTTTCTTTCTCTGCAGGCAATGATGTTTTTGATTTAATGCTAGATGACTGTCCTTAGAATTCTTTAAATCTATGTCCAAGTAGTGCTATCCGTTATGCAGTGTGGATTTACGTGGGAGAGGCTCTGAGAGGTAGCTCTGTCCTTTCACTATCCCTGCACAGTACAAACATCCTCTCCCACACATGGCTTGGGAAGGGATGGGTAAAACCTTCCTCCCTCCACGTTGCAGCTGCATCCAGCCCTGCTCTTATTATTTTGTTGTGGAAGTGAATCCTTGCTTTGAGACAGCTTCAAATGTTGTTCCTCGTATGCTCTCCTCTCTCTGTTCCCCAGAGCAGCCATTCAGCTGGAATAATTCAGGATGCATCTGCTCAGCTCAAAGGGGCTGTGTCAGTGCAGGCTGGCCAAGAACCCAGCTCTGCACTCACCATGTCTAATAAACCATTCCCAGCAGCAGCCCACAAAGTGTGTTTATTTTAAATATGTGTGGCTGTGTTGTCAGCCCTACACAGAGAAGATCTCTGTGCAGAGAACACAAGCTGCACAGAGTCAAGGCAATTCCCTGAACGTTGCCAGGATGACATGCCACAGCTACAGGGACCATCACAAGCACTAATGTGGAAATTTCCTGAACAGAGCCTTTGCAGATGTAATCCCTTTATGCAGAGAAGTCTTGAAGGCACTCATTCTCTTTGCTCACTGCTGAGCAGTTTGCATGCGTGGTGAGGTATTGGCTATAAAAGTGATGCTCAATCCTAGGCCTACCATCTAGGGTGCCAATTAATAGAATGAGACGTTTTGTGCTGCTGGCATGTTTCCCCTGCCTGGAAATCGTCAATGCATTTTGCATAGGGCTCAGACCAGCTTTAGTATTTTAATTACATAGTGTGGGGCAAATCAATCTCTAATAGACAAAGTGCCTTATCCTATTTGTAATGCCTTAACTAGCTAACTTCTTTTATTTCTTTCACTTGACTTTTCCATGTATATTAGAATCTATTACAACTTGTACTTTGTATTTATGTTCAGAAGCTTCTTATCATGCATATGTATTAATGTTTTTTGATTTTATTTTCTGCTTGAGGATTTCAGAGAAGATATTGGTGTGACACAATCCTGTCCTTCTTTCCTTTCCTATCTGCAAGATTTAGAAGATCCCCAGATTTTTGGTGAAGGCATTAATTATTGTCTGTTTCTAATACTGATCCATTAGAACTACCTAAAGCTGTATGAAGGGCTTATGTACAAATATACAGATAGATGTATCACCATGTAACTGGTTCTGATGTAAAACTGTGATATTGTTATTGAATCACTGATTGAATAATGAAGAAGAGTAGCCTGATATTCCTCCTAGCTCTTCAAAATTCACAGCTCACACAGAGTTTGTCCCAGGCACAGGTTGTTCTTCAGGCCAGGTCCAGCACCCAGCAAAAGTTTCCTACCATTTTATGCCATTTTATTCTGACTTCAGTTCTTCTGGCAGAGTTGGAGATGTTACTTATTTCAGTACCCAGTATACACAAGTAGAGATCACTGAAAGCATATTTTTTTCTGCAGAACATACAGTACTAAAAATCAGTGGACCAAATACTCAGGGAATAGGTTCGATGTCTTAGTCCCCTTTTGCAGTAATCTCCTTTAGAAGCTATAGATAGGAACTTAATGCTATTTCAGAATGACAAGGCAAACCTTTTGCGAAATTACCCAGTAAATGTCTTCAAGCTGTATTTTATCTCAGAAAGACAGGATTGAGGCCCCATTGGTACAGCTACAAACTGCATTCCTTAATTCTGAAAGAACTCAGGTTCCGAGGAAAGCATGAAACAGTGATAAGAGTCGTTGCTAAGGTCACCACAAGGGCACAGCCTCAATGGCTGGGAGAAATGAAGCAGAAGAAAATTGGAGTACAAAATCTGGACTGTTTTCAGTGCTATGGGGTGGTAACTGAGCAGCAGATCTGTGACTGTGGTACTGACATACACATGACTGCACTGGGAGCAAAACAGGTCTTATCTGTAGCAAGGCAGAGTCTTGAAACAAGAATATCACATCATCTTGGCAATTCTCCCTTTCCTCTTCACCCATTTACTAAGCATGCAAAAACGTGCCATTGGACAGGTAGCAGAAATCTGTGGTACTACTCATCAGCCTGAGTAATGGGAAACACCTTCCCTCTCCTGGCCATTATGCCCCTCAGTATAGCCCAGCTGACCACCTGCTTTATTCAAGATGCAAGTCCACTCTTGGCTCATGCTCGTCCTGACATGTCATTTAAACCTCAGGGTGTTCTTGGCAGAGCTGCTCCATAAGCAGGGGCTTCCCAGCCTCTACATGAGGAACCCTGGGCCTCTTCCTGGCTTCAGGAGCTTTCCAAGGCACAGCCCCCAAGCTTATCAATGTCTTCGCTGTTTTTCAGCCACTCTGGAATTCAGAGCTCAAAGGGCAGGTTTTCATTCATTGGTGAGGGCTGCACTATTTTAAGAATCTCAGTGGAAACACAACTCTAATTACTATAGGTTTGACACACTGAGTTTCCTCTTCAGAAGCAAGGAACACCATGAAACACCTCTTTGTGATCATGACTGGTAATACACTGTATTTCCATGCTTGTCATTTTGTCAGATTCACTGAAGGCTGACTCCAGCACCACCTGCTTGGGATCTTTTCCATTTACAGGCCAGCCAGGCTCACAAACCTCAGCAGCAAACACCTTTTCCTCACATTTCATGAATTAGGCCCAGTTAGCAGGAAATGTTTTGTCTTCTGTGAGGAAAAATGGACACTGCCACCTCTGATGGAAGGACATATATAGTTGACTGTCCTTAAGACAATCTCTTATAAATATGTTCTGCAGTCCTTAAGAAAGCTTGTCTCCAGTGACTCAGCTCAGGGTATTTTAAGGATTTCAGTAGCCACCTAAACTGTCTGAAGCGCTCTGCCACTCCTCAGGCACTGTAAAGGTATCACCTGAAACCCAACACTGCTATCTGAGGCACTATTTACAGCCCTGCAATGTAAACTCTGGTGTCTACGCTCAGCTCCTGAAAGGTAATGCCTGTCACAGGAAGGGTGCATTATCTTGAGACTGTGAAAACATCAAAATACAAAAGTGTTTGGGGATTTTTTCCTGACAAAGACATTTTCTTGCTAAACACATTTATTTAGACAGTGTTCAAATTTGTACTGCTTTCAACCACTGAAAAATGCAGCTGTTGGTCAAAATTTTTTATATTAATGGTAGATATAAAGTGTATGTGCTTACAAAAGACCTTCTTTCCTGTCTTATTTTTCTTATCATCTCATAGAGCTGATAGGCAAATATGTAATAAACAGTGTCAGCTCCAGAAATCTACAGATATTAATAACACATGAAGGTATTTTAGAACAACTAATTTCCTGTTAGTATATCAGAGATTAATGGCAAAATCTTGGAATCATTCTGTAAAACACACTCATTATCAAAGCTCGTTTGTGATGGACCAGTCATTGGAAAGAAAATGACCCAGTTCCCTACCTCCCTGAAACAGGCTGTATAATCCCACTTGACCACTTGTCTCATGCCGTGGATCCATATAGTCACTGTGGCAGTTGAGCAGGCTCCATGCTTCAGGCATCCTCTTTGCCACTGGCAATCTGAATCTAATAACGAGACAAAGCAAGCACTAACACACTGGTGAGTGACCAACAAACTGTCAGGTCACACCCCTCATGGACTGCCACAAACAGGCGCTTCTAGAAAGAAGATAGCTGGAGCTGGATTTCCTTTCTTGCCTGATGCCCAGTTAAAAGGGTGATGTGAGCTCATCCTTTTCGCTGATGTCTGACACTTTAAACCACCTCTCTGATGGACATGACATGTTACTGTACAGGAGGCAAGGCCACTTCCACAGGGAATAATGAGTGGGCTAGAGCTTGATCCCATGTAAAGTATTACTGTCAGAGGTTATGGTCAGGGATGTCTATGTTTTTTTCCTCCATCCCAATCATCAGGCACAGCTCTCCAGCTTGGGTTTGGGCTTTTTAAAGCGTTTTTTTGTGTGTGTGTGGTTTCTTGGGGGTTGTTTGGTTTTTTGACTTAGTCATTGCCAGCCTGACATGAATTTAGATGACACTACCTCAGATGCTTCAGCTACCAAAGACCATTCTATGTGAAATTATACATATGTGTGTGTGCATATATATATATATATATATAAAGGAAATTAAGAAATACAAATTAATTAGCAGATCAATTCTCATACAGGTCTCAACCATTGCATTGCCTTGCTGTCATTTACTGGAAGGGTCACTTACCTGCGGTTTCTGGCTCCTTCTGAAACAGATGAGAAAAGGAGTGGTTTCTATGGAGGCTTCTGGAAGCCCTAACAGCACTTGACTGAAGCCCAGGCAGTTTTAGAGGTGATAATTGTTTATCTGAACCTGTATCGACCTTTGCCTTCTCTCAGTGTTGCTGATAAAGAGCTTCACAGAGTTCACATCAGTTGTTTTGAACCAACTCTTATTGTAAGAATTTCTGCATCTCTTAGAAAATGTATTTTTCCTTCATAAAAGTCACTCAAGTGAATAACCACGAATCCCAGTGATAAAGGTAGATCCCTGCTCAGTTTGTAAATGGGAAAGGGAGACAAAGTTTGTGGAATTTGTGAAAAAAGCCCAAACACTGAAAATCTGTAGACTGAGAGAAAACATACCTTCATTCACTAATGCTGCTTCTTATTTTCTAAAATTCCTAAAATATTACTCCAGGGTTTTGTATGAAGTTTATTTTTTTAAAAAGTAAGGGAAATAGAGACCAAGCACTGTTACTTTAAATCTCTTTTAATATACCTTCAAGGACAAAATAAGCATGGATCAAAAAAAGTGTGGATCAAAAATAATCTGAAAAAATCTGCATAAGGTGTAAGTACAGATTGCACATTACTATGGAAAAGCTTTATTTAATTTCCTGTTATAAAGTGCATTATGCCAGAAGTGTAAGACTATATATAGCCAAATTAAAAAATTACAAAAGCTTCAAAACCTTGTCCTGAATGTGTGGGGAAGTGTCTATCTGACCAGGAAGGCCATATTGTAAGGGTAAGTGTCAGAAAATGTCTCGAAAACATTACTGTGCAGGAGCAAATCTGTAATTGCTACTTTTAAAAACTATAATATTTACTACAAATTATGGCTTTTCATTAAACGTTGACCCTTATTCTTCCATCCAGATATCAAACAGCATGATGCATCAGCCAGTTTTAGCCAATATTATTGAATTTGGCTGGGGAGAAAGAAGTAGTTAGATCCATCATAGTGACTGTTATTAAATGAAATTCTAAACAATATAAAATAACATACATGGAAAACAGCTAAAATTAAAGGAAATTTATGTTAAAATGTTCCTATTAAGCAGTGTCTTTCAGTAGATTGAAGAGCTTTTTGATAAGCCTGAACTTAGTCACATTTAACTGAATGACAGCACATGTAAAATTTAATAGAAGAACTTTTTATTTAAAATATCCATGAAATGAAATGCATAATATTATTTTTATGGTAGCAGAGTAAATAATGGTAAATAATAGTAAATTGCCTATTACATCATGCTCACTGACATCTCTGGGTTTTTTGATGAATCCTTGAAAGCAAGGACAGGCCATGTGGACCTAACAGATACGTAATGGAAAAATGGAAAATAAAAAGATTAGGTGGAAAGTAATCCTGTGAAAATTACACAATAAAAACTACTGTCTTTAATATGCCAAATACTCAGTTTAGAGCTGATAATGTAATCCAGTTATTCAGTGCACCAAGTGGCTCGTTACTCACTGTGGACTTTGCCTATAAATAAACCAAAGCTTAAATGTAGCGGCCACTTCCCAGCAAAAATGCACGGAGGAAGATGGGGCCAAGAAAAGGAACAGCTCTAGATCATTCAGAAGGCAAATGTCACAGGGTTAAGCCATGTGAAAACAAAACTTAATTACTCTATCTCCGATCATCTTTATGCTTAAAGCACCTCATATAAATGAGGCACAATTCACAGTGCTTGTGATAATTAGCACTTACCAAGTACCTTTCAGAAGTGCTTCGCAAACATTAGATAAGGTCAGAAGTTTTCATTGGTCTTTCATCAGAACAGCCATAAATACGATGGGAAGAGCTTCCTCCTCAATTTAGATCGAGGATTGCAGGCTTGACGCAGGAAACTCCAAAAGGCAGTGTTGAGGAGGTGAGGGTGTACCACTAATTGCAGTTTTACAGATTGCAAAACCAGCAGGAATGCAAACAATTTGTCAAAGATGAACAAAGGAGTTAAAACAGAAGTAAGGATTCACAATTTTGGGATCTTTTTTGGTTTTTTTTCTTAGAGAAAAAAGGTACTTGCTTGTGCATTAAGCCAGACTGTAATTAACTGGGGGCATGGAAAGACCGTACCAGAGCTGGATGGTGTAAGAATTCTGCCTTACAAGCAGCAAAACATCCATAAACAGTTGCACTTAGTGCTTTGCACTGGTACTTTTAAAGGTGTTTCTTGACACAAATGGCTTTGAACATTATCTGGTATTTGATACTGAGTGAGATAAAACAAAGAGGATGGCTATGGCAGAGGATCCTCCTGACACATTTTTCCTTTTTTCCCCATTTCTAATGTCAGGTGTCATTGTTCTGTACCTTTGGAGTTACCATGTCAGAAAAGGGCTGTTTTTTACACACTGCATAATGGCACCGCTGAGGATCTGATGCCCTTTCCATAGCCCATGGGAATGATACAAAAATATTGTTATAGCTCTCTGAGGCATATATAAAAATGGAACATCTACTTGGAGAATTTCGCAGCTAGGGAGTAACTCTGTCTCCAGAACAATCTTTTTCCTCTACAAGAGGTAGATGTTTTTTGAGAGCTCTTGATGCATCACCATTACAAATTAGAAGATCCATAAAGAAGTCCAAGTATATTCTTGAAGATTCTGGGACCTCTCCACAGCTTCTACATGTACCAACCCTGGCTGCCACGTGTCATCCCCTTCTATAAATAGGCATTACATTTTGCTGAGGAAGGTCAAAATGTGTGAGGGGTGTAAATACTGCAGCAGTCATCATTGAGTCATGCATAGATTTATTCTTGGAAACCTATGAGCTGTGGAAGCGAGTGCCTTACAGAGCCACAAGTTCCAAGTTCCTCAACAGAGTACCACAGTAGAACTTGGGAAACTTCAATCACAGGACTAGCAATAAGAAATGTTCCAGGTTCATGGGAAAATGCAGCGTGCTGTCTCAGTTCCACTCTCCTCGTATTTTGTACCCTGAGGACTCTCTTCCTTCCACCTTCACTCATTCCTTTTCCTACTGCTCAAAAGAGAGGCCACACACCTGACTGTTTCCAGCCTGTTAGTACACAGAATAGTTCAAAGAATTATTACACAGGTCAGCTTTCTCCAATTTGGCCCCTTTACAGATGTTATCTCAGTTACTAGAATAGGCTTTGTGATAAATACATTTTAGCTGTTCGCCATTCGTTTTAGTAGGCTATCAAAAACATTATATAAAAATTGTCTGTAATTGTGTTTGCTTTGCTTTGTGCAGTCAAAAATACCCACCTAACTATGCTGTATTTTAAAAACTGAAAATCTTTATAATTCAACCAATTTCAGTGCATGGTATTTGTCCTAGTACAGATACACAGATATTTTAACTTTAGAAGAAAAAATCCAAGCTTTGCAATTCTAAAGTTACCCAATAGTTACTGGAAAAGGCCTAATACTGGTTTCACCAAGGAGGAATACTAAATAGGTGTAAAGTACTTTCAAATAGTAACATGGATCAATTGAAAAATATTTTTTTCCCTATTTTGTTAGAAATACTTTTTTTTACTTTTTTGATGACGGACACCAAGGAGATTTTACACTGAATTTACTGAGAACTTAAATAAAATGTTACAATACAGAATATATGTTGTGTTTCTATTTAATTCCTAGAAGAATTTGTTTGTTTTAAATAGCATTTCCATTTAGAGAGGAAGCAGTAAGGGACTGATGAACGCCAAGTTGTGCTTCTCATCGCTGAAGTTCCTCATTTGTTTAAAACAGCTGGATCATCGACTCTCTTGATTTCCCAACTCCAACCCATTTAACTAGGGAGGAAAACACATCTGTTAGAACAATTACTGAGAGTAAATACTATAATCAATGAACTGGAATAATTTTCACCTTTCATCATGCTTGACAACAGACTGACCAGTTTTAGGAGGGAAGTTTCATTGTCAAAAATCCCTCTACTCCAGCTGCACTACAGGACTAAAAGTACAATATACTGAAGTTTTAAAGCATGAAATAATTATACCATAAACACAAAACATTGCAGATGGAAGGCCTAATAGAAGGTCAGGAATGTTTGTTGCAGGTTTAAGTGCCATTGTTTTTAGTGACAGGATGTTTAGCTACATCCCTGCAGAGAGAAAGCCAGAGCTATGCCAGACTCTGAAGTCTGCATGATGTGGAACAGGAGATAGTGATGCCTACATACTGTAATTTTTTTAAAATGTAGGACTCTAACTATAAACATTATCCAGTGTGAGCAGCCACCCCAAATTCCACACTGTAGCTGTTCCACTGCAGTTTTATTGCCCGTAGTTGCTATAGAATTGACTATAAAGTGGGTATGTCTCCTTTAGCAATCAAACCTAGCAAGGTATCCTGACTTTACACAACAAACCAGAAGAATAAAGGTAAGGGGGGGCTGTATTTACACCTCCCTTGGGTGTCCTTGACGACACACAGGCCATTCTCTGAGTTTCAGTCTCTGCTATCAGATGTTTCCTGATCCGTGACTGATACAGGAATTGCCACGGTTGTAACCAGCCTGTACTGCACTGATGTGACCTTTGAGGTGCTTTATGGAAAACAAAAGTACACATGCCAGCTTTCTAAGCTTGTTACTGTGGAAATTCCCTTGTAAACTCCATTATTCATGCCACACCTAGCTCTTGGCACATCTAGAGCTCTAGCAGTTAGATTTGAAGAAAACCGGGTGGCTTGACCTTTGCAGATCGTTAGTGTTAAGATTCTCATTTTTCCAAAGTGGAAGAACTGGGCTAAGCAGTCTTGTACCTGTTATGCAACACAATTCCTTATATGAGTAAGAATGAAAAAAAAAAAAAAAAAGAAAAACCAAAAAAAAAAAAAAAAAAAAAAAAAAAACCAACCAAAAAAAAACCCACCAAAACAAAGAGACCTAAGTTCAAACAGGGATGTACTGCAGAATTCAGAGAGAAAGGGGGAGATGAGGACATCAGCCTAAGTACACACTGAAATATGGTGCACAGACCCCAAAGTTTTCACTGACAGAAAGTGGCCATTTGCCAAGAACTGCACATGTGTATCTTTCCTCTGGTTAAATCCTTGCCAGCAGCAGCTTGGAGCTCTCTGCAGACCTGCCTGCTGAACACCACCCTTTGCTGCTTCTTGGCAAGCTGTCATTTACCCCCATCATCCCAACCACTGGTACTTTCACTCCCTCCTGCCCAAATAAAGTAACTTCCAATTAACACATTGAGCCCTTTCACAGAACTGTGTCTGTCTGCTGTGGCACCCTCATATGGAACATCTACAGAGAAATTACCTGGCACGCCAACATGGTTTTCCACACAGCGGATGTAATTCTGGGCCTTGGGTGGGAGGTCCTCCCATTTTCGTGCTCCAGTTGTGTCAGTTTTCCACCCAGGCATTGTTTCATATTCCACTTCCACCTTCTGTAGTATCTCCTGATTAGCTGTGGAAGAACAATTTTTGTCGCAGTTGATTTTAACTGCTCTGCCTTAAGAGAACAGACCTACAGCTCTTGTTATCTTTTTACAACAATTAAAATCTGATATATGAGCAAATAGTATTTTTACTGTTTTTTTCAATCATTCACTCCTTTATTCTTGATTGAGGTTAAATTCTGATACTTAGGAAGATAATCTGATTCAAGGGGATGCAGAAATGCAGTTTCCTTTTCCAAAAACTGTAGAATGTACTCTATGCTGTGAACATGGAGTCAACAACAACATTACAGTTTGGGTTTTTTGAGGAAATAAGATTTTTTGAGGTTTACAGTACTTCCACTTTTTGGTTCAGATTTGCACAGAATAAAACAGTATTACTGTCTTAGAGAGTTTCAGCTTTACAGAACAAGGTTAAATCAGTCTGGTGAAAAACTCTGCTGTCTACAAGCTTTTCCCCACTGGAATTCTCATTGTACCACAGCCAGGAACTACCAAGAGTGGTGGGAAAGCCGGCTGCTGCCAGTCCACTCTGTGACTCTGGAATCTCCCACACCTCAACAAAACTAACCTCTTTTCTTGGCAGAGACTCTTACACATATCTTGAAAACATCATTAATGTAAAAAAAAAAAATTATGTATTTTTGCATCTAAAAAGTGTTAACATGAATCATTATTGAGGGGGCAATATATATGTTTATTAACCACAGTGTTGTTGCTGTTTATAAAAATTAATAAAGCTATCCAGAAGCAGTTTATTCTGCTTGTTTCCATATACCTTTTTACAGCTTTTATTTCAATTTTGCTTCATTAAATGCTATTGCCAATGATACACAGTCACTGACTCGAGTCTTGCTGACTTTCAGATCCCTGATTTTGCAAATAAGAAATCTAATGGGACAATACATAGAGGCCCTAACACAAGACTTATTTGTTCTGAAGTTCTTGCCATTGTACACAGATGTAAGGTAAATGGAAAATGACAATATAATGTTACAGACATCTTTATACAGATACTGAAGCTCCATAAATTACCACAGAATGTCTAGTGAAAAAGAAATCAAATCTGATTTTAAAAAGCAAAATTGACTTAACAGGCAGGAAAGATAAAAATGAACATAGAGGTTTAACAACTTACCTGGAAAATATGGAATTCTTTTTCCACCCAATTTGTAGGCAACACCGATTTTAATTTCATCAAGGACATCAAGAATATCCAGTTTTGTTAATGCCAAACTGCACAAAAAACATCAGTCAGTTACATACATGATGAATCTCCTTTTCAATACTTTCCATCTTTTCTTTTCCCTTTCACAAATCCAGCTCAAGCAGCCCAGACAGCAGAAATACACACAAATGTATTAAACTATGAACATTGTTAACTAAATTACACCTCTGGGATGAATACTCAACTGAGATAGGATGGTGCATTTCCAAATGCTTGGCTGCTCACACGGGTGCACAGTGTTCAGCCTCAGTGCACGAAAATGCACTCTGACTGTGGAAAGGGGCACCTGCTGGGCCTGGTTTGGGAGGGTATGACACTTGACAGCAGTGACTGTGATTATTTCTGTTACTCCTACTGATTCACAACTGTCTGACAGACTTAATGACTGATTATAGTTTTATAACAGAACAAGCATAGTCTGGTTACTAAAACCACATGTTCATTACGAAGGATCCCATCCTGACTTTCAGTGCCTGGGCTGTGCTGTCAGTTTAATGAACCTTACTTATTTTGTGAATGAACACATCAGAAGACAAAAAGGAACCTCAAGAAGACACCGTATTATTCAGTGATCTGAATAAAACTGCATTTTAAAACTCGTCAAATTCTTCAGAACAATATTCTAGATGTTGCCTGGCAAAAATCTGAGCAGCTAAGGATTTACACAGGTATGTGCATAATAGTCCAGGCTATATGTGTTCAGTAAGTACGTGAGGAATGAAAGGATTAAGTGAAGAGACTTTTTGAGAAAGAAGCACCATAGAGCCAGTTCTTCAACTTTTTTAATCTCAGCATGTTTTTTAGCTATCGCAATTACCAGAGAGGATATAGTTTTGTTGATAGGAGTGCGCTAATTGTACAGAGCTGAAATTGAAGGAAACCTAATGCCTTCTTAAAATTTTCCACATAAACTAGAGCTGCATGTTTGCCAAGTTAAAGCAAAATATAAATCCAATTTTAAAGAGCCCCAAAGCTAAAAGCCCCTTTGGGTAAATTAATGAACAAGACCATTGTTCCTTTGTAACATTAGTAGCTTAAACAATATTAAATTACGTTTCAGTCTATAATATATTAAAATGCCGAGGGTCACGTGTTTGCTTATATGGACAAGTTTGCCTGAATGCATCAACCAAGGAAGCCAATCAGTCTCAAAGAAAATAAAACTTAACCCATTAAAAGCAGAATTTATACCACAATATTTGACAACACCTTTGTAAATAAATGAACCTGTTGAAACTGGAATGAAAGCTGTGCCAGTTGCTGTACCCTTGTATCATTCCATTAATTTCACTTATCAAGGCAGTGGTTCCAAATGATGCAGAATTGGTCCCACAAGTAGGATCTATTAACCAAACCTCAAATCCAACAGGTTTTAGACCATGGCACAAGTCAGTATGAAAGCACTGGATCAAAAACACTAGATTAAACTGTTAGAAAACCAATATACTGATCCAATCTACACCAGTCACCTTTTGAAAGCAAAGTGAAAACATGTACTAAAAAACTCCCAGCTATCATGTTGTAAATTCACTTAATTTGAAAAAAAAAGTCAAAGGAATTAGATTATTACTAGCATTAAAACAATTCTCAATTGCCCACTATGCATTATTGTATTGCTTAAAATGTGACACTTTACTGGACTTATATTAATGTTACCTACATATTTATTCTGCGAAGCACAAAATTATCCCTTCCAAATGTAGCGCAAAATCTTTGATGCTTACGCAGTGAATCCGTTGATCATATGAGCATATTTCAAAATGACCAGATCTAACCAGCCACAGCGTCTCTTTCTGCCCGTAGTTACCCCCCACTCGTGGCCACGGGACTGCAAAAGATCTCCAATTTCCTAGAGTAAGACAGACAGAATGCTGATGGGGTTTCACTGAAAACATGGCTGGAAAATAAATACAAACAAATATAGATGAATAGCAAGAAAAGCACAGTTGTTCCAATTTGAAAGCTATTTTTCAGGAAAAAAGAAAACTTACTAGGAGAGGACTAAGATAAGAAATTCCCCCGTGCACAGGATTTTTGTATTGCAATCATTAGCATTTCAAATCATGTATTTAATATGACCTTTGTGTTCCAAGGAGAGACTTTTCTTCCTTCTTCATCCAACAGGAAGATTCACTTGACAATTCAGTCCTTTATAAAATTTTGTTGGGATTTATTTTCTTCATCTGGTCTTTTGACATCTTTTGGTTTTGGGGACAAAACTGTAAATGCTTGGGACAAGACCAATGTTTATATAATGTCTAGGTCAGAACCTAGGGATCCTTGCTTCTACCACAGTGTGAGACTGCCAGCTGTTCCATTCAGACCAGCAGAGTCTATACTGTGGTAAAAACAAAGAAGGAAGAAATTTCATGTTCATGATTCATAAACCCAAAGGATACCATCAACTCAAGTGAGCCATTAGAGAAAGGCTAAATCCTTAAATTAGATTCAGAACACTGCCCTAGAGATTGTTGTGTGCATAGCTCATAATCAACATCCTGAGCTTTCTAGTTTCTTGATAATGAAAATACAGCGGAGAGTTTAAAATAACCAAAATCTCTCCCCTTCTTTTTATCGACCCATTTGTGGATGACTAGCTGACACATACACCACATTCATTCTATAAATCACACAGAACACAGGCTGTTAAGCACAGAAGTTGTTCTTGTAATTTAAGCTCTTCTGGGATGCACTCTCCATAACAAAATCTCTCCACTGAAATACACCTAATGGTTATATAAGATGATGACATCTGTTTTCACACTGATCATTACAACAGAAGTGTGGCCACTGCAATCATCACACTCACGTTTCTCTCCTCTCACGACAAATACCTTCAGTTCATAATGGAATTCTCCTCTCTTCAAGGGTGCCATTGCTCAGCTTTATTACTGCCGTGGTTATTTACCAGTGGAACAACCCTTACCCCGTTTCGCTGACTGACACTTGTTGCCAGCTGTGTATAGCCCACTCTGTAACACTACACCTACATTGATCTGCTCGGTGGGGAAGGCGCCGATGCCCACGCGGGTGGTGTACGCCTTGACCACGCCGTACACATCCCCCACGTGCTGCGGGGGCACGCCCAGCCCCGTGCACACACCGCCCACCGTGCAGTTCGACGAGGTCACAAAGGGATACGTGCCTGTCAGGAGAACACAGCAGCACAGCCCTCTGTCAGCAATGGTAAGAAACAATCTGATTTTTCTTCACCGGGTTTCGCGTCTAAGTTTGGCTTTAAAGCTGAACTGGAACAGCAACCAAAGAGGGAGGCAAATTCTTTTTATTACGTGTCATTCATCCTTTACAACTTTCACTGAGGATTGCACACAAGGGAGAAGTTCAAAAGCATCTCAATACTACCTCCATTAGGCATAGGATATATTATATGATGCTTCTGCTATGTCAAGCTTTTTTTCAATGTTCTGTGTATCACAGAAATTATTTCCATTACGTTCATGAAGAACCTGGTATAAAGGTCACAGTCATTCATTAGCATTCCCAATGCTCCACACAAGTGGCTCTGAGTATCTGCCACAAATTGTCTGAGTCTTAAGAGGTTACTCATGATCTCTACACTGTGACTGTACTGGAGAATCTCTTCAGTCCTTAATTTTTTTTCTTCATTGATTTAATTAGACTTTTGGTAACAAGGCAGAGCAGAGACTACGTGTAGTGCCAAGACTTAGAGGTTGCTGCACCAGTTTAATCCTCCTCCCATGGCAGAGGAATTACCTAAGCAGCAATGAGTACCTGGATTGTTTGCAAATGTGCACACACATTTAAAAGCAATCAAGACAAGAATATCTACAGTGAAATTTCAGCTGCACTGGAATAAACTTCAGTAAAAATCAATATTTAAACCCTAGGCACTTAATCCTGTTAATGATACAATCTCTGTCTTAATGAGCTTTACTTCTGGGGGATCTGTTCCTATTAAGGAAAGACTATTCTGTTTCTCTATTTTCCTGCTCTTTGCAAAGTCAATATAAATACAAATCAAAATAAAACTAATCAAAATAAAACTGATCTCTTAGGAGCTAAGCTGAGTTTAGAATATAACTCACCAAAGTCAATATCAAGTAATGCTGCATTGGCTCCTTCAACAAGGATCTTCTTTGGGGAGCCGTGAAGAGCTTCATACATAAAATACACACCATCTCGAACCATGGGTCTTATTTTTTCAGCATATCCCTGCAAATTGAATACAAATGTCAGCTTCCTCAGATAATTGCTGGAAGCAGGGAACACTGTGTTTACTTTTGAAAGACAAAACATACAGATAAGTCTAAGCTTCCAGCTTCAATAGCTGTGTTTCCCTGAAAAACACAAACATTGGCTTATACTCCTTTCAATCTATTGAATCACTCACATAAGAAAATGTGACTTATTATGGCATTAGAATGCCAGAATTTCTGCATTATTTCTGTTCACAGAGATATGGTATACCTACTGAATTTTGTTGCCATTGTCTTTAGATAGTGTGTCTATAGTCTAGCCACACTGAGAATGGGACTTAGAACTAGTCCAAGCACCAAAAGAAAAACATATCATTCCTTCTGAATATTAAAAAAATATCCTCAGGATGTCAGCTCTGAAAAAGTATAAGAAAAAACTTGGGAAAGGTAAGACATATTTTTAACATCCTCTTTTCTTACATATTCAAGAAAGCTGTTTTACCAGTGGATATTCTGGATTTATTTGTAAAAAGACAATTCTCTTGTAATACCAGGATTTTGAAACATGCTTCCACAAACAATTCTTCAGTAAGCAAGGAAGTCCCATTGGCACACTGGAGACTAATTGAAGTCATCACCTGGTATTCTCTTGACTACTTTGATACAACAGTCATTTTAAACAACATTCAAAACAGTAAAATATTATAGGAGAATTAAATCCTCCACAGAGCTTACATTAAAGTCTACAGTAAGAGAAAACATTCTATTACAAAGCATAGCTACTGTTTATCAGCTTTTATAATAATGAACATATGCATTTTTCATCTAAATATAAGTGGTATGTGTGGTACACTTAATTTTTATATTTTAAAATGAAAGTAAATATTTCAAGTGATAAATCCTCACCTTTAGCTTTTTCAATTGTCCTTCTGTATCAATTTCCAATGAGGGAAACATTGACTTGTACTGTTGTGCCAGGTTTTTAAATCTGTAAAATATTGAAATTGTATCTATGAGGAACATAGTCACAGAATCACAGAACCTTTGGCAAGAACTCAGTTTATATTATGCACAGTATATACTGAAAGCTATAGGGAGAAAATATCCAGGACTCTGACACCTCAATCAGTGCATTTCCCAATGTTCAAAATCACATTTTAAATAACGAGAAACTCCACAAAGTACAAGAAATACACAGACAGACATTCTTTCCAGTTTTCTTCTCCTTCTAGACAATTTATATACAAAATTGAGACACATATTTAAAAACATCTCCTTAAAAGCAAATCTGTCAGGCAAAATCACTCTTTCACATAATATTTAGAAATGGAAATAGCTGTACCTTGAAGAAAATTCATCAAAGTCAGAGAGGAGGTCACAAATCCGAAGGCCTGTTCGTGCAGCTTTGGAAGAATATGTTGGTCCAATGCCCTTTTTTGTTGTGCCAATACTAAGTAAAAAGAAACACACCCCCTCCAATATGAATGAATACATGCAAAAATATACTTTATGCCAAGTAATTTTGTCAAAGCTCTTCACTATGTCATATACTGGGCAGGATGTCTGAGACATAAAAAGATATTGAAGTTCTATAATAATAAATATACAGCACCTTTCAGGCTTTGCATAAGTATTGCTAACATTTGTGTATTCAGTAAAGCATGAGGCCTTGAGTCTGGCTGAGAGTTTGTTCACTAACATAAGCAGGAACAGAACAAAAGTGCAGGATTAGTAACATCAACAAGGCTCTTTTGAGACACACAGCATTTCTGTTTTTCAAAGTTACACTGATTTTCTGAATTTGCATAACTATTAATGAAATGAGGTTGTTGAAAATATTTACTTTTTGCCTTCTTGTGCTTGACGTTGCACTTCCTGGAGCCCATCTACTGCCTGGTGAAAGTCAAACACTGCAGTGGAAAATTAAATGGATATAGTGAGAGAACAAAGGACAAAAATATTCTTCAAATTACAGACATCCATAATTTCAAGACAAAGTGCCTCTGCTGTCATTGACAGTGCACAGGCCTCCTCAAGTGAAAATAGAGTGAGTATTCCTTAAACATTTTGAAAATATGTAAAACATCACTCTTCTGTGGATACAGATTCCATTATCATCCTTCAGGTTACACAACATAATATGAAGCTGTGTTAGAGCAAATACATAGCTGCTCTGTGGAATAATAATTTAATTTAGCATTATGAGCTGAGCAATAGTGTGTGAGGGTTTTTCCCCCTTCAATCTTCACTTACCTATATGTGCTCTGTCTGATATAATCAGTCTTTTCTCCCAATCTTTCAAACCTGTGAAAAGATGAAGAAAGGTAGGATTTCAGCAGTGCTAATTGGTCGAGCTTTGACATTGACTTTTACTTTTTCTGTCTTTTTGCTATGGCTTCTTGTTAAGATAACTGTAGACAAAACAGATAAACCACAAGACAATATCAAGTATCAGCAATGTTTCTGTTGAGAAACTTTTCTCATTTTTGACTTACCAGCTTTCTCGTTTTCACTTATCAGCTTTCTCATTTCAAAGACACTTCTTAAATGCCAGAATGCTGTGGCTTACACAAAATTCTTTAAATAAATATTCTTGTTTAACTTTCTACACAATACATCACTTAAACTCCATTTGCGCCTCAGAAAACAGAGAATTTCTATACAGAAACATAAAACAATCTAAGAAGTAGAGAATTGTGGAAGGTCATAGGGTCTAAAGGCTTACTCAAAGCAGAACCAATTGAATTTATATTTGAGCACAGAAATTTTGGGTTAAATCATCCCTATCTGAGGTCAAAAAAAGCTTAGCACACAATTTAAGATTTATTTGCCATCAAATGTAGCATCAAATGCTGTAAAATTCCATGAAACCCATGAAAAGACTGCCTTTCAAAATACATCTAAAGACTATCACACATTCCAACATTTTAAATACTGTTTCCTCATTTAAAATCCAGAATGTTATTACTGCACTGAATACTTACAGTCAGAAACAACAGCTTACAAAACCCTTCAATCTGGTTACCAATATAAAGGTAGGTTAAAAATTACTTGATACAAACCTTTCTTTTCATTCTTTTCAGCTTCTTCAAACAGGCCTGGTAAATGTATAACCACTCCATTACCTTTCGGAACAAAAAAGATTTATTTTAAAGCAAGGAATAAAACACTTATTTTTAGGATTTAAGGCCTGTCAACACTTGCCGTCTAAAATTTTATTTAAAAAGTAAAACGAGATTTCAGAGAAAGTGATCGTGAGAACTGTTTGGATAAATCCTGATTTGGGGTAAGCAGCTACTGGGCTGCTGAACCCAGGCAAACCAGAGCTGGCTTGTTTCAGGCATGAACACCAGGCTGCTGCACAGCCAGCTGAGGTAAGCGGATTCTTGTCTTTGTTCATGGTGGACTTTGCCCTGCAACTGCAGCCTCAATTGTTCACAGGGAAAAGCTCAAAGAAGTCCTTGGCCTTTCCACACTGACAAGCCTGTGTTGAAAATATTTAAATCTTCTTCCATATTTAGGTTTTTGTTTTAAACTCAGCTCAAACTAGTGCTGTGATACATTAGCAGTGCCTTCCCCCAGTTTTTGAGCTACAGAATAGAACCCACAAGTGATAAAGAGCAGTACTGGCGAGACGTGGAGGATTAGTGATGCAGTGGGCTGGAAACAGCTGCTGCCTCCTTCTCGGGAATGTCAGAAATAAATGCAAGAGCCTGTCTCAGCCTAAATTTAGCATAACTCAAGTTATAGTCGTTACTAATTGACAAGGGAGCAAATAGGAAAGCAAAAAAACCCACACCATATTTAGCTGAGAGAAAAAAAATATGTTTAATAGAGTCCAATTATCCATTTGGAAATTATTAAATTGAACAAAACTGAAACTCTGTGACTCACTATAACTTACACTCATTTCTTGAACAGTCTATACATAATTTCTCTCAGAAAGAATCAAAACTTTGGACAAGAAGCTTAATTTTGCCTACCATTTAAATATGAGTTAAATGTCCAGTGAATGCTGCAAATCTTTATATGATGCCATCTGCACCAAGTATCTTTATAGCAAAATACAACATCATCCTAAACAGCTGGTGATGTGAACAAAAAAGGGATTGGATGATGACCTCCTAAGTAGCTCCCTGCATTTTTGGGCCTATTTCTGGGAAGTCAGTAAGGAGATCTGCGAGATAATTTTTATTATTTATTAATCTAAGTCCTGGCATTTGTGTGCTCAAAGAGTAACACATATATTTCTGAAAGTATAAAAAGAGAGTGCAAGAGTGCAAGTGCAAGTGCAAGTGCAAGTAGAGGGTGGGGTCCAAATTTTACCCCAAAATATAAGAAAGAATATGATAAGATGTTCTTGCTTTCACTTTTCTAACAGTGGAAACAAAACTGACACTGACAGTACAGTAACTCTTCATGTTAAAGCAGCAATGAAATAAAAGTCAAACAGCTGAAGCTAAAATCTGACTGAAAGTCATGTTTTTCTTTACTTCTTATTATAAAGAACAATTGCAGTTATGCACCACACAATGTAATTTTTTATAATAAGTTCCAAAACATCTTACCAATAAAAGAAATTGCCTTTGGATTAATGATGCCACTAGGAAATAGGTGAAAATCATATTCTTTCCCATCAACAACCACGGTATGACCTGCATTATTCCCACCCTGCAAGAGAAAGAAACACGTGAAGAATAATGGTCTAAACTCTCAGCAGATGATTTGGCTATACCATCTTTTTTTATTTATAAATTTCTTTGGTCACTGCTTTCTCCACCTTACACTTTCTTAACACATTGTAGCATTGTAAAGAGGGTTCAGACGGGACAGTGAGGTGGTTAAAGGAGTTCAGCAGGACTTTGTAGAAATATGAGGCAGAAGGATATCATGAAGTCAAGGCAGGGCTGGGGCAGAGTAGGAGTTAATACAGGAGTAGTGGCATAAGCTAGACAAGAACTGAAGCCTTCTGGGAAAAGAAACTGGAATTAACTACTGCCCTTGGAGTCCTGTCTCTGACATGCCTACACAAGCCCATCCTTACTATAGTATCTTCTATACGTGGCCATTTCCTTGAGTTTAAGCCCAGTATTTCCCTTTGAATGGAAGCTCTTCCCACCTGCCCAACCACAAACAGCTACTGCTCTCTTGGTGTTCAAGACAGAGGCTCTTTGTCAGGTTGGAAGCATGTGCAGACACTGCAGCTTTACTGAATGACCTTGTCAGTCACAGAATCCTGACTTTGAAGCGACCCACAAGGATCATTGAAGTCCAACTCCTGGCCCTATGCAGGACCACCCCAGAATATGGTCAAGAGATGACCAGTTACCACCACCACCACCACCACTTTATGGAATCTGCTACAATTCATGACTTGACTACCTACCAGAACCAAGAATAGGAGCTGGTATTTTCCTTACTTAACTGCTTTTCCACAAACAGCTTTAAAAGAGAATGATGTGGCAATACAGAAACTTGGAAAGAGGTGAGCAAATCAAGGTCATGAGTTGATTTGACCAGAAATATTAAGAATTACAGGTCCAGTTTTCTCAGCAGGCTTAGTGGTTTTTTTCCTGCTGTGTCTTAATGTAAGTTTGATAAAACAAATGCTGAAACACAACATTAAGAAAATAAAAACTATGGGTTACAAAAAGAGAATGTTTTTTAAGCATTGTGATGGAGAACCTTAAGAAATATGTCTGCAAACATGGCAAAAATAATTTTCATGTTTTGGAACATTTGAGCTCAACAATTAATTTTAAACAGATAACCTGCTAAGGGAGAGCTGAGAAGGAGTTAGGACAGAAAAAAATAATACATACAAATTTTATTTGACTTAAAAACTGCTGGGTAACTCATCCTTGGGATGGGAAGGACCCCCAAATGCCTTTCTAATGCAGAGTTATAACTTCTCCAGAGTATCCTGGCTATTTTGCTTGCATCCCAAATATAATAAACCAATTGTAGGAATCTGGATCTAGTTAAAAATACTCAGGTATGTAGAAGGTTAGTAAATCAGGCAGGAGAGCACTTTACATGATATTTAAGAGGTTGACTGGTGGACTGCACTGGTTTGAAACACTGGTTTAATTTATTATCAGGCTGAGAAGAAGCTAGTAACTTCTTCTAGGACTCCAGCTTTCCTTTTCTGCTCACCTATAGACAACGGCAAGAATGAAACTTTAAAATAATTAACTCTGTCATTTAACACCAATTTAACCTCTACTACAAGTAACAATTTCCTCTTTTTCTCAGAAAATGGGGAACCAGGCTGCTTCAAAAGTGTTTGTTGTCACAATGCTATAGTTCTATTCTACTTTTCTCAATCAACATGAACAAATGAAATGAGGCTTGAGGACTCACAATCTGAGATAACAATATTCCTGTATTATGGTCAAAGGTATTTTCTTGTATCCTAACATTTCAGAACATACACCTAACATACACCAGTATGAAAATGCTTATGAAAGACAGCTTATGCTTTTGGAAAATTTCCTGAACAACTGACACCTAGACAAATAGTCTTTCTTTAGCAAATGCTTAAAAGGGATGTTAATCAAGCAGCTTGTGAAAATTGGCATACATAAAAAATGCTGAAGCACAGAAACATCACCAGTTATTGTGCATCATTTAATGGCCAAAATATCTGATACAGCTTCAGTCCTTCTGGATAGATAATGCACATCAAAAATTCAGTGACAGAACACAAAACCCAGCATTTCCTCCAATTAAAAACTAGCATTGACATCTCAGGAACTGCATTTTGCACTGCTCATGTTGGTCTGTGTTTCCTAAACAAGTGTTTTCCAAGTATATTTTTACAGCTCTACTAATTATACTTTTATAAATATAATTAAAGTGATAGCAGAGCATTAAATTACCCAAGAGACATGACCACACTTACAAAACATTACACTAGTCTGGTGAGATATTTTCTGTTTATTATGTGGTAATCTCAGTAATTTCTCATGTTCAGTTACATAGATACTCTAACAGCATATTGACAGCCTAACAGCTGAGATATTAAAGACATCTACCCCCTTTCTAATTTTATTCCAGTTTTGAGAGTAAATATACAGTTTGTATGAGCCGTTTCTTCTCCTTACAAAATATAGTGAACCTAAAATCTTATTTGGGGTTAATTGGAAGACTACATGCTTGAACACTGAGTGACTGTTCTCTGGACCCTCAGGATGCTTCTTCTTGGACCAAGAAACTTTTGGAGCCTCTGCTTGGCCCTTTTTTCAAACATGTGAACATCAAAAACTTCCATTTAATATCCAGACTCAGCATTGTGCCCACCTGAAGTTTATTTATCTTCAACCATTTGCAATTTCCTAGGTCCCTAGGGATGTTATCTTCTGCAGTTCTTAAAAAATGTCTCTAAAGAAGGGAATGTTAAGGCAACAACTCCTGACAGATTAATCATCAGTGTCATTTTGGCATGACCTGTACTGTGAAATGATGGTATGAATAGGAATAAGTTGCTGTATAGTCTGGGCATCCCCATTAAACCATTCTGCTGTAGAAAGTGCTGTTCCCAGGAAGGCACCATGAGGGAAGCTGGTCCAGTGGTATCTATATACTCTCCTCACACTCTTCCCCTCTTCCAGGGTGTGTCCCTTCCACACATGCAGTGAGGCCTGGGGTTTATTTAAATACATATATTTTAATTATTACACTGTACTCAGATAAAAGTTGATGTTTTCCCTGTAAGATTTTAATCCATATTTTCTGAAATTTTATAATCCAAGTGTAGAATTACTTATTTTCCCCGTACTAGAAGGAGCTGGAAGAACTAAACTACCCCATGCAACACTGGCTTTGAAGTACCGTAGTTTGTTTAAAAAGAAAATCCATTTCCAAGCTTTTTATGTACTGATCTACTTGTGGTATTGGATTGATGCACTGATGTACATTGATTTCTATTCTAGAGTGCTTGAACACCAGACCGGTATCAATACAGTAAACTGAGAAGCTATATTTTACCAGTGATAACAATTGTAGCTGGCATAAACAGCACCAGGGAACTGATAATTATTATGAACAGGCTGCCAGAGGACAGTCATTGTCTCCATAGTAGAACTTACAAAAGCCATGAAGGAACAAACCCACTTCCCAGACTACTTAAAGGCTGCTATTTTGACCTGTATTGTTTTTAAAATCATCGCTTTATTTTCTGCAGCCAAAACATCCCAAGACAGAGATTTTCTTTTGAGAGCAGCAGTGAGGCTGTTCAGTACCTGCAGCAGGAATGTGATTCTTCCAATTAGCCTAATGATACATGTTTGAACAGGAAGGAAATGTGCCCTGGTGCTCACAGGGGTTTCTATCTGCCCATGCCATGCAGGTAGTGTGGATGATTGTTACCAGATGCTCTCCTGGTTGGCACATCCTTTGTTTGCTCAGTGCTCCTCACAATGCCCGAACGCAATTTGATTAAGTAGATTGATATGAAAAAATCATCAGATCACATATAAAAACCTTAAAACCAGATGAGAGTTTCAAACTGTAACTAGAGTGGGAACAAGGAACAGTTTTATTTTTGATGGCTCCACAGTGATGAGTTCTCACCCTCTCCCAGTTAACAATGGGGAAATAACAGAAACTGGTTACTGAAGATCTTCAGCCAACACCACCATGTCGTAGGTACACACCAGCAGTACACAGAGCTCCTTGGCCACTGCTACATGCTGTGAACACATGAAATGTCACAACCAGGTTTTGAATAAGAAAATTAGAAAGAAAAAAGTAGTTCAAGGAGATATCTGTGCTAGGAAGCACATGGGGGCTATCTGAACACAGTTTCAGTACTGGCTGATGTGCCTGAGGCAAACCTTGTGTGTTTAAATGGGAATATCAAGTAGGAGTAGAAAGATTGTATTACCTCTCCTTTTGGCAGTCATGCAACTGCTACTAGAATACTGTGTCCTTGGTACAGGGACAAGATTACAAGATGATCCCCTCTGGCATTATTATATGAATTTATAATCTATGAATTGAAATACCAGCCACAAACCAGCAGTTTGGGAAGCCTTTATCTGAAAACAAATGCTGTGACTTCTGTCTCTCTGCATGATAAGTGTCCCAGTAATACTAATTCCATCCATCAATGAAGCAAAATATTTTCTGAAATTCAACTGTATCTGCAGGCCAAATACCTCTCTCATGATACTATCAAGCAGGCTACAAAATACTTCTGTTTTGTTACCTTAATTGAGTCATTTTCTTCAGTTTATTTTAGCATTTTATATGCTAATAAACAAAAAGGAATATTATTACATAGTTTCTTCTCTTTACAATTTAATTAACAATGAATACTTCTAACTTACATCAGCAACTGCCTGGAAGTAATTTGAATAAATGCAGCTAATAAGTGCTACCAGCAAGACTGGCTCCGACATGAACTTCATAATAATATAGAGCCATTGACTTTCATGGGATTTCTCATTATTTACATTGCAAATGAGGTTTGAGCATCACTGGTATTAAAAAAATCCAGTCAGACAAGTGCAATACATGAAATGCTTCATACATGCAGAGCCTTCAACATGATGTCACTGAATCATGTGCGTGAATTACTGGAAGTGATGCACATTCCACCTGGAAGGTTGTTGCCATAGGTGCTTGTTAATTTCCCTTACTGGAAGGAGGTTTTTCCTAATTTTTTTCCAGTTTAACTATTGCCAACTCACTCCAACTCAGGTTTCAAGAGGTGGACCAACTTTTTTATTTTTTAGCTCAACCCATCGGGAAGAGGTGGGTTGGGAATAATCAGAAGAATCCTTAAGACCACAAGAACTGAGGGAAGGGTGATTTTTAAAGCTGGGGTAGTGACAAACAACTGGTCTGAGTTACAAGTTTATCTCCAGAACCTAACCACTCTCAGCCAAATCTAGTTCATCTCTTCTTTTCCAAGACTATGTTGAAATAATGACTTCAAGTACAAACAACTCTGCACAGAACTGCTCTGACTCCTGCCCCTGTTCAAGTGTGCCCCTTTGCTGTCTCAAAGAAGGAACAAAATCCATAGGATCCCACTGTCCCAATTACAAGAGTGATCTCTTCAAAAATTCCCGAATTCCCATGGGAGGAGACCTTCTAAAACCTCATGAGATAATTAGTATGATTATAAACACAAACACTCTTGAGAAGAGCTGAGCAAGATTTTTGACCCTTTAAAGAACCATAAAATTATTTGTAGCACAAATAAAAACCCTGAAGCTTATATCATATATTGCATCCATAATGTTGTATTATTTCTTTGCTACAAAAAAAATGACCCTAACTTATACAGATATCTTGGTCTTCCTAAGCATCTGAAAAATGCAATTGGAAAAGCCAAGTCTAATTCAACTCAGATTTTAAACAACAATCAGTGTAGGGAAACTGGACACTCAAACACTAGTTATTTTCTCTCAAATTGAATTCATTGTTTTGTCAAGTCACATCAAAAGAACATACCACAACAGACCATTATAACAAAATACATATTTACTCCAGCAACAGATGCAAAGAATACAAATTCAAGGTGTATTGGTAGAAAATACTACAGTGGAAAAAATATTCTAATGCTAGCAGAATACTAAAATAAAGGAAACCAAACATGAAAAAACTGAAAAAAGTCTGCTCGTCTTTAATTCTCTCTGCTGAAGAAGCATAGTCATGTCCCTGTGGGAAGTAATATGATCCAAGGATATGAACATAACTTTTCTTATATCTGTAAACAATTTAAGAACAGGAATGAAATAGAACAGATGTAATTTCAGTTTAATTTTCAGCTGTTTTCTTTTGATGCTTGTAGAGGATAATAAATTCATCAGGCTTTATAAAGGGGATTGAAAATTAAGCTTGCTTTCTTATGGAGATTTGGAAACTTTAAACCTGACCTTCTCATACAGTATTTATAATCCTGGTGGTCCTGAGATGATCTTGCTGATGCCCAAAGGAAAGGCTAGTTTAAAATAGCAGTGTCACCATGTTGTTCTAAAGCTTAAAATGATATAGTGTGGCATGTAAGTATGTATAAGCATAATGAAAAGTAAAACTGGATAAAATACCTTAGAAGTGACAGATCACTATAAAAAAAAGTAAATTCAAGTTTGGAAGGGTGGACTACTTCATTGTAGCTAAAGGAACAACTCAAACTTAAATCCTTTCCTGTGCTGATTAGAGAAATAAAACCTATTTGTGTTTTTGCAGGGAATCTTGCAAAAAAATTACTTAGAAACCTGTATGAGTCTACATGCAAATGGGATTATCAACCTTCCCAAACATTTGGGAAATCAAAAACAACAATCCTGCAGTCACTGTACACTCATGACTTCAAGGTCATCAATCTCTTCACTGAAGATCATCAAGCACTAAATCATTAGGAGATTAAAGTCTTTCCATGCTACTTTATCCTGTAGGGAAAAATTACACTAAATATCACATTTAAATCTCATTGAAAGGAGAGCAACACATGACACACAGAAAAACAGTAGCCAACAAGCCCCTGTAACTCCACATAATCATCACATAAAACTGCCCTAATTTAATCCCTGTTGCAAACAGTTCCAGTAGCCCATGATCAATAGGGACAAGTCACAACAACATGTGGCCTCTTCCCCTGCCCTGTCAGCAGCAACAGAGCAACAAAGGAAAGCTCCCCACCTCGCACCTAAAGCACCCAGAGAAAGTACTGGTCTGGCATTTCTGCCACGCTTGGGTTTTATTGTTCAATCGCTTGCCCACAATGTTCCTGCTTTGCATTCCTCAAAGCACTGTTACTAAAATATTCGACATTTACATTGTATTCATAAAAACACTAACACAAGGAAATAGGGAAACCTACATAACATACGATGGTTACTTGTGTGGGAGCACTGGGCACAACCCTTCACCCTTGCTTAAATTGTTTCCAAATGTTGCAATGCTTCCTCAAACCCAAAACATTGCCAGGGTTTTCATACTGGTAAGACCTTCTCGGACTTATTTGTTAACATCCACTACAAAGGGAAAATAAACCACTCCCACACCCTTGGTTTATGATCTGGTTAAACTTCTCAGTCCAAGTAACTGTGAACCACTCAACCACAAAAGACCAAAAAAGCCAGTTTTTCTGGTACTCTTCAACCTCCTCAGTTTCTCTTCACTATTAACATCAACTGTAATTTTTGTCCACGTGCCTCAAAAGATCAGATGATCTCTGAAAATAAAGCAATTCTTAACTTGAAAGTACAGACCTGACAGAAGAAATAGTTTAAAAAGGTGACTGCATATTTAGCACAAAACAGAAACTTTTATATGAGAAGCTCAAGAAATCTAATAACAGCTCTTCTTAATGCAATCACATTCTTACTATTTACTGTTGCTTCTTACATGTCAGCTCTTAAGGGAATGCAGATATCATCAGGCTTCCAGAAGGCAGAAAGGTCACAGGACTGACACATCCAGCATTGTCATGGGTACACTGGAACAGCAATGCCAAATGACATCTTCAAAAATTTCTTTAAAAACTGCCTTGTCCTAGTCCCTGCTGCTGAACCACTGCCACTGGTGCTGGTGTAAAGTGAAGAAGGCATGCATTTGTGTTGTAGCTGGTTTACACATCTGTTCAGTAACCATGATGTGATCTGGGGCAGGTAGAGGTGATTATCACAGGGCCTCTACACTCTTAGCAGCAATAGTTTTCCCATCTTTCATGTTAAACTTCTGGAAGATCTTCCTTTTCCTTTGAATCTTTTATCAAATTGTTAATGGGGCATTTTAAATGAAAAGTTATTATTACAGTGTACCTTATGTAGTCTCACCTTAAAGAAACAGCTAGAACTGCATGACAAGCAGCTGGCCTCAGTTAACTGAGAACTTAACGATGTGTGACTTTTTAGGAACAGCTCTAGTCCGAGCAGGCCCTCTGGAAGCACACCACCTTGGCCCCTTGGCACTTGAGACAGGTGACTGTTTGATCATACTCCAAAACTGATCTGAGAAATCAGCTAATTAAAACCCTGGTAGCTAACAGCAGCCACCAATACTAGCTTTGAAGGGAGACACAAAACAAGGAATGAGGTGATGTGAGAAATGTACATCTGGAATGAGAGCTACCACAGATAAAGTCACAATCTGAAATTATGTTTTGAACAACACCAAAAAACACTTCCTATATGCATCCAAATTACTTCATCTGATACTCTGACAACATGCTAAGAGGCCACATAAAAAGTGAACTCCCAGCTTTATGTCAAATATTCTCTTAGTTAAATATGCAAAACCTGTTTTTCTAAAGAAGTACAAAAATGAAATATTTCCTATTGAAATCTTTGTTTTTACCCTTTCCTAAAAATATACCAGGGATTAAAAGTATTGTATGGCATAACATGACAGCTCCATGCCCCAGGAGGCCACAGTAAGAAATATTAACTTCTAAAGTTTTTCTTCTGAATGCCTTTGCTTGCTGAAAGAGCAGTTTAGAGGAAAAAATGTTTTTGATGCTCTCCATTAATAACTGAACTTAAACCTACTCAGTTCCTTAACAGCCTGCTGTAATTAGTTTATTTAGAAATACCTTTTCTGCTTCTTTATATGGGTTTGTGTGCTTGTGTATCTGGTATTTTAATGAAAGCAGCCTGTGAAAAGTTTTGTACAGCATCATCCATAAGAACATTCAGTGGTCTTTTACCTTTTCTGAAATATCCTCTTTCACAAACAATGCTACAAGTATAAAGGTGACATGAAATCAATTACTTCTGGCAAACTAGTATTACATATTTAAATTATGTTTACATATTTCAATGCCACTAAATGGTGTGTACCTAATTATTTTGAACTCAGATGGTATATAATCCAAGCACTGGACAACAAATTAGGTCCTCAAATCATGTGAAATTCTGAATGCTCAGAAAAATTACAGAGGATGAGGTTTTAATGCAGAATTTTCTTTTGACACACTTGAAAGCTTCCCTTGTGCCTGTGATGGACTTTTTTTACAATTCTCCTGCTTGCCTTTTTTTCTAGTATCCCAGAAAATAGAATTTAATTTCCTCTGCAGCAACTGATGTCACAGATTATTCTCATGAAATTAACACACTAAAACATTTGAGAAACATTTAATGAAAGTTGCTTCCTTTCATGGAAACACTAGAGAATTACTGTTTTTTAAAACACCTTCAAACTCAAATCTGGTCCTGAATTTAAATCCCTACACAGAGAGGAAGTCCCACCTTTTTTAAAAGGTTAGCTCAAAGAGTATCCTACTGTGATGAAGAATTACTCTAGCTGTGGCATTATTTCAGAAGACCTGAAAATCCATTTTTCAGATAATAATTTTCAAGCTTTCTCTACTTCCATTCCATAGAGGAATAAAAAAAAGCTATTCAACATCATTTCCATCAATGTCTCAGAGAATGGAGTGGACAAGACATCAAGTAATAACATGGTCAATCACCATATTCTAACAAAAAACTCGGGTGCCAATTTTTCTGACATTTTCTCTAAAATCTCTAGTCAATCAGTCATTCAGTGTTTCTTGTTTAAGAAATTACTTCTAATACACAAGTGCTATGACACAAAGTTTTTCTTAGTTTCCAGGAGCAATGTGAAGCAGCAAGGTTCTGGTCCAAACACCGAGCTTTTTCATGGCACTACACAGCATTAATGAATTTCCTCTCAAACTGATTACACCTGTAAGTTAATGACCTGCCATTATCACACTGAGAGAACTCATCAGTACTGTTCACATCCTTAAATATGTGCATATCTTTACTAAACCTTAACAGACTTCTTACAGAGGCAAAAATCATACGTCATTATCTACTTACATGATTGGCCTTGAAAATATGAAATATTAAATTATTAAAATGGCACAATCAAAATCACAAAATGCACAAAACATCCATTGAAGTATTCAAAAAAAATCCACTCCTCTTTAAAGCTACATAATATTTGCCACTCATAAGTAAATCATGACTCATATTTTCTTTTTCAAATGCTTTAAAGTCAACCCTGAACTCCAATCCTGAAGGCATCTCCTTCTATCCAGTGTATCAGGAATCCTATTATAGTCTCACACACTGGGTTTTGGGGAACACTCTTTTGAAAAGAGCCCAGTGCTTTTCCAGCTCCACCTGCCTTCCATCCATCCTGGTCTCATCAGGCTGCAGAAATGATCTAACATGCCCAGCAGCACATTAGACCATCTAAGCCATCAGCCTGTTGCTAACACACTAACCCTTCTGGCATGTTCACACACATACTCCTGTACCCTTCAGAGGGCATCCCGAGGCTGCACCTGGGGCCACATTTACAAAGCAGCTCACTAGATGGACAGCAAATCTGTCCTGAAAGCAGCTTTAGGGCACCCCCCAAAATCGAGCCTAAAAAGAACCAACTTGACTCCCTGCAGCAGTAACAGTAACCCTGTGAGAATGCACTGTTTGACAGGGGCCTTTATGAAATGCTCCTCCTCAGCTAAAACTCTGAAATCTTGTTTTCTTGCCAAAGCAATCCCAAGACCTGAGTTTAAATTCCTAGCAACACATTACTGGGGGTGGCAAGGGGGAAATAAATATGGAAATAAAGCTATGGTCCTGGCAATGCATATTCATTAGCTACCTTTTGCAGGGAAACTTCTCCCCAAGGTGATTCAAGATCTTGGGAGTTTAATGTCCCCAATGAAAATACTTCCTCCACCTTCTAAATATTTAACCTGCATGATAACATTTATTTACATAATATACTTAGCTAGAAAAACGTCCTTGGATTTATTATCTTGGAATCAAGGATATCTGTAGCTTTTTAGTAGTTATCATGCATTATAAAACAGAATAAATTTCATGGTACATACCAGCTGAACTGGACTTAACTACTTTTTAATGTGCTCACATAGTTTAAATGGACAACAGAGAGATTATTAGCTGTATTGGTCTAATATGTTCATAACTAAAGTTTGAAAACAGTTCTTTAGAAGTTATTACCATTATTGATGCTCCATCCCTGGAGGTGTTCAAGGCCAGGCTGGATAGGGCTCTTAAATAACCTGGTCTAGTAGAGGATGTCCCAGTCCATGGCAGGGAGATTGGAACTGGATGATCTTTAAGGTCCCTTCCGACCTATCCTAAAATTCTATTTGGAATCACCTATGTGTCTAATTTGGTTTATATTATGCAAATACATTGTCTTGAGAAACTTACAATCTATTCAACTCAAAAACACCTATAAACAAAGCCACAAAGCCATGCAAGATGTTTCCTGTTTTCATGCAACTCTAAATCCTTATTTTTACCTAACTTGTTTTTCTCCCCCTCCATTTTACTTACGCGCAAGTTTTATATGTGTGTGTGTATATATATATACATATATATACACATATACATATATATATACATATAAATATAAATTGTATTTGTATGTAAATATAAATATAATTGTATATATATATATAATTTTAAAAAATAAATTTCCAGGCACTTTGCAGGGAACACAGTCCACCCATCCAAAACTGCCCCTGCAGTACAACTTTGGCAAACTCCTGAGGTTTATTACGGTTGGCCTTCAGGCCGGCTCATAGCGCTTTTCCCCGGAGCAGCAGCACGCCCGGAGACACGCAGGCAGCCCCTGACAGGCAGCGGAACATCCCCGCAAGCCCTGACCGCAGCCGGGGCCGCGGGGCTCGGCCTCCCGGGACAGCCCGGGGCTTGAAGCGCCCGGAGCGGCTCCTCCCCGGCCAAGCGGCCCCGGGCCCCCGCCCGCCGGCACCTCGGCATCCAGTGTCGCTTATCGGAAAGGGTCAGCTATTTATATTTATAGCTCAGGGCTTTTTTCTTTCCGAGTGGCATTTGGAGGCGCAGACGGGGTGGGCCGGGGTGTGTGTGTGCGGCACACGGCTGCCCGCCCGGGCACGTTCGCGTCCCGCCGGGAGAGCGACGGAGACCGGGAATAGGGCGGGGAGGGAGAGAACACCAGCGGGAGCGAGGAGCGGCAGCTGGAGGGAAAGAGCGCTGGAGGGAGGAAAGGCGCAGCAGCGGGGGACAGAGGCACGGGGAGGAGGGCGCCGGGCCGAGGGGAGCCGGGGGAAAGCGGGAGCCGAAGGGAACGCGGGGTGGGTAAGCGCCGAGGGAGCGACTGATAGAGCCGGCCCGGCACCCACCTGGCACCGGCACACAATGTCCGACTCGGTGGCCAGCAGGTCGACCACCTTGCCCTTGCCTTCGTCCCCCCACTGCGCCCCCAGCACCACCGTCACTTTGTTACCGCCCGGCTCGCTGCGCGCCCGCTTCAGCCCGCCGGCGGCGGGGTGGCCGCTGCGGTCGTTGGACGCCCGGGTGCCCGACATGCCGTGTGGGTGGGAGGGTGGCTGTGGCCGCAGCAGCCGCCGCCTCTCTCTGCCTCGCTCCCCGCCGCCGCCGAGCCCTGCGCGCTGCCCGCGCCGCCGCCGCCCGCATTTAAGGGCGCCGCCGCCGCCGCCCGCCCCGCGCCGCGCTGACGTGCGGGCCGCTGCCCCCCGCGCTCGGCCTCGGCCGTCCGCCCGGCTCACACACACAGCCCGCACACACCGACACGGAGACAGACACACGGACACAGACATCGACACTGACACACGGACACAGACACGCTCTCACAGGACCTCTCACACTCAGTCCCCTCACACACACACCACACGCTGTGCTGCCTCACAGACGCAGTCCCCTTACACACACGCACACGGAGCACCCCACACAAGCACGGTCCCCTCCACACTCCCGGTGCCCCTGCAGACAGCTGACAGAGGCTGTGGAACTGTGAGGAGCATGCATGTAATGGGCACCTCAGAGGGATGCAGGCCCGTGTCACCCGCAGGCACACAGAGTTTGAGATGGGCCTGTGGCACGGACAGACAGCGGGCTGTGAGGCGCTCTCACTCGGGGGTCTGAAGCTGTGTCACTCTGTCAGGAGGCTGCACGACAGAGTCCCAGCACACGGGTTCAAGGCATGTGGCTGTCACTGAGCCTGTGTGGCTGTGTCACACGGATGTACGCACACGTGTCCTACTGAGGTGTGTGACTGTCACTGTGACACTCACAGGCACTGTCACTGTCACTGAGGTGCACAGGAGCTGTTGTCCCCGTGAGACCCACACACGCAGTCCTGAGATGCATGACCCTGTGTCACTGACAGACAGACATTGGCCCGAGGAGCACAGGCCACTGTCACTGCAAGACAGATGTTGCCCTGAGGCATTTGGGACTGTTGCTGTCAGACACGCAGGGACCTGCGCACTCACAGAATCCTGGCATGTGCGTAGGTACACTCAGAGTACCCTGTGGTACGTGACAATCGGAAGGGAAGGGACAAGCACACGAGCTGCTCCAGCACACGGGGATCATGAGACACAAACATCCACCCGCTGGCCTGAGAAACACAGGCAGGCGCACTCCGAGTTTGACTGACACGCACATTAGCCTAAAATACATATGACTGTTGTTACTGAACTGGCACTTACCCTGTTGACAGGCACATACATAGTCTGTTCCATGGCCTGAGACATTCAAGTCTATTTTGGCGAGGCACACATGCACACCCACACATACATTCACACACTGACCTGAAAAAAACCCCACGGGCCATCCCTTTGAGACAGATAAACAAGCGAGGCATGTGGAGCTGTGTCACAAGGACAGATTCAAGCACCCACTTCACTGTTGTGACCGGCAAACAGACCATGCCTGTCACCTATAACCCCTTCCCCACGCACAAGTCACAGGCTAGGCTTGGCTTTTTCTGCAGCACGTGCCCTGTAGCTCCAGGCGTGTTAGCACAGTGTCCTTTAAAAAAGGGAATTGAAATGTGTAAGGTTAACAGACTAGTCTGAGGCACATGTGCCAGTGTTAGAGTGAGGTGCATAAGTGCACGTATGTACCAAAACACACACACACACACATAGACAGAGGCAAAACAGCATAACATGCCAGGCTGCAGCTTCAGTGCAGGGGGAGCTGCACCAGCTGCTGTTTCCGTGCTCCTCCTGGAAATTGCGTGCATATGATCCCTACCAAGAGAGCAAAGGACAGAAATTCAGCATTTTCCAGTGACACATTCCCTCTCTTACACTCTGACTCAGATGAGATGCTGTGATATTTATGAGATCACACAAGCACATGGTTTGTGTAGTGGTCAAAATGAGGAAGAGTAGTTCCACAACCTATTACTCAGGCAGAAGGATGAAAAGAAACTATTGCAATATTGTAATGAACTCCTGATAAATAAGAATATCCAATATGTACAACACACTTCAAACATGCATATGTGTGCCTTGTATGTGAGCATGTAAAATTCTACCCATCCCTATAGATATATCTGGATGTGTTTATATATGTGCATGTATAGGACATAACCCAGATTCCAGCACCTTGTAGGGATTCATGATGGCAAAAAGAGAAGACATTTGCTTTACTTCAATTCTAGCTTTTGTAGCATTTCTTCTAGGAAAAAGAGGTAGAGGAGATTTAACTCTCTGTATGAGTATTATGAGTATGTAGCTGGAAACAGTGGAGGTAATAAATATGGAAGACAGGAAGGAAACTCCTGATATTTGAGCCTAGTTCTCTGGATTCTACAGTCACTGAAATCATACAACACTTCACTGTTCCTATTGAATAAGTTCCAGAGCTGTTCAAGTTAGAAACCTCTGCTAATTTCCAGCCTTCTGGCCGATTTATATCCATATGTTCTATGCTGATGTTGCCATTTAGTTTAAATACTTCTTCCTTTCCCTTCCCTGTTTATTTATAGACAGAATTACATCGAGTATCTAGCTTTGTTTTGTTCAGCAGAAAAAGACAAGGTTTTTTGCTCTTCTCTCAAGTCAGACTCTCAAATTGCTGATGATTCTCACCTGCCGGCCCTGCACCTGTTCTGATATTTGCTCATGTTTCTTGAATATGGGCAGTGAGAATTGTGCACTGTTATCCTTGCCAAGTTCCCTGTTACCTTCTACCAGGCAATTAGTCTTGTCTTTTCAGATGGAAATATCTCACCTAAGACATTCCTGGACTTGCCAAGTTTCACATACATGGTGAGAGTCAGCTCCTTTCCCACACCTCACTGCAGTGCTGGTTTCTCACACACACTGAAATATCACTGCCTCTTCTGCCATTGGCGCTTCACGTGCACAATTCAGCGTGCACAAGCAGAATACTTGGAATTTCATGTATATATTCACAGCCAGATGCCACGTGAGATATAATGTGGCCTGAGAGATGACACTCCAGCTTGGGTTTTGGAATTTTGCACTATAGAATTTTAACCTTTATTTTTATTTTGACTATTATTTTGGTTTTGAAGGATGTGTGGTGGGTTGACCTTGGCCAGAGCCAGTTGCCCCTTTAAGCTGCTCTATTTCTCCCCTTGTCAGCAGAATGGGGGCAGAGAAAATAAGATGATTAGACCCCTCATGGGTCAAGATAAAGGCAGTTTTGTGAAGCAAAAGCAAAGGTCATGTGCACACAAGCAAAGGAAAAACCCCAAAATTGTAATTCTCTACTTGCCATCAGCAAACGTTGTTTGACCACTTTCTGGGAAGCCAGGCTTCAGCACATGTAGCAGTTGCTCTGGAAGACAAACATCATAAATAATAAATGGCCCCCTTCCTCCTTCTTTCTCTTGGCTTTACCTGAGTAGACCCTTTGATCAGTTTGGGTCAGCTGTCCTGGATATGTCCCTTCCCACAGTCTACTTTGTGTAGGGAGAAATGTTGGAGAGACAACCTTGATGCTGTGCAAGCACCACTCGGCAGCCAAAACACTGGTGTGTTATCAATACCCTTCCAGCTTCCAATGCAAAGCACAGCTCTAGGAGGGCTGCTATGGGGAACATTAATTCCATCTTAGCCAGGCCAAATACAGGAACTAGTTACTGTGAATTCTTTTAAGACATTTGATTCCTGTACCAAATGGTCTGGCCACAACTCCTTGAGCATAGGCTTTACTCTTAGGGCTTCTTGCCCTGGTACCAGGCAGTCTAAAGCTGCCCAGAATCAAACAGTTAAAAGAAAATGTTTGACTTTTAAATTGAGTAAGGTATTAACAGTGTGCTCATGCAGAGTGCCATGAGACTTGTAAGGGCCACAGGAAGGTAGCAGTCCTCTCCTCTGTGATTCACCTGGTGCTGGGTACTGATAAAGAAAGGCAATGAGCTGTTAGCTTGGTAATCAGAATTGGTGCCTCAGATTAGCTCCCTGTTCCTCAGAGCTCCTCCATTAAAACCAATTCATCTGGTAACACTTGACCTTTGCAATTTCACAGAAAAAACATCAAGCATTTGCATTCTCAGATAGAAAAAATGCAGTGCTTTTTACTTTTGGGTGACTAATAAGAACAAAATATATGCACATGATTAAAGCAGTGCACTTTAGATTTACTTCAGAATAAATTAACCCAAACTATAGTGTTTCTTCTCAGAACTGCATTTTTACCAAACACCTGTTTGTTCACATTCCTGATAAAAATAGTAAAATGGTGCAAAAGCACATCTATACTTGGAGAGTAATAAAGAGCTAGTTATTTGGATAAAGTACACAGCAAATCAGAAAGGCAGTGTTTGTGGATCCATTTTGTTTTCTGTTTCCATCAAAGACTTGAAGCATTCAAAAAAGTGCATTATTGAATGTGCAGGTGAATGAAGATGAAAGGAACAAGTATCATGCTGGAGAGCAGGATACCTTGAATAAGGGTCAAAATGTTAACATGGTTGCAGAAGAAGTCAAATATCTTGCTGAGATGGAAGAACAACCTGTAATATGCAGGCAGGTGTCCTTGCACTGTCCTGAGCCCTGATAAATTGCCCAGCTGGAGATCCAGCACTGCACAGTGGGGAAGATGAGATCCAGTTGAGGAAAAACAGGAAGAGATCCACAAGTGCATGAACACAGGTGTGGAAAATCCTAGGATGCAAATACTAGGAAAGCCCTAAGCTGAAAGGATGCTAGTCTAGGAAAAAGAAGACCAAAGGTGAAATGATAGCAGCCTGCAAATATGTGAAGCCTGCTGCAAATTACAAGGGAGTGGTAATGTGCTTTCTCTGTGATGAGTAGGATGAAATGAAAAGTGTTTGCATGTTTTATTAGATTAACAAACTAATCTGATAAGCATGGATATGCGTGTAAAGCTTTAGGAAGCTTGAAACAAAAGCTGTGAATAAGACCATCTTTGCTCCAACCCTACTTGTAAGAACCACATTTGAGCACAGCAGCAGCCTATCCAGACTTCAGGGTTCCTGTTGTCCTTGGGTATTTTTGAGAGGAGTTTAGGCAGAAATGATTCAACATTAACTGCTTTGAGTTGAACTAACTTGCCTAACTGCATATGTCCCAGTGCTGTAGGTATTTTCTGAAGACTTCGGTCCAAACTCTCAAAAGGTCCATTAAGAACTACACCTGTTTAGATGCCCAGGTCAAATAGTTAAGCAGCATTTAAGAAATTGTTCAGCTGCCACCTCAACCTGCAATCACTTACATGTCTGTGAATGTGCCCCCCATTCAGCTATAAGCTCTCACACCAGGTGGCTTTGCTACCAAATCCCTCCCTCATGAACACTGAATGTATAAACAAGAGCAAATACCCCACAATATTGTATTTGGGCTGTCTCCCCAGATTACCTGAGGATTTAAGAATTTCAGGTGGGATGTAACAGACATTGGTACTTCAGATCTCTTTTTGCTGACTAGAGATGTGAACATTATTTAGTTTCTGGTATCCTAGACTGAAACCTTTAATAGGTGGATGCTTTGGGTTGGAAGGGCCCTTAGAGATCATCTCATTCCAACCCCTCTGCCATGGGCAGGGACACCTTCCACCAGACCAGGTTGCTCCATCCTGCCTGGCCTTGGACACTCCCAGGGATGGGACATTCACAACTTCTTTCTCTCTGCCTGCCCAAGAAATAATCAAGCTGATACCAAAACTAGAGGTTTCTTCACATTATTTCAGCTATTTCAGTAAACATTATACACAGAAATAAGATTTTATAAATCCTGTGGAAAGACTTAAAGACACATTTTAATGAATCTTTTCCGCCAATAAAGAGGTGGAGATTATGCAGGGGAGTGTATATTTAAAAAGACATTAAAGAGCATTGCAGTATGGTTATGCCCATTTATGCCTGTGAGAGCATGGCTTGAAGTCTGCCAGGCTTTCAGTAAAAAAAACTGTGGCAAACTCATTGAACTTTGGGGCACAGGGTCAAGATTTTAAAATTTTTGTTTTGTTTTTAAGAATTTTTATATTTCTCTAGAGCTTATGGGGAATTAATTTAACTGCTTAGCAGTTTTATATTGGCAGATGCAATTAAGAAGCTTTTTTCCTAATTTATTCACCATCTTTTAAGAAGATTAAGATCCAGATAATCTGTTCTGTTGTTTGCACTTAAAAATAAATAAAATAAAAATACCATTACTCTATTCACTATCAGCACAAGAAAAGCATTTGCTCAGGATCTCACTTGCTAGTATGTAATTTAAAGCTGCAACTAAGAAGCCTCACAAAGTCAAGTACTTTTGTTTAGCTCTGTTTACTAAAATGAAGATATACAAAAGTGAAATGCATCCTGGATTACAAACATGTGCTAGAGTACAATGCAGCTGTAAGTAAACTCTGCACTGAAAGTTGCACTTATCCTTCATACACAGTTTTAAAAACCATTATTGCATGCTTTAAAAAAGCCAACTCAAACAATACAACAGTGACTCAGTAAGATTTTAGCAGCAGAATATTAGCTGATTTCCCCAGCCCTTGAAGACTACATGCTTTTACTATTTCAAGAACAACTTGTGTTGTGACATTTTATCAAATATCAGCGTGTTACTTACAGCCAAACACGTAAGCCCTCTGTAAAAACAGACAATAAGAATTTTGCCAGAGGAAAGATCTTGTATTTGACCCTGGATATATCAATATATGAACTCTGCTTTTGCAGTTGCTTTCCGTGTGTAGTGATAACAGTTATGCTCTGGAACTTCTGTACTGTTCATCAAAACTTACCTGCTCTTTATCTTTTAACATTTCATTTGCTGCTGCAGTTACAGTATTATAGTGGCATACCTAAATTCTCACCCCACGTTTCCCTATTTTGTTCTTAAGTGTTCTTGTTCTGTTGCTTACTCTGATCATGAGCTATATCCCCAAATTTTCATTTGAAGCAGCTCATTTTTCCACTTGGCTAGATAAAGAAACCTCTAGATGTTATTTCTCTTGTAGTAACATATATGCAATATATGTTATTTTCCTTGAAGTAACATACAGAATATGGTCCTTGCCATTATCTGATGGAATTCTCCAGAAGAATTTAAATGCCAAGTAATGGAAGCTGCTGCAACAGAAGCTGAAGAAAATAAAGCGAGGGAGTTGCTTGCTTAATCCACTATGAAGTGTGGGGGGAAAAGATCAACATACATACATATATAAACATATTCAGAGGAGTTGAAAAAAAACCCCAACCCTAGAATGTCTGAGTTCCTAGAATCAGCAGCATGAGCCTCTCACCAAATTATTTGGGAAATCTTTTCTTAAATCTTATTTACAGAAAAGCTGTTTTTAATATGTGGAATCAAGTAAGATATTGCTCAGTTGTCTAAACCATACCCTCCACTTGAATTTTGCTAATAGTTTTTGACTCAGTTTGGTTCTCAGCAGCTGAAGCCCTTGCTTGTAATCTGTAAATACATCAGCAGTGGCTGCTTCTGACTCTCCTGACAGAAATCCAGAGAGCGAGATTATTGCTGGCCCTAAGAGACATTGCTGCTGTGTGCTGTCCCTGGCAGATCTGTCAGCTCCAGAGAAATGATCCTCAGACAACTGGACAAACCAGATATTCACACTGACTGAGCATGTGACTAGACTTAAGGTCAGAGATTCAGAGACTGCAGGATTGGGATCTTTAAAGATCCCTGCACAGGATTGCCCTGTGTGCTGTGTGTCACTGGCACCTGCAAAGTTAAAGGGCTGCTTCATTCTTTGTGGAACCAGGCCCTGACAATCCTGTAAGCACAGGCTGACAGGGGTTCATCAAATTTACTGCCATTTCATTCCCTTCTTCAGAAAATAATTAGTTAACTTGCTGATTATATGATTATAAAAATTAAAAAAATCCATTTCACATAAAATAAAGAATGTTAAGATGAGCTTCAGCATCCTGCCATGCCAGATCTGATACCCTCTGTTATTTTGCCACCATACCTTGATTGAGGTTTAAATAGATTTTAAAAGTTCCTGATTGTCACCGCTGCTATGCACAGTTCTCTAAAATCAGTACTGAAAAATAATTCAGACTCTAAATGCTCTTTCATGTTCAAGTTTATACTCCCCAATAATTGAATTCACCTTCTCACAAAGGAACAAAAAACCTGACAGTTTCACCTAAGCTGTCTCCTGGAAATACAGAAAGTTTTTCTGGTATGGTCCTCTTTTTCTTTACAGGGTTGAAGCACACCTTTAATTCTTACAGCCGATAAATGCTGCTTCTTGATTTATTTTATCATGTAATAAGTTACTCTTTTGTATTTATAGCAAAAAGGGTGTTTTTGTTTGTTTTAACCTGCAGCTTTACATTAAGTATGTTATAATTGCAAAGCATGTAGAACATGTTTGTGGTAGAACTCGACAAGACAATACTGAAAACTTCATTTTGGTCAGTTTTCAATGGATTTTATGTATTTTAAAAATGTATTTCTAAACGTGAACATCTGTGAAAGAGGAGCTAAAAGGAGGCCATCTATTTACACACCAGATACAAGAAAACCCACAGTTTTCCAAGGGTTGAGCATCTAGTGTAGAATTTACATGAACTCCACTGCGATTTACAAATGGCTCCTTTGCAGTGGTTCTCTGAAAAACTAAGAATCGTAATCAAATGTTATTGGCAGAAATCTTCAATAAAAGTGAATGCCAAGTATTTGCCAAAATAAAACTTAAAATATACACGTCAATATTAGCCCTAAACATGCTTCACACCCAGGAGGCCCAGCACAGTAAGCGCTTTTGTGCATCAGTCAGCACCGACACTTCTTTCAGCACAGACATACCTCCTTTAAGAAATCAGATCTCTGATCAGGAAAAAGCAAATGTTGTGGTAACAACAACACCGGACACAACTTGCCTACTGTGCTGCATGAAGTTCAAGTGTGTGCAGCTTTCTACAACCCTAAAAGTCTCCCAGCAACTATTCAGAACAATAGTAGGATATCCTCCACCTCTGCGCAAAGTAAGAGAAACCTGCTAATTGGGAGTGGTATTTTTTCCTAACACCCCTATCATGATTTCTTCCAAGCATTCACTTGAACTTGAAAATTAGTAATTGATGTTTCACTATGCATCTGCTTGAAAAACTACATCATCCATGGCTAACTCACTCTCATTGTATCAGATCAGCCAGAGTTAACAGATAAATTCCTTCTAATTAACAAAAGATTGGCTAATAAAACCAGAATTAATTGTTAAATGTATTACACTTTCCATACTCTCCCTTTAGCCTCTTTGCATCTTCTCCTTTAATACATTTCTTCCGTTTCTCAGATTTTGCAGCTTGCTCCTTCCTTTCTTGATTTTCCTGCATTCAGACAGAATGACAAATAAATAAGTAAATAAGAGTTTCTGAAGGAAAAGCTTGTTAAGAAACTCTCAGTTTGCAATGAATAGGTATTCTGAACATGCCCTATGCGCTTTTAAAACTCTCAGCTACTGGGGTTTGAGGGTAAATAGCAGAACAGAGCTTCCTGGTCAATCCCTTTGGCCTTCTCTGTGTAATGATGTTACCAGCAAACTATTTCATCAGTTTTAACTGCAACTTTCAACTATGGACTGAAATGCATTCTTCTTAATTAGTCCCTTTGTCCACAAAACAGAACATTAGTTTAACTTAATTAGCATTCTAGAGATTTATCCCATAGCAACCTTGTTTGTATTCAGCAATTTCTACCCGAATTTTCAGGAACTGTTCAGCTGTGCTAAACAGCAATTCACAGTTTCTCTTCAGCCTCTCATTAAATTTGCCAGTAGTATTTCTGCGCTACAGTTCAGGGCCAGAGTCCAGGCTGGATGTTTGTTGGTACCACTCACACAATTGCCAGAATGGCATAAATCCTGTTGGGATTTATGTAGATAGACAGGAATCTGGTTTCCACAGAGCTTCTGGTACCCGAATGATATGATTAATGGAGGAAGAAAAAGGATTGGAATGATTACTGCTAGCAAAATAAGGCCATTACTTAGTGGAAGAGTATTTTTGGCTTTTGATAAGTAGCACAACAGTGGGAGAAGGTAGTTCTGAACAACTGAAGGTAGTTCTGAGCAACTGCAGTAGAACATAAAGAGGATAAAAGCAATTTTCTTAAATGCTTCTGCAGTTCTTGTGCCAGAAGATTGCCATCCCACCTGGAAGCTTGTCTGCTTTTGATTGCAACCACTGAGTAGTTAATCCACACATTGCAGGTAGATCAGTACTTAATAGGCTGCTGTGTCATATGACAAAGCCTAATAACATCCAGGAAGATGCTGATAAGATTTTTTGATGGGACATGTGTGGTCTCCTTTGCAGAATTTCAGAAGCAGAAAATACAATTTCCCATTTGATTGCTACAAATAATCTGCCACTATTTCCATAAGATGAGCTGAACAAGCCCCAGAAAATGTGCACAAGTTTATAGAACCAGCCTTTATAGAAAGTAAAAGTCTAGGGTCCTTTGGTCCAAAGTAGTTTTCAAACAAATAAAGATAACTTGTGAGCATTAACAGAGTTAATCTGTTTGAAATATAGAAGCATTAGAGGCTCAAGGTTACGGAAACTCTCACTGGGTGCCTTAAAAAGGAAAAAAAAAAAAAAATCTGTGTACTCTTGACAGGGAAAGAAAATTATCCATTTACCCCAAACAGAGGGTGCTTCTGAAAGAATGAGGTACAGGTGGTGAAGTCTTATGAAGAGGCTAGAAGCCTTCCATCAGTTAGTGCCTACTATGTGCTTGCCTGATAAATTCCTGCTGTCTTAGCATAACATCTTTGAGATGCTCTGGCTGTTGGGAGACTTGCAGATTTGTGGGCCCTGGAAGAATGTCTCTAATATGCCATAAGAAATAAAGGAGGTGAATTCAGTGGTATGTTGTTCTGCTAATTGAACAGCACACAGTAGTGAGAACAAGCTAAAATACATTAGGAATACATTTATCAATTGAACAAGCCTGAACCAAATTTTTCTTCAGAAAAATTGTAAAAACCCCAAACAACAGTTCAATGTAACACACTTAACTAACTTTCTTCAGCACAAGAAAGCCCAAAAAAGTACAGGGGTTCTAGGGCAGAGGAATGAATACTCGCAATCCCTTTTCCACCCTCCTGGATTAGTGAAAGCAGCTGCAGGGATGAAATGCAGTGAAAAAGGATGTCACTTTGGATTTGCACTTTGTGGGATGTTGGATACTTGCTTGATTTTTGAATTAAAAGATACTCCAGGACAACTGTTTATCCCCACGCTATCTAAGGACATCCTGTTCAAGCACCATAGCACCCGACTGAGGAGCAGCTGCCTCAGCTTGGTTGTCCTAGGGAATACACTGAAGAACCATCCCTGTGCAGAGCTGTCTGTATAACCTCTGTCATCAACTGAATATTTCCTAGAGCAGATTTTGTGGAATATTTTTTCTCCTTTTCCTGAGATAAGACCATCTCAGGTCTGATCTGCTGGGAGCTCCCTTCTATGAACAGCTGCAAATGCTAAGGGAAATCAAATCCTTCCCACAAATCCCTATAATCACACAGTGATTCTTTCCCCGCAACTTTACCATTCAGTTCTCAGAAAAACTCCAATTCTGATTTTTTGTCTTGAGCTGAGAAGCTATTTTCTCCCTGTCTCCTTCCTCCTGCCATCTGCTTCTTTTATTTTTTGAGAACTGGTGAAACAGCCATCAGCCCTGGGTGACAAACCAGCTCCCTTGCTTCCTTTCACTGTGTCAGTTTTGGATATCATTTGGGTATTTGGAAAGGCTTTGTTGATTTGAATTTTTTTCCTCCAGGTAGATAGAGAGAAAGATGGCAGACTCTTATTAAAGTAATTCCATTTGTGTAACTCAATTTTTGTTACCTGAAAGATAAGAGATCAGAAAGAACCCTCAGGGAAGGGAGAAAGATTATGTTTGAACAAAGTAACAAACCCCAAATCTCTGTAGATATGCTTAGAAGGCACGAAGGATCACTATTTATCAAAACCATTTCCCTTCTTATTTGATGTGGGAATGGAAAGATAGCACTAACGATTTTGGCAGTGCTAAGAGACCTGCTTTACACAGAAGACTCATCTCAAAATAAAAGTTACACCTTAGCATTAAAGCTTAAAATAAATGGCACTGAGAAGAGATGATGCCTGTGGCTAATTCTAGTGTAAAACTCAAAACCATAGAACAAAAAGAAGCTTTAAAAATTAAAATCTTCAACTTTTCAGCATGTTGCTGTTTCAAGTACAAATAGTATCTCTACTGTAGTAATAGTAAGAAAGGAAGGCAAGAGGAAGAGGGGATTAATTCTAGGTCTGCAGTGAAGGAGAGAGGTGCAGACAACGTGGCTAACAGCTGTGCTACCTTTGATGTGAGGTGGTGCTGAGAAATGGAACTCAAAATAAGATTAAAAGGAGTTTACATTTGGGATATAAGAAGTTTCTTTCTAGTTGCTCTGACCTGGCTGTGAGCAAGAAGCACCAGAAATGCAGTTTGAATCTCCTGCAGCTATACTAGGACAGTACAGAACCTTTACTGGGACTGTTTCTTGAAAGAACTGCAGTTGCTGGAATTAGCCTTCACAGTAAATTTTCTGTATAGCTCTCCACAGACGCTCGGCCATTATGTTCTTGAGTCGCTTAATTCTTTCCTTCATGCCTAGAGTTTTAGGAACTTTAAGGATCAAGTATATTGCCAAAACATCTGTGGTTTAGAGGGTTAATTTCCAGACTGTCTGTGGCAGTATCACATCATTTCAGAGCCTGGATAGCTGCATTGCTTGGAAAATTTCAGCTCAGTGCTTCACTGGAGAAGCGGGTAGTGGGAACAGTTAGAGGATATATTTTTAATCTTTCATCTTCTATCACTTGCTCAGAAATGTCATTATTTTCATCTGAATCTATGACCTGCCCTGAGGCATTCCTCCAGTCTCTCTTGGCTGCAGAGCTGTCTGTGTTCTTGCTGTTCTTCTTGTAATGCAGATGGTTCTCTCTACAGACAGATTACCCAGGCTGGGGCTCTCTTGGAGTCAGCACAGGAATGGGTGATTCTTGCTGTTAAAATATGTGTGAGTGTGAAGCCACTATCACCTGGCATTAAGAAAACCCTAAAGGAAGTCCATTAGTCCAGGCTGAAGTGTGTAGTAAGGGAAGTGAAATGGAGGTTTACTAGAGAGTTTACTAATTGGAAGATGCTCTACACAACTTTTATGGTGAAGTTGCTGTCTCTTACTCCTTATTGCAAGGAGATAAGTCCTGTAAGTTAAGAATATAATCCATTGGGAGATTCAGAAGGGTTTTTTGAAACACAAAACACACTCTTTGGAGCTAACTAGTACAATGAAATAGCAGCACATAACACATCTTCCAAATTAGGCTTTGCCTATTGGAAAATTTACCTTTCATCTATTGGCAAAGTCTATAAAGCATGTCAGGTTGCTCATTCTTTCACATACCACGATGATCCTGTTACACTGAGGTCTGGTTATTAATTATCAGAGGGAAAAATTACTTGAACCATTCTCCACAGCAAAGAAACCACCCCTCGTCCCCCGCAAAAACCCCCATCTCCTCACAAAACTAACCAACCAAGCAAGTCAAACCCACAAGAAACAAAAAACCCCCCTAAATTTTATATTTGCCCACATACAAATTTTCTGCTGCAGTTTGCAAGCACATAAATTTACTCTCATTTACTTCTGCAGTCAGGGTTAGGTAGCCCAGCTTAGAGTAGTAGAAAATAAAATTGCTTGATTTAAAAAAAAGAAAAAAGTTCTCAATCATTTCTAAACAGTCACAAGGCCAAACCACTGTAAGGTCTTGAGGAAGATCTCTCTGAAGGTCTTCATTGTGCTGAATACATCTTCCAAAGACAATTTTTTTCGGTCTTCACCAAAGATAATCAGCAAGTTCTTCCTTTTTCTTTGGATGGTGGCAAATTCCTTCTGCAGGTCCTTTGAAGCATTGAGGCTGCCCTGAGACACAGTTGGACAGATTAAAAACCAGCATATTCTGAGCTGCCCAGAAGATTTCAGCCACTTAACTGAGAGCAGTCAGTTTTTAAAAAACTAAGATCAGTTCACAATATGTGATATTTATTTCTGAATTGAATCATCTGCATTTTCCTTCATTTCATCATATAACCACGTGGAAATGTGGCACAACCTGGGATGACTGATCAAGGGACATGCAGCACCAGGATTTCTACCTTATAGCTTTAATTAAGTGATCTGTTCTGAGAATTGAAAAGCTAGGATGTTAGGAAATATGTGTGGGGGAGGGGAAAACATATTGCAAATCTATCCACTTTTTCCCCACAAAGCACAGTGAGACAAAAAATGTTTCTGTGCTGCACCGTACACATTTATAGTTGCAGCCTGCATTTCATTTTTAGGGCCTTCCTTCTTTTACCCACAGAAAAATCTGTCTGGTTCTCAGCTATTTCCATATCCCAGTACCACATCACAGAAACAGAGGAAAATCTGGAATACTCTTTCCTCAGGGCATAGTGGGAGTGTAGTAATGACCCCTTTCCCATAGGGCTTTACATCCAGCTGTAACCTGAATCACAGTGCCTTTAAAGAGAGAGTGTTTAGGAAGAAGGATGGGAAATGTGTCACACTCACATTACCTACTTGCACAGATTTTCCATGCTGTTTTTTAAATCATCTGTCGACAAAATAAAAGTTTCTCTATTTCCAACAGTTTCTTCAGATTGGCACCTGCCTCAGCCTGCATGACATCAATGCGGATTCTGAAAGGTCCACAAAAGGGACAGTACATTGAAGGGGTAAGTATTTTTTGCATTAACTTCAAAAGTTATTATAAACATTATCATCTCTGTAAATGATCAGGGAGTTAATTGTCCAGCCGGACCCTGCTTTTGCAGGTGGTTATTTTCTGTATAAATTCTTTTTCACATGTGCAAACCCTCGTCTAAGAAAGGGCAAGATGCTCTTGCCCTCACTATCTCCCTGGATAGACTGTGGAAAAACCTCACTGTCCTAGTATTCAAAAAACTCAAAAAAATTTCGGCCTATTACTCATAGGCAACACAAGCTCATCTCCCCTGTGCCAATACCATCCTTATTTATTTGGTGCTTTTCCCTCCTTGCCTTTTCTCCCCAGTTTATTTATAGCCCAAAATTATATCTCCTCTCTGTGTTACTTTAGCTTGTGTGGAGATCCAAACACAACCACTGCCAAGCCAACATCTTCTGTAGTTCTGAACTACTCCCTGGGCCAGACAAAACTTCCTGAATCAGCAAAACATGGCTTGGTGTTTCATGGTGCATCCAGATGTGAGCAGCATTAGGAGAGTCCCTTGCAGGATTTGCACTATGCACAGTTCTCCACAGATTGATTAGCAAATCAATTTTGTAAGTTTGAGAGTTTGACTTAAAGTAGAGGGAATTACTTTATACAAAGAGTGCATTTATATCATTGGGCAGCAGGATCTAGTTTCAGTCAAGAAATGTATTTCTATTTTGACACAATCCAAAAGGAAATTCATGATTGAAAACAACATTCAGTTTAGCTTCTCCAAAGATAACTCACAAAAGCCATAGGGTTTTTATGTTTAATTACAGAATTTAAATTATTTTCAAAACATTATTTGTGTGACAATGTCAATCCATCTAAAGACTTAAAAGTTACTCCTTCTTTGAGTTACAAGGAAATCTAAATCACTACAAGGTTCCTGTGAATCCTCTGAATTCATAACAAGATTAAAAATGTTAGTCCTACAAATGTGGATTCTGATTTGTATAATTGAACATATGTCCATGTGATTCCTTTGAGGTAAAGAGAAAGAGCTTGCAATAGACTCATGAGCCTTTCAGGCACACAGGAGGAAGTCAAAAGTCTCCAGAAACAGTTTTTTCTTTCTACCCACATATGTTAGAAACACATGCTGATAGTCAGCTCTGGGAGTCTTGAGGTCCCCAGTTGCCAGTAAGTCACCCCCATTGTTCCCTCCTTATATAATCTCTGTACCTCCAGATGGGCTTTCACCTAAAAATCACAGGATGTGCTGAACTGGAAGGGACCCACCAGGATCAATCCAACTCCTGGCCCTGCACAGGACCATCCTCAAGAGTCATATTGTGTGCCCCAAAAATATTGTCCAAATGCTTCTTGAACTGACTGAGAAACTTCAGGGAAGATATGTTTCTATTGCAATTGTGGAAGAAGAATCTGGTCCTTGAAAATGAGGGAAATTCACTATGTACACAGTTTTCTTCTAAAGTAGTACTGAATCCACAGAAAGAAAAGTCACACTGAGCCCCATCTAAAAGTCTTAACCAGGTATATAAATCTTAACACTGGTGTTGAAGGGAAGCACTCTCTCCCACAGCAGAGAAATCCTGTGACCTTTTTACACCACCATAAAATGACTCAGCTCCTTGTTGGCTTTAAAGAGGTTGGCAATTCATACATGACAAAAACAAACAATAATGTCCTACCCCGCTGCCTTGGAAACAAAGTCAAGATCTCTGGGAAGCTGCAGGAGATCTGTGTGGTTTTTTTCAACCTCCTAAAATTGAAGAGAAAGAATGGTTATCTTCTACCATCTCATAACATCTCAGTCTGTCAAAGAGTATGAAAGTTTTTCAGCTGGACAACATCAGGACTGAAAAAATAACACTTCATTTTTGTTCAGTGTAGGTAAAATTCATCTTGTTCATTATTTTTCTCATGTTGGCATCCACAGAGAGTTAAAAAGAAAGGAAAAGATTCATTTTAAGTGCTCAGGCTGACATCCCATGGGCTGCCACAGTGCGCAGGCTGACCTGAGATTTTGTCTTCATACCACAAAATAAATTTCATTTGACAGATGCATTTGGGATATGTGTCAACACAAGAGAGCAGTTGAAGAAGAGAAAGAAAACAGCAAGCAGATATATCAAGTGAACTTGAGGAAGGAAACCTAGTATTACCTATCTAAATATTACTGTATATGGATGTGATCTCATCTGCACAGAGAGCTGTGGAAAAGTTTTCATAGTATTTCCAGCACAGAGGTTCACCCTCTGGGTATCTCTAGTGGGGTATTACTGAGGTATTACTGGGGAATTACTGAGGTATTACTGGGGAATTAATGTTAATTAGTATTAAAAAAATATTGAGATAATGCACGCAGGATTAATTTCTCAGTTTTGTTGTACCTCCAAAATGTGGTGAAGCAGAGTAATGTTGTTTTGGTTTGCTTTTGTTTCTGTTAGTTTGATCAAGGCACTAATTTTAAAACCTCCAGCATCTCCAGTGTGACGCCCCTAGAAGATACAGAAAAAAGTTCCTTCCTTCAGTTTCAAGCCTTGCATTATTTTCTGTTATCTTTAGAATACAACAAGCAAAGAAATCATTTTACTTACATAATTCAGAAAGTTTCCAACTTTAAGAATCAATTGGCAGAAAACTGGCAGTCGGTGACTGGTAAGAATTGCTAAAGAATAAGAAGAGAGACATTTTTTAATAAATGAAATTAAATTATCTGAAATAGGATTTTCCTTCAGTTTGACAGTGATGGTAATAAAATTTTCATCCAAGATTATGTCAAGCCATTGTTATGGATTTGGAAAAATACCATAGAAAAAGAACAGAAATAAATTAGCTGAATGGAAGTGGAATGAGTAGCATTCTACTGTGACCTCTTCTTTACAAGTAGCTGGAAAACTAGTTTTTCCATTAAGTTTGGAGTATAGATATGTCAACCCTGCAGCTGCCTTATGAAGGAGACCCACATACAAGAAAAAAGTGTATAAACTCGTGAAACTCTGTAGCCCTTGTTCCTAGTACATAATATTTTAGTTAAGAAAAGCAAAGGGCTTTGTGCCTCGTTATCATTGTTAGTGAGAGCAATAATCAAAAGATGCACATTTTAGCAGGAGAATCTGGGATAAGAATAGTGTTTTTGGCAGAATTAGAACAAACACTGACCCTCACAATGGGATGAAGGGGGAACAGGGATGTCAGGGTGGGACTGCAGAGAGCTGTTGATTGCACCCCAATAAAGAGTAACCATAGCACTGACATCAGGCATCCAAGTACAGCCCTGTTTTGTTTGTAAATAAAAAAGTTTGCAGTTTAGGTGTCTAGCAGGAGATCAATGACTGTAAAACCATTGAACTGAAGCTGGAATGCAAGAGCACCTTCAATAAAAAGAAAACTTAAAACTAAAACCAGGGCTAATTTTGGGTGGAGAGGTCTCCTGAAATGTTGGTGAACATCATCTAGGATACCCTTTTCTGGCAGCCTTCTTTTCATAACAGACTCTGGTATGTCACAGCTCCATGGCAGAGCTAAGCTGGACTGCATCAGTGCACTACAGGAAAAACTGGAACTGATTCATTGTTATGGACAAAAATCTCTGCTGCACAAAAAATGTACCCTGTATTCATGCAGGATCTGGCACTGACATCTCCATCTCAGGAGAGGCCTTACTGCTGTCTAAGTCCCTGAAAGGTTGTAGTCAGAGGGAGTTTGGCCTCTTCTCCCAGTGACAGGATGAGAGGCCACAACCTCAAGCTGCACCAAGTGAGGTTCAGGTTGGACATCAGGAGGAATTTATTCACAGAAAGAGTTGTTAAGCTTTGGAATGAATTACCCAGGAAGGTGGAGTCACCATTCCTCGAGGTGTTCAAGAAACAACTTGGCACTTAGTGCTAAGGTCCAGTTGATAAAGTGTTGATGGGTCAATGGTTAGGCTCAGTGATCTTAGAGACCTTTTCCAACTTAAATGATTCTGTGAACCCTTGAAGTGTTCAAGGCCAGGTTGGGTAGGGCTCTGAGCAACCTGATCTAGTGCAAGGGTTCCTGTCCATAGCAGGGAGGTTGGAATGGGATCATCTTTAAGGCCTTTCCCAACCCAAACCATTCTGTGATTCTCTGATAAAGGAAATTTCCTTCTTCTCTGCAGAATTATGACTTCAGAGCAGAACAGCACAAACTGCAAATCTTCAGAATGTATTCTAGGAGCAAGAATAATTTTGATGTTCGCTACACATTCAGCAATTAAAAGGTTAATTTTGATTAGATTTTAGCATAGGCTACCACTGACGCTAATCAAGTAGAAGAAAGTGGCTGAGCCCAGGCACTGGTGCAGCTGACGTACTTACTTTCACAGGCTGTCCTGATGGCTTGTGCTTTTGGCCACAGACACTCCAGAAGAATTTTTGTTTCCTCACAAATCAGCATACATTCAATCCGCAACTGGTAGCTAAAAAGAGATCAGTGGAAAAAACCACAACAAACAAACCCACAGGCCTGATTAATTGACTTGTGTTCAGCAAGAACATCATCCATTTTAGGCAAACAACAGTACCAACATTCTTATGGTCTCTTTAATGCTCTGACATGAGAACTGGATTATAAATAAATCAAACACAGATATTTCCAAGGATGTCCTAGAAACAATTATTATCTCCTCTTTCAGAAAGCAATGCTGGACTGACATCTGGCAGTGACTACCTTGCATAATGATGCCATTTTTTTACAATTCCTGGGCAACACTTGCCAGGATTTTAGTTCTTCTTAACTTCACAAACAGAAATTTGAAATATTTTGGCAGTGATATCTTGTAATGACATTTATGCATCATCACGGATTATATTGTGGAAGGAAACATTTTCTAAAGTACTTCTAAACTTAGCTAGAAGTTTGAGAAAATGAAAAGCCATATTTCACCACATTTTCAACAAAGTGCATCTGTTGTGGCTGGTGACTGACCAGATTTATGGAGGACTATGCTCTTAATTAAACATATCACCATGTTTTTGTGAACAGCAGAAAGAGTTCTCTGTGTGCACCTCATTTGACTTGGTAAAAACTGGGGAGGTGGTAAAAGCACAGGCACTGCTGTGATTCACTCATGGATTTGTGGCTCTCCAGTGGGTGAACTGGAATCTGCAGCCCAGGGGTGGAGTGAATCAGCAGCCTGGTGACAGGACTCAGTCTGCAGCTTCTTGCCACACAGGAATAGCTGTTCAACACTCAAGGGTTTTTTTCGTACCAAGGTTATTTTAACTGTAGTTTGCCAAAGGTGTCTGAAAGCCTCCTTGGCCTTTGGGAAGGAAAAAAATTCTCATATGAGCTCTACAAATAGCAGTCAGATGATTTATCCTGAAGACTGGATGTCAGGTACATCCCTCTAGCACAAGAAACAGAGGCCTTAATTTTTATGGACAAGTCTTGTAAGAACCCCACTCATGAGAGAGAGACAAGGAAGATTTTGCTTACCTGGGAACTTCCAAAGATGGAGATAAAACTGATCTGCATTGCCAGCTGTGATTTTTCTTCTTTGCAAGATTTCAGGCTATTTATCTAACAGGGCATAAAAGAGCAAAATAACCATGATTTGATTTAACAGAGAATATAACCACACAAACTTTTCTGGTGCCATTTTCTTCTTACAGGCATGAATCTGACTTTTTGAACTGCTTGTGCACACAGGCAGTGGGAGTAAAGCAGATTGACAATAAATTCAAAGTATGAGCTGGTTTGCAAGGGCAAACGTGGGTTTTTTTTACTAGAAGGTCTTTTGCCTTTGTACAACATCATCTAGGATGAATTCCCGATCTGTAGGCAGGGATTCAGCAAGCTATAATGCACAGCCAGCCAGAAACCCCTTTAAAAGCATGGGTCCTTTCCCTTTGTCCTTTTTGAAACTTGCTCTGAAAGGCTTTCTGTTCGCCTAAGTCCACAAATCAAATGTGTTTCATCCGCCTAATTAAAATAACCAGATAGAGAGCAGCACTTTGTCTACACCTGTGTTGAGTCTCCCAACACACTCTTTTCAACCCGTGTGAGAAGAGGCAGATTGTCGCTGGGATGGACTTCCCACCACTCTGCCTTGAAATATCATTGACCTAGATGCAGCGAAGGGTGTGGGATCCAGTCAGCTTTGCTTTAGCAGTGCAAGTGTTTCAAGCACACAAATGCACTGAAGTTCACCAGAATGACATGTTAATAGATACCTCCTGGTCTTCAGGCAGCAGTTTAAGTAGTGTTTCAGTATCTCAGCATCCAGTTTGGATCTATCCCCTTTCTGAATCATGGCAGCAATCTCTTCATTGGAGCGAAAGAAGGAGAGAAATGCTGTGGAGCATGGTGGAGTAACATGGCAAAAAAGACTTCAATCTCTGCTGGCACTCCAGGAGCAACTGAATAATTAATACTATACTTGACCCCATTACAGTTTGGATCTTAGTCCTCAAAAGTACAGTGAAGATATGAAAATGCAGAGGTTTTTCTTTTAAGCCTAAAGCGTATTCCTTAATTTAGGTGTGCTTTTGGCCTTTGTTCATATTTACAGAACAAAACCCAAAGCTCTGCTTTTACTGTGGGTGCCCAGTGTCCACTGAGAAGGTATTACATTTGAATTCCTTCACCATTTGCAGAAAAGACAAGGATAAAACCAGTGGCACCCAGGAGGTTTTAACTCGACCCTTGCCTGAAACTTTGGCAGGCAACATGTATTTGAAATGATTCCAGATTGCTGTGGTTTGGGCTCTGGAGAGCTGGGTCCTCAGCCAGCAGCCACTAAACAGAGGCAGCACCCAGCTCCAGAGCAGCCTCTTCCTCATCAGTGCAGTAGGGCTCAGCTCTTTGATCCCACAGCCACCAGCTGCTCTAGGAGAGCTCAACACTGTCCAGGGAGAGGAAATAGCATCTGCATTAGGCTACGCACCATTCTCCCCACTGAGAGAAGCTGTTTGTCATGGAAAAATATAATATTTAAAACATCCCTCTGACTGATTCTGATTTATTCTTAATGAAAAGGGACTTCCTGGCTGAGTTTCTTTTTGAAACCTTTAACTGGGCCATAAACAAAGGGCAGAGAGCACAACATCCATCATCATCTGCCGTAGTTTCAAGGAATCTAAGAGTAAAGATATTTTCCCAAAGCTAGTACAATTCCTTTCCTTCCCACCCTCCATGAGGGCTGTGGACTTGGTAAATTTCATTGTAATTATTCAAACTCTTCCTGTTATAGAAAAACTGCACATAAAACTATGTATGATTTCGAACCTGAACTCCTGGAGATGCCTCTTTAAAAGCAATGAAGTGACTTGAAACTTCCATCAACAATCTCCACTAACAGTTCTGCCAGAATTTGATATTTATGATGATAATACCAAAGAAAAACATGTGTTCTACATGATTGTACTGTATTTATGATATTGTCCTTAGGAATTAGTAGGCCATTCTAGATTTAATACCAGTTGAAAAATGATATTGTTTGGAAAAGACTTCACCTCTCATCATACAAAAAAAAAAAAAACAAAAAAAACAAAAAAAAAAAAAAACAAAAAAAAAAAAAAAAAAAAAAAAAAAAAAAAAAAAAGTTGACTTCTTGTAAAAGAAATATAGACTTGAAAAGTATTTCTGCTAAATCAATTTAATTTAACATCTGAATAAACCCACACATCAAATCAGTAAATTAGATGTTACTCTCCAAATCTTACCACTTAAATTGCTTCAGAAATATACTCAGAAGGAGGCTTTTCTTTGGACTTATAAATGTGATCTGAAAAAAGGTAAAAAACATCAATCAGCTAGAAATACATTTACCTTGAGTTTAAGAGATTTCCTAGAGCTTTTGTTTGTTTATTGGGTGAGATAATTTTTTTTTTGTAATGATATTATCAATAACCTTCACTGCTCAAAAATTATCAATCAAGTAATTGATAATAATTGCTATTGCCTATTTCAGATCTGTTTCAGAAGGAAAAAGAGGCAAAGGCATAGAGGAGGGACTTGATTTGTTTATTCCAGTTTATAAGAATGAATATTGAAATTCCCATGTCCTCCCTGTCTCAGATGGAGACTTATCCCTATCTATCCCTCAGCAGGGTTACTTCAACTTATTTCATTCTAAACCTCCCCTCTGTTTTTTTTAAGGCAGCCTCAGGCAGTGGATCTCAAGATCTTTCAAACTTCCTTATTATAAATGATTGACAATAAGGAATGAATAACTTTTCACTTCCAAGAACTTTGCCACTGTCTACAAAAAGTGGGCAGTCCAAGTACCTCTTTTGTTTTCTTTATTTCGGCCCTGTTTTCTCTCTAGGTGTTGTTGGTGGGACAGAGAAAAGAAGCTCCAAGCTTGTGTAGTCAGGTTCCACAAGCTCCTTGCTGCTGCTCGGCACAGCCCATATGGAGTTGCTTTCTGGAGAGAGAATAAAGCTCAAGATGGACCATAGAGATTGAGGAACACTTTCAAGTGTGATTTGTAAAAGGGAAAACACTTTTGAGGATGAATGAAATATGGTGCTCATTAGCCGTGGACTAATGTGAATTATTTAAGTGTGACAGCTCCCACAGAGGCATCCCAAAGGTTTGAAGCCAATTAAACCTGGAAGACTACTGCCACATTCAATTCACGGAGCTGAAGGCAGCAGATGAACTTAATGTGCTGCTCCAAATTGTTTTTGCTACTGCTGACCAGCTACACATTGGAGGATTGTGGTATCAAAACAGGGGATGCTGCAATCCAATTAGGTAAACATCTCTTTTTGCAAGAGATAAAGACTCCTAAGCCAAACATTGTTACCAGAATTGTCACAGGGACCTATCCAAATACAAACAGAAATTCGAAACCTGATCTTGTGCAACACAGGAACCTTTAAGACAGGATCTCACCTACTTTTGCTCTAGGAGAGATTGCAACAGTGATACTGAATGCATTGGGGATGAATCTCAGCTTGTGTCCCTGCACAAGAAAGCAGTCCATGGCTCGGATTTTTTACATCTGTGTTTATATATTTTATCACAGCAGCAAGTTCTTGCCCATGATGTCCCTTGTCTTGAAGATAAGCAAGGAAGAACAACTGAGATCTGAGTGTGAACTGATATTAAAAACTGCAGCAAAACTGGAGATACGTTTCCAGCCTTTTTGCTGGAACAAGACTTTAAAGCCCCTTTGGCACACAGTAACCACAGACTCTTAGGGTTGTATTTTTGTGTGTCTGTGTATGTGTGTGAAACACCACACAAATCACGTGGCTGTGATCAGTATGAAATGAACTTGGGGGCTTCCCTGAGGATACACATTCCCCAGCCCTACTGACAGAGTTTTCAGCCTCAGATCTTGCCTGATGAATCTTCTGGCTGTGCAAGAACATAAAAAACAAAGCAAAAGCTTCAGCTGAGACTTTACTCACTGATGATGTGCCAGCAGTTCATTAAGAAGAACCCACAGAACAAGACCATTCAAAGGATCTTTCCACTCCACACACTCAGTGTTTTGCAAACCTTAATCAGTGCAGACTCACAACACCCCTTTAACAAGTAACAAACAGACATTGAGAGGTTAACACAAGGTAACTTCAGAGCTTCAGCTCAAGCTTCTCCCAAACTTACTATTTCCTCCACTACCTGGCAGAGGACTGCCTTTCAGTATTTATTTTGTGATTATGATTAAGAGCAAGCAATGGGATCACGTGTGTGACCGACTTACGAGTGAAAGTTTAGTTCCCTAAGACCAGTGCTTTCCTTTGGCTGCAACAATGCATGAAGCCATCAGCCCAGTGTTACAAACAAGCACGTACGTCTCACCACATCAGAGGGGAGCTTCTGCCAGTGAAGCACCTTCATCCTCAGCATTGGTGTCTTCTTAGCGTGGGGCTGCTCCCCACATTCACAGGTGGCATGACTGCACTCAGGATTGCTGCATGGCTGAGGAGATGGGAGTGATGGGGCATTTATGCCAGGCATGGAAACAGGGGGAAGAGGCACCTTGCTCCCAGGAGGTAGTGGTGGTGGTGCAGGAGGCTGTGGAAGCAGAGATGGCATGACAGACATTCTTGGAAGCAAGAGGAAACATCTTTCTGAGAAGGTGATGTATTCCCTGGACAATGCTCTGACTTCCAGAAAGGCCAGTTGTAGGAGAAAGACTCAGGTCTGCACTGGGGTTCTCCTCTTCCGAGTCCCATATTAACTTGAATGCATTTGTTCACCTTTGGAAGAGATCTTCTAGACACTGTTTTGTGGCGATTTGAGCAGTGCATGGTTGATAGCAGACTCTCAATGGCTTGCCCCGGTCCCATTTTCCTGCTCTACAAGCAACAAAGAGGTGCATGGATTAGCAAAGTCACTCATGACTGCTCTCTACTCATAATTCCTACAGAGACACAGAAATAGCAGTGACCTTCACATTAGGGTAAGCGACAGGAATATTTCTAACTGCTTTAGAGGTGGCAGTTTGTAGCAGTTTCACTTTGGAGATTCAGGAGCAAGGCAGTCCTGTCCATAAGGCTCATTTTTGACTTCTCTTGATCCTTCTACATTCTTCTCATAATATATAAAAAAAGACAAAGCAAATGCTATCAGCATAGTAAGCCCCTACCTGGTTGTTTTTTCCCCCGTGTTGATCAGCCATTCAGTGGGATGAATGGAGGGGTAAAAGATGCCCCCCTACAGTTACTCTATAGAGGGGACATCACAAACAGCAGCGACACAGTCACTTAATCCTGAAATCCATGGTGCCACAATTTGTCTTGAGTGCAGAAGGGTGGAGGGGATTTAAGGAGAAACTCTCAAAATAGCCTAATAAAGTAAACAAGCTCAGCTGAAGAGGGTTCAGGGTGAGCTTATGTTTTTGTGACTACACATGGAAATAACTGGTAGGCATTTAAATTAATAAGATTATCCTTCCTATTTTGCCCTAAAACCAAATTTAATCTAGGAAAAATCTTTATATTTGTCTTGAGACTATACAGTTCTCTCAGAGCTTCTTGCAAAAGACTGCAGAAGTCCATATCTTGTATGTATGCCCAGTTTTAAACACGGAGACAGCCCTACCAAAGTTAGTAGAGCATTCGCTGGCTCAATTCTTGGCTTTGTTTGCTTGACTGAGCAAACATTTCTTTTGCAAACAATTGCATTTCTTGTGGATGAGCAGTGTCTTAGGACACAATCTCAGTAGCTGGAGCTGCTGTGTGATTTCTCTTTATAACCTCTACAGCAATGACCATCAAAAATGGCAGAAGCAGCACATGGTAAAAGGGGAGCAGTGAGCAAACTATCAGTGCTCCAGAAATAACACAGTAGGTGCAGCATTTTAGGGACTATATGTAGGCAGAAACAAAGCCCTCTGTCATCCCACTCTGAGTAAAGCACACAAGAATAGCATTAGCAGTGTTAACCAGGTGGGCAATTTCCTTACCAGTGTAGCATGAGACATTTTTTTGGTACATGCACCACATTATATTCTCAAAGAGCTAGGTTAATAATTATAAATGACCATTTTCCTCCTGACACAGCAATTTTGTGCAGCTACTAACACAGAAAAAACTCATTAAGGGATTTGCATTAAAACCTGCAATCAATGCATCTCTAGTCCATAGTATACTCATAAAGCATCTCCTATAATTTGGAACAGTTTGTCTTTGAAACCTAGCAGTTCATAATGATGATAGTCTCAGGTCTTACAGCCCCAGCAAAATTGTGAACCAATGCATCTAAGGCAAAAGAAAGCAATAAATGTTGATTTTTTTTTTCTAGTCCTAATTTAGTAAGAATGGCTTACATTTAAAACATTAAATGGTAAATCAGCCAGTAAATAACATTTGATTTACATACTAAGTGGTACCAGTTAAAATAGCTAAGCCAAAGGCCTATAATAGAAAACTAATATTCACCGTATTTGCCATTTATGTGAATTGATTTGTTGTTGGTTTCCATATATTTTTTTTTCCACGAATAAGCAGTTTCCCCAAAGGTAAAGCAGGCTTACATTTAATTTAAGTAAACAACTCAATGTACCCCCTTTAGGACTTCACAATCTTTGTGGTAAACTTGTACATATGCTTGTAATTACCGTAACAGGACAAGTGAAGGATTCAGCCCTATGAAAAAGCCTAATGAGAAATGAGAAAGCCTAATGTGAAATAAGCCATTTTCTCCTAGAAGTATTAGGAGCAAAATGAGCTGATTAAAAAAAAACTTATTAGAAATGCTCATGTTAAAATTCTGCTGCTTGTTTATTTTAATTAAGCTATAGGGAGAATCAGTAAGACTATTAATTAGGAAGTTCTTTTTTCTTTTAATCAGAGTGCTCATCTAAATTGCTACAGGGTTTGTGTAAGGAAAAGTCTTATTTTTAAAAATTCTACTAACAAGTAGTACTATACAAGAAACAGCTAATATGCTTTGAATGATAAATAGGCTTATAATAATGTATCTCCAAAGATTATACATTAGAGACTATGTAGAGAAATCCATGCTTTTAAAAAGATTAAAGCCTTGGTGTAATTTCAAGGCAGCTGTAACTTACATTGCTGATAATGTTCAAATGAGCTTCTGGGTGTATTTTAAAAAGAAATCTCTGTGTGAAATTTCTTCTTAGAAAGTGCAGCCTCCCCTCCCCGGTGAATACAAACTTAAATGCACACACATCTCAGTGCAGCCAGACAAGCACTGGCAATGGCACCACTTAGGCAGGGCAGGAAACAGAGATTGACTCAATACATCAGCCCAATTCTGATGATCCTGTTGAGTCAGTTAACTTGCAATTAACTGTGAAGCTGTTTTCAGTGCTCTCACCTTATGTTTTATGTGGGAAGCTGATGATGCTTGAGGACCACCACAATACAGGCTTTCATTTCCACTTTTTTATCAGACGACTGACATGCTAAAAAAATGGCACATTTCTTATTAGCCTTGAAAGAGGAGCTCTAATTTGACAGCATGGGGTTTAGAATTTTAAGTCAGATTAAAAAAATATCTTACTTCTGTGTTTTGGATCATGTAAACACTCCCAATTTTTCACTGCTTGTGTTGCTAATGGGGCTACCTTGTTTTGTAAAACTTGATTTTCTTTGTAATGGGATTTTCATTTATTGATCATTATTATACTATAAACAGGGATTTCAGTGAATGTTTCAGAAGACCTGATATTTCCCCTTGTGTGCTATAAATACCTAAAAAGTTTCTCTTGAGGGGGAAGTTGTTTAAAAGCTGTACTCCATGCACATTCAAGGTAACCACCAAAAGTGTAAGCAGAGAGTTAATATCAGCAGCATAGGATAGTTATGAGGGTATAAAGATGTTCTTCTTACCTAATGGCTGGAGTTGAGCAGCAGGATGTATAACCCAACTGGGGAGAGGGTTAGTCACTTGTTTATGCAGACAGCTACTCCCTAACCAGAACAAAGCTGCTGTTCATTAGCTCCCAATGGGTTCCACTTGCTCTGCTTTGGATTCAGGCACTGACTTGCATTAAGATGCTCCTGGTGTGATATTCCTCACTGTGGACTTTGCAGCTCTCCTAATTTATTCTTGATGATTGTGATTCTTACAAGGATAAAATAGGAAGTAGGAGAAAATAGAAATCTTAATCCTTTCTTGCACAAGCAATCTTCTCGCTATAAGAGTCACTCTTTTCCTTTCAGATACATTCCTAGGGAATTTCAAGGTTTCTCTGCAACCTAGGGTAAGAGAGGCCTTTGGGGAACAGTAATTCTTTGCTAGTTCCCCTCTTCCTTTTGTTTTGACTCTAGTATGGCTGCAAACAGTAAAGAGAAAAAGAGATTTTTTTTTTCTTTCTTACTAACAATATTTCGGTTGTGGTATTTTTCATGAATGTTTGTCACAGTGTTTCAAAGGAAGCCATTACATCCATTTTAGAGATGGGGAAACTGAGGCACAGGTTGTGGGCTTGGCCACAGCCTCTTAGGAAGCCAGTGGCAGAAAGTGGGTAATCTCAGTAGCTGAAGTGGCTGCCATTTCATTTCAGTGCTCTTCTGTCAAAACCCTCTTTAGTCTTTGCAGTCCACCTCTCATGAAGATCCAGCCACTGCTCTGCCTCCATTTTCTCATATCAAAAAGCTGGAAGCTATTGGAAATCGGAAGCAGTTGGAAGAGGTTGGAAACAAAGCGAAAGCACTCCCTTTTCGTTCTAACTGCCCCTGCTGCTGGCAGGAATGTGGCTGTGATGTGTGTGTGTTTAATGCCTATGGACTCTGTCCTAGGGACGGAGTTAATGAAAAAGTCCTGTAAGGGAGCTGGCTCCACTTTTTGGCAGCTGGTGGTAAGGCAGGAACCTTAGGATCTGCTGCAGGAGGAACCTGGGCCAGCAGCAGCAGCTATGGGTGGCAGATATTAGGAGGCACTGCTGCTGAGACCACTTTTCTGGTTTCTGGGCCCTGCAGCAGAGAGATGAGGCAGTTCAAGGAACCATGGAAAGGGGTTTGTAGAGTATGGGAATAGACTGTGAAAAGCAGGAGGCTGGGAGAAGATGTGTTGTAGAATCAGCAGGGGAATTTTTAGAGAATAGGGATGAACTCTTCAAAATTGAAATAAATGTCAACAGTTACTCCAGTTGGTTATACTCTTTGACTAGCTGAAGGGATTAAGGATGGGACATAATAGCTTTAATCTTTGGATATTTGCTAGGTTTGAGATAGGTCATGGTTTGAAGGGATTGCTGTGTTGGCTCTCATTTGATTTACACACAGCTGTGCTATGGTTTCCACCCAGGCCTCTGCAGGCAGCTATGCGTGTCACAGAACATGCCTTGTGGAGATGAGGGTCTCTTCTCTGTCCTCTAGAGCTCTAGCAAGGTAGAGCAGTTGAGAATACTTGGAGAGAGAAAACCTCTTTCTTGTGCTCTTCTCCCTGAGGTCTCTCCAATTAAGGAGGTATTTTAGAAAGACCATTTATCTGTGACTCAGGATGGGTTTGTAGACTGCTGATATGGTGAATGCAGTCACTTACCCGTGGGGCATATTCTTCTGTGTATGACACTGGTTCACCAAAGAGGATTAACAGACAGACCTGAAAGAGTTTCTGGACTCTTATTACTCCTATCTTTTCTACTTCTCTTCTATCTGCTTGTTGCTGAACAGAGAAACATAAAAAACATTGGTTGGAAAAGGACCCTGGAAATGGTTTTGTCCAAACTCCCTTTCAGTGGATCATCATCACTGCTCTGGTTTTGTCTAACTGAGCTGTGAAAATCTGAACAAGTGGAGGTACAAAACATGAAAAAGTGTATAGAAAAACCTGTTGGTCTCAAAGGATGAGTCCTGGAAAATGTGTGCTCCTGAGGGTTTAATTTTAATTACAAAATCAAGTTCTGGGTTTCAAAGGATGACAGGACCAGATTTCAAAGACCCGTTACCCTTTTTGCATGTGCTGCCTCTGCTTCTCCTCTTCCTTCATCTATTCTGACTGATTGACCTGGTCATTAATTGTCACTAATTCATCACTAAACTTACAGCAGATTATGCTGTATGAAGCATAATTGCCACATAAGTACCAGACAAACACATCAGGTTCTGCATGCCCTGAGCAGGGCAAACCAACCATAACTGTAATAATGTAGGTGTCATCAGAAAAGACTGCTGATCCTAGAAAAAAACTACTTTGACAGGCTGGGAGTGTATCTAAACTGACTTGATGGAAGCTGACTGCCACGGAGTGATTCTTGTCCTCTGACTTTGAGTAATGCAAGTTGAGCCTGCTTAAAGTCTCCATTAGGGAAGCACAGAGCTCCTGCTAATTCCTACCGACACCTGGCTCTGTGTGAATTGTCACACACAGCTCTTGCAGGAGTTGTTTATGCTGCAGCAAAGAGAGCATTAGAGAGTTCCTAATATGAATTAAGTGTTAGCACAGCATGGATGAAGGGGTGAGTTACTTCCAGAGCTGACTGAATATGCTGATTAACTTGCAGTGATCAAAATCTCCCCTGGTATTTAAGGTCTAGTACCTGCTCTGAACTAAGGAATTGGAAATATTTTTCTTTACTATGAACCTCATTTCCATTGCAAATCCTGCAAATCATCTGGTTATTTTGCAATAACACCATGCAGTAATTGCAAACATCTAGAGAGGTCCTGTCACTATCACTGCCTCCTTTTAACACTCTGTAGTCTCACTTCTAGTAATGGGGATGCTGTTTATCATATGCTGCCCAGTTTTGATTGACCAAACAATATGTGGTTTCTGATGGAGTTGGTTCATGTTCTCTCAGACACATTATGTGGACATAACCTCATGACTAACATGTTCACCCATATTTCAGGGGTGTTACCCATGTCCGTTACCACACAGACAGAATGAGCCAGGATTCCTACAGTGCTGATCTTTAGGATTGGTAAGCTTGCATGTTGTACTTGGTTGATCACTGTGTACCAGAAATATGAAGGTGTAGATCCAGGTTTTATGTTTAGACAAATGGAAACTGGTTAATTTTGCTGAAACAGGCTTATGCATTTTTTCTTTTATTTCAATTTATCCTGCCTCTTTCTGACTGGAACAGAAGGTGTTTATCAGCCCCCTTGGCTGTATGGAATGTAGGAGAGGACCAAATGGCACACTCAGCCCAAAAGACTGGCATAGCTTTGAGATATCAGCCATGCTCAAATACAGCGCAAAGCTGTGATGGTGCTCGTGAACTAGGTATAGCCCCATTCATATATCTTTTTTTTTTTTTTCCATAGAATCATTAACATTGGAGAAGGGCCTCAAAGTTCCTTAGGTCCAACCTTTGACCAAACACTGCTGTGCCAACTTAACCACAGCACTAAGTGTCACATCGAGTCATTTCTTGAACACTTACAGGGATGGTGAGATGTCATGTAGAGAAAAAATTAGGAAAGCAAAAGTTCAGCTAGAACTCAATCTGGCCACTGCTGTGAGAGATGATAAAAAGTGGTTTTATAAATATACTGCCAGCAAAAGACGGACAAGGAAAACCCCCATCCTTTATGGGATGTGGAGGGGAACATTATCCCCGAGAGACGAGGAAAAAGCTGCCTTCTTTGGCTCAGTCTCTAACAGTAAGACTGGTTATCCTCAGGGCATCCAGCCCCCCTGAGCTGGCAGTCAGGGAAAGAGAGCAGAAGAGGCCTCCCACATTCCAGGAAGGAATGGTCAGTGACCTGCTGTGCCACTTCAGCATTCATAAATCCATGGGGCTGGATGGGATCCTCCCAAGGGTACTGGGAGAACTGGCAGAAGAGCAAAACCATTGGTAATTATTACTTAGCATATATGACAATTTCTTATGTATATGACAATTAGGTGCTTTATATCGTATATGAAAAATATTAGGTTGTGATGATGAATTCTCATGAAGCATAGGTCTTCCCCATCCTCACCAGAGAAAGGAAACTCACCAAGTATTTCTTTTTATTCTAAGCTTTGAAATATTTTCAGTATTGAAATAAAAAAACCCAACCAAAACTTGCCAAAAACTAACCCTGAAAATCCATCTCACTAAACATAGCTGATTTTTTAATGTGAAATATTTGGAAAAGGCTTCTGCTGATTTCTCCTATACTTTCATTTTATCATATAGCCAGTGCTTAATTACAGAATATGCATTTATTTGGCAGCAAGAAGTTTATGAGGGTCACAGCCTGGCTTACAAACCAGATTCCATGAGCAGTTGTTGTAACACACAAGAATTCTATTTTGAGGTCTGTACTTATGGTTGACTTAAGTGACCACAGCTCTGTTGAACTGGCCTTGATATTCTTAACCAACAATTAATTTGGTCTTACAACCACTGAAAAATCTTCAATTGTGAGCTTTATTTCAAGCTCATAAATGAAACAAAACTGCACATCCCAATTGAATATCAGTCTTTGACCTGCTCTAATTCTTTTCTTCTGTTCTTCTTAAATAATCACTGTAATGGAAGTAGAGCTACTCTGGAGTAATAAATTATAAATGTTGTGCTTGAGTCTGCTGATTGGGATATGACTGAACAGATAATTTACAGATGACTATTGAACAAAGAACCTCTGGTGGCTCAAAATAACCCATTCCTCTTGAAAGCAGGGGAAAGATAGTGCCAAAACCCCTCTCTTTAAAGGCCAAGTTAAGCACACAGAGTAATAAAAACTCTGGCTGTGGAAATAAGCTGCTCTATCTTGAGTGGAAATGAGGGAAGCTGAAAGACCCAGATGGACACATGCTGTAGCCTCTGAAATGAGCAGCTGGTGGGGCATCAGCAGGAAAGGTTCCCTAGGGAACACCCAGAAAACCTGTTTTTTCACCAGTCCTGCATCTCCAAATGATGTTGTTCCTATTGATCAAAGAGTGGGGTGGTGAGGAGGAGGCTGGCTGTGCATTGCTAGCCTGGGCTGCAGGCTCTTCTGGAAACACAGAGCTGGGAGAATGTGTTTAATACTCAGGTTTTTGCAGCTTGGAGTCTAATCTAAGAGCAAAGGAGATTGAAGAGCAAAAGGATGGTGCTTGGGTGATGTGCTCTGAGTGAGACTGGAAAAAAGGGAAACCTGTAGATGTGATAGAGACAGTCCTGCAAATCAAACTTGGTGACATGGTTCTACAGGGAATGCTGAGGGTATGCCTGCTTCTGCCATCAGGAATGGGTTTTCTGTTGCAACAGGGCTGTGCTACTCCGCAGTGTCTCCTGCACCAAACCTGCCCCTGTGTCTGTTCTCAACTCACCTCTGCTTCTGTTGACCAGTTCTCAATATGCTCATAGTGAAGCCTTGGTTAAAGCAAACCACTGATTTAATTCTTGGTTTCACTTCTAAGTTTTCAGTATTACAAGGAATAGCCTTGCCAAGTCCTATTAAGCAAAGCAAAATAAGCTTTAGCCTGCACATTAGTTTAGCCACAGTAAGTTACCATATAAATGAACAGTTCTGAAATGTACCCAGCTCTTCCACTGGATTTATGTTTCAGCAGATATCACACCATTCAACAAACATAGATCATTTTAACTGGACAGCTATGTACAAAATTATTATACAGTGTTATTACAAAACTTGAGAAATAAAGCTCTGAATTTTGAAAACACAATACTGCACAGTCCCAGTTTTAAAGCCAAAGTAACATGATTCCACATGTTCTGCAGCTTGGACATAGACTCTTGAGTACAAGTAGCTGACAATGGAAGTCAAACCCAGAGGTTTACTATAGGATAAGCTGAAGATGTGTCCAGTAGAGCACTCTGGAAAACCTCTTCCTTTTGCTTTAGTAAGCGAAACCAGGGCCCTGGTTCTGCAAAAGTTGATGGATGCGTCAGCATGTGTTACAAGACTACTTAAGACTGATGCACTTCAACATAATTGCACATAAGCATCATGTAGGAACCAGACACTGTTTATATGGCCATATGCTTACTAAAATACATACTTTTTCTTTTACTTTTTTCCCCCCTGTAACCAATTTCCCTTGCTTTAAGTGATTCAGAGTAAAAATACATTTGTCTAATCTGGGTCTTGGACCTGGCCCAATATAAGTTGTCAGTGGGCAACAAGAAGAGGGACTTAACACACCTTCACCCATGATGGTAGAGCGACTGCTTAGTTTATACCTTTAATTTAGTTGAGGCACTGCTGTTTTTAACACTTCTTTGAGGGCTAAACCCTGCAGTCTGTTCTTGGGCCACACTCAGCTGTCATTTCAAGAGGAGTTTGGCCTAAGAGCAGGTTGAAAGACTTGGCTTCCAGGACAGATCTGACCCTTTCACCTCCACTATGCACAGAACCATCCCCTGACCCCACAGGTGCCCAGTGCAAGGCACAGGCTCAGGGGTCCAAAGTCTCTGGGGAGGCTCTTTAGGTCCTGGGGAGGGGAGTGAAAGGATGCATGAGGAGAGGCTGTGGGTCTTCATGGGGCAGAAGTTGTCCATGGTGGCATTTCATTGATGCAGAACTTGGAGTCCAAGAAGCTGGCAGCACTCCAGGGACACATGAGAGGTTCTCTCATATTTTCTGCCTTGCCATGACACCTGCAGGAAGAGGGGGAAATGCAAATTATTTGCAACTATGAACAAAAGTGGTGTGGTTTTGCATGTATGTGTAATCTAAAGGCTGAGGTGCTACTAGGGAAATCAGTTTCATCTCTTCTGCAGATAACCCAAAACAAGGTAATTTGATGTATTTAATAAAAGCCTCATGTTTCCAGAACCAATCCTGATGTTCCAGAGTTTGGGCAACTTTGTTTTTAAGTTTACTTCAGTAACATATATCCTTCTAGGTATGAAATTGCTGAACTAAGTAAATCTAGAGGATTTAGCAGGACTGTCAGAAGGATGGGGCAGCACACTGTAGCCTGTCTCACTCCACAACTGAATTAAATACTATTTCTAAAAGCAGACCTGAAGGAAAAGGCCTAGCAGGAAGGTGAGCATTAGATTGATGACATTCTCACAGTCCATTTAAAACTGCCTACAGGCAATTCTGGGATTGCAGAAGGGGAGGTGAAGCATCTGTTCCTTAAAGAATTAAAGGAAAACCTGGACTCTCAATCCCTTCTGCGTCTTTGCAGGGGAAGATTGATGTGTCACTGTGCCATGTACATGTCATAGCTGCCCTTCTGCCCTTTCCCTCCCTCCTCATGGGGCTGTGGTCTCTGAGCTGGTCTATACTCACAGTTTGGTTTTTCTTTTATTTTCTAGGGAATAAATGAAGTAGATTTGTGAGCAGTGAAAATGCTAAAGCCCAGTTGCTGAAGCCCAGTTGCTTATGGACTTGTGCTTTCAAGGCTTTTCTTTCCCCTAACCATTCCAAGTGACATGCAGATGAGAGGAAAAGGGAAGCTGCACAAACAGACCTGAACATTTGTCTGTAGGAGTTCTCCTGGGTCTAAGAGCAGCACTCTTGAGTTCAGCTGTTTGTACAGTCTCTCCTCTCATTTACTGTCACCTTTATAAAATGATTTTTCAAGCACTTTCTGGACTTGGTTGAAAATGAGTCGAGATGTTACCAGGGTGCACAAAAACAGTGTGTTTCCAGAGGAAAAACAGCTAAACCATTTCTTTCAAGAACATAAATATAATGTGGAATACCAGTCTTTAGGTGTAAAAGCTGGCATTTAAAAACATTATTACAGAAATTGCTGCATAACAAGGTACGGTCAAGGTGAGGCAAGAACTCAGTAGCTGATTACAGTCTTTCACTGCTCTGAAATATTATCACAGAGCCACAGGCTGCTCCTGCCATCTGGTGCTGTTAGGGAAGCTCTAAAACTCATAAAGGGTTTGAGTATTGATCCCTGCAGCTGGATCTGCACAAGAAGGAAGAAGTTTCCTCTGGCTTCACTGAGACCCATTAACTTCCACATCAGCAAATCCACCAGAGAAAGAAATATCCTGTACCAAAAGAGAATTAGTGGGGACCTGAACAGACCATGTATACTTGGGACAAAACATAAAATAAAAATAAAATTTTTAAAAAATCAGGTGGAAGTTCCTAGGAAAAAATATTGATTGGTAACACTCTAGGCTTGCTGAATTTGTCTTATCAGTAAGTTCTGTCTTATCTATCTCATCAAGACAGGAGCTGCATTTGGGAGAGGAAGCTCTCTGGCAGAAGACTTAGACAAGCAAATGGGTTTTTGCTTCTGCTGCCCTTGCTATGTGACATACAGAAGAAGAGGAAAAAGAGGTTTCAAGGTGCAGCTCATCTCTGCCCTCCTGGCATCAAATTCCAAGCGGGCTCTGCTGGTGCAATGCCAGGCACTGCATTTCAAGGATGCAGTGAAACTTCTGCTTAACTTGGTCACTTCATAAAGGTACTGTATGCCTATGCATGCCTCTGTGTTGCATTTCTGTAACTTCTTAGGACAAAGCAAATTGTGTTTAATTTTTTTTTTCCAAATATGACTTTTTTTAAGCTGCATGTTTAAAAAAAAAAATCTGACTTAAGCTTAGCCCAAGGTTCCAGCTACCCTTCCAATGTGTCCACTGGTCCTGGCGTACTTCACACCTATTCTTGTTATTATTTTCTGTTTCTATAGGAAATCTTCCTTAGAATTTTTAAACCATTAGAGCTACTTCCACTTCATGTAATCCTATGTCACTGCAGGAAAAGGGCCGAAAGGAAGGCAGGAGTAGTCAGGACTGTAACTACCCAATGTATATCCCATTCTCTCTTGCTGGCAGTGATGCTCCAGGTGCAGGAACAAAAACAGTCCTAGGGGAAAATCCTGCACAGATTCCTCGTGTCTCTGTGCAAGAGCAGGACTCTCAGCTGGGCTCATAGCCCCAGGGAATTGGGGATGCTGGAGAATAAATACATTCCTTTCAGGAAACAAGACAAAGAGCAATTTGATATTGATTTAGTTCATAAGAGATGCTCATCAGCATGGAAAGGACAATGCGTAACTATGCAATTTCAGTACAGTGGGTGTTTCAGATGTTTATTTTTCTTGCTTTTCTTTCCACTTGCTGTAAAAACAGGGGGAGTTTTGCAAATGAAAGTCTCACCCTGGAACTCCTTTTGACGGGCAACCATATGTTGCCAGCATCAGTGAAGGATGCAGGGAACTTGTGTGCAACTCTGGAGTTGAACTTAGCTTTGAGTGGGAGCTGGTATCTTGCCCCAACTAGTATTTGTACCTAGGTCCAATGTTTTATTCCCTTTTCATGATACCCATATTTAAACAGTGCTATAGAAAGTGGTTACCCACGAGCAAACCAAATGTTCTTTGCTGGAGGTAGGTACTGAAATTGCATTTTTACAGTGTTTGAGAAAATAATGTGATCAAAGCAAGGACTTTGTTCATCACATGAAGTTTGATTGTTTGGTTAGAATAATGGCTTTTAATTATCTGCAGGGAGAAGCAGTTTGGCTGCTGCTGACACAGAGGACAAACATGTGGGCTGTGACCCTGTGTTGAATGGAGATCAGCACTGACTCCACTCGACGCAAGATCAACGCCCTGGAGAGTAAAAATCAGAGTAACAAATTTATTTCACATGTGTTTGTGATTAGACACAAAGACAAAAAGCTTTGGTGGCATGCTGAATACTGATTAGGTCTGTGAAGTCCCAGTGCTGTGGTTAGTTCACAAAAAACCTGCTGTGTGATTTTACGTACCTCATTGTGCCACACAATCTTTTTTTGTTTTATTATCTCCAGTATCAGTCTCAACCTCTGCTTTCGAACAAAAGAGAGACACTAAATATATCTTATCATGGCAAGGCCAAGGTAGCAACAGGGAACTTTTTATGATGAAAGTATTGTCTAGTAGCAGAGAGGTTCCTAAGAACATATAATCTTTGAATGGTTTCGGTTGGAAGGGATCTTAAAGATCACCCAGTTCCAATCCCCTTGATGCCATCCCTGGATGCCCAGGGAACCCTGTGGCTTTTGCAGGCTGGGGTCAGTTCTTAAGCCAGAACGCCAAATTTCATGTGTCAGGAAAGAATTGCAAGGGCTGTGAGCATGGGATGCTCCCATTGCTGCAGCTTCTGCTCCTCCTGAGAACAAAGTTCAGGAACCACTGTGACAGGAAATCACTTCTCATTCTTGGCTCATTTTTAACTAAGGGAAAGTGGCATGTTTAGAAATGTAAATAACTACAACTCTGGGGCATGCTGTATTAAAAGGGTAAATCCCTCTGTGGTAGCTGCTCAACCTATGCAGTCTTTCTCAGCAACGGGTATTCAAACCCTCCTTTCCTTTCTCCTCAACCTTCCTTGAAAGAAAAAACATCAAAAAGATAGCCTGCCCATTTGTTTGACCTCAGGATCTTGCAGAAAACAGGCTTTGGAAAGTATATTTTAAGTTCTAAAGGCTGACTGACCCATCTGTCTTCCCTACGAGGCATCTCCAATTTGGGATTAAGGTGCCCACTCAAGGGGAAAAAGATCTAAAGGATGTGGACATTCTTCCCGGGTTTGGGACTGGCTGAGGACTTTTGGTATGAAGAGGGGGCCTGTGTGGCTCCAGCAGCTGAGCTCCCTCCCAGCCCCAGCAGGGCAGCCCAGCTGGAGGATGGATCCTTGGTGGAAGCAGCAGCAAGATGCTCTTTTTCAGTGACTGACCCTCTGCCCTCCCTCTGCAGCGATGCTTTGAGGGCCTGATGTTTAGAAGCCACCTAAAGTACCCCTGGGGCAGGCTGTCAGGCAAAGTGCTGTTGCAATGAGGGGAAAAACCAAACAACCCCAAGGCAGCATTGATGTTACTGCTTTTATGTATTTATAAGTAGTTCAGAGGGGGTGATTACTGATTAAGTACCCAGTATTAACTGCTCTTAATCACTGCTCTGGAGCCTAATGGAGCTCTTGTTTGCACATAACCGTGCCTTGTAGCTGTCTTTAGCACACTTGACAGATGTGCTTATTGCCATCTTTACTGCCTACATGTAATGGGCTTTTTAATTATTGATTCATCATTACTCCTTTATAAACTACTTACACACGTCACCAGAATGAACTGTGCTTGTGTTTTTCTTTTAAAAGCTCTTTCAGGTTTAAAAAATATAATAGCTGCATGAAACAGTGTGACTCTAGGGGCAGGGGGCATTGGGCCTTTAAGTGGAAAGAAACAGGTGTATACAAATCTACCAGGAAGGTCCCCACATTTAAGTCAGTCCTCGAGGGCTATTAATAAAATAGGTACCTGAGTAGCTTTTGCTGTGCCTCTTCTTCTTCTTCCGTTTCCCTGATGGCCTCTGCTTTTCCCTCTCGCTGTGGGTTTGCTCTGGGGGAAGTGTTGCTGAACAAGAGGAGTCGGTGGCCGGCTCCTCTGAGAAGGACTTGTCCTGAGAGGTGTCCAAGAGCGAGTCTGTACCAGGGTCTTCATTTTCCTTAGTCATTTCTTTTGACTCTGCCTGCTGAGCCTCACTGCAGGGAGCAGACTGAGCACCCTCTGAGCCATCAGCTGGGCATTCCTTGTCCTGCCCTCCTGACATGGACCCCTTAGTCCAGCTGAGTTGGTCTCCCAGAGCAGAGGCTGAACTGCTGCTTACAAAGCTTATCCTTGTGCCTATGTCAGCCACAGAGAAGGCAAAGGAGCTGCTCTTTGTGCTGGGCTGGAGGCTTTCCACGTTGTTTGCCTGTTCCAGCATGGTCTGATTGGCTCCATCAGCTTCCACCATGCTCACTGAGGGGCTCTTGGTCTGGGACTCCAGTGGCAAACTTCCTCCAGCACTGTTTTTAGATAATACCTGGCCTGAAGCTGAACCATTTGTAACGCCTCCACCTGTCTCCATTGGGGCAGTGGTTGAGGGAGGAGTGCTTTCTAAGGGATGATCATCCTTGTTTTGTTTGGTCTTGTCATCAACCTGCATCTCTGCTGCTTGAGGATCCTTAATGCTCTTTCCTGTAAACAGAAAATACTCAATCAGTTTCACCAGGAATCAACCAAGATGCACCTACCCTGCAGAGGTTACAGGTTAGCAGCTGCCTGTGGAGGGAGCACTGAAGCTAAAGCAGCTATGCAGAGGCAGCACCAGTTTATCCTCCCTGTACCTCCTCTCCTTACACCAATGTAGTCATCCCGGCTGGACTCCCAGGCTCCAGCCCAGCAAAGCCCCTGATTTTTTTTCAGCAGGTGTTAATTTGTTTCAAAATGGCTGCAAAACAGCTCATTTCAACAGAAGCTCTGGGACTTGCAAGAAAGTCTGAAAGTCTGCATCAGGAATAGAGAACCTGCCTGTGAGGTTCTGGGAGCAGGCTAAACAGCTGGCTTGGCTGTGTGAGGATTTCAAGGCTGCCTATGAGCCAGCCTTAACCTGCCCTTGCAGAGCAGGTCTAGGAGAGCCATGGATAGACCAAGGTTCTTGGACTTGCCTGACTGCACTGACACTGAGGTCCAAAAAAGAGCTAAACCCATGGGCTGTCTCCTCAACAAGCACCTAAAGGACTTGGGCTCTTCTGCAAATAAGGTTTCTTTTTTAAAGGGCTTCTTCAGTCTTCCAAGTGTAGACTAAGATGGGATGGAACAGTTTCCAAGGCAGAAACAAGCTGTGCTACTGAGACTTGAGAGCATGGAGGGGACTTGTGTGGAGATGACAGCAGTGCCCCATCAGCATGGTGTCATGGCTGACACGTGGGTCAACCATCTCAGAGGGTTCATCAACACAGATGCAGGACCATGCTGCTCCAAATTCCTGCTAATTTTGTGACAGACCTGGCTAGCAACAGCTTGGCACTGGCTGCAATGCCTTCTTAAATAAAATGCCCCAAATGCAAACACAAAGGCTTCTTGCTGGTGCATGCCTGGCTCAGGTTCAGAGGCAGATGGGAATGAATAGCTGCAGGTACAGTCAGGTCTGTGTCCTTACCAGTCTGGCTCTCCTCTGGGCTCTCTGCAGACAAGGGTTTAGGAACTGCATCTGACTCGTGCCTGTTCTTTGTCTTTCTCAGAGTGAAGCCTTTCCTTATGTCGGCGAGCAGGGCGTCGATGACACACACCTCCTCCTGCTTCATCAGCCCCTTCTTGACTGGGTGGGGAGAGAGATGGGTGTTAAATGTGCTCTGTGATCCCACAACACTATATCCTGGCTGAAGGCAAGGGATTTGCTCCCAAGTCTTGGTGCTACAGCCTGGCACCAGTGGCACCAGCTCTGCCTGGACATGTCCCTGGTTGTACCATGACCTTGAAATATTCCCTGTTTGTTATCAATGTTGGTGGGAACTTTTTTTTTTTTTTTTTTGAGGAAAAATAACTCTAATTTTTCTTACCTCTCAGATCTTCTAATTATATTTTTCAGCCTTTCATTTTCATCCAGAAGAAGGCATATTTAAGTAACATGCAAGAATTTTGGGACAACTGTAGTAAAGAGGGACTATTCAAGTGTATTTGGGGACCTTGGATGGCGGATAAGTCAAATGTTTCTTTTTAGATTTGGGATTCAGAAGTTATGTTTAGAAATTGAAAAAGTTAACTAAAATACTTAATTTGTGGTGGTTTTCTTTCTTTGCTGTTCAGTCAGCAAACCTAAAATTAACTTCTCTGCCCAGCTGCAACTGTGGAAAGTCAATTCTTAGCTATGGCTGAAAGACACCTAAAAGCCTTTAGTCAGCCAGCACCTGGAAACCTACAAAATAAATTACAATTACTGGTCCATTAAAGCAGGACCACCAAAGAGCTCCTATGGCTCCATCTCTATTTTTTGAAGCCATTTTAGATACTCACTGACTTTTCCATTTTCTCCCTTCTGTCTCTTCCCCTCTTCCTCTTCTAGCTGTTTTTTCCTCTTCTCTGCTTTGGCAGCTTGCTCCTTTCTGTCCTTGTTTTCCTGCAGTGAGGTAATAGTGGTATGAGAAGGTTGGGTAAATGTCTGCTACAGAAGCTGATGAAGAGAAAGCAGATGTATAGATGAAGGAAGAGAAATTCTGGCCTGGTCCTGTGCAATAAATAAAATGGGCATTGGGAATAAGGGCTGTCATACCAAAATGGTGAGAGAGAATCGCTGACTTGGCCAGGACTCTGCCACGTCCCAGCTGGAGGTGGCAGTGGTGATATGCCTCACACAGCTCCCTGCAGTTTGCTCACCTGCCTGACCTCTAATTGAGGTGAAAGTGGGCGATACTGCAGCCACAGTATTTTCCAAACAGGTGGCTTTTTTACTACATATCCTCCTTCTGAGCCTGTTTGCTCAGGTTGGAGCAAAGGGTTAAGTTTTGTAAGCTCCCTTCTCTAAGACTTGCACACTTGGCGCAAAAGTCACAAAATCTTTGTGGCTCTGCAGCTAAAGTTGCACCAAAATCACAAATCCCTGGTGTTTGGGCCAGGCCCAGCAGCACCAGAAGTGCATGAGGATGCAGTTTGGGAGGGATCAGACATTGCTTCACTGGGGGACCTCATGCCAAGTGCCAAAAGCAGGAGGCTGTAACCAGGTTCTCCCGTGGATTCAGGTGCCCATCCCACCCCTGTCCATCAGAGTGGAGGCAGCTACCAGCACTAGGGATGCTCAGCATCCTGTGTGCAAATGCCAACCTTCAGGGCTCGGATGAAGAGATCTCTGAAGGTTTTCATGATGCTAAATATGTCTTCTAAGGACAACTTGCTTGGGTCTTCACAGAGATAGTTTGCAAGTTCTTCTCTCTTCTTTTCAATGGTTTCAAATTCCTCTTCCAGCTTTCTGGAGGCATCAATGCTGTCCTGAAACACATTAAATGCACACAGTAAAACATCATCCAGAGGACAACGAGTGAAGTGCACTCACAGAGAAAGGATTAGAGCTTAGATCAGGACTCTGGGTCCTGGCTTTAAACTGCAGCAGAGCTTCAGGGAAACAGGTGGGAAGAAATTAAGATTTGCAGATGATCTTTACTCTTGGCGTCTGTGCTGTGCCAGTTTACAGGAGTGGCTTGAGCAAGACATGGAAAGCTCCATGCAAAGCTTAATCCCAATCAAAGGGCTTCACTCTGATGATCCACACAGAAGGTGACCATCTTCTCTTAAAATGAAGAGTCACACAAAAGCATGGACAGAGCAGTTGAGGCACACACCCTAAGAAAGGGTCTCACCAAAGGTGTCTAGGTTTGGGGTGCAGCTGGCAAATGCACATTTGGGTTGTGTGGCATTGCAGTCTATTTCCAAATCTGAGAGTATGTCTTGTGGCAATATTTTCTCCCTTCTCATGAGGCGGCTCATGAGAGGAGGCTGCAGATGTACCATGCTCCACCTCTCTGTGTAATGAGGGAGATGTGAGACAGCTCCATTACTGACCTGGATGGGTTTCTCATACTGTTGTTTCACATCCTCATTTGATGATAAGACTTTCCGCTGAAGCTCCAGCAACTTCTTTAAATTGGTACCAGACTCCGTGCGTATAATATCAAGATTAATCCTGAAATCACACAGAACCCTTCCATCAGCTGACACTCTAGCATCTTGAGCTGACAAAGGAGTGGAGAAGTCTGAACTCGTGGTCTGGTCACCCCTCTGCTTCCCACCACTTCACTGGACTGAACCCTGTGCTCTGAACTCTCTATATAGTCCAAGCTCATGGAAAACAACTTCCCTCCTCCACAGTACTTATGGAAAGGCTGCCAGACCTACCTACAATTTTGTGTATTGGATAGGTGAATGCCAAAAAAAGCCCCGCATTCAAAAGGCTGTTCTCTACCTGCCATGCTCAGCATTAGTTCACTTTCCCTGCCTGGAGGTACTTCAGAAATGCTTCTGGGTAGCTGGCCTTCACCAGCTCCTGCCACCACAAAGGCAGTGCACATTTCAGAAGGGTCTGGGAGGCAGTTTTAACTGACTGCTCTGCAAATTTCAGTCCTAAGTGTTGCCAGCTGTAGTACAATTATTACATATTAAAGGGCTTTCAACATTCATCAACCAAATCTTTCAGTTAAAACTATGTAAGATGCCATCTTGTTAATCTCTATACCAGCTGTGTGTGTCCTAATTTCTGGTACATTGTTGATGTGCATGGGATTTATTTTTGTGTTTAATTCAAAGGAAGTGACACACAATTTTACCCTGCTGCTTTTGAAACATATTCAAGATCCTTTGGCAGTTCCAGTAGGTCCTTGTGGCTGTTTTCTACTTCCTGAAGAGGAAGAGAGAAAGAAGTGTTATTTGGTGTGTGGCAGGAGCTGAGGGGAAGCTGGACAGAAGTGTCCAGGAAGGATGACTGTGCTTTGTTCTGCTACTGCCCCTCTGTCTGTAATTTGCACATTCAGAGAGGAAAGGCATTTCCTCTGGCTATAAAAATGTAGAAGAATGCTGAACCCTGAGAAATACTCATAGTTCAAAGCAAAGCAGAGCTCTTCTTGAGCATGGAGGCAGGCAGGACTGTGGTTTGATGCAATCTGACACTTCCTACGGTCCCAGAAGGGTACTAAGAGGCCTTGAATCTTAATTGCATTTTTTACTTTCACAGCTGTCCTTGCTGAAGCTACTGCCAGCTAAAGCGGGGCTTGAGCATGGGTAACTGAAACCAAGGGACATTGATGAATGAAGGTGGCAGAGCAGAGCATAGAGAAAAAATGATAAAAACAGCATTGCGGGGAATAGGAAAGCCATGGGGGCTTGGAGAGAAGCATGAAAAGCCTGAGCATAGTCTGGAGGAAAAGTCCATGGAAAGGCAGAAAGGCTGAATGAGCCAGGACAGCTTTGTGCTCTGTGGTTTGCAGCTGCTGATGTGCACATTGCACAAATAGGAAAGGAAGTTGCAGAACTGTGGGAAAAGATGCTGGAGGGAAGCAGAGCAAGTCTTAAAATAAGGAGTAGTGCCCACAAGCAGCCCCCACCAGAGTCACCAAAGTGATTCAAACACTCCTTACTTGTGACTCTCTGGGGCTTGCCAGGGAGGACGTGAGTATGAGCATGTGGCATTAGCCAACAGCAGAGTAGGAGAAATGTCTCATCTGTGATAAACCCTCCCTCTTCCCTACTGTTCAGGACTTGGCAGTGGTACCTCTAGAATATGGTGGAGCAGCGTAATGCGGGTTTGGTTTGCTTTGGTTTCTGTTAGTTTGAGTAAAGTGCTGATTTTAAACCCATCGGCATCACCTGTGTGACTTCCCTACAAGAGAGAAAAAAAGCAGATGTAACTCCTGTGTCCATCCAAATTATAACCCCAAAGGAGATAATTCACAGACTGTAATGGGGGAAGGAGAAGACAAAAAAGTCCTTACATAGTTCAGGAAGTTTCCAACTTTGAGAATCAGTTGACAAAAGACTGGCAGGCGATGACTGGTCAGAAGATCTGAAAAATATAAGGGACTTTTAAGCTAAAGCCTCTGTTACACCAGAACTTTATTTTATAAACCAGAAATTTCCTAAACTGCATTGAAATTGGGATTCTGAATTCCACTAATCAAATTTGATATTTTGGCTTTGCAGCCCAATGCCCAACTGGCAGAGAAAGTGACTCTATGTAGATTTCAGTTCCATGGGTTGTAAAAATAAAAGTCTTTGTTGACTGATGTTTCTTTCTTTATATATGGTCTCTCATTTCCTAAGGGCAAATAACCTGGAGTTGGACCCTCCTCACTAACAGCAATCAAAGTCCTGCCTTCTTTGCAAGTTTCCCATTGTGGGCAAGGGTAATGGGGCTGCAAATTTAATCTTGCCAACTTCATTTAGCTGTGCGTGAAGCCAGTTCTGACTGTCCTATGATCACCTGTCAGCTTCTAAAACCAGACATGTTCCCTGTTCCTGGTCTCTCATGGTAGAGGTGATTATGGACCAGATATGAAGGGTGATTGACAGATATGTCCTTGCTCTTACAACAGGGTGCTGCAGTGCTGTGCTTTCTGAAGCACTCAGCTTTGAGGCAGGAACAGCTCCAAAGGAATAACTGGGCTGCTGGGAAGTCACTTCAGGGGATTCTTCAATTTATCCCAGCAGACAGCTGTAACGCCAGCTGGAGAAACCCTCAGCGGGAGTTGGGGGAACTGGCTCTGTAGGACAGGTGACACTTGACAGTGCCAAGAGGAGCACACTGCTCTCAGAGGAGTGGGACCAAAGGTTTCTGCCACAGGAAGCTAAAATCTATTGCATAAACTTACCATATTGGAGCACCAGCAATTTATAACCCAAAATAACAACCTTTGTCTTCTGGTTCCATTTCTAGGCAGGAAAATACTAAAGCATTGCTACTTTAGGGAAATTTTGGGGTAGGCTTTTCTGACAGCAGAAAAAATTGCTGTATGAAGCTCTTAATTTGGGAAATAATGCTGGATGGATGAATTAGCTGCAGTGCAGCCAGCTCTGCTGTCTAAATTCAGCTCCTTTGAAAAGGCTGATGAACTTTCAGCACTTCACCATTCAAAGTGTTTCAGAGGAATACATCTGCTGCAGAAAGAAAGGGATGAGGGTGAGAGAAAATGATCTTTGGTCCTCCTAAAGGCTTTGACCATTAGTGGAGATACCTAATCTGCATCCCATTTTCAGCAAACCAGTGAACAGACCACACAGGAGTTCTTTAGTTTTGGGTAGTAGTATTGCAGAGCTCCAGGGGGAGTTTTGTGGAGGTTAAAATTTCCTGTCTTAAAAGAGATCCAGAAATAAGTTCAGGCCATCAATACCTTCACAGGCTCTCCGGATGGCTTCAGCTTTGGGCTGAATCATGTCGAGCACGACAGTGGTCTCTTCACAGATCAGCATACACTCAATGCGCAGCTGGTAGCTAAGGGTGGAGATGGATTCACAGCATAAAGGCACTGAGATCTCAGCACAGGAGCCCCCTTCCCACATCCCCAGCAAGCCCATGCCACCCCACAACACTGCTGTCAACCACATCCATACCAAACCACTGGTGTGGCCTGTGGAGGCAGGCGAGGGGAGCTGCTTGCCCTGAGGACCAGCAGGGATGTAGGTTCTGCTGATGCCTTGTGGACAGCAGAGAGAAGTTTCCCCTTCTTGGCACTGCATTTGGCACTGCCTTTCACTAAGTTATGGAGTATCCTTGCACAGATCTGACCCTGAGTCCCTGAGAGGGAGAGGAGGTGCTGGATCAGGAAGATCATCTAAGGGGTAATAGGGAAAGGGATAGCTCCAAGGGGGAAGGAGAATCCACCAGTTATATCTATCAGTGTTGGTCTGTGAGGTTCCTATAAAGAAACTTAAAACTTCCCAGAGGAAAATCAAGAAACAGAAGTTCATGACCAACAACCTTACCTAGGAATCTGAAGGAGGAGAAGATAGAACTGATCTGCGTTTGCCAGCTTTGATTTCTCTTCTTTGAAGGCCTTCAGGTTTTCTATCTAATGAGAAATAAAGAATCAAGACTGCAGGGCTGCACTATGTGTTCAGCTCTGTGAACCAAGGGTACTGTTTTCCTCCTGACCTCATGCTTTTCTGGCAGCAGCTTCAGCAACTGCTTCAGAACCTCAACATCAAACTTGGTCCGGTCTCCATTCTGGATCATGGCAGTCACCTCTTCATTGGAGCTGCAGGAAGGAGGAGGAGAGCCAGCCATCAACCAAAGGCCACTTTTCATCACACACTACCAAGAGATTTAGCTGCGCAAGCACTCTGTGCTTTCCCTAGTAAAGAGTCACAATAATCCAAAAGGAAAGGTATTTTCTCACAATTAATTTAGAATCAAGACCTGGATCCCTGCTATGACCCAAATCTTATTTCTGGCCCTGATCAAATGACTCAAGGCCAGAGATGAATCCTGCAACTGAGATCCTGCCTCTGAGCATTTGTTTATCTTAAAAGAAAATTGAACTCTTCATTTGTCCATTGGCCCTGACTTGATGAGGGATTTGATCTCCAGATGTCTCACAGTCTGTGTCACCCAAAGAGTCTGTGCCACAACTTTATCTGTAAAATGTAGACGTAACTCCTTTGGCAGCATATGGGGAAGTTGTATGTCAAAACATAATTAAACCCCCAAACTCAGTATTTTAAAGACAGTATAGGACAAAATGGGGAATGTTCAGATGATTTAGTAGCATGGACACCAAAGCACATTGGCTAGTACAGATTTCGTGAGGACATTCCAGATACTGCAAAACCTGCTCAAAAGTTTTGTCAACTGTCATGAAAACTGGCCATATCTTACCATTTAAATTGCTTCAAAAATATGTTCAAATTGAGACTTTTCTTGGAGTCCAAAAATGTGATCTTCATTAAAGAAAAAGAAGATATCTCATATTAGATGAGCTGTCTGCAGGGATCTTTACTTGAAAAAACGAGGGGGGGGGCCTCCTCACCTCCTTCGGCTCTGCCTTCACTGGTGCTGCTGTCTTCTCCTTGGGGGTTGGCTGTGGGAAGCAGAACAGCTGCTCAATGCTGCTGTAGTTGGGCTCTATCATTTCCTCACTGCTGCTGCTCACAGAAGCCCACATTGAGTGGCTCTCTGAAAGAGAGACAAAATGTTCAGAAGTGTTCAGACTGGCTGCAGGGACAGCTGAAAGCTCCTGGCGCCTGGGGCAAAGTGAGCTGCTAGCAGGGACACTCTTCAGAACGTCAATGAAATAAGAAGAGACATATTAGTCCTGGATAAATGCTCATTATTGAAGAGGGCAAGTGTCACAGGTGGGATCCAAAGGCCCTGGTAAGAGGAGGCAGCACTGGGCACACAGAGGCTGTACGGTCCCATCCCTCCCTGTAAAACTGCGTTTTCCTCCATGGTGGGAGGAAACAGACATTTCGTTTCTATGTCCTGGTTGATATTATTTTTGCTTCCTTGCATCCTAACAAAGGGACTGGGCACAACTTGGACATTTCCTGACTGTATGCTTCTCCATTTCTCATTTTATACTCAAGTCTCCTTGTATAATGCTGGTTACAGGACTGCTTGAATTTATTTCTACTCCAATTTCTTATATCTTAAAAAAAATCATCACCCTAACATGCCTGTAGAAGCCTCTACTGAAATAATCCCAACATTTTAACTGCTCTTGTGATTGAAGACATGCCTTATTTAGATTTCACCTCTGCCTACTTTCATGCAGTGGATGCCTTACTTGTCTAGGACAAAGCTGACACAGCTTGTACCAGCTTCTTCTCACATTTCATGCTCCACTTTGAATCCACTAGTAGAGGGAAATGTAACCCAAAAATCAAGAGATATGTGATGTGATCCTCACATGCTCTCTTCCTCATGACTTTAATATACCCAGATGCAAGCACAGATGAGATGGGTAATAAAAGTTTGGGGAACTCAGATCAGAGCCTGATCTAAGGCACATCATAGTTAATTAGGAAAATATTCCCATCCCTTTCTCTTCTTTTAAGTTCCAAGTATTTTAGTTATAAGCAAGCTATTCCAAAGTATTAATTCTGTTAGAATAGTTACTATTACATTAGTAGTTCCATGTTATTTTTATATCAGCTCTATAGGTCAAAAGTAAAAGAAATCAGAGAAGTTCTGTATCTAAACAGAGACAACCACATCTGACGAACTTTAAGATAGTGTTTCTTCCCCTGGGAAGCAAAAGCAGCAGTGTAAAGCACCCCTAAAGCAGCAGTGACTTTATGTGAGAAGCACCCACCTCTCACCACGTTGGAGGGCAGCTTCTGCCAGTTCAGCTTCTTCATTCTCAGCGTTGGTGTCTTCACTGTCTTGCGGGGAGGCCTGCCCAAGCCAAGGGAGCAGCTGTACTGGGAGGCCACCACGGCTTCTATGTGATCTCCTGTCATGCCAGGGAGGAGGGGTGGAGGGGGAGGGATGCCCCCCATGCCAGGCAATGGGGGTGGAGGGGGAGGGATGCCTCCCATGCCAGGCAATGGAGGTGGAGGAGGAGGGATACCAACCATGCCAGGCAATGGTGGAGGAGGAGGAGGGATGCCCCCCATGCCAGGCAGTGGAGGTGGAGGAGGGATACCAACCATGCCAGGCAATGGTGGAGGAGGAGGAGGGATGCCCCCCATGCCAGGCAATGGAGGTGGAGGAGGAGGGATACTAACCATGCCAGGCAATGGAGGAGGAGGAGGGATACCAACCATGCCAGGCAATGGTGGAGGAGGAGGGGGAATACCCCCCATGCCAGGCAATGGGGGTGGAGGTGGAGGGATGCCAGGCAGTGGAGGAGCTGGAGGTGTATTTGTCATGGAGGATGTGTGGTTCATGGCTGCTGTGCCAGAGGGTAGGGGTGGTGGGGCTGGAGGCGCCGGGTTGGGAGCAGTGTTGGAGGGAGGGTTAGATTTCTCTGGCAGAGCACAGCAGGCTGTGAACTGGCAGGATGAGATCTTCTTTTCGTTATCCAGTGGCCCTGAGGATGCCACTGGGGGCCTGGTGGGGTTTGATGATCCCACTGGACATCGAGCTGCACGTGCACATGGTTCTGGTTCACCCTGGGTGCCTGCAGTTGCACTCCCAGACAGGCGGTTTTCAGCTCGCTTTTGTTTGTTTGGATGTTTTTTGATAGACAGTAGCCTCTCAATGACTTCTTCCACTGTGTTCCCTTGGACTAGAGAAATGAGCCAGGGTCAGGGAAGGGGATGAGGCCCACAGGCTGGTTCATGCTATTCATCCCTCACCAAGCAGCAGCTCTGGAGCCATGGAGAGTCCATTTCCTGGTGTCACTACACAACTACACTTTTGGCTTCTAGGCAATTTCCTTTCCATGTGCCCAGCCCACAAACACTTTGAGTACACCTGCCAGCAGGACAGGCCAGCACTAGTGGCAGGCTGCCAGTGAGAACAGATTCCCACTGACTGCCATGAGCCAAAGCTCAGGGATTAACCATTAAAACAAGACTGGGAATCCCAAGCCCACTGCTAAACGTCGCCACCCACATGGATGAGGCTTTACTTGACCTTATACAGAAGGTGTAGCTTCTGTTCAGCTCTTACCTAGTCCCACAGATTATTTCCTGCACATTGGGGAAAGACTTTTATAGGACAAGGGAAAACAAGAGGAGTGTGCGAGGCTGAGTGGTCATTCTTACTGTCATTGGCAAGTAAAAGGGCTCTGTTCACTACGGCATCCAAGGACTCCCACAGCAGGAGGCTGGAGTGATGAGATGGTTCCAAGTGCAGCAGGCTCTGAAGGATGGACAGGAGCTGGACAGAGACTGGAGAGCGGCTCACCTGGAAGACAGAGCAGCTTCTGTCACAGCAAGGCTGGTTCAGAGCAAAGTGGATTAACTTTGCCATTGTGTGTGACCTCACACCCCATGCAAGGGGAAACTTACTTTATTGAAGAGAGATGAAAAGACCTCATGATGATCGTTCATGTTTATCCCATCACATATCCTTAATAATTCCTCATCATCCTCTATTTTGAACTCCTCAAATGTGTCACACTGGATAAGCAGATCCTCCTCCTCGATGTCTCTGCAATATTACAGCATTCATTTTCATTGGAGAGACCTTCACTAATTTTCAGCTGACCTTTTTTTTGTTAAATGGCTTTTATCTGTTTGCCTCTCAGACTCAGCCAGTTGGTGTTGAAAGTACCCAACTCTGCCTTACTTATAAAGGATGAGATGCCATTAGTGCATCCTTTCTTGAACTGAATGTACTTCTTCCTACAGCCAACACATACAAAGGAATGGCACTTCTCATGGCATTACCTGGCCCTGTATAGGCTTGCTATGGAATTCTCCTTGGAGCTGTAACAATGGAGTGGCATTCTGATCTTTTTGAAACCAGGCTGCCACCTTTACTTTTTTAAAGTCAAGACTAATTGAAAGTATTCCAGTGATGTTTCTATTTGAAAAACCTCCCTCTCTGTTAATCAAAACTGGATTTAAAAATGCACAGACACTCTAAAGCTGACTTTTTCAGCATTCTCAAGACCACTCAGTGTTAGAATTTTACAGTTGCTGCTCTGTAAAAAAATTTTCTCTTCCCTAATTTTTATGGTGTTGGATAGAGTAATTCCAGTTACATGGATAACTGCAACTCACATAAACTGCATTCTAGAATTTATCACAGATGTTTCCGATAGAATATAATTTTTAAATTACATTCAGATATGCATTAGTAAATTGTTTTAGCTGAATGCTTCTGGGACCAACAGCAGCAGTGAAGTGGTTTTGAACACAGTGAGCTGCTCAGTGAGCCTGCAGCATTGCTTCAGATTCAGTCTGAAACAGCCTCAATGAGGACATTGCTACTCCATCTGTGCCCAGAGCCTCTGTGCATGCCATCTGTGCCAACAGCTGTCCCCGTGACACTATGGTTGGCAAGAGCATCTTAACACTGTCCAAATGCCTCTAGCTCCCATGGAATGGGTGCATACAAGCATGGTCCACTCCACCCAGGCACACTGCACTCCACACAACAGGAGGTTGGATAAGTATTAAGTTTCCACAGCTACTTCACTGTCAATCTCATTTAAAAAAAATATTAAGTAGAGATCCTTACCTTAGCTTGTCTAAAACATCCAACAGCTGAAGCCCTGGCAGGTGAAAAAATAGATATAGTTGCGTTATGACCCACTTGGTACATATTTGTTATGATCTTTATATGTGCTATGCTCATAAACACTTTTTGCAGAGAGAAAAAGTGAAAATATCTTCAAATTAATCTATCAAAGTGGGTAGAGTCAATGTGGTAAATGATGACACACCACAGCACAAATCTGGAGCACCTGTGTGAACCACTGCACAATCCCCCTGGGATTACAGAGGAACACAGGCAGTTTTGGGGCATGAGTGACCTCAGTCCAAATTAGATATCTGATCTGATAGGTCTGATATGGTCAAATATTCCTTGATGTCCATGGAGAGAAATGGAGCCCAGGCTGACCAACTCAGAGGCATCCAGTATGTGAGGTGAACCCCAACAATGGTAGCTAGGAGCCTGGGATTCTAGCAGTTGGAAAGAACCTCTGAACCATGGGACAGCCTCTGTTGGCTCAACTGAGTAGACACAGAGTGACAAAACCTTATCAACTCTTACAAGTATTGGAGTATATGGAAATGTGGCCACATAAGATGGTTAGTTATAGAAATGTTCTGAAGAACCTCAAGTGATACAGTGCTGCTGGGATTCCAGAAAAGATCAAAGCTATGGGAAAGCAGCCAAGCTAAAAAAATCTGTTGACAGAAAGGCTGTTGAGAATAAAAGTCAAAATAAAGAAGAAAATTAATATTTGCAGTTTTGCTCCCCAGCTTCCTCAAGCACCTTATCACAGAATCACTGGGTTGGAAGAGACCTCCAAGATCATTTAGTCCAACCCAGCCCTAACACCTCAACTAAACCATGGCACCAAGTGCCACATCCAATCTTTAAACATATCCAGGGATGGTGACTCTGCCACCTCCCTGGGCAAATCATTCCAGTGCTGTACCACCCTTTCTGTAAAAAACTTTTTCCTAATATCTGATATCTAATATAGATACATCTGAATAAAAACCCATTTGGTAATGGACTTTCTCCAGGGAAAGGTGTGACAAACATCCTTACCTATGAACTCGTTTCTGATTTGTGTCCTGGTTCTCAGCTCCTCTTTCCCCAGGATGATGGCATTGATAGCACTGAGCAGTGTCACCATGTATGGCACATTGTCTGTGTTGGAGAGCTCGTTCATTATGATGCTGAATCGATACTGCTGGTTCTTCACACTCTGTTGGTAACACAACTGATATTATGACAAGAATGGTCTATTTAGGCATAAATGCCTATGACTGTGGTGCAGGCTCTCAGATAGAATTAGCACCTGAAATCCTCAGCTTATCCCACTGTGCACAGGACAGGAGGACACAGGTAAAAGCAGCACTCCTCCATTGTGGTTGGCAGAGAAAGCCATTGAAAACACCTCTCAGATCCCTTTGTGCTTTCTGATAACTGGTGCATGTACCTGAGCTCGTGGGCAGTGAGACCTGTGGATGTGGCAACATTTATTGTGCTGGTGGTGCATTTGCTGCCAGAAAGCACTTTGTGGCTGGCAGTCATCTGTCCACACAAGTCACAGAACAGCACCACAGGCCTACGCTGACCACAAAAAACTTCCTACAACTTTCACTTTATAAACCCTTACCTCTCTTACCAAAACAATGCAAAGTAAACCTTATTCCCACTCTTTTCTGTGGTACATGGATCTGTCTGCATGGATCAAAGCTGAGGCATTCCTCCTAGTCCAACCAAACACTTGCCTTGTAATGGTCCAAGGCATCCAGAGCCAAAGAGTGGCCATCTGATGAGTAAATGCACAGGGCAGCCAGGAGCTCAAATATTTGCTTTTTGACCATGACATTAGTTGTGTCAAGCGCTGTAGGAAAAACAGAACAAAAAAAAGCAAAATTTACAATGACATTTATGTTCTGAATATCAGTGTCTTCTGCTACATGGATTAGGAATAGTAGTAGAAAAGAGACTGAAGGAGAGGACCCATTACAATGGAAGATGGGAAGAGAAATATCTTAAAGAACAGATATCCCATCCCAATAGCATTATGTGATAGTAACTTCTAGTGGTAACAGTAAATGCTACAGGTATCCCACTGGCATTTTGGTGTAGCTTGTAGTTATTCATCTTTTCCATGTCCCAGTGATATGCTGCAACAGCAGCCACACACAGAATCAGCACTCCCAAAGTTTATTTCCCATTTTCACATATGAGTATTATCTAGAACAGCAACTGAATAATTTTCTTTGATTAATGACTCTTATTTTTAGTGCAGAAAAGCTCAATATGCATATGAGTTAGAGCAATTGTTCCAATGGGTCCCCATGTATTCCCATTTTGCACTACTCTTTCTCTGTGAGCCCTGAGAGCTGGGAGGGAGTGCATTAGGCTGTCTTATTTTTCCTGTATTAGAGCACAAAGAAGCTCCAACACTGAAAAGTCCAGGATACCCCCTGATTTCACAGTACAAAAATGCCAGGTCTATATTTTATATAGGCTAAGAAAATGCAGGGTGAAGAGGAAGGAAGGGGACTTCAAAACTGAAGAGGGAGGCAAGTCAGCTTTCAGACTAAATGCACTTCAAAAAGCTATTAATAAAGGTTTCTGGGTACAGCTGTGATCTCTGTGGAGCAGCACAGAAGTTATCCTTCCAGCACCAGCATCACTAAGTGCTGTACAGTAAGTTCTACAAGATGCCCAAATGAATTTCAAAGCTAATGACCAGCCAAGTGAATGGCAGGAGAATGTAAGTGGTGTTACCCACCATCTTCCAGAAGGAGCAGAGTGAGCACCACAGAGAGCAGGCTCTCTTGAGTCCAAACATGCCACTTTCACTCCTCTTTACAGGCTACAAGACTCCAAGCCCTTTCAGTTCCTCTCCTCTGCCCTTGGAGCTCTCAAAGACTGAATAGCAGTCTGCTGACAACCAAAGGGTTGAAGATTCCTCATGCCTGTATGCAGATAAGGCTGAGTTTACCCCCAGCTTCTCAGTAAACTATGACAATATTTGTGTGGAAATAGCACTGGGTGGCAAAAGCAAGGTGATTTCATAGCAGTTCTATTTTAAAGAAGAAAACAATCTCATTAATCAGTTGTGACCAACCATTTCCAACTAGCCTGGTGCAGGGCAGGAGGATAAGCAACAGGAAAGTGCCCCTCCCCACCCCCCCCCCCCCCGATGCCACATGTGATGGACGAAGCAGGAAGACGCCTTCTCACCTTGGAAAAGTTTTCTGACGTAGCCCTCATTGCTCACAATGTACTCTATGCCTTTGTGGGAGTTCATGACTGCTCGCACACAGCTAATGCAGGTGAGCTGGAGCAAGGCATCAGATATCCTGGCCACTCCTCGCCCAGACAGCCTGTCCAGAGCCTCCAGGAGGAGATCCAGCCCAGACAGCTCCAGGAACTGAACCATCCAGGCATCGTCGCTGTTCTCCAGCCTCTTCTTCAGCCCGGAGTAGTTCACCACTGAGGGCATTTGCAGGAGACGGATGCACAGCTCTGGCTCTGCATTTTCCAGGTTGGCCTCTGACTGGTCGGTCTCCTGGGGTCCGAGTTTCTCCTTCAGGGCAGCCCACTTCTTGTGGGCACCTTCCTTTTTGATTGACATCATGAACAGTTTGTTCTGAAAGAAAAAAGAGAAGACAATGTGAGAAGTTTGTCTGGACTGACCAAAAACTATCCAGTAGCCTGCTTTTTGTCCAGTAATTGGGATGTAAAGCCCAATTACAGCAGGTCCCAGATCTCCAGCACTTAGGGCACACACTGCGACCAGTCCTCTGTTGCAGAAACTCAATATATCCTCACCTTAACCATACACATTATATTCAGGCTCTGAAGACTCTGTGGAGAGACTTTTAGCACATCCAAGCCAGCAAATACAGCTTTAAAAGTGGCAAATTTGCACCAGTCAATTGCCACTGCCTATTTTCATGCAGTGAAAGGATAAGGTTGGAAGCAGCATTATCAGCTCTGAACTCCTAATGCCCATTAAACCACTTCAAAATCTCACTGTGCTGGAGAGGCAGTGCAGTTTCTAAGCATTTGTAATGGGATGGAGAAATAATTTTGAGCACATCCTGCTCATAAGAGCATCTGATTACCCTGTTCCTTTTCCGCTTTTGTTTCTTTTGACTGATGTTGAGGTTAATTTTATAGCACTCACTTAATCCCTTCCTGTCTGCTGTAATAGCAAATATGTTTGTACACATGGTGTTTATGCCTGATAATGTGAGAGCCTGACAGGCTGTGAGTGCAGGTACAGCAGCAGGAGACTTGCTACAAAAACAGTAGAGCACTTTTTTGGAGATGGGGAGCAATGGCCCGTTCTCCCTGGAGAACACGGCCTGTCCAGCCAGGCCATCAGCAGCAAGGAAGGCCAGGAACTGAGTCAGCACAGAGAAACTGCAAAGCCAAGTGTAACTCTTGGTGCCAGACTTTATGGTTTTAGGCAGGTTTATTATTTTTCAGACTCACAGGGACCAAGTCATACAATGCAAGTCCTTTTCAAGCTGCAAAGCTGCAGTGGCCAAAAGTAGTTTTGTCCACTGAGATTAGCTCAGCTGGTCAGAGCTAGGTGCTAATAATGCCAAGGTTGTGGAACTGATCCCCATATGGGCCATTCACTTAAGAGTTGGATTTGATGATTCTTGGGGATCCTTCCCTACCCAGTATTCTGTGAAACTGTCATTCTGTTTTAAAGCTGAATTGCTCCCATAGATGACATTTTGCCCATAAAAATTGATGCTACCTCCCTGTCCTGCCACACCACCAGTATCTCTGTTCCCCTGGGCTGCTGAGCTTGCAAAGAGCTCAAAATAACCTGGGGCAAGCTGGCCCTAAAACTCAGCACTTAGGGGATGGAAGGGATTATGGGAGACTCTTATTTTCCTTTCCCAGCTCAAGTACAAGGCTTTCTAGCCCAGTGACTAGGGAAAATGCTTGAAAAATCTAAACTAAGTAATCTCTGGAAGGTTTTTCCAGAAAGCCAAGATAAAGGATGGAGACTTCACAGTGGTTGGAAAAAAATATCTTATTTTAAAGCCTGCTTTGTGATTTTTTTTATGGGGACTGTGCCATTGAGCAAGGTCCTGGCTCTTCCCTGCAGCAGAGCTTGTACGGCTTCTGTTTTACCCAAAGGGTAATTTTGGCAATTTTCCCTTGGGAAATATACAGCCAAAAGATTTCCTCACTGATTAGTGATAGGCATGATATTATAGGTTTAAACATGCCTCTTGGAAAGATGCAAAGTGTGATGGGGTAGGACACTTGAAAAATTTCGCTGAGAAAATGTGATGGTGGGATTTTCTGGCAGCTCACATAATCAAAGCCTGCATTGAGAGGTCAGAGGAGTGGAAGAGTTAGCAGGGTATGGTGACAGAAAAGCCATTTAAAGAGCTCTGGAGAAACCCTCTTGCAGAGTTTTCTTTTGCTTCAGTGGGAAAGAAGCTGGCCAAGCACCCAGTTGCTCCCTGTTCTGTTAGCTGAAAAGATGATGGTCACGATCCAAAAACATGAAGTGGCAAATATACCATCTGAGAACACACTGTACAGCTGAAAAGCGATAAAAAGGACCATAAAAAAACCAACCCAACCAATCCCCAAACAAACCTCCCTGCCAAAGCACAGGCTTGAGTTTCCAAGATTTGTCATCACTCCCAACAGCCCAGAGCCCTTACTCAACTCTTGGTAAAATTCTTTTTGGGATTAGTTAACCCCAGTCCCTCCCCTGTATTCAAGCCCAGGAATTTGGCTTAGCCTTAATGCAAAGGTAAAGAGAAATCCTTCCACACTGGAGGGAGAGAAGCAAAAGTTTCCTGCCCCGGGTTCACAGCTCTGGGGATGGGGCAGCATCCTACACCTCCCACCAGTCATGGTGACTGCAAATCTACAGTCACGGGGCTGCAGAGGTCCACCTGCAGTCAAATTCTCCTCCAGGCTGTGCATGGAGCCCGGCCATCCCTTTGCAGTGCTGGGGTCAGGCTGGACCTCCAGAGTAGGGCAGTACTGAGGACCATCTGACCTAGGTGCTGGTCAGCCCATGGGGCTGCAGAAGTGGCTGCCAACAGCAAGCTCCTCTCTCTTGTGTGACTTCTTTTTATACTCAGGAAATCACGTTTTTTAATTTGAACATGACTAAACTTTTCTCAGACAACAAAGCAGGCTGACTTTTTGCTCCCAGATGTATGAATGCCTCATTATATTGTATTTGCATTAAATCCTATCAGCTACAGCAAGTCAGAGAAACTACAACAGAATTATTGACCTCAGGCTTAGCTGATTCCTGAAAATTAAGCTTCACCAGTGCAACAGGAGACAGGAAATACCAAGAGAGCATCCTGTTTACAGCAGATTTGTTCTGAATTATCCTTCCCTCCCACCTGCTCCACACAGATGTGAAGAGATGAGAAACAGAACCAGGCAGCACCTCTCCAAACAGTCCTGCCTTGTGGTTTTATGCACTAAAATTAACAGACTGGATTGATTAAATATTCTTCCCCACAGAGAGTGCATTCTTTTTGTGGGAAAGAATAAAGGTAACTAATATATCTAATTGTAAAAAGGGAATAAAATAAACAGGAGCTGTACTATATAAAGGGAAAGGAAATGAACATGGAGGAGATGGCAATACGACTCTGCAGATGGTGTGATAGATCTGTTTACAAACACAGATATGAATGATATATTGTGAATGCAACATCTTCCCATATTTTCCATGAGGAAAAGTGTTGCAAAGATGTTCGGATACATCCTTAAAGGGCTGCTGCTTTTGCCTTTTATCTCTGACCACGGGAGCTTGTTAGCAGGTAAATGATCTCAGCAGAGTGAGACAGACAAGGATTGAAATGGAACACATCTATCTGGCTGGCTCACAGAGGCTATTTAGACTATGCTGGCTGAGGGAAGGAAAGTGCTCTGATAAAACCAGACAGGACAGCTGAATACACCTCACCTCTTGGCAGCAGAAGGCCACAGGGAGCTTTGCTTTTTGTTTCCCAGTGCAGAGAGGGGGCTGTGACGGTGGGAGCAGTGTCCCCAGACCCTGTGTCTGACCATGCCTGCAGCATCCATCCTCTGCCTCCCCAGCGGTCTGCTCAGCACTGGGGCTGGGTGCTGCTCCCTGGAGCACAGCCTGATACTGTGTCTGTGCTTGGTGCTGTGGGGGCACTCACAGCCACAACCAAGAATCACAGAATAGTTTAGGTTTGATAAAAGACCTTTAGGATCATCTGAGTCCAACCATTAACCCAGCACTACCAAGCCCACCACTAAACCAGGCCCCCAAGCGCCACATCTACATGACTTAAATGCAATTCTCTCCTCATCTTCTCATCCTCAGAGGTTGGATAGCCCTGACAGGGAATCACAGAATGTTAAGGGGTTAGAATGGACCCTAAAAATCATCTAGCCCCATCCCCTCTACCATGAGCAGGGACATCTCCCACCAGACCAGGTTGCTCAAGGCCCCATCCAGCCTGGCCTGGATGCCAGGGTTATGGCATCCACAACCTCCCTGGGAAATCTGTGACAGTGTCTAGGTACCCTCAGAGTAAAAAATTTCCCCCTCTTTCAATCTGTACCCATTACTCCTTGTCCTGTCACTACAGTTTCTCATGGAAATTCTCTCCCTGGCTTCCCTGTTAGCCCCCTTGAGATACTGGAAGGTTGCTATAAGGTCTAATGCAGCATCAATGTAAAAGTACTCTTAATTTTAGGGTTTATGATTCCTTTGGGAAACATAAAGGTATCCTGAGAGCTTGTGTTCTTGCATGTGGCAACAGCAATATCTCAATTCATGGTGTGAACTCCTCGGATCACTGGGTTTGCAAAGTTGTAATGTTCCCTGCATTCATCCAACCTGGTCTGTAAAATTTCCTCCTCCTTTCTTTCTAAATCAAGTGCTTCTCAGATTCAGTTTTCTGTGCCTCTCTGTCCTTCAAGTCCACTCCTAGGGAGATGACATCTGTGGGAGATAAATCAGGGCACATCAATACTTCCTCCATCCTGTGAAGCTGTGGAGAACAGAGCTGCACAGCACAGCTTTCAGTCTAAATTATTACATGCCTCCAGGATGACACGGATCACAGCAAGGACTGGGGAGGGCATGTAAAAAGAAATTTCTCAGGGCAGCTATGTATAATTGAGTGAAAACAAAAGGGAGAAAAACTGCAAAGGTCAAAACTATTCTGGTTTTTTTTTGGGGGGGAGCAGACCCACTGCCTATGCAGAAGAATGGGACTGTGGGGCTGGTGTGTGTGTGAGGGGGAACAGCAGCTCCTTGCTGCCCTTTGAAGAATTCTGGGAGCATCCCAATCACACATGCTGCCCTCACAGCCCTCTGCTCCCATCCACAAGGCTGCCAGGCTGAGAAAAACTCCTTTATGCTGCTCTGTCCCCCCTCCCTTCCATGCCTGTTCCTGGCACTCAGGAGCCCGTTCTGCCTGGCTGAGTGCTAATGACAGGTTTCGCTTCTGGGTAGTTCCAGTTTTCCCTCTGCTGCTGGGAAGATGCCAAGCCTTTGTATTTTGCAACATGTCAGACTACTCAGTCCCAAAAAGAAACAACATCCTGGCTTTGTGCTTTCCAAAATCACTTCTGGAAGTGTGATGTGTTTCCTCCACCTCTCCTTTTGCTTTCATTTGTGCTGTTGTTTTCCTGTGCAGTGTCGGAAGAGCTCACCTACATAAAAGCCAACAAACCATCCTCCCATGACCCAAGATGAGCTGGGGGAAACCACAAATCTCTATTTTAGACACCAGCCTGATCCCTTGGTGTGGGCCCAACAGTGTCTGAAGGAATCAGCAGCATTCTCAGTCTCTCAGGGCAGCTGAGGATAAGGGCACGGTGGGGAAATTCAGGCAAGCAAACCAAAGGCATGGTTTGCACAACAGACCTTGCCCCAGCATGCAAACCAAGTGCTGCTCCATCCTTCTGCTGCTATGGCCAGTAGCCTCAGCAGTCTTTAGATTTACATATTTTGTAGATCACCTGTATCAGAGGCCAGAATGTGTGATTTATGATCAAAAAATGAAAAGGTTTTGGAATGAGTGCCCACTCTTGCTCTTCAGTACTGAGGAAGTTCGTGAGGTCTCTGGCACATGTGCTTTGCTTTGGCACAGCCTCCAGGAGCTCTCACAACACAGCCCAGGTCAGCTGTGTTCTAAGCAGTGCTGCAAACCATTATGGGGAATATTTTTTCTTTAGGAAATGAGGGAGCATGGACACACACCCTGCTGCAGCTGGTGGGCAGGAACTGTGCCAACCACACTCAGACTGAGCCTGGCACAGGGCTGGCTGGTAGCAAATCCCCAGAAAAGGACTTCAGTGCATAGACAAAGAGTGGCCATATTGGTATAAATTTGTACATATTTTGCCAGTATAGCTTATTCTTTCACAAATAAAGAAAAAACATGTTCTGGTTCAGTCCCACTCACCACCATCAGGATGCTGGGTGCCGGCACAGCTTTTCTCTCCTGGGAAAATACAAGCTACAGTATGGTGTGGTGCCCCACAAAATGGGTAAATGTGTCCACTCAATATGTATTGGTAGCAGTGGAGTTACAACAGCTTTAACCCCACCAGTAAAAAAAAAAAAAAAAAAAAATCACTGGTGCCTTCTTCCTCAGTAAAATCATAAATTAACAAACAAATTTCTCATTGGGCTGCTACAGGACCACAAACAAATCAAGCTCAAGTGAGATGCTCAAGGATCTTTATGTAAGGATCTTCAGTGGCCTCTAAACCCTTATTTATAGGAGAGGTTCCACAAGCTTAACTTCAAATGGGCTTGAAACCACTCTTTGTTACTGTAAGCGTGAAAACACTCAATACTCACTTCCCTTATGGTGGTGAGCCAGGTTTAAACCAGACTGGTGCAGCTGTCAGATTTTGTTTTCATGGTGGGTGTGAACCTGGACACCCTCACAGGCTGCCACAGTGGATTCCACGCTGGAGGGATGTGAGGTGGTGGCCAGCACTGGCCCCATGCAGAGGGTACCAGCCCCCAGGTGTAGTGCCCCGAATGGGGCCACCAGTGCTCCACCCTGGCCCTTGCCCACTGCTGCTGTCAGCAGGCCCACTGGAGCCAGAGGGGCATCCTGACTCCAGCCAGAATGGAATGGGACTCGGGTCCACACTCCACAAAAACTCTGACTGGGAGTAAGGTGGGTCTGGAGACTCCCCTGATCCAGAGCCCACACACTCAGGCAGAGGCAGCAGCTCCATATGGCAGCAATTCCAGCACCATTCAGCATTTTGGGATTCAATTTATTATTATCATTTGGGGTCATGTGAGGTGCAGAAACTGTTACCCAGCAACATGGACAGTGCAGTGGTAACTTTCTAAGAGTCTTGGCTTCTGCTCTGTGGGAAGCTGTCACACAAGCAGATATAAGAGCCAAAAGCCTTTTCTTGCCTGGGGTATTTTTGGTGTGGGTTTTTTTGTTTTGTTTTGTTTTAATGTTTTTAAAAACCTCCCCAGGATGCCAACAGGACAGAGAAAACTGTCAGAGCTGAAGCCAAATTATTCCCTTGTCTCTCCCACATGGAAGGATACTTCTCAACCAGTTGTGTGAGCCCTCCCTTCCCCAGCCAGCTCCTTTTCTCCTTCTCTCCACCAAGCATCTTTCAGCCAACATAGTGTAAATCCCCAAACTAGTGTCTCTCCAACTCAAACACTCTAAGAAAGTCCAACAGGATGTCAGTGTCTGATAGTATGCAAATAAGTGCAAGGAAGTGACTTTTCTGTAGCCTCCAGGGAAGGCATTTGCATGTCATTTGTCATCCTTCTCATTCACTCTGTGCTGGTGGCTGGGAAAGTGGGAGCCTTGCCCCCACTCCATGTCTGCCTGCCAGTACGAAAAAGCACTGCTGGCATGGGGTGACTCTGGCATGGGGTGACTCAAAGCAGGGAAATGACCAAAGCAGGGTGATGATCTGGCAAAGGAAAGGAAAAACAATGAGAAGGGAAAAAGAGGATGCAGAGTGGTCAGGGTGGTGGGATGGAGAGTGTGGGTGTGGGCGGGGACAGCCCCTTGCATCTTGCATAAGCTGTGCTGGGTTTTCCAGCTCTGTGGCACCACAGCTTTAAACAGTGCAAGATCTCATGGGTCTTTGCAATGCTGGAAGAACCTGGACAGCTTAAAATACTGAGGATTTGTAACCCAGGGCTGCCCATCCTGGGAGAGAAGCCACATAGCAGAGGCTGGGAGCTCAGGCAGTGTCCTCTGGGCAGGGGCTCATTGACAAGAATTCTGCTCTCATCAGGGAACCACTAAGGTCCTGCTGAGCTTCAGTCCAGCCCAGCTTTTATGGGCTGAGCAGGCTCTGAAGACATTATAAGCTCTTTTAAACAGAACACATCTCTGTTCCTTTCTGGTTGACATTTCATGTGCAAACTAGTTTGTGAGCCACAGCTGCAAAATGCATCCATTCAGCCTCTTGGGAGGTGTAAACTGAAACCCAGTCATTATTAAATTGTGAATATTTCAATATTTCACATGGCCTGTTTCAGCATAGGCCTCCTGCCTGGCTCAGGGGTAGCAGGTAGGCTTCAAATTTTTATTTCTTACTCTGTGAGGTTCTACCCTGAACTGAGCCTCTCAGATCAAAAGTTGGAACCCACATCAAAAGTCTTCCTGCCTTAGGTGGGAAAATAAGCATTGTGTACATGAGCACGACTCCACCAGTATTAGAAATACAGTAATCTGTCTGCCCTTTGGTCCAAATTCAGTTGGCCTTTAAGAGACCAAATTGCCCACGTGCTTTCTAATTAAAACAGTTTCACCACAACAATGTAATGTCCAGGGAAATGACTTTGCATAATTCCCCATCCTGCCATAGGAAACACTCTGGGGGTGTGTCCATACAATCCAAGACTATTGTTAATTCAGGATGGGTTTTACAACAGCAGATGAATGTCCCTTTACATTGCATGCACTCCTGAAGTGTAATCCCCAAGTCCTCAAAAGATTAATTGTTAATCTGGTTCTTGGGTGCAGGACCAGGCTTACAGCAGTTTTTACGGGAAAAAGTAAAATTTCAAAGAAAAAAAACCCAACAAAACCTTGCGAAGAAAGGCTTGTGATGGTGCAAATTCCTGTCCTTGAAAACCATGAAAGCAATGTAAAAGGTTCCATCAGGTTTCATCTGAAGGCTGAATCTGAGAAATTCCAGAAATGTTTCTCCTTTTAGTTCCATCATTTCTGACAAGAAAAAAAAACCCCACCCAGCAAAACCCCACAAAAAACCTAAAAGCAAAAAAGCAGAAGCAGAGAAATTGGGCTGAAAGGCAGGAAAACCAGCTCTCAGGCTGCACTGTTCCTCTGTAGTTCATGTCCTCATGGACACGAATTTTAAAGTTGCTTAGAGGGAGGGCTAAATAGTTTTCCCCCAGCTAATCAGCCCAATTTTACCCCAATTTTCTAGCAAATGATTTGATGGTCCTCTGAATATTAACTAATCCAAAATCAAATAGATGACATCAATAACTAAGAGTTTAGTTCCATGTTAGGTAAAGTGTGACTAGACCCTCTGCTCTTTGAGTATCACTCTGCTGCCTCTGAATCACAGTGTTATGACTTCACTGCCCACATGGCCAGTCCACAAAATTCAGGAATCCAATTAAACAGACATAAATACTACCCATTTGCCTTTAGGAATTAGATTATTCTTAATTACAGCAATCAGTGTCTTCTTGCTGCTCTACATTTCTGTGACAAATTTATTCCCATGCCAGTATCTTTTCAAGGAAGTCATGCCAAGGGTTTTGGAAAGGGGACACCCAGCTCATTTCAGGCTGGCAGAGAGACCTGTGCCAGCCAGAGCTCTGCTGCAATGGCTCTATCTAGGTGATCCTGCCTAAAATGCCTCATATCACTCCCTTCTAAATCACTAAACATCAGCACAGAGAGTATTCAAGAATCTGAGGTGTGATATTCACTTCTGCATCTCCATGACGGGTTTTGTTGGGTACTCTGGCACCTGTGGGGTCAGTGATAACAAGTACATCTCTACAGGGAAAAAATGAGGGAAATAAACTTGGATAATTCAAGTTTATTGAGGGAAATAAACTTGGATAATTCAAATGAAATGGCACTGAAGGGGAATTAGGCATGGTGAAGACATACAAATTTAGGGGGAGACTCAAATCCTCCTCTTGCCCACAAAGCATCTGGTCTTTGAAACACAACCTTATGCATTGGGGGCAGCAGGAGACGCCAGAAGAGCTACTAGGATGTAAATAGGGTGAACTAACAATGACCTTCCCAGGTATTGGGAGAGCACAGTGACAGCAGCCAGTTTGCTCCCTCGTGGGGAGCAGAGACATCTGAGCATCCTCGGGAAACCACAGGAGCAAGACAGGAACTGCAGAGCTGACTGCTGCTGGCTCTTACTGAATTTCTCTACTCTCCTTGAAGACTGACATCCCTCCAGCTCTCTTGTCACAGAGCAGCTCTCCGATTGCTTTGTGGCTGAATGCATTTGCTTTAGAGGATGCTAAAAGGAGAAAAAAACCTTCTGAAGTAGTCTTTATCTGATGAATACTTCAGAGAACAAAAATAAAGGACTCGGATGCTGCCAGTAGCATATTTCTGGGAACTTTGTATCT